>NW_024466599.1:34493750-35701666 GCF_017591425.1 Ochotona curzoniae | reverse complement strand
TTTTATGGACCGGCACACTCTCTACTGGCTAATCATCCACCTCCAAGCGCCAGTATTCCATATAGATGTTGGTTCATGTCCTGGCTGCTTTGCTTCTGATCCCTGTTTCTGTCCTTGGAAAGTAGTCAAGGATGGCCCAAAGCCTTTGAACCCTACAGCCATCTGGGAGATCCAGAAGAAGCTCCTGGCTCCTAGTTTCAGATCAGCTGAGCTCTGGCCATTGCAGCCACTTGGGGAGTGAAACAGCAGGTGGAAGATCTTTGTTTCTGTCTTTGTAAATCAACTTTTCAAATAAAAATAAATCTTTAAAAAAGTAATTGGAGAGATTCTGGCGCCATGGCTAGCAGCTAAAGTCCTTGCCCTGAGCATGCTGGGATCCCATATGGATGTGGATTCTGATCTCGGCAGCCCCGCTTCCCATCTGGCTTCCTGCCTGTGGCCTGGGAAAGCAGTCGAGGGCAGCCCAAAGCCTTGGGATCCTGCACCCATGTGGGAGACCTGAAAGAGAATCTGGGCTCCTGGCTTTGGATTGGCGCAGCACTGGCCATTGCAGTTGCTTGGGGAGTGAATCATCAGACATGGATATTTCTCTGTCTGTCCTCCTTTCAGTGTATCTGACTTTGCAATAAAAATAAATAAATATTTTAAAAACATAGTTGGAGGAAAAGCTAATGAATTTTGGCCTTTGACAAAGAATGCTGCAGACATTTGCCTGTCTAAAACTGCACCATTTGGAATTTTAATGTTTTTAAGATTTATCTTTTGGGTCCAGTGCAGTGTTGTAGTGGCTAAAGTCTTGGCTTTGCATGTGCCAGGATGCCATATGGGCCTGATTAGTGTCCCAACTGCTATACTTCCCATTCAGCTCCCTGCTTGTGGCATGGGGAAACAGTCAAGGATGACCCAAAGTCTTGGGACCCTGAACCCATGTGGGAGACCCTGAAGAAGCTTCTGGCTCTTGGCTTTGGATTGGCTCAGTTCCAACCATTGTGGCCACTTGGGGAGTGAACCACTGGACGGAAGATCTTTCTCTAATTCTCTCCTTCTCTCTGTAGCTCTGACTTTCAAATAAATAAATACATAAATATGTTTTTTTAAAGATTAATTTTATTTTTATTGAAAAGGCGGATATACAGAGAGGAGAGACAGAGAGGAAGGTCTTCCGTCCGATGATTCACTCCCCAAGTGAGCGCAATGGCCGATGCTATGCCGGTCCAAAGCCAGGAGCCTCTTCCCGGTCTCCCATGCGGGTGCAGGGTCCCAAAGCTTTAGGCCATCCTCGACTGCTTTCCCAGGCCACAGGCAGGGAGCTGGAAGGGAAGTGGGGCTGCCGGGATTAGAACCAGTGCCCATATGGGATCCCGGGTGTGCAAGGTGAGGACCTTAACTACTGCGCCACCGTGCCGTGCCCCATAAATGCAATTTTTAAAGATTTATTTTTTATTTTATAGGCCAAAATGTAAATTAGCAAATCTCTAAAGAGGAACCTCTTTTTATTATATATACTTCTTCCCTCCACTACCTCACTCCCCAAATGGCTTCAGATCAGCCAGGAGCCAGAGGCTTCTTCTGGATCGCCCGTGCGGTGCAGCGTCATAAGGAGTTTGGCCATCTTCCACTCCTTTCCCAGGCCATAGCCAGAGAGCTGGGTGGGCAGTGGAGCAGCCAGAACACAAACCGGCACCCATTTGGGGTCCTGGCGCTTGAAGGAGAGGATTAGCCAGTTGAGCCTTTGCATCAGGCCTGAGAGAGATCTTAAATCAACTGTTTCAGTCCCCAAGTAGCCAAAATGGCCCAAGGTGAGTTGTTTTGGAACCAGGGACAAGAATTCATTTCTCCCATGTGGGTGCTGGGCCCAGGGAACTGGATCAGAAATGGAGTAGCCAGGACATGAACCACTGCCCATGTGAGATGCTGGCTCACAGGATAGGAGATAGCCTTCCTGTTGCTGCTATGGTGACCCTGTGACTTTCCTTTTAATATAGGAAATATAGTCTAATATTTGATTATGGAGCCTGTCAAACACACTAAAAAGTCTGACTAGAATAAACATATTCTCATATGCTAAGTCTGAGTTTCATCAGTTAATGAATGAACTCAAAGACAGTCATGTACCTATGGGTTGATATATTTCCAGTACCACCTTTCTTATTTTAAAGATCTCAGGCTGGTGGTGTGACATAGTCTGTTCAGCCTCCTATGCAATGCTAACATGTCATATCAGAATGCTGGTTGTGTCCTGACTTCTCGGCTTCTGATTCAGTTTCTAGGTAGTGTGCCTGATAAGCCAGTGAAAAATATCCCAAGTACGTGGGTCCGTATCGCCCAAGTGGGAGACCAGGATGGAGTTCTTGGTCCAGTCCTGGATATTGTGGCCATTTTGAGGTGTGAACCAGCAGATGGAAGTCTGTCTCTGTGTTTGTCCGCACTTCACACTCTGCCTTTCAAATAAATTATCTTTTTTTTACAAGTAAATACCAGAGGCTGGCACTGTCACTCAACAGGCTAACTCTACCGGCTAGCTCCAGAATCCCATATGAGTGCCAATTGGTGTTCCAGTTGTTCCACTTCCAATCCAGCTCTCTGCTTATGGCCTGAGAAGGCAATGGAGGATGACTGGCTCAAGTACTTGGACCCCTGCATCAACGTGGGAGACCTGGAAAAAGTTCCTCATTCCTGGCTTCAGATTGGCTCAGCTGCAACCATCACCACTATGTAGGGAATAAACCAGAAGATGAAAGACCTCTCTCCTTGTGTGTCTCCTCCTTTCTGTAAATTGGCTTTTCGAATAAAAATAAATTTTTTAAAAGTAAATATCTCTGTCATTTTATCCTTAAATGTTTTGTGTATTTGTAAGAGAGTTTTTAACAGCCAACATTATTTGATAAAGAAATGGATACAGTGTTGACTCACAATTAGTTGCATAGTACAGAAATTGACTATTGAGAAACATTTTTGTTGTGATTTTATGTTGGTTGGATGTAACAAAAAATGGGGTTTGTATGTATTTGTTTTTAGTTTTTGATATTTTATAAAAGTACTAGCCTGTGTTGGATTAGAAACTGGGGAGAAAAAGAAATGGTTCCACTACATACTTTTTAAAAAAAATTGTGCCTGGCATGGTAGCCCAATGGCTAAAGACCTTGCCTTGAATGCACCGGGATCCCATATGGGCACCAGTTAGAGTTCCTGCTGCTGCACTTCCCATGTAGCTCCCTGCTTGAGGCCTGAGAAAGCAGTCAAGGATGGGCCAAAGCCTTGGGACCCTGCACCCACGTGGGAGACCTGGAGGAAGTTCCTGGCTCCTGACTTTGGATCAGTGCAGTTCTGGCTGTTGCAGCCGCTTGGGGAGTGAATCAGCAGAGGGAAGATCTTCCTCTCTGTCTCTCCTCTCTGCATATCTGACTTTCCAATGATAATGAATAAATCTTACAGGAAAAAAGAAAAACTGTGTGCCAGTGTGCTAAGCATTTTTTAGCATTCTTAATCTTCAGTGCAATCCCAGGAAAAAAATTAATACTCTTAGTTCTCTTTTACTTGCAGGCATAGAATGGTCACTTTGCATGGTTACATAATTAGTGATTTCATTCAGGCTAGAATTCCAGTTGTTTCTATCTCAATTTATGAAGAAGAGAAGTACATGGATAACAGCAGGGTAGCTGTCTTTGTAGGTCTGGGGATCCCAGGAAGGAAGGCTGCCTTAAAGCAGTGTACAGTACTTTGCCTTCCTACTAAAGTGTTCATGGCTAACGTGTAAACCTGGTAACTCACCAATAAGAGTAGGTAAATGGGGTATTTTGTTACTAATGCTTGTTCAGAATGACCTCTGAAGGTGGCCATTTGGCCTGGCTGTGAATGTGCCACTTGAAAATGCCTGTATCCCTTAGCAGTGCCCCAGTTTGAATCCCAGTTTGGTTCCTGACTTTGGTTTCCGGTGAGTGCACACTGTAAGAAGCAGTAGGAAATGGCTCAAGTATTCGGGTACCTACCTCCCAGCTGGGAGAGCTGGATTGAATTCTGGGCTCCTAGCTTCAGCCTGACCTAAGCCCAACTGTTGGAGCCATTTGTGGACTGAACCAGTGGATGGAAGATTTTTTTTTTTAATGATACATACATGGTTTTTTTATAATTACTTTTGTTAAGATTTATATATTTTTATTACAAAGATGTACACAGAGAAGGAGAGACAGAGGAAGACCTTCCGTCCACTGATTCACTCCCCAAGTGAGTGCAACGGCTGGTGCTGCACCGATCCGAAGCCGGGAACCAGGAACCTCCTCCAGGTCTCCCATGAGGCTGCAGGGTCCAAGGCTGGGCCGTCCTCACCTGCTTTCCCAGGCCACAAGCAGGGAGCTGGATGGGAAACGGAGCTGCTGGGATTAGAACCGGCGCCTATATGGGATCCTGGCACATTCAAGGAGAGGACTTTAGCCTCTAGGCCACGCTGCTGGGCCCAAGGTTTTTTTTAAAGTAGGGATTTATGTATGACAGTAACAAGGCAAATGTCAACTTTGCTTTCCAGTTCATATTGCATGGCATTATGCTGCCTTGGTGCAAGCTGTACCCATTTTCCTGCTTTTAGTACATCCCTGCCAATGGGTTGTGGACAACTCTGCCACATTTGGGCTGTTTCCTTCAACCCTAAAGAACGATCAGAGCTTTCTGGACCTTTCCTGGCTTAGCAGAAAGGAACTGGGTGGAGAGAAGCTTGCTGGCTCCTTTTATGAAAAGTCACCAGAGGCATGGATGGTAGTGTGACCCAGGTACCACTTATTGAGCTTGGATGAAGCCAGCATGTCTGGAGTTAAGGCTACACAAGTGTCACAGGCCAGAGAAGTGGTCCCTAGTTTCACATAACCATCCACAGGGATTGCAGTGGCTGGCTGGAGCTATACCCAGGTCAGTCATTTACAGTGTCTCTCGAGACAGACTTGTTGAGAGACAGATCTTCCATTCACTGGCTCACTCACCAAATGGCCTCAGTGGCCAGAACTGAGCTGATCTGAAGCCAGGAGCATCTTCCATCCACTAGTTCACCCTCCAAATGGCCACAATGGCCAGGACTGGGCCAAGCTGACCCAAGGAGCCAAGTCTCTGGGTTTCAGAGACCCAGGCACTTGGACCATCTTCATAAACATTTCTGGCATCATTTCTCAAATTTTGATCCCATGAAATACTAATGTGACATTCTAGTAGTGCCTAATAGTTTAGCAAATGCTCAGTAGGCACTATAATGTTATCCTATGGGATAGTGTTCCTACCATCTGGGTTTTACAGACAAGGGAACTACTATTTAGGCAGATGCCCAAGGGTTACAGTTAGTAGGTCCAGAGAGCTACAGTTGTAATCAAGGCAGTGTGGCAAAAGCTTTATCCTGTAACACTGCTCTCATTGTTCTGTTCTTGTTCTACTGGTTTTACAGTTTTTAGCTGAATCTTACCTCCTGCAGCTTCTCCCCCTCCACTCAAAGTGGACAGGCTACTTTGTCCTCTCTATGCTGTGCCACCCTACCCTCGCAGCTATGCCTGGACAGATCACAGAAAACAAATTCTGTGTCCTCTGTCTCTTCGTGTCTAATATAGAGCAAAGCCCCTTCTGTGGAATAACAAGGGCAGGCCCTTTACAAAACCTTTTTCTTAAAGCAGGCCATAGGGATCTACTCTGCCTCCGTTGTCTGCCAGTAGATCCTAAGATTCCCCATTTCAGAAGGAGCCTGCCCTCTATTCAGGAGAAAGGAATGCTGCCCAGACAGGCCAAGAAGAATCTGCAGGCCTTGCTGAGCTTCTGCATTCAGTGGATTAATGTCAGGTTATGTCCAATCCTATTTGTATAGGACCCTTTATGTTTCCTAGACATAGTGTTTGTTTCACTAGGCATAAATATGGATCATTCAATGAGTCTTCGAGCTAAAGGCTCCCATGTCACCTACAACTGTCACCAAATAAACTCATCCTGTTAGTCTGTCTTGGTGTGGAGATGTTGGTCATGACCCTTCACGTTATTCAGGAAGGACCATTCTGTTGCCTCCCTTCACAGTGCTGGGGTCTAGGACAGCCACCATGTGTGACTGTGCAGTGCACCACTTCTGCAGCGGTACACAGAAGCCCTAAGCCCTCTCATTCTGTTCATCTCAGCTCCAAATGCACACACAGGGACCTGTCATTCCAAATTCCAATTCTTTGAAGAGATAATCTATGATTAGCTCCTCCTGAGTGGTCCCAGAGAAAATAGTTCTTTTGTCTAGAGATAATGATACCCCACTCATGTTCTTATTCATGACAGTTGTTTTCTCATGATGTGCCACACAAAAAGCCCTTGATAATACACACACACACACATACCTTTAGACCTCACTTGGCCTGAAGAGTGTACTGGACTACATCAGTGCTGATTTCTCATGTTCTCCACTCCTAATCTGACCCCAATCTTCATTCCAGGCCAGAAGAAAAGGTAGACAGAAATATAGGACAGTAGGAGTGCTTCATGTGGCCCTGTCATACCAGGGCTCATTTGTAGCAAGAAACCTAGCTCTGCTCCAGGGTGTCCTGGGCAAAGCTTGAAAGCACTCACCACCAAGATACCAAGCTGCAGAGGTGGCAGGCAAACCTGGCCTTCCTGGGAAAGCTGTGCAAGTGCCCAGAATGGAGGGCAATTGGAGGCCTTGGCAGATGGACAGGACTCAGACTGTAGGTGCCACAGCTGTGATCCTCCAACCTGGAGCAGGAAAAGTTTCCAGAGAAGAGGAAGGCATCTGTGTCCCCTAGGACAGCTCACAGTGGCTGGAGAAAGTATTTTTTAGGTAGGGGAAGTTAAAAGTTGGGAGTCAAAAATGGCAAACTTCCACCATAAGGGCCATTTTGGCACACATGTGCATGGAGGCTTCTGAGCAGGGGCACCCAGGAAAAATCCCTGGAAGAGTCTCTGCCTGCCTCATGTTCATCTACCTCCGCCTACTCAGGAGCTGTTTCTTTCCAAGCTTTCTCCACTGCCCTCCACATGAGCCTCCCACTTTTTTTCTTTTTCTTTCTTTTTTTTTTTCTGAAGAGGCAGAGGAAGGACCGAGACCACAATGGCCCAGTGACTAAATCCTTGCCTTGCAAGTACAGGATCCCATATGGGCACTGGTTTATGTCACAACTGTCCTGTTTCCCGGCTGCTCCCTGCTTGTGGCTTATGAAAGCAGTGGAGGATGGCCCAAAGCTTGGGACGCTGCACCCACATGGAGACCCAGAAGAGGCTTCTGGCTCCTAGCTCCTGGCTTCTGATTTGCTCAGCTCCAACCATTGCGGCCACTTGGGGAGCAAACCAGATTAAAGGTCTTTCTGTCTCTCCTCCTCTCTGTAAATCTGCCTTTCTGAGAAAAATGCATAAATCTAAAAAAAGGGGGGGGCAGAGAAATAGAGCAAGAGACATTCATAAGGAGCTCCTATCTGCTGGTTTACCCCTCAAATGCCCACCACAATCAGGACTGGGTCAAGTTGAAGCCAGGAGCTGCAAACTCAACCCAGATCCTCCACATTAGTGCTAAAGACCTAGCCACCTGAGCCTCTACCTGCTGCCTCCCAAGGTCTATGCTGGCAGGAAGCTTGAGTCAGAAGCTGGAGCTGGGAATCAAACCCAGGCAGATCAAGGTGGGACACAGGTACCTTAGCAGTATCTTAATTCCTTGGTATGAGCAAACAACCTTAACCTGAGCCTTTCATCCAATTCATCTCATCATCATCCACACACACCGGTGGACATCTCTCAGACCCAAGTTCATGTCTTGGGAGAGACAATCTGATTAGTTGAGCTTGGGTGGTCTCATAGAAAACAGTATCCCAAACATGTCCTACTCATTGAGGAAAAAAGTCTGGGTATATATATTCTCAGACTGGGTTGTTCAGAGAAATTGTGAAAACAGTCTGAATAAACAGAAGTTATAAGGGGGAGATTTAGTTCTCCTCCCCCAGCAAGCAAAACAAAACCCCCAGTTCTTCTCAAATAACTTTAGTCATGCACCCTTACCAGCAGCTGGGTGCTTCTGAGGTCTATTTTAGCTCGACCATACGGCAGGTTCAGGTTACTCTCTATTAGGTAGAGCTAGGCTGTAACTTCTTTAAAAATAGACCATAATTTGAGTTTTTCCCTACACCAGCAGCGTCTCTTGCCCTTTTACCCAGTGCAATTATATTTGTAGCCCCATTTGATACCCTTCTCTAAAATCTGTATCTGGCAAAATCCTTCCCACATACCAGGTCCATCAATGAGTCAATCACTTCATCCAAGCCAAAGGGGTTTTCTACAACACACAACAGCCAAGTTCTGTAGTAAGAGGCTGAATTACTTCACCTGCTCTGCAGAATTTCCTCCCTTCTTCCTCTCAGTGTTGCTTTTTTTCAGGCCATCTCCATTTCCACACGTTCCCTGTCACTATCATCTCTTAACCCTCTGCTGGAGCTTGCTGCCCATTACCTGCACTCTGGCTGTTTGGACAAAGAGCAACCAGAGGGAGCTTTGTATAAGCAAATCTGATCCTGCAGCTCCTCTGAGTTTAGGGAGGGCTAAATATGTTAGTCCTCTCCACCCTTACCTCCCCCTATTACACTCCAAACATTGTGGTTTTTCCTCCCCTGGTCCTCCTTCCCTGGTCTTGACACAGAAACACTCCCTTCCTTCTCTCTGGAACCCTTCTTCTGGGCCTCCACTGCAGTCTTGACCCAGAATTCCAGAGTGGCCATGAGATCTAATCTCAAACTGCTGTGTTACAAAGGTTAAAGTTGCCACCTGCAAGGGTTTGATTCCTGGCTGCTCCACTTATGATCCTAATCCTTGCCAATGTGTCTGGAAAGGAGCAGGAGACAGCCCATAGCATTTGGTCTCCAAGTGGGAGACCTGGATGAAGTTTCTTGCTCCTGGCTTTTGTGGCCATTTGAGGAGTGAACCAGAGGATGGAAGGTCTCTCCCTCTTTCTCTCTGTAACTCTGCCTTTCCAATAAATAAATCTTAACACAGAACAGCTCTCACTGTCCCAGGCACTAGATGAGGCCTTCCTGCTGACCATTCTCACACTCCCCCGTTCTTTGTCCTTTATTGCACCAGCAGCCTGGAATGGGTAGGGTTGGCTTGGCTATTTCTTAATGTTAGTTCCCCACAGAAGCGTGGGAGCTGGCTGTGCCCAGCTCTGGGTGTGCTTGCTGGGACTGCCAGAGTGGATCAGCACAGTCTGGGTGGCTTTAACACCAGTGGTCCTCTCACAACTCTGGAGGCCCTAAGTCCCAGACCCAGCTGGCTGGCTGGGCTCTGGGAGGACATGATCGATTGATCGTGCCTATAATGATTAGATTTCAGCTCTCTCTCTCCCTCCCTTCCTCCCTTCCCCCACCACATATTGTGCCAGAAGCAAAGAAAGGAAGAAAAGCTAAGATTGCTGCAGGAGGATCACAAATGACCACTTGGAATACTGATGCTGAAATTACAGACCTTTAGGGAAGTAATGGCTCCCTCTTCCTACCTCAGTACAGAACAATCTCCACCTGCCCACCCATGCCAGCAGCTGACCATTGCTGCCCTGACTAGGGCCACTGCCTGCCTGAGCTGCAGGGGTTCAGCTAGCAGCTGCACAGCCATCCAACTGTCCTAATCCCTCTTTAGAAGGTGAGTCATGGGCTGCTGGGCGTGTGGACCTGGGTAGCTCCCGGAAGGCAGTTTAGCAATAGGCATGGGAGCCTAAAAACAGTTCAGTCGTGCAACTTTATCATTCCAAGGCTAGGAACTAAGCAACTATTGGGCTTGGGAAAGGTGGGGTGGGCTAAATTCAAATTGAAAACCAACTCAGTTTTCATTCTATAAGATCTGTTTCTTACTCTGGGAGTAGTGACAATGGGCAGGAGCCCAAATACTTAACAAAGGGAGAGGGCTTCCTGAATTTAGTCCATTCATTCATGATAGGCAGTTAGGTAGCCACTGAAAACAATGTTCCAGAGAATTGTTAACAATGCAAGAAAACGTTGTATGACAAAGATTGCATTCTGATTTCAGCTTTGTTATAAATAAGGTAGCTTAAACACACACACACATTTACGGGGTGGGGGTGGGGGAGAAATCCGAATTGGTAACTGTCAAAAATGCTAAAATTATTTTTTTCTTATGCTTCTTATGTTAACACTACATTGCTTTTATATACCAGAAAATTAGAGCAACACTGTGTGGGCAGCCAGTCCTATCCATCAATGAACGTCTCAGCTCCTGCTTTTTTTGGAGAGAGAGGGCACTGCGCAGCTAGCTCTTCCCAGGATCTCTGTTCTATCTCGGGTGTCCAGCCGGCTTCTCTGTGGAGAGAATGCTGGAATCCCTGAGGCCGGAGGCTGAGGTGGAGACACCGCGGGGCCTGGCGTGGTTCCGCAGGGGGAGGGGGGATGGAAGGTTACGGGAGGGGCAAGCAAGACCTGCAAAGCCCTGGACCAGCCTCCAGCCCCCGCGGCCACCGCGCAGTGCGCTGTTCCTACAGCCAGGTGCAAAATGCCTTGTCATCTGGACAGCCCACGGCCGGCGCTTTGACTTACGGTTCAATGGAACCCCAGTAGGGCTGTGCGGGTGGCAGCGGAGCAGAAGCCCAGGTCTTGGGAAGATCCGCGGGAGCGGCGGGGCGACCACAGCCGGGGCAGAGTCTGTCCCATTAGAGCAGCCCGGGGGTGGGGTCTGTTCCCTTTAAGAGCTGGAGCCGGAGCTCCGAGGCGGCCTCACACCGGCAGCCGCTGTCTTCAGGGAGTGACCCTCCCCGACCTTCCCCAGCCCTCCCCGCTCGCGCCAGGCATGTTGAGGGTCTTCATCCTCTACGCTGAGAACGTCCACACCCCGGACGCCGACATCAGCGATGCCTACTGCTCCGCGGTGTTCGCAGGTAGGAGAGGGCTTGAGGAGGGGTCAGGGAGGGGGCACGGGGACTGTCCACCAGTGAGGGAGCCCTGAGGTGACAGACACGACTCCCCAGCCCCTCCAGACCGACGCTGACTGTGGCAGAGAGACACGTCCTTGCTAGGGGGGACTCAGAGGGAAACTGAGGCAGAGAGCTAGAGCGCGCTGACCCGCGGTGGGGTTTTAGGGCCTGGAAACGGAGGTCGGGCGGCCCTGAGGAAAGCCAGGAAGGCAGGAAGGCGAGAGCCGGATCCCCGCTCGCACCTTTGAGAGGAGGAGGCCTTTTCTCGCTGGGCAGCAAGGCACAGGACAGGAGCGTGCGGCTTCTCTCCCCGGAAAGCAGGGCCCCATCCTATTTATAGCCGGCTCTTCCCTCCCACCGGAGCCGGGCAGCTCTGCTCTGGCTTTTGCTCGCAGAAAGAGGCTAGGCAGGCGGCGGCTGGAGCGGAGGCTTGCCCACCCCTCCTGCAACCCTGTGTTTGCCTCAGGCACAGCACGGGGGTGTTTGGCAGTGGGGCACAGCAGTCACCAAAGCTCAGGAGCTTTCTAGCCCTTTGCATCGCACTGTACTTGGTGTGTGTGTGTGCGCGCGTGTGTGTTTCAATCATCAGATGTGGTCTCCCAGAGCAGGACAATCTTTTCCTAAGTGAGGCGTGAGTCCTGCCTGCTCCCCCACCACCTGCTCAGGGTCAAGGCAGAGCTGGAGTATCAGCTTTGGGTTTGGCGTCATGATGGGGAAGCAGAAGGGAGCAAGTGTTTGAGCCACATCCACTCTCAGCTTCCATTACCTGACACAGCTGCGGCTCCCGCTCCCTGGACCCCCCGGGAATCACGGCCTGGGTTTGATTCTGGCCATCCAGTGGTGAAAGTCTCTCTCTGTCCTGAGCTCTGGGACCCCCATCCCCAGGCGTGTGCACACCTTGGAGCGCATGGTCTATCTACCCTGGCTTGCTCCTCCGGGCAGAGGCCACTACTCTGTCTGCACAGCACTGTCGTCTTGTTCTTCAGTGCACATCCATGGGATGGGATTGGGGAGCTGGGGGTGGGGACTCAGTGCACAGCCAGAGGAGGAGGTGTTGACTGGAGTGACAGCATGGCCTGTGGTGGGGTGACACTGCAGCTGTGTGTTTGTTCCTGCGCTGCTTTGGCCTGTTCACAGGTTCTCCCCACCCCCACCGCCTGTGGTCTCCGGAAATGAGCTTTATCAAGGTGTTTCCAGCAGGGAGGACCCAGGGGTCAGGGAGGGCTCCTCAGACTTCCCCTCGTTGTCCTCAGCTCTGCACAGACCAAGCAGGACCCGGTCGAGGACCCTGCATTGCCCAGGGAGCTCCATTCACTTGGTTAGTGTGCTTTAGGTAGCCTTTGGCAGGCTGGTGCTCCTGGCCCACTCCCAGCCTGAGCCTTGAGTTGAGTGGTGCCCCTGCAGCCACTCAAATACATACCCCACTGCTGCAGCCCCTGTAGGGGGTGAGATTTGTCTATGCTGTCCACCCACCTGGAGCCCCATTTTCCTTCAACTCCCCACTCCCTTCCTGCCTCCCTAATGCACGTGACACCCTTACCTTTCCCCCCTCCTCCCCTGAGGCCCATTCCCGCAGCAGCAGACACAGATTAACTGTAGGAAAGGAAAGAATGGATAATGAATGGCAAGCCCTTTCTAGCCAGAAGTGCACTCCCCACAGGAAGTGGAGCACAGGAGAGCGTTGGTGTCCTTATTCCAGCCCCTGGAATAAGGCCTGTCTATGTGACAGTCTCTCCCCCTTCTTCCCCCCTTACTCATCCCCCACTCAGCCTCTCCCTGTCTCTCCTCCCCCCTCTCCCCACCTATCTGGTGTCAAGCCACAGGCCTGCCCTTTGCCAGCTGCCGGGCTTCCCTGGCTGGACTCCTCCTTCCTGCAGCTCAGGCCTGGCTGTGGAGAGAGGAAATATATTGTTTGCTCCCATCCTGAGCCTCTCGACCTGGGCCGGAGAGTGGCTAGAACCCCCAAGGTCTGGTTTGGTAGTCACTGTTCCCACCAGGCAGTCACCAGGAGTGCAGTCCCCCTCCCCCAGCCACTGGCCACATGCCACCTCCCGCATTTGCTGAGCTCCTAACCCATGTCCAAATTTGGCCTCCTTGTAGCATTCTGCCTTGCTCACTCTGCTTCTCCCAGTCTGGGCTAGGTTGGTGAATGATTACACCGGAGGCTCTGGGGTCAGGGACACAGGGCTTAGAGTAAAATGCCCTTCTGGGAAGGCTTCCCTCCCTGGCTGGCCTGAAGTGGACAGCCAAGACTCTGGGGTGTGTCCCGAAGGCCTTCCTTTGGCTACCCCATAAGGACACCTGTCAGTTCCTGGGTGCAGGTATGGATTCATCTCATGCTCACAGCAGCTCTGGCCAGGAGACTGATGTGATCCCTTACTTGGCAGATGATGATCCAGTCCCAGAGAGGGCCAAGGGCCTGGCCATGGTCACACAGTGGCCATTGCATACCCCTCCCACATGGTCAGTGTGATCTCTGTTGTTCCCGGCATCCTCAGCTCTTGAATAATAAGCAAGTGTTTTGGGAGGCATACCATATGCTGCCCACACCCAGCACAGCCAGGGCTTGGGATCTAAGCCAGCCCTGAGAGGGCAGTGCTGGGGGTACCTAGCGTGGGACTGGATTAGAATAGGAAGAGTGAGACACGCCTTAGGGAACACATGACCAAATGATGGAAGCTTCCTGTTTTTCAAATGTGGATGCATGCAAACGGGGGCGTTTGTTGAAGCGCAAATGACGTGCCATTTTCAGAGGCTGCCACTTTAAAAGCTGGTTGCAATGTTCTCCGGAGGACAGTCTTATGGATACAGTGCTTATTATGTGCCCCACATTCTTCCACGGGATATTGCACACGAGCTCTGTCATGGCCCAGTTGTAACTTACATGGTGCACTTCATACACATTCAGTCCTCCTAGCAAGCTTGTGCGGTAGCAAATGCCAGCACCCCCATTCTACAGAGGTGGAGCCTGAGGCACAAAGAGATTAAGGCGTATGCTCACAACTAGTGGAGCTGGGATTCAAGCTGTCTGCCTGCAGAGTTCCCTGGCTCCCTCCTTATCTTTAAGAGTCACTCTTAAGAGTCACACCTGCCTGTTCTACTGGGGCCAACACTGAGGCCAGTTTGATGACTGATCTGCCATTTATCTAAGGACAAGATGCTGTGACCCAAAACTGATGCATTCAAACAGACTTCAACACTAAGGAAGATTTCCCAATGTGAATACCCCTCATTTCTCTGTTCCCTAGCCCTCCACTCACCAGCTCTGGTGACCAGCATCTTCCTCACATCTTGAAAACTAACATCTCAGGTTCAAGTTCTGGCTACCCAGCTTCGGGTCCAGCCCTCTGCTATTGTGCCTGGAAGCAGCAGATGATGGCTCAAGAACTCAAGTTCCTGCCACCCACATGGGAGGCATGGATGGAGTTCCTGGCTCCTGGCTTCAACCTGGCCTAGCCTTGGTTGGCTGTTGTGGCCATTTGGGGAGTGTAACAATGGATGAGAGATCGGAATCTGTCATTTTGCCTTTTAATAGTAAATAAACAGATGCCTTTTTTGAAAGATCCATCTATTTATTTGAAAGACAGAGTCAGCAAGAGAAAGAAAGCCAGAGAGAAAGAGAGATCTTCCATCTGTTGGCTCACTTCCCAAATGGTCTCAGTGGGTTGGAGTAGGGCTGGTCTGAACCAGAGCCAGAAGCTTCATTTGGGTTTCCCATGTGCATAGAGGGGCCCAAGCACTTGTGCCATTTTCTGCTGCTTGCCCAAGCACACAAGCAGGGAACTGGATCAGAAGTGGATCAGCCAGGACTCAAACTGGTGCCCATATGGGATGCTGGCAGTGCAAGTGAAAGCTTTACCTGCTGTGCTATAACACTGACCCTGATAAATAAGTCTTTTAAAAAGATCTGATTTACAGACCTGGTGCGATGGCGTAGCATTTAAGGTCCTCTCCTTGCATGCCCCAGGATCCCATATGGGCACCGGTTCTAATCCTGGCGGCTCCGCTTCCCATCCAGCTCCCTGCCTGTGGCATGGGAAAGCTTTGGGACCCTGAACCCAGGTGGGAGACCCAGAAGAAGCTCCTGGCTTCGGGTTGGCTCAGCTCCAGCCGTTGCGGCCGCTTGGGGAGTGAATTATCGGATGGAAAATCTTCCTCTCTGTCTCTCCTCTCTGTATATCCGCCTTTCCAAAGAAAATGAAATGAATCTTTAAAAAAAAGATCTGATTTACTAGGGGACAGGGCTTGAACCCATGTACATTTTTTTTATTATTATTGACTAATTGATTTGAAAGAGAGAGAGAGAACAAGATCTTCCATCTGCTGCTTCATCTCCCAAATGGCTATAATGGCCAGGTTTGGACCAGGCCAACCAGGAGCCAGAAACTGCCAACAGCCAGGGCACCCACATGGGTGACAGGGGCGCAAGCACTTGAGTAAGTATCTGCTGTCCTCCGAGTACGTTAGTAGGAAGCAGGTTACCCTACTGCTTGGGATGCGTACATGCCATGTGAGTGCCTGACTCAAGTCCTGGCTGCTGTGCTTCTGATTCAGGCCTGCATGGCTGTATGGGGACTGCTAAGCTGGAGTCAGGGCAAGAGATCCTGTGCCAATGAGGTGGGCAGCCATGGTGGATGTTACGCACATTTGTACATAGAAATCATGGCACACATCCAACAATACTTTCTGTATCATTTTTACATGGTCAATTAAAAAAATATATATATATATATATATTTGAAAGGCAGAGTTACAGACAGAGAAGAGATAAAGATAAGTGAGGTCTTCCATCCGCTGGTTCACTCCCCAAATGGCTGTTAACAGCTGGAGCTGGGCTGGCCTAAAGTAAAGAGCCAGGTCCCTCAGATGAGTGCAGGGGCCCAAGGGCATTGGCCATCCTCTGCTACCTTCCTAGTCCATTAGAAGGGAGACAGATTGAAAACAGAGCAACTGGCCACCTGACACGGTGGCTTAGCAGCTAAAGTCCTCACTTTGAATGTGCTAGAATTCAATATGGGTGCTGGTTCTAATCCCAGCAGCCTTGCTTCCCATCCAGCTCCCTGCTTGTGGCCTGGGAAAGCAGTCGAGGGCAGTCCAAAGCCTTGGGACCCTGCACCCAGGAGACCTGGAGGAGGTTCCTGGCTCCTGGCTTTGGATCGGCCATTGCAGTCATTTGGCGAGTGAATCATCGGACAGAAGATCTTCTCTGTCTCTCCTTCTCTCTGTATATCTGACTTTGCAATAAAAATAAATCAATATTAAAAAAAAGAGAGAGAGAAAATAGAGCAACTGGGACTTGAGCTGGAGCCCAGATGGGATGTTGGTGCCATAAATGCAGGCTTGTCTGGCTATGCCATAGCACCAGCCCCATGATCAATTCTATAATCAGTTGTTTGTCCACGTACAGCCGCCAGACTGGACTCAACCAGTAGAGTGGCTGGTGACCATCTTGCATGCCTCCAGGGACTCTGTCTTGTCTCCTCTGGTTGTTCCTCTTGGAGCAGCTGCTTCAGAGCTGAAGGCAGTTATCTTCCCCATGACTCCACCACCAGCCTCTCCCTGTCCCCGCCCCAGGCCACACTCACCCTGCACGCTCCATGCTTCCTGCACCTGGTCCTCAGCAGGCCACATCAGCAGGGGAATGCTGATGTCCACCTGTGCCATGCACTGTGCTGGAGACACTGCCCTTGCTGTAGTCCTTTCAAGTGCTCCATGAAGTACCATGCTTGCTCTTGATTTCATGGAATTTCATGGAGGTGGAAACTGACATGGAAAGGTTGAGTGACACACTGCCAGTCTGCAAAAAATCAGCCTGGGATATGGGCCCAGGGCCATCTACTTGTTGCTACTTGTGGAAGGGGCCTCTGTGGCAGTCATGTGATGGTGGCTGCAGCCAGTGTCAGGTCTGCATCTGCTTTCTGCTCTTCGGAAGACACAGGTGCTGTGCTTCCCAGCTGATACACGGGGCACTTTTTTTTTTAATGGTTGGGTTTTGTTTTTTTTCAAACAATTTTTTTTTAGATTTTTTTTTAATTGAAAAGTCAGACATACAGAGAGGAGAGACAGAGAGGAAAATCTTCCATCTTTGATTCACTCCCCAAGTAGCCACAATAACTGGAGCTGCGCTGATTTGAAGCCAGGAGCCAGGAACCTCCTCCAGGTCTCCCACACGGGTGCAGGGTCCCAAAGCTTTGGGCTGCCCTCGACTGCTTTCCCAGGCCACAGGCAGGGGAGCTGGATGGGAAGCAGGGCTGCCAGGATTAGAACCAGCACCCATATGGGATCCTGGCAAATGTAAGGATGTTAGGTACTAGGCTACCGCACCAGGCTGGGGGCACTTCTTTTTTTGTAAAAGAATTTATTTGTATTTATTGGAAAGGCAAATTCACGAAGAGAAGGAGAAACACACAGAGAAAAAATTTACACCTGCTGATTCACTCTCTCAATGGCCACAATGGCCCGAGTTGAGCTGATCCAAAATTAAGAGCTAGGAGCTTCTTTGGGTTTCCCACATGGCTACAGGGGCACACTGACTCTGCCTTCCCAGTTCATAAGCAGGGAGCTAGATGCAAGTGAAGCAGCCAGGATTAGAACTGGTGGCCATATGATATGCCAGTGCTTGCAAGTGGTGGGTTAGCCTGTTGAGTCACTGTATCACCTCTGGCATATATATACTTTTTAAAGATTTGGTTTATTTATTTGAAAGACACAGTTACAGAGACAGAGAGAGAATTTTTTGTCTATTGGGTCACTCCCCACATGGCTACAACAGCCAGGACTGGACCAGGTTAAAGCCAGAAACTTGGGGTTTCTTCTGGGCCTCTCGCATGGGTGCAAGGACCCATACATGTGGGCTGTCTTTTGTCGCTTTATCTGGCACATTAGCAGGCAGCTGAATTAGAAGCAGAACAGCTGGGACTCAAACCAGCATCCATTTGGGCTACGGGGGGAATGCTGGTGTCATAGGAGATGGCTTAACATGCAACATCACTGGCTCCGGTTTCTCTGACTTTTTAAGAGAGGCTATAAATCCAGATGAGTATGGAACATCCAATGCTTCATTAAGGCCTAATTTTGCTGTAAGACATGGTGTTGGGCAAAGGCAACTGTGTGTGTAGGCTGGATGTGTGCCAGGGAACCCCAGAAACAGTTTCTGATGTATGGGGTTTTCTCACATCTTGGAGCCTGAGGGCCTGGGCTGCAGGTGCCTGTGTCTGCATTCCCCCTGAGGACACAGCCATATCTAGCTGCAGAGGAGGCTGGACAAGGCAATCCATCCAGTCAGGTGGCTGTGTGGCCTGGATAAACTGTGGATAATGTGTAAGGCAGAAGAGGAGGGTGCACGTGTGAGGGAGAGGTGAGGTTTCAACCAGGCTGCCTGTTAGAGCTTCATTTCTTGGAGGGAGGTGCCCCCAAGTCACGGAATCCTCGTATGGACGTCTGCAGGGGGAGACGTCGTGGGTGGCGACCAGAGCCCTGAGCAGGAAGCTGCAGGCAGGGTGGGAGAGACGGCTCAAGGCACCGGCTGCTGCTTTTCTGGTTTGCACTGCAGATGTATGGAGTCCCCGCTTCTGGACAGAAGCTGTGGGTTTATAAAAGGTGTGTTCACTGTTAGCCATCCTCACTACACATTTCCTGGCTGACTGACAGATTGGCATATGGGTGGGGATAGAATGCTTGTGGTTGGGAAGGAGCAAAAAAGCTAGAAATCACTGTGGCAGAAACAAGTAAAAAGAGCTTCATGATATTTAAGCTTTCCTCTAGGGGGCAGTCTCTCTCTCTTTGGGAATATCTGATTTAGACCTGGCGGTGGGACCAGTACTCGGTAGCCAAAGTACAGCATCCTGTACAGACTCCAGCTCCACACTGCCCACTGGAGCACCCGAGATGTTAAAGCAGGGTCGGTCTCTCTCCTTCACAGTGTGTTGCATTAAACAAGCAAGCACACCAGCAGCCACTGCTTACAATCTTGATGGGACCAAGAGGCAGTTTCCTGCCTGAGAGAGCCCACCAAGACCATGAGGTCTCAAGGGAGTGATGTTTGAAGCAACTGAAGCCTGCAATATAGATGGGAGTGGCCCTGCTGGGAGAAAGGGCAATGTTGTTGCAGGCAGAGGGGTCAGCTGGCCACAGAGCCACGGGGGTGGGGTCTCTGGAGCTGGGACTCAGAGAGCGAGAGGTTAAGATGAGGGGTCCGGGCTTCTTCACCCTACAAACACTGAAGGCTCTTGCAGTGGCAAGGGAGGTGTTTAACAGAGCAGTGACTCGATGGTGTTTGTTCTGCGATAAGCTGTCTGTGGTGTGGGCAGTGGGCCAAGTGTGACCAGAGTAATGGGTAGCAGCCCAGCTAGGAGGTCCGTGAATGGCCCAGGCAGGTGGTGGTTGGACTTGGTGGAGCCATCTGAATGTGGTATGTGCATGGATGAGACGGAAAGTTGGGCTGGGTTGCTAAGAGTTGAAGTCATGGCTCACATAGATTTAAATTGTCTTAAAGTGACCAGTCTACCTCAATTATGATCCAGAGACACATGGAGCTCCATGTACGTTCTGTATGCCTCACAGCTCCACAGTGTCACTCCAGACCGAAGTGGAATCTTTTTCTTTCTTGTCTGCTGTCCCTGGTGTTTGCTACCTCCCAGGGCTGGTTGGCAATTGGATCTGTGTGCTTCTGGTTCATAGAGCAGGAGAGGGAGTCGGGATTCTCCATTCTTAGTGTGAAAGGCCTCCACTCTTTTGAAGAGTGATTGAGACACATGTACACCACTGGAACATGGCCAGGATGTGGACTCAAGTGGAGGATCCACCTTGGAGCTGCAGCTGGGGACAGAAGGAAGAAGGAGGACTGGATGTAGGGGAGGAAGCCAGTGCCCACCCCATCTGGATGGCAGAGGAGAGTACAGGGCCCTGGCAGTTGGGCAATGTTTGGGAGAGCACAGCCCCCACCTGCCTTTTCCTCTCCTCCCCTCTCCTACCCCCGTGGGGATGATTGCCCCCTCCTGTTTCCTCCTCCCACCCCCCTCCGCTCTTTATCTACTTCTCTGAAAGTATTCCCATGGGCACCTTCCCTGGATGGGGGAAGGAGGTCTCCACTCCCTGACCTTGAGTTCCCTGGAAGGAGGAGTATAATGCACCCCACGACCTTGCACCCTTCTAGCAAGTCAGCAGTGACCCATGAACGTGCTTGGGATTCATTTCTTTCTTAATTGATAGATTTATTTCTCTTATCTAGGAGGTCAATCAACAGAGACAGAAAAGGGCAGTTTAAGAGAAAGAAGTCTTCCATCCATTCACTCCCCCAAAGGCCATCATGGTTTTAGGCTGAGTGGAGCCAAAAGCAGGTGGCCAAAACTCCATCCAAGCCTCCCACATGGCTGATAGGGACAAGCACTTGGGCCGTCTTCTGCTATCTTTCCAGGCGCATTAGCAGACAGCTGGATCAAAAGCAGAGTCCCCAGGACAAACTGGTGCTCAGAAATGGGCTACTGGTGTCCTAAGCTGCAGCACAACCTGCTGAGTCATATGCCGGCCCTTAATTTATTCTTTTTTTTTTTAATTTATTTATTTTTATTGGAAAGGCAGATTAACAGAGAGAAGGTAAGACACAGAGAAAAATCTTCCATTTGCTGGTTCACTCTGGCCGCAATGGCTGGAACTGAGCCCATCTGAAGCCAGGAGCTTCTTTTGGGTTTCCCATGTGGGTGCAGGGTCCAAGTACTTGGGTCATGCTCTACTGCTTTCCCAGGCCACAAGCAGGGAGCTGGATGGGAAGTGGAGCAACTGGGACACGAACTGAGGTACACATGGGATCCTGGCAGTTGCAAGGCAAGGATTTAGCCCTTGGGTCATTGCATCGGGTCCCCCTCATTTATTCTTTATTTATTTATTTATTTATTTATTTATGTATTGGAAAGTCAGATATACAGAGAGGAGGAGAGACCGATCTTCTGTCCGATGATTCACTCCCCAAGTGAGCGCAACGGCCGATGCTATGCCGATCCAAAGTCAGGATCCAGGAACTTCTTCTGGGTATCCCACGTGGGTGCAGGGTCCCAAACCTTTGGGCCGTCCTCGACTGCTTTTCCAGGTAACAAGCAGAGAGCTGGGTGAGAAGTGGAGCTGCCAGGATTAGAACTGGCGCCCATATGGGATCCTGGTGCGTTCAAGGTGAGGACTTTAGCCGCTAGGCCACGCCACCGGGCCCCCTCGTTTATTCTTTAGGAAGAGGTTTATGGTTTACAGAACACCTACTTTGTGCCGGGCACTGTTCCAGGTGCTGAGGAGATGGCAGTGGACGAACATAACGAAAACCCTACCTTCTTGGAGGAGGCATTCATTCTTAACAGGGAGAGAAAGAAGACAGGTGCATGTGTTACATGGAGGTTGGAGCCTGGCATGGAAGTGTGGCTTTAAATAGGGGTGCCCAGAGATGGCCACCTTTTAATGGACTGTTGGCTGAAGCAAAGGTGACACACTGCAGTCCGAGGAAGCAGCTGAGCAAAGGCCCTGAGGGTGCTGGTTTGTCCTGGCTGAAGACAGCTGGCAGGCTCACATTCTTCAAGGATGGTCCCCTAGGGAAGCGGCAGGGGAGGTCAGTGAGGTCACGTGGGGGGACTTTCAAGGAGTTAAAGATGACACTACATCGTCTTGCTGATGGGGTTGGGAGTACATTGTGGAGGTCAAGGATAGAAGTGGGAGCCACATAGGGTGTCCATCGCAAAGCCTGCGTGAAGCACTAATAGTGATGTTTGCCATGGAGGTGGTGAGAAGTTGTGGGATTTTGGACATGTTTTGAAGGAGAGCTGGTAGGATTTGAGGGAAAAGACTGGAGACACGAAGAAGGGATGATGCTTTGGACAAGATATTGGTGAAAGGAGAGAAGAGTGGAGGCTGGAACTGTGTGGGTGCCAAGGGCATTTATTGGGCAGACAGTGGTACCATGTCTGTAGGCAGATGGAATAATCCAGTACACAGGGAAGTTGGGCCTTGGGGGAAAGGGGTAGGAATTACTGGAGTCTGGTCATAAAATGGGAAAGACAAGCTTTATCATGTCCTGAGGGTCAGGAATCAGCAACAGCTGGGTTGGTGAGCTGAACCGAACGCCTGTGTGATTTGAACAAACACTGCGGCCTCAGGAGAGGCCCTAGATGGGCTTGAAAAAGGTTCAGAGGCTGGGTCACTGGGACCGGAACATGGGGTATTTCCTGACCTTGGGTTTTAGGTGTTAGAGTGTCCGCCTAAGCAGCGAGCTGGAGCCAAGGGGCCTGGCTCTCCAGCACGGGTAACGCGTGGTGGGAGGATGCCAGGGTCAGGGGCGCACTGGGCACTCTAGCACGGCACACTCCTCCAGGGCTCTTTAGGCTCTAGCTCCCAGTGGCACAAGGACACCCCCCCCCCCCGCCATTGTCGCGCCCATTCTTCCCGCGCTCCCCCAGGTCCCTTCCTGTGCGAGCCGGTCGGGAGGCCTGGCCACCGGAGTCTCCCGTATGGGGGCAGGTTCGGAGGCGACGCGTCCGCGCTCGGAGGCCACACGGTGGCCTGTGTCAGCTGCGACTTCCATTCCTGGCTGGAGGCGGAGACCTAGGATAGACACACACTCGGGGCTCTGGTCCGAGCTCTACTCTTCTCCGCCTGCCCAGGGCGGATCTGGGCAGGGGACTGGAGGGGAGGGAAGGGGAGGGTCCGCCCCGCCCAGGGGGTGTCCGGTGTCCTCCCTACTGGGCCCCTCCCAGGCACCGGCCACTTTTCTGTGGAGTCGCCGCGAAGGTGACAGCTCCCTTTTGGCACGGGTGTCTGTGAAGTGGGTGCTTGGACCGGGTGCTCCCGTTGCTGTCCTGCTGGCGCGCCTCTGGGTGCCTGAGGCTGCGGAACCATGCTGTGTTGCCTGCTGGTGAGGGCCAGCAACCTGCCGGGAGTGAAGAAGGACCAGCGTAGCGATCCGGTGGCCAGCCTGACTTTCCGAGGTGAGAACCTGGGGGCGCGGGATGATGTCCACGCCCATAGCCTATACTCTTGCCCTGGCTTCCCGCCCTAGCCCCAGGCCAGACAGGCCAGTTTCTCTTCCTGGCAGTAGGGAGGGAGCCCGGCTTCGATTTCTGCTGCGATGGTGATGAGACTGAAAACTCACAGGAAATGCCTTAGGACTGGGGGACTTTGGAACCACCCGAGTGCAGTACTGTGTCCACTGCCAGCTTTGCTTTTCGCTTCGTGCTTCCCGGAGACCTACCTACACCCGAAGAGAACTGAGTCATGGTTGAATCAGGTAGTGGAAATTGTGGGGTATTGGCAGATGCATCCAAGAGGTGGAGAAAAGTCAGGGCCACCTACAACTGGGCAATGGCTGGTGAGCTTTGCTGTTGTGCCTTGGTTCCGTTCATTCATTCACCCCTCTGTCTTGATGGATCACAGCCCACATTGAATCCGCAGTGTCCCAGACAGTAAGGGCCACAAGTGTTCAGGGGTGTCAGGGGAGTTTTCCAGATTTGAGGAGCTTCAGCCCCTATGGGTGGTGCTGGAGAATTATCTCTAGGGAAGCAAAGGACTCACCCACCCCCCACCTCAACAAGCACCTTTAGCTGCCACTGCAGGGCAGGGGTTCCCACAGGACAGAGAGACTCAGGAAGGGAAAGGGAAGAGGAAGGACCCGTCAAAATTAGGAGAAGGAACAATAGCTGTGAGTCAGGACCCCAGCGCTGCAGGGAAAGATAAATAGGAGAGGGCTTCCTCCTTGCCCGGAGCTGCACACTCGTGCTCTGGGGCTTTGTGCAGTCAGACGCAGGTCATACGGGGAGGGCAAGTGGCAGCCTGAGATTTGAGCAAAATCAGCGTTGGCAAAGTACGATTTGTGTATAGTACTGAATCCTTGTGGTAGGACGATTTGCATTTGCTGCTTGTTTGAAAAGCTTGATCTGGGACGTTTCAGTCATTTTGAAGGTGTCATGTTTGTGTGTTTGGTCTGCTGGAGTAACGTTAAGGCAAGATCTTTAATTCTCAGATGTTGCAGGGACCTTGACTGTGTAGACATTCCAGGCTGACCACTGGCCAGTAGCCCTGGAGCCCACGGAAGCCCAGGCTCTGGTGTACATGGTGCCTCCCAGCATCTGTGTTCTGCAAGTCAGGATGTGGAAACCAGCGTTCACACTGGTTGGTGGGTACTGCTCTCGAGGAAGGCAGGTGACCAGTTTCATCAAGTCCCATCTTGAGTGTTGTCTTGGCCCTGATTCCCTGAGCAGGGGCAGCTGCTGTGCTCCCCACATCTTATTATGCCCTAACTTTTGCTCTTATTCCTATTCATTTGGACTGATAAGCCCCTAGGAATACAACTGTGTGTAATCACTTCAGCTGTTTCAGGTCTGTGCGTCTTTCAAAGTCTACCTGCATACCACCCTCTCCAGGAAAGCGCCAGGATTGACTTAACATCCAATTCTCCACTCTAGATGCAGTGACACTTGTAACAACCAGTATGTGTGTAGTACTTGGCTCTGTCCTTGGGCCGCCAGGCCTCCTTGGGAATGACCACCTGTCCTGCTTTATTCATTGATGTGCTCCAGCTCAGGGTGTGAGCAGGTGCTCTGTTGTGTCTATGTCTTCTTTGGCCCTGCCTCCAGCCACCCTCCAGGTGTGCCAGGCAGCCTCACTGAATCTAAGGTGGAGTCCTCACCAATTGCCGTCCTCAAATCATTTGGCAAGAGTGCTTGAAAACGGATTCCCGGGACTCCTCTATAGAGGCTTGCATCCAGTGCCCATGGGAGGTGTTCTAAGAATCAGTGTTGACTGCACACCTGATCCAGACTGTTTGGGAGCCACATCTAGAGGATAATTGGCTGGAGCTGTGGTGACAGTCCAGGGGCAGTCACCATAGAGGTGGAGCTGAGCTTAAGATGTGAGAACCAACCCCAGTGCTGGCTGAGACCACCCAGGCTGGCTGCACAGCAGGACTACCCATAGAACTTCAGAACGGGTCCTGGCTTTTCTGGGGAAGCTTAGGCACAGATACTGCTAACAAATCCCCATGCCTTTTTCCACTCAGGGTTGGGAAGCTCCAGGACCTGGTCCCCTGGGGGCAGAGGGGACCAAGGCACTGCTTGCGGAGGAACCAGTCCTGTGTGCTGGCTACAACATGCAGGCTGCAGCATATGGACTGGCACTGGCTTCATGCTGCTTGCAGCTGTGCTCTGGGCATTCCAGTCTCGGATGTAATTTCAGGACTCCACTCCCGAAATAGAGTCTGAGCTCGTAGAGATTGGACTCTGAAGGGTTTTTTTCTTCTTCTCTGTCTAAAGACCTCAGGGTAGAGGCATTTGGGAATAACTGGTCATTTTTTTGTTTTTGCACTAATTAATTTTCTAGTTAACTAAAAGCATCACGAAGACCAGGGCCATGGTAGAGATTTTTTGGTCCATCAGTGGTGATGGGCATGAGCAGCTTCCTTCCACTTCCCTTCCTGTTTCCAGCTTTGAAGGTGTTGATTTTGTGCCTTTACTCATGCAATTAATCACTAAACACATCTTCACTGAGCATCTACTGCATGTGGGGTTGAAGTGCCCCCAAGAGTAAAACCAGACTTCCTTTGCTTTGGAGCTCAGATGTCTGTTTCCTTGAAGGATGGATGTGCTGTGTGTCCCACCTGGTGAATTCTGCCCTGCTCACCAGGCTCACCAGTCAGGGACTCACTCTCCCTTCCCTTCCATAGCCAGGGTCAGGTCCTTAGTCCTACCCATACTTCTGCAGAGTGCCTGAAGGTCTTGCAGAGATTTTATTGGAAAGGCAGATTTACAGAGAAGAGGGACAGCAAAAGATCTTCTATCTGTTGGTTCACTCCCAAACTGGCCACAACAGCTGGAGCTAAGCCCCTCTGAAGCTAGGAGCTGTGAGCCTGTTCCAGGTCTCCCACACAGGTACAGGGTCCCAATACTTTGGACCATCTCTACTGCGTCCCCCATAAGCAGGGAGCTGTGTAGCAAGTAGAGAAGCCGAAACACAAACTGGAGCCCAAATGGGATTCAGATGCTGGGGCTGCAAGGTGATAACTAGCCAGTTGAGCTACTGTCAGCCCCTTTACAGAGCCATCTTAAGCCAGCTTGTTTTCGTGCCCTCAGGCAATGTTCCTGGCTCCTCTGTAAGGAGGATGGATCATGGGGTCCTGGACTCCAGACATAGCCTTTTGAATGTTCAAAATAATTGGAAACCTCTAAAATAGCTTTTTGTTTCTTCATTGTAGACAATGATACTTGTCAGGAATACATGAAACAAAATAATAATAATAATAATAACAACAACAATGAAAGGCCTTCAATCTTGCCACTTGTTAAAAATTTGACATACTTCCCTATTCTTTTCTTTTAAAGATTTATTTTATTTTTATTGGAAAGGTGGATATACAGAGAGGAGAGACAGAGGAAGATCTTCCGTCCAATCCAATGATTCACTCCCAAGTGAGCGCAACGGCCAATGCTATGCCAGTTCGAAGCCAGGAGCCTCTTCCGGGTCTCCCACGCGGGTGCAGGGTCCCAGGGCTTTGGGCCATCCTCGACTGCTTTTCCAGGCCACAGGCAGGGAGCTGGATGGGAAGCGGGGCAGCTGGGATTAGAACCAGTGCCCATATGGGATCCCGGGCGTGCAAGGCGAGGACCTTAACCACTGCGCCACCGCGCTGGGCCTCCCTAGTCTTTCAAAAAGATTTATGTGTTATTTTTATTGGAAAGGCAGATTTGCAGAGAGGAGGACAGAGAGAGAAAGAGATCTTCCATCTGCTGATTCACTTCCCAAGTGTCTGCAAAGGCTGGAGCTGAGCCGATCCAAAGCCAGGAGCCAGGAGCTTTCTTCTGGGTCTCTCATGTGGTGCAGGGTCCAAGGCTTTAGGCTGTCCTCTACTGCTTTCCCAGGCCACAAGCAGAAAGAAAGCAGAGCAGCTGGGGCATGAGCGGATGCCCATATGGGATCCTGGCATGTGCAAGGTGAGGATTTAACCACTGAGCCATCACGCCGGGCTCCCTCCCTATTGTTTTGAAAATGAAACTTTAGTTATGAAATTTAACGTAGAAGAAAGATGCATAAAATATAAATGTCTGGTTGGATATGGTGACTCTCAGCTGGGAGTAATTCTGTTCTTCTGGGAACATTAGGCAATGTCTGAGAGGTGGTATCACTGGCATCTCATGGGTAGGGACCAGGGATCCTGTGACCTGTCTGGCATGTACCCACAAAGCAGATGTATATTTGATTCACAAAGTTACCAGTGCCCTGACAGGGAAGGCATGCTTTCATATGTAAATGATGACATACGTGAATGTGGTGTCACCCAGGCACCCAGGGGGTGCCAGCTCCGCACACCCCTGCCCCACCCCTGGAAGCCCAGACTCCTGTCTGTCTCTAGAGGTAATCTCATCCCAGCTTCCCCCCACCCCCACATGTTCACATATTTGCTCAAAAATACCACGGATGTTTTTCAGTAAATATTCTCTGTACCAACTTTTTAAAATATCTGAATATTATTTTATTATATGGGTGCACCATAATTCAATTGTTCAATCACCTGTTGGTGAATTTGTTTAGGTGATATCACATTTTTAAAATATGTACTATACTGGAGACCAAATATTTGCCCCATATGTAGTTTTTTAAAGAAGTTTTATGTATTTATTTAAAAGATACAGCAACACAGAGAGAGAGAAAGACACTGAGACTCAGGTGTTTGGCAGAAATTCAGGTACTTGAGCCACATTATCTGTTGCCTCTGAGTGTGTGCATTAGCAGGAAGCTGGAATGGGGAGCAGAGCCAGGACCCAACCCCAGAAACTCAGATGTTGAATTCTGGTATCCCAAGTGGTGTTTTAACTGCTAAACCAAACACCTGCCTGAGAAGTCCTAATGCATAAAGATCTGTTGCCCCTTCTCATGCCTCTGTATCTTATGGAAGGTTGCACCTGTAGTAGACATGTGCAGGCATATTTAATTGTCATTTTCAATTCAGAACAATACAGTGTAACAAATATTTGTATATTATTTACATGGCATTAAGTGTTATAAGTAAGGTAGAGATTATTCAAAGAATATGAGAAGATATGCATATGTTTGGGAAATTAAAAAAATGCATGGGAGGGGCCAGTGTTGTGGTATATAGTGGATAAAGCCACTGCCTGTGACACCAACAGCTCAAATGGCACCGGTTTAAGCCCTGATTGCTCCTTTTCCAATCCAGCTACCTGTTAACGTGCCTGGGAAAGCAGAAGATGGCTAAAGTGTTTGGATCACTGACACCTGCATGGGAGACCTGGGTGGGGTTCCAGCTCTTGATTTTGGTCTGGTCCATCATGGCTGTTGCAGGCATTTGGACAGTGAACATGTGGATGGAAACTACCCACCCTCTTTGTAACTCTGTGTTAAATACATTCGTAAATCTTCTTTTAAAAAATAGTACAGGGCCAGGCGCGGTGGCGCAGTGGTTAGCGTCCTCGCCTTGCACGCCTGGGATCCCATATGAGCGCTGGTTCTATCCCGGCAGCCCCGCTTCCCTGCCAGCTCCCTGCCTGTGGCCCAGGAAAGCAGTCGAGGATGGCCCAAGGCTTTGGGACCCTGCACCCACGTGGGAGACCCGGAAGAGGCTCCTGGCTTCGGATCGGCATAGTATCGGCTGTTGCGCTCACTTGGGGAGTGAATCATTGGACGCAAGATCTTCCTCTCTGTCTCTCCTCTCTGTATATCCGCCTTTCCAATAAAAAAATAATAAAAATAAATCTTTAAAAAAATAGTACATGGGAAATGAGCTTCATGGATTTAAAAACTTTTAACATCATAAGAAATGTATCTTTTAATTCCATTTTACACATTTAAAAAATATTTGTTTTTATTAGAAAGGCAGCTTTACAGAGAGAAGCAGAAACAGAAATATTTTCCATCTGCTGATTCAGACTCCAAATGGTCATAATGGCTGGAGCTGAGCCAATCTCATGCCAGGAGTCAGGTGCCTCTTTTGGTTCTCCAATGTGGTACAGGATCCAAAGGCTTTGGACCATCTTCCACTGTATTCCTGGATGCGAAGTAACCAGGACATGAACTAGTACCCATATGGAACAGTGGTGCTTGCAGATGGAGGATTAATCAATCGAATCATCATGCCAGCAGCTAGTTTACACATTTTTATTCACTTTATATGGAGGATTTGAGCATTTTGAGGTTGGAGGGCAGGTCCTAGAACCAGCTCCCCTCAACACGGAGGGATGGCTTTATTAACAGAAAGAACAAATACCTCGCCGTAAAAAATTGGAAACATTTAAAAATCATTCGGTAAGAAATAACTATGAACAAATAGTAGCATTAAAATGTTACAAGTTCTATTTGAGCCAAAGAAATTATCAAAAGTTTGTGTGATAATGTTTTGTGCTAGCAAAATAATAAGAAAATAAGCCCTCATTCTTGGCTGCTAGAAGCAGAATCTTTAATAAATCTATAATTTCTGGTAGAGCAATTCTCCTTCTGGAATTAGATACAGTGGAGTGGGGGCAGTGGATCAAGCCACTACTTGGGAGGCTGCCATTCCATATCGGAGTGCTAGTTCAAGTCCTGGCTGCTGCACTTCCCATCCTGCTTCCTTTAATAGTGTACCTGCAAAGTCAGTGGAAGATGACCAAGTACTTGAGCCCCTATGGGAGACTCAGATGAAGTTCCTGGCTTCTGACTGACCTGGAACAGCCCTGTCCATTGAGTCCATTTAGGAAATGAGCCAATGGACGGAAGATCTCTCTGTCTATATCTCCTTGTCTCTCAAATAAACATTTTACAATCATATGAAAGAATATTAACATTTTGTCATAGGCATTTCTAGTATTTTCCCCAGATTTTTTGCTTAATTCATTTTTAATCAGCAAATAAAAATCGTATGTGAAGTTCCAGTTGACTTTCTGAGTTGAGACTAACCCCCTCATGGTGGATCCCATTACTTCCAGGGATTCACTGCCCATGGCTCTTCCTGGCCACCTCTTTCTTGGATCAGACTCCAGCTGGGGTTTAGGAAAGATGGGACTGGATGAGGTGCTTGAGAATGAGAAGGGTAGTGGTCTGCTGGTGAGGGGGGTTGCCTAGGCCTTGGGGAGCGCAGATATGAGGCTTAACAAATAATCTGGGCATCCACCAAAGACTCATGTGTTCAACTCTTGATCTCCAGTCTTAGGATAAGGGATTAGCAATGGAACTGAACCGGGTTGTGGTATCCACAGATGGGACCTTGATAAATGATTGAATCAGATGCAGTGGTCAGGGTGGAGTCCCCAGTAGCTTTATTAACAGGGGCACCTGGACAAGGGATATGAAGCAAGAGCACAATCTCCCTGTGTCTGCTTCCTGACTTGCCCCATGATCCTCTCTTTGCCTCTTCCATCTTCTCCAGATGCTTGAACCAAAGGGGCCGCCTGGTCTTGGCTTGTGAATCCCCAAGCTGTAACTTTCTTATCCTAGGAGTGTGAAAGTGTGGAGAAACTGATGAGTGCAGAGTGTGAGCCTGCAGACAGCAGGCAGGTAGTGGAGTGATGGGAGTTGGCCTTCCTTCTTGCCAGGGGTACTCCCTTCCTGCACCCAGGAGTAGGGCAGACCCTCCCATCTCCAGCCACAGCCAGGCCTATCTTTGTCTCCTTTCAGTGGCTGCTGCCTCTCTGGGTGTTTGCTGACTCTGTATTTCTTTCACTGTCTGTCCTGGGGGTGTACTAGTGGGGGAGCTCAGAGAGTGCTCATGCACAGTGAATCTTCAGGAAATACAGGAGAGGCTGCATGCAGGATCTGAAGGCCACCAGCAGCTTCTGGGAACAAATCCTTTCACCTGACTCGGAGCAGGAGTCCCGTATCTCTCTTGAGAGTCTGAAGCCCGTGCTCCCTGTCTAGATAGATGACACCAAGCAAGCATTGGTGCACTCAGTCAGAACCTGGGAGGCCTCCACTGCTCCTGTTCCTTCTGAATTGCCCAACCCTACCTCTGGTCTCCTGTACCATCTCCCATAGGATTTTAAAAGCCATTCTGCTGAAATACATGTTGTGTAAAATTGGCCATCTCAGCTCTTCCCCAACTGATACTCCTTCTAGGTAACACCCAACACAATGCACATCTCCAGCTCCTGGCAGCCTCTGTGATATGTGATCTGGGATCTGCTCACCTGCTCTGTGAGGTGCATGGTATTAGCCATTCTGTGACTGGCAAGGTCCTTCAGCCTGGGAACCCCTCCAACCTCGCCCTGCCCCATCTTCCAAGCTTCAACATGATTCTCACTGATGCCTGTTGGTCTCCAATTCTGCAAAGTGGGCTGGAGTTGGTGGACACACTCCTTTCCCCCACCATGAGCTGTGTGTTCCCTGTATCTGCAACTGTGAAGTGTGTTCCATGGCACACATGAAGCCACCTCTCTTAAGACCAGTGTGAATCAACAGGGACAAGAGAGTTCTCAATCTCGGATAGGAAAGAAGCTTCTTTCTGATAAGTGATGTCTTTGTGTGGTTCCTGAACATCATGCAGTTGTGCTGGATTTTCTTTCATTTCGCTCTTGTTCTTCTCTGGGGCTGGAGATCCCATCTGTGATCCTGTCCTTTGATTCCCAGAATATCGCCAGGACTTGGTGAAATCTCATTGAGAGCAAATTCTGCTTGCCTTCAGTGGAATATGATTAAACAACATTGCAAGAGGAATTGACACAACAGATACTGCCCAATATATGTTAGTTGGAAGTACCAGAAAATGATTTTGCCAGTGGACATCTCAAATGAGGCTGCAGATGGAATTTTCCATGTGATTCCTGTAGGTTGCAGGAAGCTACCCTGTGCTCAGGGAAGGAAACTTGAATCTATGTAAGTTGAAAACCCAATGCAATAGACTCTGTCCTGGACAATTCTGCTGAGGGAACCAAGGCCTTAAAGGGCAATGAAGTTTATTTAAGATCACACAGCAGTGGCAGTTGTTTGAATGGCTCTGAAGACCTATATCCAGCTACTACTGGGGCTACTGTACTGGGGTCTACAGGAGTGGTGTAGCCAGGCAGGCCTGGAGCTGGCACCCCTTTCAGGCTGTCTCCATCTGTTGACAGAGAGTCACACTGGCAATGGCATTCTATGGGATTTCCTGAGAACAGAGCTGCTACCTGGTCAGCACCCAGTGACTGCGTATATTGCCACGTACTCGGGTTGCTCATGGGAGTCAGGTATGGTGTCTGCCCTCTGAAACTCCCAGTGGCTGTGGTCGCAGATTTCTTCGAGATGCCCAAGAGAGTAGCAGTCATGGGAAGCTTATCAGAGCAGAGACAACAGAACTGGGCATGGAAGAGTCAGGGTATCAATGTGGGGTCCCGACAGCAGGTCAGGGCATACAATGACTTAGCTTGCTATGTGCCAGGCACCTGCACATCCCACCTTGCTTAATTTGCACAACAACCCCTCATGGAGTTATTACTGTCATCTTATAGATGAGAGGAAATGTGAAATGAATTTCCAAAGAGACTTAAAAAAAATTTTTTTTTAAAGTGTCTATCTGCTTATCATGTTCATTTTGTTTGAAAGTCAGTCACAGAAAGAGAGACAGAGAGATCTTCCAACCACTCATTCACAAACACTTGCAACAGTTGAGGATAGGCCAGGCCAAAGGTCAGAGCCAGGAACTCAATCCAGGGTTTTCACGTGGGTGGCAGGGACTCAGGGACTTGAGCCATTACCTGCTGCCTCCCAGGGTACACACGACCAGGACGTTGGAATTGGGAGTGGAGCTGAGGCATAAAGTAAGACACTCTGTTATGGGATGTGGATATCTTAATTACAGTCCAAAATGGCTGTGCTTCCCTAATAGCTCTTTTTTTAAAAAAAGGTTTATTTGTTTATTGGAAAGTCAGATATACAGAGAGGAGGAGAGACAGAGAGGAAGATCTTCCATCCGATGGTTCACTCCCCAAGTGAGCGCAACGGCCGATGTTATGCCAGGATCCAGGAACTTCTTCCGGATCTCTCACATGGGTGCAGGGTCCCAAAGCTCTGGGCCATCCTTGACTGCTCTCCCAGGCCACAAGCAGGAAGCTGGATGGGAAGTGGAGCTGCCGGGATTAGAACCCTCCCTAATAGCACTTTAAAGTGTGGGACATGGGCCCCTGGGCTAAGTCCCAGGACATTTTCACAGATCTGTAAGGCCAAGGCTGTCATCAAAATAACACTAAGAAGAATGAGATTATTCTATTTACAACCACGTGGTCCCAACTAGAGACCATTATGCTCAGTGAAATTAGTCAATCACAAAAGAACAACTACCATATGTTCTCTCTTATATAAGGAAACCGACATGGAATGTGTAACTTCAATAATCCAATCCATACTGTTTTTTGTTTGTTTGCTTTTTTTGCTGTATCCCATGTGTTTTGATGTTTTTGTTTGTTTCAGTTTGGTTTATTCCAAATAATTTCTTTTCTCTTGTTGAATTAATCACGGGCTCATGGATTATATCATGGCATTATTTTTCCCCAAGAGACTTCTGTGTTTCCTTTTTATCACCCATGTGTTGGTTACTCGGTGGCAAGTTTTTTGATGGTGCTGTAATTTGTTGTTGAGGTGGCTGTTCTAACTCATACCAGTTGTTGACCTTGTTTCATGACTTCCCACTTATAGAAATGTATAGTGATAGAGTACTGGGGTCTATCATATACAGACATGGGGGTATAATGGAACATGCATCCCTGCTTCCAGACGAAAGATGGATTCCCAATGAAACTGTTGGACATGTGCAGACAATGGGATGCTGGACTGTCTGACATTGTCTGTGCCAACAATGTCAGGATACACTTAAATAAGAGACCGATAGAATTATGATTCCTTATGAAGGACTACACTATTGTAACAAAATGGGAATAATTTGATGGGGGTTGGGAGTTCGGGGGGGAATCCCAGCCTATACAAAATTGTACCACGTAATTCAAAATTCAAAATAAAAATATATTTAAAAAATGACACTAGAGTTATGTGTTGTTCTCACATGCTGACATTTGTACTGTTAATACCATCACAATGGGAAGTAGAACTGCTGGCATCTTGAAAGTAACCAAGGGTTGTACAGGTTGCTATATTCTACTGTGTACTTGCAGTTGAAAGCAACCTTCACTTTAAGAGGGGCCTTGATGAAGGAAGGATACAATTTATAATTTTAATCCTTGTAATATTTTTTGTGCTGAAATAAGGTATATAAAACTTCTGTTGCATACGAAAAAAAAAAAAAAAAGAAAAGAAATGGTGGTGACTGCAAGGAAAAGCCCTTGCTTGTGTGGCTGCTTGAGTTGCAAGCTGAACCTGCTGCATTTGGAGGATGGGGCATAGAATACTGTGTCTACTTAAATGACTATCTCTGACCACTCATTGGGCATTGGTAGGTGTTTTCATGAATGTGAATGAGTGAGCTTGTCACCTCGAGTATGGTTGGTATTCATCCTTTGTTGCCAATGGTAAAACCTGAACTTTCAAGCATTTTTCAGTATTTTTTTCAAATGCTTATTTGATTTGTTTGAAAGGCAGAGTGACAGAGAAAGTGGAAGTGAGACAGGAAGGCTCTCTTATTCGTTGGTTCACCATTCAAGTGTTTGCGATAGCCAGGGTTGCTTCAGGCAGGACCTGAAACTCCATGTGGATCTACCAGGTGGGTGACAGGAGTCCAGTCCTTTGGACCATCTTCCACCACTTTCCCAGGCATGTTAGCAGGGAGATGAGTCAGAAGTAGTGCTTCAACGCGGGATGCCTGAGTCACAGGTGGTAGCTTGACTTGGCTACACCATAACCACAGCCCCCAGCTTCCCAGTACCTTAAGACATTTTGATGAAATCAATAAAGTTGAGCTTTTGGTGGTGTCGAATAAATGTGTTAACTCTTGGAATATATTCATAGCTCCTTGAACAGAAATGATTCAAATGTCCAATGTAGGTGTCCCAGAAAGACACACAGGTGACAGATTAGAACTAATTAGAACAATTAATTCTGATGTTACAGGTCAAACATAGGTATGGGCCAGTTTCAGATTTTTACATTGCAGTTTGCCTTTAAGGAATGTGAGGATTACCACCTGTTGAATTTAGATGTGTTGTCTCAGGATCTTCACAGTGGTGTGTGAGTGTATTAAAACATGCCTCTGCTTCCAGCTACCCATCTGGCTGGGTTTTTCTCAGAGATGACAATCCAAATAAGACATCTCAGTGGACTGAACACAGAAGTAGACATCACAGTGCAGCCAGACAATAAAGGAAGTCACAAAGATGTGAAAAAGGGTCACTGTTCTTTCTGTTTTGGAAGTTATAATTATTTTTATGGAAATATATCATTTATGTTAACATATATTGGCCTTATTATTTAATGCCTAAATCTATTAAAACAGCTCTGTTTTCAAGTTTGCAGATGGCAAAAATCCATAGACACAAGCCACCTCCATAAAGACTCCTTGGGTTCTTTTAAGAATGTGGTCCTGTGACTGCTGCCCTAAGAGTACACAGAAAACACCTGACCATGGTCATTGATGTCATTCCAAAAGTTATGGCCTTTGTGTACGTCAGGTGGTTTGTAACCTGAAGAGGGAGGGGCTTGAGGGCTCACTTACTCCTGTAAGGGGCTCGGGAGTGAGGCCAGGTGTCTGGCACAGTGCTCAACTTAGTGCTTGGGACACTCTCACTCCTTATTGGTGTGTCTGGACTTGAGTCCTGCTCCAACTTTCTGCTAATGGTGCCCTGGAAGGCAGCAAACATTGGCTCAGGTACTTGGTCTGCCACAAGTGTAGAGGACCTGGATTCAGTCTCTGGCTTCTGGCTGTTTTAGGCATTTTAAAAGTAGATAAAAGATTCTCTCTTTCACTTTCCCTGCCTTAAAAATACTGTGGAGGGCTTGGTGCAGTAGCCTAGTGGCTAAAGTCCTCGCCTTTAACATGCCAGGATCCCATATGGGAACCAGTTCATGTCCCAGAGGCCCTGCTTCCCATCTAGCTCCCTGCTTATGACCTGGGAAAGCAGTTAAGGATGGCCCAAAGCCTTGGAATTCTGCACCTGGTGGAAGATCTGGAAGATACTCCTGGCTCCTGATCAGCTCAGTTCCAACCTGTGTGGAAACTTGGGGAGTGAATCAGTGTATGGAAGATCTTCCTCTTTGTCTCTCCTCCTCTCTACATATCTGCCTTTCCAATAAAAATAAATAAAACTTAAAAAAAAATTACTCGGGAGACTGGAGCAGCCTGAGCAACTGTTTTCAGGTTGATTGCTATAGAATCTAATATGTTTCCCTCTAACCTCCTCCATCAGACATTCCTCTGCTGGCATTTTCCCTTAATCTCTCAGCTGTTTCCTTTCACCTCGATGTCTCCCCACCATGCCCGCATCATCTGCTGCCCCCTCACCTCAGCCTTCTGTGTCTGATAGAGTGAGGTTGGCTCTGCAGGAGGCTGCACCTTCAGGGTCTCTTCAAGACTAGGGACAGAGAGACAGTTTGGTCTCTTAAAATTTATTTATTTTATTTGAAAGCAGAGTTACAGAGGGAGGAGAGGGAGACAGAGGTCTTCCACCTGCTGATTCACTTGCAAAATGGCCACAATGGTCAGGCTTGCACCAGGTCATAGCCAGAACCAGGAGCTTCCTCCAGGTCTTCTCACATGAGTGGCAAAGACCCAAGCACTTGAGCCATCTTCATCTTCTGCTGCTTTCCCAGGTACATTAATAGGGAGCAGCCAGGACTCAAGCCAGTGCTAATATTAGATGCTGACATCAGAGGTGGAGAGGGATGTTTTCATGGAAGTGAAGTTCACATACATGAAGCTCACCATTCTAACTGGAATTTGCACAATGTAGGTGGTTCAGGTTGCAGTGCTGTGCACCGGTCATCTCCCCAAAAAGAAACCCCTAGCCCAGTCCTCAGTTTCCCACCATCCCCTTCCTTCCCTGCTTTCCTGCAGCCCCCCAGAACAACCCTGTGCCTCTCCCCGTCTCCAGGGATGGGCTGCTCAGGGCATGTCCTATAAGTGGAAGTTTAGGATATATGGAAGAAGATGTTTCCTTTTTATGGTTTTATTTATTGGTTTGAGGGGAGGTTTGTATGATCCATAATTGGACATTGATCACAAACTGATGGGATTCTCAGGCAAGTCCTGTGAGGTTTGTGAGATTGCCTTTGGCCACTGAGCCCAAGTATGGAGCTCAGACAGAAGCCACCTGGGGTGTGTGATGGGGTGGGGAGGTGCTGAGACCACACCGCTTCACTCCCCTTTGTGTCTCTCTAGGAGTGAAGAAGAGAACCAAAGTCATCAAGAACAGCGTGAACCCCGTGTGGAATGAGGTATTTGGTTTTTATCTTGCCCTTTCTCTCTCTGCTGCCACTCTCTTTTCAGGACAAGTCAGGGGGTTTCTGGAACAGGTGGCTTTCTCAGTACCTTTGAAAAGGGGTGGGGCTGGCAGCCTGAGTGCCCACTGAACCCTCCTGCCCTGCTTGGAAGGGGGTTGGGGCTTGGCCTCCCAGGCAGGAGGAGACATCTCATGCGCATGTGTTGGGGGAAAATCTGGAGGGGAATAAAATTGCTTTTGTTGCTATTTTTCCTTTGCTCTGGCTAGCCAGGTGGAGTGTGTTTGGGGATGCTCTTACTCTTTTCCTTCATATCCACCCTGCTCTCTGTCTGAAACCCACCTCTTCTCTGAAGCTCTTTCTGATTACCCTCTGGTTCTTATGGGCTCTGTGTATCCTCAACCATCAAGTTGCACATGTGGCTCCTTGAGGCCTTCTGGAGGGCAGCCTCTCACTGGTGGGTCTGGGTTGCACAAGGAAGCATTGGCTCTGATGAGGGCTGTGAGGCCCCTGGCCCGGCCTGCCCCATGCTCTGCACAGGGCCTTGGCTTCAGCGAGAACCCTGTGGCATTGATCTCTGAGTCCTCCACATAGTCTCCTGGCATTTCCCCAGTTGTACTACTGGCCCACATTCCTGGGGATGGCTTGTAATTGGTTGGAGAGAGGGGGCCGTCAGAATATTGCTTTCTTGTCTCTTCTTCTGCCTTCATCTCTCATTGTCACCTCTAAAGCTCTGGAATTCTGGTTTTTCTTTCATCTTTTCTCCCTTTCTTCTTCCCTTTCTTCTTTCCTCACTGCTATCCATCTATCCAATTATCCATTTGCCAACCCATCCATCTATCTATCATCTATCCAGTTATCCTTCCTTCCATCCATCTAGCCAGTCACCCATCTGCCTTGTCCATTCATTCATCCACCCTCCCATCGTTTCATCCTTCCTTCTTTTCCTTTCAATTATCCAGCCAGGTAGCCAGTCACCCATTTGCCTATCCATCCATCCATCCACCCATCCATCCATCCATCCAACCATTCCTTCCTCCTATCTATCCATCCATTCTGTCTTTCCATCCAGCCATCAGCCTGCCAGTCATCCATTTACCTAGCCATCCATGCATCCATCCATCCATTCATCCACTAGACTCTCTCAGGGACACTAGTGAATGGTTAACACTCACTAATCTCCTTCACATACCAGACTTCTGCTCTGTGCCCGGGAGGCATGAGAGTGAATGAAACACAGTCTGTTCTAGAGAGCTGCAGGTTAAGATGCTTTTTTTCCTGCTTTTCTTCCAGGGCTTTGAGTGGGACCTCAAGGGCATCCCCCTGGACCAGACATCTGAGCTTCATGTGGTGGTCAAAGACCATGAGAAGATGGGGAGGAACAGGTGAGGTGGACCAGAATGGGGCTCCATGGCTTGAAGGTACAGGTAGGGTTGTATTGAATGAAAGTTCCAAAACTCAAGCTCTGGAGAGCTGGTACTTCAAATCAGCATTTACTGAAAGGCTACCTCTCTTGGACCTGGCCCAGAGGCTGCTGGGGAAATCTGGCAGTGGCCCTAGAACCTTGGTTCTGGGTAAAGTTGAGGGCAGCCCGTGCTACAGGTAAGGGAAGATGGTCTGTGTTTGCAGAGTATGCCCAGGGAGTGGCGAGATATCAGGGTGGGAGTAGGGTGGGGAAGGTGCTTTGTCTCTCCCACATCAGCCCAGAGGCTCCTAGAGTGGGCCCACCTCCCTGCTCAGGCAGAGCTGGTGAGGGCAACTGCATACTCCAGGAGGCAGGAGGCAGGGTCAGCAAACAGGGAGCTATCAGCAAGGCTTCCTGGAAGAGGTGGGACTTAAATTTTAGAAAGTCAGAATAGTAAGAAAGGGTCACTTTGATCAGACACCTCCCTGTGGCGGGGTTTCAGCTGGGTTATTTCATGTAGTCAGGGATAGGATTTCCAAGCAGGAGGACTGGGAGGAGCAAAGTTGTGGTGGCAAAAGCAGCTTTCTCTAGCAGGCTCTGGGCTGCTCCCCTTGTACTGCTGGATGGTGGGTGCAGACTGGCAGGCCTGTTGACTGTGGTGTGGGTGGATGAGGACACAGGTCACCTGACTAAACAGAGATGAGCCTTGAATACCAGGGCAGGGATTTTGGGGGTCCCCAAAGCCAAGCTAGGTGCCCGAGGAGGTGAGTTCATGTTCCAAGATAAGGCATGGCTTTGCTGGTGGGTTGTTTGGGAACCAGGTCAGCTGGGAAGCCTGACTGTGCTGCCCTGGGGCCAGGAGTGTGCATAAAGGAAGCCAGGAGAGGCCAAAGCTGATGAAGGTCTTAGCCTGAGCATTGGACAAGTATGACATCAACAACCCTTGGAGAAGAAACACAGCTGCCACGGTCTCTCTGTGGCCCTGCACACATTGGCAGGATGGGACGCCTTTCACACGCCCCTAGGAAGGTGTGGCTGCAAAGTGTGCAGCTTAGACCTGCTGCCAAGGCAGCTCATCCAACTCTGGCTCTCAGCACCTGCACAGGCTCAGAGATCACAATCCATTCAGGCTGAGCTCCTTCCCAACACAGGTGCTTTGTGGGAGAGAAGGCAGCCAGCGCAAGCGGGAATGATGGGCCTGCTGGTCAGGGAGGGAGCAACTGTGGGTACTGGGCACTCCTGGAAAGCTTCCTGGAGGAGGCTGCTAGGTCTGACATGCAAGCAGGTGTAGGCTTTGAAGAGGCAAGAAGGGATGGGTGTTCTGGTGTGTTGGAGTGTACGGCGTTGGGCTCAGGCCTGACAGAGTCACTGAGGCTGAGGACCTGTACAGTTGAGCAGGAACAGAGGGGTGTCAGAGCGGGGGGGGGGTGGTACGCAGATTGAGGAAGCCCTGCTCCCCAGCCCCCTCCTACTCTCAGACAGACTGGGGATAATAACAGCAAGGCATACAGTGGATGCTCCCGGAGAGCCCAGCAGTGTCCAACACTGCCGTTGCACTTGTCAGCCTTATGAAGGGGGAATCCAGGGCTCAGAGACTGAGCTGTTTTCTCAGATAAGTGATGGTGGAATCATGATGGCAAGGCAGGCCCGGAAGCCCAGGGTGGGTGCACAGTCCTGCAGTGGTGGTAAAGTTTAGTTCTCCTGAGGCTGCTGTGGTTGAGAGAACTGAGGGAGGGAGGGTGGGTCAGCGTGGTCACGTGGTCACAGTGGATTGCTAGATAGAGGAAATGCTTGTTCCATCTTCACGATTATATTCAGGTAATTGCCTAGGCCCCAGGGTAAGATTTCTGAGGTTGGGTAGGCATTGTGACAGTAGAGCTGGGAGCTCAGCTGTAATTGGCTCAAGGACTGTGCTGGCCCTCAGGACAGGTCACACGTGTGCTGTGCTGCTCTGTGGGTGTGTTGAATCTTGGGACCATCCCGTTGGCCCCTGTAAGTGTTTGGGAGCAGCCATCTAGTTCCCCATAAGACCAGATCTTTGCAAGGTCAGTTCACTAGATGTTTGTTCCTCCAATATCAATGTGCAGAATAGCTAATCCATTAATATTTTCATCTTATCAGAAATTTCTTTCTTATATTTATCTTATAATGCCTTTTTAAAAATGCAAAATTTTACTCTTTAATTATTTATTTTTAATTGTTTGGATGGCAAAGAGAGAATCTCACCCATTGGTTCACTCCTCAGATGGCTGAGATAGCCAGGCCTGGGCAGATCAGGATGAAGCTGGGAGCCTAGAACTTAGTCCAGGTCGCCCATGTAGGTGACAGGAACCTGAGTTCTTGAGCCGTTACCTGCTGCAGGCAGCTAGGGTCAGACGCAGAGCTGGGCCCCAAGCTCCGCCCAGCACTACGGAGCGTGGATGTGCTGCTCTGCCAAGTGCCTGCTAGTCACTGGGACTTTCTCTTTGTCACATTTCTTGGTTTTGCATTTCCTGAGATTAAAAGTTTGATTAAGCCAAGTTGAAATTTAAACGTATGCAAGTGTCTGAAGAGTATTAGAGGCAATCGGAGCCACACTATCAGGGGAAGAAGTGGCAGAATGTTGGTGTTTTTCCAGTGAGCAGCTTAGAGCAGCAGCCTGGGTGGCAGTTTGCCTGCACATGTGGGGCCTGGGGCTGAACCTGTCCAGCGGGGAGGGGTCTTTGCTAGGCAATTCTGTGATAACCCCACTGTCAGAACCATCAGCACGTCTACTGTGTACAGAAAGGAGAAGCAGCATCTGAGACTAGAAGCATTGCACATTCTAGATTCATAAAATAGGAAGCATTATGAAGAAGTTACAAGAACCACCAGTTGACATTTTAAATTCTCAAAGAAAAGAAAAAGTGTTAAGTGAATGCAATCTGCTGTCAGCCTAATTGGTAAAATAAGTCACACTGGGGAGTGGGGAGGAGGCCCTAAAGGTGTTGATGTGCGTTGGGGAACAGACTAGCTCTGCGATGGGTCTGTGTGTGCTGTAATAGACCATGAACACATTCAAGGAAGTTGAGGCTAAGGTGAAGCTTTTTTTTTTTTTCAAATCTACCTAAATTTTAAAAATTTTGTGATACAGTTCCATAGGCTTTGGGATTTCCCCTCCTCACCTCCCCAGGCTCCCTCTCCCCCTGCTTCCCCCCAGATTTCCTCGATATTATTACAATAGTGTAGTCCTTTAAAAACAGTCATAAGACCATCATTCTATTAAGTGTATCCTGACATTGTAGGAATGAATAATGGTAGAGTCTAGCATCCTATTGTCAAGATATATTTAACAGTTTCACTGGGAGTCCATCTTTGATTTGGAAGTAGAGATGCATGCTGCAATGTATCTTCACATCTTGATATGCTAGCCAATTATACAGTTCCTCTAGATGACTATATGTATATGCATATTTTCCTATATATAGGATGAGATTTTAAAGGCAAAAGCAGCAGGTACTTTGGGTTGAGAATCTTCAGCCATCATGATGAGTGAATGACCAGGGTTATATTACTTCAAAGCTGAACAGATACCTGCCAAGCAAATATCTTTGTGATAGACTTTGTTTGTGTGTGTAAGGTTGTGGTAGCCTCTGTGTAATATTATAGTCCTGGGAGGGTCTTTTGTGATAGCTACTATCAGGCAATTGTGTATAATTGTTTGGCCTAGTAGTTAAACACCTTACTGGGCCACCATGCTCCATATTGAGTGCCTGGGTTTGAGTGTCTGCTCTACTCCCACATCCATTGTCTTTTCTTTAAAGGCTTATTTATTTATATTGGAAAGTCAGATATACAGAGAGAAGGAGAGAGGGGAGAGACAGGAGGAGGAGGAGGAGAGAGAGAGAGAGAGAGAGAGAGAGAGAGAGAGAGAGAGAGAGCGCTTCCATCCGATGGTTCACTCTTGAATCGGCTGCATGGCCAGAGCTGAGCCAATTGAAGCTAGGAGACTGGAGCTTCCTCGGGGTCTCCCATGTGGGTGCAGGAGCCCAAGACTTCGGGCCGTCCTCAACTGCTTTCCTAGGCCACAAGCAGGGAGCTGGATGGGAAGCAGTGCTGCTGGGATTAGAACCGACAACCATATGGGATCCCGGTGCATTCAAGGCGAGGACTTTAGCCACTAGGCCACAGCACTGGGCCCCCCAGTTCTATTTTCTTCTGATGCAGGTGATGGCTCAAGTAGTTTGGTTCAACATGGCTCAAATTACTGGGTGCCTGTCATTTAAATGAGACTTGGATTGAGTTCCTGGCTCCTGGCTTTGGCCCAGCCCAGCGCTGGCTTGATCCAATCCAGCTGTTGCAAGGATTTGAAGGGGAACTACAGATGGGTGCTCTGTCTCTCCCCTTGTCCCTCTTTTTCTCAAAACAATAACGCATTGGGCCCGGCGTGATAGCATAGCAGTTAAGGTCCTCGCCTTGAACGTGCCAGGATCCCATAGGGTCGCCAGTTCTAATCCCGGCCGCCCTGCTTCCCATTCAACTCTCTGCCTGTGGCCTGGGAAAGCAGTCGAGGATGGCCCTTGGGACCCTGCTCCCACCTGGGAGACCTGGAAGAAGCTCCTGGCTCCTGGCTTCGGATTGGCTCAGCTCCGGCCATTGCAGCTGCTTGGCGAGTGAACCATCGGATGGAAGATCTTCCTCTCTGTCTCTCCTCCTCTCTGTGTATCTGCCTTTCCAATAAAAATAAATGAATCTTAAGGGAATACAATAACGCTTACAAAAAAAATTATTTTTGGTGTGTGATTTATTTTTATTGGAAAGCCAGATATACAGAGAGGAGGGGAGAGAGAGATCTAAGCTGTCTGCTACTCTTCGCCCCCTCCCCTTTCCTGGTTGCTGTTGCATCTGGAGCTGTCCTCATTGGCTCCTTGCTCCTCTGTGACCTCTTACACTATGGCTTCCTCCCCTTCCTGCCACCTTCGCCTTTTTTCGTTCCCTTCCCTACTTCCTCCTCAACACTACCCCATTTCTCTTTCCCCATGGCTTCTGGAACATTTCACACTGCTGTATCTTTCCCGTTAGCCAGTGGTAGTTTGGAGGGGCCCTTGTCAGCCCTGCCTGGCTTGCTGGCTGGAAGTGGCACCTTGGGGAACACTCAGTCCATCCTTAGAAAGGGACCCTCGGCTGGGAGCTGCCTCACACTGCTTAGCACTCTACCCTGCCCTCACAGAGGGGCAGCCTGAGTCACAGGGACCCTCTGAGCCAATGTCAAGGGTGGGGATACTGTCAGTTTTCACCCAACCTTAAAGGAAGCCCCAACTGGAGGGGCTGGACTCCAGCCCTAGGTGACACCCGATGAGGCACCGGATGTAGCACAGGATGCTTCCTGTCTGCTCTGGAGGGGAAATGATGCTGTTTCCTGACGGATGTTTTGGTTCCCCAGATGTTCCTCCCAGAGGATCCTAATGCAGGGCACTTCTGCATCAGTGCCTGGGCTCCAGCCTAGGGGTCAGGGCGTGGCCTGTCAGCAGCTCCCCAGGGCGTGGGGGGCTCCTTTTGTGCAGCCTGGGCTGGGAGCCCATTGTCTAGACTACAGGACAGAGCTGTGAGGATGATGGGAGCACTTGCTATGTCTGTATCCCCTTGGGTAATGGAGATCAGTACCTCAAGTCTCATTTTACTGCAGTGTCTTCCATCATGCCACATGGCTACCGTGTGGACAGAGAGTTCTGGATCTTTTGAACAGAGGTCCAACCCTGGTGACATCTTATAATGACCTGGGAGCTTTGAAAGAACACCACTGCTTGGGCACCATAGCTGAAGGACTGAGCAAGAATCTGTGAAGCATGCTACCATTATGGGCACCTGCGTGGACTGTCCAGGGGAGGCCTGTGTGCACCGGGGACTGAACCCACAGCACAGGAGCCAGGGTGGCTCCTGGGAAGGAGGAGGTTGCTTGCCATTTTCCCATAAGTTAGCCAAGACATCAAGATAAATGGCCAGTGCTGGAATTGTTTACTGTGTGCACCAATTACCATAAGCTAGTAAGAATAAATTAAACAAGAAATAACAGGATAAAAAGTATGAAGAAACAATAAAAATAAGCTGAAGTGACACATGGGAACATTGTTACAAAAATTGAAGCCAGACTGATGATAACTGTGAAAGAAGACCTGGGAAAACTAGGGCAAGTCAAAATCATCCCATAAAAGACACCCCAGGATTTTGGGGCGTGATATTTGGTAAAACTTAATGTAGACTGCTCTCCTGAAAAATACCATTGAGTGCAGCCTGTGCTGAGTCATTCAGACAGAGAAAACTGCTTAAATTTGGTGACATGAAAATAAAAACAGTAAAAAAGAAAGCAGAGAGCCTAGAAGCTAAAATCCTCGCCTTAAATGCTCTGGGGTCCCATGTGGGTGCCAGTTCATATTCTGGTGGTCCCACATCCCGTCCAGCTCCCTGCTTGTGGCCTGGGAAAGCAGTCGAGGATGTTCCAAATCTTGGTTCCCTGTACCTGTGTGGGAGACCTGGAAGAGCTCCTGGCTACTGGCTTCAATTGATGCAGCACCAGCCATTGTGGTCACCTGAATCATTGGACAGAAGATCTTTCTCTCTGTCTCTCCTTTTCTGTGTATATCTAACTTTATAATAAAAATAAATAAATCTTTAAAAGAAGAAAGTAGAAGCAGTTTAATCACGTGATATAGAAAATATACGAATGCATTTCACAGGCTTACCTTAATTTGTGCTGGAAAATGACTTTCCAGTGACAATGAGGGTCAGATGTATTTTTAAAAGAGATTTATTTATTTTTATTGAAAAGTTTTATTTAAAAGGTTTATCTGACATACAAACCTCACTGGGGCTTCATTTTATCTGGTAACTACAGCCGGGATGACCAAGCACTTAGCATCCTTGCTTTGTTAATTTTTTATTTATTTTTAAGATGCATTTTATTTTTTTGGAAGCAGAGTTACAGAGAGAGAGAGAGAAAAAGAGAGAGAGACAGGGAGGTAGAACGATAGAGTGAGATCTGGTCCAGTCCTCAAATTACTACAATGGTTGAAAACAGGATCCAGGAGCTTCTTTAGGTCTCCTCTGTGGGTGGCAGAGACCCAATCACTTGGGCATCTTCTGTTGCTTGCCCAGGTGCGTTAGCAGGGGGCTGAATTTCAAGCAAGGCATCTGGGACGCAAACGGTGCTACAGGCAGAATCTTGATTAGCTGTGCCACAACACCGCTCCCTGTATCCCCTTGCTTTAATCCAACAGTGTGGGAGGACCCCTGGATTTATTCCCAAACTCATTAGGATGCACATGGTTACCTTTAAGGGAATTCTCCAGATATCCACAGTGACCTTTACTTTAGAATATTGGGGTCCGGTGATTTCTTGTTAGCATCTCCACAACCCTATAAAGTGAGACACTGAGGGGTCTCGCCCCTCCACACAGGTACTTGCCTGCCTTCGCCTTTCCCAGGGTCTTGGGATCCATCATGGCACCTGTGACTGGCTGGAGGACCAGGAGGCAGCTCAGGAACTGCCTAAGCCCCTGTGTGCACCTTCACCTTCTTCCTTTCAGCTTACCATCCCATTGTTCTCGGCAGGCTGGAAAAACATGTGTCCTAGCCTTAGTTTCAAGGATTTTTAAATTACTGTTTTACCCTGGATTCCATCCAGGACATCCCTGGATTTCGGAGGAATTTTCCTTTTGTCTTGCTTGGGACTGAAGTGGAAAACTATTTGGAGTACCTTATCCCCTTCCCGCCCATCCCCAGCAGTCCCTGGGGAATCAGATCCCAGCAGGAAGGCTGCCAGAGGCCAGACGGGCTCAGGAGTATGGAATGTCCTGGTGGCCCTCACTGCCAGGCCTGCACATGAAGCAGAGGTCCAGGGGCTCACCTCCGTTCCTCATTTCCTGACCTGGGGACTCTAACCAGGGGAGGGGTGGATGCAGCTAAACTGAAGTCGCCTCGTGAGGAGAGTTTGAATCCACACTTGGTTTTCCTAGCTTCAAAAAGAATGAGACCCTGGCCCATGGTGATATTTACAAAATGAGCTCAAACGTATAGGAAGATTTCAAAAATAGCTCAAACAACATCCATAGACACTTGCCACCAGCATTTTATTCCATTTGCCTTACTGTTCTCTCTCTTCTCCATCCTCCCCGTTCCCCCCCCCCCCCGCCATCTTATGTCAGGCTGAGTTATATTCATGATGGTCTTTTACATTGAAAACTTTCTTTTTATTGGCCCAAGCCAGCAGCCAGGAACTCACGCGAGTGACAGGGATCCAGCCGTGTGAGCCATGACCTGCTGCCTATCAGTGTGAGCGTTAGCAGGAGACAGGTTTGGAAGCAGAGGAGCCAGGGCTGCCATGACAGCCCTGGTACAGGGCTTGGGCACCCCAGGTGGGTGTTTTAAATCGCTGCACAAAGTTTACTTCAAAAGGATCTTCAGAATCATCAGTCACTTTTGATCTTCCCAACAAAGAACTAGCACGTTGGGTTCTTCAGATGATCCAGGTGTGGTGAGGCCAACAGATCAGGAGAACACCTTCATGGAAACAGCATTTATCGCAGTTCCCAAGAAGAGGGACACGTGGGAAAGCCCCAGGGCCACTCAGAAGGCAGAGGGGAAAACATGGCCTGGAGGCTTTCTTGATTTCCCTGCAGGCAGTCTTAGCAGGACTAGTTGGAATGGTGCCCGCAGGCTCTGGGAATTAGGGACTGTCCTGGACTATTGCTTCCTTGTGTTGGGTGGTTAGAATGGGGGAATGTCAGCCTTGGCCTGGGATCCTGCCAGATGAGGCATGGTAGGGGGGTTGGGGATGGTTCTGGAAGGCTGATTGGTTCTGTGCCTCTGCTTCCCTTCAGGCCTCTGGTGAGGGCAAGAATGAGAGATTTTCAGGAAGGAAATAGCAAAGATCGCAGCTGGCAGCCGCTACTGGCTAGTGCAGCCTGAAGGTGCCCCAGCTAGCAGGGGTGGGGCCCGGCATGGCTTTCCACATTTCCTTCCATTGTTTCACACCCCACTTCTGGGAATTCTCCCAGCCTCAAGCTGGAGAGGCTGTGTCGCTCATGGCTCCTCACTCAGGAGGCCTGGCTTTGCTCTGTGAGCCGTGCCCTGGCCAGTGCTGTGCTCATCCCGCTGGAACTCTAGCCAATTCTGGCAGCCCTGCTGTCTGCCTGCTCCGTCCACACTACCCACCTCTAGTGTTTGAAGGTTTCATGCTGCAGCGCTATTGAACAGCGAACCCGAAGTCTCTGGATTAGGGCTAGGTGGCCACTCACCTGCCTGATATCAAGTTGCTCTGCTATGCGCTGGGAAATGAGGCAACACTTGTACCTATGGACTCCAGGGTCATCTATACCTACGTGCTTGTCTTTTATATTATTTTTTTTGTTCAAGCGTTAGCCATTTATTTATTATTGAAAGTCAGAGTTAGAGAGAAAACAGAGAAAGAGAGAGAGAGTGAATTTTCTACCCACTAGTTTACTCCCCAAATAGCTGGAGCTAAACTACTGAGAAACCAGGATCCAACAATTTCCTCCAGGTCTCCCATGTGGTTGCAGGGGCCCAAGGACTTGAGCCATCCTCTGCTGCTTTCCCAGGTCATAAGCAGGGAGCTGGATCAGAAATGGAACAGTCAGGCCCGGCACCATGGCCTAGCGACTAAAGTCCTCACCTTGAATGTGCCAGGATCCCATATGGGCGCTGGTTCTGATCCTGTTTCCCATCCAGCTCCCTGCTTATGGCCTGGGAAAACAGTCAAGGACAGTCCAAGGCATTGGGATCCTGCAACCGTGTGGAGGTTCCTGGCTTCTGGCTTTGGATTGGTGCAGCACCGACTGTTGCGGTCACTTGGGGAGTGAATTATTGGACGGAAGATCTTCCTCTCTGTATCTCCTCCTCTCTCTGTAGGTCTGACTTTGCAATAAAAATTAAAAAAAAAAAAAAGAAAGGAATGGAACAGCTGGGACTAGATCTGGTGTCCCTTTGGGATGTGGGCACCGTAGGAGGAAGCTTTATGAGCTACCCCACATTGCTGGTTCTGGGCTAGGCTTTTTGATCTTGCTCAGGACACCAAAGTCTACACACTGGTAGCAGAGGCCTCCCCAATAGTTGTCCCTGGCATAGAGGACTTCAGGAGCCCTCAGTAATCCATCATTCAAAGACCCTTCATCTTCAAAGGAATCTGATACAAACTAGCTCATGAGTTAGAACACAAGAGCTATGTAGATCCCTGGATTAAATAATACTGAACCCCCCTCCTTGTAGGCCTGCCTTTCAAGATGTATTGGCAAAATTAATCTGGGGCATGTCCCACTTTCATCATTGTGTTTCTAGGGGACCCTGTGAGGTGACAGGCTGCTGGTCCAAAAGGGGTGGAAATAGCGAATTTCCATGTTGAGATTTCCTTGTTGAGCTTAAATAAGCAGCCAGTTTGTATATTTGGAAACATACATAACAAAATCCACCTTCTTAGCTGTTTTGTAACAAAATCTAACATCTTAGCCATTCTTTTTTTAATGAATGTATATTCTGAAGTTATTGGGTATTTATTTGTTTTTAATTTATCTGTCATTTATTTAAAAATTACAGACAGGGAGAGAGAGAGGGATAGAGACAGATATGGAGAGATCTCCCAATTGCTGGTTCATTTCCCAAGTGCCCAAAACTGCCAGGGATGGATCAGACTGAAGCCAGGAGGTTGCAACTCAGTTTGGGTCTCCCATGTGGGTGGCAGGGACACGATAAGTTGGGGCATCACCTGCAGTGACAGAATGAGAAGAGTTGGGAGGTAAACTCGGTCACTGCAGTGTGCCATGTGGGTATCCAGATGATCTTTTACCTGTTGTGCCAATGCACCACTCATTTTAAACACTTTAAATGTGCTGTACCCAAACCTCCATAATGTAAAAGTGACACCTAGCCCAAGGTGTCCTTGTCTGTACTTTATCAAAATGAATTCAGTGACTTAAAGGAGCGATCCAACTGGTCTTACAAGGTTCTAATCACCAGTCATTTGCTTCTCCAATAGATAAGGACCTTGATGGCCAGTGTTGTCCTGGGGTGATCTGTGCAGGGGAATTCCAAGCTCTAGCCAATTATAACTGCCACCACCTTCGCATAACCCATGGACCAACTGGAGTCCACCTGACCAGCATAAACCGTCTACAGAGCAAGGCATCACTGACCAATCAAAGGAAGGTCACGAGCTCCACTGACCAACCAGGAGTTTGGACATGAACTAATCATACACCTCTCAGCCCCAATTTCAGAATCTTCACCTCTAACTCCTTGGGAGGGTCCAGGAATGAAGCAACAGCTCTGCCCAGCCCTTTGCTCTGTGCTTTGCCATAAACAGCTGCTATCTTGCACCGCTCCAGTGTTGGTGATGGGCTTTTTTGCATGCCATGTGAGCAGATCCAATTTAGGGATTCTAGGCAAGCCTCCAACTAGTTTGGGGTGTTGTTTGCCAGCAGTACTTTAAAAATTCATGGAAACGTGGAGTGAGGAGTTTGCTTTTGGGCAAAAGATTTTGAAGTTCATGCATGATTTTTTTCATAATCTGCATTTGCTATGAATTTCTGAAGATCCCTCATTCAGCTCAATAGCATTAGGCACAGTCAGTGTTGTGCAACCATTACAACCAGTCACCACCAAACCTCTTTTCTTGCCTGACTCAATGTCTGTCCCCATTGAACAATTGTATCCCATTCTACCCCCTGCCCAGCTCCTGGTACCCACATTCCACTTCCTGTCTATGAGTTTGACCGTTCTCATACCTTACATTTGTGAAATCAAACAGTGTTTCCCTTTTTGTTGCTGCTGTGTTGCACTCAGCATGGCTCCTTGAGGTTTATCCATAGTGTAGCGTGTGTCCAAATTTCCTTCCATCGTCTGTATTTAGGACATTTTGTGTGGTCATTCACTCACCTGTGGACACTTCAGGTCCTCGGATTCAGGGCTGCTGTGAGTAATGCTGTTAAGCATGTGGGTGTGTCCACGTCCGCTCCAGATCTGGATTTCAGTTCTTTGTGGCTCATTCCAGAGTGGGCTGAGAGATGGCATGGCAACTACCCACTGAACATTTTGAGGGCCTGCCACACTCTCTTCCACAGCAACTGCACCCTTTCCCCTTCGATTCACCTGCGTACACTTCCTGCTCCATTATATCCTGGCCAACACTGTTGGCTTTCTGTTTCGCATGTGTGTGTTTATCAGAATCATTCTATTGGATGGGCAATAGTATGTCATTGTAAGTAGTCTTAAAAATTAGCTAATTGGGTCAAAATGTAGCTTTACTTTATAGGATCATGAAGATCCCATATTCAGAAAAAGTAATGTCAAGGAATATTAGATGATGCACTATTTATCTTGGAAAAGCAGTTGGAAATGGACAGGATGAGTGCACCTGCAGCTTTTAATTGGCTGATCAAGGACTTGTGTCTTCACAGTGATGGGTGGGATGGGCTAATAACCTGGGAGCAGGCAGGAATCAGATGCCGAGTCCAGGCATGACAGGTTCTGGTGGAGACAGGCCACTCTCCAGCCGCTGCTCCTGCAGAAGGCATGGCACACCCATTGCGACTCCTAGGAGCAATGCTTTCTCCTCATTACCCTCTCCTCTCACGCTGGGGACCTTCTCTTTGCTGAGAGTCCACTCAGGCCACCCATGTCTCCCATGACCTGGTGTCCTTCCTCCTTGACCCTGAAGACAGGATGGCTTCTGTGTGTTTCTTTCATGATCATTGTCCATTGGGGCCTGGGAGACCAATGCAGGCAGCCATGCAGACACACGCTGGGTCGGGAGTGGGGCTGCTGCAGACCAGAAACAGCACTGGTGAGGTGGGCTTGCACAGATGCTCATCTGAGGACTGTGAGGGCTGACGGCAAGACAGCCCTGGCCGCTGACGAGGGAGGAGTGTCTGGGCTGCAGGGAGGAGCAGAAGGATTATCAAGGCCAACCTTGGAAAGAGGAGGTTGTCTCCTCCCCAGGGGCCTGGCAGGGACTGGCAGTAGGGGTGCAGGGCTCCGGGAGGGGTTCAGGAGGCTGTGGTCTAGGCAGCTAAAGGGTCTAATGTGGGGAGAGCCAGGCTGCATCAGGTAAGCTTCTCCATTGGACTCCCATCTCTTCTCAGGTTCCTGGGGGAGGCCAAGATCCCACTCAGGGAGGTCCTCGCCACACCCAGCCTGTCAGCCAGCTTCAATGCCCCACTCCTGGACACCAAGCAGCAGTCCACGGGGGTAAGTGCCCATGGGCCCCTGCCCTGAGTGTTTCTGCCCTGAACCCTTTTATTTATTTACTTAAGAACCAGTTGTTTATTTTGAAAAGCAGAGTTATAGACAGAGCAGAAGATCGTCCATCTGCTAATTTGTTCCCCAGATGGCCACAATGGTCAGAGCTGGGCTAAGCTGAAACCAGGCACCCAGAACTTCATCCAGGTCTCCCACATGGTCACAGCAGCCCAAGTACTCGGCCTTGGCCTGGTGGCCCCCTCCCAGGGCCTTGCCTTTTTGACTGCAGAGCTGTGTCAGAGTCCAGCTCTCAAGGGTCAGGCCTGTCCTTCCTTTGCCAGAGCTTGGAGTACCCAGAAGGACACTGGGATGGGAGAGGTGGGAGGAGCATAAAGGAAGCCCTGGTCCATCTACAGGGCTCAGGCCAGCCTTGCCTCACTTCTGCCCTAGGCCTTACCCAACCATGTGGGCAGTCTTGTCTGTGGCTTGCCCAGTCACCCTGGCAGATGCCCCTTCTCACTGCCCAGGCTCATTCTCCAGATTTGGACTCTCTGAATCACTTGGGTCACAGATTACAAGGGAAGGGGAACAGACATCCCACTCCCCTGTCTGGGGACCTGCCAGACCCTCTTCTATTTCCTCCGTTGCCTAGCCTGCTCTACCCCTGAGTTACCCAGAGCTTCTCTGGGTCAAGCAGACAATTCCCGGCCTCATCTGTGGCTCCTGTTATTTTTAGTGAGCTAAATATATTCCACAGGGCTCTTTCTTCCTGGTCACTAAAATTTCTGACCTTCCCTCTGGGTCAGCCCCACCTCCCAGGATGCCCCGGGAACCATTGGTCTGGAAGTACTTCCTGCTGGGAAGACCTGGGGCCTCTGGGCGCTGAGTTCTCTCCAACAGGATGAAGCTGGACAGTCCTGTGTGTGTGTGTGTGTGTGTGTGTGTGTGTGTGTGTGTGTGTGTGTGGCGTAGATGTGTGTGTGAGCGTGTGTGTAGGGTGAAGGCATGTGTGTGTGAGAGAGACTGGGGTCTTTGGTGGTCTGGCTGGGTGACTGAGGAAGTGACAGTCTGGGCCGAGCCCATTGGAACCACTCAGAACACTTGAGGCTTGGAGAAAGGGGTAGGCTGCAGTCGCGTGCCCCAAGGCACAGCTCCTGGACGCCCGGGGTGGAAGGGGCTAGAAGGAATTCCTGGTCCTCTGCACTCCCAATTTAGTTTGCTTCCCAGGCCACTGAGGCCCAGGCTGGCCATGTTGCTCCCTGGGAGAATCCCTCCCTTCTGCCAGCAGCTGGCGAGGGAGGTACTATGGGTCAGGGGATCCAGTGGTGCTTTCCCATGGCATCTCAGGGAGGGGGGCGGCCCACTTGGTGGTGCCCTGTGTCCCAATGTCCCTAGCCACTGAGAACAGAGCCTGGTGGTGACCCAGGGCAACACCGATGAGTCCCAGAGCTTCTGCCAGCAACATAAGCATCTGTAGTCATCGCTGCACCTGCTCAGGGCTCACCTTCCAGCAACAGCCTCTGAGGGGCCTGAGGGAAGGAGAGGAAGGCCCAGGCACACCAGGCTTCGCCGTCCAGCCCGAGCATGTGTTGGAGAGAAGGGTTTGGCCTTGGGGAGCTCACGGATGCAGTTCTCCCCCTACAAGGTCCACGGGAGGCCAGAGGACCCCTGAGTGTGTGGGAGGGTTGGGACTGGGAGGCTCTGCTTTTGTTTTTGTTTCCTGAGTTTCTCTGCTCCTCTACTGTGGAGGGCAGGCAGCAGCCCCCAGACATCTGTGGGTGTTGTTAACTGGGGACCCCGAGATGCTAGATATGCCCAGCAGAGGCTGCACGGTCTGGGGTGGACATCTGATTGACAGTGACCTTGCAGTAGGATAGCCTGCCTCGATACAATGGCTGGGCATGGGGGAAGTGGGCTACTGGATGGCGTCCTTGATGGGGGAGGTCCCCTGGGGGCTCAAGGCCCAGCACATGTGGTCTGGGAAATATACAGGAAATATACAGGAAATGCACATCTATGCTGGAGGTGGGAGACCTCAGCTGTCAGTAGAAGGGGACTGGGGCTGGGTTTCAACATCATGGTAAAGGTGGAAAGTCCTGACCCTGGGTGGGAGCTGCAGATAAGCCCTTGTACCCCTGGAAGTCCTGGATGGGGCTAGAAGCCTCTGGCAAGAACCAGCTCCATTGCCAATGCTCTGGGAACCTGCCCCCTGGTGGTGAGCTCCGTTCTAGGTTCCCCAGCTCGAGATTCCTTGTAGGTAGAGCCATGTGCTGTGGCTCAGTGGGTGGCAGTGCACCCGCTCTCCAGGAGCGGGTGTGGAGCACCTGGTGCTGAGGGAACCCCAGGAAGGGCTGCCTGGATGGTTTGCACTGCCCAGGGCCACCTCTATCAGGAGCTAGGGACAGGGAGAGGACAGGCAGGGTGAGCCTCTAGGAAAAGAAGCGCAGCTTTTCAAGGGGGGGCCTGGTTGCAGTGTTAGGGTCCCCGAGCAACCAGGGTGTGGCCCTGCCTAGTGGAGCTTCATTGCGCCCACACTCCAATATCTTGCCCTGTTTATTTCCACCTTTTTTCCTAGCCTGCTCTGTAATTTATGTATTTATGTATTTGCACATTTCATTGATCAAATATTTATTTACTTATTTGGAAGGCAGAGTTGCAGAGAGAGGGAGAGACAGAGGAAAAGAGATATTCCTTCTGCAGGTTCACTCCCCAGTGACCTCAACGGCCTGGGCTGGGCCAAGCCCAAGCCAAGAACTTGGAACTCCATCTGGGTTTCCCTCATAGGTAGCTGTGCCCAAGCACTTGGGCCGTCTGCTGCTGCCTTCTCAGGTGCATTAGCAAGGAGCTGGATGGGAAGTGGAACAGCTGGGCCTTGAACCAGTACTCATGGGATGCTGACATCACAGTGCTGTGCCACAGTGCTGACCCCCATATTTTATTTTTTCAATTGCCTACTTTTTAGTCTCTTCTGCCAAGACAGTAGCTTCATGGGGACAGGAGCCTTTATTTTGTTCCTGGAGGCATCCCCATATTTGCCCCCTAACAGGTGCCTGACGTGTACATGTGAAGGATTCGTGCGTGGCTGGGTCAGGCCAGATGTGTCAGGCAGGGCTTCCGGGGCTGTACTCTCAGATGCTAGCCTGACTCAGGCCAAGCAAAACAAACACTCCCATAGGACCGGGCTCACAGGCGGCCACCATGCTTGGTTTTATTCCCTGCTGTGGCTGTCTTGAAATTCTTCATCATGTTTGAATAAGAGATTCTGCTTTCCTTTTTACACTGGGCCTGCAGGTGGTACAACGGGTGCTAACCACATCCTGCTCCTGGATGCTGGGTTGGGACTTGTCTCCAGGAGGCAGGGTGGCTAGAGCAGAAGCAGATTTCTGGGATTTTTTTTTAAAAGATTTATTTTTATTATTTTTTATTGGAAAGGAGGATATACAGAGAGGAGAGACAGAGAGAAAGATCTTCCATCCAATGATTCACTCCCCAAGTGAGCGCAACGGCCGATGCTATGCAGATCCGAAGCCAGGAGCCTCTTCCGGGTCTCCCACGCGGGTGCAGGGTCCCAAAGCCTTGGGCCGTCCTCGATTGCTTTCCCGGGCCACAGGCAGGGAGCTGGAAGGGAAGCGGGGCTGCCGGGATTAGAACCTGCACCCATATGGGATCCCGGGCGTGCAAGGTGAGGACCTTAACCACTTGCACCACCGCGCCAGGCCCAAGATTTCTGGGATTTTTAAAACTTCTGTTTTGGAATCACTTAAGATTCAGAGAAAATTTGCCAAGAGTAAGATGAAGAGTATCGGGTCCTATGCCAGGTGGGACTCAGTTGCCCAGCCAGACCCTGGCTGTTACCTTGACCATTAGATGTGTTTCTGTGAGAAAGGACATCCTCTCACATAACTGTAGCTTTCAGATGAGGACGCGGACCCAGACACGGTTCTCCCTCAGCCGCGGCCTGGCACTCCCGGCTTCCTAAGGACGAAAGGCCCCAGAGAGCTGTTGCGGCTCTTGAGCGTCTTTGCATCTGGGCTAGCTTCCAGTCTTTCTTTGGCTTTTTAAATCTTGTGGCCTTGGCAATTTTGGAAGTTCAGGCCAGTTCTTGAGTAGCGTGGCCCTCAGCTTGGGTTTGTCTGATGTTTCCCTGGAATATGGTTGCTGAGAATGACCTTGCTGCCCTCAGTGGCATGATTGGGAATCGTTTCATGGCTTCACTGTCCCCTGGAAAACTGGCTGTGATGGGCTGGCATTCATTGGACCCCCTACCCACTGTTCCCATCCACTCCCCTTTCATTTCCTGTCTGGCTGCAGGAACTGACAGCGCGCAGGCCCTCGCTGTGCAAGTGGCGACACCTGGCGGTGGCTGGGAACCCTGCAAGGCCGCTTGTGGCGAGCTCTGAAATTCGGGTTTCCAGCCCTGGCTTTGCCGTCTCTGTCCCCCTGCAGGATTGTCAGGAGGGCTTGAATCCGAGAGATGGACACTTTGGAGGTCTTCAGGGCCTTCGAGTGCAGAGACCAGGTTGACTGCCGGGGTCTCGGGACGTCTCCAGTCCAGCTGAGGAGCGCCACGGGCTGTGCTCTGTTGGAGTGGAAGGTGTTCCACTGATTTGGCTGCTGAGGCCTGGGGAATGCATGCCGTGCAACATGAAGCCACAGCCATCCGCTGTTTCCTTGAAGACTGAGGGGGTTCTGCGCTGCTGGCTTTATCTTGAGTTATATTCCTTCTGTAAGGTTTTTGGATTTTGCAAAATTTCTTAAGTGTGTATCAGTTTAGTTTAAAAAAGAAAAAAAAAAAGCTGTTGGCCTGCAGGAATCGGACTTCTTCCTGGGGTGCAGTAGGTCTCAGGGTGTGGGTGGGGAGGGAGCCCAATGAATGGGTTGACCTCACCCTGTCCCCTTGGCTGACGATGGAGCTGGGCAAGGTGAGAGGTGCCTGAGACCTTCCCAGTACTGCCTACAGACCTGGCAGAGCAGACTGCGGCAAAGCCCTGTGCAGAGCGGCAGAGGAAGGTTGAACAGCACGGCCAAGGGACTTTGTCCCGGAGTTGGGCTGAGGCTGAGAGTTGAGGGATCCTGCAGGAGAGGCTGGGTCCTTGCTTCGTTGCTACTGCAAGCTCCTTCAATTGATTTTTTTTTTTTTTTGCTATTACCATTCCCGTTTCACAGGTGAGGATGCTAGGGTCCTGGGAGGTTTCAGAGCTTGCCCAAGGTTGTGTGGCTCCTGTGTGGTGGGGCCTGAGCCCAGATGCTCGTAGCCAGCTGCCTGTGTGCAGGGGTCCCTGAGGGTGGCCTTGCCACAGCCTCCTCCAGACCTCTGCAGAGCCACATTCCTTAGGGACAGGAGGATGCAGGTGGTGCTTAAGAGCCTGAGTACTGATCTGCCACCTTCTTCTGTCTCTTCCAGGCCTCACTGGTCCTGCAGGTGTCCTACACGCCGCTCCCTGGAGCAGTACCCCTGTTCCCACCCACCACGCCTCTGGAGCCCTCTCCAACCCTGCTGGATTCGGATGCACTGGCTGGTGAGGGGCCCACTGCTGGCCAGGCAGCCAGGGATAGGGTGCTGCCTCTCTCTTAAGGGTCCCGGGGGATAGTGAGGATCCCCCACCCAGCTGCCTGGGGAAGGGGCAGTGCTTGGGGATAGGGGTGGGTGGCACTGTGCATTGCCCAGCTCCCAGATGGGTGTGCAGTACAGGGTCTACCCCAGGCCACAGCAAAGCCCTCATCCTAGAGCCCATTGTTTCCTAGCCCTAGCTCCCAGCAAGACCTCAATGCTGGCCTGGGTAAAAAAAAGAGAGAGGCTTTCTGAGTGAGAGAAAGCGCCGGGTTGAAGTTAGAGGGTGGAGTTCCTGTCTTAGCTGACAAAGAGGAACAGCTATGTGACTTTGGGCCAGTCACTCTCCCTCTCTGGGCTGATGGATAACCCACATTACCTGTGAAGTGGGCAGATTGGTTAGCTGAGTCCTGTGTGTGCCTCAGCTCTTTTCCTTCACCTCTGCCAGGCCTTGCCTAACAAGGACCCATTCAGAGGTGGTTGGCTTGCCAATGGTGGCATCTGGGGAGGGACACAGGATGCCACACAGATGGGAGAGATCTGGGAGCTTTCTGCACGATCAAGGTGGCCACACACAAGCCCAGAGCAAGTCCTGGGGCCCTAGCGCCGTCTAGGGCTCGATGGCCACAGAGGTGGAGAGGACCGTCTTGGGGCTCAGCACTGTCCTAGCTGGGAGATGGGAGACAGCTCTGAACCCTGGGAACCTGCCTGGCCCCAGGCTGCACCAGAGCTGGAGTCGCCTTGGGGAGGCAGAAGGCGCTGATCTCTGGGTCTGAGGGTGAGGAGGGCAGAGCGCCCCCAGATGCTCTGAGAACACACAGAGGTCCAATCAGAGTGGGGTCTCCCCGTCTGCCTGGAAGGTGGCGAGATCTGGCAGCCCTGTCTGAGCCCGGCTCCCAGCTGCCCCAGGTGGCAGGAGCAGGGATGGGTTCAGCATCCCCTGGCTGGCACTCTCACTGCTGTTCTTCCCATCCCTCCTGGGGCTGTGCCCTAACCACATGCCAGGTGGGGGACAGAGCCGGGCCGAGACTTGGTCCCTGCTCAGTGACAGCACGGTGGACACGAGATACTCTGGAAAGAAGTGGCTGCCCCCCACGGGTGAGACACGGGCCAGGGAGGTCCTCACCCCGCCTCTTGCCACCTATAACTGTCTTCCTTGCTGTAATCACCCACTCACTGGAGTAGGACAAGGAGGCCAGAGGGCTCATCCTGCAGGATGCGGGGACCAGGGTGGGCTGGGGCCATTCTCTCATCTTCCTGTTCACTAACTGGCCTGACTGCCATTGAGATTCACCATCTGTAAGCTCCTCCTCGCTCTGCCTCATCCATCCCAGCTCTAAGTAGGGAAGGGTGGGGACAAGGCAAGTGGGGCCCAAGCCTTGGGGAGCCCAGGCCACTGGGTTGCTGCATCCCTACTGGCAGGGCTGGTCCCCTTCCAGCCCCCCAGCACTCACTAGGGTCTTGTCCTTCCAGATACAGGAGGAGAGGAGGAACCGGAGGACCAGGGACTCACAGGGGATGAGGCAGAGCCATTCCTAGATACCAGTGGTGTGCCAGGTCCGGGGGCTCCCTCCACCCCAAAGAAGCCACCATCTCATCCTCCCCACTATCATCCTGGGAGTAAGAGAGCCAGGAGCACACCTGCACCCAGAAAGCTGCAGTTGGACAAACCGCAGGACTTCCAGGTGATCTGCCCACCATGGGGGAAAATGTGCCCCAGACCCCAATGGTCCTGCAAGGTGGGGGGACCCTGGTAGCCCTGACCGGGAATTGGAGGTTTGCCTGCTCTGCCTGAAAGGTGTAGCCCGCATCCAGCCCGACCTCTGCCCAGTCCCCAAAAAGGAAACGGGAAAGCACTCAGGTCCCAGCAGAGGCTCTGCGTCTCCATGTGTACGTCTCTTGCTGGCCACACCAGTGTGGTCGGGTCCCTGGGGCTAGGGGAGCAATGTCAAATTTCTGGCCCCACACAGACCTGCAATGTCAGGATCTACAATTAAAAAAAAATTTCTTCAGGTTGGTGCTGTGGTATAGTCGGCTGGACTTCTGCCTGTGGTGCCATCATTCTGTGTGGGCATTGATTTGATTCCTGGCTGCTCCATTTCAAATCCAGCTCCTTGCTTATGGCCTGGGAAAGCAGCAGAGGATGGCTCAGGTCTTCAGGTTCTTGCACCCATGTGGGAGACCCAGAGGAGGTTCTTGGGCTCTTGGCTTTGGACCAGCCCTGCTCTGGCCATTGTAGCCATTTGGGGAGTGAACCAGGGGACGGAAGATCTCTTTGTCTTTTCTTCTCTCTGTATACCTCTGCCCTTCAAAAAAGAAAATAAATTTTAAAATGTATTTCCTTTTATTTATTTGAAAGTCAGAGGGACAGAGACAGACAGATCTTCCATCTGCTGGTTACCCACCCCCCTCCCCCGCACCCAAATGCTTGTAGCAGCCATGTCTGGGCCTGGCGGAAGCCAGAAGCCTGGCGCTCCATTCAGGTCCCCCATGTGACTGGCAGAGATCCAGCTGCCTGAACCATCACCTGTGCTTCCCAGACTTTGCCTTAGCAGGAGGCTGGATGGGAAGTGGAGCAGGCGGTACCCCAGCCAGTTCCCTTCCCTCCCGCCCATCCAGTCCTTATACCTTCTTTCAGCTCATGCAGCTCTTGGCTTTCAGATCAGGGTACAGGTGATTGAAGGGCGCCAGCTGCCGGGGGTGAACATCAAGCCTGTGGTCAAGGTCACAGCTGCTGGGCAGACCAAGCGGACACGGATCCACAAGGGGAACAGTCCACTCTTCAACGAGGTGGGAAACGCTGGGCACTGGGCTTAGAAGTGGGTGGGCACTCCAGCCTGGGGCTTTGAGTGTTTACACAGGACATGTATGGTGGGGTGCAACATGTTCCTGGTCCTGGGTCAGCTACCTCAGGCTCCAGCACTGGGCCTCTGCTGCTCCACATCTCTGCTGTCTAATAATGAGGGCATGCCAGGCACCTGGCCCTGGGGTGACCAGTCCTGGAGGACTTGGGTGCTGGGGGGCCCTGGCTCTCTCTAACCAGTGAGCTGAGCAAATGCTGACTGGAGCGTCTCCCTTGGCTCTGGGTCCACAGACTCTTTTCTTCAATCTGTTCGACTCTCCCGCGGAGCTGTTCAACGAGCCCATCTTTGTCACGGTAGGTCCTGCTGCAGGCTGTGTGGAAGCACATACGTGTCCATGTGCACATGTGCACGTGTGTGACTTCCTGTGCATGTCTACCAGCGTGCAGGTCAGTGTGGGCAGGTGTATGGCACCTGGCAGGTGTCGAGCCAGCCACAGTAGGCTCTGTGGGTCCTGGCTCCCCTCTGAGACCTCTGCTGGCTCATTGTCCCCAGGGGCTTCAGGTCAGGGTCCTAAAACCTCTTGGTACAGTGGCCATTATGGGTTTCATCTTGTTTTATCATTTGCTTGTGTGATGCGTGTCTCTGGCCAAGGGTTTTCTTTCTTTGTGGGCCTTGGGATGTGAAAGGCAGTGTAGTCTAGTGGTTACTGTGTGGACTCTGGAGCTGGAATGAATGGATTCTAGGCCTGCCCATGCCCCATGGGGATTGTGTGGCTGTGTGCCTGGTCCAGTGGGGCTGAACTGAGGTTCATGGGAAGGTTACACTTATCTTAGAAAATCCTGGGAGGAGGCATTACAGGTCGGCAGTGACTGGGTTGGACACTGTCCTGGCTTCTCTTGGGTTGTAAATGACTTTTCCATGCAGGTGGTGGACTCGCGTTCCCTCAGGACCGATGCACTCATCGGGGAGTTCCGGGTGAGTTCCCTTCTCTGCTGAGGTGTGGTCAGTGCTCACCTGTTCCCGTTGGCCTCCGCTCAGGGGTTGGTAGCAGGAAGGCGGCGCTCAGGACAGCCTGGGTCTTGTCCGGACCGGGCAAGCTCAGTTGCAGAAACGGCACACAGCCTCCCCACCAGCCCAGAGAGGCTGTGCTCATGGGAGTGGAAAAGGGAGAGGGGTGCAGGCTGTTGGGGCGGTCTCAGGCAGTGCCCTAAGGGGTGCAAGGACACAGAGGTGCCCCTTGGTGCACGGGGCCTTTAAGGCAGCTCGCCTCCCAATTCTGGCCATCCAGATCTGGTGGGACCTGGTGCTTGTCCCCCTGACCTCACCTTTGCTGTGGGCCAGCAGTGGAGTACCGATGTGGATGCCAAGGAGGCACAGGGCTGTGGGGAGAGGCAGGCCCACCCTGGCCTGTTCCTTTGTCTCACACGGTCCTGAACAGGCCACCTTGGAGAATCGAGAGCTGACTGCTCAGATGCTGCAGGTAAATCGCAGGAAGCAGAGGTAACTAGTTGCACAGAGTAACACGACCTGCCCAGCGGTTCACAGTTTAGTGCCTTTCTCATTGCTTTTCTCTTTTTAGAAAACAAAGGAACAGAGTGATTTTGAAACCCCAAATCCCAGCTCTGGGAAGTAGTCCCAAGCTGCCCATTTTCCTGGAGACCTTTTTTTTTTAAGGGAATGTGTTTGAGTCTGCAGTATTTTATAATGAAATCTGAATTATGGTTTGGTTTTCTAACTTTTACATTCTTGTTCTGAGAGTCCAAGGCTTAAGGTATCTATCCTGCTCAGCAGGTTAAGCTGCTGCTCAAGACATTGGCAGTCTCGGCTGCTCCTCTTCCAACCCAGCTGCCTGTTAATGGATTGGAAAAAGCAGGGGAAGGTGGCTCAAATACTTGAGCCCCTAGTACCTAGCAGAGAGACCTGGGTGGGGTTCAGAGCTCCTGGTTGTAGCCTGGCCCAGTTCTGGCCATTCTGGGCATATGGGACGGGAACCAGCAGATGGCAGAATGCTTCCTCCCTCATTCACTATAAATCTGCCTTTCAAATAAATAAACATGAAAGATACGACTTTATGCTTCAGAGCCACTTTAGGTTCACAGCAAGATGAGTGGCAAGTACAGGAAGTTATCTCCCTGCAGCCCCCTTTGCCAGCAGCACCTTGCTACTCTGTGCTTTTGCTATAGAACATGTCAGAAACCAGAAAGGATAAAACATCCCATTAGAATGAATCCGAGCTGCAGTTCAGACATAGCACCGTTGCTGTGTTCTTGGGCAGGCTGGAGCATCTCTAATCAGAGAATCTGCAATCTAAAATGTCCTGAGACCTGCAACTTGTTGAAATACCAGCTTCCTGCTTGAGAAATTCTGCATGTTAGATTTTTGGGGGTTGCGGAGGCACAGCTCGTGGCCACTTTGCACATTTCCTGCAATCTGAACAGCTCTGGTCCCAAGTGTTTGGGGTCAGTGGCCTCCCAGCTCCCAGTGGCTGTATGTGCTTTCCTGAGCGTCCTTCTGTAGCTGTGCCTGTGGACTTGAGGTCACTGTGGATGCTGTCCCTCTGCTTGCCCTCCACGTGGGTCCGGCAGTTACCTCTCCACCCTCTGTGTCAGAATGTCATGCCCAGCAGGGCTCTTGGTGGACTCACACATTGTTCTCTGCCTTCTTGACCACCTCTGTGACTTGACTCTGTGTTTCCTCTCTTTCAGATGGACGTGGGCACTGTCTACAGAGAGCCTCGTGAGTCCTCCCCCATGTCCTTGCACTTGCTCCTGGGGCCGCCTGGGGACATATGTCTGGCCCAGGGCCTCTTCTGACCCAGGAAATGGGTTAGAAGTTGGAGGTGGAGTTTGGTTCTGGAAGGCAAAGCAGGTTTTCATCCTCCACTAAAACAGGCCCTTGGGGAGATGGGCCCCTCATGTGTGTCTCAGTTGGCCCATTTAGGGGTGATTATCTAGAAGGTTCCAGCTGGAGCTTGGAGTCCCCAGAGGTAGGGATGAGCTCAGGTATTCCCCCTGCCTAAGGGAGAAGTGGCCTCAGGCTTGGCCTTTGCATCTCTCACCCACACAGATGCTCGATACACCTGCTAGTCCCCGGCTTTGCTCTGTCCACGCCCACTGGATGAGTTTCTTTTCTCACTCGGGGCTCCTAAGTGGGACTAAAGGCTTAAGGTCACCATGGAAACTGTCTCTTTTAGGACATGCGTATGTCAGAAAGTGGCTGTTGCTTTCCGACCCTGATGACTTCTCTGTGGGTGCCAAGGGCTACCTGAAAGCCAGTGTGTGTGTGCTGGGTCCAGGGGATGAAGCACCCGTGAGTACCTTGCTCCCAGTGCCCTGCATGGTGTCTGTGTTGGGGACACCCAGCTAAAACCCCAAACACAGCGTTGTTCTACTGAAGAACCCCTGAGAGTTAGGTGGAGAGTGTGCAGGAAAGTACGTGGAGAGAGCTTTCCCTGCACCTTACTGCATATCCACCCAGAAAGAGTCCACATGATTTTTTCTGTTTTGCCAAAGCAACACGGTTCTCTGTCCATGGCCTTGCCCCCTGAATTGGTTGGGCAAGATTACTTCATGTTCTCCGTCCATGTCAGCAAGGGAAGATGTAAGCTGGAGGTGGGTGGAGGAGGTGCTCTAAGAAAGGGAAGGAGCCACGTTCTCTTTGCTTCATAGATGGACAAAAAAGACCCCTCCGACGATAGGGAGGACATTGAAGGCAACCTGCTCAGGCCCACAGGGGTGGCCCTGCGAGGAGCCCACTTCTGCCTGAAGCTCTTCCGGGCTGAGGACCTGCCGCAGAGTGAGTGGGTGGGCAATGGGCTGTGGCCTGGGGTCCTTTCTCAGTTCTCCTTTCTCTTCTCTGCATCCACCCATGTGTTCCTTGACTGTTGGAGGCCATGGCTGGCCAGCTCTGTCTTCCCTCTGCAGCCTGGGCATGTTCCAAAGCCTTTCTGGATGCCTCCTGCTCTTACTAGTAGAAAGTCATCAGAATTCAGTGGAAAGTCATCCACACTAGCAGAGTCACAAGGATCCTTTGGCTGCTCTGTGGATCTGTGTTCCTGGCTCTCCGTGGGGCAGCAGCACCTGGGGGTTGCTCAGCTCGCAGGGCTGATCACACTGCTATTTCTTCCTGTTGTGGGCATGCCCTCCTCGGGGGCAGAGGTCCAGCCTTGAACCCACTGCAGTGCCTTCCGGAAGGGCTGTGGGCAGAGTGCAGGGGTTAAGCGGCATGCATGCTAGGCCTTGGCGGGAGGGAAGCCACATGGGGGCACGGTTGGGGTTGGGAGGTGGCCTGGCAGGTGGGCAGGTGATGACTGGCACATTCTTCTCCCCAGTGGATGATGCTGTGTTGGACAATGTGAAGCAGATCTTTGGCTTTGACAGCAACAAGAAGAACTTGGTGGATCCGTTCGTGGAGGTCAGCTTTGCAGGGAAAATGGTAAGGATCGCACGGATGGCAGGGCCTCCCCAGGGACAGGTGTCTGCTCCAGCCCTGCTCCACTTAGCCTGGTGTCCCCACATGCACGCCTCCATCTGTGGGCTCGCTCTGATGGCCTTGGTCACCTCCTGGCTTTGACTGTCACCCCTCTGTGGAGGACTTCTGTAGCTCACCTTAACCTTGACCCCCTCCTGTCAGTCCCAGCCCTCTGACAGCTGCACTTGCTGCCTGCACTTACCCCCTGAGGAGGTCATCTTTGCTCCCTGCCCTGCTCCCGCCCACCCCCGCCAGCAAATGGCCTCTGTCTTCAGCAGGAGCCCTTGCTAAAGACAGGCACCTCTTCCGTATCAGACTGCCACCTCACTCTTGAGCTCAAACATGTCTTCAAGGCCCATCTTTCCCTCTGACCTGAGAGCTGCTGTCCTTTTCCTAGGAACACCACACTCTCCCCCTTCCCCCAGCCTCTGTCTTCTCATGCTGGACACCACATTTTTGAAGAGTTCTGACTATGTGTGCAAGTTCTAGACTTGTCTGGGTATTTTCTTCTGGTGGTGGTTGGCTCCTTACTCTGACTTCAGTATTCAGCCCCAGAATTCAGGGCTAAAGTCTCCATTAGGTTGGGGCTGGCATTGTGGCATGGTGGGTTTCATAGCTGTCTGTAACACCGGCATCCCATAGCAGCACTAATTCGAGTCCTGGCTGCTCTGCTTCCAATTTGGCTCCCTGCTAATGCGCCTGGGAAGGCAGCGGAAGGTGGCTCAAGTGCTTGGGTCATGCTGTCCATGTGGGCGTCCCGGATGGAGATCTAGGCTCCTGGTTTCAGCCTGACCCAGCTCTTGCTGTTGCAGCCATTTGGGGAGTCAGCCAGTAGACTGAAGATATTTCTTTCTCTTCTCTCTCTATAACAACCTTGTCATTCAGATAAATAAGCGGATATATTTTTACAAAGACACATCACAGGCGATTCTGCATATAGCGTTTTGAATCTGACAGGAAACCCTGAGAGCAGGCTGTCCTTCACTGGCAAGGATCTTCTGCTCAGCTGGCGAAGGCAGTGGCCTCAGGTCTCGCCCTTGGGCATGGCTGCCCCTTTGCAGTGAGCAGGAAACCTGTGGGTGACAGCCTGGCACGGTAGAGCTACCTGTTTCTCAGCAACTTTGTTGGAAGAAGGCGTTTACTTGGAGATGCGCAATGGTGACTTTGCTCACCACCCTCCCTTCCCTATTAGGAGAACTTGGCTTCCCCTCTGAGTGTGTTCCTCTGGACCTCACTGTCTGTGAATGCAGTGCTCAGGACTGGCCACTATTGTGCTGGACGTGGGGCTTGTTCTGTAGCTGGCTCCCAGAGGCTCTTCTCACCGGCTCCTCCATCCCGCGCACGGAGTCGGGAGAAGCAGGTGTGGGGATGTTTCATCTCAATCATGTCAGATCCTTACAGATCCTTACCTAAGTGCACTCTAGGCTGCGGTCCGGTCATTGCCCTGTTCCTGGCTGTGGGGAGGGCTGCACCGGAGTATGGGGCTGGGCACTTTGTGCTGCCAGGGTCAGATGGGGAAGCCATGTCCAGAAGTTGATTTTGTTTCTCCCTCTTCACATGCAAGGTGTTCTGATGGTGCTCCAACTTGCGTCACCTTCACTGCTTGCCTTGGTGGGAAGTCTCGGGGCCCTGGAGGGTGCTGCTAGCCAGCGCTGCTGGAAGGGAGGATCCTGAAAGGCAAAGGACTAAATATAGCTGATTAGCAGCCAACTTCAAGCCCCACTTGCTAGTGGTCCCCTCGACCAGGCAGTTGGGGAAGTGGGAGAATGACTGGTGGTGAAGGGGTAGCTAAGCCATCCTCTTGACAGCTTTACCCTGTTCAGCCATGTGTGGTGATCCCTGGGGCCTGCCGGACTTTTCTGTCCTGAGCCACCATCTTGTAATGTGTTTGGCCCTCTGAGGTGCTCTGCCTCCTGACACCTCCTGCCTTTGCCCACTGCATCCTCATTTAAAGCCCAAGGTTTTCAGCTCTGTGCATCCACCCCAGCCTGATCACCTGTCATTCTTACGATGGACACTTGGTGGTGATGTTGCCCAAGATGTGAGCCATAATGTGGCCAAGTTACTAAGGGGCGAGGTGATTGTGTGTGTGTGTGTGTGTGTGTGTGTGTGTGTGTGCACATCTGCACAGATTTCTTCAAGGTACAGGACAGGGGAAAAAAATGGGAAGTTCTTTTGTACAACAGGGCAGGAAGTTTGCAAACTTCTTTTCAGAGTGCTGGAATAAGACCCATGAACTGTAACAAGTTATTTTGAAAAACCAAAAAAGAGGAAAAAATAAACTTACTGTATTTCTGTGCCCCATGGTACCTCAAATGAACACTGTTAAATTAGCATTTTGGTGTATTTACTTCAAGTATGTCTTCTCTGTAACATTTCCCTGTCTCTCTTCTCCCCATCCCCTGGGGGAAAAAAAGATTCAGAATACAGTTAATCTTCACTGCCCACAGAATCTGTATTTGGAATTTCCCCGCTTGCTGAGAGTGCGGTGTGATTTGCACATTGGCGCTTGAGTTGTTTTTGTGGCCGTTGGTGAGTGTGTGCAGAGCGGGTACCTGGCGAGGCTGACCAAGAGAGAGACCTGTGCAGCCTCGGTTCTTGTGATCTGGTAAATAAACCTCTCTCTGCGCGTCTATGGCATCACTTCCCTAGTGTCTGTGCCATTTGCTGCTGTTTCCTGCATTACCACGGGTCCCACACATGGTACTGAAGTGTCTGCTGTTCCTACGTGCACAGGGAGATCAGCTGTGTCCATGGGTTGGGTTCCAGCAAGAGGTGGTGCTGACGGCAGAGCCACACGAGTGAACCACAACATACATGCAATAAGGCGTCCTTCCACAGAAGCAGTAGCTTAAGGTCACATGTTGATCTGTTGGCAAAAGTGCTGTGACACAGGCTGGCAGGAACTCAGCCCTGCTTTCTGCAGGGGTAGTGCTTGATATCACTGAATCAGCATTCACAGTAACCTTACAGATTATACCCACTATGAAAGGGAAACCGACCCTCTCTGCAGCTTGGCAAGTGTCTTCTTTACTTAATATTAGGTTATTTAAAAACCACTGGGTCTGACGTGGCAGCCTAGTGGCTCAAATCCTTGCCTTACATGCGCCCGGATCCCATATTGCCGCCGATTCATGTCCAGGTTGCCCCGCTTCCCATCCAGCTCCCTGCTTGTGGCCTGGGAAAGCAGTCAAGGACAGCACAAAGCCTTGGGTCCCTGCACCCATGTGGGAGACCCAGAGGAGGTTCCAGACTCCTGGCTTCAGATCTGCTCAGCTCGAGCCGTTGTGGCCACTTGGAGAGTGAACCAGCAGACAGAATATCTTTTTGTCCTCTGTAAATATAAATTTCCAAAAGAAAAAATTGTAAAAAACCCCACTAATTCTGAATTAAAATAAAATACTTGCACATTTGTCAGGGGTCTAGCAGAACATTGTAAAACATAACCACAGCATACACCAACTCCCCCAGGCAGCCAGACTTTCTGTTTATCTTCTATGTTTAGAGCCTGCCAGCTCCTCTGTTCCAGTTTAATGTACAGAAACTAATGTATCATTATGGGCCATAGTTGCCCTACCGTGACATTGAATACCAGAATGTACAAATACATAACCTCTTATCTTCTGCGTGTGGTGCGTGCGTAGCTTCCATGTAGGAGGAAGCGCCTGAGATTGAAGTCCAGGGCATTTCACTTAATGCACTCAACTCTAGTTCCATCTATTTTGTCAGGAATTCATTCTTTTTTGTAGTTTGAATGACGTTCCATTGTCTGTTCGCACTACCTGTTCACTGATGGATGTGTAAATTGATCCTGTATCTTGGACTTGGGAAATAGGGCTGCAATGCGTGTAAGGAGCTTGTCTCTTTCCTATCCAGCAGGGCGTAGCTGGGCCATATGATGGTATGTCTGTTTTTAGGGTTTTTGAAAAATATTTATTTATCATTTTATTTGAAAAGCAGAGATCTTCCATCTGCTGGCTCATCCCTCAGATGCTTAAAGTAGGAGCTAGGGCTGGGCCACGTCGAAGCTGGGAGCTAGGTTTCTTCCTTGTGGTTGGCAGGGACCCAAGTACTTGAGCCGTCCCCTGCTGCCTGCCAGGGTGTGCGTTCAGCAGGAAGCTGGACTGGAAGTGGAGGAACACACTGGCATGAGGTGTGGGCCTCGTAGCTGCTATGCAAACACCTTCCCTTGCTCCTGGTGTTTTGAGGAACCTCTATTCTCCACAAAGGCTGTACTTAACATGCCTACAAAAACGTATAAAGATTCTCTTTCTCCTTATTCTAGCCAACCTTTTTTTTTTTTCCTTTCTGAATGAGATGATACTTCATCGTGGTTTTGATTTACATTTCTCTGTTGGCTAATGATATTTGGCACTTTTTCATGTGTTGACCACTGGTACTTTTAAAAAAGGATTTATTTGAGAGACACAATTAGATTGTCCATCCAGTGGTTCACATGGATATAATGGCTTGGGACTGGGTCAGGTTGAAGCCAGGAGCTCCTTCCAGACCTCCAACCTGGGTGACAGGAACTCAAATACTAGAGCCACCTTCTGCTGCCTCCCAGGCCCATTTGCAAGGAGCTGGCTAGCAAGTTAACGAGCCTGGAGGTGATGCAGGGTGTGGGGTCTCCAAGTAGCAGCTTAAAACCTTGCCACGATGCCAGCTACTCACCCCCTGATTTTGTTGATCTAGGTTCCCTCTTCATCTTTCAGTCTAGCTGAAGTTCTATCTATCTTGTTCATCTTTTTAAGAAACCGACTCTTTGGTGAACCCTTGGTGTTGTCTTCATTTCTATTTAATTTAGTTCTACTCTGATTTTGACTTTGGGATTTGGTTTATTCTTCTTTTTTTTTCCCCTCCCTCCTAAGGTCCTTGAGATGCATTGTTAGGTTGTTTATTTTATGTCTTTTTTTTTTTTTGATGTGGGTTTTTATTGCTATAGTCATCTTTCTTAGTGTTGTTTTGGCTGCATCCCATACTTTTTGCTACATTGTGTTTGCATTTTATTAATTCCTAGGAACTTTGTAATTGATCCCTGTCCTCTCTCCTTTTTTTTTTTTTTAAAGATTTATTTTATTTTTATTGGAAAGGCGGATATACAGAGAGGAGAGACAGAGAGGAAGATCTTCCATCCGTTGATTCGCTCCTTAAGTGAGTGCAACGGCCGATGCTATGCTAGTTTGAAGCCAGGAGCCTCTTCAGGGTCTCCCACGCGGGTGCAGGGTCCCAAAGCTTTGGGCCGTCCTCGACTGCTTTCCCGGGCCACAGGCAGGGAGTTGGAAGGGAAGTGGAGCTGCCAAGATTAGAACATGCGCCCATATGGGATCCCGGGCGTGTAAGGCGAGGACCTTAACCACTGTGCCATTGTGCCGGGCCCCTCCCTCCTTTTTTTAAAGTGGTATTTATTTGAAAGGCAGAGTGGCTAGGGTGGAGGAGAGAGAACTTCCGATGGCTGTAGAAGCCCAGGTTGAGCCATGCTACCTTCAGGAGCCAGAAACTCCATCTACCTTTCTCTACGTGAGTGCAGGGGCCCAAATGTTTGAACCATCCTCCACTACTTTCCTCCAGGCACATTAGCAGGGAGCTGGATGGGAAGTGGAGCAGCTGGGACTCAAACTGGAGCTCCGACACAGGATGCTGGCAGATTGTATAATTTTTTCTCTGTGTTGTACTTTCTGAAACTGGCTAGAATTTCTCTGCTCATGTCTATCTGAAGTGCTATGGGTCTCCTGTCCTTGGGCATCCATGACTTTCTCCAGATGGGGAAATCTCTGCTGCCATTTCATTTAATGGATTTTTATGCTTCTTTCTTCTTTCTCTCATGAAATTCCTTGTGTCCCACAGCTCAAGGTGACTGTCTGTCTTCATTCTTTCTTATTTTGTCCCCTTTTGTCTGGGTGAACAGTTCTGTTTTCAAGCTCAGGTATTTTGTCTGATTCAGTTAGGTTTAACCTTTCAACACAAATTGTTGCCAATTATTGTGTACCTTACTTTTTCTACATATAATTGTAGCTTGGAGATTATTTCCTGTCTGTACACAGAATGATCTTTATTGTTTTTCAAAGCTGTATAGTATTCCGTTATGTGGATGGATCACAACCTGCCCAACTTCTCCTCTACTGGTGGATCCCTGGGTTGTTCCAAATTCTTGCTGGCTTGAGTCACGCTGCACTGGATAACCTCACATGTGTGTCCTTCTGGACATGTGCAGGCATTTCTGCAAGCTACGTATCTAGAGAAGCAACAGGTCCAAAGCAATGCGAGTTTTTGATTTTAACTAGTCGTGAGCGTTTGTCTTCTGGAGGAGTCAGACTATTTTTCCTACCAATGAACAGGAGCATGCCCTTTTCCAACTGCCGTCTGCAGTGGATTGTCAGACTTCAGAGAAGTGAGTCTAATGGATAAGGAATGGCGTCTCATTCGTTTTCTTAGGGTTTCTTTGGAGTGACTTTGAGCCTGCTTTTATAGGCCTCACAACCCCAGGCCTAGCAGCTATCTGTTCCAGTCTTTTCCTGATGCTCCAAGGGGTGGTTGGTCTCTCTCTACTCTTTGCTTTACTGCTACAAACACCAAATCCTGACAGCTATCCTCGGCCGCATGTCCATGCAGTTTTGGCCTGTGTTCCTCTTCTGGGGAAAAGGGGTACAGGAGTTTGCACCAGGAGTGGTAGAGACAAATTTTCTTACTCCTGGGACCTGGGATTCTTAATCTATGTCAGATGCTAAAAAACAAACAAACAAACAAAAAGATATCATGCATGTGCAAGACCCCCAGCATATACTCTGAAAGCTCTCAGCCATACTTCTGTGTAGAACCTGCAGACCCATCAGGACCTGTGGATTGGAAATGCAGCCTTCCCTGCTGTCCCTGTGTCTGGGTCCTGGAAACCCTGGCTCCTCTCCCCTACTCCAAGGGCAGAGTTGGCACAGGAGCTGCTGCCTTGGGTCTGACTTCCACTCTTGCTGTTTTGTTTTTTTCTGAGAAGTTCCATCTTTAGGACAGCACTGGGCTGAGACAATCTGTGGCTTACAGGCTTTGCATCTTGGCTGAATTTTCCTTCACTCTCAGAAGCAGGTGCATGGCCTGAATCTCTTCCATTCCCTCATATTTGCCCTCTCAGCACTTGTGGTCTGCTAAAGTGGCAGGTGATCTGAACCTCAACCTGCAGGGGCCTTTGGGAAAACCACTCAGGCCTCTTCCCCTAACCCATCGGTTACAGCAGCACTGGAAGTTGGAGCTGGGGTTGGGGAGTATCCAGGCAGAAGGCAGAAGACCTGTGGTATCTGGGCAACTCTCCCCACCCCGCCTTACCTCCCAGCTGTGGGGGAAACCTTCTGTTGGACTCTGTCTGTGCATCCACACCTGGACACACTGTTCCTGATGTACTTGGAGGCCCTGTGATCTTTCATGTCCCTGTCCTCTGTGCCACAGCTGTGCAGCAAGATCCTGGAGAAGACGGCCAACCCTCAGTGGAACCAGAGCATCACTCTGCCTGCCATGGTGAGCCCCAGCCCTGTACCACCCCACGCCACCCCACCCTATCCCAGGGTCAGGGGTGCTTGGCTTTCTAGCCTCCCACCTGCATCCCGGGCTCCTGCTGGGAGGAAGGGCTCCACTTTCTGCTCTTCCCTCTGCAGTTTCCCTCCATGTGTGAGAAAATGAGGATTCGCGTGATGGACTGGTGAGTTCCAGGGCCCCTGGACCTTCCTGGGGTTTGGCTTGCTCTGTGTGATTCTGTTCAGTCTGCCAGCAATGAGAGAAGTCTCGGGGTTAGTGGTCTTGGGGAGATGGTGTGGCCGGGTCCTGGGATAGTTGCTCACTGCCCTGCTCTAAGAGGTGGAGTCTGAGCTAAAGGCAGATAGGAAAGACATGGCCAGAGGAAACCATGGCAAATCCATCTCTGAGGCTGACAGGGGCCGGGCAGACTTCCCGGAAGTGGTGTGTCAGGTGATGGCTGGTCAGGAGGGGTGGGCTTGACAACAATTCTGTGGGGAGGGAAGGACTGGAACCAAGGGAAGGAGGTTGGAGGGAGCGGAGCTTCCAGGAGTGTGGCTGTGCCTGCCCTGGGGTTGATACAGGGGACAGAAAGGTTTCCTATGGGGGGAAATGAACCAGCTTGCTTTGGTTGGGGATGGCCCCACAGGTGTGGACCAGGTGAAGATGATGCCTTGTGAGTCTCAAGAACAGCTGGTAGCTAACCACTGGCTCAGCATTTGCTGTGTGCCAAGCCGTGTGTCCAGCAAGCACTTCTCATCTGACCCTGGGCTCAGGGGCATGACCCGCTGAGGAGGAATAGAATGGGGCAGGCTGAGTGACCAGGTGACAGCCAGAAGGCTGACCCCAAGGCAGAGTGCCTGTGCTGGTACCTGCCATCTGGGCAGGGGCGGGGAGGGTAGGGTGTGAGACATTGGGCGATTCATGCTGTGACCTTCAGGGCCCCAGGCATCCCCCAAAGCCAGCACTGTCCTTTCTCTGCCCCCAAAAAGCCTTGATCATGCGGTTCTCCTTTGGGCCCAGGGCCCATGGCACCCCCCGCCAGGGGGATAATGAGAGATGAAGGAAAAACCCCCAGACCACAGAGCCGTTAAAGTGTGTGCCAGTTCCCCAGGCCTTAAGGAAACAGCTTGTGAGAATTAGAGAGGAGGGGAGGGCCCAGCCAGGAGGGCCAGCCAGGGGCAGGATTGGGGATTGTGACCACGGCTGTGTGCTGTGAGGAAGCGGTTTGAGGATGTGTGGTGTCCTTGCTGTCCCTGTAAGGATGCAGGGAAATTGTGGTGTGATCTGTGTATGTGTGTGTGTGTGGGGGAGGGGCAGCAGGGACCCTGGCCATGCATCCCTGTGCATGAGTGTGCATGTGGGTGTGTGCGGGCGCGCTGGCCCGTGTGTCACGGGAATGCCTGGTGTGAGTCTGTGTGAGTCGTGGCAGAGGCAGGGGCATGCCACACAGTCCAAACACATGACGGCATGTGGGGGCCGCGCCTGGGGTTTGGGTTGAAGTGGTATTTTTATTGTGAGTCTATTTTCAGACTCGCTGTATTTTCCAAAAGCAACCTCAAGCCCCAAAACCCAGCTGGCCGCCAGAAAACATTGTGGGGCTGTAAGTTCCTCTGCAGAACAGCGCCTTCTTCCCAGAAGGGCAATCGCTCGTGTTACTACCTGAACCCTGGAAAGGAGATGGGGCCACGTATGCCTGCCTCTACATTATCGTCCAGTCCATCCTTCAACAATTCCTTTTTTTGCTGGAACACAGAAATCCCAAACCCAGCCCTTACCTCCATAGACACAGACTCTCCCTTCCCATCTTTTCCTCCTCTCTGATCGGGTAAGGTTAGAATTGTAATTCCTCTGCAGCTGTGGCATTTTTGTGAGGACTGGGCACGGAGGTAGGGTAGCAATGCCACCATCTATGAGGTATTTGGAGTTGATAATCTCGTTGTAAAGTATGTCAGTGTGCCAGGAAATTCTAGCTTTTTAGTGTTTTCTTCAAAAGGTGAAATTAGAGAGAGATACCTTCTATCTGCTGGTTTATTTCCCAGATGGTTGCAATAGCTTGGGCTGGGCTGGGCCAGAGCCAGGAGACAAGAGCTTCATCTGGGTCTCCCATGTGGGTTTAGGGACCCAAGTAAATGGCCATCTTCTGTTGCTTTCCCAGATGCACTAACAGGGGGCTGGATGGGAAGTGGGACAGCTAGGATTTGAACTGGCTCCCATATGGGATGCTAGTTCCTCAGGCAGAGTGTTAGTCTACTATGCTACAATAGTACCAGCTTTTCCTGTTCTTAACATTTCCTAGGACATGTGATAAAGACCTCAGTTGAAAATTTAGTCTTTTTGGCCTCTGTCCTGAAGGAAAACTTTAAAAATTATTTATTTATTTATTTATTTGAAAGTCAGAGTTAGAGGGTCAGGTGTGATGGCTCAACTGGCTAATCCTTGCTTTGCAAGTGCTGGTATCCCATATGGGCACTGATTTGTGTTTTGGCTACTCCACTTTCCATCCAGCTTCCTGCTTGTTGCTCGGGAAAGCAGTAGAGGACGGCCCAAAGCCCTGGGACTCTGCACCCACGTGGGAGACTCTGAGGAGGCTCCTGGCCCCTGGCTTTGAATCAGCTCAGTTCTGGCCATTGTAGCCATTTGAGAAGTGATTCAGTAGATGGAAGATCTTTCCCTCTTTCTTCCCTTTTCTCTGTAAATCTGTTTTTCCAATAAAAAATATATTTAAAAATTTTTTTTAAGTTTTATCTTCCATCGACTGATTCACTCCCCAGATGAATGCAATGGCCAGTGCTGAGCCAGGCCCAAACCAGGAACTTCATCTGGGTCTCCCAAGCCAAAACACTTGGGCTGTCTTTTATCATGTCATTATTTGGGAGCTGGATTGAAAGTGGAGTAGCTTGGCACGAACTGGCACCCATATGGGTTGCCAGCATCATAGCTGGTGGCTTTACTCACTACACCACAATGTGGACCCCAGGAAGGAAAACTTGAAGCTTAATCATCTCTCTGAGTCCTGAAAATAAAGAAGAAGGGAAGAGGTAGAAAGGATTAGGATTGGGGTTAAAATGAAATAAAACGCCCATCCCCATGCCCAGCTGTGTCCTTCACATATTGATCTGAGATCTCCAAGACCAAGTGCCCTGAGCCAGGGCAGAGGCCCAAGAGACCTTGAGAAGAGGGAAGGTGCATCTAAGAGCCTGCCTGAAGCAGGCCAGTCTCTTGCAGCCCAGCAAGTTGCAGCCTGCCTGCCGCTGACACTGGGGTCCCAGATATTCCTTGTATTAGGGGACTGTCCTCTGTGTTGAAAGGTGTTTAACCCCAACCATGGTCTTCTTACACTAGGGGCCCATTACACCCCCTTCCCACTCTGAAATTGTCTCCAGACATTACCATGTGTTTCCTGGGAGGGTCAGAACCTCCGAGCTGGCAAGTGCAGGTCTGGCTTGTTTGGGGCGCTGCAGGTGGCTCCATATTCCAGCTCGCGTGTCAGTTTAACCTTGTAAACCCCAGCTGCCTTATCCCGCATCAGAGCTCATGCAGCTGCTGTGAGGACTTGGTGAGCTGTCATCTAGGCTAAGTGTCAGTGACACAATGGGTTCTTAGTGGGAGCTGGGTGAGGGTCCACCATCACTGTTGATGCGGGAGGAGCAGGTGTGAGGTCTAGATGTGGATGTTGCTTTAGCTCTAGACACTTGGCTCTGCTCTGAGTTTGTGCTGAGCCATGTCTGGCTTCCCCAACCTTCCCACCTGCCCCTGGCTTCCTGCCTGTCAGCCTACAGCTCATGGCCCCGAGTTGGTGGCTGGAATGGGTATGATAGACAAGGTTCTGCTAGGGGAGTCTGGAGCAAGCTTTCTGTCCATGTGCAGAGTGGGGATCCCAGGGACTCCCCCTGCCATGGTGTCACCAAGGCTGCTGCTTTCCTGGGGCGGGGCTGTGATCTGTTGTTGTGCCCTGCAACCACCCCTGTGTTCAGGCTCTTTCTGCCTTCTCCATTTTAGGGACCGCCTCACCCACAACGACATCGTGGCCACCACCTACCTGAGTATGTCGAAGATCTCTGCCCCTGGAGGGGAACTGGAAGGTACGTCCCACAGGCCTGCCTCCCGAGCTCTCTCCACTTTGCCCACTCCTCCCTCCCCATTCCAATCTGTCGTGGGCTTCTGAAGAGGGAGGATCATGAAGCCTTGAGTGCCCACGTCCCTGGTCAGCGAGAGGGGCCTTTGTAGACTCATAGGAGACGCCTCCCTCCGGGGTCGGATGCTGAAAGGCTTGGAGAATGCAAGTCCCTCTTGTGAGTGACGAGGCCTGCTCATTCACTGGATTTTGTCTGGAGTGTCTGAGCGTTAGAAGTTTCTATTTTGAAACTGTTTTCATTGGCCCGTGAAAAAAGAATGCATCTCCATTTCTCAAAATTTTCAATAAAGAGATCATCTGAAAATGGAATAGCCGAATTAGCCCTAAGATCACTCCTCCAGAAAAGAATGCACTGTGAGCATTTTTGGCCCTTTCTTTACATATGTGTACACCTGTGTACATACATGTGTGGCCATGCACACTTGGGGTATACACATTAAAATCTAAAAAAACCCTTTGTTAATTTGGCAATTGAAAATACTGCCTCATTATTGCCTTAATTTCATCTCATTGATAGCTTTGAAAGTTGATCAATGTGAATTCTAAAATATTTTAATCCTTAAGATAATGAATATTCGGTATTATTTATTCATAAGCATCTATTTATGATATACTTTGTGATATGTTATTTATTTGCACACTTCATCTTATTATAAATTCCTCATTCATGTTCTTGGTCCACATTTTTGTTGGTATGTTTTTCTTTCTCCTTGTTTTGTAAGAGCATAGGGCTCTGTCCTTAGGTGGTAAATAATTTATTTATTTATCTGTCTATTTATTTATCCAAAGAGGGAGAGGCAGAGACAGATCTTCCATCAGCAGGTTTCTGCCCCAGAGGGGAATTTCAACTTTTCATCAGTTGAGAAGGAGTGGGTATTACATCATTCTTCCTAATCAGCTGGTGATATGGATGAACAGACACCAATACTGCAGCCTTACAAGCAATTCACTCCTGCTAGAGCTGGGCTGGTCCAAAGCCAGGGCCCAGGAGCTTCTGTTGGATCTTCCTTGTGGGTACAGGGGCCCAAGGATTTGATTAGCAGGGAGCTGGATTAGAAGTGGAGCAGCAGGATATGAACTGGCACCCATTTGGGATGCTCACATTACAGGTGGTGGCTTCACGTGCTATGCCGAAGTACTGGCCCTGCAAGTTTTAGTTTTACAAAATAACAGGCTTGACTTATAGAAAGTTAGCATTTCTGTGCAACCAAACACGTAAATCTTTTCTTTTGTGAATAATGTAGGGACCTCATATCACTTTAAAAAGTTGTTCTTTGATATTACCAATGTTGTACCAATATTGTATTTTGAGTGACCTTTTTCCTATAGTTTGAACTGCCACTGTTATGCCTTACTAAGTTTCTCAGTTGGTTTCTGGGTCTGTTTCTTGATTTTCTATTATTTTCAACTGGTATGTATGCTTAGTATTTTTTGGTTTTGGTATCTGGGATATGCTGGCTGTGTAAAATTAATTGGAAAGATTTAAAGTTTTCTCTAACATCTGGAACAGTTTATATCACATAAGGATATAGTCTTTTGAGGGTTTGAAATAATTCACCCATAAAACCGTTCGGGCTGGGTACCCTTTCTCAGTGGGTGTAGCAAAAGCTCTTCAAAAGCATTTAGCTTCTACTGTGATCATTATTATTTTTAGTTTGTGACTTTTATTCCAGTCAATTTCATTCATTTGAATTTTCTTAGCATCCATTACATGGAGGGTTTTAATTTATGGAGTGTTGTTGCAGAACTGCCTTTTATGAGCTAATTCTTCCTACCCGTGGTGTTTTCCTAGTTGTGTTGTGTTGGAATTTTCCGCTTTGGACAGCCTTGTTAATGTGTTAATAACATTATTGGACTTTTCACTGTACTTTGAATGCTGTTAGACAGATTTGAAAATTACTAGAGAAAGGAAGGTGGGAGAAGAAGGGGAGAGAGAGGCCAGCTAGTTTAACTGTTGGTTCACTCCCCAAGAGCCTGCCAGGGCTCTGCATGAAGCTGGAATCAGGAGCCAGGGGCTCAAACCAGGTCTCCATGCTTTTGAAGGAACTCAGCTACCTGGGCCAGCACCTGCTGCCTCCCAGGGCGTTGACTAGCAGCAGGCTGAAACTGGAAGTGGAGTTGGGGTTTGAGTTTATACACTCTTTTAGGGGGTGTGGGCATCCCAGTGTTGTCCTAACTTCTGTCCGCACATTCTCCTATTGACTCACTTCCTTTCCAAACTTTCCAACTAATATGCATTCACTTTCAGAGTTTCTTATTCAAATAATATGAGTAAGGGTTCTGCCTCATACTTTAAAAAGTCGTCAAAGCTCTTATTTATTTTCACATTTGAATATTCACTCTGCTTTGAAATGTGTTGGTATGTGTCCTGAGAGCAGTTTGGTTTGATTTTTATTTATGGACAGCCTTATTTTTATTCTGAGTAGATATGCGTGTAGGAATTTGTCTTCTCTCACTCATTCTCCATCAAGGTGCAAGTCTGTTCTCACTGAAGTTTTTGTGTGGTATGGTGAGTCCTTACATGTGAGTTGAAGAGTAATGAGCTCAGATGTGGTGCTCTGAACTCCTGAAGGCTGGCTGGGTGGTGGTGGAGGCACCTGCGGGGGCCCCAGCCAGCCAGGCTCTGGTCCTGCTGGCCTCCGGGTGGGGGCTCTCAGGCGTCTTGATCCACTGGCATGGCCATAGGAACAGAGTGAGCAGATGCACTTGGAGCTCTGAAGGTGTCCTCCATGCACTCGGCCCCACGCTGACACTTTCTGTTTGTGATCTCGGGAACTGGCTGGCCATGTCATGAACTGGACTTGTTTTTCTCTACAAATTCTGATTTTTAAGATTGATGATCGCATTTGAATTTTTTTACCCAGGCTGCTGCTCCTCCCAGCACATCAGCTCCCTCCCAGAAGGGGTGCTTTGGTCCACATGGGCTTGCTCTTCGTTCGGTGTTGGCATTTTCCGTCAGGCACAGTACCTGGGGCTCTGTCCCTCCAGCTCCTTGGTCTCCTTCCGTCAGGATAGGGCTGGGGATGAGGAGAGGTGAGCGCTGTGGGCAGACTGACTACCTGGTGCTGTTGAAGTTGCTCTCCTCTAGTCCCTTCTTTCAGGTTCTCTGAAACATCATCAACAACAACAACAACATCAACAACAACAACAACAACAACAACTCCCTTTTACTTATAGAAAGATGTCAATATGCAGGAAAGCAGAGAATTTTCCAGTGAAATCCACGTACCCTCTCTCATCCTCCATGTCCAGCCGCTGTTTGCCATTCTGGTTCTATTGCTGGGACTTCACATTGAGGGGGTACTCAGAAAGAACCTGCTGGAAGTCACTGCTCTTGGGGCCCTGCCACTCCTCCTCGACCTGGGAGCTGCCTATCCCAGGTGGCAGTGTCCTGTCCATGGATGCTGTTGGGGTTTCTGACAAGGGCTGTCCTGTGAGATAGGGAATATGGGGCATGACGGCCACGTTCCTCACAGCCTAGGAGAGGAAGGACACTCCTGCCTGTCCTGGTCTCAGAACCGAGGGGTGGATGAGAAGAGGTGCAGTGTGGTCTCACGAGGCTCCAGCTGTGCCTGAACCAAATACTCTGAGGGGAAATGCCAACCTCCTCCCCCCAATTAAATTTGGGGGAACAATCAGGGTAGTCTTGGTCTTGATCTGCCTCACCAGCAAATGTCTAGTGGGGATAGGATCAAGACCATTGCCAGCCACTAGATGGCGCTCAGGTCAAAGGCATCCCAGAGTGCATTAGGGAGGCAGGCAGAGGCAGGACCACATGGTCTGCCAGATTGTTCTGGAAATTGGTGAGCATCCTCTCATTCGTCTTGACTTTGTGGTTAAAGAGCTTGAGTGGCATGGCAGGGAGGTTCAAGGCCATGGGTCAGGAGGTCACCCGTCTGCCTGACCGCCCAAGCTCTGGTACCTGCAGTGCAGTATTCTAAGGACCTTATGCTCCCAAATATTAAGTACAGGTTTTCTTTTCAAAGGCATGCTCTCCTTAGAAGCTCACCTCTTTTTGAAAGGTAATGGGCACAGGAGATTCGGGAAACCCAAGGGGACTCTTGGGTAATTTTGTACTCATGAAAACCTTGCCGCCACAGAGCTCATACCCTATGTCTTTGTCCATGGCCGAGAGCTCCAAAGTGGGTTCCTTGGGACATGGGTGATGTGATCTCTCCAGCAGGGCTCCACCTTGCCTCCTTTGTGGTCCAGGCTGGCGTTGGGCAGCTGAATGCCCCAGGCTTGGGAAGGTGCCGAGAGGAGAGAGGGCTGGCCGGCCACAGGTGGCGGTCATAGCTTCTCCAGGAGATCCACGTGTACCTGGGGACTATGCCTTGTGGCTCGCTGGGCTGGGAGCCTCTGCTTGTGGTATCCTTCAGCCTCCCCCGGTGAGGGACCTGCTGGGGCCACCAAGTTGGGAGGATTTGTCTGTGTTTTGGGACTCTCTCAATCCTGGTTTCCTGGACTTGGAGAAAACACACCAGAACACTTGTACTTGGCAGAAGGGTGATGAGGGCTAAATAGAGGCTTTGTCTGGGGCAGCCGTGCTGGTCACTTTACCCTTGAGTTTATGAGCTGTCTGCAGACACAGGGGGGAGAGAACCTAGGCTTGGCCTCAGCACCCAGGGGCCCCTGATGGAAACCCATGTCCTGAAGTGACACCTGGGTCATGCTGTGTGACACTCTGTCCCCGTAGTCCCATGCCTAGCTGAGCTTGTCCAGTGAACACATGGACAATGAAGGAAAGGCATGAATGAAGGCAAGGCATGCTGGGGACCAGGCAGCTCGACCCCCACCCTCTGTGGCCTCCCAACTAGATGCTAGTGGGATTTGGTGGGAGAAGGGGGCTCTGAGTTTGGGCTGGCTGTTTTCTGCAGTCAGGATTCAAAGTCTGGCTGTGGTGGGAGCTGAGCGTGCCTCCATGAGAAGCACGTGGGGTTGGGCCCTGTGGCCTTGGCCACCTCATGCTCACAGAATTGGCAGGACCTGTTAGTGATCGCTTGGAGGGAGCTAGAAGCAGTTTGCTTCCTTCCAGTGGTCCCTGGCTACCGCTTCCTGGGGGGCTGTGCCCATGTGGGTCCTATGGCTGTTGCTGGGCTGCCCTGCTGATGAAAATCGATTCCTGTGCACTTGGAGATGGCCATGAGGTGTGACTTTGGCAGCTCAGCTGTCTGTCAACTGGCTGAGTCGCTGAGGCTGACCCAGGGGCCTCCCCTCCACATTCCTTCTGCCTCGCGTGCTCAACTCTGTGCTCACCTCCAAACTTCCACACTCCCTCCCCTTTTCTCTCTCGGGGGCTCTGTTCATTTTTGCTTCTCACCTCTCAGCTCCCAAGTGCAGCCAAGATCTGAGAAACAGCAACAGAGATTTCTGTTTTCGGGAGGGAAGCAACAGGTAAAGGTAGACAGCAGGTTCACCAACCATGTCCCAAGGCTTGATCGTGAACTTGGGCTGGGCTGCATTTTAATGATTAGAGAAGGAAGGGAAGGGCAAAGAGTGGAAGAAGCAGACATTGGAGAGGACAGAGCGGGGGAGATGGACGAATATGCCTGCTCCCTTGGAAGATGGCTTCAAGGGTCCAGGAGCACATGAGGATATATCCCTCCCTCCTTCTTGTTTATAGACACCCAGTGCCATGTTTAGGGACATACCCAACATTTAGGGATGTCAGCTAGTGGATGGCATCACCTGTGCTTCACTGAAAGTAGCGGCAGGTGCTAGAAGTAGGGTTCCCAGAGCCTGTTGTGAAAATGCAACTTGGTATCTCTTGCGGCAGTACTGCCAATGATCACTAGATGGAGATGTTGTGCCTGAGAAATGCCACTGCTCAGTAGCCGCTGCCCCGGAGCAGGCAACCTGCCTGTCAGTGTTAGAGCTCTGGGTGTGTGGTGTGGCTTGGGCCTTCCTCGCCCTTGATTCATGTCTGTATGCTGTTTTCTTATATATCTGGATCTGGGATGGAAGAGCTTGCTTTCTGTGTTGTTTCATGATGTATTGAATCGACTCCTGTCCAGTTTTCAACGGGCAGATGGTCAGGGACCCCCCCCCCCCAGGGCTCCTTGTGGTATCAGGGTCTGTGTCTGAGTTTGCGACGGGTTTGCAGCTGGGCTGGGGTGGAGCTGGGCCACATCTGCTTCCCACACGGGAGCTGTCTTTCCAGCTGTCTGTCTGCAGACCCCGCACCCACCCACCCCCATGCATGTAACTGGTCCTCCACCCAGGCGCGCCCATCCTAACTCCTTTCCATTTCTTCACGCTTCAGAGGAGCCTGCAGGCGTGGTCAAGTCTCTGCCAGCCACGGACTGTACGTTCTGCTGCATCGGAGCCTTGGGTGCTTGCTGGAAGGGAGAGGGTGTTTGTACCTGTGGTGGGACTGAGATTTTCAGGCAGTCTCTAAGCTTGCTATCTGTGGCTGTGACCTCCTGCTGGTGTCGCACACACAAGAATTAACATTTGAGGGCATTTTTTCCCATTCTCCCTGACTCCTTTCTAGCCTGCTGGGCTTGGGATGATGCTCTGCGTGGCCACGGTGTCTGCAACTGGGCAGGGGAGTGTAAGGTGCCTGACGGACTGGGAGGAAGTCAGGGGCTGGGGAGGCTGAGGTTGAAATCAACAAGATCAAGGTGATCCGAGAGGATGGTGACCCATGTGTGTTTTTGTTTTGTTGCTTGGACATTTCTGCACCTGCAGAACTGAGCCCTGTCTATGCTGACGTCTGAAAGAGGCAATGTGTGAGAAATGCAGAGTGAGCCCTGGCAATGGGGTCCCTGTCTCTCCTGCCCTACCCCCAGTCCCCAGGTCCCCAGCAGTAGTGGGGCCCTCAGATCTGGCCCAAGCACTTTTTGCTGAAGCCACTGGACCTAGCCTTGACCTGCCTCATCTTTGAGTCGGTTGAGCCATTCCAAGTGGTTCTTGCACCTGGCCCTAATTTCTATCTTTAGCGTATCGAAGATGTTCTCTGTAAGAGCTCCTTGTTTAGTTGCAAGGCACAATGACGGATGAAGAGAGAGAGAATCTTCTGTCCATTAGTTCACTCCCCAAATGTCTGCAATAGCCTGGGGTTGGGCAGGCCCAAGCAAGGAGTCAGAAACTCCCTCTGGGTCTCCCGTGTAGGTGAGACTTGAGTACATGGGCCATCTTCTGCTCCCTTCTTGGGCTGGAACACAAGTAGAGCAGCCAGGACTCAATCCAGCACTCTGGTATGTGAGCCTTGTTATCAGCAGCCTCACCCACTGCGTCATTCTGCCCTTTCCGGGTGAGTTGGCTGGGGGCCAGAGAAGGACACTGATGAGAGTGGCCACCCAGACGGGAGTGATGTGGAGGGAAGGTGTGCTCTCACCACTGGTGGAAGTGGCTCCTTCACTGGACAGTTACTCTTTGGACAGTGTGTGTGTGTGTGTGTGTGTGTGTGTGTGTGTGTGTGTAAGGGATCCTGGGCAAATAAGGCCAGTGGACACAGGGGCCTGCCTTGCTGGGCAGGGACATCATCTAGGCCCCTTTGGTGTTACCCTGGAAGGTGAATTCTCTGGTTCCTGAGCATGGAGCCCTGCTAGGGGTAGGGCATGGGTGCTGAGGAAGTGAGGATGGAGAGGGTTGTGGGACCATGGGGGCCCAAGCCCCACAGCTTCGCTCCTGGCTGCATGTACATGTTTGTAGCTGTGTGTCTGCTCGCATTTCTGAGTCTCAGTAATGATGCCTTCCTGTCTCTGGGTAAGGAGCCCCAGGGGAGAGCATGAGGATGCTTGTGGATGTCACGGCTCTGTGTACGCTTATGAGGGCTGCCTCTGGCGCAAGTGGTGGGAGCAGGTGTCTGGGCGGGACTCAGATGTGACAGTGGCAGGGCTGAGCACTAGCCAGTGTCCTGGGCCCACCCCTCTGATTGCTGTGTTTGTCTCCCAGTGGATGACCATCTGGGGTTTCTGCCCACTTTTGGGCCCTGCTATGTCAACCTCTACGGCAGCCCCAGGGAGTTCACAGGATTTCCGGACCCCTATGCGGAGCTCAACACCAGCAAGGTGAGTCGGGGTGGGATGCCAGGTGGCCCGGGACCTGCATGCAGGGTCCTTCCAGCCTGGCTTATGATCCAGGACTTGATGAGGCTAGTACAGGCCCAAGGCCAGGCAGCCAACCCCTCAGAGCATCCTTCAGTTGCCCTTGACCTTGCCTCTCCCTTGGGGCCAGCATGACCTCCCCTTTTCCTGGCCTGAAAGATGCCCATAGGCCCTGGGCTTCCACTGGGCTCGAGTCTGCCCTGAGCTCACCTGCAGATGGTGGCATTGTTGTGGGGGATCTCCCGGCCCCCTGGAGAGCAGTGAACTCAGAGTCAGCAGTGTCTGTTCCCTTCCCTCCCCTGCTCCTGCTGACCTGACCTCCTCTGGCAGGGAGAAGGCGTGGCTTACCGAGGCCGCCTCCTGCTCTCCCTGGAGACCAAGTTGGTGGAGCACAGTGAGCAAAAGGTGGAGGACCTCCCTGCTGACGACATTCTGCGGGTGGAGGTGAGAGAACTGGCCTGGGGGTGGGAGCTGGGTCCCCATTGGATGATGCCATGCAGTGATTGGCTTAGCTCAGCCCTGCGTCAGTCGCACCTTTGGCTTCCTTGGGCATTTGGGATGTCAAGTGTGTGTTTTTGCCACTTGCCATGCCTCCCTGGGAGGGATGCCCAGAGGCTGGAAGAAGAGAAGTGACCGTGTTTCAGAAGCTTAGAGCTTGAGGCAAAAGGAGTAGCTGTTTAAGTTCTAACAGTGCTGTGAGCACAGCTGGCAATGACAGTGTCCGCGTCAACACTTACCATGCATTGGATGCTGGGCCGGGGATGCCCCTGCAGATCATGTGGTGGCCATGGGAGTCATCCCCACTTCACAGATGAGCAAACTGAGGCTCCAGAGTGTTGGAGCAGTGGATGACAGAGCCAGAGCTTGTGCCAGAGGTTTCATCCCACGTGCCCTTGCTCTCCTGATGCCTGGTTGCATTTGTTTCCCTGTCCAAGGAGGTGATGGTGGCCCTGACCACACCAGGCCAGGAGGAGACCTAAGTAAGCACGTATATGCATAGAGTAAGCACTCAGTAAGTTAACTTCTTACTGACATTCTCCTCAAGTGAGGGTAATGAAAAACCTGCCTCGTAAGAGGATGAGGATGAAGTGGGTTAATAGGTATGTGCAGCAAGTTCTCAACAAGTGTTCTCTTAGAGGGAAAGTCATAATCTTACGTCCTGAAATTGTCAGAGCCAAGTGAATGACTGTGTGTATACAGTAGGCACTCAGTCACTGCCAGCAGTCACTGTTCTTCACGTTCTGCTCATACCCAACCTTGACTCTCCTTCTCTCTCTCCTCCATGGAGGGTGTCATGAGGTCTTCTGCTATATCACAACTGGGTCCCTCCCGAGTCCTGGCCCTGTGCCCTGTGGGGGCCACAGGCTTCCCTTTTCCCAGGTCTGGGCAATGGCAGCTAGTACATACTGCAAGGGGAAGTGGGGGAACTTGGGTGGCTGTGTGCAAGGCTGTGCGTTGGAGCTTGCAGCCCTCTGATGGCCCACTGGCATGCAGGTGCTGTGGCTGCTGGGTTGGTTGAGGGAGCAGCCTGGCCTGGAGGAATGAGTACTTCCCAGGGAGAAGTGGCCGAATACACAGCCTTAATTGTGTTTGCTCCTGCAGCACACGTCTGCCTGGGGTTCCATGCTGGACTTTCTGCCACTTGTCTGTCCAAGTGGCGCCATCTCGGTATGGGCGATCTCAGGCAGGGCCTCTGACCTTCTCTCCCTGGCTCCTGCCTGTGACCTCTGGTCTGCCCCCTCTGCCCTCAGAAGTACCTGAGGAGGCGCAAGTACTCGCTGTTTGCTGCCTTCTACTCAGCCTCGATGCTGCAGGATGTGGACGCTGCCATCCAATTTGAAGTCAGCATCGGCAACTATGGGAACAAGTTTGATACAACCTGTCTGCCACTGGCCTCCACCACCCAGTACAGCCGGGCAGTCTTCGATGGTGAGGCCCGAGGCCATGACTGTTTAGGGGGTGGGTTGGTTATGGAGCACTGAGACCCTGGAGTGAAGGCTATGCTCTTGGGGGGGGGGATTCCCAGACCCTGAGGCATGGACCCAGTCCTAGATCCTTCCCCACTCTCCCCAAGATGGCTGTTGTCTGTAGTTGGTGTGGATTTTGACCTGTGACTGCCCTGATGCCTTCTGCTGGGCTTGGCCTGGGGCTTTTGGGGGAGGGTGGAGCTGGCATCCCCAGGTCTGGCTGCACACTCCTGTGTCCAGCAGGAGCCAGAGCTCCCACCTCATTTGGGGAGTACATGTTGTTGGGAACTTCCCAGATGGGAATTGGGCAGGTGCCTGTCTATTCCACCCCAGTCTTTTGCTAGCCATTCCAGGCTGCTTCTCATCCTGGAACAACCAGGAGGAGACCTGAGCTCCCGTGATCCGCTTGCCCCTGCCCATGGGGCCTCATGTCCTTTTTTCCTTCCAGGTTGCCACTACTACTACCTGCCCTGGGGCAACGTGAAGCCGGTGGTGGTACTGTCCTCCTACTGGGAAGACATCAGCCACAGGGTGGAGACACAGAACCTCCTGCTTGGAATCGCTGACCGGCTGGTGAGCAGAAGCCTCCCCAGGCCTCAAGCATGGGCAACGTCTTCAGATTGTTTGGCCTGGGGGTCTGTGGTCTTGCCTTGCAGTTTGGACAAGAAGAGCAGGGTGGGAACAGCCCCAGTTTGATAAAAGGATTGCTTGGAGAAATTGTCACTAAACTAGGGATGAGGGTTTCAGCTGGCCAAGCTCTCTCACCCCTCAGCTGCTCCTGGGCTCTCACCGCACAAGCATGTATACGGGCTGGTGTTGGAAATTTTAGCTGTAGGTCAGAGGCTGCCCTGGGCATAGTCTTCCCACTCCTCTCACACAGGGCTTTCCAAGCCTAGGTTCTGGAGACCCCTGTGGGGAGCGGGGAGAGGAGGACTCTGCTGGGTCATATCCCATTGGGCAAGATGGGAGGCAGGAATTCAGCTGAGCTGCTCAGGTGGGTGCCCTGGCAAGGAGGTGAGCTTGGGTGGAAGCTGTGGGCTGCAAGGAGGAGGAATGCTGTGGGGAGTGACCCTGGTGGTTTAGGACAGGGCAGTTGTGGGAGAAGAGCAGAGAACAGGAGGGCGGGTAGCGAGTTCTGGTTGGGAGGCGAGGAAGGGGCCTTGCAGAGGTTACTTGCAGTTGCTGTGAGGTAGGCCAGAGTCCTGGAGAATCACAAAGGTGGAGAAGTTGAGGGAGGGGAGAAGGAAGGAGGGAAAGGTGATGGGCTGGAGGGAGGCTAGCCATGAGGGCGTAGTCTGTGGGAAGATGGAGGAGGCAGGTGCAGCTGCTTTTGGAACAAGAGAGGAGCTGGTGGAGGGGCCTGGGAGCAGGTGGGTGAGGAGACAAGCACCTAGAGAAGTGGGAGATGAGGGAGGAAGAATTGGATCAGTGCAGGGGCCCAGACCAGGCCAAGGGTAGGGGGGACCTGGTGGGTCATATTTTCTTTGAAGCTAGCAACTCTGGAGGAGGAGGGAAGAGGCCAGCAAATAAGAGATGGAGTGACTTTGGAATGAGTCTGGATCAGCTGTCATCTTACAGCCACATCCCAGACCCCCTGGATGCCGGAGAGCAGTGGCTGGCTTTCCAGGCTCTGTGCTAGACTGGTGCAGTGAACCTGGAGTACCTCCTGTGCTCAGGAAGGCTTGGTGTGGGGGACATGGTGGAGAGGTGCACGGGGGACCTATGGACAGATTCACTTCCCAGCTCAGGGCTTCAGACCACAGGGAGAGAGGGGTGGCAAAGAGCTTAGAGTGGGGACCAGCTGCTGCAGGCTGGGAAGGTTTGGGGCAGAAACTTGCTGTGCTTGGAGGTAGATTCTCTCATAGCCTCTCCTCTCCAGGAAGGCCAGCTTGCTCTGAGCCCAGTTGGGTGGCAGCCTCTGGAGAGAGAGGATTCCAGGCATGGAACTGGAACAGCCTTAAAGTGGGCCACTCAGCTTTGGGGTATAAGACCTGGCTTGAAGGTGGTGGGTGACGAGGGGGATGCATGCTGATTCTGTCCCAGTCTGCAGGCAGTATCTGAACTGTTGGAGACCACCTGTGAGGTCATCGGTCCTGGCCTGGGGATCTGGAGGCATTTGAGTGTGGGGACCCCCAGAATGTTCTTGAGCCAGAGCAGATCTTGACTAGCTGGGCCTGGGCACTGCCTTCTCTGCTTTAAGTGGTCACTCCCTTTTGGTTCAGGGACTGAATGGTGACAGGACCAGGAGCTTGCATCTGGTCTTGGTGTCCTGCACCCTGATGGCTTTCTGACCTTGGCCTGCCCATTCCACAGGAAGCTGGTCTGGCGCAGGTCCACCTGGCCCTGAAGGCGCAGTGCTTGGAGGACGCAGACACCCTGGGGGCTCGGCTGATGGATGAGCTCATTGCAGACTGCAGGTAGGGGGTACCTGGCGCCCTCCTCTGCTAGCTGGCAGGGTGAGGCCCATTTCCCTGGGAGTGTTCGTGTGTGGCAGTGAGCAGGGCATGTCTCCCAGCCACGCTTGGCCAGCAGTCCAGCCCATGCTGAGTGCAAAGGTGGAGGAGCCAATGCGGGGAGTTGAAAAGGTGACATTTAGAGCAGGTCATAAATCTCCCTGCAGCAGCGGCAGCTGTGGGCCTGGGGCGGCCCAGCTTACCTGAATGGAGAGCATTGTGTCTCTGATCCCCGACCTCTTATTTCCCTGATGGAATCTCCAGGAGAAGTTGGCCTGAGTGTGTGTGTGTGTGTGTGTGTGTGTGTGTGTGTGTGTGTGTGTGTGTGTGCGCGCACACACGCCACAGTGCTCTTCCCTAGGGCTGCAGTGGGCCCATGGTTTCTGGTTAGCTTTCTCTTGACACAGCTAGTTGTGAGCTTCAGGACGTGAGAGCATGGGGTGCTGCAGAATGGAAGGAACAGTGGCCCTATGGAAGGGGCGTGTCTCTGCGTATCCCCCTCTGATACTGGGGTGCCTGGAATTTCAGGCTGTCTGAGGAATGACTCCTTTATGATAGAAACAAGTGCATGGCCCAAGATTAGGAAGGACTTGATAACTGGTCAGTCCAATTGTTGGGAAGAAAAACTGTCAGGAGATTGATTGAAATACTTGTCCCTATAACTGGCTTTGTGGCTCTATGGCCTTGGGCAGCTTCGCTTCTCCAGACCTCTCAGCTGTCAGATGGACTTCATGAGGAGTAATGGCGCTTCTGAGCAGTTGGGGTTAAGTGTGAGTGTATGACAATGTGTTCTGTGGTCCCTCCGTATCTCACCACCCCACCCTCTTTCTTGGAAAGGATCTCAGAGGGGCCTTCATGCTAAGAAATGAGAGTCACCTCTTGCAGCAGCCCCTTCAAGTCCTTAGTACCCCAGTGAGGAAGTGCATATCTCTCAAAATCTGATCCTGGGGCTGGTGTTGTGACCCCCGTTGGTTATGCCTGTAATGATGGCTTCCCACAGGAACACCTGTTTGAGCCCTGGTTGCTCCAGTTCTGATCGCTCCCTGCTAACACACCTGGGAGAGCAGTGTGAGATGGTCCAGAGTGCTCAGGCCCTTGTACCCCTGTGGGCGATCTGGATGGAGTTCTGGGCTCCTGGCAGCCATCTGGGGAGGAAACTAATGGATGCAAGAGAGAACTCTCTCTTTTCCTCCCTCCCTTGGTGTAGCATTTTGCCTTTTAAATGTCTTTAAAAAAATCCTACCCCCAAATAAATGTCTTCTTCCCCCAGGGATGGAATTCTAGATGGGTCACTCATTCATTTATTCATTTATCCCCCAACCTTCCTAGAACCTGGCAGGCTTAGGGCCAAGAACCTAGAGCATCCTGACAAGGGTGTTTCTTCAGTCCCCTGGGGGTGAGGACACCAAAGTGAGCTAATGGAGGAACAGCTGCTGGGGCTGTAGAGCTCAGAGCAGGTGCACTAAAGTCCAACAAATCCACCTTTGGGGTTTCCTGGAGGAGAAATGCTTGGTGAGGTCTTGGATGGAAGTGTGAGGGCTGGCCTTTGAAGAGGAAACTGACCACCTGCTGCCCTAGGACTCGGGGTGGGGAACAGGAAAGCTGATGCCTTACTCAGGGCTGGCTTTAGGGGTCTGCTAAGAAGAGGTCAGTTCTGGGAGACAGAAGGGTAACGGGATCCACCAGGGTTCAACTGCCTGTTCTGGCTGCAGTGTGAGGGGCGACCTGCTGGTGGGGTGACAAGTGGGTGCAGAAGGGCAGCTCTGCAGCTGAGTTGTGACAAAGGTGTGACTAAGGCAGGGACGCCAGGAAGAAGAGGAGCCATGCGGCACAGAGGTCAGTGTGGGCTCTTCCAGGAGCATTGCGATGACAGCCGTCTCCCATGTGAGGTGCTGCACAGGTGTGCACTGACCAAAATGATGATCTTCCACTTGACAGATGGGAGAAACTGAGGCACAGAGGGAGACTGGGTGGTCGTCTCTTAGCTCTGGCCATCTCTGAGGCATCAACAACAGTTGGAGGTGGCTGAGGGGTTCAGGACAGGGTAGGTGTCCAGGGTGTGGGTGTGAGGCCAGAGTCAGGCTGGGGGGACACAACTGAGGTGGGTGGGCATTTCTGTGTCCCCTAGGCCCTGCGTGCAAATTAGCTCTTGGCGCCCCAATGGCACTACCCCTCGGAGTGGTGGATGGGTCGTAGCCTTACTGGTGACTCATAGGTGGGGAGGACCCTTGGCATGTCCAAGGTGCTGGAAACCTAGAGCTAGGGAGGAGATGGAGGGGCGGGACCTCTGGACCTGGGCTATCCTCTCTGTTCTGGCAGGATTTGGCAGGAAATGCCTCTGCCCTGCCTGCCTCCTTGCGTCATCCTCCTGGAAGGGGTGGGTTGGCTGGGTATCCCAGGTCCCAGGTGCTTGGGCTTCAGGAAGTAGAGTGCCTTCTTGTGTAGGATGCACACATGGCTGTGAGCTAAGGGGATTTCAGGCACCACCTGGGTATGTGAGAGCCAGTCCAGGCCCAGAGGGAACCTGGGGGAGCAGTGACAAGGGACCAGTTACCTTTCAGGTTGGACGCTGGCCCCTCCTGGTGGCCAGCCCTGATACAGGCACCCTTCTGGGTCTGGCAGGGCAGGCAGTGACTGTGCACAGTTGGATGAGCCTGCGCTGAGCCCTGCCCTGCACCCTGCCCTGCACCCACCCCTGATCTCCAAGTTAGGAGCACTGCAGGGTGCAGCGTCATCAGCCTGCCTTTTGTACCTGCTGTCTTGGGCTCTCTAAGTCACCGCAGAGGCGGGCTGTGCTGGCCCCTCAACCCTCCTCAGGTCCAGGCAAGCCCCAGCGCCGGAGGCGGGGGGGGGGTGGGGGGGCCTCCACCCGGAGCGTGCCCCTGAGCCTCCACCATTCTCAGCCCCGGGCAGCCCCATCCGCGGCACCCTTGGCAGTAAATATTATATTACTACAGGGTGTGCAGTACGTGACCTGAGACAGGCCCCAGGGCTTAAGTTTCTCCGAGATGGAGTTTGCCTGCCGCTCCCCCCACCCTAAAAATTCAATTAAAAAAAATAACAGGAAAAATGCAGTGCGCCGAGGGCCTGCCAGAGTGGTGGATCTGGCGCGGCGGTGCCGCTGCGCTCGGCCGGTAATTGGTTCTGCATAGCTCGGGGAAATTGGCAGAAAAATAAATCAGCCGGGAGCCGGGAGTCGAGACGCTGCGGGGAGGGGAGAGGGAAGGGGCGAGCAGTGGGAGCGGAGGCGGCGGGTTTGACTAATGTCCTGTTGGGGAGTCGAAGGTTCCTCTGGCCAGTTGGTTGGGGGGTGTGTGGTGGGGGCGGAGTGGCCCCCACCTGTGATCGGCAGTGGTCAGGAGGGGGCCTGGCCTAGTGAGGGGACAGCACGGAGGCTCCCATTCCCTGCTGCAACCCTGGTGTTCTCACTCACCCCAGAGGGGCCCATTGGCCAGGAGGAACCCCGGCAGGAGGCAGGGAGGTGGTCAGGAGCTTTGCCTCCCAAAGGACCCCTCACTCTGGGCTCAGGGCTGCGTCTGGGATGGTGGGGGAACCCCCTCTTCTCCCCAGGGGCTGTTCTGGGTCAGAGGGGGTCTGGGAAGGTGATGTAGGATTGCCCCTGGAGGACACATCTGTATTCTGGCTGGTTGGCAGCCTCCCCACTGTCCTTGTGAGTTCCAAACAGATTGCCAAGGGTAAAGGGCAGGGGGCCTTCAGAGTGGGAAGTGTGTGTTTGGGCAGGGTAGTGAGGACTGTGAAAGTAGATCAGGTTGGGGTAGGCGCCTGGCAGGTGGACCTAGGGCCTGGAGCCTGCTGTGAGTCTGTGCACACACACACATGTGCATATGTGTGTGTGTGTGCGCGTGCGCGTGTGCCTGGGCCCAGGAACATCAGTGCAATCGCATCTGTCCTTGCAGTCAGCCTCTGCACAACGCCCGTGAGACACCCTCTGCCACCCAACTGGACCACTACCTGTACCAGCTGCGTAGTCGTCACCTGAGCCAGATCACAGAGGCCGCCCTGGCTCTGAAGCTCAGCCATGGTGGGCTCCCCGCTGTCCTGGAGCAGGCAGAGGACTGGCTGCTGCGTCTCCGTGCCCTGGCTGAGGAGGTACTAACTCTGTGGGGTACCTGCCTCCCTCTGCCTGGACTCCCAGAATGGGGAGGAACTCAGGGTTGGTCTGGGCCAGTGCTGAGTGGCCTTAGGCAGGTGGCTTACCTTTCTTGAGTCTCAGAGACCCCATATACAGCAGGCATGGGGTGTCACAGGGGACAGCATGTAGGTGTTTAATAAATTCTCTTTGCTTCCCAAAGTATGTCAGAGACTCAGCTAGGACCATACTGGCAGTAGGTCTGGTGGTACAGGCTGCTTTCCAGGGACCTTGTTCTGCCAGCCTATGCCTATTGGACTTGACCTCAAGCCTGCCTCTCTTGGGCAATGTGTCTCCAGCACTCTTATACTGAGCTGGACCTTGCCAGAGAGAGTTGGCTTCAGTGTGTCTTTGGGGGTGCCCTTTCTCTTGCCTTCATACCCCTACCCAACGTTGGAGAGGTCAGAAGTACCCACACAACTCCTGGTGAGCAGGCAGCCCGTGGGAATGAAGGGTCCAGAAAGAGGAGTCAAGGTTTACTCCCAGATCATGAGCAGACACAGCTATTATCCCCCCAGAGCCATGTGGGGACCCCCCAGGAAGGAGGTGGGGTGGTAAGGAAAGGGTCTCCCTGGAAGCAGTATGGGGGAATGGCACGGGGAGGGGGACATATGGAAGAGCAGGTGGAAATGCTGCCTGGGGCGAGTGAGGGTCCCTGAGTGTCTCCCAGGGCAGGACCTGCTGACACAAGGCCAGTTCCCTGGGGACTGCTGTGTTGTTCAGAACTGACCAGCCCCTCAGGTGGCCACTGGTCACCTCAGGATCTTATTAGGACGGCCCTTGAGATCTAAGCACAAACCACAATGTACCTGCCAGTGATTCAGGCCAAGTGCAGACTAGAAACCCTTTCCTTCAATGTGTATGCATCAGAATTCCCCAGGGGTTGATGGGAGCAGGGAAGAGAGTGCCTCCAGAGGTGCTGACTCCAGGGGCCCCGGGAAGGCTGAAAACTTGCATTTCCAAGTTGCAAGAAACTGGCACTGTGGCTTCTGGGGTCATGGCATAACAGCCATGTGCTGTCAGCCGTCAGGAACATACATTCTGAGTCCTTACTTCTCTGTTGGCTTTCCTCACATGTCAGGTAGAAGTGGCTGGCCTGCTGCCTAGGCTCTCTGGAGAAATCAAGGGAAATCAAGGGAAACTGCTCCCACCCCAGGGCAGCACCTCCGAGGGGCAATATTTGGGGCTACCTTGCCTGTGACATGCCTGCTTTGGGAATATTGCCCAACGGGGTCCCTGGGCCCTAGGCACTCTTGGCTCGCTATCCCTTGAATCAGAGGGAGCCGGTGTCATTCACTGCCCGAGGCCCCGTGGGCTCAGCAGCCTTACAGGGCTGGACCCTGTTTCAGAGACCATTGATTGCTTGGGGCTGGAGTCTTGCTGTTAGAAGGGTAGAGGGGTGAGAGGGTGGGAATGCCTTTGGTGCATGTGGGGCCTTGCTCAAGGCTGAGGAAGGAGACTGCTGACTGAAGGGCAAGATCATGTCCCTGACCTAACCCTAACCTCTAATGGACGTGTATGGACCCCTTGGGGACACCCAGCAGGAGCATCTCTTAGCAGACGCAAGGGGAATTTTCAGTGGGTTTCTGTGTTCCTGTGGGTACCAGGGGTAGCATGGTGCCCTGCTCTCTGGGGGCTCATAGCCACGGAAGACAGCCCAGTCAGCCAAAGTGAGACCAAGGTGGGCAGTGTATAGGTGGCTGCTGGGGGAGTGGAGGCCCTGTGGCCACTGAGTTGGAGGTCAGCTCACACAGTGGCTATGGGATGTGGACCCAGGGTTGTCATGGGTCTGGGTGTACCAATGCTTATGCCCTGACTGTCCCCTACCTGTTCCCCGCAGCCCCAGAACAGCCTGCCAGACATCATCATCTGGATGCTGCAGGGAGACAAGCGTGTGGCCTACCAGCGTGTGCCGGCCCACCAAGTTCTCTTCTCCCGGCGGGGGGCCCGCTTCTGTGGCAAGGACTGTGGCAAGCTGCAGACCATCTTTCTCAAAGTGAGTTCTCCTGTCTCTGAGTTCCGATCTGGTCTTCTCCAGGTGGGGCCTTTCTCCTGGTGCTTCTGATTCCTGCTCCTATTCTGGACATGGAAGAGGTTGAGGGTGAGGCCGGGATAAGGCTGATTCTCAAGGCTGTGCTTGCTTTTTTGGGTACTTCTGCTACCCCCGCCCTGAGCCCTAGCTTCTGGCCGCTATGGCGTGGACTTCTGCACCCAGGCTGGGTTTCTCAGCTCCAGCTGCAGGCTCAGGTACCTCCCTGCTTGGAAGGCTGCCATCTGGGGCTTGGGATCAGTGAACCCATCATGGGCTAGGAGTAAGTGATGTATCCCCTGGGGTCACCTGTTCCTGTTCCCCCTCAGCCTCCCCTCTCTTCCTTGAGGGAACTGAACAGCCTTGGGAATGGAGTGGTGGGGGAAGTGAGCAGATGCCTGGGTGGGAGTCTCTAGGCCTGCCCTCTGGGCTCCTGCAGAGACACAGAGAAGGGCTGCTTTGTGAGGGAGCTGGAGCGTGGTGCTCAGAATCAGTGTGGGGAACCCTCCCTGAGCTGCAGCTGCACAGCCCTCCCACCCCAGGGCAGCACCTCCGAGGGGCAATATTTGGGGCTACCTTGCCTGGAGTATGTACAGGGGCTGGCCCTGGGAAACAGGCCCACCCCTCACCCCCTCTGTTCACTCCAAATGCTCACATCCAAGGCACCCATTGCCCTGCCCAGCCCAGCCCAGCCCAACCTGGCACAGCTCAACTTCCAAAACCACTTTGTTTTCCACATATCCCTTTCCGTGTCTCTTCTTGCTTCCTTACCTCTTCTCATCTCTGAGTGGCTGCTGGTTGACCCATTCATATACTGGCCAGTGAACCCGATCACCCCTTGAGCTGGGTAGAGAGGAAGCCTCACTGTGTGTGGACAGGTTTCCAGGGCTGGCTGGAACTCTGTGTGTCCTTGGGCAGGTGGCCTGCCTCTCTGAACTGCTTTCTCTCTGCTCACCTGTGAAAGGAGGGTCAGACTGCTTGCGTCACAGATTTTGAGGTTCCACTAGACAGCACAGGTGATTGGTCTTGCTGGAGTTGGGGATCTATGCATGTTAGTTTCTCTTCCCCTTTTCCTTTGGGGAGTATGTTTGCTCGTACGCATGGTGATCAGGCAACTGCTGAAGCCTAGAATGGGCACTGGTACCCCAGGGGAGAGTCTGATCTTATCCAGAGGAGAGGATCAGGTAGGGGTGTGTGTGTGTCTGTGTGTGTGTGTGTGTGTGTGTGTATGTTGGGGGGTGGAGGATGGGCTGCCCACTCTGCCTTGGGCACATTCTCCTTGTGGTTGACCCCAGTCTCTGGGAACCTCCCTGCTAAGCCAGTTTTTCATCTGGCAGAAAAAAGGAGTGGCCTCACATGCCTGGCGCCAGCCACTGTGTGCACCTGACGGCTTGCTTGCCGTTACAGGGTGGGCTCCAGCTCTGACCTTTTGGCCCCTTGGCCTCAGGGAAATGCAAACTAAAAAATGTCCCTGATTGCAAAGAAAAAATAAAAAGACCTAGAATTGTTTCTCGAAGTCTTCCCCACTGAGTTTATGAGCCCGCCAGTAGCTCCTGAGCAAGCGCTACAAAAATGTTGGCAGTGAGTGGAGACCAAGAAAACATTGGTGTTTCTTAACTTAAACCAAAGTTGGAAAAAATGAGCACCGGCAGAGAGCAGAGGAGCCCCAAACTAGACATTTCTTTATTTGCTGTTGCTATTTTGGGTGCAGCAGGCTGGCCCGGTCTTGGGGAGGGCAGGAGAGAGAGCTGGGGAGGCTGGGGGAAGTCAGGGGTGGGGGGGTGTCAGGCATTCCTGCCCTATCCGTGGGGCTGGTGGTTTGCAGTGGGGAAGACAGCTAACCGCCCCGGGAGAGGACAGCTTAAACCAACAGCTGTGGGGAAGTTTCCGGGGGCAGGGGGGGCAGGGACATGTGGGATCAGGGGCTTCACCAAGCATGAACCAGATGAGGAGGCACTGGGAGATGTGAGCTGGCTGTGGCTTTGGCATGTCCAGCGCCCCTGCCCAAACCATACACACCTGCCCCAGGCTCTCCTTCTGGGGGAGCTATGCCCCCACCCCAAGTTCCAGAGCCCTTACTTCGGTCTTCCTCTGCTCTTCTGAGCCCACCCAAGTCCTTATTTTCCATACTCTTGTCTCCTTGTCCTGGAGGACACCTTCCTCAGAGCTGGGGTACAGGAGGCCTGGGGGGTCTGGGTGTCACCTCCTGCAGGGGACCAGGCATTTTTCTAAGAGCAAGGAATTCCTGTTCTTCAGGCCATAGATGACCTTTGGTTTCAACCAAATGATGAAGTAATTGTGGAGAATACTTTCTTTTTTCTTTTTGTAAATGCTGGGATGTTGTGGTTATTCCAGTCTGGCGGTACTTCTGACGGTTTAGGGATGAAAAGCAGTAGAGGAGCAGTGAGTTGTGGTTAGCCTGCTGATAAGCTCTGGGAAGCTCAGGGCATTGGGGCTATGCACCTCCAGCACCCACCCTGAATTCTGAAAATAAACGGGGAGGTTTGGATTTCTTCCCCTTGCAGGTCTCCATCTACTGGGTCGCCTTCGGAGATGGAGTCTCCAATGCTGCCGTCCAGCATGGCAGCCATATGTGGCTATCTTAGTGAATTTAAGGGAAATACAACCCAACATTAAGCTTCTCAGGCATACTGACCACATTTCAAGTGAGCAGCAGCCATCCAGGGTTGGTGGCTATCATGTTGGATGGGGGCAGTTATAAATCATTTCCCTATTTGCAGAGAGTTCACGGCACAGAGCTTCTCAGGCACAGAAGGGGACAGGGGAGATGCAGGGAGCCTGTCTGGGCCTGGCTTCTCTCTGCAGAGGGCTCCTGGGATGGGGAGGGCTCCTGGCAGGTTGGAGGTTATTACTCTTCCTCCGTGGGACCCTAGCCCATTCTCCTATGGGGTACACACCTGTCTGGGATCGGGGGGAGGGCATGGGCTGCAGGGTCCCACCCCCAGTTGGGTCATCCTAATCCTGAGGGTGGGGTGTTGTGGGTTTCTCTGCTTTTCTGGTTCCCAGTATCCGATGGAGAAGGTGCCTGGAGCCCGGATGCCAGTGCAGATTCGGGTCAAGCTCTGGTTTGGGTTATCTGTGGATGAGAAGGAGTTCAACCCATTCGCTGAAGGGAAACTGTCCGTCTTTGCTGAAACCGTGAGTGCCAGCTGCCTCGGCCCTGCCTCTCTCAGAGCTGCAAGCCACCGTATCCCACTCACAACTTCTCCTTCCTCACCCTCCAGTATGAGAACCAGACCAAGCTGGCCCTGGTTGGAAACTGGGGCACTACGGGCCTCACCTACCCCAAGTTTTCTGACGTGACGGGCAAGATCAAGCTGCCCAAGGACAGCTTCCGTCCCTCTGCTGGCTGGGCCTGGGCCGGAGATTGGTTCGTGTGTCCGGAGAAGACGTGAGTTCTGGACAGGGGGAGCTCAGGGAAGGTCAAGCCAACCACCACCCCTTCTGCCCAGACTCGGCTTTGTGCATTGCTGTGGTCCCTGCACTCGCTTCCCCGGGGGGCTGGTTGTGGGAGCTCCAGTTGAGTCTTCCCAGGATGGGGGCAGGAATCTTTTGTGGAGGGGCCCTAGTGACTGTAGCACTTCTGTTCAGCTTTGCACCTGTTTAGTGTAGTCCCTCTCTTGAGCAAGCCCCTCACCTGCATTGTGTGTGTGAGTCCTCACCTCCTGGGGTGCTCACCTGTGCCTCCCAGTGGTTCTTTCTCTTTGTCCTTTCTCAGATCAGCATGGCCCTTCTCTGTCTGCATGGCTGTCTTGCCTCTTTGTTGTTTGACACTCCACTTTTATTTTTTTAATTAAAATCAGTTCATAGAATATTTGACTCAGCTGAGGACTCCAGTCCTGCATGTGCAGCTCGTGCATTTCCTGTTCTTATAGCTCCTGACTGTCTGCTGCCTTACTGGCTTTAAGTGTCCCTGGTCTACATCCCTGTTTGTTTTGGGCAATGTGGTCTTGCGGCCCTGGATGTCCCTGGCTCTCCCTTTTGTTGTCTGGCCCCTTCTTCTTATACTCTCCCCTCCATCTCTCTCCCAGTGAGGCTGACAGGTGCAGGTTGGCCAAGGCCCAAGTGCTATCCTGGAGAAAGGTTGGGATGGCAGGGTGGGGGTCTCTTCTGCAGAGGTGCTGAGTGGCCCTGCACCCACAGCCTGCTCCATGACGCTGATGCTGGCCACCTGAGCTTCGTGGAGGAGGTGTTTGAGAACCAGACACGGCTGCCCGGAGGCCAGTGGATCTACATGAGTGACAACTACACCGATGTGGTAAAGCAGTGCTTAGGGGCAGGGGTCCTGGATGTTTGGTCCTCCCTCCTTGAGCTGGCTTTAATTCACAGAGGACCACTGTGGGAGCCAGCGGGAGCAGGATGTGTGGACACAGGATCACATGTGTCCCCAGTGGCTCTGCCTTTTGCCTGGGCTGCTCTTCTGCCTCTGCTCTAAGCTATGTCTGTCTGTTTACATTCACCCATCCTGTTTGCCTCCTAGAATGGGGAGAAGGTACTGCCCAAGGATGACATTGAATGCCCTCTGGGCTGGAAGTGGGAAGACGAAGAGTGGTCCACTGACCTCAACCGGGCCGTTGATGAACAAGGTAGGCAGCCCTGCCCCATGGGTGGGGGCAGCTGAGGGTCAGGGCCCCTGGAGGGTGCTTCCTCTGGAGCCCTTCCTGCTACAGATTAGATCTCAGAGACTCTGGCCCTCAGGGGAGGGTAGGACACACTGCCAGGCAGTGAGTGACAGGTGCTGTTCCACCCAGGCTGGGAGTACAGCATTGCCATGCCCCCGGATCGAAAGCCCAGGCACTGGGTGCCTGCTGAGAAGATGTACTACACGCACCGCCGACGGCGCTGGGTGCGCCTGCGCAGGAGGGACCTCAGCCAGATGGAAGCCCTGAAGAGGGTGAGCCAGCAGGTGGTGGGAGGGAGGCCACCACTGGGTGCAGGTGCAGACACACTCAGATGTGCACGTGTCATGTACAGGTACCCAAGAGTCACTTGAGATGGTTCCATATGCTTGCATGGAACACACCCAGTTCACATATGCACAGAGCGCAGTTGGCAGCCCAAGTCTTCTCGAGTGTGCTACCCACAGACTCAGAAGGTGCAAAGGCCCACTTGGGTGTGACTGAAGCCTGCTTTCCTAGCAGCAAAGTTTGAGATGTGGCTTTAAGGACTCTCTCAGGAGTATCAGTGGTGAGGGCATGCCCCTGAGAACACTGACCTGGCCCTGTCATGAGGCCTGAGAGCTGGGCTGTGTGTCCTTTTTGCTGTCACTCACTGACCAAGCACTGCTGGGGTCCACAGCACCCTGGTTAGACATTCCCTTCGGCAGTGGTGGGCAGTTCCCTGGAACACAGTGACTGGGTGCTAGGCATGGATGCTGGCTCGGTGTGGTACACATGTGCTGGGCAGCCAGCTGCGAGAGCACACATAACCACGGTTGTGTGTCGGTATGATGGGGCATGGCCAGCCTGCAGGAGTGCACACAGCAGACACGCTTTCCCACTGGGTCGTACAGATGCCTGTGCTCTGCACAGTCTCTCGGTCACCGCTGCTACTCCCTCTTGCCCGGTGTGTCGTTTCTGGCCAAGAGCATATTTGAATTGTGGCTCCACAACTAGGTCTTCCCTGCCGGGAGAAGCGCTGGCCAGACCTGGGCTCCTTCCTTTCTCCCTGCACAGAATGTCCAGGGAGGAGGAACAGCTGTGGTTCTGAGGGGGCGGGGGCCAGGAATATGGACAACCAGCTGTTCCAGGTGCCTTGAAGCAGATAGGCTTAAGGAGTTCCCAGGATGCAGATGGTGGGGTAGGCAGGGCAGGCATGAGGGCCTCCCTGGAGTGGCTATGGATGGTCTCGGGGCCGGCTCTTGTTATTGTGTGTGGCCCAGGTGAGGCAATGTGGAGTGACAGTCTCAGGCTTTCTGCCTTAGAAACTTGGGGATAAGTGGCTTCCAGGCACCTGGACAGAGTCTCCTTTGAAGAAAGTGTGGGAGACACCCTCCACAGCTGACCAAGGCCCGGCCTCTCACCCCCAAGGAAATGGGATCTTCATTTTGCCTGTGAACTATAAGCCCACATCCATTTTATAGGCTGGGATGTGAAGAAGTAAAAGGAAATGACAAGGAAACCTTGGCTATATGCAGTCTACCTATAACTCAAATAAATTAGCAAATCAAAGCCCAGTGTTTTCATCACCGCCCCAGGCTACCTTCCCTTTCTGGCCCCTCCATTTCCCCCCACCCCCCCACAGTCCATGGAGACTCCTCTTGTCTCTGGATTTTCTGACCTGGGGTTCTTGGAATTGCAACCACTGCCTCCGGGTAGCCCTCCCAGGTTTCTTCACAGGGAGGGTGTTGGTGTGGGAGCTGGTGTCATGGAGGACAGGCAGGCACAGTAGGAGGTGTGCCTAGGAATCCCCATGGGCCTGCCAAACAGTTTCTGAATCTGCCCCACTCTCTCCCGTGCAGCACAGGCAGGCGGAGGCAGAGGGCGAGGGCTGGGAGTACGCCTCACTCTTTGGCTGGAAGTTCCACCTGGAGTATCGCAAGACGGATGCCTTTCGACGCCGCCGCTGGCGCCGCCGCATGGAGCCGCTGGAGAAGACAGGGCCTGCAGCTGTGTTTGCTCTTGAGGGGGCCCTGGTACGTGGGGGTTGTGCCTACTGTTGATGGGGCTCAGGGTGTAGAGCTGTGCCGTGTGGATGTGGGAGAGGCCGGTGTGGGAAGCCAGTGCTGGCTAGGGCTTTAGGGTGGAGTTTTGGCTTGCTGTCTCGGCCTTGGTTCCTGTGGCCAGGAACTGGCCAGCCTGGGTCTCCTCTGAAAATAAAGTGGCAACTTTCTTGGCACGGCCAAGATGCACACAGAGAGAGGCTGACTTTGGCCTTCTCGCCTCTGACCTTTGAGTGGAGCTAAGGAGCCCAGATCTTGTGGAAGAGGCTGGGTGACAAACCAGACAGGGTGTGGTGGTCCCACTGTGTCCTTGGTTGGACAGGCATACTCGTGAGACAGGGGCCACCTCATGAGTAGCCCTAGGAATTTTGGGGGAGAGAGGTGCTTTAGCAACTGAGCCTCAGAGGTGAATGCTCTGTGGCCAATGAGCTGGCTCTGCAAACAGACAAACAGGTGCTTGTGGGGCAGTCTGGTGGGGACACTTGGGGCCAGAGGGCACGCTATTTCCCCTGAGGTCTGGGGCTCTCATGGGTGGGAGTGAGAGTAAGCGGCTTTGGATGAGATGCCCACTCTGAGATCCAGCCAGGTCTTTGTTTCTACCTTCTCTTTCCCTCTCCACTGTGGGTCCTTGACTGTGACCCTGGGCAGCAGAGTCCATGGCTATGCTAGCAGTTGGGTGTGCGGCTGCCCACACACAACCAGTTATGTGTGTGTACATTCATGTATTTGGCTAGAATGTAGACTTGTGGGACAATTTCCAACTGTAGGGATTGGGGTGAAGGGTACAGTAGGGTAGGCCCTGGGTCTGATGGGGTGGGAACAGCAATAGGAATAGAAGCCAGTAGTGGCCTACTGAGGTAGTGGAGGGCAAGGAAGTTCTGGCAGTTATGGCAGTCTGGAAGTAGCCAGCCCCTACCATGTACACAAGGGAGTGAAGCCTTCCTTCGCCCTGGAGTTGTGTAAGTAGGAAGTTGGGGGTGTCTGGTGGTCAGGTGGGAACAGGAACAGGGTAGTGGGGTCCTATTGCCTGGGCTGGGGAAGGCCTGCTGCTCGTATGTCCTGCTGTCCTGGGTTGGAAGTGGGGCAGCATCTGTGAGTGACCTGTGGCTCCAGCTGCAGCTGGATGGTAAGGAGAACCTGAGGGAAGGCTCAGGTCTGGGCCAGATGTGAGGGGGCTGGGCAGCCATCCGGAGGAGCTGGGATTTGCTCCTGTCAGCATGAAACTTGGCACAGATGGGCTCAAGAGGAAAGAGGACTGATGGGGGTGGAGGTGGGGGAGCCTGCAAGGTGGACTGGGATTTTATCTAGTAGGAGATGTTCACAGGTGTTCCAGGCCCTGTCTGTGGCATGGCCTCATGCTGCTGCACTCTGCGTAGGCAAAGATAGTGCCAGTGATAAATGGCTAATGGCTTTGTAATAGCCAGAAGTGGCCACTGGGTGAGCCGGCACAGCCAGTGGAGAGCTGTTATTTTCCCCTTGGCTGGAGACCCCAGAGTGCTGCTTTCTCAACCATGCTAGCCATTTCAATGTTGCTCCTGCAGGTGTGACTGGCTTCTCTCTGTATTGTACTGGAGCCAGCCTCTGCCTAGGGTGGTGGTGGTGGGGTGAGAGGGTGAGGAATGGAGAGGACTCTGATGGGCCGTCCTAGACCGGTCAATCTCTGTGTTTGATGGCATCACCAGGTTGGGGTGGGGAAGGGAGCCCAGGACTCTGGGAACAGCGCTGGGCAAAATGCTCCGGCTGGCTACACAGAACTCCGCTCAGTGGGCAGCAGGGAGCCAGTGTGGGTTGTGGAGCAGAGCAGTGCTCTGGTCTGACCTGGGCTTCAGGACTCTTCATCAGCTCCTCATTCACGGGAGGGGTAGCCTCCCAGCAGGAGGCTATCGGAGTTGTGGGCAAGGGTCAAAAGTGAGGCCACTGTTGGGGTAGCTGCCATGGGTCAGGGCGAAGGGTGGGTGGAGAGATGGGGCTTGGGGAAAAAAGAGTCATGGCGGGCCTCAAGGGCTTAGCTGGTAGAGGTGAGGCTGCCAGGCTGCTAGGTGGCCTGGCGGGCCTGGGGCCACGATGAGTTCACTGCTGGCTCTGGTAAGGCTGACACACATGGTGGAAGACAGAGCTAGCGGCCACCTGCCAGGCGCTTGGGGGCAGGGAGTTAGGGTGGCCTGGGGTCTGAGTGTCAGCTGTGATGGGAAGGGCCATGGGTGCCCACCCAGAGAGCTATGGATGGCAGTGTGGCTGGGCACTGGGGCTGGCTGGGACCTGCAGGAGGGTGAGCATGACTGTGTGGCCTGGAGGCTGGGAGGAGGGGCAGCGCATTCCCCAGAAGCAGAGACACTGGGGGCTGAGTCTGTGTGGGGGAGGGGTTGCTGCAGTCGAGGGTCAAGTCCACCAGGCACAGGAGAGGTGGCAGACTGTGATTCAGAGGTGACTGGCACAAGATGGCCATGCAGTGAGGCTCTCTGAGTCTTGGGAGAACTTGGCTGCAGTGCGTGCCAGAGGGAGACAGTGGTTGAAGAGGGTGGATCCCGCAGACCTGGAGTCGGAGGACCGCAGAGCTTTGGACAGCCTTCAGGTGTCTTTGGCGTTTGGATGGAGCTGCAGGCACATCTGACAGCAGCCGTCTGGATCATTCTGTGCCCACAGGAGGCGAAGCGCTGTCAGCTCCAACACACACACAGACACACACCGCACCCCACCTCATCCCTCTTCACGGCCACCTCTGTGTGCTTCCTGCCAGGGCAGAGGTTAGGCTGGGCTCCCACCCTGAGCTGTCATCCTCGTCCAGGCTGTACTGAGGCCCCTGCTAGGCTCTGGGCTCACATCCACTCTGGTTCATGTGGATGTCCCTTGGATGCTCGTGGCACACGGGTGAAGTACAGATGTGGCTTGGGTCTTTGCCCGCCAGCTGGGGATGGGTCACTTGTGCCTGTGACCCACAGCCTGGGTCACTGCAAGGAGGAAACACGACACATTCTGAGATGTGCTGCCCAGGGTTAACACTGTCTGGTCTGGGGACGTTGTGCTGCAGGTTCTCGATTCAGAGCCTGGGAGGGACCTGGGACTCTGCATGATGGCCAGGTGGTAGTAGTGATGCAGTGCAGGGGGATATGACGGGCATGGTGCATCGTGAAGGTGGAGAGGGGCAGGGTGTGCCCGTGTCCAGCTGGTGATGTGAGGCCTGGGTCTTGGAGAGGAAGTTGAGGCAAGATGACATGCTTTCTTTCCTGCTCCTTGGGGGGAAGAAAAGAGATAAAATGGTGACTTGACATGGTTGGCGGAAGCTGGCCTGTGGTAACTTACTGTGGCAAGGAAGAGGTGCTCACAGGGAAACACCTGTGTCCTACAGGTGCAGGAGGTAAGGGCTCTGAGACGGTGCCTGTTGGGGGAGGAAGATGTTGGGAGGCAGCCAGGTGGCCTTCTGGTAATTGGACAGTCTTGGGTGCCTTGGTCCGAGGACCAGGCCCGGGGATGGCCCTCGTCTCCTGCCACTACTTCCCTGGCCCGTGGTCTGCAGGCAAGCCGGGCTCTGTTGCCAGTTTTGCTCTGGAAGACGTCTTTTTGGAAAGCAGGCCCCGTCTGCTTATTAGCACGGCAGCCTTTCCCTGAAGCCTTCTGCAGGGGCCAAGCCTGGCTCCCTCCACGGAGCGGGAGGCCCTGGCTCCGTCTGCTAATCGTCTGCTGTCTCCATCCCGAGCATTATTTTATTTTCGTATTATTCTTTTTCCAGCTAATATCCTGGCATTCCCAAAGACACCGGGTTTCATAATCTTCCTGGCGTTCCCAGGGAGCTGGGAAGCGGAGCACAAAGCCGCTATTATAGCGTGTTCCATCTGCCTCCCTCTCCTCGCCCCACACCCCTCGCTGCCGCCGCAGCCACCACCGCCGGCCCCCACCCAGTGACTCCCTCCCGACGCCACGGGCCTCTCTGGGAACTCTGGTGACGGCGGCTGGGGATGAGCTCACGGAATCCATCCTGTCGCCCTTGCCCTGGGCCTGCCCTTCGTGTGCGAGGATTTTTCCAAGGCCTGCCTCTTTGCTTGGCTCAGGATGTCCTGAAGGGTTTTCTGAGATGCCTGAGCCTTGTGTGTGTGTGTCGGGGAGAGATATGACTTTGTCTATACACACACTCACAGCCTGGGAGAATTTAAGGGCTGGAGGGAGCTTGCTCAACCTGTCTCCGGTGTTGTGGGAGACACTTGAAATGGATAGTGTGTGCACATGTGTAGTTTGAGAGTGCATGAGTGCAAGTGCATTTATGGCCTGAGTATGTATGAAGCAATGCATATGTATGTACATGTCATCTGAGTATGTGTGTGCACATGTGGCTATGAGTACACACAGTGGGGTGTGTGTGTGTGTGAGACTGTGTAGTCTGAGCACCTATACACATAGGTGTCATGGTTTTACTCAACTCCTCCAAGAGTGCAAGAATTATAGAAATTGGTTTTGCTATTTTCTCAGCCACGCCAGGCTATTAGTGTCACATGCATCTCATGATGTGTGGAGGTGGGTTCTGTGGTTGAGTTGCTGGGACTGCTCTTGTCTTAAGCGAGACATACATGGCCATGTAAACTTAACACTTAGAGCAATCTAAGAACATTGAGCTTCCTTCTGCTCAGATGGGCCTCATTTTTAGAACTATCCTGGCCAGTGGCTGGCTATCAGGCTGGACAGTGCAGCTCCAGAATAGTCTCTTTACTGCTTCTAGAAAGTTCTCTTGGGCAGTGCTGCTCTGAAGCAATCACCTGAGTACCTCATATGACTGCAGGAGATGCTGGGAGCAGAGAAGAACCTCACCAGCTGCTGGGCCCGAGACAGTGGATCCACTCTGCTCCTCTGGCTGCTTTCCTTCTCTTATGGGATTGGGGCTGGGGTGTTTCTCCTCCAGAGTGGGGCCCTCAGGAGGAAGGATTTGATGTGCATAGCTGGCTAGAGCCCTGGGCCACCTCCCATCACCAGGCAGCCTCGTCTCAACCCTAGGAAGCCTGTAGTTGATTGGCGGAGGTGTGCGTCTCCAGCCACAGGCCATGGGACCCAGCAGAGACAGGCGTTGGCTGCAGGGATGGCCAGTTGGGAGTCAACAGTACTGGGGAAAGGGGTCAGAGAGAAGCTGGTGCCAGGCGGCAGTGATTTGGGATTTGAGCTGGCTGAGAAGGAGGTCGGGTGTGGGTGGGAAGGGAAGGGAAGGGCCTGGATGAAGCCTTGCTGTGTGGCTGTGTGCAGGATACTCGGGCATGAGTCCCGGAGCTGGCACTTTGAGCAAGGGCAACGCCTGGGAGGTGTGAGGAGTTTGCCTCGTTAGTGCCCAGAGCAGGGGCTGGACCTGGGCCATTGAAAGGGAGTGTCATGTGTCCCTAGACTGTTGAATGGACAAACCAAGCACCTGCTATGTGCTGGGCATTGTGGACCAGCTTGAGGCTGGCTCCCCTTGCCCAGTGGGGGCCTCCTGGCTGTTGTTGCTCGCTCATATACAAGGACAGCTTAGGGAAGCCCTCTCACCGGGAGCACCCTGGCTTCATGTTGTTTTGGATGCTGAAGTTTGGGACTTCCGTGTACCTTAGTCAAATGTCAGCACACCAGGGATGTGTGTCCTTGAGCATTTATGAGGGAGGTTGATGATTGGTCATGCTGGGAAAGCAGACCTGAGTAAGTAGGACCATGCCAGGCAAATCAGGATGCAGCACTGAACTGACCCCCTGGCGCTGTGGCGTGGGGTCAGACCTGCTTGAGCCATCTCTGCAGCCTCGGCCTGTGGAAACCCTGGAGGGACACAGGCCCACATGCCTGCCTGCGCCAGCCCACACGTGGCACTGGGAATTCTCCAGGTTTCCTGATTCCACTCTCCAGCTCCCTGGGGGCCAGCTAGTCATTTTTGCAAGGAGTTTAGCAGCCGCTTCCAAGGCCTGGCTCCAGCTGTCAATTAAACAGGGTTGCACCCTCGCCTGCTATTCTGCTTAACATCGCAGCCGGCCCTGAATTCGGGAGGGAGGTCTGGGAATTTCTGCATTCCCTCCTCTCTTTTAAAGGGTTCTCCTCTTTCTGTCTGGCCCACTGGTTTGTGTAGGGTTTCTTTGCAAGGTGAAGCCAGGGCAGTTAGAAGCGTGAAGGGGACCCTGTGCTCCCCACACCTCTGAACTCCCTCTCCCCCACGGCAGCTCCAGAGACCTGCTCAGGTGTCTTGGAAGAGCCTGGGGAGCGGGGTGGGCAAGGACATTCCCTTTCTGCTGACTCTGTGTAACCCTAGAGAAGATTTTCATCACCCTGTGATCTAACTTTCTCATTGTGACAGGGATGAGAAGGATATAGCTCAAAACCACGAAAGCTTCCTCTTTAAGGAGAGCAGGGGTAAGCAAATCTGACCCCCACCCATATTTTGTAAATCAAGCTTTATTGGCACATTGCCAATGCTCATTCATCTGTGTTGTCTCTGGCTGCTTCTTGGCTGTGACGGCAGCTGTGTAGTTGCAAGGGAGACCGTATGGCCCATAAAGTGTTTACTGTGTGGTCCATGATAGGCATAATTTGTTCAGCTCTGATCCAAGGCATGGATGATCAGGGTTCAAAAAAATTTTTGGAAAAATGGAATTGAAACAATAAGAGTTTTCAGTGGATGTTCTGAAGGCCTCTCCTGTTAACTCTGCCTTGAAGACCTATGAGCTCGTTTAATGCCCCTTGTGGCACTAGGATCGGGTCTAGTGTGCAGCTACACTAACAGGTAGAGAGGACCAGTAGTAACTGAGGAGTCATGAGCCTTGCAGGCGATAGGCAGGTGGTGTGGAGTCTAAGGTACCCTGTGTTGGGTTGTCAGGTTGTTCCTTGATGGGCCAGCAATGCTGATGTTCGAGAGAGAAGACAGTGAGGGCCTGGATGGACACCCCAGGGCTGGGGTGAACCCCCAGGGCTGGATGGATACCCCTGGGCTGGGTGGACACCCCAGGGCTGTGTCAGTCCGTGTGTTATAACCAGTTCCCCAGAAAAAGCAAAGCAAATGAAAACAGCACCAACCCTGGTTGGTAGCATGTGTTGATCTCCCTGGTGAAAGTCAATACCCTTGCCATGGCCAATGTCAAGTGAATAGCATCACGACACTGCACAGGGAGCTGCAGAGGGCTGTGTGGTGGCACGCTGGTCCGTGGTACTTTATACCACAGGGTTGTGAGGTGTAGGTGACCTCAAAAGCACAGGTAGTGGTGAGCCGTGGGAAAAGAAATAGGTTGAGCATGAGCATTCACCACCTTTGTATTTTGGCAGCGACTCTGTGAGTTTGTATGATTTACTTCCCCCTCATGGCTGGGTCTAGCAACTGGCTGGCAAATCCTGGGGAGATTTTGCCTGCTTCCCTGAGCCAGGTGAGCTGGCTCTAGCACCTGCTGCTTTGGGGGCTCCCTGGTCGTATCTGTATGGAATAGGGTGAGGGCTGTGGTCCCATAGCCCTCTGCACCAGGCATCCTGGAGGGCAGGGCACCATCACTAAGGGGAATTCATGTGTGGTGCATGAGGAGTTTCCAGCTCAGTCTTGACTTAGTTCGGAGGATGGAGAATGTCCTTGTTGCCCTGTGTCTCTCCAGAATCTTTTCACCTCTCCTTGTGGAGGTCTTTGCACATCAGCTGTCAGCAGGCTCAGGTGGTTTGACTTCTGGCTCCGGGCCCTCGCCTGTGGTGGGGAGCCTTGTGGGATCTCAGAGACTGAGCATTGCTCAAGCTCCTCCAGGGAGCTGTGGCCTACAGCTGGGCAGTAGTGGGTTGGAGGGGGCCCAGTCCCCTGGGCAGGCAGTGGGATCCCTTACACAGCCAGCCCCCGGGATGGGGTGCATGGCCACAGCTCGTGTGGCTGCCAGGCTCAGCCTGGGAGCTGTATGAGCTATGGAGGCAGGAATGCAATTGTGGGAAACTCAATGCCCTGGGCCTGGCCTGGGGCTGGGCAGCAGAGAGAGAGAGAGTGTGTGTGTGTGTGCATGCATGTGATGGGGGACAGGGGAAGGGGGAGCAGCCTCCCTGCTGTTCTGGCATTGCCCTGGGCTCCAGCACTGCTGCTCTCCTTGCCTGACACCCTCCCTCAATCCTTCCTTCAGGAAGCTTTCCTGGACAGGACCTTCCAAACCCTTTGGTTGGCTTCACTTCCAGAGGGCACCTCCCTGGGGTGTGAGTCCCTGTGATAGGGTTTTTTCCTCTGTGGTATCAGCCTCACACCCTGTGTTTCCCAAAGGAGGTGGCTGCTGTGTCTGATGCACCCTCTCCTGTCCCTTACGTTGGGTCCCTGGGCCTGTGTGCCATGCATGTGGCATAGGACAAGGCCATGCTGGTCATGCGTGGCTTGTGAGGGGTCTTCATGAGGTGCCTATTGGGTGCTGCTGGTCGGGCTGGGTGTTGGTGATAAAGGAGTGTGTGCCAAGGCCCTGTGGCAGATGGATGATGATGAACTCAAGACATTTAAAGAAGGCCAGAGGGAGGACAGTAAGGGGGACGAGAGTCCTGTGTATGTGAGCCTGCAGAGGCGAGGCAGGTAAGCTGATGTCACTAGAGCTGGCACTGAGTTCCAGGTAGCTGCAAAGGGCAGCTGCATAATTTCCTTCTGGTACCATAACTCAGTGGGGGTGCAGTGCTACTGGGATTCTGTGGATTGAGGCCAGGGATGCTTGTCAGCATCCCACAATGCCTGGAGCAGCTCCCATGACAGAACACCCTCTGAGCTGCAGCCGTGATATGCTCCTGTGCAGACTCTCCGGGTGTGTGCTGTGAGATGCTGCCAGGCAGTGTCTGTCCCTCCATGGTAGTGTGGAGTGCTGTGTGTTGAGTGCTGTATGGCTGAAATGCAGCGTGCTGCAGGGAAGAGACCATCCTTTTCCCTGTTGGGTCCTCTCAGTGCTGTTCCTTGCTCAGGTGGCACTCTGCCCCCAAGCATCTACCATGACCAGGTTTGTGTCTCCAGGGTGGTGTGGTGGACGACAGGAGTGAGGATTCCATGTCAGTGTCCACACTGAGCTTCGGCGTGAACAGACCCACTATTTCCTGCATCTTTGACTGTAAGTGATGCTTGGGACCCTTAGTGGGGGTGTGGATTTATACTTCTGCTTCTGCCTGTATTGGGTTCTGTAAACAGACATATTTGTGGAGGCCTTGGAGGATGGAGGCTTGTGTGTTTTGGTGTATCCGTGCCTCTCTGCATGTATGTTGATGTGCAACATGGACACAGGTTCTGGCCTGAGCTTGGACCTCCAGGGCTCTGACTGCCCTGTGGTTGCCCCATTGGGCATTTGACCTGTTCTCCCTGCCCCCCTCAGCTCTAGCCTGGCCGATGGATACATTGTGCCCATATCTGCCTGTGAATGGTGGTCTGTCTCCTAACCTGCTCCCTCACCCCCCAGAGACTCATCCCAGCCTGGTGGCCCAAGTCACTTCTGCCATTCTGTCTGCTGCCCTCACCAGGGACAGACCTCCTCTCCCCTCTAGTGCCAGCTCTTAGTCACCCAGCCCCTTACTCTGGCATCTGTGTTTCTCCCTCGGTGAAGATGGAAACCGCTATCATCTACGCTGCTACATGTACCAGGCCCGGGACCTGCCTGCGATGGACAAGGACTCATTTTCTGGTAGGTGGAATGGTTGGGGGAGCACCAGGGACAGAGGGCTGAGAATGGAGACACGTGGAGCACAGGAGGCAGGGCCTGAGACTGCCCCTTGTGGGTCCTGGGTCAACCTGATGCTCAGCAGGTGCCACAGCCTCTTGTTCAAGGCCTGGTTAGTTCCCCTGCGGGGTTCTGCATGGTTGGCCACCCTTGCTTCTTGAGACTCCTCTCTGGCTGTGGCTTCCAGCCTGTCACTCTGTCCTGGATCCTCTTCCTCCCCCTGCTGCATCGCAGATTGCAGCTGATCAATGCATCCACTCTGTCCAAATCTGACTCCTGGCCACCCTACCCTCCTACCTTCTCTTGCATCTGCTGCTTTGATCCTGGGACCAGCAGCCGACTTTGACCTCGTCCTGTGGATACTGCTTCTGAAATCTCTCCCTGCCCTGTTCACTCCTCTTTGGTCTCCCCTCGCCTCTCCCCTTCTTATCTAGGCCTCTTGTTCCTTCCCTGCTATCTTCCACTCTACCCCAGCACACCCCAGCAACCTTGCTTCCTGCTTTCACAAGTTGATGCTGACAAATCAGCTCTGGCTCCTCAGAAGGCTGATCATGATGGACCCTGTCTGTTTCACTTTTCACTTGCTCTGCTCCCTCTGCCAGCTCCATGCCCCTGGTTTTTTTTTTTTTTTTGCTTGTTTGCCAAGCTCTTCCATGTGCCTGATCTTCAAGCTGACTGTTCTCTGCCTAGAAGGCATTCCCCTTTGATAGCCCAGAGAACTCCTTGTTCTCCTCCAGGACCCTGCTTAGATGCCTTGTGCTTTTACTGTGAGCCAAGTTGGTGGTTCCTTTCTCAGTCCTTGACCATCACCTGGTTCACTGCCCTCACACCTGTTGCTCAGACTGGACTGATCCATCTGCCAGCATCTTCCCATATTGATCATGAGTTCCCATGGGCATGGGTCTTTGGATCTGGAAGCACCTGGGATCTGAGTTGTAAACACCCCCAAGTGTCACGGTGGGCTCAGGTACTTGCTGACAGTCTTTCCTGTCACTCAGACAGCAGCCCTATCTCACAGGAGGTAGAATGGAGACAGATGGATGGGTTCAATTGTCAGAGTGAGGGTAGCCAAGGTATGGCCCAAGGCAGGGGTCTGTCATTTGGCTGAACAGGACTCAGTTCTTAGAGAGCAATTTCTATCCATCTGCCTGTCTGCTGCCTTGCCAGCTGTCTTGCTCCATGATGAGGCCCATGTCCTCCCTCTTAGCAGCTGTAGGTCCCAGGTTCCTTGCTCCCATCATGCACTCATCCCCCATCCCCATGCAGCCAGGCTCATGGTGCAAGCAGTAGTTTCTCATTTGGGCTTTGGGGCCAGGGTGCTGAGACCATCTCAAATGCCTGCGCAGAAGCCAGCAAGCTAGACAGGGGTAGACAGATGCTGTGCAGTGACAGCTTCCTGGGAAACTGAAGTCAGAACTTAGAGAAAAAAAGAAATGGGCCAGCTTCACAGCCTTCCTTCTTCTCCCTTCTTGTGAAGGTATGAGAGGTGAAGGTGCAAGCAGCAGGTTCATGCAGAGCACGTAACCCTGACGGGGCCCAGACCTCTTGTCCATGTGGAAGGAACTCTGCAAGGGGAGCACCAAGAGGAATCCGTGTTCACATTGAGGGTCGACCACTGGAGGGTTAGCCTGGCACTGGCCTGTGGGCCACATCACTCTTTCCAACCTGGCTCCACCCCTCCCCCAGAGAAACCTCCCCTGAGCTTTGAGAGTGCTGCCTCGGGCTTCCTCAGAGGCGCTGTTTTCCCAATGAAAGGGCTGATTGAGCAGCTGCTGCAAAGGAAAACAGCAGCCCACACGGGGAACCTGTAAAACCCAGAGTGTTTATTTTCACTCCCAATCCTAAACCAAAGCAATTTCTCCCTGGGAACTGACCTGGGGTGGCTGGCAGCCGGAGGCTGTGCAGGGCCACCGGCTGGCCTTTCTCAGAGGAAACTCATGTGTGACTTGGAATGTCTAGACCGGGAGGGTCGAGCACAGTGTGTTGCTGGTGGCATCTTTTAGCTGCTGGCTGCCTCAGGACAGGAGCAGACCCAGGCTCTCCTTAACCACCAGGCTCTGCTGCTGCCTGCTTGCCCTCCTCCACCCCCGCCTGCTGCTTGGCAGGCCTTGGGGCTACCCTGAGGTCAGGGTGTGTCTGCTGCTTGTCCCTGGCTGAGGATTCCAGTGGAGAGATGAGAGCAGCACCTGTTAACACAGAACTTGGAGAGGAAGATGCTTGCGGAGATGCCACAGGGTGGGTACCCTGAGATTTGCACGAGAGCAGCATCAGTCCCCTGAACCAGTGGGAGTGTATTCATGGCAGGTGCCTGTGTGGGTGTGAACAAGGTTCCCTGCCGCCCCCTGCACCCACTCCCCAGCAACCGATGAAGCATTACATATGGAAGACGATGCTTCACACAGCTGGCTTCTCTGTGATGCTGGGCTGAGACCGCCCCTGCCTTGTCAGCATCTGCAGCATGTACTGGCTTTGCTCACGGCTGGGAAGCTGGGCTGGAGAGGATGTGGCACCCAGGAGGTGGTCCCCACCACATCTGCCTCCCTTCAGCCACCCCTTTGGTTGGAATGTGTAGTGTCACACTCCTGAATAGCAGCACACATCACTCCTCATTGATTGCTCTTATTCAAAGAGAAAGGGTAGGGGTGGAGGAAGTGGGGGTAGGAGAGTTGGCAGCTGTTTGCTTTGCCCCTCCACATCTGAAACTGCTGTGTGCATGGAGGAGCAGAGTTGTCCCTGCTCCCTGCCCCTGCCCTCTCCCCCATGGAGGACCCTCCCATACTTCTGTCATGAGGTTGCTGTGTTCCTGGGAGGGAGCCTGACTTGACTGACTTAGCACATGAGCGATGCTAGACAGCCAGGTGCTGCCTTACTTGTTTGTGATGGGTGGGTGAGTTGGGGCATCAGGAAAGCAGAAGGGTCTCTGCTTGCTTTGCTGGGGCATCAATGCCATGTGCCAGTTGGGTGTTCCTAGGGTGTTCCTGATAGATCGACTGGACTGCAGTGTGTCTGATGAGCTGTGGTGGACCCAGGCACTGGTGCTTTCACTGGGCACCCAGGCTGGGCTGCGTCCTGGTGATATTGGAGAACTCTGGCTTTGGGGTTCTGGTGCCATCTCTGGGCTCAGGTGATGCAGCTTCCCTCCCCTGCTGTTTTTAAGCAGAGCCTTTTGTTAAGGTTGGTGCTGGCCTTGGGCCTTCCATGTGGGAGCTTAAGAGGGTATTTTCCGGCATGCACTAGGGGTGTGTGAAATAGTTTACTTACAAGGGGTTCCTGAGCTGGGGAGGCCAAGAAGCGCCTCACTGTTGGGGGTTCACAGTGCAGGGAGCGTTCTAGTGGGGCAGTGGCGGTATGAGGCCTGGATGGGTAGGAGTCTGTTTAACCTGCTCAAGCAGCTCCCCAGACAGAGTGCCTGCCTTGTGAACACAATTCTGGGGAATGTTGACCTGCAGGACGCAGTCCAAGCTGCTTCCTCTATGTGGATGCAAGACATTTGTGATTGGTCCCTTGGCCACCTGTCCACTCCTCCACCAGAATAAGGATTTGCTGTTCTCTCCTTGGGGTCCCAGCCTGTGAACATGGGTCCCTGGCAGGCTCTCTCTGCCTGGATTTGTCCAAACTGTCACTTGCTAAGAGTCCCAGGAGGCTAGCAGGTTGCAGTCAGGCATGCCTCATGCTCAGCACCTGTGTGCTCCACCAGTAAGGCACACCTTCCCTGTTGCTTGACTCCCACTTTCTCCCAGTTGCTGTGGTCCCTAGAGCTTGTTTGGGGTCTCATGATTCTTCTTGTTCTGGCACCCTGCTGCTCTATCCAGGCTAGCTGCTCTGCCACTGTCTTTTCAGTGACTTCTGATGCTCAGGGAGGACCACAGCAAGCATTTTTGTATGCGCGGCAGTTGAGTTCACTTGGGTGATGCTCAGCCACATAGGTGATAGGGCTGCGATGGGGTGTGTGTCTCTCAGGGCGGGCAGCCCCGGTGGCTTTTCAGCAGAGTTGCCGAATTGCTCCTGGCTGTGAAGGACACTCCCCTCTTTTCAACTTTTGCCAGTACCGCATTTTATGATTTTAAGTGACTTAAGTGATTTAAGTTCTTTATGGGGGAAAAATATTGCCCCAGTTTAGTTTGAATTTGGATATCCTGGATGGCTGGAGCTCCTCCCCAGCCTCTCTTACTTGCTAGTGAGGACGGCAGGAGGAACAGGCCCTGGTCTAGGCATCTGGGGGTTTAGTCCTGGGCCTGTGAGTTAGTCTTCTGATAAATGTGGTGACATTGACTGGCCTGGGGACCCCTCTGGGAGAGCCTGCTCCAGTATGAATATACAGGTCCCTCCCTGGAGTTCTAGGGGCTTGGCTCTGGCAACTGCTGGAGTAGCCTGCTGGGCTCTTGTGCCCACTTCCTTATTCTGTCTCATCAGTTGGGGTCCTGGGGGACTTTGTATTCAGACCTTCTTTCCCTTGTTCCGGGGTGCTTGGCTTGACTTGGTGATGGTTGAGTTGTCTGTGCATCCGTCCATCTGGCTTTCCTGAATCTGACCACCTTGCTTGTAACAAATGCCCCTGCACCTCCTTTTGGTTTCTGGGAGGGGCTGGCCCTGTGGGGGAGAGGCCAGGCCCCAGCACACAGTAGCCCAGTGTCTGAGGCCTGGGGCCTCCAGGCCTGCTCTTTACAATGCCTTTGTTGTGTGTTTTCCTCCCGGGGGGCGGGGGTGGGTGTGCGGGTCTGGGTGAGTTTGTTGAGACCCTCCCCTACTCCCACCCCCTGCCTGGCCTGGGCTGAGCTCATTGCCTGAGCTGGGGCTGGGGGTGGGGGTGCTGCTGAAAGGGCCGGGCTGCTTGGGGGCTGGGGGTGGGGGTGCTGCCAACACCAATACAGTGTGCATGGCGCGACAATGCGCAATTGTGATCTCTGTGTAAATGCGGTCGGGCTGGGGCCCGCACGCTTATAAAAATAAAGCGTGGGGAAGCACAGGGGGCGGGAACAAAAGGGGCTTTCTCACGGCGTTCTAATATGGTTTTATTTATCGGAACGCGCCCTCCTTCCCTTACTGGAACTGGGAGAGGTTCTCTGCCGAACTTGGAGCTGATGGTATCACAGCCAGACGGTTTCATTACACGCACAGACGCCGCCGGGCCCTGCCAGGGGCAGGAGGCAGAAGGATCGTGGCCAGCCCTGCCAGGGAACCCAGAGCTCTGTGCCAGGGAGGCTCCTGCCAGGTGGAGGAGGCAAGATATGCTGGGCATCTCTCCACCACCATTCCTGCAGCCCTCTTCTCCCAGAAGCAGGTTCAGACCAGCCTCCTGCAGGAAGCCCTCCAGGATTGTCCCCACTGGGTCTTGCTTCTCTGATTGTCCAGGCTGGTGGCTGCTTCCTAATAGTTAAGCCCAGTGTTGTTCAGCCTGTATCTGCCCAGTAGCTTCTACCCTTAATGTAGGTGACCCTCTCTCTTAAAACCAGTTCTTTGGGGGCAATAGCCACCCTCTTGGACCTTGTTTCTTTCATCCCTTTAGGGCAGTCCTGCTAGTGCCCACCCACATTTCCTACCTGTTCCTAAGTCACACCCTTCAGCCCTTCTGTACCTTCCAATCAGTGGCTGTAGCATGTCCCTTGGTCTCCTTGTGGCCATCAGTCTGTCCTGTCCCGTCTCTCCCCACTGCAGCCCCCAGAGCTTGGTTTGGACATCCCCATCACTTTCTTTGGCCAGTGAGCCAGAGGTGGTTACCTCTCAGGTCACATGAGGTATTAATGGCAGTGCTTGGCCTGGGCAGTGAGTTCAGCGGGTTTAGGGCAGGTGCAGGAAGGAGCAGGCTGCCAAGGGCACAGACTCGGCTCTCCCACACATCCAGCACCTGGTTGCCAGCCTCTGCCTGCCTGTCCAAGTGCCCTTCTCATCTGGCACTCTGAGTCTCATGAAGTGATGACAAGGCGGCTCCTGGCTGTATGACTAAGTCCTGTTTGGAGGGTACCTTTCCCCCAAGCCCTCAGCTCCTCTCCCTGCATTGATTTCTCTTGTGTGGCCTCCAAAGGCAGCCATGAATCAACCTTGGAGTGTGTTGGAAGGCACATCCTCAGGCCAAATTGGCATCTTTCTGAGGACCCAGCAGTCTGCCTGTGCCTCCAGGTGCTTCCACATGCTCACTTCCAAGAACCACTTCCTAGACTCTCACCTTTGGGACTTGGTACAGAGAGGGACTTGTGGTTGGCCTGGCGGACTGGGAAGGACTTTGGTGGCAGAAGGGAATTGCCAGGGCCTTAGATACCTTGCAATCCCCGCTGCTGAATAACTTCTGGGGCCAGGTGCTCTCACTAACAACCCACTTCTAGCTCAACCCTCACTATCTCTAATCAAGCTCTTGCAGGAGCCTCTAACTGGCATCTCAACTCCTCCAATCTGTGCTCCATGATGGCATCCTGTCATTGCTTGCCCCAGGAGCAAGTATTTCCCCAACATTCTTTGTTGCACTGTATGGTTATTCTTCAAGGCTCTGATCCAAATTGTCATTCTGCGTTTGGGAATTTTCCATTTCCACTCAAATTGGAGTTTCAGTGCCGAACACCCAGCTTTTAGCCTGACATGCCATTGGCACCTAATAATTGTTTATTGGGTGGATCATGCAGGTGCTCACTTTGTCCAGGTTGGAGCAGGAAGCTCTGTGCATCTCATGCTCATTGTTATGACCAGGTGCCCAGTTCTCCTCGCAGATGGGTGGGGAGAGACCCCTGGGACCAAGGGATCCTGAGAGTTGTTGTTGCGACCCTGAGTATCTGCGCAGGTGATACTCACCGTCCAATGCTGTATCCTGTCTCTCTCCCTTGCCCTGGTCCGAACAGATCCCTATGCTATCGTCTCCTTCCTGCACCAAAGCCAGAAGACAGTGGTGGCCAAGAACACCTTGAACCCCACTTGGGACCAGACACTCATCTTCTATGAGATCGAGATCTTTGGTGAGCCGGCCAGCATCACTGAGCAGCCGCCCAGCATCGTAGTGGAGCTGTACGACCATGACACCTATGTGAGTCAGAGGCTTCCTCTGCCCTCCTCTGCCCCAGGGGAGAGATGGCCCTGAAGGTGGAAGTTTGGGTCTCCGTGGATTCTTGGCTCCTGATATTCCCCAAGTCCAGAGCTGGTAGCTTTTCCATGGGCTCAAACACTTGGGCATTTCTAGCTTCTCCAGGCCATTAGCAGGGAGCTGGATCAGAAGTGAAGCAGACAGAACTCATACCAATGCTCATATGGGATGCCAGCACTGCAGGCAGAAGCTTAACTGGCCATGCCACAGTGCTGTCCCCTTAGTTTAATTGCACTGACTTGTGGGTTTAAATAGGCACCAGTGGCCAGTGCTCTTGCATTGGATAGCACAACTGTGCAAGGTTCTTGGAGGGAGACAATGCCATGGCCATAAGGTCGGGGAGGATGTTAGAGAAATGTAGAATTGGGGTGCTGAGGTGTTCCTAGATGGCAGAGTGGTGAGGGAGGGACTGTAAGGAGAGAAGGCAGTCTGGGAAGGAAGAAAAAGAAATGTGAGACTGGGATTAAGAGATTGATGGGGTCATAGTGGTGTTTGGACAAGAGAAGGTTGGGTTGTAGTGGAGTGTGGTGGCGTCAGTCTCCTGGGCACAATGGCAGAGAGGCCTGGCCTGGGGGAGGGGATGAGAGGGCAGGAGGCAGGATTTGGAAGATGTCTTGGGGCAAGCTGCTATGGCTGGATATCAGGATATCAGGTGCCATCACCTGAAAGGGTGAGGTGCCCTGAGAGAGGGAGCTACCCAGCGGGTAGGGGAGGATGATGCCATTTTTGATGGGAACCAGTGACAGTAGACCACACAGCTCTGGGCTGGGAGTTCTCCTGGGTGTTCTCTGAGGAAAGGCTGGTGCCACAGGCGATGAGGTTGCTTTGGGATGTTTGGAGAAGAGCCTGGGGCCTGACATCTCTGCAGGTGTTGGGTTAAGGGGACTGAGCAGAAGCAGCAGATGTGAATAGGGCTGCAAAGCATGCTGGGAGGCTCCCCAAGCTGTGCCATAGCTGTGTGTGGGTATGCCAGTCATGGAAACTATTTCTGGAAACAATTTTCAAACTTTGCCTCCTTCTTCTCATCCCGCTATCACCCCCAGGCCAGGCTGGTCCTGTCAGGACACAGGTGCTCTCCAATGATAGCTTTTAACCATCTCTTCTTTCAAAAATGCACTGACCCTGTCAGTCAGCTGCAGGCCAGAGCCCAGGGATGATCACAGGGGAGAGGAACTGTAGCCTCTTCTGGGTGGCTCAGCAGGCTTCAGGGTCCTGGGCAAGGCAGGGGGTGTGTATGCTGCAAGCCCACACCTCTTGGTAAATAATTGTCACCCTTCTCTCCTGCTGTCCCACCTGCCATCCTTGACCAGCCTCAGTCCTCTCTGGACTTGGCAGCTCAAGGGGTGACACTTGACCCATAGAAGCTCATGGAACCCTCCCGGGGCTATTGCTGCTGCCCACTCTAAGTGTTTAGGGTGTAGACTGTCTTCTACTGATGACATAGATGACCCTGCAGGAGCTGGTGGTCATTCTAGGATAGCCCCCTTCGGCAGCAGTGCTGCCCAGCTTCTGCTCAGTGTCTCCAGATGCTGGCCTTGGAGAGATGCTCAGATGCTGTCAGACTGTGAGGGGAGGTTCTGCGGGGCACCCCTGCCCTAGGGGAGGCGAGGCTGAGGTCTAGAGTGTGCAGGCAGGCAACGTCATAGAGGCCCATGTGGCAGGGCTGGGTTTGGGCAGCACGGTGACTGAGCCACACAAGGACGAGGGATGAAAGGAAGCTGAGGCGGGGAGTAGGGAGGGTTGGAGTGAGTATGGAGAGGGAGGGGTGCCCATGTATGGGGTGGACCTTTGGTATCAGCATGGAGCTAAGGAAGGTGCTTGGCTAAGAAATACAAGATGAAAGCATTTTCACAAGCTAGACTTAATGTGATGAGTGTGATCATGGTTAAGAAGGGATGGACATGAAGCCCCTATGTTGCTGAGGGTTTGGTTCTCTGGTCTTTAAAAGGCACGAAGCTGAATCCCATAAAAGCAGGGTGGACATGAATTAGACCTGCAGAAGGACTTCCCAAACACACTGGTAACACAAGTCCAGCCATGGTGGCCAGTGTCTGGCTGAGTCTCATGTGGTTCTGGTTTCCCTCTAAGGAGAGCAGGGCTCACTGTCCTACACAGGGGCTGCCCTGATTCTCAAGGCCCAGAGGTCCAGGGAAGCAGTTTTGTGGTCCCTAGGAGGCAACTCGGAGATCCCTGACTTCCTCTTCTCCATGCCTCGTCTAGGGTGCTGATGAGTTTATAGGCCGCTGCATCTGTCAGCCAAGTCTGGAGCGGACACCCCGGCTGGCCTGGTTCCCACTGCTGCGGGGTGGTCAGCCAGCCGGAGAGCTGCTGGCTTCCTTTGAACTCATCCAGAGAGAGAAGGTGAGGCTGGTCCCCCGCTACCACCAATGCCAGCCCTCCCTCACCACTCCACTGAGGCCCTTTCTGCCTGTCTTTTCTGCAGCCCTGATTAGGACATGACCCAACACATGATAGTATTGGGCTGTGTATCTGAGTGCCCTGCTCCCACTCCTGTTTCTTCTCCTGGGTCATCTCCTGATGTGAATTCTGGGAAGAAGACCTCTGTAGTCCGGCTGCAGGGGATAGGGAGTGTCGGGATGGGGAAGGGCAGTAACTCCATTCCCATGTGGACTCCAGCATGGCTCAGCTGTGGCCCTAGTCATGTCCCCACTGTGAAATCAGAAGCTTGGGTTAGAGTTTTGTCCCCACACTTGCTCTGGGTATGATGTAAACCCCAAATGTACACTGGATAGGATGGGGACTGCCCTGGGGGGATGAGTCTGGAGGGGCCACAGCCCTCAGCCTCCTTCCTGAAGGGTGGGCTCTGCATGCCTCTGTCTGTTGAAGAAATGGTTGCCAGGCTGGGGCTGAGATGAGGAGATGGGGACCTTGGGGACAGTCACATGATAATGGTGTTTTTCCTTCACCCCAGCCGGCCATCCACCACATTCCTGGTTTTGAGGTGAGTCTTGCTTTTGCTTTCCTGCTTCAGACTGACCACCCATTCTGGGGGGGTGTGGCCTAAGCCTGGATGTCCTCCAGTGCTGCTCCACTAGGGTTCAGGGCCCCTGATGTGGCCCCATGGCTGTTGGATCCCAGTGAACTGCTGGGGTCCCCTTGCAGCTAGTGACAGAGACCTTGAAGGTGTACCTGGCACCAGCTGGGGCTACGGGGCCTCCAGGGGTGTGTGTGTGTGTGTGTGTGTGTGTGTGTGTGTGTGTGTGACTTCCAGGAGTGGTCCCTTGGTCCTGCACTGAGGTCGTTTTCTCTCTCTATCTGTCCGAGGTTTCTCCCCTTCTTCCTTCTGCCTTTTTTCTCCTGGGATAACAGCAGAAAGGGGAGCCCTTTACCAGGGACCCAGGTCAATCAGACTCACTGTACTAATGCAGGCTAGATGCAGTGGCAGCTGTGGGATTCTCACATGCCCTTCCAAAGGAGCCCTTACAATTTCCAGATGATTTTCACCCTACAAGCCCTGCTTTGCCACTCCAAGCCACACACTCCTCCTCCTCCTTTTCTTCCCTCTTTCCTTCTGTTCTTTGCCCTACCCTAGCTGCAGTTCTCTGTTCTGAACAGTCCTGGGGGATTCCAGGTAGTTCTTTGATCGCCAAGTCCAAGTGCCCTGGCAGGTTCAGCAGGTCTAGGGCTACACCTGTTGTCTTCTTGGGGCTGCCTGGGTGCTAATCTGGGCTTAAGCTTTGGCTGTTCCTGCCCATCCCTCTGCATAGGGTTCCACTGCATTCTCCTTAGGGGCCACATGATGTGGGGAGGGAGGTATGGTTGGGAAGCAACCATCTTTGACTGGATGAGGTGGTGTCATCCACTGGCCCAGCCTAGTGCTCCTATTACTAATGCAGAACTTGTCTCTTTTTCTCCTCCATCTCCTGGATGTGGAATATCCCACGCATGGTGCAGGTGCCAGACAGCTCAAGGATCTTGGATGAGGTGAGCCAGAGCCTCGAGGTTGTCCCCCATGGCAGGAGTGGGTGAGTAGTAAATGAGTGAGGAAAGGCTGGCAACATGCAAACACACACTCCAGAACCTCCTAGATGCCTGGTGCTCCGTGGTCACTTATGCCATGTAGAGATCTGTCTGGATTCTCTTCCCATGCTCCCTGTGGAACCAGGGCTGCTGAAGCTGTGTCCTGGTGGTGGAGGAGGCCAGATGGACAGCAGTGCCCAGTCTTACCTGGTAGTGTCCCTGGTGGCTCATGTCCATGAATGCCAAAGCAATCAAGGAAGGCTTTCTGCTGGAGGCAGCCAGAAGTTGTAGCACTTAGGAAGAGGGTGGGCACACACCTTTGGTCCAAGGGCTGGCTTTGGGGACACATGGTGGGTTGGGGATTTATGGGGACTGGTGAAAGTTTGGGGTTGGTGTCTAGAGGAAGCAGGGACACTATCTTTGGGATGTGTGTGAGAAGCACACACTCTTACAGACTCTTGGACATCTGAGAGTAGGCTGGGGGCAGAGGCTGGGGGCAGAGGCTGGGGGCAGAGGCTGGGGAAAGGAACCAGAACTGGGGAGAGAGCAGCCACTTCATGCCATCAATCAGGGAATCCCCAGGCTGGGAGCAGACACCATTTGACATTTCTGGTGCGACTTGGACTAGCAGTGCAAGGTCAGGATGTGGGAGCCGCAGGCCCTGCACCCCTTACCTCACTTCCTGTAGCTCCCAGACTGAGGTGGGGTCCGCCAAGTGAGCTGGCTGTGATCGCGCCCGACAGGCCGCCTCCTGCTCCTGGCTGCGGTTGCAAAAGACTGCCGGTTTGGCCCTGAAGCCCAGGTCCTGTCCAGGGAGGCAGCACGGAGCCCTCGCTCTTGATTGAGAGTGCTCTGTGGCCAAAACCCACAGCCCTGAGCTGAAGAAGACCCAGCCCAAGGATGAGTTATTAAAAAGAAAAGGTCTCAGTTCTTAATAACTGGATTTGTCATATACAGCAGTGAGGGCTTGGGTTCTGAGAGCGGGGATCTGGCTGTGGTTGCGTTGTCAGGAAGCAGAGCCAAGCAGCAGCTTCTAGGCCAAGTGTCCTGTTGCAGGGCCAGCTGGGCCACAGGCTGAGGGCACACAGCGGTCAGCAGGGCCAGGGGACAGCAAGTTCTGGGGGTCTGCCAGGTGTACAGGCTGAGCTGAGCCAGCAGGTTCTCAGGGCCTGAGACCTAGTTGGGTGCTGCAGTGTCAACTGGCTTGGGGGGCAACATTTTGAGGATGATCTTGTGACCTTCCATGGTCTCTGTGGGACCTCAGGCCAACCCAGCCCTGGGGGCCATAACTCAGTCCACTGGAAGGGGACACTGGTGCCAAGATGTTAGGTCCCACTTGATTTTAAGAATGCCCTGGGAGTGGGTGGAGGCAGGTTAGTCCTGCTGCTGCTGCTGTTCCTGCAGGAAGCCTGACGCCTCAGTGGGATTTTCTGTCTTCGTTGCTGTGGCCAAGCCCCTGCCTGGTGTGCCTCCCTTTCAGCCCCTCCCAGGCTCCCAGCCTGATGTCTGGGAAGAGTGCAGCAGCCGCCTTGCAGGGCTTCAAAAGGGCGTTGCTGAGCGCTTAGCTCCTGCACCACTGGCTACGGGGCAGGGGTGGGAGGGAAGGAAGATCAGCAAGGAGGCTTCAGAGACTGTTGGTGATAATGGGGACCTGGACTAGTGTGGCCGCTGAGCCTTACAGCCTGGTTTAGGGGTGCTCTGACCTGTGGAGAGAGGCGTTCGGTCAGTGCAGTCAGGCACAGAAATGGCAGGGCGGGAGCCAGAGTGCCATGCACGATGACATGCTGTCAGGCTGGGGGTCTGCTGGCAGAGATGGCACTGAGCTGACTTTTAGAAGCAGAGATTGGCTTCAGAGAAAGGGTGGGTGGGGAATGCTAGGGAGTAATGCTAGGGGATCAGTTTGGTGGGTGACAAGATTCCCCTTTTATGTAGGCTCTGTGTCCAGCTGGAAGGTCCCTGTGAGGTTGTAAAGGGCAAGCAGAACATTGTCACATGTGATGGCATTGGCTGGGATATGGGTACGGGCAGAGGGAGGGCTTTCTCTGAGCTCTTTTGCTCATCTTCCCATCTGTGTGTCTTCTCTCTCTCTCTGCCTCTTCCTCACTCTCCCTCTGCGTGTCTTCCTCCTCTGTGTGCTCCTTGGCCCTGTCTCCCTCCTTCTCCCGCCTCTGCTGAGCCCTCCGTCTCTTTCTTTTCCTTTTTGTCTGGAGAACAAAGGCGGGCCGCGCTGCCAAGGGGAATGAGTTCAAAGAAACGGCAATTTTAGATTTCCTGAGAACTGGAGAGTGGTGTGTGCACGTGTCCGTGTGTGCATGCTGTGAGAACCACACACAGGCTCACACATGCACACACACACAGCAGAAGGGGTGTGAATGCCTCCCTCTTAAACTGGGGTCCTGGGCTCCATGGGCATGTGGTCCTGGCCATCTCAGGGAACATGGCTGGAGGAGTACCAGGGTCCTGCTTCCTCTCTCCTGCTGGGTTCTACAGCATGCCAGGGGCTGCCCTGTAAGGAGGCTGTTCTCACGTTGTCCACCCTTGCCTTCTGAGTCCCATCCCAGCCACAGACTTCAGGCTGTTACCCTGAGAGGTACCCAGGTACTCTCTCCTTTGCCCCCAGACCCGCTAGAAGGAAGAATTCGGTGTTTTGCAATCAGGAAAATGAACCCAGTGGTCCCCCCCTTCTTCCTCCCCCAAGGCTTTAATGTAAAACACTGTTTTTCCTGGGAAGTGTAATTAGAGCAACATGTTGTTCCTAACGAGCTGGGTGGGGCCAGTAGACAATGGAGCCCTCCCAGCCCGCCTGGCTGCCCCCTGCCTGGGACTCCCTGAGGAACCAGCATGTGAGTGTCTGAGGGGGTCCCCTGATTGCCCCTGGCTGAGTGAGAAAGGGGTCTGTGGTTTAGGTGTTGGGAGATGTGCAGACACTGCCTCTGACTGGGACTGGGAGTGGGCATCTGGTTGGGGTGACTCCCAGAACCATGACTCAAGGCCTGTGCTCTCCATGTTGGCCAAGGAGGGGCCCCACAGATGGCTTCTGCTTTGATCAGGTCCTCTCTATTTGAGGTGGCTTGGTGAACACCATGAACACCTGTAGACCCCACCAGAGTCGCCACCTGAGGACCTGCCTTCCATGTGGCTTCCTCCAATGAGCCGCAGTCTGGCTTGCCTTGCTGGTTGTGGGTCCTAGAGTTCTGTCACTCGCAGGACAGTGAATCAGCGCATGTCCGCTACATTTCCAGGCTACCCCCGCCCCTTCCTGGCAATGTTGATTTATCCTCCCAGTTCTAATGAGGGTCATGAGCCCCACATCGACTCCTGTTGACAGCTGCTGTCCCGGCGGGGGTCCGGGTGGGAGGAGGGTGTTGTAGCCCTCAGGTGGGCTGGACCAGAAGGTTGGGAAATAGGCTTTGGAGCTGGCTGAGACTGTAGGCCCCCACATGTGTGGTGATCGCACAGGGTTTAGGATGCTGGGAATGCTTGGAGGCTGGTGTGGGTGCAGCATCATGGAGGGTTACAGGAAGTCAGAAACTAGGGTTATGGGAAGTTTCTGGAGTATGGGGGGGTTTTCTGGAGGATGGAGAACTTGATCTGGACCGTGAGAGATGTGCTCCCTCTAGGAAGGCAGCCAAGGAAGCCAATTCCAAGAGAGGGTGCCATGAGCAGGTTAGGGTGGGGGTGGTGAGGACCCAGGAGAAGCAGGCTGGCACAGACCAGAGAGTTAGAGGAAGAGGGAGTGTGTCGGAGGCATTTCTTTATCCACCCATTCACCTGGTGGTGCATCTACCTAGTGACAAAGTCCAATGTATACATAGAGACAGCACAAGGTGGTGGTTGTATTTGGTGTAGAGCTGGGTGCAAGCTGCTAGGGGTGGTGCTCAGGACACCTGCATGTAAACCCTAGAAGGGCAGAGTTCAATGGGCATCTGAAGTCCCAGCTGAGATGATCAGAAGAAGTGGGACTGAGTGCATTCAGTAAGCTCTGAGCCTCAAGGCCAAGAGACCACTGTAGTTCCTGCCACCTGCCAGGTTCCAAAGGGCAGGAAGTGACCATATCTGGGAGGTGGCTCATCACTATTTGGAACTTTGGAAGAGGAGGTGTGATGGGGTGGGATTGGGAAGAGTTATCTGGTGAGAGATGTGCTGGTGAAGACAGCAGGGGCTAGATGGCCGGGGTCTTGGAGGCCACATCAGAGTTTGCATTGCTTCCTGAAGGTCACTGAGTAACCTGTGAATTGGGAGAAGGCTTGCCCTGGCTGCAGAAGGCAGCATGCATTGGTTGTTGGCAGGGAGTGTGAAAAACCTCTTGCAATTAGGCTACATGAGATGCTGGTGAGCCCAGGGAGCCAGGGGCAGTGGCTTGAACCAGGAAAAGGAGTCAAGGGTAGAGGGATGGGGGAGTGGGGCGGGACAGGTAGAATCATCCCTTCTTGGTGTTGAATTAGGCAGGGCAATGAGAGGGGAAGGAGACAGTGGTTGGCTTGGTTGTGTGGGTAGGGCCACTTTCTGAGAGGCCATTGAAAGGGAGCAGATGGCTTTTAAATGGTTATTTACGTTTACTTGAAAGGTAGGATGACAGAGAGATGGGGAGATGGCTTCCATCCCCCTCTCCCCCTGCTTCACTCCTCAAATGTCTGTGGCTGCTTTCAGTTGGGCTAGGCAGGAGCCAGGAGCCAGCAACTCCATCTTGATCTCCCAACATGTGTGGCAGGAACTCAAGCACTTGAGCCACCCTTTGCTGCTTTCCTGGGTGCATTAGCAGGGAGCTGGGTAGTAACCAGAGAAGCCTGCATGTAAACCCTAGAAGGTGACAGCACCCCAAGCAGGGCCTTAACTTGCTGTGCCACAGTGCCCACTGCAGGAAGCAGATCTTAAGGTAGGAGACAGAAACCCAAGTTGTATGAAAGTTCAGTGTCAGAGGCTGGGTGGAGCCACAGTGTCAGGGATCCTGGGGAGGTGCCCCGAAGGTATCTGGGTTCCTTGGGCTCCTCCACAGGTGGGGTGAGTGTGGCAGCCTGGTGCTGGGGAAGCTGCCTGGCCTCTCCTCTAACTGTCATCTCTGTCTTCCCCCTGCTGCACGGGGGCTGGTGCTCCACAGCTGTGTGCTCCTGCCCTGTTACTCCAGGGCCTTCTGCAAACGGTACAGTGCTCAGCCTCCTCCAGCTCCCGCTTCCCCTGGCTGCAGGGTCCTGCAGATGGGCAAGGAGGGTCATTGGCACAGAGGGGTGGGGAATGGTGTGGATAACGTTGGAAGTGGGTTCTGGGAGGGGCTGACCTGGGCTTGGAGCTAGAGAGGAAACGCTTCCTAGGAAATGCACGCATGAATCCTTCTTGGGAGTTTGGGAGAACCTGCAGCTGTGTGAGGAAGACCATTCTCTGCCTCTCTGCTTAGGGCAACTTGGGGCTGACCCTTCCTCCCTGATCCCTTCTTTTTGCCCCTTTTGGTTTTGGGCTTTTGGCTGTGGACTCATGTAAGGCATTGGCCAAAAGAGGCTGTGAGCAGGCCACAAGTGGGTCACTTCTGTAAAGCTACCTGCTGCTGGTGGCCTTGGGGTACTACAGGTGTATGCTGAACTCAGGGTCACCTCAGCAGCCAGTTCACCACCATGGCTGTGGTTGTGGAGGCCCCAGCTTGGTCCTCCAGGGCTGCCTCCCATGTGGGCTGTGATATGCATGGTGCCCCTAGAGGTATATGCCAGGACAACTTTGTCCATCATTCTAATCGGCTTCTGACCTGGAGTGACCTACATGTGGGTGTAGACTGAAGAGTTCTACCACCTGGTGCCCTGGTGGCATGAGGATGGTGGCAAAGCCAGTGTTGCTCCCAAAGGTGCTCCCAGGGGTCCAGCAGTCCTCGAGTGACCCCAGACTCGTCTTGACTCTAGAGTTGAACTGCTTCCCACCACAGTTCTAGGGGTGGTAGGCCAAGGGTGATGATTGGCTGGGCTTGGAAGATTTAGAGGGGCAGGAGAGAGCTAGTATTTATCCCTGCCTCAGCTCTCCTACTACCTACATCAGACCATCTGCGGACAGATGAACGACTCTTGCAGAAGGAAACCCAGGTCAGTTAGAAGATGTATCCAGTGATTCCTTTTTAAGCTCCATGACGACCCCATGTAGAATATCCAACATAGCCCTTTAAATTATAGCCAATATTTTCTATATGTCAGGTCCTTCATGTATGGATGTACAGGTTGATCACTGCACAAGGATACGGTGATGAAGGAGCTGTAATTTCCAGCTCTGATGTCATCTATTTATATTTGTTGTGACAGTTTCCAGTAGATGGCAGTAAAGTGTGTTTTGTCCTAATCATGCAGAAAATATGAACCTTTTTCTGACATGGGAGTAGAGTTCTAAGAAAGGGACATCTTTTTCTACTTGTCACAAAGGTGCTGGATGAACAACAGTCCTAGTGAGAGTTTATGTGCACCAGGCGTTCTTCTAAAATGTTGGGTAGCTGGTCACTTCTACCCTTCTACTAACCTTTGGAAGTTGCTCATGTCAGCTAACCATTCTGTAGATGGAAAAGTTGAGCTGGAAGAAAGACAGACTAGCTTGATTAGGCTTGTACATGGCAGAGCATGTGAACTAGTAGTTAACTGGTCTAAGGTGGGAGCTCTGCCTTCCCAATACTGCCTGTCAGGTAGTCACGCAGGGTGCCTGGCTCTCAGTGGGCAGGCCAAGGGGACGCAGCCTTGCTCAGGGCTGGCCTGTGGCAGTGAGGGAGCTGCCCCCACTGTGTCTGTGGGCATTTACATTCCTCCTCTCCTCCCATAGAACAGATGTGGGATGTGGAGGTTTGGGGCTGGAGATGGAGCACCAGGACAGGGAGTCCCTTGGAAAGATTGGAGTCTAGAGGGAAGCACACGGGGCTGCAAGAGGCAGCCAGGGAAGAACGGACTCTGTGGTTGTTCTAGGATGGATGGGCAGCATGTGTGTATGTGCACACGCACACGTGTGTATGCGTGCATATGTCAGCAAGGAGGCAGTCCTGAGCAGCTTGGTGCATCTGAGCTTGTGCTGTGGGGAGGTGGGGCAGCCTGTGTTTCACATGAAGTGGGGAGATCTACACCAGGCCTCAGGTGCTTGAGTGGTGTCCTGGGTGAGGACAATGCCTGTTGCGAGCTGCTGGGGTTCCTTTCCACCTGTGCGCCTGCCTGTTTGTCCATGCTTGTGTTTCTGTGTCCCATCTCTCTCTGTCCTGTCTCTTGTTTGCTTGATCTTTATGCCATCTTGGTCTTCATCCATCCCACGTGCTACCCTTTTACCCACAGTCTGACGATGCAGATCTGCCCTACCCTCCACCTCAGAGGGAGGCCAACGTCTACATGGTTCCGCAGAACATCAAACCTGCTCTGCAGAGGACCGCCATAGAGGTGAGCCCCCCCGAGACATGGCATGGCTGCTGGGGTACAGAAGCCATGCCCTTCTTCCTTCCTGGTCCCAGCCCCATCCTCTCTTGTGGGTTTGGGGCCTTCCAAGACATGTCCTCCTCTTGGGTCCCCAGATTCTGGCGTGGGGCCTGCGGAACATGAAGAGCTACCAGCTGGCCAGCATCTCCTCCCCCAGCCTCGTGGTGGAGTGTGGGGGCCAGACGGTGCAGTCTTGTGTCATCAGGAACCTGCGCAAGAACCCCAACTTCGATGTCTGCACCCTCTTCATGGAAGTGGTGAGTCCCTTCTCCCTGCTGTCACCTGTGCTGCCCTGGTAGCCTCAAATGACCTACCTTTGTGGCTCTGGCTCCCTGCAGTGGTGGTGGTGGGGTTTCCGACTGATTCATGGTGTCTCTCCCTCTCCAGCAAAGTGGAAATGAAGCAGATAGAGCAGCCAGTGCTGTCAGCAGTGCCAATGGGGGCAGCTTGTTCTATCCTGGCCCATCTGCGACCAGCAGAAGCCCCCAACAGCCTGTTTTTTCCTTTCCAGGTTTTCTTGCACCCCCCAACCCTAAGTTTCCTCCAGGAACCTGCCAGGGCCCTCTGTGACTGTTGATCATGCCTGGAGACTTTCTCTGAGTGGGGCCTCCCCGAGGAGCTCACCCCCACAGACCTCGGCCCCTGGCTCTCTCTGACTCCTTAGGCTGCTGGGCCTCGTGGCTACAGTAAGGAGAGTCTGAGGACAGGAAAATGGTCTGTGAGATGAAAGTGCGGCAGAAATTCCAGGCCCAGTGGCTGTCAACAGGAGCCTCCTCTTGGCTGCACCACAGCCGCCACTGAAGGAGAGCTTATAAATTATTTCAAGTTGTGTGCCGAGTGCATTCAGGGTGGTGGGGTGGTGGTGGTTGAGGCGGGGGAAGCTGGATCTGGAAGCCGATTCTTTTGAGTATCCACTTGGGGGGCACTGTCTACAAGAGACGTTGAGTCCTGGCCCAGCCCCCTCTCCCCTCCTGGGCCAGTGAGGGCTTGGGGAAAGCTGCCTTGCTCTCTCTGGCTGGCGGCTCACCCCATGTCCCTGGAAGGTAAGGATGTGGGGCAAGGCTGGCTTCTGTGAATTACACAGAGAGAAGGTAAGAAACTTCTGCTCTGTTGGTCAGGACCTGGGCACCGTCAGTGACTGTTCTGGAGTTCTGGCGGTTGGGGTTAATCTGTGGGTTGCAGCCATTCTCTCTGTTCCTTGGACCTGCTTGACCACTTTCCCCTGTGCTTCCCAGAGATGGGCTCAGGCCAGCATCCAGAGGTTCACTTCTCTTCCCCCAGATGCTACCCCGGGAGGAGCTCTACTGCCCTCCCATCGTGATCAAGGTCATTGATAACCGCCAGTTTGGCCGCCGGCCTGTTGTGGGCCAGTGCACCATCCGTTCCCTGGAGAGCTTCCTGTGCGACCCCTATTCGGCCGAGAGTCCATCTCCACAGGGCGGCCCAGGTAGGGGACAGGGCTTGAGGCTGGACTGTGGGTCCAGGTGAGAACCACCCCAGGGACTGGCCCCTTGGTGTGTAGTGAGAAGTGGACCAGGAGGTGGAGGGGCGGGGAAGGGAAGGGATCTTGCCTTGGTTCTTTGTGGCCGAGGAGAGAGGAGCCCCTCTGAGGCTTAGCCACGGCTGCCCCACAGATGATGTGAGCTTGCTCAGCCCTGGAGAAGACGTGCTCATCGACATTGATGACAAGGAGCCGCTCATCCCCAGTCAGGTAGGGCTGGTCCTCAGGTCCCTCTCTGTCCTCAACTTGAAGGGTGGGAGTTCGCCGTCTGGTTTGGGTTGGAGGGGGTGGGAGTGGGCATGGTCTGGTCCTGGGTTGGGGATGGGAATGGGCTTGGTCTTCTGATTGAGATGCCATTGTTTTGTTCCCCTTCATTGGGGGCTGCACTGGAGTCCAGCAGGCAAGTTAAGGCAGAGAGGGGTGGTGAATGGAGGAGTTTCACGTCTCACTTGGATGGCATCTGGGGCCCTCCTCCAGCCCCTTCTTAGAAGGAAGAATCTTATACAAGCTTGTGCTTGGTGGCATCCTGGGGGCAACTTAGGAGAGAAGGCTGTTCCAGACTGATAGCCCCAGGCCCCTACCTCCAGCAAAGGGAAGGAGAAGGGGCAGGACAGGCCCAGGGCTCCAAGGGTCCCTGATCCCATGGGGAGAAAGAAGGAGCCAAACAGTGCTGGCCTATGCCCATAGCTTAGGCCAGAGAGCCCGGCTGGGTGGCTGTAACCCTTGTTCACCAAGTGGGCAGTGCTGACCCTGGCTTGGGCCCTGTAGTCCAGTCCTTCCCACAGTGGAAATGGAGAAGGGTCTCACTGTGAGTACCTGACCTTGAACTTGCTGCTATGGGTTGTCACCCTCCTTTCTAGACTTCTGGTGATGTGGGTCACACCCCTGGCACTGCCACACCACCAGGAGCCCTCCTGCCTGTATTGTATATTGAGTGTGCCCTCAGCAAGTAGACAGGGTGGCACAAAATGGTGGTTCCTGTTCTGTAAATCAGCAAGCTTGGGTGCCAGGCTTGGCTGCCTTGGCCTTGGCCTCCACTTTCAGGCTGCCCTGCTGCCCTGCAGCCCTGCAGCTATGTTTGTGGGCGTTGTGTCTACCTGCCCCTCGGGCTGTTGGCTGCTGCTTTCTCTCATGCTCACTGTTCTGCCAGCACTGTGATTGCTGGCTCTGGCCTTGCTGCTGACGAGGGAGGTCCTGCTCTGTGTTTTCCCTGTTGCTGAGAAATCTCGAAGCCCCGAGCTCTCCTGCTTTCCTGGACTCTGCCCCGACATCCTGCCTGCTCAGGACACCTCGTGTCCCTGCTCCCTTGGTCACTCTTGAAGCCTCTGCATGGATATGGTCACCTGCTTTGAGAGCCTTCCCTGGCCACTCCCCTTCTGCTGCCCTATTGGTTTGTGTCTGGGCCACGCTTGCCTCAGATCCTGTCTGTGACCATGTAAGTCAACCTTTTCTCCATGCTGGGTCAAGGCTGGCCACTGGAGATCCTCGCCTGTGGTATGCTTAGTGTGTCCAGTGTAGGTCAGCCTGGTGTGTGTGTGTAGAAGTGGGTCTGGGTAGTGGGTGGATAGCTGGATGGGCAGTTGGGTTGATGATCTTTCCATGGCTGGGGAACCCGTATGGATGTTTGAGGTGGCTCTATATCAGATGAGTCTGAACGCCATGCTGGTGTCTGGTTGGGTATTTATGGCTACAGTGGGCAGATAGTTGACCCCCCAACTCTGGGCTGCTCAATCCTGGTCCCCGCAATGATTCTGTTTGGAAGGAGTGGGGCTTGTTCAGAGGGATTTATGTTCTGTGAGTGCTGCCCTCCAAAGTCTATAGATTTGGATGGAAGGCAGAGGTGATTGTTTTGGGCCCTGCTGGCTACAAGCACAGCCAGCAGCTGATGAGGAGGTGGCCCTGGTTGACCATCCTCCCAGCATCTACAGCAGGGATCTGGGGATGGGGTCCAGCAAGAGCCAGGCCTGTGCGCCTTGTGGGATCCCCTTGTCACTCTGGCTAGAGCTGCTGAGTGGGCATCTGGGAGGAGTGGGCATCTGGGAGCTAGACTCCTAGATGTCTGCCCATGTGGGGAGCAGCAGGGACTCACCTGGCTTGAGTAGAGGGTAGGAGGAGGAGGTGAGATTAAATTGCTCTGATGAAAGGCTTGGACTCTGGCCTCCCTGAGCAACTTGCTTGATGGAGGAATAGAGCCTCAGCTCTGGCTGGGAGCTCTGGTTCTGGGGAACCCTTTGGCCTGGTGGTACCTGATTGTGTGGGGATGATTTTCCTTTTGATGCTTTGGGTTGGTCTGGCTGGTACAGGAAGTGCTCACGGACTCTGTCTCTTATCCACAGCTCCTGGCACTCTGGAGGCCCAGAAGCTCCAATGTTGATGCTGGAGGGGGTTGGGCATGTTCCCTGGATTTGCCAGCTCATTCTGGCCCTCTCCTGCCCCCGGTGCAGATAGCATGGAAGGCCCTGGATCATTCCCCCCCACCCCCCAGGGACCGGAAGGATGGACAGTCTGGCAGGAGTTTTGCTTGGCTATTGTTTGTGCAGCCCATTTGAGGCCTATGGATGAGGCAACCCCTCTGGTGTGCTCATCAAGTCCTGGCTGTTGAGGCTGTTCCCTAGCTCACATCTGCTGTCCTCAGATCTGACTTCTGCTTAGGTCCTGCCTGTCCTTCCCCTGGTTTTCCCCTTCTCTCTGCTCCAGATGCTCTTCAACATTACCAGCCCAGGTCCTGGGATAAGCATGCCATACACATTCTGAAAATGCCACCTGCATAAGCCCTTTCTGTTGCCCATGTCACCAGCGGGCTCTTGGGACAGAGTATTCCCCAGGACCTTGGTTGGAGTTTTGCTCTTTGTCAAGAGGGCCCATGCAGGGGCTGACTTGGTGTGTGCTAAAGGCAGATCTGCCCACTTTGTCTTCCTGGGCATGAGGGTCGCATGTTTCTGTTAGTGGGGAAGATGCTAAGTAGGGACCTGACAGAGTTCTTGACAGGTAAGGGGTATGAGAAATGCCTCTGCATATGCACTTAAACTCTGCTGATTGTCCTTGTTCCAGCTGCTGCCTTACCAATGGCCCTGAGGCTGGCAACCTGGGGGTGGGCTGGGTGAGTGTGTGCCGGGTGTACATCTGAACCAGTAGCAGGGGAAAGGATGCATGCTTTTTAGGGTACTGGCAGAGGCGTGCCCTGCTTTCTGATCGCGTGGCCTTGACTTAGCTTTCTAAGGGCAGATGTGAGTGTGTCTCCTCAGGTGTACCATGGAATAAGTGGTTCTCTGCTTTGAACAAAGAATATAATCATTTTTCCTGATAGCAAATGTGCTGCATGCTCACGACCCACGAATTTAGAAAATAAGGAGAACTGATGATTAGGTAGGCACTGTGTCCAGCCAGAGGTGCCACCAGCACCTCATCTCCGGGTTTCTCTTTCTGGTTCTCTCTGCTTCCAACTTGGTGGCTGTCTTTCAAATAAAATTGGGGCCTTTGGCTTCCCAACCCATCTCTCATATTAAAGCCATACTTGGTGTCATGATTAGGGAGATGAGAAGAGTAAACAAGAAATGTCAGAGCTTGTTGCTTCAACCTCCTACCCCAACCAGGGTCTGGAGGCTCGAGGGGGAATGGTGGCCTCTGTCCCCCTTCGTCCCATGTTTTCACCTTTGGGCACTGAGGAAGCCCTCAGGGCTCTGGGTGGAGGAGGCCAATCTGGCGGGTGGACAAACCCAGGAGACACACTCTGGGCAGGGTAGCAGCAGCTGCAAAAGCATTGAGGAAGAGAAGCACAATATACCAGAGAAAGGATGAGAGGGCCAGGAAGCAGGGGCTGGTGGGGACCAGAGGTGTCAGGGCAAGACTGGCCCTTTTCTGGGCCTGGAGTGAGCCCCAAACTATTCTCATTTCATTGGCAACAAGACCCTGGAGTCTCTCATAAGGGTCAGGAAGGGTGGGTGTTGGCTGGCCTTCGGAGGCCACTGAGAGACAGGGGTCGCCTTAACTTCCTGGCCCAGATAATAGGAGTGTGCTGTGTCAAGGGTAAGGGGAAAGTGAGGTCTGGGAACTGAGGTCTCACATACAGCATGGTACATTGCTGAGGTACTGCTAATGAGACTGGTAGTTTCCTGAACTGCTCTGGCATGTGGATCAGCGTGAGCTGAGTATCAGGGCTGGATGGGATAGGGATAGCCTACAGGGCTCAGGGGTTTGGAGCATTGGAGAGAGGAGGGCTTGCTTGGTGGCTGGAGGAACCTGTGTCCGTGTCAGGGCAGTGGTAGGATATAGATTGAATTTGAACCGGTGTGTAAAAAGACAGGCTGCATGTGTGTGGGGTACAGGTGCATGTGTGTAATACAGGTGTATGTGTGAGCATATATGTGATATAGTTGGGGTGTGTGGATGTGGGGGGTTAAGGAGGAACCTGGCCTGGTGGGCTGCTATACAGGAGGCATCTGAGGGCAGCAGTGACCTGTCCTGCACCCCATGGCTTGGGTGCTGGGGCTGGCTTGCTCCCAAGCCCCTGGGCTTGAGCTAATTTTGAGCCTGCTGCTCCCATTATAGTCTCTGGGACGCCGTGAAGGTGGGAACGCGCCCCAGAATTGGAGTGGCCAATTGTGGCTGAGTCCCAAAGGGGAACGTGTAATTTCTGCCACTGGACCCAATCTTTGCCACACTATGTTTAGCTTTATTTTCACTCCCTCGTGCTCCCGTGAACTACTGGTTTTCCTCTTCACCTTTCTAAAAAAGGAATCACGTTAAAATAACAATATGGTTTCTGGTAGGGGAGTTGTGGGGTGAGACTTAGCAGGGCCAGTCTCTTCTGGGGGTCCCACAATGCCAAACATGGGGTTGTACCCTGGAGCTTTCTGAAAGTCCTGGCTGGATATCCATGGGCCATCCTACAGGTCTGATCTGTGAGTGCCAGCATCTGCTCATTTGTGGCTGCAGGCATGGCCCCATCCCCTGTGTCTTTGTCTGAGCCCTTGCTGACCCCAGGAGAGACCCCAGGCTTTCTCTGCCAAGAAGGGAGGACAGTCTAGGGTTTGGCTCTTAGGGACTCCTCCTTGAGCTCTGTGCTCCAGGTTCAAGAAAGAGAGGGAGTCTTTCCCTTGCAGCTCTGATTCCTTCACCTCCCCAGCCACCTGCTTGTATATTTGTGTCCTGATGAATTCAATCTTTTCCCCCATCTACCATGCTCCTCTCTTCTACATGAGCAACTACTTACACCCTGCCAATGTGCCTCTCCTTGTCTTGTCCACGCTGATCCATCTTCCACCAGAGCACCTCCCCTTCCTTCCAGGACTACTCTCATGGCCTCTGAGCAAGTTCCCTTGCCTCTCGGGCTGAGCCCTGAGTCCCTCTTAGCCCTCAGCCCAGGGATGCTCCCCATAAAACAACAACTAACAATGCTGGAAGATTGAAGGCAAGGGTCCCATCTGATGCAGAAAGTTGTCTGCAGCAGAAGTTGGCGTGTTGGACTTGCATAACCCCTGGAATCCCTTGACATAGGCTTTGGGGGGAGCCATAGCTTGCTGCTTGCCCTCCAGAGGAGAAGACTGAGAAATGGGCACTTGAATAGGAACTGTGTTCAGCAGGGATGATGTGGGTTAGTTCCTAGGAGAGAGCACAAGGTGTGATTGGGAGTTGGAGTGCCTCTGAGGTGGGCAGACTAGGGACAGGCAGAGAGAGCCGTGTGAGAAAGCAGAGCAGTTGGTGGTCCGAGGTGGTCTGAGGGCAATGAGAGAGCAGGTAAGAGACTGTCATTGGCTGAGGCTGGTCCATGGGCCTCACCTGGTCTTCACTATATTCATATTCACTGTTGCATGGGGAGGTGAGTGCCAAACCAATTTCCTAGAAGAGGATGCTGATTCTAGAAAGAGCAGGGAGCTGGCCTATGGTCACACAGGTGGCGCTGGGAGTGATCCAGGCTTGCTTGTTTCACTTGGAAGCAGATGCTTCTCCATGCCATGAGCCATCTTTCCACAGGAAAAGTGGAAGGTGCCTGGATGGGAAAGTTCTGCATCCCTGGGGCCGTCCGTGGTGTGGATTCCCTAACCCTGTGGCTAACCAGCATATTTATTTGTAGCTTGCAGATGGGCTGTCGAGCTTGGCCCCCACTAACACGGCGTCTTCTCCATCCAGTCCTCATGTATGTATTGTTCATCTCCTTGTGAGCCTCTTGATATCCCCTGAGAGAATGGGTTGTGGGGGGATGGAGGGCTGCATGGGGCCAGAGGAGGGGAAGCAAAGAGGTATTGCCTGAACTCCAGCGGAAAAGATCTGCCTTTGCTTGCTCTGTGCAGCAGAGAGAGAGTACAGAGAAAGCTCTGGGCTGATCTCCACCAAGGACATCCCTGTGCTATCAGCCAGTGCATCTGGAATTTGCCCCAAACCCATAGAGCTGTTGGGTGGGGTTGCACGGGCCAGTGGAAGCAAAGTGCACCCAGCTTAGTCCTGACTCCTTGGGACATGGGTGGGTAAGGGCAGGCTGGCCTGCACAATTCTACTTGCAATGGAGAGTGGGTGGGCTGTGGAGCCCTACTGGCCCCAGCTGGTTTCAGGCAGGTTCCCAGAGGTCTGGTTGGGCAGTGGTCAGCTCGTGTACTTCCCTCAATGGGGGTTGTAGCTCCCCACAAGGGTTTTGGTGTTCATCTTTCAGTGTCTACTCCCTGAGTCCCTGACCTACTGGGAGGAGGGTGGCACAGAGAAGGGACTCTGACAAGAGGCAGCGAGTTAAATTCCACTAGTGGTACCCCTGACCAGGAGGCTGGAGATACACACACACATGCACTCACACATAATTTTCATAGTTTTTCTGATATATCTCTTATAGAAGACAAGGAAAAATCATGAAGTGTGAGACAGAAAGTTAAGAGAAGCACTGTTAAGATTTTGATGCTCCTGCATGTTAAGTTGCTTGCACACACATGCATACATTTTTCGGGCAAAATTGAAATCATGTTAGACTTTTTATGATTGACATTTTAAACGTAGACATTTTTGTGAACGTTTCCCTGTGTTTTTATAAAAATAGGGCTACATGCTGTATGGACATTCATAAAGTTTTAACTGTTCCCTATCATTGGACATTTAATTTGTTAATTTCCACTATTGTCTTGGAAGGAACTATTGTCCTTGGAGGAACTATTTCAGTTTCCTTTTTATAGGTCCAGCCTACTTCTTGTTAAAATTCATTCCTAGGCATTTTTATAGCCTTTGCTGCAATTCTAGATAAAATATCTTTTTTTTAACCCCTTTGGGATTCTGTCTCACTAATGCTAGGAATATAAGAAAACAAGATTTTTGTGTATTTTCTTTGAAAAAGAACCTTTTTAAGGCTCCTTCTTTCATTCTGAGAGTTGTTAATAGATTCTGCTGCATTTTACAAGTAGATTTTTTCAAATAATAATAAATGCCACTTTTTTTTGTATTTGTACCTCATTCCTTTTTCCAGAATAACTGGAAATATTCCAGAATAATTTTCCACTTGATAATTGAGATGTTCACGAACAAAACGACTGAGTCATGTTTCTGGAGACTGTCTTACCATTTTCCCACTAATATGGTAATGAGTGATAATTTGAGGTAGTTACTTTTGATTTTACTGAGATTGTGTCCTGGATTATTAGTTTAAACATAGCTTAAAAATAGGGATAGGGAATTTAATTTTTATCAAATGTGGTCCAGTATCTATCAAGAGGATCCTTTTGCATTCAGCTGTCTTGTTAATATAATGTATGGTTGTGTTGTGCTCCTGGGATAAACCCAAATTAGTCTCTTGGTCATTTACTGTGAGTGAAGACCCATTATCTGATGCGATCAAGACAGGTTGTTTATTGGCTAATTGAACAAGTTAAACAGCAACTCATTAAAAGCCGTGTATACCTACCATACATTTAAAACTGTCTCTGTATGCCTTCACTTGCTGATCATTTGACAGGTGCTAAGCGTTCTTTTTCTGAATTTGAGTGTGCTGATTGGTTATGCCATTCTTTTAGAACAAATTACACCTAAAAAGTGCATTACCAGTGACTTGTAGCTTTAGGTTTATTAAAAATTGATAAGAACTTAGTAATCCTTACAAAGAAGACATGAGTATAAAATCCTTATAAAGTAAGATACCCCTTGCACTTTCGTCTCTTGAAAAAGTATAAAATTAATATTCATATGTACATAATACCCTTTCTGTTTAAATTCAAATTTTATGTGTTTTGTAACATGTGCTTGATTTATGTAGTCGCCTTTATCAGTACACCTGGCATGGGTGTGTTTGGGAACAAATACAAGTAAGTGTTGGCAAGCACGCCATTCCCCTGCTGGGGCTGCAGTGGGCATCCTGGAGGCTCTGTAGACAGCATGGTCAGCTTGCTGCCCAACACAGTGTGGAGGGCATTTATTTATCTCAGTTAGAGGGGAGTGTGTAAGGAGAGCTACTAGCTACTACTGACTTCCGATTGTTGTTACTTATTTACATTTTTGTACCCCTTACTAAATTCTTACTAAAAGTAAGAATTCCTTTTAGGCTTTCTGCAACATTTTGATACCACTGTTCTAGAGGCTCCAGGAAGCATTTTTCAGGTGACTCTGTGTCTATTTGTCTTCAACTGTTGCAGTTCTCTGATGCTGACTACAGTGTTCCAGTAAGGTTTGATGTCAGAGAAAGAAAGTACTCCACTTGTTCAGTTTCTGGAATGCCTTTGCTCTTCTTGTCCTTTGCTTTACTACCCAGGTTTTGGTCAGCTTCTGACCTATGGGATTTGTGACTCGTGTAGTGAGTCTCTGAATCAGTTTGGGGAGAACAACTATTTTTCTAATACTGCTTTTAAACCATGAATGTGATGCGTTTACTTAATTATATCTTTAATGTCACACAGTGAATTTTTATTTCACCTTAGGAAGTCAGGTATAGTTCTCTCTATCTTTTCTTTCTTTTTTTTTTTTTTTTAAGATGATTTATTTTTTCTCAGAAAGGCAGATTTACAGAGCGAAGGAGAGACAGAAAGATCTTCTGTCTGCTGACTCACTCCCCAAGTGACCATAATAGCCAGAGCTGAGCTGATCCAAAGCTAGGAGCTAGGACTTTCTTTTGAGTTTCCCACACAAATGCAGGGTCTCAGGGCTTTGGGCCATCCATTATTGCTTTCCCAGGCCACAGGCAGGGAGCTGGATGGGAAGTGGGGCAGTCAGGATACTAACTGGCGCTCGTATAGGATCCTGGTGCATGCAAGGCGAGGATTTAGCCTCTGGGCCATCGCGTTGGCCCTTTTCCTCCTCTTCCTTCCCTGGCTCCCCACCCCCCAGTACAGCTTTTTATTAGACTTAATTGTAGCTCTTTTATGCATAATTTCTGTTAATTGTCTTTGTCTTGGTACCAGTTCTAATTAGTTTTTGCTCATGTGTAAGTGAAATTGATCATTATATGCTGATTTTAAATTCAGAAACTTTGCTCAACTCTTATTAATTATATTGATTTGTGAATATTCCTGGGTGTTCTGCGTGTAAACTGTGATTAATCAATTTTGATTCTTTGTACATTTTATTTATTTTTCCTTTTGGTTGTGTCCTTTTCTTATTACACTGGTAGGACCTCTAGTTTGATGTTTTATGTAGCTGGTTATAGAGCGTGTTCTGTTGACTTGAAAGGGAATACATTTTTGTATTTCACTACTGATTGCGAAATATGGTGAACTATTATTCTGAATATTGTTAAATTCTGTTGAATGTTTTTTTATGTTTGTGTTTGAGCAATCATATGACTTTTTTCTGTGATATGTTAATGTAATTAATTACAGTAAAAGGTTTTTTTTTTTTTAGTATCCAAATTATTTTGCATTTCTTGAACAACCTAGTTTGTTCTAGAACCTCATTTGGTGAACATATATGACTGTTTTTCCTACATTGCTGGGTTTAATTTGCAAATATTTAGGACTTTTTATGCATCAATTTTTATGAATGAAAATGACTTCTCTTTTTCACACTATTTTTTTGTGTTTGGTAGTTCGATAATAGTGAGCCTGTAAAATGACTTGGGAAATATATACTCCTTTTCTTTAGTCTCAAAGAATGATATAAGGTGGCCATTATCTGTGTTTAAATATTTGGTAGATTCACTTGTAAAACTGTCTAGACGTAATAATCTCCTAGGAGATATTTTAAACTGCTAATGTCATTTTTTTCAGAGTTTAGAGGACCTTTGAGACTTTTGGTTTCTGTATGACTCATTTTTGTTGATTTATATTTTATAGACGTTTATCTATTTTGTTCTTAAATATTGGCATAAAACTTTTCATAATAATCTTAATTTAAAAAATTTGTCATGCCTCTTTTCATTCCTAACCTTATATTTTACTGTTCTTGCCCGACTTCATTAGATTCTCTTCAAGGACTCCATTTTTAGTTTGCTTTCTTATTTTCTAGTTCGCTAATTTATTATTTCAATCCTTTTTCATTTAATTCTGTGTAAACATTCAGGGCTATTGAATTCCCTGCAAGTACTGCGACAAGTATTATTTTTATTGTTTTTTTTTTCTAATTTCTATTATTTCATCGACACCTGAACTGTCCGAGGAGAATTTGGAAGTTTTTATATTTAAATTCTCTTCTTAATGTTGGTTTGTTGTTAATGTATACTGTGGCCTGGACAAGGAAATCTAAGTGTAGTGATACATGGAAATGATGTTACACTTGCATTTTGGCTTACTAATTGTCAACCTGTAGAGTTGTCTTGTGTGTGCTCAGAAAAAATGTATATTCTTCAAATATGTAGAATATGTTCATTTAAAACAGGCTTCTTAGCTGTGTTATCTGTTTTTTTTTTTAAGATTTATTTTATTTTTATTGGAAAGGCGGATATACAGAGAGGAGAAACAGAGAGGAAGATCTTCTGTCCAATGATTCACTCCCCAAGTGAACACAACGGTCGATGCTATGCCGATCTTAAGCCAGGAGCCTCTTCCAGGTCTCCCACGAGGGTGCAGGGTCCCAAAGCTTTGGGCCATCCTCGACTGCTTTCCTGGGCCACAGGCAGGGAGCTGGATGGGAAGTGGAGCTGCCAGGATTAGAACTGGCACCCAAATGGGATCCCGGGCGTGCAAGGCGAGGACCTTAACCACTGTGCCATTGCACTGGGCCTGTTATCTGTTTTTTCTCAAAGATTTTAAAAACTTATTTGAAAGGTAGAGTTACAAAGAGGGAAAGGGAGAGTGAAAGTTAGTTAGCAAAACAGAGAGACAGTGACCAAGCATGATGGCCAGGACTGTGCCAGGCTGAAGCTAGGAGCTCAGAACTTCTGAGTCTTCCACGTGGGTTCCGGGGCTCAAGCACTTGGAATGTTGTCCACTACTTTCCCAAGCACATCAACAGGGAGCTGGGTCGGAAGTGGAGCAACCAGAACTTGAATCAGCACCCACGTGGGATACTTGTGTTACAATGGTTTAACTTGTTATGCCAAAAACAGCCCCAGTTGTGTTATCTTTTTTTTTTTATGTTTATTTTTTTAATTTGCAAAGCAGGGTTCCAGAGGGAGGGAGAGAAAGGGATCTTCATCTGGTAGTTCCCCCCCAATGGCTGGAACCAACAGGGCTGGCCCAGGCGAAAGCCAGAAACCTGGAACTCCCTCCAGATCTTCCATGGGCATGGCAGGCTTCTGCTTTGCTAAGCGTGTTAACAGGGAGCTGAGTTGGAAGAGGAGCTGCTGGGACTCAAAGTGACATTCATGTGGAGATGTCAGTGTTGCAGGCGTGGCTTAACGTACTACATCACAACAGTAGATTTCCCTTAGTTACTTTCTGGTGTATCTTTTTCCATCTTTCTACTTTCAGCTTTTTTGTGACTGTATATTTTCAGCTTTAGAGTTATTCCTTGTTTCTAGTCCCTCAGTGATAGTAAAGACATTTAACATGCATCTTTCATGTAGAAAAGTCTAGATTTCATTGGCATTTATAGCCGTTTCCAGAATATTACAAGAAACTTAAATACTTCTAATCACCTGCCAGTTTACAAGCATGTGTTCAATACTGTCTTTCCATCTTCAAAAACTAAATTGTAAAAGCATTTTTTAAAAAAAAAAATGCAGCCTGAAATGTTTTTCCTTAAATAAAAAAGTAAAAAGTAAAAATTTTGGTAAATTTGTGATATATCTTTGTGAGGTTGCAGTATGATTTCAACAATGCTTGCAGTGCAAGCTGATGGAAATATGCAGAAACATACTCTAATTGTCCTCAGTGAGTATTTCTTAACTCTGTTCAAATAAAAATGATTGTCCAGGGCCCGGCGCGGTGGCGCAGTGGTTAAGGTCCTCGCCTTGCACGCCCGGGATCCCATATGGGTGCCAGTTCTAATCCCGGCAGCTCCACTTCCCATCCAGCTCCCTGCTTGTGGCCCAGGAAAGCAGTCAAGGATGGCCCAAAGCCTTGGGACCCTGCACCCTTGTGGGAAGAGGCTCCTGGCATCGGCCATTGCATTCACTTGGGGAGTGAATCATTGGACAGAAGATCTTCCTCTCTGTCTCTCCTCTCTGTATATCTGCCTTTCCAATAAAAATAAAATAAATCTTAAAAAAAAATGATCATCCTAACCCTAATCATATTTAAATGGCCATTACAATGTATTGTTTTTTTAATTTGAAAGAGGGGCAGGAGAAGGGAGAATTTCCATTACTGACGGACTTTTTAAATGCCTGCGATGGCTGTAGCTGGGCCAGGTTGCAGCCTGGAACCTGCTTCTGAGTCTCCTACATGGATGGCAGGAGCTCAAGCACCTGTTGCCTCCCAGGATCACGTTAGCAGGAAGCTGGATTGGACGTAAAGGTGGAACTGTATCCCAGGCCCTCAGATGTGGGTGTGGCCATCCGGGAGGCTGCTTAACATACCATCCCACGAACTCACCCTCAAATGATTAATATTTTTAAAGGATTCCATTTTTTCTTTCGTCTGCGCTCATGTTGCCTGTTCTTTTTGTGTGTCAGCCTTCCCCCTCCTGGGGCCATTCTCCTCGTCTTCATTTAGGTGTCTGTAATCAGGGCCTGTTCTGCACATACTGTCTCACTTTTTAATTGCCTGCGAGTATTTTTATTTCCTCCTCACTCTAGAAAATGCTAGTCTAGCTGACAGTTGTTTTCCGTCATCACTGATTTTTGGCTATGATTGTGCTGTCCTCTTTCTAAATGGGAGGATTATTTTATTTATTTATTTTTTTAACTATTTATTACTTCTGGGTAATTGTCAGTCACGTTTCTTCAAATATTACAAACCCATTCATGATCTCTTTTCTCCAAGTCAGTTAAACTTTCTTTCATCTTATGTGTTTCTGCTTGTTGTACTCTAGCTAATTTCTGCTACATCTTCCAGGTCACTGAATTGTTAGCTCTTTCTGATGTTCTGTTTTACCCTTTTAATTGTTGCTGTTTTTATTTCTAAAAGTTTTCTTTCTATAGATCTTCTTATTTATCTCTGAGGGCTCCCGGTCTCTTTTTATGTCCTGTTAACACCATTTAGTTCTGTAGATAGTTCCTCCCCTTCCCCCAGCTCCTGCTTCTGACAGCTCGGCTTTCCATCGCACCAGCGGGTCTCATTTTGCGTTGGTTGGCAGTAGCTGGCTATTGCTCATGGTGTCTCGTTCCTTATGTGTTTTACTATTTTTGATTGTGAACTCATGCTCCTTGGAACTTTATCTGAGAATTCTTTGAGGCCTGGATGGAAGTCACATTCTTCCAAAGAGTGTATGTGTTTACTTTTACCAGATGCTTGGAGACACTACAAACCCAGATTCACTTAAAACTAAATGTTCGGCTTGTGGCTTTTGGGTCCCTTAGTTAGTATGCATTCTGGCTCCTTATTTCTCTTGGATTTTTCCTTTCTCATCTACCCTTAAGGATTTTCTTTACATTCCCATGAACAGCGTCATGCATTTAAAATAGATTTTTAAAGATATGTGTTAATTTACATCTTAGAGGATTTCTCTGGCTGTCTGGGTTGTCATTTTACTGGAAATCAAAATCTTCATTATCGTTTTTTGATGTGACAGTCATATTTCTCTGTAAGCAGGTTCTCTCTCCTTTAGGACCGTGTACTCATGAGGCTTCTGTGAGTCTAAATCAGCAATTTGTTTGCTTCTGGTTTTTACTCTTTAGCACAGCATTTGTCTAAGCCCTCAGATTGCTCTTTTATTTTGAACTGGAGTATGTTCTTTCTGTCTCTTATTTGTCCTTCTGAAGTGGGAAGGCCTTGCTTATGCAGTGCTGATGACACAACTGGTAAGTCTGTCCTGTAACGCATGGCCCCTTCCAATGTTACACTCAGGGAGAAGGAAATAGTTTAGATTTGCTGTAGTTTCTCCTTGCTACTTAGAAATGCAACAGGATGGGATAAGGAAGAGTAACAGACCTGGTTACCTGGGTCTTATCTCCAGGCTAAAGACTTTGCTCTGGTTGTGGCAACAGCTAGGTACTATCCAGGGTCCTGTGGCTTGTCCAGGCCTGTGGCCTCCATGTGGAAGTTTCTTAAGTAAGGAGAGGCATACCCTCCAGACCCACAGCACCACAGTGTCCCTGTAGGCAGATGTCTGTAGTCTCTACAGAGCAGATGCTTGACCTGGTGGGCTCAAACGTCTGCTAGGTCAGTTACTGGCTTGGATGCATATTATTCAAGTTTCTAAGCTGAGGCTGCGAGTTTACCAGTTCATGGCAAGAAATGTGTCGGCCTGGGGCATGTGACCCTGGACTCTAGCCAGCCCCTGGTTTCTCTGTAGCCTCTTATAATTGGGAAGGTGAATTGTTGGAGAAGAACACATAGGCAGAAGGAGCAGAGCAGGTTCTGTGACTAAGAATCTGTCTTCGGAGGCACAGGCAGCTCTGGTGCCTCGCCTCAGCTTCCTCACCCCTCGGTGCTGCTGTGGACAGCTGTCCTTGTTCAACCCTTCTTCCTCTTGGCCTGGCCTTCCAGTTCTTCCCTGACCTGTTATTTCTCTAGATGTGTTGAAGGCATCCTTCCCTCTTACAGTTAAGGCTTCGTCTGGAAGGCATTTTTTTTCCCTGTTGAGATGATTTTTGTCTCTCTTTGACTCTCTATGCATTTATTTCATGGTCAAATTCTCCAGGAGCAGCCCCATTTCCCTTAATTCCAAGTCTTTTTGGGTGGGTGGGGAGAAATGCCTCATTGCAACTCATGGGTACTGACAACAATTTACCCCTAGACTTTGAAGCAAAGGTTTTCTTGAGCTGAGGAATCAATTACAGGGTGTGGCTCCTAAGTGAGGAAGCATTTCCAGAAGGCATCCAAGACAACTGTCTCTGAACTTCGTGGCTGCATCTCTAGACTTGGGAGATGATGGAGAATCTCTTTCCATCTGTGGTTTCACCTGCACTCTTGGGCATGTTTGGGTGCTACTTGGGCAGACGCTTGTTCCAACGTGGATTTCCCGAGGGCGTGTGTTTGAGCAGGAATGCTGGTGTGTGCCTGAAAGTTGCACACCCAAGCTTCCCAACAGGTCTCTCTGGTTCAGCCATGTCACCAGCGCAGCCTGCTGGTCCCTTGATCTGTGCACTCTGATGTGGGAGGTTTGATACCCGTCATCGGTATAATCTGGACCTTTCTCCGTGACTCATTCTTTCTCTCATTTTCTCAGAGCACATACAAATCGCCCCATCCAATGACAAGTGAAGGCCCAGGGGAGGCGAGGGGAGGGAAATCAGAGCTGAAATCTGTTAGCTATTTGGAGTAATTGGCTATTTGCTGTGTTTGCTGGTTGGGAAGCAGAGCACATACTTTACGGTCTCTCCTGTTACGGAGGCTGGAGTCACCCGCCGATATTGGATCCTCCTTGCCGAAGCCCTTGGCTCCGGGCGCCTTTCCCCTGCTTGGCATTCCTGTGGTCTCCTTGGGGGTGCACCCCTCCTCCCTTGATGCTCACTGCAGGGGGCACAGCCTGGGGTGAAACTCATCTGGCAAACTCCAGGGCTCCATCAGGAAGGGGGAGGCTCCAGTTCCCTCGGAGCAGTCTTCCATCCCAACGCATCCAGGACCCCTTCCCCAGGAGACCATTCCCCCTAAGCCATGAGGAACCTCTTTGTCCATTTGTAGAGCAAAGGTTCGTCTCTTTCTGAAGGGACAGTCTCCATTTGCCTTGGAAGTCTCCTAGACAAGGAGTCCTTGCTGAGGTCTGAGAGTACCTTCTTACCGCTTTTGGTCCCATCTCCTCACAAGATTGGGTCTGAGAAGTGCTTGGAATCTGGTGCCATGCTGCCTGCCCAGCTCAACCTGATCTCCGGGGGCTCAGGGAAGCTTGCGAACCCACCCCGAGTCTTTAACACCCCTTCTACACCCACTGAGGCAGGGGAAAATCAGTGTGAATTAGTAGCAAGTTCGAAATAGTGAATATTTGAAAAGCAATGTGATTTTGCAAATGAAAACTCACACAGTAACTAGAAAGTAGATTGACTTTGGCACATGGTAGGCTCCCCCGAAATCCTTTTAAAATTGAATTTAAGATAGCTAATATTAGTGTCTGTAGTTTGATGGATGTTTCTGCAGTCCTGGGACGTCCTTCAAAAATAGTTTTTCTCTTTAGTCGTTGGTTGGAACTCTTAAGAGGCAAAACTGTCTACATAAGCAGAATGAAGGCAGGGTAAACTTTTGTCCAGGCTGTACTGGAATCACCTCAAGTTCTGAATTAGTGTTTTGTTGCTTTCTTCACCTGTTCATGGGATCATGTTGCCCTTGTAGAGAGCAAGTCAAAGGCCAAATAGCTATCTTAGGATCCTGATTTGGGGATAAAACAAGTCTGGATCTCCCACAGGTGCCCCACTCTATGTGAATCCCCCACCTGCAATTGGCCAATAATTGGGTCTCCTGACTGTTTGCTTGACTTTGCTTGGTATTGGGCATGCTTACTCACTGGGTCTTTGGAGACAGCAGAGTACTTTGGCTGACGATCTCCCATTCCCACCTCTGCTGATCCAGCTTCAAGTCAGAGCCTGCAGAGTAATGATCCCCTCAACAGACAAAGAGGCCAAGGCATTCTGTAGCAGGTGTCAACAAGAGGTTGAAAGCCCAGTGTTCCACTTGTGGAAATATTAAGCGCTTTTTGTTATGAATGTGTAGAGTTCTGCTGAATCAATGTGGTGGCTGACTGTGGGCATATGTCTGTGTGGTTTTGGGGGGCAGGAATGGTTTGCAGGTATAGGGTGGGATAGGTTTGAAGTCATAGTACTTGCATATCTGAAGATTTGTCTGGTCTGAATGTAGGCATAAGTACTTGCATATTACGTATGTGTTTATATTTATGAATGTGTGAGCAAAAGGTTCAATTTCTCAAACCTTGGAATGTTAAAGAGCTTGAGGAGTTATTCTATCATTATTCCAGTTACACAGGTGTCATGCTTGGCTTGGTAGCATTGGAAATTAGAGTGATGACATTGGCAACATCAACAAGAACATGTATCATGGAGAACTTTACAGGTCACAAAATATTCTCATAGACACCCATAAGAACTACACAATAATCCCAGAGTTGGATTGTTGTGTTATTATTGCCTTGATGATCATGATGTATACTGAGAGAAATTATTGTCAACTCTGTCTATGATATTTACTTCTGATTTGACACAGGTAATGAAGACCTGCTTAAAATCAGCATATCAGAGATTGCTGTTTTTGAGACAATTGTGTAGTTCTGTGGAGTGACCCCAAGGTCTAACAACATAATCATTGTGAATTTGGCCAGAAACTTCTCTCCTTGATTCAGGTGGTCATCCTGGAAGAGAATAAGAGTTCTGCCCCTGCCCCTGGCTTCTGTTCTTGAATTCAGAGTTAGAATTGTTGTTGACAGTGCTTTTATCCATGTTCATGAAATGTGTTAGGCCCACTGCATGATAATGGGAGATTAAAATGTTTGGAATGCACTGTACTGATTTCAGTCTTTGGAGGGATTAGGGTGCCCATTAGGTTGGATCAAGCTGAGAGAAACACGTCTTTGTTACCTGGCTCTGGTTGCTGAAGAGCTGAATGTTGGCTATTAACTGAAATTGGAGAGGCTTCCAGTCTGTCTTGATCAGGCTCACTTGGTTGGCTCCCTGGATGATGAAGGGCCTTGAAGCATGAATCTAAAGGAATAGTATTTTAATGGCCAGCCTTCTAGTTGGAGCCTGAGATGACACTTCAGAAATCAAACCTTGTGCATTTCTTCCTCCTTTTCACCCTGTTCCAAGGCTAGATGGTTAGCTCGTGCAAAATGAGGTCAAGATCGAATGCTGAATGGGAAGATGTATGGCTGTTTCCCTTTTGGAGCTTTACCATGTGGGCTTCCAGTCACATCAGAGTTAGTTGGCTTTGGCTCCTCTGGGTAGGACACAGAGGAGGGGTCCTGTTCTTTATGTGGTCCGTTCTTATGAGTATACCAAGTTATTCTTGGATTTCCTAGTGAATAGAAGGAAGAAGTAGACTTGAAAGAACTCCATCATAAGATGATTAGTGTAAAACCAGGAATAATATGCATATTTTAAGATTTACTATTTTTCTTGGAAAGTCAGATTTACAGAGAGAATACATAGAAAGATCTTCCATTTGCTGGTTCACTCCCCAAGTGGCCATGATGGCTGGAGCTGAGCTGATCCACACAACCAAGAGCCAGGAGGTTCCTCTGGGTTTCCCATGCAGGTATAGGGTCCCAAGGCTTTGGGCTATCCTCTACTACCCTCCACGACCATAAGAAGGAAACTGGATGGGAAGTGGAACAGCCAGGAAATGAACCCATATGGGATCCTAGTGCTTACAAGGAGAGGATTTAGCCACTAGGCCATTGTACCAGCCCCAGGAATAATATTTTCAAGTCACATCTTTAAGTGTGTGAAAGATATAACTATACTCGTTCCTTGGAGCCCACAATTTTCTTGGTGACAGAAAAGTCCAGGTAACATCGCACATTTTGGGTTTAAATTTCATTAGCTTGGACTTTCTCTTATCCTCCCCACCCCTGGGATCCATTAGAATTCTAGGCTGGACTTCCATAATGTTATGACCTCCACAGGAGGAGTCTCTGGTCATGCATCCAATCTGGCATCCAGAGGCGCCCTGGTTTCTGGACACACAACCCATGTTGCATTTGTTCACAACATCTCAAAGATCCCCAAGGTCCTTTGAGGCCTCCTTCTGTCTCTCAGTTAACTTTGTAAGGCCTTCCAGGGAGTGTGGCACAATTGGGCTGCTCTCCTATGAGAACTGGGGTCTGCAAGAAATACTGTCTTCCAGAGGTGTGCTTGCCAGTTCCTTGATGCTGGCGTCCAGTGTTACTGACCAGTAGACTAGCTGGCATGGTTGGGAGTTAGGGGGTATCCTTGCCAACTGTAAGTCTGTTCAGTCAAAAGACATTATCTGGAGCTTTGATAGGAAAGCAAATTTCAGCTCAGGCGGGTCTTCAGTGCAAACTGAGTGTGGTACAATTCAGATTCTGCTGCATGGTCAGTTGCCTTTTCTGTCAAAATAGCCATTTAACTCTTATTTTCCTTAGACTCAACACTTGGGATTCTTTCTGCTTCTGTTCTTTTGCTTGAGTTTGCATGTTTGTATTTGATCTTTTTTTCTCTTTCTTCCTTTTTAGCAGCTTTGTTGAGATAATCCATATAAATTCAGACCCCCATTTAAAGTATACAATGCAGTACTTTTTTTTAGTGTTTAGCAGAGTTGTACAACCATCAGCTTAACCAATTTTAGAATACTTCCATTGCTCCAGAAAGAGACCATCTATTCAAAAGCAGTCCTCCCTCATCTCTTCCCGGCTATGGCTGCTCTACTTTTTGTCTCTAGATTTGCCTATCCTGAACATTTTATATTAATGGACTCCTACAACAGATGGTCTTTTGTGATGAACTTTTTACACTTGGCACACTGGTGTCAAGATTCACTCATGTTGTAATATGCATCATTCTTTTTTGTAATATATTCTTCACTCTTTTTTGTTACCATATAATATGATCTTATTTTTGTCCATTTACCATTTACCATTATTTGAGTTATTTGTACTTTGGGGCTATTATGAATAGCTTGTTTTTGTGTTAGATATCAACTGAGAAGTGGAATTTCTTGGTCTGTTTTGTTGGACTGTTTGGGTTATCTCCAGGCTATTGGCCAAAGTACCTGCATTGCAGTACAGCAAAGCATTCAATAGTTCCATTTTCTCCACATCTTCATCAACACTGGTTGTTATCAGACTTTTTGAGTATAGCCTCTTAATGGTGATTTTTTTAAAAAGATTTATTTGTTTTTATTGAAAGTCAGATTTACAGAGAGAAGGAGACACAGAAAGATCCTCTGTCCCAGTGGCCAGAGCTGAGCCAATCTGAAGCCAGCAGACAGAAGCTTCTTCCAGGTCTCCCATGTGGATGTAGGATCCCAAGTCTTTGGGCCATTCTGTACTGCTTTCCTAGGCCACAGGTAGGGAGCTAGAAGGGAAGTGGAGCAGCCGGGATGCAGAATGATGCCAACATGGAATCCTGGCATGTGCAAGGCAAGGACTTTAGCCACTAGACTACTGTACTGAGTCCGGCTTTTTTTTTTTTTTTTTTAACAGTATTGTTTTGCATTTCCCTGGTGGCTAGTGACATGGGGCATCTTTTCATGTGGTTATTGGTAATTTGCGTTTCTTCTTTAGAGGAGTGTTTTTTAAATTCATTGTCCATTCTGAGATTGGCTTTTGTTGCTGCTGTTGTGAATTGTGTGGGTTCTATGTATTTTCTAGAGAAAAACCTCTTGCCAGATGTATAATTTGCAAATCCCTCCCATTCTGTGTATTTTTCCCACTTTCTTAGTGTCTTTTAAAGCATCCCATTATTCTTTAATTTTAAAGTTTTTAACTTCTAAAGTTTACAAGTCATACTTGCATATAATGAAAATATAATAATTTTGATAAAAATAAAAGGAATAAATATCCCAAAGATAAAAATAAAAGTAAAACATTGATAATATCAACTCTTAGATATAATTGTTATAAATGGGTTTAATCTTTTTATTAAAATGAGACACATTCTTTACTTTTTAATCTTTTGTAAATATCATCTGTTTTGCATACTTACATCAATAAATGAAATTCTATAGTGTCACTTTTTATATTGCATAGCATTTGATCACATGAATATACAATTTGCCCAGACAGTTTCTTACAGTTGAGGGCCTCAATTGTTTCTGATATTTTTAGTATTTTAAAAGAAGTTGAGTATTTAAATAAATGCATGATTACTTTTTTGGGATAGATTTCTAGAATAGATTTGCTGGGTCAAAGTGTAGACACGCTTTTAAGACTATGGAAGCTTGTGACTGATTTACATTCTAGAAAGATTGTGGCCAGCTCACTCCTGCCTGTAGTTTGTGGAATGTTGGTCTTTGGTTCAGAAGCTAACCTGGTCCACATGATAAATATCAGCGTGCAATGATTAGTAATTGTTTAAAAAAAAATCCATATTGCCGGGTGCTATTTTGAGCACTTTATATGTATTCACTATTTATTCCTCCAAGTAACTCTATCAAATTGGGATGATTGTGTTTCCATTTTACAGGTTAGCTAGTTGAGGCATAGAGGAGCAATCCATGTAACTGCTGAAGATGTCATGGCTTAAGGTGGCAGAATTTGAGTGCTGGCATTCTGGCTCTTGATGGTTGGCTCCTTATAACTTAGGCTTAGGGTTTCTTTGTCTCTGGATCATGTGAACATGTTCAGGACAGGCAGCTAAGGGACACGGTCCTGGAAGGGGGAAAGCCTGGTGCTATTCAGTGCAATGCTGGCCATGGTGTTCAGAAGTTCTTTCTAATGCTACAACAACTTCCTGTGATTCTTCATTCACTGCACATTTCCTTTGGACAAATGATATGTCCCACCTCTCCCTCCACTACATTTTTTGTTTTTATTTTTGCTTTGCGTCTTATAAATCAGGATTTGGAAAGCCCTTTTGCAGAGCCAGATAGTAAGTGTTTTGGGCTTGGAGGGCACCAGTGTCTGTCGCAGTAACTCTATTCTGATGTCAGTGCTGAAAAGCAGCCATGAACAAAAGTGGTGTTTAAATGATAAGGCTGCTTGGCCAGCCAGTGGGCTGGAGTTCTCCAGCCTCTGTTGTGGATGACCTCGTGGGTTTTCTGTCTTTGCTGGTTGATTTTGAGCCACTCTTGCTTTCTGGAAAAACTCAGCTTGCTCATGCCCCATCTAGTGAGCAGTGTATTAGTTAATATTTTATTTAGGATTTTTAGATCAAGACGTAATTTGTGTGTATGTATGTGTGTCCTTCTTTGGCTTTGTTTCCTAAAATACATGGGGAGCATTTCAGCTTTTTCTGTGCTGTGGAATGAAGGATAATTTTGTGTTTGAAAAGACTGATATAACTTACCCCCTGTCTTGTCTTGATATCTTTTTTGGAAGTTGTTTTTTGAAATTTCTTCCACTGTTCTTCAGGGATATTGGTCACTTCATGTTATCTACATTTTGCTTAGTTTTATCAGTGTATGCTTTCTAGAAAATCACTTTCCTCATCTTGATTTTCTAACATTTATTCATTTCTATCTAATAGATATTAGCATAGAATATTGTTAAAATGTTTATTAATATTTTTATTCTCCATTACATATTTTGTTCTTAATCTGTCACAGTCCTCATATTATAACTACTTCTAAAAATTTGGTGCTAGCATTGTAGTAGACGGGTTCAACTGCCACTTGCAACTCTGTTGTGCCTCACAGGGGGTTGGTTTGTGTTGCTCCACTTCCTATCCAGCTCCCTGGGAATGGCCTGGGAGCAGCAGATGATGGGACCTTGCACCAGGATGAAACTCTTAGCTCCTGTCTCAGCCTGGCCCAGCCTTGGCCGTTGTGGCCGTTTGGAAAGTGAACCAGCAGTTAGGAGAGCTCTTCCTCTCTCTGTCTCTCCCTTTACCTTTTTCTCTGTAACTTTCAAATAAATAGAATAAATTTGCACTTTTTATAAACCAGATTTGACAAATGTTTTTGTGATCTTAAAAGCTTGCTCTGGGATTAAAGTATCTATTGTATTAGTCTTTAAAATATGTGAATTTTTTGCAACTCTTTGATTTTTCTGTTCTTTGCAATTTCTGGGATTATCAGGTTACTTATTTTCATTCATTTTTTTACAAAAGTGAGAGCATTTAAGGCTGACTATTCCTTTGGTACAGTAATGACTATAACTTACATGCTTTTTGGGGTATCTGCCTCTCCTGGTTGGCATTTTCTTGGTGCCTGTAATTTCAGTTTTGGTTTTTACTTTGTTCTAGAAAAGTAATAAGAGTTTGCTTCTAAATTTCCAGAAGATAGGGATATTAAAATTTCCTGTTGATTTCTAGTTTTGCTGCGGTATAGTCAGAGAATGGGGCTGATAGTGATTTTGTTTCTGGAACTTTACTGAGATTCTTTTTGTGGACCTTTATTTTTCTCAGTGCTCCAAAGGTGTGGGAGAAGAAGGTATATTCTCTGCTTTCAGCTTCTGTCATGCTTGTCTTCGTAGTTGTCACAGTTAATGGTGGTATTTACATCTCCTCTCTCCCATTGCTTTTTAAAAATGATTACTTGGTTCTTCAAGACTGAGGGGAGTAGAATACCTTTTTACCAATTCTTGTGTGTCTGTCTTTGCTTTGTCCCAAATGCACTAGCTGTGTTTGTGCCCGCCTCAGAGCCCCAGTCAAAAACTCCAAACTTCAGCAAAAATAAAATTAACATTGAGGAGGAGTTACACTGAATTCCATTCTATCCACTTCTATGCAGGTGTACATCTTGCCTGTGTGTATGTGTGTATCTTATGTGAGTTTCAACATACAATCTCTTGGGCATGGGTATGTGAATATCCTCCTCTCAGTGTCAGTCATTGTGTGAGTCTGGCATGAGTTTCTGTACATGTGTGCTCGACCATAGCATCGTTGTCTTAAAACTAGATTTCTAATGTCAGTGCCAGGACTGGCCTTGCTCTAAGCTGGCTCTTTCTGGTATGGTTGTTTATGAGTGTGGAAACTGCTTGCCTGCCCCTTAACCTTCTGAACCTTTCTTCTTTTCTCTGGGCTGCAGAAGACCTTCCTGGTAAGTGGGTCAGATGGCGACTGCCCTTTCATTTGCTGCTCTGTATCTGGGGATAAGTGGAGACTCAGAGATCCTCATCCTGCCCTTTGCTTGGTGCCCCATTCACATTTCTTGGGTCTGGCTGAAGCTTGTGTCTGTCCTTCACCTGTGGGAATTGGAACTCATGCTGACTGAACAGGGCCAGCAAGCATTGTTAGGAATGAAACAAGAGGAGTCTAGTTCATTTTACAGAATTGATGCGACTCCTGGGAGGCGCTATCTCTGTCTCTCACCCAGAGGTGGGCAAATTCAGAAGGGACCATCTGCCACACTGTGTATTCCACTTAAGCAGAGGAGCTGTGATGGGAGGTACACAGAACTGCTTCCCAGCCTTGGGTGGGTTTGAGGACAGGCATGAGAGGGGTGACCTCCTATGTTGTCACAAGCGATCTTTTTCTCTCTACATGGCAGAATCTTTGAATAAAGGGTATTGGGAGTCTGTGGGTTTTGGGGGGGGGCTCTGCCTCGACTGCCCTTGGGGCAAGTTGAGCCCTGATTTCTGGTGCTTCTTTTCTACCTGACAGGGTAGCAGATCTAGGTGACTGGGTCAAGACATCCCTGGATCTACCCGCATTTTATTCATTAACATCCACAGTATTGATATTTCCACACCCCACAGTTACCCTGATATCCTCTGGTTTTAGCCTCAGGGTGCTCCTACAGTACAGAGAGTACCATGATGATGATGATGTCCACATTACAGAATGAAAGAAGGAGGTCTGAGAATTTAAACACAACAAACTATGGCAGAAACTGTGCCTCCCAGTGCCCAGTGCTGACAAACTTCCTTGCAGCACTGCAGCCCTTGCTGCTGGGGAGGAGCAGATGTCAGCTCCCCACTCCCCTAGTGGGAAAACCTTGGAGTCCAGGCTGGCCAGTGGCCTTGGGGACTTAATCAGAATGGCCTTGCTTGGCAACATGTTTCTTAAATGGTCTGCATCTGTCCACTCAGGAAGAAGAGTTCATCGATTGGTGGAGCAAATTCTTTGCCTCTATAGGGGAGAGAGAGAAGTGTGGTTCCTACTTGGACAAGGATTTTGACACGCTAAAGGTGAGGTATCCTCTCCAGAACAGTTTCCATTTGGGCCAGTGGTCACTGCACACATATGATGCACTCTGGGAGACACTCTGAAGAGGGAGCATGTCTGTATCTGTGTATGCTCATGTGTGGAGGTGGTGTGTTCATGTGTTGTATGTAGATAATGCTATGCTCCTGTGTATGTAGTACATTCACATGTAAGCATGGTCTGCTTGTGTGTTACGTATATATGGGATACTCTTATATAAACATAATGTGCTTGTTGTTATACATATATAAGGCTATATTCTTGTGTATATATCTGTATCATATAGTCATATATTTATAATATATATATTTAGGACACTGATGTGTATATGTGTATAATGTATACTCATGTATATATAAGCATTGTACACTTGTGTATATATGTATACTATAAATATATCTGTGCTATACTCATGTGTATGTTATATGCATGTATGATATTGTATATATGCTATAGTCATATCTATATGGTATACTCATATTTAGTGCATGCATCCATATATGTGTGGTATACTTATGTTTATGTATATAAATATATTTAAACATATACATGTGTATTTGTGTGTGTGTGTATACACATATACACATACATACACATCTCATCTGGTACCCAAGGTAATGAATTTCAGTGATCCTAACAGGTATGAGAAAATTTATCCATAAATTTAGACCAAGAGATTGGTAAGTATTTCTGGAAATTGATAAACAAATTCTGAAATGATGCCTGGGATTAAAATCTCCCCTCCCCTTCCAATGTCCTCTCTGCTCCCTAAACAAGTAAGCAGGAGGACAGATGGTGTGAGTAACCCTCTGACAGATTTTCAAATGATTCAAAACTATTAAAGCTGCAAAGCAGAGGAAGTTGCTGAAGCTTGGAGACAGGTGCTTGGAGATTTGTTCTACTGCTCTCTCTTAGAGTTGTTTGAAGTTTCCTGTACTAGAAAATTTATATTAAAAAAAAAAAAACATTTGAGAATGCTCCTCTGACCTGTGCCCTGACCCCCACCCTGCACTGTTTTCTAACACTGGAGCAGAAATTATCTAGTGAATATAAAAATTTGGAAAAAAGTCAGAATTCAGGCAGCCGGATTTTGATATTTTGAGGAAATTGCACAGTCTAGCAAACTTCTTGAGTGTGGATTAAATGTAAGCAACAATAAAAAAAAAAAGACAGCTTTAAGTGCTCAAAAATTATTTCCAGTGTGTTATATAATCTCTAGGATAGGTTGTCAGACACAATTTAGTGTGCACAACTATACTGGATCTCAGTTAAATAATGAACACTCTTTTGATAGATGCATACTTCTACTCTTATATAGAACATACCTATCTAAAACTTCTCACTTAGCTGAACTTCAAATACAAGGATGCTTCAGAGGCTCGTGGAGAACTGAAATGGAAAACTAAGTTTATTTGGATGCAGGTGCTTTTTGAGATCTATGTGCAGTTTTTCATAGTAGACAGTTCTGTGAAATGTTGAAGACTCCCTGTATAATTTAATGCTCTGCGTTTTTGCCTGCTGTTTCTGGAATGGAAATGGAGGGAGATTCTGTATCCCACTGTTAGTATGCCGGGACATGGAGAAGGGACAAGAGGTGAGCATAACGGTTGAGACTTTGGAGTAAGTGGTGAGGCAAGCTGTACCTGAGCTTTTGCTGAGGGTTGCTGGCCAAGAGCCCTTCCGGGCTATACAGGGTGGCCTCACCAGGTGGCCAGTGTTGTCTCTGAGGTATTGGGGGCTGTCTGGTGCATTGTTCCTGGGCATCTGGCTGCCCAGAGGTGAGGCCACAGGCTGCAGGGGCAGTTCTTTGGGCAGTGAGTTCTTTATTGCCTTGGTAGTTCAGTGTATGAGGTTGGGCACAGAGACAGAACTATTTGCGTACCAGGAAGAAGGTCCGACACATTAGGTCTGACTTGTGGTCCTGTGGCCTTGCCAAAAATATGAGACCAACCAAATATGAATGAGAATTCCTGCCAAGATGGTCCCAGAGCCCAACCTTTTCTGCCGCCTCAGATGCCAGATGCTTGGTTGGCACTCAGCCCTCCAGTCTGACCTCTCTCAGGAGGTCTCTGACTGTGTTCAAGTGTGGGACATATTCCCAAGTGTGGGAATGTATCTGCAGAGCATACATTTAAACTAGCTCTTGGGAAGAAACGAGGCCTGGAAAGGCCATTGACTGTTGTAGGGTTAGTAAGTAGAACACCATCACCATCAACAACGTGGGTCTTGGAAAGGCAGACAGCAGCATTCGTGGGGAGACTAAGGCACAGAGTGAGTACAGTAGAAAACACATTTTGGAAGCTGTGGGTGTGGAGGAACAACAACTCAGAATCTAAACAGCGAAGTATGGGAAACTTGATATTACAAGAGAGCATTAAACACAGGAAGCATAGGGAAAAAATGTAATGGAAAAGGAACAAAGCATTTGCTTTCCTAATAAATAAAAATGGGTTAAACTTCTCTGTTAAATGATAAGGACTCTTAGATGACCTCAAAAGCCAGCATTGAGCTGGTCATCTTGAGCTGAAAAGGTACATCTAGAACAATACAGCTTAGAATGGCTTAAGAAAAAAAAAAAGGATACTTTGCGAACAAATTACATACAAACAAAAATGATAAAATTTAGCATTAGAAGCAAAGAAAACAAAATAAGAATATTTGATTTAAATGAAAGCTATCCATACATGTTAAAGCTTAGACACTCTTAAGCTAAAATGGAGAGAAATGTATAAAGCAATGCCTCATACCATAAATAAGTAAAAGCACAACATGACCAAAGTTTAGTAACAGTTGCAGAGATTATTTTAATGCAGATTTCTCCTTGGGCAAGTAAGCAGGTGATAAATAAATACGAAAATAAAAGATATAAATAATGAGTGGTAAATGTTTCTATAAGCCACATCAAGTTAAAGTTACAGCTTTACTTAAAGCTAAAATTATAGATTTAAAATACAGAATTAAAATTAAAAAGAGAATGCTTTTATTCCTAGTGCTCAGAAAACACTTTCAAAATTTGATCACATATTAGTTTAGTAATGTTACCAAAATCAGAACTCATACAAGCCAGATTAAAAAACGCAATAAAATGAGAAATTAATAACAAAAGTTTAAACAAAATGTCCAACCACTTGGAAATTATAACGTATTTTATTGGGACTTCCAGTATGAACATGGTTGCATAAGTCAGCATTTTTCTCCTTTTCTCTTGGAAATTATTCAAACCCACAAAATTCATTTTTTAGAAAACTTGGAAACAAATGGAAGCCACAGACTCCAAAATATATGTAAGGACTGCCCAGAGATGGCTGGGACTGGGTAGAGGCCATTCGGCAGTAAATGGAGAGAAGATGCATAAGAAAAACAGAAGGCCATTGAGGTAGTGGATTTCATGGAAACGAGCTGGACTACCATGCTGAGCCCAATATATGACTCGCTTAAAATGAAAGAGGTAAAAGCTAAGCCTCTCAGAAGAGCTAGAACTTGAACTAGGTCTAAATGAGAAGTAATATTACAAAGGTGAGAAAGAGAAACTTCCCTGAGTATCTCATCTATTAGTTTCAGCTCGAATTTAGCATGCATAATAGGTTATTTATTAAGAATATTTATTAGTACCTTGGTTATCTAAAATTTTTTTAAAAACCTAGGTTTATTTAGGCCTAAGCAATTTCCAAACATATCCAAATAAGCAACATTTATTGGCTGTTTGAGAGGAGAAAAAGTGTTGCTTAAAGCCTGTGCTAGAACTGATATTTGATACCGTCACCATTGGACATACTGAACAGTGAGCATTTTTGTCTGGAATGCTGATCTGTTAATTTTCCAAAGTGGTGTCTCAATCTTTAAATAAAAAGTCATTCCTTTTGTTTGTGATCTTAGATCCTTATAAAAACGCAGATTCATGAATGTGAGAATTGTGATATGCAGGTCGTTTGACCAGAGAAGCCCATTTCTAATTGGAGCTGAACAAATGTCTTCTCTCCTGCTCCCTTGGCCTTGGGCCTCCTTTCCACCTCTGCTTTTGTTCTCATTTCTTCCTTTGCCACTGCTCCTTCTTGGCTCCCTGTCTTCCCGCTTGAACTCTCCAACCATTCTCCAACCCATTCCTCATCCTCCCATGTGGCAGGTCTATGACACCCAGCTGGAGAATGTGGAGGCCTTTGAGGGTTTGTCTGACTTCTGCAACACCTTTAAGCTGTACCGGGGCAAGACTCAGGAGGAGATGGAGGACCCATCTGTCATTGGGGAGTTTAAGGTAATTCCTTAAGGGCTCATCCCTAACCCAGGTGAGACTGAGGTGTCAGCAGTACATGAGGAAGGGAGAGATGTGGTGATTACACTTGGTGTCGAGGTGCTGCTGCTTGTGACCAGGTGACCAGGTGAGTGATGGAGATGCTGGTGACAGGATGGTGCTGGGCTGGGGATTCTCTGTGGTGACAACTGTAGTGGGGAGGAGTGTAATGATCATAATGGTGATTATTTTGGTGACAGTGATGACCAAAGTTAATCCCTTTTTCTTCTCAGGGCCTCTTCAAAATTTACCCCCTCCCAGAAGACCCGGCCATTCCTTTGCCTCCAAGACAGTTCCACCAGCTGGCTGTCCAGGGACCCCAGGAGTGCTTGGTCCGGGTCTACATTGTCCGTGCATTTGGACTGCAACCCAAGGACCCCAATGGGAAGGTAACGTTTCTAGAGTCCTCACTTTCAGCAGGAAAGTGGGTGTGGGTGCAGATTGCCTGTGGGATCTTGCAGCAAGCTGGGGAGATCAGACTGAAGTCCAAACTTAACATGGTACTGGATGGAGTTCCATCAAGACTGAGTGCTTCAGGAGGCCAGTGAAGGCTGATGCTGGTGGAGGACTTTGAATAAATGAAAGTTTTCAAAAGGGCTCTCAAGGATAGACAGAGTTTTGTTAGGCTTGAGGGGGAAGAAACAGCATTTTCAGAGAAGTTGAAGCATACGTAGTGTTTGAGAGAAGGCTACTTCCTTGATGAATAGAGCAAGGGTGGCTGTAAGGCTAAGTAATGGTGAAGGTTTAGGTAGGGACTGGACTTGTAGGGCTTTTGCTGGTGGATAGGAGAGAGGGAGGGGCAGGATTAGAAAGTCTGCTGTGCTCAGCCATGGTGGAGCCAAACAACAGGAAAATCCAGTAAGACTCATTCCATCTTTCTTCACAGCTCTGACATTTTGTTCATCATGGACCACTGGCATTGGTTTACATTTTTAAAATGTTTCATTGAAACACTGCCTTGATTACTGAGCTTTTTGATTCTTCCTTACATGTTGTGCTGAGGCCAGGGTCTCAGCTCTGTTTGCCTAGTTCTGGCCCAGAATTGGAAGAGGGGGCTTTGAAAGAAGGGAGGAGTATGCAGTTACCTGGGAAGTGGTGGGAGTGGAGGAGAAAAAGAAGAGGTGGGATGGGGGCTGTTGTTGTTTGGAGGTACCAAGTGAGGGCACTTTCTTTGTTTCTTTTTATTTAAGATTTATTTTATTTTTATTGGAAAGTCAGAAACACAGAGAGAAGGAGAGATAGAGAGAAAGATTTCCATCTATTGATTAACCCCCAAGTGGCCACAATGGCTGGAGCTGAACTGATTTGAAGCCAGGAGCCAGGAGCCTCTTCTGGGTCTCCCACGTGGGTGCAAGCTCCCAAGACTTGGGCCATCCTTGACTGCCTTCTGAGGCCACAACAGGGAGCTGGATGGGAAGTGGAACTGGTGCCTATATGGGATCCTGGTGCATGCAAAGCAAGGACTTTAGCCGCTAGGCTACCATGCCAAGCCCGAGGGCACTTTCTTTGCAGACATAGCATTTGCCCCCAAAGGGGTGGACAGAGGCTGGCAGTGACCCCTACAGTGCTGAATTTCAGAGTTAAATGGAGTGGTCCTCAGCCTAAGCCCCACTGGTGGCTTCCAAGAAGTGGGTGTGGCCAGTGTGTTGGTTCACATGGGTAGGTTTGTAACCCTTTGGTCTTCTCAGTGCCAGCCTAGCCCTTCTTCCTTTCCAGTCCCAGCTGCTCCTGGAAGCAGGTTGATAGTTCCCAGGAAGAATAGCAATAGGCAAGTTGAGTACAATCTGACTGTCTCTTTGCCTGTCCACTGGCAGCAATGTTTTAGAGGACTAGCCTAGCCTGCCACACATATAATACAGACTGGTGCTGCTGAGAGTAGAGGCCCGCCCCCACCCTCACTCTCATTCCCATTGCTGCAGCTGAGGGTAGAAGACCGTGCCAGGGATGATGTTGTGTGGTGCAGTGTCATACATAGGGCGAGGCTCCTGGCTGGCAGAACACAGAGCACATGACGGCGCCCTGCTGGCCTCCTCACCCTGTTGGGAACAGGGAACTGCATGATGGAGGACCCAAGGATGTGTTGGGAGAGTGGTTTCACTTACACATCTTCGTTTCCTTCCACAGTGTGATCCTTATGTCAAGATCTCCATAGGGAAGAAATCGGTGAGCGACCAGGACAACTACATCCCCTGCACCTTGGAGCCTGTATTTGGAAAGTAATTTGGAGACAGCTTGGGTCTTGGGAGGGAGGAGCCATGTGGACAGGCAACATGGTTCTCTCGGGGAGATGTGGCTGCTTCAGCCACTGCTCCTGGTGCGCTAAAGGTTTAAGTTAAACTCCAACATTTGCATCTAAGACCAGGAGTCTACATGGTAGCTCAGAGGAGGCAGTTGCTAATTTCTTTTCTTTTCTTTTTTTTTTTTTCCTGAACTTTTCTTTGGAATTACTTCGTGTTTACAGAAATGTTAGAGGCAGCACAGCTTTCACCCAATTTCCTCCATTGTTAGGATCTTACCTAACCACGGCACATTCGTTAAAATGAAGAATTTGGCAGTGGTATGTTACCGCTAATTAAGCTCCAGGCTTTCTGTTAGGATCTCAGCTTTCCCACTCACATCTTTCTACTGCCCTAGGATGCCGTCCAGGGAACTGCACTGCATTCAGTCATTGCTTTGCTATAGCTTCCCATGTGTGTTCACAGTGGATAGCTAAGAAAGAAGGTAGACGGAGATAGTAGAAGGATCATGAAGGTGAAAAACAGGGAAAGGAAGTCGCCCGGGGTAAGCTGGTGGCTGCTTCTCTGGCACTCACAGAACCACATCTGCTGTTGTGATATCATCAAAGAACAGAGAATTTATTACCAAGGTCTGTTGTGTTCCTTTTGGTCACTCTGACCTGAAGCCAGGGCCCACCATCCTGGCTGGGGATGGGCCACCACCAAGCTGGAGTTGTTGGAGGTAAATTGGTGGGTGACAGAGGGAACCTCTGTTCCGTGAGCATCAGGGGCTTGTGGGTGTGGGATGCAGGACCAGGTTTGACCCATAATGGGAGAGGATGTCAGAGCCAGGCAGAAGAGGGAATGAGTACAGAACCCTCTCCCCACCCTGAGCCTGTTTCCGTCACCCCAAACCATGGCCAGGCTGGTCTGCCTGGTGCTGTAAGTCTCCCGCTCATCACAGCTGAGACTGTCATTCTGCAGCCCATGGGTTGCACAAGCACAACTCATGAGACACACTCAAAACCTGACTTGTGGTCATGTGCCAGGACCTGCATGTGTGTTGAGGCAGGCAGACAGCTGTTCTGCTTGCTTTCCACTCAGCTGCCTTCAGTTGCAAAGCAAGATTCTCAGAGATGGAAGCCCAGAGCCCATCCACATGTAACTATGAGCAACTGGGCAACTACAGGAGAGAATTCTACTGGACAAAAGGTTGCCCAGCCAGGTCCTTTGTCACTGACCGTGTGGAGGGAAGGAGATGCTGCTTGTCCCCCATGCCCCACCTGGTTGGACACCAAGATCTGTGACTCCTGTTGTAGGGCCCAGGTTGAGGGAGTTCCTGCTGGAGAAGGAAGGGCCATCTCATGTGATGACTGCCCATCACCTAAGCACTCTCTGAATGTTGGATGCTTCAAGCCAGTTTGTCTTTTTGTGGGTACTTCCCAGAGATTCCCTTTGGAGGTCTTTCACTGCACCTCCTGTGCTGTGGGGACTGCTGCTTCCCCTTAGCTGGATATCCGGGCCCCTGGATCATGGGTGTTTCTCCCTATAGAATGGAGCTCATGGAGATCCCTTGGGCAGGAGCTGTGGCAGATGCCATTTGACTCACCATGGCCCCTCTCTTCCACATAAGACACGTGTGTTGTTTTCTGAACAGCTGTGAACCTGGAACCTCTTCTCCTCTTTGCCATAAGCCACATTGGCTATCTTGAGCACTAGGGTGTCACAGCAAATGCTTTCATTTAAATGTCTTGCTGAAGTTTCTTCTTTCTTGCTGTGGTGTATCAGGCAGGCACCCCCAGCCCAGTAGATAGGGAAATCTCAGGTAAATGTATGTACACACAGGCAAGTACACTCAGTCATGCTCAGCAAAGTTCAAGGCTCAAGTGCTGAGTGTGGGTGGATCGTTTGAAGGCCTCAGGACCCCTGAGGAGGGTGGACTCACTGTGATGGCTTTGGGCACCTGTCCTTGCCCTGCCCACCTCCTTTGCATCCCCACTGTGTCTGGGGACCTCAGGAGTGGCGGTTTGTGTGTGTGTGTGTGTGTGTGTGTCCCCTGACCGGTGCTCCTCCCGCAGGATGTTTGAGCTGACCTGCACCCTGCCCCTGGAGAAGGACCTGAAGATCACCCTGTATGACTATGACCTCCTCTCCAAGGATGAGAAGATTGGGGAGACGGTCATTGACCTGGAGAACAGGCTGCTGTCTAAGTTTGGGGCTCGCTGCGGCCTCCCACAGACCTACTGCATGTATGTGTGTGAACTGGCTGCTCTCATCTCCCGAGCACTTGTAGTGAGCCACTCTCCGACTCCATGGCAGGGTTTATTCCCACTCCACAGATGGGGTAACTGGGACTGTGAATCTGGCCGCTGCTTATGTAAAAACTGGTTATGATCCAACATCCTTTAATGCAACACTGAGGCCTGAGGAGGGTTGGGCCCCTACAGGGAGAGTAGGAAGGAAGAGAGACCTGGAGGAGGACACTTGGGCACTGTGTGATTCATCTAGGGTCTGTGTGGGTTAGAATCTCCCGTTTTGGAAATTGAAAACATCCCAGTTCAATTTTGCATGCCTTAGACAGGTCCTTTATCCCCAGGCCTCAGTTTCTTTGTCTATAAAATGAGAATACCTAGTCAGGACACACAACCCCCCATAAATGTGAAGGGTGGGTGAGGCCGTGCATGAGTCCCAGGACATTGCATGCCCTTGTGCTCCCACACAAGCATCCTTTGGAGTGTTTTCATCTTTGTCTTGTGCTTGGGCCTCAGCTCTGGACCAAACCAGTGGAGGGATCAGCTCCGCCCCTCCCAGCTCCTGCACCTCTTCTGCCAGCAGCACAGAGTCAAGGCCCCCGTGTACTGGACAGACCGTGTGGCATTTCAGGATAAGGAGTACACTCTGGAGGAGATAGGTGAGCTGGCACAAGGCCCCACACTGTGCTGGGCTCTTGCTCCCTGTTTTTCACAGGCCTACTTGTGTCACTGGGCCATGCAGACACACTTCATGTTGGCAAGCTTGTGATGGATCTTTTCTGACATGGTTCACGTAGGCTACACTTGCTTAACCGCCTTCTTCCTCTGGGGCCTCATTCCTGTTGTGATGGATGATGCGAGTCTAGAAAGTCTGTATTGATATGCACAGGCACACCTGAATTGCATGTACCCATGTGTGGGTTTGTGTGTGTGCGTACATGCCAATGAATACCCCCCTACATCCACAGACACTCAAAGCTTCTGACATAAGCTCTCCAAGTTCATATTGCTAAGCAGCCAGGCTTCTTAGGGTGGGGACCTCTCGAGATATTCCCAGCTGAGATCCATCCTGCCTTAAGGAGCTGTGCTGGGGAACGGAAGAGGGTGCCCATGTCTAGTTGGTTGCCTTTGCTAAGTGAGCATGGGGACCCCGTCTGTAAAGGGGAGAGTAGCAGCACTGAGCTTTCAGGGTCCTGAAGGTGATTAAGGTGTCAGTGGGTAGCTATGAGGCACAATGTCTGCATGTGGCCCCCACTCCACATTGTCATTGCTGTTTCAGCCACTGATGCTTGCAGGGCGACTTCCATGTGCCAGAGAGAGAGTGTGGCATTGAGATGCTAGTCCTAGGGCTCCCAGCTGGCAGCAGTTGGGGTGGGGGTGGGCTTACCTAGGCAAGAAGGACTGATGTTGGTGGAAAAGAGGAGGAAGAACTTTCCAGAAGAGGTGTAGTACCAGTGATGGCAGGGAGGAGTTTCTGGTTTTAAGCCAGGATCCTGTGGATAACAAGATTCCCTACAGAAAGCTAGATATGAGGATGAGTCAAGTGTGGCTGAGCTGGGAAGAGGCTGGGGAGTGGTGACCTTCCTGTGCCACTACCCTCCTCTTTGCCATGCAATACCATCATCTCTTACCTTGGCTTGGGTGACCTTTTGTTTCCTCTTTGGACAGAGGCTGGCAGACTCCCAAATCCCCACCTGGGCCCAGCACAGGAGCGTCTGGCCTTACACATCCTCCAGCAGCAGGGCCTGGTTCCAGAGCATGTGGAGACACGGCCCCTCTACAGCCCTCTGCAGCCGGACATTGAGCAGGTGGGATCCCGATTCCCTGGCTCCAGAGTCCCTGCACCCCAGGAAGACCCACCTAGAGGACAATGTAGAAGGCAGAAGGGTCAGCGGTGGCTTGTGGATCTGGCCGTCTCCACTGTGGCTTACTGTCAGAGGTGGAGTGGGCAGCACTGTGTATGTGGAAGAGGTCTACAGGGCCTGGCCACCCTGCTTATTGCCGGGACCTGGATGCAAGCCTGAGAACCTCCTGCACCCTCTTGTGGTCTGGGCTTCTGACTTCCCTGCACAGCTGGCTGAGATCTGGACTCAGGAGCTCCTTGCTCCATTATTATTGGTCAGCCTCAGCTGGCCAAGCCTGTGCTGGTCCAATGAGGCATTTCAGCTAGGGTGGCTGGGAGGAAATAGCCAGGGGACTCCAAGAGCCGCTGTCTGGGAGGGGCAGGAGAATCCTCCCCTGCAGAGAGAGCAAGTAAGCACAGGGATGGCAGCTTGAGAATGCTTCTTGGAGAAGGAGGGAACTAGGGTTGAGTTGAGGAGGAGAGATTTCAGTCCAATTGAAGGCTGGGGGGAACCGTGGAGATGTCAACAAGGGGCAGGGACCAATAGCCCTACTGTTTGAGCTGTGTGCTCCCTGCCCCATGTGACCTGATGCCCAGCCTCCCATGGCCCACGGCGTTGAAACTCCAGTTCTTTCATCCTCTAGATCTACTACTGTGCCATCTCTTCAGCATTCTACTCCTTCTTTAAGACAGGGATGAGGCTTATACTTGGCCTGCTGGGGTGGGTGCTGAGGCCAGAGGCCCATGGGACAGGGCAGTAACTTCTGCAGCTGGCCCTACAATTCCACATCTGGGGCTTCAGGATCCAGTTCTCTCTGTGCCAAGCCACTCGGCTAAGGCAGGTACTTGATAATAGCTGTTTGGATGAAGCGGGGAGAGAGGTAACACCATCCATGTTTCCACAGGGGAGGCTGCAGATGTGGATAGACCTGTTTCCCAAGGCTCTGGGACGGCCTGGACCTCCCTTCAACATCACCCCTCGGAGAGCCAAAAGGTGACCTCCCAGATACAGGCACTGAGCTGAGGTGGGGTGGCAGCTGTAGCCAGCTCTGGGTGGGGCCACGCTTTGGGCCAGTGTCTATGGGAGTCCAGGCAGCTATGGGCTGGTTAGATGTCCAGCTGGGAATGCATTACATGTCTTATTGGGTGAGCTGGCTACTTTGCTTTCTGTAGAGCCCCCACCTTTGGCAGATCTGAGCCGTGTGGTGATTTTTATGTTCCCCAGATTCTTCCTGCGTTGCATTATCTGGAACACCAAAGATGTGATCCTGGACGATTTCAGCATCACTGGGGAGAAGATGAGTGACATTTATGTGAAAGGGTAGGGGGCCATTGTCCCTGCACCCAGCCCTGCTTGTGGTGTCTTCCCTGCCCCTTGGGGCAAAGGCAGGGTGGGAGGAATGGAATACAGCCAGGCAACTGGGGATAAGGAAGAGGGAATGGCAGGCTCCAGAGGAGGCTTCCAGGGTGGTCCTTCCTTTAGGAGATCTCTCCTTGTCCACTCACCACGGGGTTGGGCTAACAGGAGTTTTGCAAGCCACTGGGCGCAGCCAAGTTGTCAAGATTCATGGGGCCATTTGAATCCTGAGGAGGGTTCAGAGGGCTGGGATTGCCACATGATTTCCCTGGCTTGTTTGGCTGGTTTGGGCATGTCCTAGGGTGGCAGTGGCCCTGAGCTGCAGTCTCTAAAACCCTGACTATGTAGCTGGATGGTCGGTTTCGAGGAGCACAAGCAGAAGACGGATGTGCACTACCGCTCGCTTGGCGGCGAGGGCAACTTCAACTGGAGGTTCATCTTCCCCTTTGACTATCTGCCGGCTGAGCAGGTCTGCACCATCGCTAAGAAGGTCAGTGGTGTCCTATAGCTAGGGACACCTATACCGGGGACTTCTGACATCAGCCAGCATGATTCAGCCCCCATGTAACCACCTGGCCATTGTCCAACAGGTCACTACTGTCCCACTACCATACAACATCATGCTAGTATTGCCACTATCCCCACTACTTGGCCCTATCTTTGTTGACACTCTCACTTTCCCATCCCCGTGGCCACTGTCATCATTGCTCCTCTGTTTTTCCTCTCTTCCTCATCTTTACAAACAGCAGCACTGTGGTCACTCAAGGTCCCCACAGGGCACAGCTGTCGTGTGCAGCTGAGTCCTCCATCACTGCCTTCAAAGCAAACAGCAGGGGAGGGTCCTGCTGTCTGAGTGGGAGGAGTGGGAGCCCTGGCCTGGCCAACAAAGGGGCATGGCAGATTTCCAAAGGGGTTGGACCTGTCCAAAAGTGGCTACACCTTGCTCTACCTCTTTTGTTATTTCTTTGGTGTCCATGGTCATCATCTCAGTTGGAAGTTACTGAGTGGTCCCCAGGCCCTCAAGGCCTGAAGCTGTTGTCCCCTTTTCAGTCTAGGCTGAAAGCGCCTGGGGAGGACTGTGGCATCAGCCAGTGGGTAGAGGTAGAATTAGGGACTTGAGTTGGTGTGTGATCATGTACTCTAGGCTGTTGGCTCATTTGTGAAGTGGGCAGAATAGATTCCAGAGCAGCAATTTGGGAAGACCAGGCCAAGCTGACTAGAGGTACAGGGCTTTGCTAGAACTCCTGAGCATCCACCTGGTGGGGCAGCCTTGTTCAAGGGAGCCAGTGACTCTCTAATGCTCAGGTTTGTCTTACAAGGTGGCTGACTCACAGCTTCAGATCTGGAGGTTTCTGTGCCTGTCCTCTTGCTCCTGGCTGGCTGAGTGGCTTAGATAGGGACGCACATGATGTCCTTGGGCTGCCTGGCTTTGCCTAACGCCTCAACTTGTCCTCTGCTTGACCTTCCCAGTCCTCCACTAGGGGTTCTGTGACACGCTCTGAACCCAGCAGGTGTAAAAACGCGATTCATACAAGATTCAACAGGTTCTCTCACCTTGCCGCTGAGGACCTGCCAGATGATGGGACTCAGTCAAGTGTTCGGTGAGGTCAGGGAGAACCAGCCTGTTTGTGGCTTTAGCCATGACTGCATTACTCGATGCCTCTGCCTGCCATGAGCCTGTTTCCAAAACAGAGCAACTGTTGCATCTACTGGAGAACTCCATGATGGGCAGGCGCTCCTTGTTGCTTCTACCGTGGGGGCCAGAAGTGGAGAAAGGAGGGCCAGCCATCTTGCAGGTGCTGCTAGTCGGGGGGCGGGGGTGGGCACTGAGTCCTGTATAGAATCAGGGCATGGGTGGGGAGGCAGCTGAGACATGCAGGTGAAGCTGGGACAGCCCTTCCTGGAGACAGGCAGGGAAGTGGCAAGAGGAGCTGTGTTTCTCTATGAGATACGTACAGCTAAAGCAGGTGACTGCAGATGAATGAAAAGGCTGAAAACAGAGAGGGAGGGGGGAAGGAAAGAGAGGGCAAAGGAGGGAGAAGGGCTCAGTGTCCGGCTGGTTGCTGATTAGGCATTTGGTGTGACTTCATTCTGGCCCTGGTAGGTTTTGTCTCTGGCCTGCAGGTCTTGGGTAGGCAGAGGATAGCAGAGCCGACTGGGCGCTGGGGGGTCGAGAGGCTTTGAGACTGGTTGATCTGACTGGGCATGGGGGAAGCAGAGAAGAGCATACCTGGGGTGGGGGCAGGAGAGGAGGTAGCAAGGAGGTGGTAGAGAAACAGCAAGAGCCCAGGTGGTTCTGGAGTGGGCTAGGAGGGTGGAGGGACTGGCGGACCGCTGTGTGGAGAAAGGATCCTGAGGAAGCAGGTGGAGCCGCGTGCACGACAAGGCACCAATTAGTTGGCCTGGGCTACAGGACCCAGTCTGGAGTGGGGTCAGTACGCTGCCTCTGGGCTCCCCAGACCTGCCACAGAACCAGCCTGCTGCCATGGGGCTCAGGGCCTCTGGCAGGCAGGCCCTCCAGGGACCCCATTAACCAGACGAGACTGTCGTAAAACACAAGGTCTCCTTTCATCCGGCTGCTTTGAACCATCACTGGTTGCCCTGGCCAGCTCCCCACCTGGAACCCAGCACACCCACTGGGGCCTGCCTGCGTGTCAGGCACCCACCCTGCAAATAAACAGCTAGTAAAAGGGCCCAGGCTGGGAGTGTAATGAGCGCCGGGGACCTGGGGGCTTGTTCCCCAGATTGGAGCCACGGTCCAGCTGCTCCCACCAGGGGCTGTTTGAACCTCTAGCTCATTACTGAACCCATAAACCAGGCTGGCCAGAGGAGCAGAGGCCGCTGGCGGCCCATGCAGGCGGGTCTGTGGAGCTGCCCATAAAAGCTTGCCAGAGGAGGGAAGCACCTGTGGGAGGGCTGGGGCCCGGAAAGGGGAGGGGGGTGATAGGCACCAGACACAGGCTGGGGCCAAGGGGCCAGCTGGGGCCCCAAAATAGCAGTACAGACTGTGGCTAGGTACTTTATACAGTGACCATTCCTCATTGGGCAAGGGTCACATCTTTGGCTCAGAAGCTTGGTGGCAGCCAGGGCCAGACTGTGTTTTATCAGACATCCCAGGCTACACAAATCACAGTTGGGGGATCCCCCTCCTCTGTCCCCCAAGACTTGGGTGTCAGCCCCTGCTGTAACATGGCCTCCCACTGCATGCAGCATGCAAGGCAGCTAGAATGTTTTCTTGGCTCTACCACCTGTTCTGGTGAAGCTGGAGAGACCACAGAGAACAAGCTGCTGTAAGGAGGAGGAATGAAAAGGCCCACTCAGAGACAGTCCTATAGGTTGAGTATAGCTGGACCCAGAGCCAGCCCAGGTCTACACCCTGGAGCTGATGCCTGAGGTCTTTAGGGAACAAACTCAAGCTGCTATTGCCCCCAGGCAGAGCTGGAGGGAGGGTCTGGGATTGTGAAGGCATGGGGGTTTCCCAGTCTTTAACTTTGCCTGGAGCTACCACTTGGAGGTGAGCATAAGGTGGGGTGGTGAGGAGGACCTGGGTCCTGGGTCCCTGCCAGCTCCTACAGCTGAGGACAGCCCTCTGGGGATATGCATGGTTGGATAGAGACCTTCAGGTTTCTCAGCCAGCCCATCTTGGCCTCACGATCTCACCAGCAGGATTTTGGAACCTGATTGCTTAGGTTAGAATCCCATCTGGCCACTTTCTGTCCTGTGACCTTGGGTGAGATAAGTTGCTTGCTTTGGTCTCCTTAACTACAAAGGTAGTATCTCCTTCACAGACGGATGGAAGGAAAAAAGAGTTTGTGTGATGGAAGGTTGGTATGTAGGAAGGGTAAGATTTAGTGTCATCATTCACTGACTGTGGCCAATTACTGTTTGATCTTCTGTGAGATAGGAGTGATGACCTTGACTCACAGGGTCAGGTGAATCCGAGGAGCCCTCTTACCAGAAGTAGGGCCACCTGACACCTCTTGCACCTTGTACTTAGCCTCCTAGAATGTGCCTTTCCAAGTCTTTCCTCTGGAGCCTGGCTCTGGCAAGACCCCAGTGCCGGGGGCCTTCCAGTCCCAAAAGGCCTCCTGCCTCACTCTGACCTCAGCTCTGCTTCTGCCTTCTCTGTTCTTTCTCTGTCAGGATGCCTTCTGGAGACTGGACAAGACTGAGAGCAAAATCCCCGCTCGAGTGGTGTTCCAGATCTGGGACAATGACAAGTTCTCCTTCGATGACTTCCTGGGTGAGCTGTGTCTCTAAGTCAGTCCTGTGCTTCATGCTGGTGTGCATCTGTGTGTGCATGCACATGTGTACATGTTTATAGGGAGTTGTGCACGTGTGTGCATGCATGCGCGTACGCCCGCACGCGTGTGTGTGTGTGTGTGTGTGTGTGTGTGAGAGAGAGAGAGAGAGAGAGAGAGTTCTCTGGCACACCTGGGAAGCCAGGCAGAGGGAACAGTCTTACTGTCTTTAGGGAGCCCAGGGCCACTGAGTTCCCAGCACTGAGTGAAGTCTGTAACAGTGGTTAGGGTGGCACTGGGTGGGCCTTCAGCAGTGGTAGCAGTAGCCCTAAGATTTAAGGAAAAGAGGGGAGAACGGCTGAAGTCAGGGCAGGCCTGTATGAACTGCTGCCTGCTGCTGCCCTCACACTGCACCCCTGCCCCAGTCAGTGAGTGAGGGGCAGGCCATTCTCCATCCTTGTTTGCAAGGGACAGACTCCATGAGGAAATCCAGGCTCCAACCTCCGGCCCCCAAGGCAGGGTCCTAGTGGGAAGGGCTGTGCTAGGGTACCAGGAGCGCTGGGTGGAGGGATTAGGGGACTCAGTGCTCTTGCAAGAGAGGAGGAGGAGGAGGGAGATGTGTCATAGGAGTCCACAGGTGAGGCTGTGATGGGAATAAGCCAGCCTTGCCGTGACTGTGAAGCTTAAAAGTCTGGAGGGTGTGGCCTATTGGGCTTCGGAGAGAAGGGCACCGAGCCAGCATAGAGAAGTCAGGCACAAAGGGCAGGTGCTGTGTGGCTCCCTCCACATATGTGCAATGCCCACAAGAGACAGATCCACAGAGGCAGTCAGAACATTTGTGGTGACCAGCATGGTTGGGCAGTGGGGGAATGGCCACGGACCAGTGACAGGTATGCGTTTTGAGGGGAGGGTGATGAGAATGTTCTAGAATTAGGTGGTAGTAATAATTGCAAAATTGAATCTATTAAAAGCCCCTGATTTGTACACTTTAAATGAGCTAAAGTGGTGAACTTTGTTACCTGAGGTTTACTTGGATAACAATGAAAGCTATGGGGCCCGGCGCAGTGGCGCAGTGGTTAAGGTCCTCGCCTTGCACGCCCAGGATCCCATATGGGCGCTGGTTCTATCCCGGCAGCCCCGCTTCCCTTCCAGCTCCCTGCCTGTGGCCTGGGAAGGCAGTCGAGGATGGCCCAAAGCTTTGGGACCCTGCATCTGCGTGGGAGACCCGGAAGAGGCTCCTGGCTTCAGATCGGCGTAGTATCGGCCTTTGCGCTCACTTAGGGAGTGAATCATCGGATGGAAGATCTTCCTCTCTGTATCTTCTCCTCTCTGTATATCCGCCTTTCCAATAAAAAAAATAATAAAAATAAATCTTAAAAAAAAAAAACAACGAAAGCCATGGAAAAAGGTTATCAGAGCCCCTTCTGCTAGTTCTGGTCTGCTGCTCAGGGGCTTGGTGGCCCTGCAAATGGCCTTGGGTGGCCCCTGGCTGCAGAAAAGTGAGGTCTTTGCTGAGCACTAGGACCCTGGCAGGAGATGCTTCTTGTATTTTTAGATTTAATTATTTGAAAGGCAGAGGGATGGGGGTGAGGGTTGGCATTTTCTCTCCACTGGATTACTTTTCAAATGCTGCAAGGGCTGGGACTGGAGTTGACCAAATCCAGGAGCCAAGAACTCCATCTGGGTCTTCCATGTGGGTGGAGGGGCGTGAGTGCTTGGGCCATCTCTTGCTGCTTTTCCGGGTAATGTCTTGGGGAGCAGCTTGCAGGGGTGGAGGGAAGGACTGCCTGTCTGCTTGAGTGCTTTTCCTGCCCCTCCAGTGCTGTCTGTGCTTCTGACCTGGCCATTGGGCACACACAGAAGTCTAAGAGCTGCTCTAGGGCTTTGAGTGTGTAAAAATGGTGGTACCAAACTTGATGTTTGTTTCTTATTCTGTACATAATTCTTGCAGAAAAACTAGAAAACACAAGTGAACAAGAATCTCACCACTAACATTTTGGCATATATATCTCAGATATGTGAAAGCATGCTTGTGTTATATATATGTAAATTGCATGCACACAGGTACTCATTGACTTGCAGTGGGATCGTATCCTGATATGCCCATTGTGAATTAAAAAGGAATGTAATACCCATAACAATGAGCCTGTTACCTTAGCATAGCCTCCCTTAAACATGCCCAGAACACTCAGGTTACAGTCACCCAACACAAAGCCCAGGACATGTATAATGGAGTGTTCAGTAGTTCTTGCAGTGTATTGAGTATTTTGCATCCAGAAAGCACCGGCCACACAGCTCACAACACAACATCATGTGCTTACTCTCATGGTTGTGTGCCTGCCTATGAGCCGAGGCTTACTGCTGCTGTCCGGCAAGAGTGTTTTGTACTTCATATTGCTAGCCCAGAAATAGAGCAGCATTCAAAACTGAAAGCATCATTTTGATTATATGCCAGTGGCTTTCACACCATCATCCTAAGTAGACCACCCTAGGTAGGGACCATCAGATGTATATGCACAAGGAGATTTCAAGTTAAAAGAAAAATGAAATGAATTAAAATGTAACAATAAAGAGCTGAATGTTATTTCCTGACGTAAGCTCCTTCAAGCTCAATGTGCTTTTGTAAGTGGTGATACCAGTCCATGCCTGAAAGACTGCCAGTCCTGGGAAACTAATGTGCCAGTGCAAAGTGAGTGCCCTTTAAAGATTTTTTTTTTTTAAGATTAGAAAGCAAGAAGAAGTCAGAAGGAGCCAAGTCAGGACTGTAAGGTGGATGCCCAATGATTTCCCATTTCAGTGCCCACGCAATTCCCCTTGCTTTATGAGTGAAATGAACAGGAGTGTTGCTGGGTGCAGAAGGAAGCTTTGCTTCATGGCAAAACTTTTCCAGGTGTCTCTCTCTTGAAGCTGTGGCTAAGTCTGCAAAACACCCTCCTCACAAGCAGGTGCTACCACTATTCAGAGCTCTGGAAAGTCAGCAAGCAAAATACCTTGAGCATCTGAAAAAAATCTGGTGCCGTGATTTTTGCAGTGGCCTAGTCTGCTTTGGCTGTGACCTCTTGGTAGCCGTTGCTTTGAGTGTGCTTCACCTGCAGCATTGTACCAGGAAAACCACGTTTGGTCTGTGTTAGGATTCGTCTAAGACGTGCTTCCAGTGCTTGTTGAAAATTTCTATTGAGGGCCCTGCGGCGTGGCCTAGCAGCTAAAGTCCTCACCTTGAACACGCCAGGATCCCATATGGGTGCCAGTTCTAATCCCGGCAGCTCCACTTCCCATCCAGCTCCCTGCCTGTGGCCTGGGAAAGCAGTCAAGGATGGCACAAAGCCTTGGGACCCTGTGGGATACCCGGAAGAAGTTCCTGGATCCTGGCTTCGGATCGGCGTAGCATCAACCATTGTACTCTCTTGGGGAGTGAATCATTGGACGGAAGATCTTCCTCTCTGTCTCTCCTCCTCTCTGTATATCTGCCTTTCCAATAAATAAATAAATCTTAAAAAAAATAAATTTTCTGTTGAAAATGCTACTTGAGTCTGCAGCTGACCTGGTGTAGCAGTTTGGCACTTGTTGAGTAGAAAGTGTGCTGCACTGTCATTTCCCCATCAGAACTGTGTAAGCTGAACGGATCGAGACATCTCTGCTGCTGATTATTGCTTCTGCTATTGACTGGTATCCTCCTCAATTAGGGCACACAGAAAATCGGTTATTCTGCATGGAATAGCCTCGAGTAGGTTATTTCTGCTGGTGGCTTTGGGGTGCTGTCCTTGAACTTCTGGTTGAGCATCATTGGCTGCACCCCAGCTTTGCTCTTTCACCCCAGCTTTGCTCTCAGTGCAGTGTTTCTTCTTCACTTGTGGCAGAGTTCATGTTGCATCCACAGGGGCTCTTTTCAAACTCATATCTTTCTTAGCACCTTGAGTGAAATCCTACTTAGACAAGCCATAACAAGTCAGTACAAGTTTCTTTTGGTGCAGAAAGCTGTGAAATCCATGCATTAAGGTTTCCTAGTATGCATTTCTCATAAACTTTTTTTAAAGAGTTATTTTTATTATTTTTTTTATTGGAAAGGCGGATATACAGAGAGGAGAGACAGAGAGGAAGATCTTGCGTCCAATGATTCACTCCCCAAGTGAGCGCAACGGGCCGATACTATGCCAATCCGAAGCCAGGAGCCTCTTCCGGGTCTCCCACGCGGGTGCAGGGTCCCAAAGCTTTGGGCCGTCGTCGACTGCCTTCCCAGGCCACAGGCAGGGAGCTGGAAGGGAAGCGGGGCTGCCGGGATAGAACCAGCGCCCATATGGGATCCCGGGAGTGCAAGGTGAGGACCTTAACCACTGCGCCTCTGCGCCGGGCCCTCTCGTAAACTTTTGAGGATCTCCTCACACACATAGACAGGACATATATACACACGACATACACATGTGAGGCATACATACAGGTGACACATACATATACATATATCCAAGTACTTCAAAAAGTATATGGGAAAATAAAATTGAGCAATGTTTATTTTGGTACCAAAGGTAAATTCTTACATTATTTTTCCAAAATGCATACTTTCTGTGATCTTTTGGAAGACTTCTTGTATGCCTGGATGTCAACATTTGTGCACAAAAAAAAAAAAAAAAACCCAAAAAACTTGTCTTTTAACTCCCCTTACAAATAGTTTACTACTACACATAGAATTGTTAATCTTGATTTTCCTGGAAGTTTAACATTTCCAGAACTTTCTTGCTGATCTGTATTTGTATTGGTGTCACCACATTTGGTGCTTGCTTTGCTTAAGTTGAGCTGATAGGTATTTGGATCATTTTCAGGTTTTCAGTATGAGTGACTTCCCTGGGAATATATCCTTGGAACCTTTGAGAAATATCTTTCCTTGACTCTAAGAATCAGGTTTGTTGGCTACTGTGCATTTCAATGCTTTGAAAATTATTTTACTCAGTTGCTCTCAAGGAAAGTGTTGCTTATTTGTATACTTCCACTCATGACCTTTTTGTGCAGGAGCCATTTCCCAAAGCAATCACTGTTATGTTACATATATTTAAACATTTCTACTAAAATATTTTATTTTTTTAAAGTTTTATTTATTTTATTGGGAAAGCAGAGTTCCACAGAGAAGAGAGTCAGAGAGAGAGAGAGAGAGATCCTCCACCTGCTGGTTCACTTCCCCAAAAATTGCAATTGCTGGAGCTGAGCTCTAATCCAAACATAGGAGCCAGGAACTTTCTTGGGATTTCCCATGTGCAGGGATCCCAGACTTGGGCCAACTTTCATTACTTTCCCAGGCTATAAACTGGGAATTGGATGAGCTGGCACTCATATGGGATACCAGTGCTGTAGGCAGAGACTTAACCCGATACCACCATGTCAACCCCAAAATTTTATTCTTACTTGCATTTCTTTATTAGTTGAAAAGCAGAATTTAAAAAATATTTATTGTCTGTTTTATTGGTATGATTTTTTTTCATAGTTTTGGGAATGATAGTTTTTTGTTGTTTTTGGAGAGGACTTTAATATATTCAGACTATATTAGAAATAATTTATCTTATTTTAAAAAAATTTTTTTCAGCATCTTTTTGTTTGTAGACTTGAACGCTGTATCTGTCAGTCTCTCTATGATTGGGCTTTAGTAAGCAAGTTTTAAAAAGAAAAACCAGAGTCAGCTGTTTGGCCCGGAGGTTAAGACACTGTTTAAGATACTCACATTTCATGTCGGATCAATGCTTGTTATCTGCTTTAGAAAATAAAGAATCATGTGGATAGGAGACTGGATAGATGACAGCTGATAGAGAGCTGGGTAAATAGATGGGAAGATGGGTGGGTAGGTATAGTGCTCAATAGGTGGAGAACAGTAGCTGTTTAGGATGAAGTAGATGTATGGATGGAAGGACAGAAGGATAAGTGGGAGATGAGGAAGGAAAAAGCAAAGTTAGAAAAACTAGATTTGATGCTCAGAGTAATTGAGCACTTCATGCTGAAAGCATCTAATCTCTGCCATGGCACTTAAGAACTTCCTTCATTTGGCCTCAGAAAACAGTTTCTGAATTTGATCATGTTTTTGTGATTAGATTAGGTGAAAGTGCATCCAATTGCTACATTTTGGTGGGGGGAGGTCAAAGATGATTGAATATCAACTTTTTCATGTTGTTCAGTCTGATAGCTGAAGATGTGGACAAAATGAATGAGTAGATGAAATGGTACAAAAAGATATCCAGCTGGGTTACCAGGATGGAAAGGGTTGTAGGATAGATCACAATGGGCTATCACTTTGCATGTGGTTGGATGGTGGCAGTCACAGCAGGAATAGGAAGTGAGTGCTGGTGAGGATGTAGAGCAACTGAAGCCCTTGTGTGATGCTGGTGTGACTAGAAAATGAAGCACCAGTGGCGGAAATCACTTTGATGATTCCTTGAAAGGTAAAACGGAGAATCACCAGAAAACCCAGCAATTCTACTCATGGGTAATACCTGAATAAGCTGAAAACAGCAACACAGGTACTTGCACTCTTATGTTCTTTGAAGGGTTATTCACAATGGCCAAGAGGTAGAAAGCACCAAAGTGTCCTTTAACACCTGAATGTATAAATAGGATGTAGCATAGGCATTGTGGAGTGTTATTCCACCATGGAAAAGGTTGAAGGGTTTATATCTACTACAGCATGGATGAACCTGGAAAACATGCTTAGAAAATAAGACGGAAAGACAGCCCAGATATGATCCCACTTGGATGAAATATTCTGAGTGGGCAAGATGACAGAGGCAGTAGACTAGAGCTTAGTAGGGGCTGAGGGAATAAGGAGTCACTACTTAGTGGGTATGGAGGAGTTTTGTGTCTAAGGAATGAGAAAGTCTTATGGCTATAATTAATGACATGACAGGTATTAGGTTGTAAGCATTCTACTACAATAAAAATACTTATAAACAACCAGTGGATGAATGGATATAGTTAATGGGTATACAGTGGACTTGTCCCAAGCAGGATGCATGATGGAAGTTGAGGTGGCTTTGTTTAGGCTGACTGGGTATGAATATGAGTGGATGGTTGGGAATCTGTGGTGTGGGTGGGCTGAGATGGAGAGTTTGTGATTGTGACCCATGAGTGAATCCTGGCCAGGAGCTGAGCAGGTGGCCATGAACCTGCCCTACAGCAAGGTAGCCCAGGCTGCCAGTGATGGGGAACCCCTCTGCTAGAAACGGCCTTTGTGTTCCAGGTGCCTTGCAGTTGGACCTCCACCGCATGCCCAGGCCAGCCAGGACAGCTGAGAAGTGCTCCTTGGACCAGCTGGATGAGGTCTTCCACCCAGAGCGCTTTGTATCTCTCTTTGAGCAGAAGACAGCAAAGGGCTGGTGGCCCTGTGTGGCCGAAGAGGGCGATAAGAAGATCTTGGCGGTGAGTGTACTTCCTCCACCCCGTGATATGGGTGGGAGCTGCTTCCACACCCTGCACATGCAGGCTTCCTGCCCTGCCCCTACCTGCTCTGTTGCCCAGGACAGTCACCATCTTTCCTTCTGGTTGCCACTTATCCTCTCCCCTTGAAGCTCCTATCCCAGGAGGCGTCTTTTAGCTGCAGCGCCACCTGTTCATACCATCATTGTGGCCTGATGGCTTCATGCCTGGGCTTCCTTCATGCTTCTCCCCTTCAAGGGACCATCCTGGATGGACTGGTTTTGCAGGCAGCCCTCCTTGGGAGGGACACTGGGTGGCAAGGGAGAGCCATCCTTTGCCTGCGTCCAGCCCCAGACACAAAGTTTATTCCTGACCATTTACTTGGGAAGAGCAGGCGGCTGGCCAACTGCTCAAGTGGCCCTTGAACTGCAGTAGCCTTGTTATGTGAGAAATGTAACCACTGTCAAGAAATAGCCATGCTTCAAAGGAAAAGCGAGCGAAGGATGCACACAGATAATTCACGGAAGTGGAACAGTCATCCATTCAACAGGAAAAGCAGCTTAGTCCTCTTGTTATTAAATACGGCACTGTTTTGAAATGCAATGTTTGTGTCTATTGAGGTTTTAGAAGTGGAAGTACTCGCTGGTGGTGAGACTGCCAAGGGACAGAGCCCGTTTGCTTCTGCTGGGCGTACTGCTGATTGTAGCATGGGCGGGGAGCAGGCTGATGATAATGCCTGGGAATAGACTGAATGATACTTATGCCTTCTGTTCTCTAGCTCCGCTTCTAAAACCCTATAAGAGATGATTGGGTGAAATTAGACATTCACTTCTGGAGTGTTTGCGGCAGCCTTATTGGCAGTATCAAAGAGTTGAAAATAACTTCCATGGACTAAAAATAAGTGGTTTACTACGTAAATTATGGCTACACATCTATGGCATATTTTATAGTTATTGAAAGCTAAACTTTAAAGAATGTATGATTATGTAGCTAATTGATTCATAAGCTGTAGAGGTGTGTACACACATACATATGCATACAAACACACATACATACACGCATACATGCACACACTTATACACAGCGCCACCTTATAGGCCTACAGAAACATACAGTAGCAATAGTAGTGGAAGTATTGGTGGTGTTCATTCTTTGTATATCTCTATAAGGTTCCCAAATATCTTACAAGAACAACCCTTTGTTTTAAAGATAATGATGATGATGATAAAAGTGTCATGTCATTTTGCTTGTCCTGGCCTTGCCTGCTCCAGGCTGTAGAATAATGACATGCCCCTGACTGGGCTCTCTTGCTGTCCCCTCAGGGCAAGCTGGAAATGACCCTGGAGATTGTAGCAGAGAGTGAGCATGAGGAACGGCCAGCTGGCCAGGGTCGGGATGAGCCCAACATGAACCCGAAGCTCGAAGACCCAAGGTCAGTGCCCAGCCCCTGACTCCCAATGCCCACACAGCTCAGGGGCCAGCCGCACAGAGCATGAGGGGACACTCGGGTAACAGGCTCACTGCTGAGAACCCCAAGCTGACTGGGGGAAGCAGGCACTGTGGGGTGTTGGTGAGTCGGGAGCTAAGCATGCTGTCACTGGGCCTGTCCCCGTGGTGCTGTGGACCCTTCCTGCTGTGCAGTGTGTGGTGGCTAAGGGGCATTTTGCAGATGAACAGAGCACCTCAGCCAAGCTCAGTGGGATCATCCCAACCGGGAAGGTGATGAAGCCAAGATGTGCTGGCTCCACAGCTGTATCCTTGCTGTGCTGCCGTTTTTACGGGGCAGTGTCCTGATGGGCCTCTTAGCCGTGCAGTGGGCAGACTGTCTCCTGTCTTCCCAATGTCATGCACCACTTGAGGAGTGTGGCATGAGGTGGCTGTGGGGTTAGGCTCCTTGCTGAGAGTCTCCCTGCTACCTGCTTGGTTCTGGCTGGGGCTGACATGGGCAGTTCCCCTTTACCACAGTGTTCTCCAACCCCTGGCATGGCCCTTGGGGTAGTTGGGAGCTGGGTAGAGAGACCCAGGGAGTGCAGTCCGATTAACACAGCCATGGCTGAGAATCAAAATCCTCCTCTTACTCTGAGCTGCGGGGCTGCTTAGGAGAGGGCTTTGAGGTTCTTGGTTGTGAGGGAGAGAATTAGTTCTCTGGACACTCTTGACATTGGCCTTCCCTAAGCATGGGGTGACTGTGTGCAGCAGGGCAGGTGGCTTGGCTTTCCGGGGACTCAGTGGGCCAATGTGAATTTCAGGCAGCAGCTGTTTGAGACTGCCCAGTTTGAGAGTCAGTGGTCTGTGATTAAATCCTGGGTCAGGAGGAAAGGGGGTGGGTGACAGGGAAAGGATGGTTGAGAACTGGGCCCCCAGAGCAAGTACAGCCTGGTAGTGCCTGAAACTTGGGGCCCACAGGATGTGGATGTGGGAGGGTACGAGGCTGTGAAGGCCTGAGGTTAGGGACAAGGAGGTCTCCCTGGGCTGGTAGACAGACTGCAGGGCCTGGGGTAGTAGCTGTGCAGTTGGGAGTGCTAACAGCGGGATTTGGAGATAGCATCCTGTGTCAAGGGTGTCTTGCTGACCTTGGGCTCCACCTTCCAGGCGTCCTGACACCTCCTTCCTGTGGTTCACCTCCCCGTACAAGACGATGAAATTCATCCTGTGGCGGCGCTACCGATGTGCCATCATCTTCTTCATCATCCTCTTCATCCTGCTGCTGTTTCTGGGCATTTTTGTCTATGCCTTCCCGGTGAGCAGTCTGATGGGGGAGGCACACATACCTCTGGGTCTAATGGGGGTGTTCACCTAGCCCTGCAGAGGGGTCCCCAGTGTCCTGATGAAGGACACACAGCCCTTGCTAAGCTGGGCAGACATGGACCCACCTGTTGGGAGCTCTTAGCTCAGCAGGGCAAACTGAGTGCTTGTGCTTGGTAGGGAGATGTCACCGTGGTAAACAAGGTTCTCAAATTTGTAATGGAGGGGATAAAGAGGATGAACCCCCCTGGATTGTGGTGGGCAGGGTAACCTTCCTGAAGGGGGTGACAGTGTGGCCCTGGCATAGGAGGAGAGGCTGAGATGTGAGTGGCAGAGTAGAGAATTCCCCTCAGACTTGAAGGCAGCAACGCTTAGTCCCAGGATGGGAGGAGCTAGAGCTGGAGAGGGTCTCCCCAGGATATAAGAGGGTACTGCCCCTGCAGAGGAAAGGTATAGGAGATGTGGCTGAGCTGGGGGCTGGCCCAGGATCTCAGTTGAGGCATCCTCTTCCTGATAAGCAGCCAGCTGGCACCTGGGAGCTGATGAGAGGGCCCAGAGCTCTGTTCTCAGCCTGTCCTGCTCTGGCTTTCACAGCTTCTCAGGGACCCCCACACAAGCTCCAGCCCCCTGATGTCGTTAGCCCTTCAGACCCTGAAGGAATTGAAGTGTTTTCAGGCTGACACCTGATTTTTTAAAAAATGTTCTTTAAAATGTTCTTAAACTTTTTAATATGGAAATTCCAAACTCATAAAAGTAGAGAGAGAGGGAAGTCTCTCCTTGGCCTCATTTTCATGGCAGACAACTTCCACAGACAGCTCCTGGTTCAGGGCTTGCTGCGATTCCCACACAGGGCCCTTGGCCTGGGCAGTGTCCCCGCAGCAGGCAGGCTTGTAGGGAATTACTCATAGGTGAGCTCCTGGCCCTCAGATCCTCCAGGAGATAGAGAGGGATGGAGATAGCTTCTCCCACCAAGAGCTGTCAGCAGGCCAGGCCAGGTGGCAATGGAGTCAGCTCGCAGAGGGGAGAGGTTAAACCACAAACCACCCCTGCAGGGACTGGCCTCATCTGCCAGGAGGAGTACTGGAGTTGCTGTGGCTGCCTATAGCAAAAGGGAAGGTCTAGAACTAGGAGAGTTTATGGGTACAGCTGCAGGCCAGGCCCTGGAGATTGCCTATGGCTGCCCATGGTGCCATGTGGAGGTGTGTCTTGAGACTTTAGCAAGAAGAGTTAACAGTTGATGGACAAAACCTGGCTGGGGTCCAGGGTAGTTCTTGGGTGGTAGGGACTTGATGTTTATATGGTTTTAGGGGCCTCATTAAACAAAGGCAGGTGCTATTGCAAAGGCAAGATTAGAGACAGGAGCATGGAAGGAGGGCGTGTGCAGCTGTGCTGTTCTGGTGCTTTTGCTTCTGCCAGGGTCGCCTGGAATCTGAGGTCAGCCAGGTGTTTCCACCCATGAGGCATGGCTAGACTGCTGAGCTGGGGGAGATGCGGTCCTCTTTCCTACCTGCCTCAGTTTACCTCCACTCCTTGGGAGTGTCCTCAGCTGCCATACAGCTAGCAGGAGGCAAGGGGCTGCTGTGAGCCTGAGGGAGGAGGTAAGGCAGCTTGTTTGAGAGGCAGCCACGGTGTGCAGCCAGACGTTCCTGTGGAGCCATACAGATACACAGGGGCGGCTGGTGCAGACCAGCTCGTACCCCCCATGTCACAGGGAGTTAACCAGACTCACAGAGTCCTGGGCTGGTCCTGGGTTGGCTGAAGGATGAGCTGCGTTGGGGCAGAATGAGGCTGGAGAAGTCCTGGTGACTTGGGCAAGGTGCTCTGCACTTTGAGTCCCAAGCGCTGGCTCTGCCTCTGGGACCTGGGTCCCTCCCTGCCATGACTCTGACCTCTGTGGCTGGCAGCGACAAGGAAGAGGGGGGTGTCCCTTACCTTTCCCAGGGCCCTGTGGGCAGGAGCAAATAAATGCTTGGTGCGGGAGAGACCCTGGTCAGAGCTGCCCTCCCTTGTCTCCTGAGCCTCCAGCACTTGGGCATGCGGTCTCCTTAAAGCACCTTGCAAAATGTCTTCTGTTAAACACTGACTGTGCCCTGCCTCTTCTAGAGCTGGCCTGGGGCAGGGGTCAGGGACAGTCCTGGGTGGAGGGTGTAGCCTGGGACTGCCTGCTTCCTTGCACCCAAGTCCCTCAGTCATCTGGCCTGTGCCTACCTCTACAAGGTGACCCTCACTTGGCTTTCAGTGATCCCAGGGCCTGGGGGAAAGAGCCAGGTTGGGGCTGTTCCTTCTGCAGCTGGTCCAATCCCACAGCCTCTTGGAAATTCTCTTGGGAGGAGGTGGCAGTGGGGGGTGACAGCCTGTGTGATCAGAGCCAGCTGGAAGCAGGACCAGCATGTGGAGGCGGGAGGCGGTCTGGCAGGGATGATGGAGGGCAGGCTTTGTTTCCAGCGCTGACTTTCCTGGGCAGCAGCAGTGCTGGGGAACATGCCGTCCCAATTAGAGTCCCGTGCTATGTGTGCTTAGGGAGCACTTCAGAGGGAGGCCCTGGACAGCCCTGTGGCAGGCCTGAGTTGTAAGTCTCCTTGCCTCCACTGTGCACCCCAACTCTCCTTGCTCCTGAGGCAGGAGCATGATGAACAACGAGCTGTAGGTCTCCATGTAGGTGAGTGTGTATGGGAGGGAGTGAGGGCCTGCCTTCACACCTGTCAGATGGAGGAGGCCAGAGCAGGGCTCCCTCTGGCTGGGCCTTGGGTGTTCTGAGTTTCTGTGGACCCCTAGGCTAGAGCTTGGGAGTGAGTCCTGGACAGATGGGAGGGAAAGACGGCAGTTCAGGGAGTGTGGGCTCACAGGTGAAAAGACCCAGTGAGTTTCAGGCAAGCAGAGGTTGACTTGACTGGCGACAATCCCAGGTGGGGTTGGGTGTTGAGCTGAACTTTGTTTGGGAAGGTTGGCAGCAAGGGCCAGGTACACACAGATGTCAGGACTAATAGCTAGGGGCCTGTTTTCCCGGCCCTTCTCAGGCCACCCCTGGTACTTGCCTCTTGGGGTCACCATGTGTCCCTTCCCCCTCTGTCCACCCATCCCCCAGAACTATGCTGCCATGAAGCTGGTGAAACCCTTCAGCTGAGAGCACTCCTGGCCCTGTGCTGCTGAGTTCCTGCAGCTCTCCGAGACCAGCCATCCTGCCAAAGTGGGCAACACAGAAGGACAGACGCATGCTCCAAGAGTGGCTAACATCGAGCCTGGTGGATGGTCACCCCCTTTCATCATCTCTTTCTCCTCCAACTCCCACCCCCCCTTTTTGGATGAGCACGCATATATTTCAGTACAAAACAGATGGAACTTTGAGGCAGTGTGGCCGTGTCACTCTCCTATACCTGCCTGGTGATAACTATAGGGGAAAATGGGGTAGGTGCTATCTCTGGCCCACTCTTTGGAGGAGCCAGAGGGTGGGGGCCTGAGGGGGCTGTTTCTTTGATAGCAAGATGAACTGGGGGTCAAGAGGCTACATGGACTTTGAGGCTGACATCTTCTGCCTTTTCCCCAGGACCTCGTACTTGTCCCCTCCTTACTCCTTGGGTATGTCCTCTTCCTTTCCTAGGCTCTCTTTCTCAGATGGGCAGTCAATCACCTGTGCCTCCAGGTGTCTTTGCCCCTGCTGGAGGCAGAGGTTCTATTTCATCAAGATGGAGCCCCAAGGAAAGGGCTAGGCTGGGAAACTCTCTAGGCATGGAGGGCTGCTGGGCCCTTGGCTTTGATTTTATTTCCCATACTTTTGGGGTTTCTTTAGGATTCTTTCTTTCTGCCTTAAAGATCTGGTCTGGACAAAGCTGTTTTTTTTATCTGTGACTTAAGCTTAGCCTTAGCTGCCGCCCAACTTTCCCTGCAGGAAACAGGTTTAACGGACAGTAGGAATATCCCTGGAGAGAAAGCAAAGAGCTTGGCAACAGTGGATTCCTAAAAGGAGGCCCTTGTCACCGCCCCACAGGGGCTGGGTTGCTGGCCACTGCCTCCCCTGTTGTCCAGGAGACTTGCCCTGATATCTGCTGGCAGCCTGTTCCCTGACCAAGCCTCCAAGCCCTCCAAGAAGGACCCTACAGACCCCGCCTTGGCTCACCATACCAGTTGGCAGCTATAGGAAGTAGTTGAGACAGGGGTGATGTCTTATGTCCACCCTGAGGATGGAGCTGCACCTGGAAAGCACTGATCCTTTTTTTTTTCTTTTTGAAGATTTATTTATTTTTATTGGAAAGTCAGATTTAGAGAGAGAAGAGGATACAGAAATATTTTCAATCCAATGATTCACTCCCCCAAGTGGCTGCAACAGCCGGTGCTGAGCCAATCTGAACCAGGAGCTTCTTCCAGGTCCCCTATGTGGGTGCAGGGTCCCAAGGCTCTGGGCCATCCTTGACTGCTTTTCCAAGCCACAAGCAGGGAGCTAGATGGGAAGTAGAACAGCTGGGATACAAACTGGCTCCCATATAGGATTCATGGGCATGCAAGGTGAGGATATAGACAGTAGGCTACCGATCCAGGTCCTAGCACTGATTCTTATTCAGACTGGAGGCGACTGTGAGCCCTGGGGAGCCTATGGCACTGGTCCTGACACCCCAATATCTGACAGCTGGAACCAGAGGGCCACAAAGCACACAGTAGGGACCTGGCTACAATACTGTCCTGGGCAGTCTCTCTGGGGATAAGCCTCCTTCGAGTAGCACCTGTATGGAGGCAAAGAGGCAAATGGGTATTGAAGGCTGGAGGGAGAGAGAGAACAGCTGGAGCTGCAGCTACAGGAGGTACCAAGAGCTGCTCAGGAGAGAGGGCACCTGAGAATATCTGAGAGTAGGGAAGAGGCAACTACCAGGTAGAGTGGTCCCCAGGGCATGAGGGAACTAATGGGACCTCTTCAGGAGTGTGTGCCCCTTACAGAAAGTTCAGTTTTCCTCTCTAGGCACAGGAGGAAAGAACAAAGAAATGCACTCAGCACACCATCAGTTTCCCAAAAATGGGATGGGTGTGTCATTGTGCTCTGTTTTTTTTTTTTAATTTCCCCTTTTTGGATTCCCTTTGGGATACAGGCCATAGAAAACTCCATTCATACTAGTACAGATAATTTAGTGGCTTTTCAGAAAAGAAGCATCAAGGAGGACTGGCTTCAGGCAAGGGCTGAAGTTCCCCAGCCAGATCATGAAGGGCTTGCATGCTATCTCTGCCCTGTTCAGTCCAACAGTGATTCTATCCATAGAGCTAGACTTAAAGCTGTTTCCTGGGACTGTGTGGGTGACCAAGCAAAACTTGGGGAGGAATGGGAACAGCAGTCCCAGCAAGTGTGATCTAAGATATTCCATGTGGAGGGCCCAGAGCAGGCTCTGAGGATGCAGTGGTGAGTTCTGTAAGACCCTGGTCTTCCATTCCTCACAGTGAAGTAAGGCAAGGGTCCCCCAATGGCGGTGTCTGAGAAGGGGTACCCACCACCCTGGTAGGGAGATTAGGAGGCTCTTGGAAGAAAGGAGCATTTGAGCGAAGCATTGGACTGGCCGGTGGCCACAGGCTGGATATTCCCAGCAGCAGGAATGAAAGTGGAGCTCAGCTAGCACAGGGCATGGTCAAGAGAGAATGGGACTAGAGGAGCCAACACAAGAAGCATTGAGGGAGGAGGGGCTGGAAGGTAAGGCCAGGTCCTGAGCATGCAGCTGAGGAGCTGCAAGCTGGGGGCAATGAAGATGTGCAGAAGGAGCCAAAGTGAGCTTGGTCAGAGTCATGCTGCTTCAGAAGCCTTTCTGCTCTCATCTTGGAAGATGGGAGTACTCCTAAGAGCTTATAAATAATCATTTTGGCAAACTACCTTCAATGGACTGAGACCTCCCCAACCCTTCCATGCTCTTAATGATCTGCAGTCACCAGCAGTCAAAGACGATTGCTCAGGAGGCTGTGTAACCATCTGCATGGGGGGCCCATCCTGGAAGAACAGTCTACTAATCCAGGAGCCAAATGGGAAGATTTGGAAGAAATATGTGTGTATAGTTCTATAGGTGAGTATGTGTGTCTACGCTTGCGTTTCTCAGGCCCTCACCTTTCTCCTTCCCTGCCTGTGAGTAAACCAATCATGGTGAGGCTGTTACCTGTGCCAGTGCCTACATTTGAAGGTGTCTGGTGACTGACTGGCTGATGGTCAAGGAGAGGTTGATGGTGGTGGTGTTATGATTACATTGAGGGGTGGCGGGGTGGAATCTGGGGAACTTCTAGGAAAGTCTTCTCCCCTCTGCAAAAGGATGGATGCACACATGCACATCTCCTGGCCCTTTGATGTTGTTGTACAGAGATGCAATGACTGGAGCTATGGCTGCTGTCTTGTGATTCAGGTCAGAGAGGGGGATAGGGAGCAGGGTGCTGTGGAAGAAACCAACACACATAGGGCACCAGAGCAGATGAGCATGACCTGATTCCTGGTGAGACTGGAGGAAGAACCAGTCCTGACACTGGCCTTGCACAGGTTTCTTGCCGGTGAAACTACCTTGGGATGCCTGCAGTGCAAGGCACCTGGGGGTGCAATTCCTTCTCCCCCTCCCTGCCCCTACCAGCTGCTTTTACTACGATTGCTGGGACCCCGGGCTGCCATGTGCAGTCGCCACATCTGACACAGTGGACGTTTATTATTTATTATAACAATTTTCCCACAGATGGCAGTAAAGTGTTCTAATAAAATCAGTGTGTGTGAGTCATTTTCTGATAGAAGAAAATTACCTTGAGGAAGGGGCACCTTTTTCCAATTCCCACAAGGGCACCCACTCGCCCAGGCTGTGCAGTGTGGAGCAGCTGACAGTACCAGTGGGCCCCGCTCCCTGCTCCACTTTCTGTCCTACTCCAGGCACCCAGGTGGCCCGGTTTTCTTTCTCTCCTTGGCCAGGTCTTGGGCCTCCCTCTAGTGGTCTAGTGTTTCTGGGGCTTTTTGGCCCTGCTCCTCTCATACTACAGACCTCCGAGGCAGCCACAGTTGTTCCTGTGGCTTTATGTGCTTTTTTGGTGCTTTTTTGTGCTTGGAATTGCAGCCTGGGTTGTGGATGCATTCTCAACTGTTGCCCAGCTGAGCATGACCCCTGACTGATTCAGCCCCGGACTTAGACGTGCTCACTAGGAAGCCCTCTTGTTGATGGGCCCACTGCCTCCCCTCCAGATCCCAAACATCACCAAACTCCACTGGTTCTGCATCTGGAATCCCTGAGCCTGCAACTTCATGTCCTGTTACCACCACCTCTACTTGCCATGGGACTCCCAGCAGGCCAACACCAAGGAAACCCAAGAGCCATTGCCTTTAACCCTCTAGTTCTCTAATCTTGCAAATCCATTCTGATGGTTCCTATCACCCTCGAGACTTAGGAGGAGGGATAAGTACACTGGCACAGAGGCCTGGCTGGGCTCAGTTCCTGCCTTTGTCTGCCTCATTCCTCCTGGAGCCCCCTCAAGCCTGCTGTGGGCCCTCTGCAGAGCTCAATGCTGCCTCTCCCACAGTATTCTGTGTCTGCAGAGTCACATCTCCCAGCTTAACCAGTTGAGTTGGAGTCTTTTGCTTCCTCCTTTGAAGGGACTATGAGTGTTCCACTGCAAGTTTTTTCTACATAGACGGGCCCTTGAAGCCATTTCAGATGGTATTTTATGTCTCCAAATCCAGAAGGTTCTCAATATTTGAAACCAGTTCTGGCCACGAGGTGAGGAATAAAGCTCATTTGTTGAAAAATGGTTTGGTAGCACTGGATGAGCCTCATGTATCCAGAGTACTGGTTTCCTGCCTTCATTTTCTCTGCTGGTGTGTCTGGGAGAGGGTCCTACACACACATCACACCCACATATCTGGAAATAGACATGTGTACAAGTATATATATACACACAGATACAGATACGCAAAAAAGATGGAATTAAAAGGTAATGAGCATTTTCCATGAACTTTTTGGAGAACTTGATTATGCATACATCTGTAGAAACACACACAAAAATGTTTGCAAACCCAGGTGTAAACACATGCAGTATATACAAACTTATGTAGCACACATATGTATTCAGATACATACATACAGAAACATACAGTTATACAAGGGAACTTTAAAAAGCTCATGGAAAGATGGGATTGAAGGGGTATGTGTTTCCCATGAACTTTTGAAGTTCTTTTGGGTGTACACATCTGTCCAAACACACACACACACACACTCCATTTTCTGTCCCTTTCCAGGGTTACATGGACAGCCTGGGACAAGGTGACAGGGAAGTCACACGGACACAAGTGGGTTGTGAGTGCTTCCCAGGCTGACTGCCCCCATCCATCCTTAGGGAATTCAGACCTGCCTCTGTCTTCTCTCTACGTGTTTCATAAATGTGGGATTACAGGATTTCCAGAGGGGCCTCATGGGCAGCCCCTGCTTGGGACCTGGTGACAGCCCAAGAGGTGTTTCCTGCTGGGGAAGGAGGCCTGGGTAACTGCAAGTGTTGACTCCGCCCGCCACCACCAAGGCTAGGTGCTCCCCCATGTTGTGCCTGGTGGACACCACCCTACGTTCCTCCCCTCTTCTCCCGTCGTTTGATTCTTCCTACAGTAAGACTAGAGCCACAGCTTCAGTTCCTTGTGGCTTTGCCCAGTGTGGGTTCCAGACTGTGTTTCTCTGTCCTTGTTTAGGGTTCATGCGTGTGTGCACAAGAGACACAACAGATGGAGACAGAAATAGACTCGTGGCACGGGACAGAAACACAGACACAAAAAGATGGTGGCAAAGGGGGCAGGAAAGAACCCAAGAGTCCCACGCCATGGCTATGGCATTTCCTTAGCTCAGCGCTGCCCAGCCGGTGGTCACAGCTGGCTGTGTTCTATCCTCTGTGTTGGCTCCCAGGAGAATTCAGTTAGCAGTGGAACGTGGCAGGGAAGACAGACAACAGGCCCTGCTGGTCCCCACATCCTGCTGGGCAGAGCTTACATCACAGTTTCCTCAGGCCCTTGGGTGATGGCTCTGGGTTCTGGAGCACCCCACTTTCCCTAACTATTTAAGACCACCTGATTTGTTGGGAGTAATCAGGTTCAATGCCCTGGGAAAGAGGGGCTTAGGGCTCACCCCAGCCTGGCTCACCCTCCATGTTTTATCCCTACCCCAAAGTCCTCTGGCTTCAGGTAGCAAACCCTTGTGGCCCCTGCTTGGGCTTGGACATGGGTGGGAAAATTTCCTTTACTGCTGGCTTCTGCAGTGAAGATCTGGGATCTTTTCAGCAGGAATTTGGCCAAGACCCAAGGGTGAAACAAAAGATCACACTGCACAAAGGAGTCCCTTACATATAGAGCAGGGTTCTATACCTTTGAGTTGCTGGTGGTCTTTTTTTGTCCCTTGGTCTTCTGTTTTCCCTGCTCGCTATCTGGGAGCACTGTCCAGAGAAGAGAGAAAAGCAGTCATAGATGGTCCACGGCAGGGGAAAGGGACAGAAAGCTCCTCTACTCTGTCTGTACCCCACCTGAGTGCAAATATGGGATGGGCCAGCCTGGGACTCCAAGTCAGTTGGAGGGCACAGTAGGGCAGTAACACTTCAAGGACCAATGACTTCAGGACACAGAGGCTTCCCAGAAACCTGCTACAGTATGGCAGCCAGTGGTGGGTGTGACCTTGGAGTCAGACACATGGCCAGGATGCCCAATCCTGCATCTCCCCTTACAGGGTGCAATAAGAGCCCCCTGCAATGATGTAAGGTGGTTGTTCAGCACATAAGAGCCCTAGTGGTCATCCAAAGAGCCCCCTTGCCTTGTGCTGAAGGGGAGGATGAAGATAGGGGAGGAAGGCAGGAGTGGCAGGAGGTAGTGGCCACTCTAGGGACTCTGCCATGGGACCCAATTTATGCACCTGGGATGAATCAAGTATGCTCCCTGAGTGTGGGAAGGAGCAGAGACAGGCTATGCAGCTGCCCCAACAGCCTGGCAGTGCCCACTGCCCCACCCCATCTCCAGGCCTGCGTGGCCAGGCACTCCTGGCCTAGCCCAGCAGCATGAACTCACTAATGCCACGTGCCACCTTGGAGTGAGCTGATTAAGGTTGCTCCCATGGCCAGAATGGGGGTGCGTTTTGCAGAGGTGCACCCTGGGGACCCTGTATCCAGGCTCCTTTGCAACCACTTACACCCAATCCTGCTGAGTCCTGCTCAAGAGTGTGGGTGTAGACGCTCCAAGTATGTTCCTGGGGCACAGATGCTCTGTGTGTGTGTGTGTGTGTGTGTGTGTGTGTGTGTGTGTGTGTGTGCGCACACATGCGTGCGTGCTTCACACTGGCGGCCAGAATCTTCTCTGGAAACCCAAGCAGAAAGGAGCGTGTGAATGTGGCCATCATCAGGCATAAATTAATCCCAGACATGTAAAAGGTTTTCTTTTTTCATTCTCGGCCCTGCTGCAAATTCAATTAGGATGCTCTGCCAGCTACCGGAGCAGGGGGATAGGGAAAGACGTGGCTGGGGCCTGGAAAATGGGGCAGGGCAAGGGACCCTTCTGGATTCCCACTCTGCTTTCCTGTCCTGCTGTCCTGCATCCAGGAAAGAGTAGCGGTCCTTGCTGGAGCTCCCCCATGCTGCCCGAGCCGAGCCCTGGGAGTGGCAGCAATGTGGCAGCAGTGGCAACCGACCTGGCCTCTGAGAGCTGACCTAGGAAGTGACTTCTTGCAGCTCAGCACCCGGGCTGGCACCAGCTCCCTTAATGAGGCCACTGGCCCTGGGCTGGCAAGTCTACATGGCTCCTGCACTCACCCATCTGGCTACCATTCTGCCTGTGAGTAGGGTAGGGAGGATCTTGGCTGTTGGACTCCTTGGCAAGGTGTTGTTACCATATAGCTGTCTCCAAGCTGAGGTCTCAAGACATCCTGGACCTCTCACTTGTCCTCCTTACCCATAGGCCACCTCTGATGGCACACTCTGTTCTAAGCATGGAATTACTGCCCTTGCTGAAGCTCCTAGTTGGGAAACCAGATCCTGGGCAGGGGCATGGGAAGAAAAGCAAATACGGTGAATAGGAGACTGTGTGGGAGCAGAGACCCAGTTCATGCAGCTGGGCACACCTGGGAGGAACTTTCAGGATAGGGGGCATAGCAAGTGTAAAGGCCCAGGGGCAGAAATGGGCTTGGCTGGCCCGACTGAGCACAGGGGCTACAGGGTGGTCTCTGTCCCCTGTGCTGCTCACCTGAACTCCTTGCTATCGCTCTCTGGGTGCTCTCCGCTGGGACTGAGGTGGGCACAGAGCCCCTTGGTGGTTTTCTTTCCTGTGGCTGGCTGACTGGCAGCCCGGAGCCTAGCCCTGCCTCTGAGAAGTGCCTCTGGAGTTCACAGCCCCTGTTGGCCATTTGGACTCCTGCTGGGGATTCGGGCGGCATGCGATTTCCAGATGGGCAAGGGTGACTATTTTTATTTTTAAAAATAGCTTTTATTGGGGTTTGTCTTATTATGAAGTAATCTATACTCATTATAGACATTTGAGAAAACAGCAAGCCAAAGGAAGAACATAAAACGACCACTAATCCCATTACCCAGAAAGAACTGCTGTTGGCATTAGGGTAATTCTGGAACTTTCCGCGTATAAAATATATGTTCATGTTTTTAAAAAATGTGATCTCACCATGCATAGTGGTTTATAAGCATGATCCTGAGAATACCCACCTATATCCCTGAACGTGCTTCTACCGCAGGACCTTATGACTGTATAATAGACCATCGTTTCAGGGAATGGGCTTTGTTCTTCCTTTTTTCTATTGTCTCATCCATCCGTGGCCTCTTCCGCAGTCATTCCATCTGGCAGTGTTGAAGCCATTCCTGAGACAGGTGGGCTGAGCAGGATGCCTTGGGACAGCAGAGGGCTGATCAAGGGCCTGGGCTTGGCAGGTGGATCCCTGCCTCCTTGGCTAGAGCAGCTAAAACACTGCAAGGAGCTGTGATTTTAGCTGAGCAAACTGGCTTTTCCCCACAGCCATGCACAAACAGGGCTGGCCCAGAGGAAGAGAGCTCTGGACTTGCATTTCTGCCTAGAGGCCCTGTTCCCTGCTGCAGGTTTGGAGTAGGACAGGCGGGGAGGGGGTTTCGAGGGGAAGTGAGAATCATGACAGTCAGTAGGAGGCTCTGCAGGAGAGAGGGAGCCGGGATGATCCCCATGAGTGTGCAGGTTTGGTATGGATAAGCAAGGGCTCTGAGTCTCACCAACCATACAACCCTTGCTTCCTCCAGGAAGCCACCTCTGATTTCTCCATCAGGGCATGCTTGGAACTCTTACCACACCCTGGTTGTGTGAATAGTGATGATTTGGGCTGGCTTGAATGGGACTTCTGCTCTCCGGGATCCCTCCACATTATCTTCCAGCCTGGGCAGCTCCGTCCTATGCCCCTTGTCAGGCTCATCCCTTCTCTTTCTGTGATGTCCTGTTGGCAGGAGTATAGAGCAAGGCCATGGACCTCCATCTTGAAGGGGTATGTGTGTGAAACCCCACCATCTCTGTGCCTCCCCACTCTCCAGCACGGACAGCAAACCTGCACACTGAAAGGGCACAGCCTGGTCCCGAAGGGGCTGAGGAGGACACCCAAAGCCATCACTGCCCCCACCCTGGCTGCTGCTGCTGCTGGGCTTGGTGCTCAGTCCACAGGCGTCCCAAGGGAAGGGATGTCGGCAGCGCCGCCCCCGTCCTTTGCCTCCCGCTGCACTGCTCACTGCATGTCAGTTTGGGGTGGGAATCTGGCTGCTTCAGTGGATTTACAGATTCCATAACCGGGATTCAAGTCACCTTCACCAAATTCACAGAGGCATGGCCTTGAAAGAGCTGCACCATGAGACTGCTCAGCCTGAAAAGACACTAACGGAGCCTCCAAAGAGCAGAGCAGAGGTAGCAGAGGGCACTGCATTAACCAGCCGGCACAGCTGCCAGTTTCCTCTTGCTCCACTGCCGGATTACCCGAGGGAGTGAGGTGGGATCGCCCGCTGTCCCTCGGACTCCTGGTGGATACCCACGTCCACGTATGCTCAAGCTTTCTACACAAAATGCTATGGTTTTTGCAAGTCACCTAGGCCCATCCTCCTGCACACTTTATTCATCTCAATTGCTCACAAAGCCCAACCCAGTTGTCATACATTAGGAATTAATGACAAGAAAAGTCTGGCCATGTTCAGGACAGATACTTTTCTCTTCCCAGATAGTATTGATCTGTGATGGTGCGAGCTTGCAGAGGCAGACTCTGCAGATGCAGAAGGCTGACTGTGACCAAATTTATCAAGAAGTTGGGGACACGGGGAAAGACACCCCAGGGGATGGACCTCCTTCATCTGTATCAGTGAGAGAATGTGCCTGAGATGGTCACTCAGGACCCCTGTCCCTGAGAAAGCAGAGGTCTTGGGGATCTCTGGCAGGTGTGTGCTCAGGGGCTGGTGTGTGGAGACCGCTCCGTCTAGTGAGAACTTCCAAACCCGGGCCTGTGTGGGGCTGTGCTGTGTGCTGGTGTGTGGCTGCAAGGGGTTTTTATGATTGAGCGTTCCACTCACCTTCCTCTCATTTACTGCCACCCGCGCCCCGCCCATCTCTGCCCCCCTCCCCCGCCCTGCCTGACCCTCATTAACTCAAAGTGTAAAAGCCGTTTGTCTGCAGCCCCGTTGGCCCCGTCCTCCCCCTGCTGGGGGCTGGGGCCAGGCCCTTCTTTCCTCCCCTGGATGCTCAGACTTTGCAGTTTATGAGCTCAGCCTTGATGGCGAGGCCTTGGAGAACAGGAACGCCTCTGGCTGCTCAGAAGACCCACAAAGAGCTAGTGACCCCTGACATCCCCTGCTGGTCGGGCAGCCCAGACTGCCTCCCCACCCTGACCCTCCTCAGTAGCTGGCAGGGCCACCTCCGGGGCTGCAGGGCTTGGGATCTGCACACTCCCAAGGACAGTGAGCAGTGTTGCCCTTCCCAGGCTGTGCCGCACACCAGGGTGTGGCTGCGGGTGGATGGCTGTTTTCGGCTCCATCTTCTCCACCCCTGTCTGGAAAGGGAAGCCCATCGGGGAGCCCTGGAGGAAGACAGCTGGGAACAGGGAGGAAGGAAGGGAAGTTGCACCCGGGATTCAAGCAGAGTGCTTGGAGTGCTTGGAAGCTGGCAGAAGAGGCCAAAGGGCCCAAAGTGGGACTCTGGCCACAGGGGCAGCGCGCAAGGATTGCTGTTTGTCCCTCAAGAGGGGGCTCAGCAGCCATTCTTGGCAGGTGGTATTCTTCATCACCCAGAGCTCTGGGAGAAAAGGGGCTAGGCCTGCCATTCTCAGGCCACACTGGGAGTGTGCCCCAGGGCAGGGCTGACTATCAGAGGCTCACCTGCCCTCTCTCTGGGGATGGCCCTGGGGCTGCTAGGCAGGAGTGAGAGGGCTGGGCTGTACACTCCCCGCCCCCATGCTGGCAGGGGTCCAGAGCGATCCAGGAGTCAGAAGTGGATCTGGGGCTGGCAGTTGGAAGCCCTGTCTGGTCCGTTTGTAGCTCAGGAAGGGCCTCGCATCGTCTTGAGTGCATCATGGCCACATCTCATCACACACAACCTACCATGCTTTGTGGCCCCATGTGGGCAGGGCAGGTGGAGCTTGGGGGCCCATTGCCGGAGGCAAGCTAGCCTCATTTGAGCTGGGCAGGTTGCCTGGCAGCTCTGAAGTCCCCCCACAGGACTCGGCACCCTGGCATTCACAAGTATCTCTCCCTGTTCCTCCTTTGAAGGTTGACGCATCCCTGCCTCCAGCACAGGTCAGCTGGGCTGCCTCGTCGGGTGAGCTGGGTGACTTGGGTGGTCCAGAGCACCCTGGAAGTGGCAAGTGGTGGTGCTTCTGGGGTGGGGAGCGGTGGCAGGGCAGGGCTGAACTCGTCTCCAATTCTGTTATAAGCCAAGCCTGTCCGTAAGGCAGGGACCCAAGTGAGTACCAGGAAAGTGGAGCTGGGGATGGATGTGGGGAGCCTGTAGGAGCCTCTTCCTGGGGTGGGCTCCTCGGGGTGTTGGGAGGAAGGCTGCCTGGGTGGCCCTCAGCTACTTGGGGCTGTCCTGCTCCCTTATGGCTGTCCCGGTTGGCCGAAGTCCTCGCCGGTCCCGGTGGTGGCCGCTCTGGGACTTGCTCAAAGCCACCACTGACCTGCCTCCCTACCCGCCAGGGCAAAAATAGCTGTTTCCACCGCGGCCACCTCCGCAGCATCAACTTTCTCCCACTTGAGCCACTGCCAGCGCTCGGCTCAGTGAGTGGAGCACGAATTACAGGGCCGAGCCTGGCGTCAGGGCCCTGTGTGGGAGCCAGGCTGCTCATGAATGCCCTATTGTTCGGCGGTGTGACCCTGGGCGTCCCTCCTCCGGGCCTGGGGCCTGTCCTGCTCACCCCCAGGTCTCCACCCATCGCAGTGGCTTTGCAGTCATCTGGGCTATCCGTGGCTGACTTTCCCCTTCTTGTTAGGATGAAGGCTGTGATGAGGCCAGCTTCAGGGGCACGTGACCCAGGCAGTAGCACAGGGCCTGGTGCTTAGTTCATTGCACTGTCATCCTACCTTGAAGTCCTTACTAGTTTTTAAGAAAGGGGGCCTTCATTTTTCTTTTGCATTTGACCCCAGGGGTGGTGTGGCTGGGCCTGCTCCATGAGAGCCGGTGCTCTGACGGTGGAGACACACCTGCCTGCACACAGCCCAGATCTGATGGAGGAGGCCCATCCCTCAAGGAAAGGCGCAGCTGCCCTGAGTATACATACAAACTGATGGGGCCAGTTTCCCCTTGAGCCCTGGTGAGCTCCAGGCCAAGGAGGAGGCACAAGTTTGTTCTTGGGGCACCTCAAGTTCTGCCCTTGTCCATGGGGGGAGGGCGGCGCAGGACTCCTGCCACTAGGGAGTCTGTAGTCAGATAGGCCACTGATGCTGTTCTCAGGGTTCCTGAGGTCCGGTGGAAAAGACCAAACAGACACACGTGCAGCAGGGAGGCCACCGCTGACACAGGGCATGCAGTGGGTGGGTGAGGGGGTGGTTAGGAGCAAGGCAGGGCCTGAGCCCGTGGTAGGCAGAGTCCTATGTGAGCCATCTGGAAGGCCCTGGCAGTAGAGGAGAAAGAGGAAGTGGAGGAATGTTGCCCCACTGGCCCTCTGGGGTGTTGCACGCTGCATGGTGAGGGAGCCCGGGAGGTCTGGATGCTAGTAGCATGGCAGCCCTAGGGCACTTTCCTGATGTGGCAGCTACAGATGGTGGAGGCCCAGAGTGCTGCGGATCAGATCCCCCTCTACCCTTCCCCCCGCAAATTCCCTGGGAGAGAGGGAGGGCAGGCTAACTGATGACTGGGTGTGAAGCCGAAAGGGACCAGGCGTATGATGGTAGCAGTTCCCTGGGAACTTTTGAGGCCCCCAGGATCCCAGCAGCAGGCAGGAGGCAGCTCCGATGGAGGTCCCTGGAGGAGGAGACAGGGCTACGCTAGAGGGCGCTCCTAGGGCCTGCGCCCGGGCTACAGAATCTCCTCCGGCAACCTCCTGGAGGCGCCACTCTGCACCTGGCGGGGAGAGGACTTCCTGGCCTGCTCCTGCCCCAGGAGGGCAGACGCTGCGGGGCCGAGACCAGCGGCCGAGAAGGTGGAGGCCAAGGACTCTCTTCCCCGCGTGGGGTGAGTGCTGCTTCGTGCGGCTGCGAGTCCCTGGCTGGTCGCTGGTCGCTGGCCGCCTCCGGTGGGCCCGCCCGGCAAAGGGGAGGCGCAGGGTCCTGGGCCGGCAGGGAGGCGTTCTGTGGCTACTCCTTGGTAGCGACTCGAGGAAGGCCTTTTTCTGTGGGGTCTGGGAGGTCCACAGTGCAGTCCCTGGCCCGTGACTTGCTCTGAGTCGGCCTCAGTCGTGTTACTAACTGCCGTGGTCCCTAGGGACATCTGTGGGTGGGAGTCCTGAGTCCTCTACTGGTGGTGGAAGCCGGGTGTCGGGGATGGTGGTGGTGGTGGTGGTGGGACCTCAGAGCGTGTGGTGGGGTATCCCAGCACCTCTCAGGGTCTTTCAGTGGGGCGACAGGCGCCTGCCTTGCACACAGAACTGTTAGGGCTGCTGTTGAGCCTGGGGAGGTGGGGGTCAGAGGACTTTGGGAAACTGGGAGTAAGAGCTCTGCAGGGGCCTGGTAACAGATGTCTTGAACTTCTGCAGAACAACCGTGGCTACCCACATCAGGGGTCGGGCTGTGGGGGTGCCCCCAGGGCAGCCTTCTTGCAGACCGGGTCCCTTAGCCACAGACCTGGTTCCACTTGATGCCATGCTTGCTGTGTCAGAGATGGAGTGCCAATGGCCTTCCCTTCCGTGGAGCCACCATGTGGGATAGGGCTGACCTTGTTTGATTCTCCGTGCAGGGAGAGGGTGTGCAGTGAGATTCCAGGGAGAACTTGGCCTCAGCTCCACTGGCAACAACTTCTGCACCAGGGGCTCTGGCATTTTGGGGGTCCTCACCCTAGATGATGACTGCCACCCTGGCCCTCACTACAGCTGCTAGACCAAGGTTAGTTAAGCTGCTGATATCGGGGCTCAGCTCAGTCCTCCTAGAGGCCCCCACATCTGCAGCCCCTCAGCTAGCCCTGCTTCTGTGCTCTCACAGAACAATTCCAACGGGAACCCCACATTCATGGCCCACAGACCAGCCCCCGCCCCAGCTCCTCTGGCCCGGTTCTGAGGCCAGAGACAGCCAGGAGCCGAAGCCCGTGCATCCACACAGCGGGAGCAGCAAGCTGAGCTCCTAGGCTCCCTGTGCATCATCACTTCATCCATTCATTCACTCAGTCCACAAGGATTGACTGGGTGTGGAGGACACAGAAGGCCACGCCCACAGGGCAGGCCGACAAGAGCCCTGTGGTCCTTAGGGAGGAGCAGACTGAGCCAGCAACAGGGGTTCTTGTACTGCGTAGGGCGGCCAAGGCTGCTTCTAGGCCAAAGGGTGGGGGTCCCCAGGAAACTTCAGATTAAAGAGCTGCCCCAGTGCTGATGATGCTGGAGTTGAGGCTGAGCGAGGAGGCTTGGGTGGTTTGAGGGGCTGGGGGACGACATGCCCCGTCTCTAGCTCTGCCCTGGGACTGTGCTGCGACCTCCCCTTGCACCTCGGTCCCAGGGCCCCTCTGGCCTGTCACTTGCTTCCTCGTGAGCATGCAGGGGGTGTGTCTCCTCTCCTCAGCAGGCCCGCAGCAGTACTCTGTTCTCCGCTGCCTCCTCCCTCCCTGTCACCTCCACTCCAGCAAGCACCCTTCATCTCACCCACCTGCCTTTCTGCCCTCAGCCCCCAGCAGCTGTTGGGGAAATTGGGCCATTTGAAGAAGAAAGGCGAAGGCAAGAGGGGAGGAAACGCCCGTCTAGGGGCCCAGCCCACAGCTGGGGTGAAAACCTGTTCCTCGTTAACACCCGGAGTCAGGGACAGAATGGGGGGTGTCGCGCCTGCCCAACCCTCCCTTGGGGACTGGGAGGTGCAAAGCATGCTGGGAGACGTTAGCTGCAGTTATTGGGAGCAGATGGGAACGGCTAGGGGACAGGGAACCCGAGGAGGAGGGGGCCAGCTTTGGATGGGTGTGGTGGGAGCATGGGTGGACCCTCACCTGGGCCTTTGGGGCTCTGAGCCAGGGACAGGGACTGTCTCCTGCCTGGGAAGCCCAGTGGTGCAGCCTGGAGGGAAATCTGGATCTGAGACTTACAGGGGCCTTCCAGAGGCAGAGCTGGGGGCCAGGTCTCAGGCCTATTGCTGTTCTAGTGTGTGGCTGTTGGGCATCCACTTTAGGCGCCCCTGGGAAGGGTCTGAGGATCCCTGTGCATGGCGGGCTGAGGGTGAGGGCTTCACTGTGGACAGGAAGTCAGGATCCACAGCCAAGTGAGCAGAGATCACTCTAGAGAGCACCCTGGTTGCCAGGGGTGGTGATGCTGGGATGGCCAGCAGGATGCTGGGGTGTCTGTGGGTGACCCTCACTGTTTTCTCCTGAGCACCACCCTCCATGTTAAGAACTCCTGGCTTTGGAAGCTGCTGGATGTTGAGTCCCAGCAGAGGCAAGGTAGCCTGGCCCACCCTCAGTGCAACCCTGCTCTGGGTCCCCAGCCTCTCCCCTGCCACAAGACCCAGGCCTGCTGTCTGCACTGAGGGTTGTGTTCTAGTGGGCAAGTCCCTGTCCCTTTAGAATCCACAGGGGCTTGCAGGAGGAGGAGTCAGAGCTGGGTAGGGTGGAATCGGGACCACGGCTGTGTTCCCCACTGGCTCCTGCTCGGCCAAGCACTTGGCATAACAAACCTAGGCTCAGGCAGGCTCCCGTCCATACTTCCTGAACTGCCTAGTGTGGGCCCAGACTCCTCCTGCAATGTTTTAATTAGACCCTGGGCTCATTAGTGGCAAGAATGCCTTCCAGAAAATGCGCAGCTGCTCCCCCTCTGACCACACCTGCATGCGCAGCTGGGCCTCCCTGACACCTGGAAGACATTGGGGCCTCCAGCCAGGGCCCTGAATGCTAGCCCCTCCCTGTGGCCTGTAACAACCAGGACTAGGAGAAGAGAAGCAGGTACTTCTGGGGAATATGGGGGCTGCCACCTTGACCCAGGCAGGGTGACTAGGAAGTGAGTTGTGGCCACGGTACAAGAGACTAAGAGGTCAGGTGGCCTCTACCTGTTGTGGCTGTGCCTGGGAGCCAGTACCTGGGGCCTTCCTGCAGGATCCCCCTATGGGGAGGGGACCTACTCAGGGTGCAGAATGTTTGCTGTCTGCCTGGGGCAGAGTCCAGGATGGGCCTACAAGAGAAAGCTGGGGAAGGGGCTGGGAGCACCATGGCTTTGATATCAGCAGATTCCCTTGACAGGCTGGCCAATCCTGCAGGATTTACCAGCTCAGTCATCCTTCAGGGAGTGGCAGGGAGAGGGTCAACTCCAAGGCTTGATCTCAGATTTGCCTCCTGGCAACAGTGGCCCTTCCTGGATGTCACAGGCAAACAAGGATCAAGGGCAACGGCTCGCTCCTGCTCACCGGGGTAGTCAGTGGTGGTGCAGAGGGGTCCTACCAGCCACTCTGGTATGTGCTGTGTTTCTCTGCTCTTCCCGTGTCTGATCCATGTGCTGCCCCTGGAGTAGGGCTGATGTGTCTCCATGCCGGGCTTTCTGTACACTCAGCAGTGGGAGTGGGGATTGCTGCCACCTATTGCAAAATGGTTGGGTGGTGGTGGCTCTGGTGGAAGTCAGCGAAGCGATCTCATCTCTTCAGCCTCTGTGCAGGGTGCAGAGTAGCTGATGCTGTCCTTGGCTTGCAGAATGCTGTGAACATGGACGGAGTGGCAGGGTCCCTTCTCTTTCCCCAGGGTGGTTCTCAGTTTTCCAGGCTGGATGGACATAGCACCTGTTGGCCTCACCCCAATCCAGCCCCTCCCAGGGAGATGAATTTTTGAGAGGAAGACCCTGTCACTAAAGGAAATAAGTGAGGACCCCAATTTAAGACAGGTGCAAGCATAGTGACTCAGAAAGGATGAAGAGGTTGATATTGGGGTGCTTGGTCATCAGTACCCCCTTGCCCATCCTCCAAGGTATCCTGAAGAGCTTCCCGTCTCCTCTTGGGGGGTTGCTGGGGGCTGAGCTGGGCCTGCCCTGGGCTTTCCTCCCTCCCTGATCTGATGATGGTTCTGTGGTGAGTGAGGAGGAGGTAAGAGCCTTGCACTGGGGACGGAGGGGGGGTCCTCTCACCTCCAGGTAGCAAGGGAGGGGAGCAAAGAGAGCCTCTCCTTCTGCCATCCTAGACCTGAGGATGGAAGCCCAGGAGGGCTTTGCCATCAACCCTGTCCACTCAGTGTGCTCCACAGCGAATCTGGGAGTGGCTGGCTGGCAGAACAAGCTCCAGATTCAACGAGCTAGGTAGGGTAAGTTAAGCAGCCTCTGGGGCCTCGCACGCCCATCTCAGGGGGCTAGCACTTGGGTGCAGCGATGGGGAGAGAGTGCTGAAGGCAGCCTCTGCAGAGTAGCTCTGCTCCTGGTCTGGTCCAGTTCCCAGCCCCACCCAGACTGTGCCGCACGCCTGTGCTAACCCAGGTCCTACTGGTCTCCTTTAACCTTCTTAACCTCATTGAAGGTTACTGTGGGGCTCAACATGACGTGGGGGGGGGGGGACACTGTACAGAATAGATGAATGGGTTAAAGAGGAAGGAAGATATCCATAGTTATAGGTTGATTTGGAAACCAAATCTTGGCTTGTAGGTCTTCTCTCATGATGGACAAGGAGTTGCCATGTGGTTTTTCTGACTTGAGCACCCTATGTGTGTGGTCAGCGTCACTGTGCTGAGAATGGAGCCATCCCCAAGGCCCTTCCCCATTAGAACTGGAGTGCCTGTGCAGGGAGCACCTCCACCTGTGATGCAGTTAGCCTGGCCTGTTACACCTGGAGGAGGTTCTCACACCTACAGTTTGCTTCTTTCCTTTTTCCTTTTGGTCAAATCCTGAACACCGATTGCAGCTGTAGCCTTATTCAGCCCCCAGATACAGGCATTAGCCTGGGTCCCTCAGGAGCAGCTCTTTGCCTTACAGGCCCTTGTGTCTGCTGCATTTCAGCTGTAGCCTTGCCTTGAAAGCTGTGTGGCATGTAATCCTCAGACCCCTTTGAACTTTCCTGCACGAGCCTCCAGACCTGTTGCTGAAACTGTGGCCTGGGGCCTTGCTACTCTGAGATCTGAGGGCCAGCAGCATGGAATTGCCTGGACCAGCTCATTAGAAATGCTGAGTCTAGGAGCCTAGCACAGTAGCCTAGAGGCTAAGGTCCTTGCCTTGTACGCACCAGAATCCCATATGGGCGCTGGTTTTAATACTGGTGGCCCCGCTTCCCAACGAGCTCCCTGCTTGTGGCCTGGGAAAGCAGTCAAGGATGGCCTAGGATCCTGCACCCACATGGAAGACCTGGAAGAGCTCCTGGCTCCAGGCTCCTTGCTTTGGATTGGCTCAGCTCTGGCCTTTGCGGCTGCTTGGGGAGTGAATCATTGGATGGAAGATCTTCTCTGTCTCTCCTCCTCTCTGTATATCTGACTTTCAAATAAAAACAAATACATCTTTTTAAAAAAAGAAATGCTGAGTCTCAGGCCCTAGTCCAGGGCTGTAGAACCAGAATCTGCATTTAGCAAGCCCTAGGAATCCCTATGGGCAGGAACCAGAAAGACTGACAAGTGCCATTGGGAGCAGGAGCTTTCAGACCCTCAGCTTCTGTGGTGAATTGTCAGAAAAGACCCCAAGCTGCAGTCAGGATTTGAAAAAAATGGAAGAATGGAGTTGAAACTATAGGATGCAGTTCACATGGAGCCAGGTATTCTTGTGGAAATGTGTGTCTTAGAGCAAACTGGGTGTTACCCTCAGAAACCTCTGGGAACACTGGTTGTGGGGAAGTCAAAGACAGTGGCACAGGGGGCTTCTGCCTGGCCTTGCCCGCACATTCCCATCTGGCCATTTCCCAGCTGTTCTAGATGCCTAGGGGTTTCCCATCACTGGCCACACACACCTTGTCACTGCACCTTGTGGCCCAATGCCTCTTTGGGGTGTGGTAGGGAGAGCTGGAACCAAGGTGGCTTAAAAAAAAAACCACGAAATTTTATTTATTTTTATTGGAAAGGCATATTTACAGAGAGGAGGGATGGAGAGAAAGATCTGTCCACTGGTTCACTCCTCAAATGGCCATATGGCCAAAGCTGAGTCGATCCAGAGCCAGGACTAGGAACCTCTTCCGGGTATCCTACACAGGTTCATGGTCCTAAGGACTTGGACTGTCTTCTGCTGCTTTTCCAGGCCACAAGCAGGGAACTGGATTGGAGTTGGAATAGCCGGGTCATGAACCAGCACCCATATGGGATGCTGTGCTTGGAGGTGGAGGATTAGCCAGTTGGGGCCATTATGCTAGCTTCCCTTCCACCACCTCCCACCCCACACAAGGTGACTTAAAGTAAGTTGTTCTGCAGGTTTATTTTTTCTTAGCTCCTTGTCCCAGTTTCTCTTTTGCTTTTTTCATTCCCAGCTAGAAGGCAAAGCCAAGATCAGCTTTTTCTTTTCTCCCCTGCCACTGCATTTTGCCTTCCTGAGGTTCCCTCACTTCATATCAAGGAGTCAAAACAACCCTGCTGACCCGGCTGGACCCGGCGCCTGCAGGGCACTCCCACTGCTGGCAGTCAGCCACCAGCCCAGGTCTGCCAGAAAATGGATCTGATCTTTGAACCTAGCACGCCCCTGGAGATAACCCTGTGTGTGGCTGCTGAAGGCATCAGCACCACAGTAGAGTGCTGTGGTTGGGGTGTGCAGAAGTCAGCAGGGCAGAGAGAGGGCAAGAGGCCTGGGGCCAATGGAGGGGCTGGAGGTCTGGGGACAACCTTGGCTGCTTCTCCTTTCCTCCATGCCCCGTCTCTGCCACAGGCTGAAGTGAATGCCTGAGAATCTGGGCTGTCTCCTCTTTGCAAATCCTGCGCTGGTGTTATCACCAGCACCATCATTATTGTAGCCAGCACTGTGGGTATCCTAGGGTGAACATATGGCCCTGTTGACCTGGCACAGTTGGGGTTCACACTTGTTACCAGGGTCTAATGGTGAAGAGTGCCCCTTTGCAGTCTGAAGTTCCGGTTGCAGTCTGATTTTCTTATCCTTGGTAAGAGAATCAAAGAACTTGCCAAAGGTTACAAAGCTAACAAACAGATCAGCTGGAACCCAAGTCACATGACCCTCCCAGGATGCCTCGTGCGAACTAGGATGCCTTGTTTTATGCTTCTCCATCTGCCTGGCAGGAAGGGTAATGCGGTGTGGGTGGGGATGGGGTCCTAGCCTCTTTCCAGGCTTTGAGAGCCTATGAAATGGGGTCAGTTCACTCGTGGACAGTTGCTTCCAGGGCTGCAAGATCTGGCAGAACCCGGAGAGTTTGTGAAGCCTGGGGTCTTCCTTCATGGGTGGGAAGGGCTGAGAGAGAGGCTGAGGTATTGTCTGGGGATAGGGAGATCTTTCCTTTTGGGGCTCTTTGGACCCCATGCCCTCAGGTTTGTCAAGAATCCCAGCTGATGAGAACTTGAACTTCCTGGGAGTGGAAGCTACACAGGTCCTCTTCCTGTCCTCTGTGAGGGTTTGTGTGTGGGGTGGAGTGGGGACAGGTACAGCTGGGAGTCAGTGGCAGGTTAGGAGCGAGATGGGAGCGGCAGCTTGTGCTTGATGTGCTGAAGGGTGTAGGGCCTGGGACATGATTTTGGGATGGAAAAAGGATTCTGGTTAAGTGCCCTTTGAACTTGGATTTGGCATAGAGGCACAATGCCACTCTCAAGACTCCTGGCATTCTCATTCCTGCGAGCCACCCATGGGTTCTGGACTGCTGACCGCAGGCACAGGGATCCTGAGATCTTGTTCTGTTGGACCCAAGTCCTGAAAGTTGCTGGGAATGTGCCACATTGAATCTGAGGAGTGAGCTGAAAACACAGGTGAGGGTGCCTCCCCTGAGAACAGAGCTTTTAAGGATGGAAGAGCATACACTCAAGCACACACATGTAGACACATCCCAGATGCGACACATTCACAAATACTCACATAACCCCTACATGGCCACACACACACACACACACACTGACATGTATATATACCACCTCTATCCAGGTATGTGTACACTCATAGAAGGGCAAGTCATGCATATACACATACACATGCATGTGCATGCCCACAAATGTGAACACAGCCTGCCTGTGCTGCCTGGACAGCTGAGAAGGATTAGGGGCTGGAATCTGCCACAAGCAAGGGATATTCCATTCAGAAATCTGTGAATGGTGACTGTTGGATGGAGAGTACCTGATCCTTAGCGACCTGGAGGAATACTGCAGGCTTGGAACACAGGTGCAGCAAACAGGACTGGAAGATGGCCTGTGTGGTCAAGCTACCTTTGATGGGACTCCACCTGCACCCTCTATCCAAACAGATGAACCTCTCCCTGCCCCTTCTGTCCCAAACGCACACCACTAATCCATTCAGACAGCGAGACAAAGAATGTATCACCTACTAAAAGAAGCCCAAATCAAGTTGACACCAGACTTCTTCCTGACAACATGTGTGCTAGAAAAGAGCAAATTCTTGTTTTAACAACACCAGGCTACTTTCCAGGGAGTTCTCTTGGGGGAAGCAAGGGATAAACCCTGTGTCTATGCTCACATGGAGCGATGACTCCCAGAAGACACGTGTGATTAGGTTGGTCTCATGTGTTAACCTCCCAGGGCTTGTGGGAAGAAAGCAGACAGGCAGGATGGGAGTACCAGACTGGTTTGGCACATCAGTTCAGAGGTCCAGAAGGCAGTGAACTGGTGAGCTTGGCAAATGCAGGGTCTTTCCCCAGCATTGTCACTGGTGTTTCTGAGCTCCTTGCCTATGAGCAGTCATGTGGGGGCTCTTGCAGGAAGCCCTGGGCTTGCATAGGACTGACCCTCCTTCTCCTGACCCATACATCTGTCACTCAGGTGCAACTAGATTGACAGCCGGGGGCCCATGCAGGCAGGCTCTGGTGTGGTACACTGCTCTCCCGGTTAAGCAGATGCCAGCGTCAACCAGTGGTCAGGCTTGCAGTCAGTGTGGTAGCCTGGGCAGCATGAGTGTATTTGGATAAGGTCAGTTCTGGGACTGATATCACAGGCTGCTCTTGGCCAATGTTGGAAGCATTCTGAGTCAGTGTCAGAATTGGTCCGTGTCCCTGGTTGTGGTCAGTGAGAGATCTCATTGATGTGACTGGATTTAGGGCTGAGTGTGGTTGGGAAGCAGTTTGTCCTCAGTGGAACTGGTGTGCCTCAGACTTGTGGAGAGGCCCCACTGTCACAAAACATCAACTGAAGAAGAGTGTCCCAGGCTCTTCCCAATGGGAGATCATGTAATGGCCCAACTTCGAGATTTCCAAGTTCCAAACATTGTGGTGAGGACTCAGGTAGGTGGCAGTAGGGCTTCCAGACCAGAAGTCCCCACAAGTAGAAGACCCAAGCTCCCCACTGGCAGGTCTGAACCTGACCACATCTGAGGACCCCTGGACTAAATGGTGGATGGTGTCCTTGACTCTAGGGCTTGGCACCTGTAGGACAGATTTGAGAGTGGTAGGTAGTCTATGGTGAGGCTCTTCAGATGTGACAAGGCTGGCCATGGGCAGCAGATGGACCTTTAGGAAATCTGAGTGACAGCTTGTCTCATTCAGACCCTTTCCTTATCCCCTGGAACAACCAGGGACCCTGCTCCAGGCAGCTTCTATGCTGAGAGAAAGGGGTAGCCCACAGTTTCTGTCCCAGACACATGCCTTTCAATGTGCTGTCTCAGGAACTTCCCATTTCAGAAGGAGCAGCAGGACAGGAAGGGGCTTTGAAGGCTGACCACAGGCAGATGATAGTGCTTAGGATAACCGAGTGTCAGAGCTGGTGGGGACTGGAGGGTAGGAGTCCTGGGGCCCTCAAGTACATGCTACCCCACTTGCATGTCCTGAGATCTATCTTCATTCCAAGCCTTGCTTGGGCTCTGCAGGAAAATCACAGATGAGGAAGGCTCTTGACGTGTCCAGCAGCTGTGTGGGGGCTGACAGGGGTGAGGTGGGCTAGCGCTGTGCACACTGGAATCACCTCCGGAGCTTTTGAAATTTTGGGGTGCCTGGACTCTACTCCAGATACCTGAGCTGAGCATCCTTATGAAGCACCAGCCGAGGAAGGGGAGAACACAGGATGCCTTCCTTAAGGCGTTAGTGGAACCACCGGGCCCTGACAGCTGGGTGATCACAGCTGTTTCTTTCATCGTTCCCAAGTCCTCAGAACTGTAGGTGCCTTAAAACAGGGTCACTAAGTGCTCTACTGCCCTTTCTACTGAGAGGTAGGGTATATTCCCTTCCCTGCCACAGGGACCTTGGAAGACATGTTGGTCAGGAGAACTTAGTGGAAGTAATGCCTCACAGCAGTGCCAGTGTCTGGGACCAGATCTTAAGAAGCTTCTGCTCATGTTTCCTGTCTCTTGGGACACTTGCATTTGGAACTCAGTGACTGAGCTACAAGGAAGCCAAGCAGCCACAAGCAGAGGTCACCCTTAGGTGTTCTGACCAATGGTTCAGGCTGAGGTCCCAGTGACAGTCCCCACCAACCACCAGACAGGTGAATGAGCAGGACTTCAGACAGTCCCTACCCCAGACAGTGAGTCACTTCCAGCTTCCAGCCCAGCCCAGGGGACTCTGGACGGAGCCAAGACAACCTGTCCACAACCGAGCACTGTCTGGGTGGCCCGTGTGTGAATAAAATAGAAGACCATTGATGGCTTAAGGCAGAGGGAAGCCAGCTTCTGTAAAGGACATCCAGGCACATCCTTTAGGTTCCGAGCACTCTTGGGTACCTGTGGCAAGGATTCTTTTCTGCCCCAGCACACCAGCAGCCCCAGGCTGTATGCAGATGAGTGGCTGTGGCTAGGCTCCAATTCAAAGTCTCTACACTGAAGAAAACTGTAGTTTTCATGGGTCACAAGAGAGTGGTCTTTGCAATTGTTTGCCAGAAAACCCGTGCTCAGGGGCTATGCAACACCGGGCACTGGAATTCTGCTGACCCCTGCTCCAGGCCTTTGTGGCCTGGATGGTTTTATGGACTTTGTGTCCATGTATGATACCAGGTATTAAGGAAATGAGCTCATTACTGCAGTTGTACATTTATTTGAGGGGTGAGTGAGTTGGAGTTAGAATGAAAACAACAAGAGAAACAAAACTGTGGCTTTCCTACTGTGCTCAGGGCAGGGAGGGAGCTAGGGTCTTTCTCGTAGAAATGGGCTATTAGGCTTAGAGTAAGATAAGCTCTCACTCTACAAACCATCCTACTTCCATTTTCTAGCTCCCCAGACCAACTCTTTTGAGTCATCATTCAATTTTCCAGGAAGCACCAGCAGTTAACGTGAACCCTTATTGGGTGTGTGGGGTAAGCCAGCCACTGTTGTAGGCTCTCTTTATATAGCAGCTCAGTCAGCCCTCGTATTAACCTGATGTTATCTCAGCCTGGCCCAGGAGGAGCTTGAAACTCAGAGGACCTCCGTGAGATGTGAGGACTAGCATTAGAGCCCATGTACTCAGATGCTCTGCTCTCCATCTCACCCCTGCAGGGGTTCCCCTGGACTGGAGGATGCATCTCAGGCACTTGGAGGGCATGGCCCTGCTGAAGACAAACTGGTGTCTGGACTGTGCTCTGGCTTCTATGGCTTGAGCTAATGCAGGTCTGTGCCTGAGATTCTTGGAGACCCCTTCCCCTGTATGAGGTCTTGGAAAGCAAGGCCCACGTGGAAAGGCAGAGTCCCGAGACCTTGTAGGGTCTGCAGGCCATGGCAGGCAAGAGGTCAGACAGCTGGCTGGCACCCTCACCTATGCCCCCGCAAGTCACTTCAGTACTCATTTTACATGACTTTCTCAGGGCGTATGTCAACAAGTTCATGGGAAATGGGCTTAAAAGATCTTTGCCTTGGTGCTCAACAGTTTTGAAGTTCACACATCGGTTTTATGTAGTAAGCATTTTCCACGGACTTTTAAAAACAACGTCCTACAATTTTATTCACATTATTGCTTCCATATAGTATTTTCTTCTTTTTCGGAATCTTTGTAGTAGCATTGGAGATACCTGCTTCCTCATCCTGATGATGAGTTTGCAAGTCCTGACTCCTTCCTCTTTCCCTTCTCTCTCCTTGATCATCCCACTAGTGGTGTAGCAATGTTACGAGTCCATTCAGAAGCTTGCTTTTTGGACTTTGTCTCATCTTTCCATTATATATTTTGCCATTGCGTCAGTTTCTATTCTTATAAGATTTTATTCTACTTTTTTTGGTGCTCTTTCTCCAATTGAAATCATTGCTTACTTTCAGCCTGTTCCCTTTTCTAATATATTAAGGTAGTACATTTTCCTGTAGCTATATCACAAATTTTCACTTATGATATTTTCATTATTGTACATTACAAATATTTTCTACTTTTCAGAGGATCTTTTTGACTCTTGGATTACATATACATGAGTTTCTTTATTTTCAAGTGTAGTTTTTTTTTGTATTGACTTTTCATTTAATTGTGTAGGAATTAGAAAGCATGGTCTTTAAAATTTTTTTAGTGTATTTGGGAGGCAGTGGGAGAGAGATAGTATTCCAGTCTACTGTTTCATTGCCCAAATGGCTGAGATGGCTGAGACTGGGCTGGGCCAAACTGGGAGCCTAGAACTCAGTGCAGGTCTTCCATATGGTGGCAGGAGCCTAATTTCTTGAACCCATCACCATGGCCTGCATCCATAGGGAACCAGGATGAAGCTCCTGGTTTCTGGCTTTGGTCTGCTCAGCTCCAGGTATTGTGGCCACTTGGAAAACAACCAGCAGATGGAGGATTTCTCTCTCCTCTCCTCTCTCTCTCTCCCTCTGACTTTAAATAAATAAATGCATTCTTAAAAGCATTTTCTTTATGATTTTTTTCTTGTACTTTTGTGAGACTTAGCATCTATGTGTATGAATGTTCTTTGTGTGTGAAAAAAAGATATGTTTTTTGCAGTTGTTGAATGCTATCTTCTGTGTCCATTAGGTAAAGTTTGTTAATCTTGTTTTTCAATTTTCTCCATTTCTATTGATTTTTAAAGTCAAACACTAATAGAATGTATTGAAATATTCTGCCACAATTGTGTATTTGTCATTCTTTTGCAGGTCAGGTAATTTTTGCTTTATCAATGGTTAAATCTGTTGTTAGGTACATACAGTATAAACTTGTCATATGTGTATGTGGTTTGTGGCTGTGAGTGGATCGCCTAATATTTAGTAATCCCCTTTCCTTCAAGTCTTTTTCATGTGAAATTAACATAGCTTACTTTGCCTTTCCTTTGGTAATGATATCCATAGTGTCTATTCTTAGGGTATAAACACGCTTCATTGGTTTTTTTTTTATTGTTGTTTACATTGTATTATGTGATACAGTTTTATAGGCACTGGGGATTCCCCCCACCCCTCCTATACCTCTCCCCCCATGGTGGATTCCTCCACCTTGTTGCATAACCACAGTTCAAGTTCAGTTGAGATTCGTTCCTTGCAAACACATACCTAGCATAAAGTCCAGCGTCTTATTGTCCAGATAAGTTCAGTGGCCTCTTGGGGAGACCTTCTCTGGTCTGAATTCATTGGGTTTTAAAACCTTTAAATGTATTTTGAATGACCTAACAGTGAAAAAAGCTGATGAAAAGGATGGCACAATTACATGTGCTTTTCCAGCCTGAGGTTCCTGGATTCCGCTAGTGATGCGCATGTAGTCGGTGACTGCAGTGATGACCTTTGCCTGCTTTCCTCTCTGCTCACCCTTCCCTCTGGTCTTTCCTGCCTGCCTTGCTCTCTCTCCTCTCCAGATCTGTTCTGCATGGGATTACTTCTCTGTGGTTTGAGGTGTGTGTAAGGGAATCTGGGGTATGGTAAAGAGTCCATCCTTCCTCAGAATCCTAGCTTCCTGGGGGGACCTGGGCTGTCTCCTCTCCTTATCCACCACAGGGATGAACATTCCAGCTTGGCGCTGACATTGTTGTCTCACAGATGGGCCCCTGTGCTCAGTGCTGGGGAACACCTTGAGCTTTCAGGCACTGCCCCCACCCCTGCCTTTTCTAGGTTTTGGGCTGGTTACTCTTCACTTGCTTGAGAGTTTGTTTATACTGTTCAGATAATGCTGTTTCAGGTGCTTCCTCATCACCTGCAGCTGCAAAGGCAGGATTGACCCAAGTAGCTCAGCAACTTTCTGAAGCTCTGCTCTCTCCCTAGTCACAAGGCATCACTCTTTCCAGAATGTTCTTCTATCTCTTGCTGTTCCTACTCAGCCCATTGTGGAGTCACCTTGGCCCAGGACTTAAGATGTCAGTGTTTCTTAGGGCACAATCCCACGTGCTACTTTTCTTCTTCTTAAAATCTTACTTTTAATGTTGCTTACATAGTTGAGAGGGACGCATGCCCATGTGGTCCTCTGATTAGGGTGGGGAGGGTCAGATATGGAGGAAAGTGGGTGGGACACGAGTTTCTGTCTTCTTTGTTTTTCCTTTATCTGCAGGGGAGGAAGTAGAGGGGGTCACTCATTGCTGTCATACTGCATCAGCAACCTGGGATGGGGGACAATTCATTGATGTCACCTTTGAGACTCCAATCTGGGGAAGAGTATTCTGAGAGTGTGATTTGATATCCCTGAAACAGCATTGGTTTTGTTGCTCCAGGGATGAGAAACTCTTTTCAAGATTTACTGGTTGACAAAATCTACTTTAGTGCATCCACTGACCCAGGAACATACTGCAAAGCTTGGCTAGGAGAGAACTGTCTGATCAGTTCTGCTTTTCATCCTTTGATGAGTCAGTGGACATCTCCTGCTGTCCTAGATGAGCTGGCCGTCATGTCCTCTGTGTGTATCTGGACATGCTGTCCAGCACATAGGTATCAGCAACTGAGGAGGCCCAGTACTGACATGTACTCCAAGGTCAGTTTATACATCCTGTGATTCTCACTGTGGGGGTCTGTGTGGGGTTTGAGTCCAGCAGTCCAGCTGGGGAGTCCACCAAGAAACCTTGCCTGGGGTGACTGCAGACTTGACTCCTCTGTGGGTCAACCAGTGCAGGTCAGATGCAGTCCCTGCCTGGAGTCCTCTCTGTTTTTCTGGCCCACAGAAGGCTGTCTGTGCCCCCTGTAAGTTCCTAACAGTTGTTAGGCACACTTAATTGTGACAGCTAACGGAGTAAGCTCCTTGGTCCTGTTCCCTCTGGCACCTGCAGTCCTCAGGATGCTGTCTGGTATGTGGGTATGTGGTAGCACTAGGGCCATCTCTGGGAGATGAAAGCCCAGAGCCTGACTCTGAGACTCTGGGACTCTGGAATGGGCTACACCAGCCATGGCAATGTAGGGTCATTTGACTCTAGAACCATTTCTTCCCATATCTGGCTTGGGACTTCATGGAGAAGAGATCCTCCAACCATTGTACAGTGGGGTTTTTGACCAGCTGACTTGGAGAGTGAGAAGTGCCCTTTTCCGTCTCAGGCCCTGGCAGGTGCTTTACCCTCAGGCTGGTGCATCCAGAAGATTCCCGTACGGCTGCTCTTTGTGGTATTTGGTCTGTATGCCAACTTCTGTAGAGCCCCAGGGCCTGTGGTCACCACAGTCCTTGTAGCCCCTCCCACTCGGGCCTCCCCAGCTCTCAGTTCCTTTGTGAACAGGAGCTCCAAGCCCATTTGGGAAATGTTCATTGCAGAGGGGCCTGACACCATGTGCAGGTGGGCATGTCTATATTTAACCAGCTATATTTGCTGTGCTGCTCGCTTGTTCCTGGATTGGCCCTCCCGCCACCCTCTCCCTCCGCACCATCAGGGCCCATGGCGTCCCTACTCACCCTGCTCGAGCCGTGCAATTGTGGTCTGGGCCACAGGCTATTTTTTGCTCGGTGCCAAAGATTATTCAGTTATCAGGAATGTGTGTTTAAGTGGCCGTCTCCGGAACAAGGATTATAAATAGGAACTTGGGGTCAAGGCCTGGGCCCCAGTGTCCTCCTCCTCCTCTCTGTCCCAGTTCCTGTCCCAGCTCTGGGATTGTACTTAGGGTGTACATCACAAGCCATGGTGAGGGTGACAGACTCTGAGTTTGTATGGGGAAAGGAACCCTGGACTGGGAGGCCAGAGGTCTGGGCCTGGAGCCACCTCCTCAGGCAGTCACCTGCCTGTTGGAGCCTGGCTTTCTCCATGCAGTGGTTGAATGGCAAGCAGGGCTTTGCTGGCCTGGGGAAGGAAGTCCAAGTTAAACCACGGGTCTATTAGAGGGGAAGTATCAGCTGGCAAACATCAGTGCTTTCTTAGACCTATAGGACTGGGCATTAACATCTCCTGAATAGGCGAGAAATCATTTTGGGAGTAAATGCACAGAAGTTAATTTTAGCTTTAACGAGCTCCCTGTCTGATGGCAGAGGCAGGGCCTTATTTAATCCTAGTCCCAAACAGCCTAAGCAGAATGAAGTGAGCACCTGGATGCAGGGACCCCTGATGAAGGTGAATATTTCTCTGACAAAGTGAAGTGGCAGGTGTGGACAAGTGTGCCCAGTAAAAGGCCAGGGTTGCTTCCTGGTGGCCAGCATTCCTACCTGTCCTAGTGAGAACCAACCTCTCAGGAGCTGTCTTGGGCAGCTTTGTTTCTCTTAACTTCCACCTGCCTCCTGTTCTAGATAGAAACAAGAACAAGGCTGCAGGTAGGGCTGGGGTCTGTCCCACACTGTGACAGCAGTGTGAGGCCACAATTTCAGCTGTGGCGTTGTTCCTGCAGCATCATTCGTTGACCAGGGCCTTTGCTCTTCATGAGAACCTCTTGTCTCTGATAATGTTATTGCATCCTGTGTGCACAGCACCGAAGGGAAATTGACCTTTACACCTTGGCAACACATCTCATTTAAATTTGCAGCTAGAACAGAAAACTCTCGACATGCTATGTTTTGGTCTTAAAAGGGTAGAGAGATGGAGGGAAGGATACTTCCAAATGGAGGTGGAGGTTGGGTAGGAGCTGTCTCCCTGGCTGAAGGCTCAACAGCTCCATAGTGTGAGGCGAAGGGGTGTAGGTGTATATGTCTGGCAACAGAGATGAACACGTGATGTGTCTTCATGGCAGACCCATGCTGGGCCATTGCCAAGGGCTTCCTTCACCTTTATCCTGAAAGGTGAAGCACATGGCTTGGCAGTGCTAAGGCTCCCTGGGGAACCTCATTCTGCCTGGCCAGGTATAGGCAATTGCCCTTGGAGGGAATTTGCCTGAATGTAGTATTGGGAAGGGATGAGGAATCAACAGAGAAGGAGACAGCAGAGAGAGGTTGTGCTAATTTGAGGTCTTAACCCTCTTTGCTTCTTGGTCTTCAGCCTCTGGCGGCTCCTCTGCTGGCTCCTAGGGCAGCTCTGGGAAGGGAATGTGGACTTGTGCCAGGCCGCCCCGGGGTTCCAGTCACACACAGACTAAATCAAGACGGAGGCTTCTACAGCTCTCTTTCAAGGCTTTGCTGCCACCTCCTCTTCCTCTGAGGCTGGGATGACCCCCAGCCCAGAGTGTGTCCCAGCTCCCCGGCCCCATGGCCTCCACAGGGGAACCCGTGTCCTCGCCTTTTCCAGGTTGGATGCTTTCCCTGGCCATGTCACTTCAATCTCTGCTTTCATTGTCGCACTGCCATCTCTTGTTTCCTCCTCTCTCTCTCGCCTTTAGTCCAAGCTGGCTGCATTCCCGTTGGTTTCACTTTCTTAAGAGGCCTACTTTGATGAGCGGGCCTGGGCCTTAACTCTCCTCAGGTCAGGTCTGCAGCTGGGACCCAGTGCCCTCAACTGCCTACTCTTATACCAGGTCTTTATCTGGTTTTGTGCTCTGTCTCTCTGGGGACCTTCTATTTCCAAGAGAGGTATGTCTGTGACTCCAGGGCTAGCCTCCAGGGCAAGGAGCTGTGCTGCAGGAAAGCCTTGCTTTGGAGACAAATGCCGAAATTCCCATGGGCAAGTCCTCTCTTTGTAGGCGGCTGGATTGTTAACTATCTTTCTCTCTCTCTCTCTCTCTCTCTCTCTTTTCTGTCTCTCTTCTTCTCCTTCACATTTTTATCAAAAAGGCAAATTTACGGAAAAAAACAGATACAAAGATCTTCCATCTGCTGGTTCACTCCCCAAATAGCTGCAATAGCCAGACCTGAGTTGATCCAAAGCCTGGAACCAGAAGATTCTCTTTGGCCTCCTATGCAGGTGCAGAGTCTTATGAATTTAGGCCATCCTCTGCTGCTTTCCCAGCCATACACAGGGAGCTGGATGGGAAATGGAGCAGCTAGGATACAAACTGGTGCCCATGATGGATCCCAGTGCTGCAAAGCAGAAGATTAGCCTGTTGAAGCATAGCGCCAGCTCCAGGTCTGTTAATTTTCACTGGAGCTGTCTGGGGTGGGCATTGCCATCACTGGTGTGTAAGTGAGGCACACCAAACACAGAGAGAAACAGAGGATGAGATCACACATACAGGATATGTGGCCATAGTAACTGTCTTCCCCTCAGCCTGCCTCCATGCAGAGGTGTTAGGGGCCTTGTCAAGATGTCACTGTTTCCAGGCCCACTCTCCCACTTGGACCTGGGCAAGAAGGACTTCCCTGTCTTGAAGGATATTTCTTGAAATGTGCTTGATCTCCCGTTTGTGTCTGCAACTTACCAGTGTAGCCAGTACTGTCTGACTGAGGTCCTCTGAAATTGTGCTGAGATATGCATTAATATGCATTGGCTTCAAGTTTATGGGTGGGGTTTACCAGATGTCCCAGGCAGCCATGGGCTTCAGGTTTATGCATTTGTCTTGGGGTCTTAATAGCTATACTTCTTTCTTTTCTTTTTTTAAGATGTATTTTATTTTTATCGCAAAATCAGATATACAGAGAGGAGGAGAGAGAGAGAGAAAGATCTTCTGTGCAATGATTCACTCCACAAGTGACCGCAATGGTTAGTGCTATGCCCATCTGAAACCAGGATCTAAGAACTTCTTCCAGGTCTTCCACATGGGTGCAGGGTCCCAAGGCTTTGGACCATCCTCGGCTGCTTTCCCAGGCCACAAGCAGGGAGCCGGATGGGAAGCGGAGCTGCCGGGATTAGAACCATCACCTATATGGAATCCTGGCATGTTCAAGGCGAGGACTTTAGCTGCTAGGCTACCACACTTGGCCTAGCTATAATTACTTCTAGGAGAGCAGTCTGATGGGTGAATTGTTGCTCTGCCTTGGTGAACTCTTTTTTGGTATGGGATCACACGAGACTGGGCTTTCAGCATGGTGTTGACATGCTAATTTTGAATGACTCAAATTGTTTATATAGACAGAATATATATATATATATATATATTTGCCTGGGTCTCACTCCCCCTACGGGTGGCTCTGTCATCTCTCTGACATTAAGCCATCTTGTTGTGCTGTTTGCTTATTGTATTAATTAGTTTTCCCTTTGTTGCCTTGAAACCTCTTTTAAAAGGCCCACACCAAGAGAGTTCCCAAATTCCCTTTATTACCCCTTCCCCACCATGTTTCACAATCCTGAGACTGAAAAATTGGATCCAGATATGATTTCCAGGCCCTGGCTTTTCATCTGAAACAATCTCCCTTTGTCCAGGCCTTGGTGGACAGTGCTCAGCCCCACCCAGCCCTCATCCTTGTCTCTCAAAAAAGAAAAGAAAACAAAACAAAACAAAAAGCAAAGAAATCAGGAGGCCCACTCACACCCAGGAATGTCTAGGAGATTAAGAGATCTCGTGGCTGCACCGGGAGGTTGGGATTGATGCTTAGTTTGTATGTCCACCCTAAAGAGGGACTCTGTGTTGTCGTTGAGAGCTGTGGCCAAAGAGGCCCCATGGAATGGGCATGCTTTGTGCTTGGCACCTGTTCTCCCCTCTGCTTGCCTGGGCCCTGACCCTCTGGCTTCTTTCTAGCACATGCTCTTTCTTGGGAGGGAGGCTTGGATCAGAGCGGCCGCAGAGGACCCTTCACCCAGGGAGTGCTTGTCTACTGGTGGACAGAGTGGACCATCCCTCACCCCAGGGTCAGTGTTGTGAGCCCCATTTCCTTCCCAGCAGCATCTGCCTGTAGGCCTCTCTTTGAGCCTCTTTGTCTCTGTCTTCTCAGTGGGGCTGTCAAAAGCTGAGCCTCACAGGTCGTGACTAATCACTAGCAGATTTTTTTTCCATCTGAAAGAAGAAAAAGCTGAAGGAGATGAAGAAAAACCCCAACAGTGAATAACTCGGAAGAGTTTCCAACATGTGGGTGTTTTTCTGGGACCAAAGATCATGAAGATTCCAAATGTAAACAATCCCAAAATAACAGCTCTCCCAAGTCCAGGCATTCCCAGGACTGGATGTCCACACTCTCGCTCAGGGAGGCTGAGGTCAGGGGGTGGTGGCAAGGCTTGGGCACTGTGCAGAGTTTTTGGAATCAGACAGAGTGCAGTCTGTAAAGCTGGGGCTGAGTCTGCCTCGTCAGATCCAGCGATTTTGTCTTCTTGAGAGAGGGGCTTCTCCTGGCTCATTGGGCCAGCTCTCTCTCTGTGAGTTGGGACTGAGACTGTGGCTCTCATTGCTCACAGTCACATCCCATTGTGCTTAAACCAAGCTCCTGAGATTTCTTGCCAGCATGGTGTAATGGAAAGAATATGGACTTTGAAGTCACACAGGATTGGAATCTTGGCTCCAACACTTATTAATTGTGTGGCCTTGAGTATGCTATTTAGCATCTGGGAATCTCAGTTTCCTTCTTGTAAAACTGAGCAGTGATTCTCACTCAAGGAGACTCTATCCTGACTTGTCTAGTGGGATGGGATGGCTACTGCCTACAAAGGGCTCAGTGCAAGGTACCTGCCCCCACCCCACCCTATGAATGTGGTTTGTTCTGGAGGAAGCAGTAGGTTCTTTTCTTTCTCTTCTCTGAAAGAAGAAAGCTGTGTGTGGCCAAAGGTAGAGATAGATCACTTCTCCATGTTGCTGAAAATTACCATCATAGTTCATGGGGGAGAATATGTTTAGTGTGCAGTGTCAAAATGTTTTTGGAAGAGATAACGCCAGAGGACAGTGTGGGTATTGTTGAGTCATGGGAGTGGTAGCAATGAAGTTGATGGAGCTCATGATGAATAATGCTGCAGAGAGGATGGTGTTGATGTCAGAAGTGAAGGCAATAATGGAAACCATGAAGGTATGGATGGGGAAGATAGATAAAGTGACAGTGAGACAGTGGTACAAGTGGTAATGAAGACTATGATGGAGATAATAATGAAGTGAAGGTGAGGGTGGTGGTGGTGGTAATGATGGGGATAAAAGTGATGGTAATGATGGGTGATGAAGGCTATGTTAGAGGTGACAATGTTTGTGTTGTTCAGGATGGTGGATAATGTAACATCTCATTTGGAGCCATAGTGAGATGTATTGACTTGTGATCAGGACTACCTTCAGTCAGTCATTCCCTCCAGTGGATGAAGATGCAGAGGAGATAATAAGGGGTGGTGGAAGGATACTTTATGATTAACAGTTACTGTGGCTGTAAATTACAATAGAGATAATGAGACTTCATCATTACTGATTGAATACATGTGTTTATCTTGGTGACCTCCAGAAGCCCTGGGAAAATGTCATTAATGAAATTTTTAAAGGCACACACTCACAAAGAGCAAGAGGAAAGGAGATGAAATGGCAGCATGCAAGATAAACTAACAACTTGGAAATTTGGAAGAGGATGGATGAGCTGTGCCTGGCATACCACGGAAAGCCAAATCTGCAAGGGTGTTGGGGTAGAGGGCAGACACAATACTTCTTTCTAGAGTCCAGGAAAGACCTGGGTGCTTGAGGTGCTATTACTTCTGAAGGCAGGGATTCAGAAGTAGGTTCAAAAATAGAGAGTTGCTTACAAGTTTTTAAAAGAAGCAGTTAGAACCTTCCCATCCCAGATGTATTCCGCTACCCTGTACATCTAAGTAATCATCACTTCCTGTGCTGGCACAAAACAAGTGCATGGTTTGGAATAAAGAACAAGAAAGTTTCTGAACACAGAGGCATCAGACATAGCTGAGGCAGGGATGAGGATCCAATCTGAAAATGGGGAAATTAAGGATGAACCTATTTTCTGAAATGTGAGGCTCTCAGTTCTCTTTCTCATTCAAGTCCAGAACATTGACAGTCAAGTTAATGTCAAAAGGGCAAGGTACTGGAAAAGATTTTCCTGGGAAAGCTGATTTTCTCAAGAGAAAAGATTTGCAGGTGTTGGCATCTAGTCTTCCAAGGAAACTGTGAGTCCCATTTAATAATCCAATGGTATGCCCGCCTGTCAACACCTTTCTTCAATTCCCACCATTTTCAATCAATATTTTTCATGCCTCATACTTCAAAATGAATGAGAAGCTAAGAATTAGTAGATGAGGGAAGATATTCCTGAGAGACAGAGATCCAAAGAGGAAAAAGAAGCATTGAGATTGGGCCTGGGGTGATGGCCTAGTGGCTAAGTCCTTGCCTTGCATCTACTGGGATTCCATAAAGGCTCCGGCTCATGCCCTGGCTGCTCCTTTTCCCATTTGGCTCTCAGCTTGTGGTCTAAGAAAGCAATGGATGATGGCCCAAAACTTTGGAACCCTTTATGCATGTGGGAGACCTAGAAGAAGCTCCTGGTTCCTGGCTTTGGATCAGCTCAGTTCCAGTCATTTCGGCCACTTGGAGAGTGAACCAGTGGATGGAAAATCTTTCTGTATTTGCTTCTTTCTATATATATGCCTTTCCGATTAAAAAAAAAAAGAACAAATTTAAAAAGAAGCATGGCTACCACAATGAAGAAGGAAATAGTACAGAGATTATGATTAACATTTTTAGAATGATAGATGAAGATGCGTCTTTCAAAAAGGTGCAGAAAAATGTTCTTGGAAAAGATAAACGTAACATCCAAATTTGCCTGTAAACCTCAAGTAAAAATAAGGATGATAAAGGAAAGTCAAGATAAATTTTCCAAAAAATGGAAGAAAAATATTGAGGAAATGGAAATTGACATTAAAAAATAAGATATCTGTCTAGAGTCGACATCTGAATAGATAAGCTCTAGAGAAAAATAAAATAAAGGAAGAATTTAAATGACAAAACAAAAGATGCCATAAAATTTCCTAAAACTTAAGAACATGAATTTATAGACTGAAAATTTTCTGAGTACATGATAAATTGAATTAAAAAACAAATGAAACAAAGTTCACCCCAAGGCTCATTGCAATGAAATCTCAAAGTTCTGGAGAGAAAACTTTGAATGCTTCCAGAATGCGGGAGAAAAGTTTATTCACAAAATATTAGGAATCAAAATCACATCAAAATTCTCTTAATAACTAGCATATGACCTGTAGTTCTATGTCCAGCAAAACTAGCCACTGCACATGATGGTAGACAGTTTTGGACATGGGTGATCCTACAAGATTATAGTCACACAGTGTTCAGAAGGATATTGAGGAGTAGTGTCTGCTTTATTTAGCAAGTAAAGTCAGGAAAAAGAGGGAAATAAATGATCCAGAAGTCAGTGTAGAGTCCAAGGACAGAGTTCAAGAGTTATAGTGAAGAACAGTTCAGGTTGACAGTTGTCAGAATGTTTAGACAGCAGCCAGTCTTGATTGTCCAGCAGGGAGGTTCCCAGGAAGAAAATGAAGCCAGTAGCAATACGTAGTTAGAGGAAATTTTCACTTCCATTGGAGAGTTTGGGGATACATTAGTATGGGATACAAGTCTATGAGAAATTGCATAAATGGTAAGGTAATGGGCAGTTATCAACTCTAAGGGAATCAAATTAGTGTATCAGATAGGAAAGTGGGTCAATTGTGAATGATTACCAAATATGTTTTGAATGATTATTGTATTACAGGTAATACAAAGCCTTGCATGTGATTATGGTCAGTATTAGTATTCACCTGTGCCTTGGTTTTGTTAAGGGTGATATGTGGATGAATGGTGGTATTAGAGAACTGAATATTCATTGTCCATAGTACAAAGTCAACAGATAAGACCTAAAAATAAGATATGCAAGGAATTGACATTTCTTATTATCATGTCATTTAGAAATATGGAAGTAGGTGTGGGCATTTAGCCTAGTGGTTAAGTTATTGGTTAAAACAGTAACTGGTGATATTCAGCTCCAGCTCCTGGATTCAAATTTCCACCCAGGCAAGCCATGGGAGGCAGTGGTGATGACTGAAGTAATTGGGTTCTTGCCACCCACATGGGAGGCTTGGATTGCACTCCCAGCTCCTGGCTTTGGCAGGCCTCAGCCCTGGGCCATTGAGGGCATTTGGAGAGTGAATCAGTAGGAAAGAGTTCTCTCATTCTAGTTCTTGCTTTTCCCCTCTCCTTTTCTCAAATAAAGAAATAAATAATTTAAATAAATATAGAAATAAAGGCTATAAGGAAAAGAAAAATTTAAAATGCTTGCCTCGGGAATGGAGGATGCAGAAGTGAGCAGGATTGGAGCAGAAGTCTGATGTTTTTCATTATAAACCTTGTAGAACATTTTACTTTCAAAATATGTACATGTATGACTTTGATAAAAAATAAAGATTTAAATGAAATATAAAAATAAGAATTCTAGCAATCCATGCTCAATGATGTGGAGAATGTCTTGACCAAATAAACCAGTCCAAATGGCTCAGAACCAAAATCAGCTGAACGACCTGCTACGTCTACTGCCTCTAGGTCCAAACTTAAGTTTTGGATGTGTCCACACTCACCAGAAAGCCACAAAAGGGAGCTCAAGAAATACAGAAAATCTTACATTTGCTCCATGGCTCAAGTCTTTCCAGGACCATGTGGTTGCCACATGGGAGAGAAAGGAGTTGGGGAAAAAGACTTAAGCCAAAAAGAAGAGATGATTGGACCTTCTCCCTGGGGGAGAACGTCTCAGCCCTCATACTGCACCCATGTGAGTGAGACATTCAGTCTGGCACACTCCCCCTCCCTTAGCTAGCACAGTACCCAAAAGATATTTATAGACCAAGACACCATTGCTATATTCCTCTGTGAGGACAGAAGCAGGGAGAGGGGAGGATACTGCTAGTGACTCCCAGAAAGTAACAGGGATGGTGCCAGTAAATCTAAAGGTGAAGGTGTAAAAATAGAGCTGACAGAAGTAGAGAATGTGACAATGGCAGTGGCTATTTTAAGGAAGAGAGTAATAGAAGTACCTGGAAAAATGGCAGGGAGGACACAGGTGCTAGTGATTGGGAAAAGGATGCCGAGAGTGATGTTGGAGTTAATGGAGATAATTATGATGGATGGGCAAATATGGTTGTATTGGTGATGATGGAGGTGAGAGTGGCAGCAGGAGTGAAGACCACAGAGGAAGGGCTGTTATTGCAGTGGAGGTGATGTGGTAATGGTGACAGGGATGAGAACAATGGGGTGGATGGCAGTGATCAGGATGATTCAAGGAGAGGCGATTGTGGTAGGTTGGTCTTGGTAGCTGTGGTTTATAAAGATGGAAGTAAGTAGTAGTACTGAGAGGAGTTAATGATGGGGTATGTATGTGAAAGGCTGCACACGTTCTATAGCTTCACCAACAGTAATCCTTGCTCACACTCCATGAACACTGCAGGTCGGTTGCAGCATTGCTCCGCATTTCTTTCCTTCTGGTGTTAAGGTGTATGGTGCAGCCTCCATCTGTAGCTTTGTTTGTCTTGCAACAGAGATAAGGGAGTTTGGTTAAATAAAGACTGGCTTTTCAAGCTTCGGCTTATAAGTGACACGTAGTTTTTTGCTTTCACATCCTTGGCCACAGCGAAAGTAATTTCAATCAGCAAGTACAATCTTCTTAGGTGCCAGAGAAGAGAAATGGACTATTTGTGAACTTCTTAATGACTCTGAAAGGTGCTATTGTCTCAGAATGTGGGAGGGAGAAAGAGCACTGAGGGATCTGAGATGGCTTCTGTGGTTATGGAGGAAGAATTTGGTCAGCATGGAAGGGTGATGATGTGAAAATGAGAGGGAGGAGACACCAGAAGTAAGAGGCAGGACAAGCCACAGTCAAGTTCTCAAGCCTTTCTGTCATTGGTCCTCAGTTCTCCCAGTATTCCTGGCTTCCCCAAAAGTCAACAGATTCCGGGGAAGTTTGGACACAAGATTCACAAGGAGAAACAGCAGATGAAAAAGATGGAAAAGTCAGTAGAGACAGAGCATTGAGGCTTTGAATGTTAGGCTATTGTGCAAAATAAACCACAAATAAAACGTGCCTAGTTAAATCAGCTTGGTGAATGCTGCATGCTCTGTCCCCATCTTGCGCATGCACTGTCTGCCTGTAAGGAAGCTTCTGGTACTAATTCTGAGGTTCTCCGCTAATGGCTTCCAAAGTCATCCTGGGGTCAACCTCCTGGTCAACATGAGGCAGAAGTACAAAGAGCAGTTCATGAGGTTTGTAATGAGCTAGGCCAGGAAGCAATGCACATCACTTCTGCTCCACTAGCACTGGAGATAGCCTAGTCACCTGTGTGTACCTAACTGCAAGAGAGGCTGGGAAGTGCAGTCCAGGTGGTGGCCCAAATCAAGAGAGATGAAATTTTGGAAGGTGGCTGACAGCCTCTTTGTGGCAGCTCTGCTAAAATCCTCAAAGGACTTAAATGAAAGCTAGGGATGTTTTTAGTATTGCTTCAGAGGAGCAATATATAGAGCCCAATGAGGCTAGCTTGAAGAATGTACCACCATTGTAAGACTCCTGCAGCATTAGCACTGGGAGTGACCTGGCTGTCTGCCCTCTGAGGCTTGATGCCTATTTCCAAGGACTCTGTGCTCCATGGAACACTCTATGAATGGGGCAGCCTGGAATCTCCCAAAAGTTTTGCTTTCTTGATGGGTTGACTAATTCAATTCACACAATCATGAATAGGAGTAAATAAACAATGATGAGTATTATATGTTGATCATCCATCGCTATTTACCTCCACACTTTTTTCTCTCAGCAACTTGTTGGTTTAATAGTCAAGGTTTTGTTTCATAGATCTCTCACTCTCATCAAATGTCTTTATATCTAAAGGGCCACAAATGTGGCAGTCTTTCCAGGTACTTATGCTTGGGGGAACAATGTTTTCGATGTTGGAGTCCTGCAAGTGTAGCTCAGATGCTAGTTTGAGGCATGGACCCTAGATGTTGCTGATTTGAAAACCAAATCCATCACACTCTGCCATGCTTTCTCATTGCCTGTATTTCTCTGTGTATCCAGTCTGGCCCCAAATCCTTCTCCCCCTATTCTCAAGTACTCATTCCTGGAAATCTGGGTCCTCCCCAGAAACTGTCAAATTTCTATTCTTATGCTTTGTAATTTGTTGTACTTCACCTCCCATCACACTTCCCCACAATCTAGTTTTTACCAAAAAACATGGTTCTTTAAGGTGTTTTGCTTAGTGCTAAGGTATTTCCTAGAAGAGGCATTATTTAGTCAGTAGGTTAGTGATTTTTCTGAAAAAGGATTTGCATATTTATTTGAAATGCAGATTGCTAGACAGAAAGAGGAAGAGATAGAGGAAAAAGGAGAGAAAGAAAGAGATGGAATCATCCAAATGCCTCTAAGAGCAAGGGTCAGCCAGCTCAAAGCCAGACGCCAAAAACTCTATCCAGGTCTCCCCATATGTGTGGCAGGAATCCAAGTGCATGAGCCATCTTCCTTTTCCTTCCCAGGACACATTAGCAGAAAGCTGGGTGGGAGATGGAATAGTGTGGACTTGACCTGGTACTCAGATATGAGATATAGGTCCCCCTAGCAGTGGTTTAAGCTGCTGAGTCATTAAATCACTCCTTAAGTGATTTTTTCCCCCTACTATTCATCAGGCATTCTCTGGACACCTTAATCATTGAGTGCATGAATACATACCTATCAAACAAAAGTCCTTGACACAGACTCCATAACTGGTAACTCATTTTCTTCCCTCGTTGGCCTTGGAAGCTTCTTCATGCTGGTGAAATGACACAGGTCACCAAAAGGCCCCTAGTTCTGGGTGCTGGGGAGAGCTGTCCAATCTAGCTGCAGGTCTGGCAGCCCTTGAGTATAGGGACCCTTCGAATTCCCGCAATGGAGATTTTATCCTGAGACGGGTGCAGGTCCAAAACTTCTGTGATTGATGGTGGCAATCTCCCTGGCAGTCTGGTGTCCCGTTCAGACAGGAAACCTTTAGAGCTGATAAACTCACAGTGTTTCTGAGCAGGATTGTCACATTCAGCCTCCCAGCTGTCAGGGGGTGTCCTCACTTCTTCTTAGCTAGACACAAGGGCACTGGCTTCCTCCTGCAGCATAAATTTTTTAGCTTTAAATGGGACTGTTTTCTTGTGGGGACTTGGCTCCCAGACAGCCACTTCATGGTTCAGATGCCCACCCAGGGACCTCTCTGGGCAACTATTTTTCCAGCCACAGGCTCAAGTTTGTACCATCCCTGAGATCACCATTCATATGACAGGTGTATGCGGACTCATACCCCAGGGAGTGCCATGCTTGAAGGCCGATATGTAAGCACTACCCTCCTGGGTGTGCAGTCTAGTGGCCATATTTTTATTTTTTAATTTGTATGCATATTACATCCTGTTTGAGGGCAAAGAACTTCGGAGTTTCAGAGGATATCTTTGAACTTTCAATGGATTTTTGAGGCACTTTGAGATCAGGTGGTCTTAACATTTTGTAGAGGGGAACTTAGACCCAGAGAGAGAGAAGGTGGCCTTTCCAGGGTCTCACAGGGCTGGAGCCAGGTGTGGATACACTGTCTCCTGTTGGTAGCATCATGTTCTTGTCCCCTACCATGAAATCCCCAGCTCTACCAGGCTCAGGCCACCCTAATGAAGCCTGTATCCCTTTAAAGTCCAGTCTTCTCATTTCCAAAGCAAACAGGTGATGAGGAGTCTGGGCTGATTGGAGAGGCTGGAGATGTAGGCTGCGACACAGGTGCCTTAGGGGCCTTAGGGTTCTTACCAGTAGGGATCCTTTGGTGCCTGGATGGAAAGTGGTGGCGGACATAGCTCAGCCTGGATTTGGGCCAGGACAAAGCAAGGGCTTGGTTGGGGGAAAGTGAACTCTGCTGGTCCCCTGTCCTGCCTTGGGTTCCTGCTCCAGCCCTTTCTTGTCCTCTGCCCTGTTGGATGCTCCTAATGTCCAGAAATCTGAGAAGTCTAGAAGAGAGGGGAGGAGGCAGCAAGCAGCTCTGAGCTCACTGGGCCGGCGCCGTGTGCCCCCGTGGGACCCTTTTTCCATGGTGGGGTCCAGGCTCCTCCGGTGGTGATGACTTCAGGGCTGGAGATTCCCCACTGTTGGCCCTGAGGGATGGACACTGGCTTGTGGTACATTCCAGCCATGCTCCCTCAACCCTGGGGACATGAGAACTAGAGCCTGCGACCCTCTGTCTCCCAGCTAATCTCCAGGGGAGCTTCAAACCCAGTGCGTCCCCAGCCAGCCACACGGCACCTCCTCCTGGCCCAGACCTCTCTGATTCCCACTCTTCCTGTTCCAGGGATCAAGTCCCAGCACCAAATAGGTTCCTCCTTCTTCCTTTCAGATTTGCTTGCCCCATGCCTTCTGCCCTTCTCCATTCAGTCCCTGACCTGTTCCTGAGCCCTCAGCCCTGCCTGGGCTGCATACATCAGCTCAAACAGGGTCTCCGACATACATGGTTCCCTAGGAACTGTGACTTGAGAGAAGCAGCTGTGGGCAGAGTGTGACAGTGAAACTTACTGGAAACTTTGCTTACCTTTTCCTTCCCAAGTCTTTTGTAGGGCCCACTAGCTCATCTTTTGTCCAAGCTGCCCCCTATTCATCTGGCAGCACCCATGGCTTTGGTGCTGTCTGATTTTTCCTGGCTCCTTTTTGACCTGAGGTGTTTGATAGGACCTGTTGTCTGGACTGCCCTTGCCCATTGATAACACTTCTCTTGGTCCCCTTGCCCAGTCCACTCACTTCTACATGCTAGCCCGAGGCTTAATGTTTTCCAGATCCTTCCCTACATACTCACTGAGCCTCATCTCCTGGTTCCCAGGTTCTCTTGTCACTGTTTGCACATGGCTGATAACCCTGCCCACACCCCTCTCACTCTCAGCCTGCCTGCTTGAGCTTGTTGTCTACACCTGCTTTTCTGCTCCATCTGTCATCTATAGCTTGGACTACCCACTCACTCTGCCTCATACCCAGGCTGCTGTGCTACCCTGAGCTTGTGCTCATGGTAGTCACGCCTGTGAGGACATCTGTCCTGACCACATCTCCTCCTCTGCCTTGGGACTCCATTTTTCAGCTGAAGGACCCCAAAGCACAGATTGACCAAGACATACAGCTTGACCAATGCATACAGTTATTGCTCTAGTTGACCATATTCCTGCTGTTTATTTTGTGCCCTTCCAGGTTCTACTCACATTTCTTGCTGTGGCAGGGCTGGTCCTGATATTGTCATGAGTGGAGAGGAAGGGATGCCAACAGCTTCTCTCTAAGCGGTGCTGAGGCTGCAGCCTTGAGATCACAAGGCGTTGGCCAGCGTGGAAGCACACAGCCATCCTTAACTGAAGACAGCCATTTCTAATCTGACAGCTGTGTACCTGCATGAAATCCTGCTATCACGTAGGAGGGAAGAGATTCAGGGGGCAGTAGTAACCTGTGCTTTCTGTGGGACCTACAGCATTCCTTAGATTTAATCTTTTCTGCCACTGATGACTCCCCAATCTGTCTTTGGCATAGATGTACCTCTTGGCTTAGCCACAGGATCTCCCTCACTCCTGAATAATGCAGTTGGAGGTCCCACTAACACTTGAAAATTAGTATGCCACAAGACTAGCTTGTAATTTTCTCTCATAATCTCTTTTTTTTCTCATTGACTTTTGTCTCCAGGAGTTGTTCCTTCCTGGATTCTCTGAAGAATTTTCTGTGGAGCCCATTTGTCCCTCAAAACTGTCCCTTCTGTTCTGTCATCTCAATCCATACCCTCTTCCCTTCTTGCCTGGCCTCTCCACCTCCTGCTAGCCATCTCTTTGCCTGCATTTGCCTTTCTGGGTCCACAGAGAAGCCAGACTCTCTTCCTAAAGCCTGCATAGCTTCCCACTGCCCAGCCCATGCCTCCCAGCTGGCTGCAGCTCTGCCTTTGGGCCCCATCCACCCTGCTTCTTCCTATTCCTGCTTTGTTGTTCCAAACAGTGTTGTGAGCTCTGACAACTGCACACTCTGTTCCTTTGCCTGCCTTTTTCAGCCCATTCCATTCTCTTCTCCCCAGCCACATGGCAAACAGCTGCTCGGCTCTCCGGTCGTGGCTGATGCGCCAACCCCTCCGGGAAGCTCTTTCTCACTCTTCCCAGGCCATTTGGGGAGCTGGGATGCAGCTCTATCCCAAGGCATCTACAGTGCAACCTCTGCCTCTCCCATACCAGGATTGCAGTGGACCATGTGTTGACCCGTCTCTCACCTGCCCAGGCCCTGTTTGAGGTCAGGATCCTCCTGCCCCTTCTTTCTCCCAGTCCTCAGTGACAGTCACAAGGTCTGGAAAATAACAAACATTTATGAGGAGTTTGTTGAATGGCTTGGAAAACTTCAGTGGCTTTTCCTTCACTGGATACAAAGGTTTAAGTTCTTTTCCAAAGGACTACCGGTATGGAGGAACATCATCACCAGATTTCAGGTTAAATAGGTGCCCCATCACCTAGCTAGGCCATTTTTGTTGTTTTGCTGTTGTTGTTGTGATCTCCTTCTCAGAGGCTCTGATCTCTTGTTGTTTGCTTCTCTCAGCCTGGAGTGCTTTTCTGTAGTCCTTGTCTTCATGTAGTAAGCACCTATTCACCTTTCACAACTCTGTCTGCCACTTCCCTTGATCTGCCCAGCTCACGTGCATATTCTCCTTAGCATTCCACTGCACAGTGCCCCATCGTTCATTCTTGTTGCTGTTGATAGGGCAATATTCAGCAGTCTTCCCTGCCCTGCTACCCCTACCAGATACATAATTGAAGGACACAGGTGATGAACTTTGCTAAGCTGATTCTGGTTCATTGGTTTAGAATCTATCATCTGACCCTGTCTTGGCCAACCAAGATCCTTTCCTAATTTTAAAAGAAAAAACATAGCACATGGAAACTGAGACAAGGAATGCTGTAGAAATGATCAAACATAAAACTTGTTGGTGGGATGTTGGGGGGTATTTGGCGTAACTGCTGAGATGCTGCTTTGGGTGCTCCCATCTCATGTTGGAGTGCCTGGGTTCAAGTGTCTGGGCTCTGCTAATGCAAACCTTTGGAGGCAGCAGGTTGCTGCCCTATAATTGATCAGGATGGAGTTCTAGGTACTTGGTTTTGGTTTGGCCCAGTTCTGGCTCTTACAAGTATTTGGATAGTGAACTAACAGACGGAGATCTCTGTATCAGAGGCCTTGCTTTCTTTGTGTGAAGGGAGATATTGTGAAGGAACAGAAGGAAGTCAGTGAGTGTGAGAGACAAAAAGGGCAAGGAGGAGACAGTGTATTCTGAAAGTATTTGAGCATATAATGATGCTCAGTTGCATCACTGCTGTTACTATGGCCTGGTCAGATTCTCTAAGCAAATAATACCCACTTTTTTCTTACTCTGGTTAAATTTGTGACCAACAGTCCTAATACATACATTTATGTGGTTCAGCTTAGTGCTGTAGCTACCTGAGAGCAAATTCTTCCCCTGTCCTCTTTGTCTCCAAATCTGTTGAGGGCGAAGCCCTGTTGGATGCTCTGTGACCAGGTCCTGGTCTCGTCTTCCTACCCAGGCTCAGAGCCCCAAGCCAGGGTTGGTCCACTTTGTTCATTCAAAAACTAAATGCTTACACAGGGGAAGACTGGGCTGCTGCCTGACCATGGCTTCATTCCCATTCTAAGCTGTGTAAACCCATCAACAATCAGCAGATTAATAGTGTGTAAGCCAAGGTCACCCATGGTTTGTTTACTACAGCTGCTGTTCCCTGCGGCTGGGAAACCCTCCCTGCAGGTGTTTCTTAGGTCTGGGTTTGATTTATTCCCCTTCCCTGCCCTCCCTCACCCAGGCTAATTATTGCTTTTGTTTATCATTGAGTTAAGTAAACTGACCACCATCTCCCCCAGCAGAAGGCTCCATGCCTACACGGTCCATTAACACTGCCGCTGTGTGGTTGGACTGCAGCCAAGGTTGTAGGACACCAAACATCTGGACACTGGAGAAGCTTCATGGGCTGTTGCCGGAGAGGAGGTGTCAAGGCTTGGGGAAGAGGACAGGACAAGAGACTTTCATTGCCAATGACCCAATACTTTGCCTGGCACTCCAGTCAAAGCATTTATTAAGTGAAATGATGAAGGCAGCCCAAGAGCATGTCCTGGACCAGTCCTGGGAGAGGAATGCAATGTCCCTCTAGGAAGTGACCATGGAGCAGGCCATAGAAGGCATTGGACAAATGGTTTGACTGCAAGAGGGAGCTTTGATGGAGAAGTCACCACACTCTGTCCAGTAGGACCTCCTGGGCTGGGGCAGACACTAGAGCCCTTCCTTGTGGAGTTGAAGAATGGGCCTGCCCTCACTGGAATTGGAGCCACAGGGACTGAGTCCAACTCTTAAAGAGGGCCCGCTCGCTTCATCCAGAGACCCATAAACACTTGGCTGTTCTTGGTGTACAAAGACTGGCCCCAGAGCCCATCAACAGGGTGTCCTCAGCGGGGAGGAACAGCTACTCTCTTTCATCTTGGTTCCCATGTGGTTCCCAGCACATGGGGAGCTGTCTGGGTGGGGGCTACCAACCAGAGCTTGGCTGCCCCCCAGCCCTTGCCCTAAGCCCTGACGTCACCGGCCCAGACATCTGGCTGTCAGGTCTGATTGAGCTCATGCTGAGGGAGCTGGCAGGCCAGGAGGCTGGACTGCAAGCACATCTATGCCCACCCAGCCAGCATCTCCCAGAGACACTGCCTCTCTCCTGGGGGCAAAGCACTTAAGTGCACCGAGCCTTGATGTCTCCCTGTGTTAAGTGGGGGATAATAATAGCACTGACCTGGAAGGGTTTTCCTGAGGATTCATGAAGACCATGTGTGCTGAATGTCCTTAGCATATGGGGGACCTGGCACACTATAGCATCCAACTAATGGCAGCCAACCTAGCATCTTATAGCAGTTTGCTCCTCTCATTCTCTGTGACGCTCATGTGCTATGTGACAAGCCACTCTCTCTGAGCCTCAGTATCCTTATCTGTGATCAGACTATATCCTCAAAGTCTATGTTTCTTTATCTGTGACATGAGGATAATATTGCTTTTTTAGGTGTCCTTTATGGGCAGAGACAGGGAGAGGAGGAAGTTCCCAAGTCTTGTGGTCAATGTGATAAAGCTCGAGGAAAGTGTAAAGAGGTGTTCTAACTCAAGGGACAATAATAGCAATGAGAAATAATTGTGTTAATTGTTGTGGGTGGTTTCCTAACACACTTCCACTGGCCTGTGAAGGAAGGCAGGGAGCATTTCCAGAGTACGTGCAGAGGAGGCCTGGCAGAGTGCCCCTGGGCAGAATGTAAATTATGCAGGGCTGTGGCTGAGCTGGAAACATTCAGCCCACTCTTGGGATGCTTCCAGATCATTAGGTGTGTGGTTTGGGTAAGTTTCCCAAGTCGTTTAGATGCTCTTGACTCTCACCCCATTCCTCTTCTTGGGTATTCCTCATTTTAGCTCCAGTCTCAGGCTCGTTGTAAAGGCACTGGCCTAGAGATTCTGTTCCCAGCTACTTTCAGATACTCACACCTGCATGTGAGTGAGCTTCCCCTAAATGAATAGTCTGGACCATGAAAGAGCAGCCTTGGTGGTGGCTCATAGGGGGACAGCGCCACAGAAGGAAAGACTACAGGCATACATCCTCTTGGCTAGTGGGCTCTTGACATGTCTTTCTTCTGTGCTGTTGGAGTAGCTTCGGTTGCTGTGCTCTGAAGAGCCAGCACAGGGCACAGATTCTGCTATCTTGGCCTCATGTTTTCCTTCCAGCCTTTCATTGATTTGATGCTTGCTCAGAAGGAATTGTTGCTAGTTTTAGCCTGTCTCAAGAGGGGAGTGTTCAGTTTCATCTCCTGAACATTTGTATTGTAGGATTAATACATGTTTCGTCTTCGGCCTTGGTAGATTGTCGAGCTCATTTTGCACCCTAGTGTGGCATCTATAGAAGCAGTTATGCAGACAAAAATTGGAGTGCCAGTAGGGAAATGATCCCTGAGTGCACTAGGGGAGTGCAGAAGTGAAAAAGGGAACGGGAGGAAGTCAATAAAAGGAGTGTTACTGAGTAGCTATCAGTGTGAGCAGTTGGGGGCTCCATCTCATGGGGGGAGATACTGAGACAGTTATCCCAGTCAAGGGGAAGAAACCAAAGTATTTGTCTGCCATCTCCCCATCTGTCTTCAGCTGTGGACTTCCTTTGGGAGCATTAATTTTTCAGCACTTAGGGCTTATCCCAGGCACAAGCAGTTACAGAAGGGTACAGACAAGGCATCAAGAGAATCCTGTAATTCATTTTTACAAATGAGGTGCACCCCCACCCCTCTCCTTGTCCTCAACCTCATCAAGACTGATTTGAGTGTGAGGCATGGATCATTGTGTTGGGGGCACTATGACAATGTTTTTGGATGATCCCAGAGATCATTATGAGATGAATGAAGTAAAAAAGGAGTTCTCCGTTGTGAGGGAGTTCTCCAGGACACTTGCAGGCTTCTGCTCATCTTCCCAGCACAGGCCTCAGGTTCTCTTTGTCCTTGACTACCTTTCCACGGTTGTTTGTGAATTTTGGGAGAATAGAGAGGGTCTCCCTTACAGCAAAGAGCATGTTTATTTCCTGTAAAATACATTGAAGAAAATATATTTCTCTGCACCAAAGTTTAGGCACACATACTGCCTATTATAAAAGATTTAGGCTCCATAAGTGTTCCTGTAATGTGTACAGGCATCACCTAGCCATTTATATGTCATCCTGTAGGAACTGGGATTCATGGAAGTAAATGTTGATTCTTTGAATATTGCCTAGTGTTATAATTAACTGTTCTTTATCTCTGGTCCAGGAGTCTTGTGACTTCTGTCAGCAGCCATGAAATAGTGACATGATAACCTGCTAGCTGGCAAGTAGGATAATATCTTGCCTCTTTCATGGTTCTTGATGCCTTTCCTTTTCCATCCTCACCATAATCAACTGTCAGATCATGTAAGTGATGACAAGAGGCATGACTTCCTTTCCTGGAGCTCATGATCTATTTGGACACATCAGAGTCGTGAAGAAGAAATAAGAAATGTTTTGCAGTGTTGCCTGGTGGACAACGTTACCTGGTGGACAACAGCATGGTCTCTGAGTGGGTCTCTGGTGTGGAGGAGTGGTGTGGCTTGAAGGGAGGGGATGGCTAAGAGGAGCTGTATCCAAGCAGGGAGATTGGGATTGAAACCAAGGTGTCCAGGGCAATCCTGGGGTAGGTGAGGGTTGATCTTAACACAGATATTTTGGGGCATCTGACTGGACTCTGAGTGGGTTGCAGGGAGTCCCCAGGAACCTCTGCATCTCATTGCAACTTTCTTCGATTGCTCTACCCTATTTTTCTTTGGCATTTACTATCTTGACCTCTTCACCTCTGCCGCTCACTATGTCCCAAGATGCCTTGGGAAAAAATCCCTGGAGAAGATATGGCATTTTTGTGGGTGGCATGCTTGTTGGTGTGGCCTGGAAGATGGGGTGGGATCTGAGTCCAAAGTCTATATGAGCCCCCGCCCACCCTCTCAGGTAGCAGCCAGAGACCACCGGGAACTCCAGCAGGGGAAAAAGATTTATAACCCAGCCAGGAAGAGCATCTCTGTGAAGATACCTAGTCGGTTGCTTTGACGGGAGAATTTGCAAATGTTCTCCTTTGCCTGCTACCGAGTGGAAAAATACACTGGGCCCAGAGCTGTAAACGCCTTGCCAAGGCCTGTGACTCATCCCCAAGTCATAAATAATGGGTCCCTCATGACAAAGCAGAGAGGGGAGCCGGGCCCAGGGCCACGTATTTATTAGAAAAGAGAGTGGAACCATTAGTCGGGGGCTTGGTTTCCGGAAAACTCAAACCACACCGCGTTCAAGAAGGTCAGGAGGCACTTCCCTAGGAATTCAGACCTGACATATTTTTCCATGTTCCCAACCTTCCATGCGGAGCTGAGACCCCTGATGCATCCACCAGAGGCATCCCCAGGCCACCCAGTTCTGCAGGCCAAGAGGAAGCGTTGCTGCTTCGACCCTGTGGCATCCCCTGCTGCGTCTGCTCGCCATGGGGGAGACAGAGCAGTGGGCCTCGGTGGCCACCGCCGTGCTTTGCGCATCAGGAAACATTTAGTGCCTGGAAGTGTGACCTCTGGCAAGTTGAAGCTCCTCCTGGGGCCTTCATTTCGCAAGCCTTTCATGGTGGGGGAGCAGATGTAGGCAGTGGGTAGGCGCATGAAACTGGCTCATGCTTGTGGGAGGCATGATCTGGGGGCAAACAGAGTGTGAAGGTCCCCTCTTCCCTTGCACCTCTCTCTGCCTCTCTCAGGGTCCTTTTCTTAGTCTGTGTGCCTCTCTCTGTGTCTCTGGGTGCACAGGAAGGACAAAGGATAATAGATACAGAAAGGGGACAATCATAAATCATCTGCACGCATCAACGGAGCCTTTTGTATTTCAAGGGAGCAAGCTGCATGATTCAGAGACTGTTCAACTCAGCTCCCCTCATGCTGCACCTGGGTGTTCAACACCACTCTAGCTATTCAGAGCCAAGCACGAAAGTCTAGGTTGTTAAGCTGCTTGCCTCTGCTCTCTGTAGCAGTGATCAGGGCCATTGTATGCTCAGCCCAGATCTTCTTTCTTTGCCCCTACACCTGCACATGCTGCCCTGGCTCTGGACAGGGCCACCTCCTCATTTGATGGCAGAGGTGAACACAGCGCGTTCCAGCCCTTCTGCAGCCTGCTCCCTTTCTCCTGGTGAAAGTCTGCTTTCTGTGCTGTGAATCCGGGCCTTCCGGGGGGTATATCTGGAAAGGCTGCCCCATGGAGGCTTCTGGCACCTTTCTTCGTCACTCCTCAGGGCCCAAGTCAGTTTCCCTGCCTACTCTGCCCTTGGAGCCACCCTACCTGTGTAGATACCAACTTCAGCTCCCTGGAGGCCCAATGGTTCTTAACTGCTCTTACCCCTCCATGTCCCTGAGCCAGCCCTTCACTCCTCCAGGCAGGAGCTATCTTACTCATTGAATCCTCTCTGGACACACAGTCCCTGGCCTATAAGGGACAGCTGGGGAGAGGGCAAGGAGTGAATGATGAGTAGCTGAAGAGAAGAATGAAGTGATGAATCAGTCCTACCTCTAGGACAGCTTTGGCACAGACAGCCAAGGAGAATGAGTTGGCCTCCCTCTCTGAACTCTGCCCTATTTTCATTGCCTTCTTCTGGCCTTCAAAGCCCATGGCCTTAACTAACCACCAGCCTGACCACAGATGACTAACAGAAACCCCACATGTGGGTCGGCTGCCTGACCTTTGCTACCTCAGCTGTTGGGGAGATTGCTCTCTTCCACTCTAATCTGCACTGGGCACTTCAGACCTTGCCTTAAGGTCATGGATACTTAGATACATGAGTCTGCAGATGCCTGACTTTGAGATATCCAGGTTGGGAATGTGTCCCTCTTTTTTGTGTTTCTGTGTGCTCTGCAATCACAGAGAGCAACCATAGGGGATCAAAATGCAGTCACATACTTTCAAACCCAAGAGGACTCCTAAGAGCACTTTGTACCTGTGTCTGCCTGGTGCAGAAGACAAGGGCTCCTGTCTAGTGGGACAGGCAGCTCTCTGACCCTAGGCTCCTGACACCTAGTCCAGTGTGTACAGGTGAGTCCCTACCACCTTTGGAAGTTGCCTCAGCTGTCTTGTTTTTCCAGTCTCTCTTATCCAAGTTCTAGGAGTTCGGGACTGTCCCCTCTCTTCCCACTGGTGCCTCTCACAGTCTTTATGGCCATCTACACATTTCTTGTCAGCTTTGCTGCTTTCCTTCTCTGCTGGTCTTTCTTAGTTCCAGGTAACTCTGTGCCTCTCAGCAATCACATGCTACTCAGAGACTCTGTGAGGACAGTGAGACTTCAGCCTTGGAGGTGATGGATTTGGGTTTTAGAATCCCAGGGCCTATGGCCAGCTTCTTGGGACTGATCCTGTGCTGGGTCCCTGCAGGCTCACAACAAGGACCAAGAAATGTGTAGTATGGATTCAATACAGGCACATCCATCTCAATGGAGTTGGCAGGTGCTTGCAGATCAGGGAGGGAGAACACACCCAGTGCCAGGTTATAGACAGAAGAGAGAAATGTGAATACATATGAGGCAACCTCTGGACTTTACTCTTGAGCTCTCATCATTTGCATATTCTTAGAATCAAGTGAAACCTGCTGGGGAGGATATGTCAGAGGGGAAAGGCTTAGGATAGAGATGGGCTGAGACCAGAGGCGGAACAGAGGCTGCGAGGAGACTCCCTGTTTCTGCAGCCCTTGTTACCACTGGGTTGGAATTTCAGCACGTTGGGCTCTTGGACTAGAGGTCTTCAACCATTGTGAATCTCAGAGCAGGACAGGGAAAGGTACAAGCTTATGCAGCCAAGAGAGATCATTTAGATCCTTGGGCTTAAAGTCTTCAGTCTTGCTTGCTGTAGGTTCTAGAGGAACCTCTAGAACCCAAGTGCTGTCCCAGTCTCATTGCTATGGCCTCAATGTTTGTCTCCCACATAACTCATATTAACATTTACTTGCCATTGCATCAGTAGGAAGACAGGGGCCAAATGGGAGATGTTGAGGTCTTGTAGGCTGTGCTCTTATGAAGGAATGATTCTGTTGTGACAGGGCTGTGAGGGAAGGCTTGGCCCTGCCACCTGCTGCTGGGTGAGGATGCCACTAGAAGGCCTCAGCAGATGCCAACACCTGGACCTTATACTTGTCAGACTCTCTGTTCTCTACAAATGACTCAGTGCCAGGCATTCTGTTGGAGTAGCAGAAGGTGAACCAGCATGCCCATCAAGCCCATTCTCTGAAGAGAGGCCTCTGCCGGTGAGCAGACAGGGGCTGTGTCCTGCCTGTCCATCAACATCGACAACAGTGTCAGGGCACGAGTCTGAGAAATTGAGTACTGGCAGAGGAGTCTGAGTTTGCAGGCCTGACCTGGGCTTTATCCTGAGCAGCCTGGCCACAAGGGCTGCTGTGTACTGCAGATGTCCAGAGATGCCTCTCTGGAAGTTCCCAGCTTGGAAAGGAGTCAGCTCTGTTACTATGTTCAGCCCAGTGTCCAGCTCCTGCCCACTTTTACCCTGTGTTCCAGATCTGTCCAGCTCCAGATGTGCCTATAGTTGCTAGGTTCTTGACCAAGCTATTCTCTTACCGGCTTCCCATTTTCTCTGGAGAGCTCCAATCCCATTATCCAAAGCCCACTCCCATCACAGACATGAATGTACCTATTTGTTGAACAAAATCCCGAGCGCTGTCAGGGACAAGCAGGAGCTCTGCTAAGTTCAAACCCATTTCTCAGCATCTCATGTGCTTGTGGCCTTGGGCACATCACTCCCCTATTCTGGCCTTGACTTCCTTTGTCAGAGAGGCAGCCGAATTAGCTGAACTATGAGTCCTCCAGCTCTGACACACACACTCCGGGTGGCAGCAAGGCCAAGGTCATGGCCCATTCTCCCCACCCCTCTCCTTCTTCATCTCCTCACTGGCCTGTCTTGCTCTCCCCAGCCTGGAGGAACATCCTGAGCAGTGTTAAGAATAATAAACATGGGCTGATAAACATCAATAGGTCCGCCTGGTGCCAGAAGGGAAAGAGAAGACTGCTTTGCTGGCTGGAGCCTCCCTGGCCCGTGAAGCTGCAGCCAGCTCCTTATTCATCTGGAGACAGCCAGCCGGTTCTCCCTACCCTGGACAAGGGCAGGCAGAGGCCAGGCCGTGGGGGACCACTGGGTCCTCAGCTGCACACCAGCCCCAGGTGCTCTCCCATGTGTGTCAGGATTTCTGCATGACTCCCCATTGCCCTTACAAGGCAGGACCCAAACACCTTTGCTTGGTAGGGAAGTCTCAGGCTCACCTGCTCTACAACTGGCATTGGAGCTGTCTGACCATTTCCCATGGATGCCAAGCTCTTTTTTCTGCAGACCACTCCCTTGGGGGTTGGCCCTGTTGTCCCCAGCGAGTCTCTGTGGAGATGTTCTCTTTCAGTGCCTGGACCCAGCAGAGTGAGCCTTTCTAGATCAGGGCATTCAGTGTTCTCATGGTCTGGTTTCTTGTTGGACTCTTGCAGGTGGTGAATTCTGGATGCTGGAAACCTAAGGCTCTCCTGTGCTACTGCTGCTTGAAGTTGTGAGCTCCAGAACCACTGTCTGGTTCCTTCACTAAACAGTGTCAGACAAATCACTAACCATTTCTGTGCCTCAGTTTCCAGTACCCAGATGGCAGGAGTCATAATCTTGTCAGGTTAACATGGACTGACACATATGGAGCCTTATCCTTCATGTTCCGTATCTTATGGCTTTTATTGCTTTTCTTTGCACACCATGCACCACAGATAACTGGTATGCAGGGAGTTTCAAGAGGATTTGTTGAATGATTAAATCACAGATTTACTGCTACAGAAAAAGACCATAGCCTGGCTCCCCCTCCACACCCCCCCCCATGGAGTTTGGTGGTTACACAGAATCTGTTGGGGGACCAAGCTGTGGTGGCTGACAGCGTAACCACATGACAGATATCCGTAAGACTAGGGACATCATTTTATGGGGTGGAGTCCTAAGGGTGCAGTGAACTTTGGAGATTTCTTGTTGCCTAGGCATCCCCAGGCCTACTGATAAACTCAGTGGTCAGTGGCTTTGGGTTGGGTGCTGAGTCACGCAACACTGAAAGTTAGTGGTGGCTATGGGAGGGAAGGATGGTGGTCAAGACAGGAAGTGGCCTGCTGCAGCCAGGGCAGGCAGCCCCAGTGACCTATGAGGCCTCAGGGACTCTTCCCAGAGCAGGCGACCTGGCCCATTCATTAAACCACATGGCGGAGGGAATTGCCATTCCCAGGGAGGCTCTGCTCACCGCGTTCCAACCGTCCCGCCTCCCTGGGGAAGCTGTGTCTCCCTTGCTCTGATCCAATTTTCCATGTGGGATTTCCGGAGACACCAGATGGGTCATGCGATAGGAGACATGGTTCGGGAACTTGGTGCATTTCTAAAATTCCTATCGCTATTTTCAGATGCTTGCTCCCCTGTGCATACCCCCATCCTCTGCCTCCATTCCCTGACCCAAGGATACTCTTTTATTAGGAGCAGTATCTTCCCTTGAATATTGGAGAATCAGAATCACCAGGAGATTTATGATTCAAAGTCTAGTAAGTTGAGACTTGTCCCTTAACCCAAGCAGGCCTTTCTGTTAGATTATGGGTAATGCCTAAGGAGTTCTGGTGGGAAATACACACCAAGTAGGAGACAGACGCACTGGAAGACATCTGGACACTCTGCTGTTGATTGTCTACTGTTGGGTTAATCACAGGAAGGAGATGCCCTGCTCTACCCATCAGGAAACTTGAATAATTCCTTGGCAACCCATCTCAGGGCTAGTCGTGCTCAGGACCCCCTGTGTCCACAGGAACAGTAATGTATGAGTGTGGTTCAGCCCTAAGCTTCCAGCTCCTAGCAGCTTAGAGATAGGGAATCTGGAGCAGATCATGCTGAGAAAAATTCCAGTGCACAGCTGGTGCCTAGAGATGGTGGTACACAGACAGGGTGGGACAGGGATAGGGAAGCTTTTGGGGAAAGCAGGATTCTAGGGTGAGGCCAGGTCACTGTCAGGAACCAGATAGGCCTAGGAGGGAGGTGGGGGTCCAGATGTATGTCCATCACTGTGGCTGTGGGTGAAGATTATGGCTTGGAACAAATTAAGAACAGGTGCCACTTTTACCTAGGCCTGGCCCTTAGCCAGTGGAGGGCTCAGTGGTAATATCTGTGCTGGGTTTCAGCCTTCTGTGTCCTGGTCCCTCTCCTGCTGGGGCCTCTAGGCAGTGATTGCATGACATGTGCCACATGATGCCACGGCCTGAGCTCTGAGCAGTGCTTTGAGCAGTGCTCCTCCTTGCATGGATGGACACTGCAGTTTTCTGGATCATGCCATGTCTCTTCTCTCCTTAATTCCTTCCACCATTGCTTCTAGGGGTCTGTTCTCTGAGGGGCCACTGGGATGTCTCACAGGGAAGGGGTCAATTTCTGTAACCCTGGGCCTTATTAATGCGGGTACAGAGAACAGCTAGGGTGCCCTCCTTCCCTATGTTGAGGTGCCCTGGGGACAGCTGATTAAGCAGCCAGGCACAGTGTCTGCAGTGATTGACGGGCTGCCCGGAAGCTTCTGCCTGGAGCGCCAGGCTGCTGCATTATTCATAGCCTTGAGCCATAAATCTGCCTCTGGAGCTGGCTGCTGGCTCTGTGCTACAGGATGAGGATGCTGAAAGGGTGGGGTGGGGAAGGAGGATGGCTACCACACTGGGCAAGAGCCTCAGGGGTCTGGTGTGTGGTCTTTGGAAGTCATCCTGTCCCTCCCTTACTTGTCAGCAATGGGAGTCTATGTCCTCCCTAGGCCATTGTGGTCCAGGCACCTCCCAGTTGCCTAACCCAGATGACTTTTACAGTAGCTGAAGCTCGTGGTTCCTGCTAGAGGCAATTCTAAACAAAACTTTAAAATGTCACATTTCTTTAGAACGAATCATCTGCCATCAGGCAATGGAAGCTACCATCTAGAGTCCAGATGGAACTTCTGCCCTGTCTGCCTGTGGTTACTTAACCCAGATTGCTAATGCCTATGTGGGAAAAGAGGTGGGGCAAGGGCTGGCCACAGGTGTGGTAGCAATGCAGTGCTTCTCAAAGTTATGTTTGCATCACAAGCACCTGGAAAGTTCATCAAATATGGATTACTGGCCTTCCCTGGCCACCACTCTTGCCCCCAGGGTTTGTAACACAGCAGCTCTTACATGGAACTTGAGACTTTGCTTCTTTAACAAAATTCCCTCGTGAGGCTGGTGGCATTGGCCCAGAGATCACATCACAGGGCCCCACCTTAGTGTCACTGAGCTCAGCTTTGCTGTGCTAGCCTCATCTAAGGAGGGCAACGACTATCAATAAAATGGGTAACTCATTTAGTGCATTTATTCCATAAACAATGGTAGACATTTGCTAAGTGGCTCTGCTATACTCAGCAGGAAGCATAGATGTGCAGAGTCAAGTGGCCAGCTCACAGCCCACAAAGAGGACATGTATGTGTACACAGCAGGCATTTGCTAAGAGTCAAATCCTGCAGTTCTACAAATTTAGCCCTGTTGGGGGTCTATATGACCTCCACTCATTGCTGTGATCTCACTTATTGAAGAGGCATAGGCTCACAATTCCTCTAACTGAATTGAATGGAGAAATACCCAAAGATGTGAAGGACTGGGAAAGATGTCAAGATGGTACTGTCCTGAGGAGGAAATGTCCCTGCAGGCTGAGATGTTAGGAAAGTTCATGGAGGAGGTGAAACTTGAAGGGTGGGTTGGAGAGGAGATGGAATGGTGTGACTTTCCATGCTAGATGAATACCCTTGGCAAAACCTAACAAACATGTTTGTCCAATACCTTCTGAGCTTTAGACTGGAAAGCCTTTAGTTTTATTGCTCCCAGATAGTTTTTTTTTCTTTGTTGTTTCTTGTTTGTACTTTCTCCTGGGACATACAGACAACAAACATGCTTGTCTCAAAGACTTAATCACAAGTGCAAACAGACAGTAACGTGTGTCTGGGCAGTGTGTCTGAGCCTGGGATGAATGTGTGGGTGGTTAATGTGGAAAGGAATTTGTTACAGAATGGAAGTGGGTTGCTAGTAGCAATGATGGTGGAGATACTGAGAAAGGGAAGTGGGTATAGGGTGAGGAGCAGGTGGTTTTGATGCTTAGCAGAGTCCCACTGAGACAGCTCATGACTGCTCTTACCACTTGCCCCTTTCTCACTCTTCTTCCCAAAAAGGAGGTATTTTGTACTGTTTCTTTTGGTATTTACAACCATAATTTTTTCTAACTAAAATAAGCACTTGGCTTTCTCCTTGTCCATCAATTTGAAGTAAGACTGATTTTCTAATATGATAGTATGGTAAAAAGTTAAACATGTGTATATACAATCTTCTGCATCTGTTCTATTACTTATGAACATTATGGCTATAAATTCTGTTCACTGTTAGCACAAATGGTACAGTCAGATTATACTTCCATTCCTGTACAACTTTGTTTTTCCTGCAGTTAATAATTGCCTACATTTTTAATCTATTTAGTTTCTTTTGCATAGCTAAGTAATTCCACGTACTTCCATAGCTTTGTACAATAGCATTCCATACAGTTTTCTGATTGCTCACCACTTTTCATTTTCTAGGATGATGTCGCCTGTGCTCTTTGGTCTTCTCCTTCTACTGGTCTTCTTTTCCCCTGTGGCTTCTGCCAGTATTATCCTGCCCTTCACCTCACTGACCTCCTGGCATTCCTCTTTGTCTTTCTGTTTATTTGGTCCTAGATATACCTTCCTCTTATTTTACTCCTTTGCTTTGTTTATGAGCATGCTCCAATAGTTTTCTGATAAATAGTACAACTGAGGGAAATGTTCGGAGACTCTGAATGCCTGAAAATAACTTTATTTTACTCGTAAACCAGATTGAGCGTTGACAGAAAATTGTATCCTGAAAATAATTTCCCTTGTTCCAAATTTCCAGCCTCTTGTTGCTATTAAAAAATCTAGTTTCTTTTTTTTTCTTATTTGGATTATCTTTTCTATATATAAAAGAAGCTTTTACAGTTGTTTCTTTATGTTCTTAAATTTTGTGATGATTCCTAGTTTTTTTTTTCCAGGTGACTTCCATCTGGAAATGTATCTTCTTCCAGTTTGACCAGTTTTCTTCTGATGTTATTTTCCCTAGTTCTCCCTCCCTAAATTCTCCCTTCCTCCCTCTCTCTCTCCCTTCCTGCCTCTATGCCTTCCTTCCTGATAGTCATTTTTTTTCACCCTAGAACTCCTACATTTGTTTTTTGGACTTTATTATTCAATGTTTACTTCTTCTATTATATTTGCTCACGTCCTTGTTATTTTGTTCTACTTCATAACTTACTTTCTTATCCTCACCTTCCAACATTCCTGTTTTAGTTTTCACTTTCTATTTATTTTTTGTAGACCCCTTTTTATTTCACAGATTGAGTATTTATCTCCCTGTGAATATTGATTACATATTTTGAGGATTTCTTTTGCTTTCCTTGCCATGTTTGTTCCTTTGAGTTCTCTTTTATTTGTTTGTCTTTCACAGAGAGAATTTCCTCTCAAATCCTTGATTATCCACTCACATTTAGGAATTAGGATGAAAAGGTGGATCTAAGTGGAGAAAGGAGGTGGGCTTGTGGAGAGACAATCAGGGATCACAATGTCTTGCATTGTGGGTCTCTAGCAGGTCCGTGGGACTTTTCCTTAAAGCAGTTCAGTTTCTCCAACACCAAAGCAGTCCTCTGTTCTTCTCTCTGTGTGGTAGATCCTCATGTGTACCATATGGATGCTGCCAGTTTCCTGGAACTTGGTGGGGTTGGTACATGGTAGATGGCTTTTGTAATTTCTTCTTCAAATGGAGGAGTTATCTTCTCTCACCTTAAATATGGGCTGGCTTTGTGAATGCTCTACCTGATAGAACATGGTGAAAATGTTTCTCTGCTAGTTTGGGACTGAGATTTAAAGTGACTTTTTGAACATTATGTTTTTGCACTTTTGGAATCTCAGAGACACCATGTAAGAAGTCTAGCTATTTTGCTGAAGAAGCCATAGAGACTCTTCTCTAAGGAAGTGAGGAAAGAGGAAGGAAGAAGAGAGGGAGGAAAGGAGAGAAGGAAAGGAGATAGGAAGTTCAGGTGGAAAGATCAAGCAGAGGAGGTGATCCTGTGACCACAGAGAGTAGGAGGGAGAGCACATGCGCTCGTGAGGGAGACCAGCCAGCCCATCATTCAAGTTAGTCCAGCCTTATAGTGAGATCAGCAAAGGCCTCCGACGTATGAACTAGATGTTGATCTCTCAGATGACTATAGCACCCAGCCAACTCACTGTTGTGTGGAAGAACTATTTGTCTGGTTGTCATTGATTTATACAATTGCAAATGTTGTCTTAAGCTGTTAAATTTTGGGGTGAGTATAATTCAGCAATAGATATACATAGTGATGGGGGAAGAGAATTCAGGATTGCATTGCATAATTTATTTATTTGCAAATATTCACTCAAAGCCCTGCTTTTATATTGGTTCCCGGCTTCTGCTCTTGCTAGGTTTCATTTGGTAGTTTCTGCATTTTGCAAAAGTTTTGGCCCAAATTTAACCATGAGTATTGATCTTTAATATCCCATGTGTAACATATAAGATCTCTTCATTGATGCAGCAGAAATCTGAAATTTAGTATTATTGTGATCAATAATTTTCTGATCCAATATAAGGATCTTCAAAAGTTTAATGGAAAAAATGTATTTTAGAAAAACTAGGCATCGATTTCAAATTTTTTGCAGCAAAATGATCTTGTCTTTCAGTTTTACTTTTCTGTACACTTTTGGAAGTGTATGACCACAGGTATGAAAGGCTTTCCATCAAGTTTTTATCTCACCTTCGACATTTTCCTTCCCAACCTTCTCCTCAGTAGTGCATTTGCATCTTTTGAAAAAGTGGAATTGAAATTTCTTCTGTAGGTCTGGGGATTACTCCAAGTGTACAATTCTTCCAGCCAAACTAAAGCAGATTGCTATTAGACAGGCGTTCTTGACTGCTTATGATTTTAACGGAGACAGGATTCCCAGCCCCTATTACAATTAGTTAAGTAATTAAAATGAACAAATAATTTTGGCCTATCTACTAGCATCTCTGCTGTGACCTACATGACTGTCCTTTTAAACACGCTTGACAACTTAGACATGAAAATGGTTAACATAATTGAAAATCAACAGATTCTAAAATTGTAAGATGAATTTATTACAGGCAGATCTGATAAAGCAATGTCTTAGACCACTTCTTGTTGCTGAAATAAGTGACCTGGAACTTTATGAAAAGAGAAGTTTATTTGGGTTCATGGCTTTGTAGATTGGAAAGAACAGAGTTCTAACAAGAGCCTCAGTACATGGCATGGAAAATTGCAGGTCAGGTGTGGGAGAGAAAACAGAGCTCTGGCTCCTGTGATGGCTAGCGTTCCCAGTGAGAAAGGCATTAGTCTGATCACGAGGGCTCTGACTCCATGACCCACTCAGTTTCCACTGGGTTCTATCTCTCACCACCAGCACAGTGGCAAGAGAATATCAGCATGTACTTCAGAGAGAACAAACCATAGCAAACTGTATTAAAAGCCAAAAACAAGTGGCATACTCATGTGCCTCTTGAAATTCCTCCTTTGGTGACTCTGGCTCACTCTGAAACCTAATTAATTAAAAGCATGGGATGCTATCCCACCACTGTGTGGTTGCTGCTTAGTCTGCCTTCCCATTCATGTTTTTACATCCATTAGGAGACCACAACTGCTGGAAAACAACAGAGCACTATGGGGTGACCCCACTGAGGGTGTTTTGAATGGATGGAAGTGTATAACTCTCCCCTATAGGTCTGTGCTTGTGGGTAAGGACAGATGCTAACACACCTGGTAGCAATATGTGCTGGGACTCATAGGCTTAAAGTTTCAGGACACTTCAGAGGTGGAACAAGACTCCACCATGCACAGCAGCACCACATGAGAAGAAAGCCTGGGAAGCAGACTTTCAGAGCTGGACTGTCATCTATGGGATACAGAACCCTCCAAATCCCTATTGCTGTAGAGATGAGAGGGAGACTTGATGAATGTACGATGCATAGCAGTGTGTCCAGGGGAAAACTACACATTTTGTCTGTTACTAAAACAGTTGTAATATGTTTCTTTTATTCTGAAAATGACAAAAAGAATGGGGGAACACTCAACTATTTTTTTTAAAAAAAAGACAAATTGAGGAACATGAGAAAGGAAATCTTATCCTGATGACTCAGAAGCACAAACAGTAACTCAAATACAATTTTAGAACACTGTTTGGAACCCTCATGGAATTACAAAATAAAAAATGTAGCCTCTGTGGTAACTGAAGAAGCCACAAGGAGAGAGAAGACCAAGATGAAACAAGATGAAAAGGTTATGATAAAGATACAATTCACAGAATGAGATATAAAGGTAGGATGTCAGAGTGTGTCAAGTTACTCATTGCAATGTAATGAACTTAAAGTGGAGGGGCTTAACACACACTGTTGGAAGCAATGGGGCAGTATCATCTGGGTGTTCTTCCGGACATGGGATGGTTGGTACATTAAAGATGGCTTTTGTAATTTCCTCTTCAAATGATGGAGTTATTTTTTCTCATTTTAAATATGGTCTGGCTTTATGAATGCTTTACCTTATAAAACATGGTGCATTTTATCAGTTAGCATTCGGTTGAAAGCTGGGTTGGAGCTAAGCTGTCCAAGAGAGCTCTCCTGAAATACCTGACACCTGAGTGACTTGAGCATTTTGGCACCTCTCTCTCTCATATGAATTGAGTTTATTTAAAAGGCAACTGGATTCCCAAAGTGCAATAGTAGAAGCTGAAAAGGAAAAGGCATACGTTTTCACACCTAAGATTAAAAGTTCTCTACTACCTGTTCTGCCACAATGCAAATTGTAAGGGCAGTTCTGATTGGATGAGAAGGAAATAATCTCCATTTCTTAGAAGGAAATGCACGTGCACACAGCTTCACAGTAATTGCCCTCTCTGTGATTAATCTGTATGTGAATTGTTGGTTCTAAGAAGGATGGGAAAGAAAACTAAAGAATTCACATCTACACCAATGGAGGTGATGGGCAGAATGAGGATGTGGAAGGCTGGAACAGTGATGTGGAGACAAGCAGTAGTAGTGTTTGCAGGAGTACTCTCCAGCCAAGAGATGAAACAATCAGAGAGATGATGGGAATCAGAGGGAACAAAATCCTTGTGAAACTTCCTCTCTATGTGGAGTTTCTCTGATAGGTGTCTTGGTGGCTGAAACAGCCTTATACTTGGAATCTCAAAAAGTCAGAATCTTATTTTCTTAGGCAATTTGCTCGAGACCCAGCATGTGAGCTATGTCAGCTAATCAGGTGCAGTCATCTGGGACTTTGAAGAGGAAGCTTGTGGCACGGATCAAAGAATCAAGAATTCATTGTGAAGGAGACAGCATCAGATCCAGGGCAGCAGAAGCCACAGGGCAAGATGCAGAACTCAGGGCAGGATTAGCCATGGAAACACTATGAGCCAAAACCAGAGGAACGGGTGGTAGCACACCTGGAATCTCAGTGGATGTCATTCTGGCTACTGGTGAGCATCATTCTGTGCTGCCCATTTTCCAAGTCTGGGTTGAGGCCTTACTGATATTTTTCTAAGAGTCCCAGTATTCTTGGAACAAATTCTTTCACAACTAAGAAGCCAGAATTAGTTTGCGTTGCTTGAATCCAAGAGTCCTGATTTGTACAGGAATATGAACAAAGAATAATAGGTATCACTGTAGGAGGGAAACCAGGATAACTGGAAAGAGGCAATGATCAGTGAACACAAAATATTTTTGGCATTTTAGAAGCCAAAAGGGAATCCTAGTATGTGTCCAGAAATAGTTTACTGTATTTCTAGGCAAGATAATAAAAAGATATCGCCACTAAATCATTCAAACAGCTATATTTAATAGGATAAGAAATATTAGATATGAATAAAGAAGTGAAAAACAGAATTTTCTACAAGTTGAAATGACATCAAGCTTCTTATCTGCAACAATAACTGTCAAAAAATAGGCATAGCAATAGTTCTGTTTAAGATTCTATGACCCACATTATTTATTTTTAAAAATTGATTGAAAATGTTTAGCATAAAATAATAAATGATTCTCACACTACATTTTTAAATCTCTAGACTGTTCTATTAACTTTTCTAGGTCCTGCTGTTTTCATGAATGCTTTGGAATAAATTTAATAAATTTGTAAACAAATAAGCTACCTTGGATTTTGACAGAAATTACATTATTCTATAAATCCCTTTGAATAGAATTGGCATCTTTATAATGCTGAGTCATCTAATCCATGATCATGGTATAATTTTATAATTATTTACATTTCATTGATTTATTCCACCAACATTTTGTGACTTTTAGCATGTAGGTCTCCAGTTACAGAGCCGTAATAAAACCTCATTCATGTTTTGGTAGATGTGTATGCCAAAGTAGTTAATTTTCTGTGGAATGATTGTGAGTGGTGCTACATAATGAATTTTGGTTTCCATATAATTATTGTTAATATATAGACTTAACAGTAGTTTTTGTGTATTGATCTGTGTTCTGTAACCACCCTGAGTTTATTATAATATTGTTTCATGGATCCAATGCAATTGTCTATATAGACAATCATAGCATCCACAAGTAAAGACAACTTTCTCAACTATGTAACTTTCCTTGTTTTTCATGCCTTATTTCAGGAACTTGACATTCAGTGTTGTACTGGAAAAAGTAGTGAGAGCACATTCTTGGCTTGCTCCTGATGTTAGAGAAAAAACATTTATTCTCATCATTAAGTATGAGATTAGCTATCAATTTATATATAGCTCTATATAATCTTTGTCAAACTGAGATAATTCCCCTTAAAAGTAATTTCTTGTACATTGAAAATCTGGAGAAGTTGTGAAAATCAGAGAATTAATGTTTATGAAAGAGGGTTTGACTTTGTCAAATGCTTTTCCATGAACTTAAAGACTCTAAAACCTTTAGAAGAAAATTAAAGATTTTGAAAGCTGGATTGGACAAAGTGTTCCAAATATTTGAAAAATATGATAAATAGGACCTTAACAAATTGAAAAGCTTTTTCTTTGTGGGAGCCCGTGTGAAGGGAATAGAAGGACAGGCTACAGACTAGGGAAAAACACAAAGCACACATTTGATCATGACTAGTATACAGAACATGAAAAGCACTCTCAATGCTCAACAACAAAAATTCCAACTAGAAAATAAGAGAAAAGCACAGATAGACATTTCACATGGAGAGGACAAATAAGTACATGAAAAGATGCTCAAGATATTAGAGGATATATTCATAGTAGCTCCAAACTAAGCACAACACACACATTTTTCAATGGGTGAGTGGTTAAAAAAAGTGCATACGCCTATGCCATGAATACCACCCAACAATACGAAGGAACCAACTACATTGGTGGATGCAATCTGGATAAATTGCCTGGAAATTATAGTGAGAGAGAGAGAAAAAAAAATCAGTTCCCAAAAGTTACCTACTGTGTTAGTCAATTTACGTAAGTTTCTTGAAATGACAACATTACAGGAATGAAGAAGGATTTCTTAATAGTCAGGATTCAGGGATGTGGCAAGCAGGCTGGATGCTGGGAGGGAGGTGTTGCGTTTAGAAGAGCAAAATGGTAGGTCCTTGTGATGATGGTCCTGCCTTGTTTCTCCTTAGTGGATACAAATCACACCCGTGATCAAATTCCACAGAACTGGAAGGCACGCGCACACACACACACACACGTAGAACTTGGAAAATATTAAAAAGACTGATGAACTCTACTTTATAGTCTGGTTGTGTCTATAGTTATACAAGATGTAATTTGATGGAAAAATGAGCTAAGAGTAGGGAGCACTGTGTGTGTATGTTTTCCTACAACTGCATATTAATTTACAATGACCCCAAACTATTAAATGGAAAAAAATAATGGGAATAATGAAATATTAGAACATTTATGTTAAATTCAGAAAGCAGACAAAGATGCCCACTGTTAGTTGACATCGTTCTAGGAATTCTAGTTAATAAAATTAAGAAACAAGAAAAATAAGAAACCAAGAAACAGGAAATGAAATTATTATGACTTTTGTATAATAAATTTTTTACCTTGAAAATCCTAGGGAAGCTCTTTAAAGAGTTTTTAAGGGGGCTAGTTATGAATTCATTTAACGAAGTAAAGAGCTTTCTTACAAAGTGGAAATAGCTAGTTAGGGAGAAAAAAGTTCCTTGAAATGAACTTTTGAAAACCATTTAGGTCCATAAATAAGAACTTCAAATTGGATTCAATCCATAGAGGGACATGTTCCTGCTGGGGTGATTTAATATATTAAAATGCTACTCCAACATAAATTAATTCATGCCTTTAATAAAATTTTGATAAGCATCCTTGTGGAATGTTTTAAGAAGTTAAAGAGAATACCAAATTCAGTAGGAAAAGTAAATGGCCAAGAAGTACTTCATTATTAAACAAAAGTAGTAAGCAGTCAACCCAAGCAACTTAAATAAAAACAAAATGTACCAAATAAGTAGGGAGAGGAAAAGTAATAAAGAAAGCATGAAGTACAAAAAGGAAACTAGGAAAATTGATAAACATATTTAATAACTCTTCAAAAAAACTCAATAAAATAGCATTCCTTTTCAATGCTCATTGTAGTAAATTATGGGAAAAAATAAAGTGTTAGAAAAACTAAATATGTTGTTTTAGCATGTGAAACTTATGCAGATTTTGCCCAATTGATTCTCCCTCTCAATATCAGTTTAAGTTATCTGAGTTTTCATATGTTTAAGATAAACCTTAAGCTTTGAAGCTATGAGATTTGGGTTCCAGTACAGACTGATGACATTTGATACTTTTGTGATACTTGGCAAACTTTTTAACACCTGAGAAAAAACAGAATTGATCATGTGGGTGAAGCTCAACTCAGCATTAAATAAATAAAGAAGCAACACTCAATAAAAGCAAAGCTTTTAGTATCTAGTTGGTAACACGTGAAGTTTTTCCTTTACCTAGACTGTCGCATTGGGATTCTACAGAATTTATTTAAGACAAGTGAATGTCTTGACACTAGACATATTGGTATGCAACAACAATGCATTTCTCTCCTCTTGACTCAAGAATCCTTTTCATGTTCTTCAGTATGGTGTTCTGCCTTTGATACACATCGCTGGATTCCAACCCCTGAGTACCTGATATGTACCTGATGGTCTTTCATGGGCCTTGTGAGATCTTTCCCCTTTGGTTTTGAAAAGTTGATACTATTTTATAGAAAAGTTATTGGTTAGAATATTTATTCTGTATTGACTAGGTATGAAAGCAGTTTTGTTGCTTCCTTTCTGTTATATGTTCTTTTTGTGTTTTGACTTGCTGCCTTTGATGAACTAACCCTGTTTACTTAACTTTGACGTGGATTCTGTTACATGCAACCATAAGAGTCATGACTTAAACATCTGGAAAAGAGTCTGAATTCCAAAAAGCCCTTTGATACCAACTGTTGTATCTACATCGTTCCATTTGCTTAATATTTGACATTAATTGGTCAGGAATTTCCTAATGTTGACCTGTCTTTGCATTCCTATAGCTAAGTGATTTGGTCATGCATTACTCTTCAGATATGTGGTTGTTTTCAGCGTACTGTGATTTCTGTAAATTTTTTCATGCTTTAGTTAGGTTTGTATATCAAAGTTTTGCTGGATTGGAAAGATGTTTTGATGAGACTCTTCTGCTGAGTCGTAAAACTGTTTACATAATGCAGAGTCTACAATACTAAAATTATAAGGGTGTCTGATGGTTTCTCAATTTGTTTTATCTCTTCATTGCATTTATATTTTTCAGACAATCAGTCTTAGTAATCTATGTTTCAGCTTTCTAGTCTCCTACTCTTTCTCCCTTCTTGCATGATTCTTCCCAAAGTAATGTAGAAGAGCAAGTATGGGGTCCCCTATAGGGTGGGATGGTTGTCAGAGTTTGAGCAGGGCGAAAAGAAGCCTGTCTGGAGTAAGTGGCAGCATAAGGGAATTGTGACAGTTGGGAGAGAAGGGACTGATTCAATAAGTAAGTACACTGAGAAAAATGAGAACCAGGTCTTAAACTGTAAGAGAAGGGAGGTACAGTGATAGAAGAGATGGAAACTTGAGTTAATGCTGTGATTTTGAATTAACATTGAAGGTATTCAGGGGAACTCATGGTTTTCAATATATAGAACAATCATAGAAATAAATGTTTGTACAAGGGGTATTCAAAAAGTTTATGGAAGATGACCATTAATGAAAAACTATACAAGAATTTCAAAATTTGTCCTAGAATATACTTATATTCTAATTCTGTTTTCTATGAGCTTTTCCAAGCTGTGCATGTGTGTAGTTAACTTTCTATTGCTGTACAATAAATGACTTAAAGCTCAGTGGATTAAAAGTCATAGAACACATTTACTGTACTTTCTGCTCAACTGAGACTGTAGGAGTGGCTTGGCTAAGTTCCTTCAGCTGTCTCACAAGGCTGCCAGACAGGACTGCCACATTTCATCTGCAAGCTTTGTTGGGGGAAGCTCTGCTTTGGGTTTCACACATCAGTGTTAACATCATTCACTCCCTTGCTGGGTGCTGGCTGGAGACAACGTAGGTGCCTTGCTGTGTGTTCCTGTCTAAAAGATAAAGCCTGGTGTGGGAGCTGGTATTCTTTGAAAAAGAGAAATTGTCCACATTGAACGTGAAAACCTTTCTGTAACATAAACCTGAAAATGGCATTCCGTTTCTTTTACCATGTTCTGTTAGTTAGAAGGGACTCAATAGGAGGGCAATCCTTGCACTGAAGATAGATAGATAGATAAATAGATAGATAGATACATAGATAATATATGTATATATAATGTGTGTGTGTGTGACAAAGAGAGAGATCTCAAATATGTATTGAAACACCCTAACAACAGTGAGCATGCCTAGTGCCCAAATCTTTGTTTTTAAATACCCCTTTCTATTTAAAAAATAATGTCTTCCAAGTCTGGAGTCTAAAAAGTACACAGTAATTCCAGAAGCTAGAGCTGTTTCAGAAAGTAAAGAAATGTTCAGAGAATGACAGGTACGGATCAAAAGGACATCCAAACCAGATTAAATGAATTCCCACTATTCTAACCTGGAATAATTTGAGAAAAAAGACATAAAAATAGTAGCTTCTTTTTTTATTGTTGAATAAAATAGGAATTCATGAATCATACTGATCAAGATAAATAAGTGGGATGTAAATTGGAAAAGAGTCACATTTGTCATTAAAGATAGATTGTCAGCTATACAGAAGGAAATGGAATCAGATAATAATTTGCTGGACAATCATTCAGTAATGATTCATCATTCAGAAATTATTCCGAAACCTCATTGGCTGTAAACACTGGGTGAGGAGTGGGATGATTACTAAGTCTCAAGGTACACACCTTGCTGCAGGGTACTGTAGAAGACAAAGGGAAAGGGGTCACTTGCTAGTGGAAGACATTCCCTAAGCTAAATGTGCAAGGTGTAATTACAGTCATGTGACCCTGAGTAGGATGCTGTGAAGGGACACAGGCTGCGGTGCTTAATGTGAATCTGATCATGAAGAAATATCAGACAAAATGCAAACCAAGCCAGATTCCACCAAATGGGCGGCCTGTGTCCTCAAAAGTATCTAGAGCAAGAATTAGAAAGCAACTGAAGCATTGCTGCAGACCGAAGGGGACTAATGAGAAATGACAACTAATATATGATACTGGATTAGATCTGCTTGCATCCTCATGTGAGATATATATGTGATATATATGTTTAAATTTTGGATTAACATGTAATGCTCACACATTTTAAGGGATACAATACAATTTTTCAACATGTTATTCAGCTGTTAAATTGGCTATACCTGGCAGCCAGCCTTTCCATTTCTTTTACCTCTCTTGTGTTTGAAGCCTACCAGCCTCTTCTGGTTCTTTATATAGAGTATTAGACCTCAGCGCAAGCCATAGTTACCATGCTGCGTTGCCAGACACCAAGATCCACTAAGTTCATCCTCCTGTATTTTAGGTCGTATCATCCAACATCTCCCCCAAACTGTTTCCAGACTCTAGTAATTTTAAATTTGGTTTCAATATAATGCTGTTGTTATCTTTAACTTCTCCATATGAGAGGAAGAATGCAGTATTTGTCTTCCTGTGCCTGCTCTTTTTTCACTTACCAATGATCTCCAGATCCATCCATTTTGCTGGGAAGATCAGGATCAGGAAAGAGCATTCTTTCTTATTGAGAAATAAGAGTCCATTGTGTAAAGCACCACGTTTTCTCTTCCGTTCATCCGCCGTTGAACACCTGTGTTGACTCTATGTTTTGGCTGCTGCATGGAGTGTTGTAATGTACAGGGAGTGCAGGTACTCATTTTATGTGCTGATTTCATTTCTTACAGATACATACCCAGAAGTAGGGTAATGAGGTCAGATTGGTGTATCTATTTTTAGTTGTTTTGAAGAATCTCTACATTCTTCTCCATAATAGCTGTGCTAATATGGACCCCCACCAAAAGTGTTTAAGCGTTCCTTTTTCTATACATCCTACTCAGCATTTATTATTTTCTTAATCTTTTCGGTAGTAGCCATTCTATTGGCATGAGAAGATACTTCATTGTGGCTTTTGTCTGCATTTCCCTGATAACTAGTGGAAGTGTTTTTTTGTGTACTGGTTGGGCATTTGTATTTCTTCTTTTGACAAGTATCTGCTATGATCCTTTTTCGGGGTTGGTTGGTACTTTTGTTGCTGATTTTTTTCTTTTAGTTCTTCATATATTCTGGATCTTGAACTTTTGTCAGTTAAATAGTTTGCAGATATTTTCTCTTATTCCATTGGTTGTCTTGTCTGCCTGCTATTTCCTTTGTTGTGCAGAAGCTTCTTAGTTTTATATAATTATCCTTGTCTATTTTTTCTTTTGTGACCTGTAGCTTTTAGGATCTTATCCCAAAAGTCATTGCCTGTACCGATGTCTTGTTTCTCTCACATTGTCTTGATATAGTTTAAGAGTTTGGGATCTTAAGTTTAGATCTTTGATCCATTCTCAGTTGATTTTTTTCTTGTGGAAAGGGTGAGGGAACATTTGTTGATTCAGTTTTTTTATGTGTGGATATTCAGTTTTCCCAGCAACATTTCCAGGGAATACTACCCTGCTGTTTTGGTTATACTAGCTCTGTCATATGTCTTGAAATCTGGTATTGTGATTCCTCCAGCTTTGTTCTGTTTTGTTCAATATTGCCGTGACTATGCAGTATCTTTGGTGTTTACATATGAATTTTAGAATTTTTATCCATAATTTTACAAAGAATATAATTGGTATTTTGATGGAGAATTCATTGAATTGGTACATTACTTTGGGGGTAAAATGGACATTTAGATAATATTAGTTTTCCTAATCATGAACATGGGGGATCTGTGCGTGTGTGTGTATATGAGGGGCCTGTTCAGTTTCTTTACCAAGTGCTTTGTGATTTTCATTGTAAATGTCTCTCATAGCCTTGATAAAATGTATCCCAAAGTATTTTGTTGTTATTGTAGTTATTGCAAATAAGGTTGCTCTTACAATTTCTTTTTAGGAAGTGTATTGTTGATGTGTAAAATGCTATTGAGTTAGAAGTATTAATTTTGCATCTTGAAACTTTGCTGAATGCATTTATTCTAACAGTTTCTTGGTGGGGTCTTGTGGGTTTTCTCCACATAGACTGGTGTTATCTTTATGTAGGTATTATTTAAATTCTTCTTTGCTTATTTTATGCCTTTTGTTTCTTTTCCTTGCCTACAGGTGCTAGTTAAAACTTCAGTAGTACTTATATTCAATAAGCTGGTACTTATGACTATTATTGAAATAATGGAAAACAACTCAAATAGGGTCTATAGACTGAATGTTAATAGTGCAGCAATCTTATTTTTCTGATTGTGATGACATAGGAAAATGTTCTTGATTTAAGGAACTATACATGTAAGTGTTGGGGGTGAAAGCGTCCTTTGTACTGTTCTGACAAATTTTCTTTAAGTTTAAAATTACTTATACATAAGAAGAGATGATGAGAAGATGTAAAACTGGATGAAGTGTTAAAAGAATAAGGAAAAAAGCTGTCCTGTTACTTGTCAGCATAGAATCTTCTCATGATTTTAATTCTTCCCTGTAGTTGTGTGTGACTTCCTTTTCCATGGTGCTGTGTGTCTGCAGCTGGCATCTCTTTTATCCCTGATGGTCCTTGTGAGAGGCAGCTGTTTGATGACTCAACATGGGTTCTGGCGAGGACAGACCTGGGACTGAACACTTAATTCCCAGTGCAGTTTTCTCACCTGCTGCATAGGGCTGTTCAGACTTCCTACCGGCTAGAGATAATTGTAAGAAATGGCCATACTGAAACTAGAAAGTTTAGGGCAGGTGACAGATAACTGTAATAATCAACTTGACTGGGACACGGGATGGTGCATGTCTGGGTGTTCATTGCTTCTGTGTGGATGATTCCGTGTTAATGTTTGAATGGATGACTGAATAGAGCTGACGGATGTCTCCAGTGTGATGGGGCATCCTCCAGTCCACTGAGGGGCTGGATAGAATAACAGGGGACCTGACAGATTTATTCACTTTCAATCTGACAACTGGGACAATGGTCTCCTGCCCTTGGTGTTCCTGGCTCTCTGGCCTTCAGACCTGGCTAGAGTCCAGGCCATCAGCGCTCTGGCCCTTGGGCCTTTGAAAACCACCAAGCTTCTCAGTTTTCAGCATGTAGAGGTGAAGCACAGAATTTCACCTCCACATTTCTGTGAAACAATTTCTTGCAATAAATCTCTAGGAATCTAGCTTTCCTGGTGGCCCTGTTTCTCTGGAGATTCCTATCCAGTGTGTCATGGTACCTGGCCATTAGTTAAATGCCAGGGAAATGGCAGCTCTTACCATCCTTATTATAATTGTTTCAAAGATCCAGCTCTTGGATTTTTCAGCTCTTAGTTTTTGTTATTTTTTTAAGATTTATTTATTTTTATTGAAAAGGCAAATATGCAGAGAGGAGGACAGAGAACAAAATTTTCTGTCTGATGGTTCTCTCCCCAAGTGACTGCAAAGGCTGAAGCTGAGCCAACCTGAAGCCAGGAGCTCTTCCGGGTCTCCCATGCATTTGCAGGGTCCCAAGGCTTTGGGCCATCCTTGACTGCTTTCCCAGACCACAAGCAGGGAGCTTGGATGGGAAGCAGAGCTGCCAGGATTAGAACCAGCACCCATATGGGACCCTGGCACGTGCAAGGTGAGGACTTTAACCCCTACACTATCACGCCAAGCCCAGTTTTTGTTATTTTTGATTTACCATTATCTTCAAATCCTTCATTGAGTTTTTCATAGGTTTCATCTTTTTGACCTTTTCCTTGTTTTTGAGTTGAGCAGTTAGCTCAATTCAGTTTTATTCTTCTAATGAGAAAAACGGTATGTATTTTGCTCCTTAGAGCTTTGTGCTTTCTTTGCCCTACCTCCCCCATTGTTTCTTAAACAATTCATGAATTGTAATTTGGTTTCCTCCTTGACTCTAGGGCCATTAAAGCTTTTTCACCCCTTCCAGAGTGGTTTTATGTTGTGTCTCTTGTTTTCCCTTTTGTTATTTACTTCTAGTTTAGTTACATTGTGGTTTCAGTTTGTGTATTGTACTATTTCTGCTTTTTAGATTTTAATGAGATTTCCCCTGTGGCCTAAGATATGATCAAACTTTGTAATGTTTCTTTTGCTATTTGAAATGAATATGTATTTTGTGTTTCTAAGAAACATTTTGGTGAAGATCTGTTAAATCAAAATTTCAATAATAATTTTTAACCCTTGCGTGGTCTGTTTACTGTCATCTATTTTCTTTTATGATTGTGGTTTTTACAAGTTTTCTTGAATTTCTAACCTTTCTGGCTTTGTTCATACGATGCCACATTCAATGAATACGATCTGTGGTTCTTCTACTCTCGTTTAGTTTGTACCGTTTATCACTATAGGATCATATTTTCTCTAATTTTGATGCTGTTTTTGCTGTAAATTCCACTTTATCTAATGTTGATATTGTTCTCTTTGGGTCTTTGGCAGATTGTCTCCTCCTTTTCCAGAAAGTGATCTACTTTGTAGAGAGACATTTAAGACCTTGACTCTGTCCATTCTTGTTTTCTCCAGAAATGGGCATCTGGTCCACACTGTGCCAATCGGAACCCTCCCCAGGTGGTGGGACTTGGGTCTAGTTTCGGCACTTTCTAGCATTAATGAGAATACATACTGGACACTGCCTGTACTATGGCCACTACATGGGTAGACTAGAAAACAGAGGGTGTGAGTTACTACAAGGGTGGGCAACACAGGTCCTGCAGGATGGGAGTAAGCCGTTCTGGAGTTCCAGTACACAGTAGGGTGACTCTAATGCTGACATGCTATCTGGTTTTCTGTTCTTTGTGTTTCTGACATTTGAACATCTAGAACCCCTCAGACTCCAGAAAATGTTCCTTCCAGGGCTTGTCAATTCCTGGAGGTAGGTAAGGCAGGGGACTCCCTTGTAAGCCTGCCTTTCACATGCAAACCAGCTCACCCAAAGCTCCTCTAATCATCTAAGCATCCCCTTTATCAGCACTCATGCATCTCTCCTACTCTGGGCCCCTATCCACCTGCCTTAATCCTCCTAGACCTACCAGGAACAGCCTGTGGGTCGCAGAGCTGCTGAATGTATTCAAAGGAGCCAATCATGCCTGCTGATGTGCCTCACTCATTCCTTCACACACACACACACACACACACACACACACACACACACACACACACACACACAGTTCTTGCTGTCTTTTAGCCCACTCCTCCTGCACCTTGATTGGCCTTGGTATTCTCCCTTCCCCTGAACTCCCTCCGCCTTTGGCTTAACTTGCTCTCCCCTCTTGGCACTGTGTATCTTTTCTGTGAAGTTTTCTCCTGATGCTCACCTCACGACACCTGGGTCATAACAAAAACTACATTTTATAGCATGATACTCATCAATATTCCAGAAGGATCAGGAAAAGCAGATGAATCAAAAGGAAACAAGAGACGAGCATTTTAAACGTTGGAATGAGTTTCTGTTGAGGATCAAACATCAGTAGTGAGAAAAAAGCCACATTTAAATATCTCCTGGTAACATTTTAGGATGTTGAGGATTAAAATTTGAAATTCTTCCTGTGTTTCAAGATGAGGAAGTTTACATGTCAGACTGTGAAGGATTGAAGTAGAAACAGACTTCTCTGCAAGGCTGAGTAGAAAAATAAATATGATAAATATAATAATTGTGCACAATTATTCCCCTGTTCTGAGGGGAAACAGGCCCTGCAACCAAAAAAAAAAAAGCGGTTATTCAGTTTTGATAATAGTTGAAAGATATTTTCAAGCATTTAAATATTTAGGAAGCATGCTAATAATGGAACCACACAGAAAAAGCTGTTCAAACTAACGCTTCAAAGTGATGCTCAATTGAGCAAGAAACAACTAAGAAAATTAGTAAGAAAATTAATAGAAGTTGGGTAACTAGTAAGTTAGTTAATTTTTAGAAACTTGACATTAACATGCCTTTATAAAGCAACAAAAGCATCCAAAATAATGGGAAGAGAAGGTACATAAATGTAGGAAGGGAATTCATACTAATAATCTCAATATAAATATCATTAGAAAAAGAAATTAAGAAGTACAAGCTTGTCATAAAAAGGGGAAAGCCATGAATACTGCGTTCTTCTTGAGATATTATGTATATGTATTATACATAGTTTATATGTGTGTGTTTAAAAGAAATACTAGAAATCAAAAGCAGAAAGTATGAATTCCAAATAGCTAAATATACAAAAACCTGAAAAGCAAACCTGAACCAATGGGAAAATGAAAGAGAAGTACAGGTAAAATAATGGGACCTTTTAATAACTTATTTATTTATTTATTTATATTGGAAGATTAGATTTACAGAGTGAAGGAGAGACAAGTAAAAAGTTCTTCCATCTGCTGACTCATGCCCCAAGTGGCCACAACAACCAGGAATGAGCCGATTCAAAGCCAGGAGCTAGGAGTTTCTTCCAGGTCTGCCTTGTGCAGGCAGGGTCCCAAGGCTTTGAGCCGTCCTCAACTGCTTTCCCAGGCCACAAGCAGAGAGCTGGATGGGAAGTAGAGCAGCTGGGGAATGAGCCGGTGCCCATATGAGATCCAGGTGCTTGCAAGGCAAGGATTTAGCCACTAGGCTACCACACCAGGCCCTTAAATGACTTATTTTGAGTTGTTTTGTGTAGTAGTCATAACATGTCTTCTCTATCATTTTTTTAAAGATTTCTTTTTATTTGAAAGGTAGATTTTGCAGAAAAAGAAAGAGACAGAGAGAAAAGATCTTCCATCTATTAATTTACTCCCCAAATGGTTGCAATGGTCACAGCTAAGCTGATCCAAAGCTGGGAGCTAGGAGTTTTTCTTGTCTCCCAAGTGGGTGCAGGGTCCCAAGGACTTGGCTGTCCTTTGTTGCTTTCCAGGCCACAAGCAGGGAGCTGGATTGAAAGTGAACCAGCACCATTTTGGATGCAGTGCCATAGGGAAGAAAATTAGCCAATTGTGCCACTACTCTGGCCCCTATCACTTTCATTAGGCTTGTGTAGGCAAGCAGTTCAAGTCCAGGGCAATAAGGAACCATGTGTGCTAGGAAGTACTGTGCGTTTTCTATTTCTTGGGTGCAAAGCACTTTATGGCTTTATTGTATTAAATCTTCTGGACTCTTATTTTTGAAATTATTTATTATCTTTGCAATATTTGGCTGCATGGTCTATTCATTTCTGAGAGAGAAATCTACTCTTTATTGTAAGTTTGTCCGTCTCCGCTTCAGTAATGTCAGTTACATGGTTGAGTCTGTGTGGCTGTATCATTCAAATGTGTCGTTCTTTGTAAAATCAGAAATGTTCTGCATCTCTAGACATTTTCTTTTATAGTGTTCATTAACATCCTCGTTATGTATGTTTGTTTGGGTTTTACCTAGCTTTATTTCTAACCTTTCCATCTCTGTTTCAGATGATTCTTTTTTTAAATACCTAATAGGCAAATTGAAGAGGGAAAAGGCCAATATGAAATCCTGCCATTGTGAACTCCCAAAGAAACTGTTAAATATATCTTGACAATAGGATGCTGGACTCTCTGCCATTGTCCATACCTACAATGTTAGGATACACTTAAATAGCAAAATGATAGTCATGTGACTGTTTATGAAGGACTATACTACTGCAATAACATGGGGGAAATCAGTGGTGGGAGGGGACTCGGTGAGGGGAGGGGAACTCATAGAACATAAAGAACTGCATTGTAAAATAATGATAACAATAAAAAATCCTATATTAAATAAAGATTTCATCCATTCCTATCTGCTGATTATAAGTATCAATTTTACTTTCTCTGAAGATTTTTTTCTTTTTGTCATGGATTTTCTTTGCTTTTTCTCTTCCTGCCCTTCCCCCATTTTTTATTTCTTAAATTGATCCCTCTGCCCCACCAACATGTTTGGGCATACACATTTTGTGGATAATCTTGTTTGAAAGCTCTTCTTTCATGGAGTTGTTCTCCCAAATGCCTTTTTTTCTAGGATCATTTTGTGGGCTATTTAGCCCCAGATGCACTGGGTTCAGAGTTGTGATCGAGGTGTTGGGTGCACAATTTTGTCTTGTGTTTTCTCCTCATGGCTGGAGCAGCTCTGAACCCATGTCTGCACAGAGCAGGATTGTTTTTTGAGCTTCAATTCTATCTGACCATTTGCAAGCAGCATTTAAACATTAACCCAGGTGGGTGAGCAGAAGGGATCCTGCCTGCCCCCAAAGGCATCTGGGCATTTCTGGTTCCTTGAATTCCCATAGCAATTGGCCATGTGACCCAACTCTGATTCCAGTTCTGATCTGTGCCTTACAAATTACCCATGGAGGCCTTTATTTCTTTATTCCCTTTATCCCAGTTATATACACTTAATAAACATCTGCCATTCCTGTGTGTTGGAAAGAAGAGGGAAGATTTGTGCGTGTGCACTCTCTGCCACCTTGACCCAGAAGTCCCATGTTAGCCATGCATATCTAAGTGAGATTGGTGCTAGATGATTGGCACATATTGGACCTCTTCAGGCTGCAGTTCTCTCCCTGGGCAGATGTCTTCTAGGAAGAAAGAGCCTGTTCTTGTCCAAAGTCCCTGTAGGACTCATGTCCTTTGTGGTTCATCCTATGCCTTTTCTGGTCCTTCTGGGTTCCTGAACTGGACCTGGCCTCCCCCGCTGTCCCTGGTTCCCATTCTGGTTGGTCAGGACAGGGCAGCCTCAGAGCTTCTGGAAACACAGGCAGCTTGAAGGTCAACAAAGGCAAAACAACAATGCTTAGAACAGAAACAAAAGAGTGATGACAGAGATGGATGCGAGTAAAACTAAGGAAGAGCTTTTTCCCAGGGTTGCTTTCTGAGCTGTTCTGGACACTAGACAAATGTGTTCAGATGTGTGCCTGAGGTAGTTCTGGGCTGACTCCACAGTTGCTGGCTGGGAGGACCCCCTTGCCCCAGAGCCTGCAGGTTGTAGTTCCATAGTGCTGCTCAAGTCCCTTGCATGGTAATCCAGTTTTATTCCTGCCTTTTTAAGTTGCACAGATCTTCCAGCTGCTTCTTGAAGGCTGTGGGGGCTTTATGCTTTCCACACATGGAGCACAAGTACACAAGGACTAAATCTCATTTACTTAGCACATACAGGTGCTCCATGCCAGACAGATGCTGTGCTGAGGGTGCTGTCTGGTTTCACTCTTGTACCTTAACATGGGTGCTATGCTGATGTGGAGACCAACATCATCATTTTACAGATCAGGAAATTGAGGCTTACAGAATTTAAGTCCCATGCCCAAGCTCACACATCTGGCACACAGCAGAGTTGAGAATCAAACCCAGCTTCATCTGATCTCAAAGGCTGGGCTGTTTCCTCTCTACTTTTCTGCCGACTGATAAAACAGGAGTCGAATGCCATGCCAACATTTGCTTCCAAGCTAACTTCCAAGATGCTTCCAAAGTAGCTTCCAAGTTGCTAATCTTGGCTGGGGGAAGGGGTGAGAGGAGATTTCACAATTCACTGCTTCTCTGGGAAATGACACTGCACTCACTTCTAGGATCTTCTGGAAGAAGCCCCATGCAGTGCATCGGAAGGGTGATCATATCTTCCATGAGATTATCAGGGAGAGGGACTGCTGCTGGGGGCCTGGAAGATGGTGGGCTAAAGAGCAGGTACCCGAAGGGTGTGAGGATGTGTTTGGGTGTCACTTATTCGTTAGGGTCCCCTCTACTCACCACTCATGTTGTTGCTTTTTAAAAGAAAATAATCCTCTTTTATCTACCCACTTCTCCTAAATGTTCCCTCTGAGGGTCTTGGTTCCAGAATCTCTCCCAGTTCAAGTTCAGCCTCAGAACCTCCTTACCCAGGAAGGGGTTGTGCTAAAATAGAACTGTTTCTGCCTGTGTTGCCCTTTAGAAAGTTGATTTTGGGCTGGGTATAGCTCTGTTTGTGCTGGGTAAGGGAGAAGATAACTCAATAGCAAGAAAGGGCTAGTTGGCAGACTTTGCACAAGGCTCAGCCCCAGGTACAGCAGGCTCCTTCCATTGACACACAGTCCATATCCCAGTGCAGCAAAGGTTCCTGGGTCTCATTCCTCAGAGCTTGTGCCCTATGTGCAGGAAAGGAAGCTTATGCTGGGGTGTCTGGGTCCCTGAGTCTCAGAATCCAGGGCTTGCCTGCAAATGCGCTCTTCTGTAGTCTTGCAGAAAGACTCTGCTGATGCTCTGCCAGTAATCCAGTCCCACTCAAGGTCAAATTCTGGCTCCTCTTGCCTGAATACTGGGTAACTCCAGGCTGTGGGATCCCCCCTGTGCCAGACTTGTGGGAAAAGACTTCCTTTCCCCTGCTCTCCTTTGCCTTGGATGGGCCACATAATCTTCCTGTAGTTTGCAGCTTCTGTTTGGCTCATGACTCTTGGAATTCCTGTTCTCTCCCCGTCCCCTGTCCCCAACCCATTTTGTTGGACTCTGCCAGGCTTCTCCAGAACATCCTGGCATGATGGATAACAATGGGCTAAGTCTCCCTTCCCTTTATAAAATGCATCTGAGTATACCTGGAAGTACTCATATACTTCTTCCTTCCAGAAAGGAAAGAGAATCGATCAGGGTGATATCCATCCCACTGCAGGGCCAAACCTGAAGTCTTAGTGGCTTGACACAATGGACGCTTTATTTCTCACTCTTGGTCCATGTGCATTATGGTTTACCAGGAACCCTGGTCTGTGTTGTGCTCACACAAGAATCAGGCTGTGGGGGCAGATTCTTTGGAACATTGCTGCTTGCTGTGGCTGAGGGCAAGGGCTTTGGGTAGCTTCGCAGGGACACACAAGTGTTCCTGCCTGGAGGTAACATGCATCCCACAGCCCAGAAAGTGTTTTGAGAGAGCACAGAGCTGAAATGAAACTGGTGATTTGCAGTATGGCTGAGCGAGGATGAGGAGCTGAGTCTGCAGGTAGATGGGCAGAGGTCAACAGGCATCTGTGGAGGTATGTTTCCCTTGTATTCAACACTGATTGACCTAGGAGCTAGACTTGCCCTGACTTAAGTTTTAGTTCTGCCATAAGCTAGATGTGTGATCTCTGGCCATATTGATTAGCTTCTTTGAGCCTCTGTTTCCTCATCTGTAAACTGAAAACAGTCCCCTCCTAGGTGCCTCAACTGGTAAATGGGAATGCAAGGACTGTCAGCCACTTGGGTCTGAGCTCATATTTCTAGCAAAACTCTCTGTCAACACTGGCAATAAGTCCAGCCAGTTAACACATGTAACCAGAGATGATGGCATCACTTCTTCTTTGTCTCACCTGCCCATTCTCTTACCCCTTTCATCCTAGCAGTCTCTCCCTATATGTCCCCAGGCCCTTTCTAGCCTCCCTTGTGTCCCAGCTTAGATCTGGATGGCAAGTACAGAGCTTGCCCTACAAAGAAGTGATGGCAATTATGCTTCACACCCATCCTACCCAGATTCTCACCAGCCCCTGCTTGGGGCTTGGAGTCCTCCAGCCTCCCTGACCCAAATGGCACCCTGAGCTCTAGCTGCAGTTGGGCTTGGCTTGGGTGGACAGGGGGTCTGTTCTGCTGAAAGTGTTGCAGCATCTCTCAAAGCAAGGCAAAACAAAGTCATTTATCTTGGGGCATTAGTCACTGAGCTGCTGACGCAGGAAAACACGCAGCATTTTTGGCAATCACTATTTACATTAAGACAGGCTAATTTATGAATTTGGAGGCCGGGACCCTTCCAGACTTCCCCACCCAAATCAGTCTGTCCCTGCCAGTACCTTGGGACTGTTCTTTGGGAGAGAGGGACTAGCTTTGGCCTGAGAAAAGCAGATGTTCAAAGTGGCAGCCTTACCTCCCTTCAGGTGTATTGGGTGTAGGATCATTAAGTGCCTTGGTTTCAGAGCTGTGTTCACTGACGGCTGTCTCTCAGGCAAGGCTGAGTTCACTGTCAGCATCACATCTTATGTGTGGTCTTTTTTTTCTTGGCTATGACTGTTTAGTGTTTTGAGGGAAGGATTTTCAATCCTTTAAATTTTCTGTATTCCAAAGAGAGATGATGACATCTGGGAAGACTATAGCCATGTATAGTTTTCAGTAACATACATTTCCTGTAAACTTTTTAAAGGTCCCTCAGTTGTATGGATTTCAAAATGTGCTGTATCCAAACAAGCTGATCTTTTAATTCCATTTTCCATTAAAATTTTGAAATACAGTTGTACATATGGTGTCACCCCATCTTGTTTTCTATCCTGAAATTGTCCCGTACAGGAATGAAATGTGTACCTGTGGGAGCCTGTGCTTCCTTGCCCCAGTCTTGGGTGGTATCAAGTGGGTAACTGAATCCTCTTGTCAAGGATATTTACCATTTGGTTTGAGGCTATGATTTGTGTTCAAAACTCAATCCCCAAAGTTAGTCATATCTGGAGGCAGTGCTGTTGGGAACTGATTGGTTCATAACGGTTCTGCACTAATCAGTGGGTTGATTCATTCATTGATTGAAGGCTTATCAAAGGGAGGTTTTGTTACAAAAGCAAGATCTCTCTGGAATATGTGCTGTGTCTCACCAGGTTATACCTTCTGGCCAGCTGAGATTTAGGCAGGAGAGCCTCAGGACAAGCAAACAAGAGGCCAGAACCTTGCTGTTGGATTTCCCAGGCTCCAAAAGTGTGAGTATCTGTTCTTTCTAAATCAGTCTGTACTATTCAGTTATGGCAATAGAAAACAGACTATGACACCAAGAAACTATCTCATTTGCATCTAAGAAGAAGACAGGTGCCTTGGCTTTCTGTTGTTCTTTGGCACCCGTTTTGGTGCCCATCAGTTCCCACCCTCAGCTTAAGTACTCAGTGAAATAAGCATTTAACCTGCTCTGAACCTATAAGGAAACTGCCTTCTCTTGGTCTTGACTATTTATTCAAAGACAGCCATCTGACCCAGTCAGAGTCAGTGAGCTTTAAGGAAACCTTTGTTGACCTTTTGAGAAAGTAAAGGGCCAGAAAGAGAGAAGGAACAAAGGACTTTGAGTGTGTGATTAGCACAGACTCTCCCTTTGTGGGCAGTGTGGTTTTGGGAGGTCAGTCAGATTCTGCAGCCTGAAGGGGAGAGCTGAAGGGTTTGGAGAGCCACCTTGTGGAGCAGAGGACAAAGCAGAAACACAGAGAGAAACTGAGTCCCTACTGTCCTTTAGGCATCTGAGTATTGCTTTTCTGGATCCACCTGTTGAGCCAGGTTGATAGTTAACACGTCCCCTTTGTTCAATCAAACTGAAGTAGCCTCATGTCATCTGTAGCCACCAGAGTCTTGGCCAGTGCAGTAGATGAATGTGTTGAGGATACAGAAGGCCTTGAAACCCAGCCTTGGAGCCTTTGCCCAGGCCAGTCTGCTGCTGAGAGTACCACTCTTGTCCAGTGCAGCTCTACTCCTCTTTCAGGACCTGTTGGTGCATCATCTCCCTCTTGCAAGCTCCATGACTCTGTGACCCAGATTGCATCGTGGGCATGCTCTGGGCTGCATTTGTTGACTTATGTCCATCTTCATAACTCATTGATAGACCTGGTTTGCCTCTATCTCCTCTGGATCTTGCACATAGTAGTGGGCATTTAATGAGGAATTATTCTCCTAGAAAGCTGTACTTGGGAAGTATGGATTTGGGGGAAAAGAGGGAAGGCAGGCCACGTTGGGGTGGGATGGGAAACTCTAAATGTCCAGATCCAAAGTTGAAGGCCTGAACTAGGCAGAGGAAATGATGTTTAGAACAAGAAGGCAAATTGCTTTTCAACATCAGAGTGTCAGATTCTTTAAATTGGAGATGAAAATACTCCCTCTATCAGCTGGGAGTAGTAGTGTGTGGCATGGAAGTCATACAGCAGAATAACAGGATTACTCCATGTTTGGAGAAAGTTGAGGCAGGGCAACTCTCCCTCACAGCGAGAACTCTCACAGCGAGAACTCCTGCTCTTCTGTGTTCCCCCAGTACGATAGACAAACCAACAGGTGACCCTTGCTCATATTCTGACTAACTTAGGCCATCCAAAAAATAAACACTCCTGATTGAATTTGGTATATATGTTTACACTGCAAGTGACAGAAGGATAACCTAGGGATAAATTCAAATGGGTCTCAGTATGGGGAGTCAGGGTACCCTCCTCACTTCAGATCTACCCCTATTGAGTTTTTTAGAGTTGAAGTCATTGTGAATATGCTTGGAAACATCTCTAGGTAGCATTGTCTTTTCCCTTACAGATGGCCTGGTCTTCCACAGTGACTGCAACCAAGGGAGGGTAAAGGACAGCCAGGGTCGATGGGTAGATTCCTGGAGAACCATAATGGAGAAGGGGGCACAGCTGGATGGAAACAATGAAAGTAGAGAGCTAGGGCAGGGGCAGAGGGGGTGGGAAAAGGAGGGGGCTATCTCCAGCGGTTTCTCAGGGATACTTCAGGACTGCCCCCACCAGCATATTGAGCCAAGACCTACAGACACTGATGGCCAATAGGGGAAGGGCTGCCAGCATCTAATCTAATCTGCCTCAGTTTCTAGGATGTCCTGGATCTGAGGCTCCCGGGATAATACTGCTGCCATAGCCAGAGCAGGAACAGAGGAGGTGGAACAGAGGGTATGCACTAAATGGGGAGGGAATTGCTATGGTTTAAAAAAGATCTGGTTGTTGAATTCATGTAAAAGTTAAATTCTCAGTCATAAGTTGGTGATGTTGAGAGAGTGAAGCTTGATACCATTTATGAGCTGGGCTTGGTGAAAGATCCTTCTGCCATTTGGAGCGTATCTTTGGAGGGAGATTTTTGCAAGAAGTTGATTATAAAAACCTGAGAATTGGATTTAGACTCTCTCTCCCCGCTCCCTTGCCTTGTCATGTGGTTGATTATTTATATGCAAATGCTTTGCCATTGCTACCCTTTGGGACTGCCCCAAAGAGCAGAATCAATGGGGGTAGCCCAGTCTGGGGCTTGTGAACCTTTAAAACTGAGTCCAAACAAACCTCCTACTTTTGTAAGTAGCTTGTCTTAGGTACTTGTTATGAAGAAAATCTGACTCATACACAAGTTAAGCCCTGGCCTCGCCCCACCTGGCAGAAGCCCCTTGAAACTTCAGCCTACAAGCTTAGCCCTAACTATCTATGGGTAAATTGAAAGAGGCTTCTCTTACACCTGGGTCCCTGGAGTATATCATGGAGCCCTTGATGAGCAGCTCTGGAGCACAGGATGAAACTCTGGGCTCTTGCTACTCACTGCATGAACTTCTAATCCCTGTTCTCAGCCAGCTCAGACTAATCCTTGGTCATGCTACTCTTCATTTGCACTCAAATAACTCCTCTTTCCTCCCCATCTTTATCCCTATCTCATCCCTTCCTGCTGGCAGAGGCCATCTTAGCACCCCATAGGAAGTCCAGAGCTGAGATGTAGTCAGAATGGGAGGTATGAGCACTAATAGCTTCCTATTCCCTCCACACTGGCTCCCGTGATATTGGCACAGAGCCCCAGAAAGCTTTCAATTTGAACTGAGGAGAAATAGAGGAAAATGAGGTAACCCAGGAGTGGTCCCAACTTTTCAGTACCAGTGCCCCTGCATTTTCCCCCTCTTTCTTTTGCCCACCCACATTCAACTATAAATCTTTGGAAGGGCAGATCATTTTATTTCTCTGGAGTATGTATCCAGTAGTGGAATGGCTGAGTCAAAGAGTAGGGATATGCTTAACTGTTGAACAAACTCACTAATAGTTTTCCAAAGCAGTTTTCCCATTTTATGTTCCCTCCAGCAATGCATGAGAGTACATTTTCCATCTACTTACCAGCGCTTGGTATTGTTAATCTTCTTAGATGACAGCTGGGGTTATGTAGGTTAAAATAGCAAAATTAAAGAGACAGAGCCAGAAGTGAGAATGTGGTTAGAGCAGGTAAACCAAAAATAATAAGATTGGGCCGGTAAGGGACAGTGCTCTTGGAATCTCGCCTCTCTACTCTCATTTTGATTAGCTGCACATTACTGGGAAGCAAATGAACTTACTCTCCATTTTTTCACCCATAAAATAGCTGTATATTTTTTACCTTGTTAACCTGGTAAAGAATGTAAGCATATCTTCACAGTGCCTGTTTAGTCCTAGGGTTCCTGTTGCTCTACACAGTGTCTTTGTGTGAGTTAGGTAAAGGTGTCCCTTTTCCTGAGTTGATATAGCCTTGGAGACTAAGTTCTGAGTGATGCGTTTTGATGCTACTGCTGCTTAGACATGGATCTGTGAGCAAAGCACAAAGTACGCCATTATTCACAGTGATTATGTAGGACCCACAAATTTCAACAAAAGAACACGGAAGAATTCCAAGTAACTGGTGGCTTCTCCCACCCTCCATCATCTCTTCCCTTGCACTTGTTGAGTCCTTGGGTACCCATCTGTTGGTCCGATATGCAGGAGTGACTTCTTTGAAGTTGATTTTCTATATAGGCTCCTAAGGAGCATTGTTTGGGTGGCTAGTGTGGCTCTTAGAAGTGATTTAACATCACAGAGATGTTCTTGAGACAACTGCAAGGATGGCAACAAGATTTGACCTTTGTCTGCAGAAAGCCAGAAACAGATGGTTTCCTGGGGGCCAAGAAATGTGGCCAGTGTTTGCTGTTTGCAGCAGAAAGAAGCTGAGGAGCTGGAGACAAATCTTAGGACTATAAGGCCAAAAACTTTGATCTGGGAAGCATCTCTTTAGAAAGACCCCCTCCCCCCGCCCCGCTTTTTTGTGTTCTGTGTGACCCAAGCAGGCAGAAGACCAGAACACACTGGCGTCAAACTCAGGGAGACACAATCTTTGCTCAGAACATGCAGCTCAGTGAGTGAACAATTCAGCTGAGCCAGGCATTTGGGTTTCTGTGTTTTTATCTTCAAAAGGGGCCTTCTTAACCTGATCAGGTTTCTTGATTTATGAGAGCTGCTCCTATACAGAGAGTTAAGACTTAGGTTGGAGTGAAAGTGGACAGGCCATAGAATTCAGGGCAGAGAATTTAACTTCTGAATGACCATGCTTACTGGCTCAGCCTAGTCACCCTGTAGAACTTCATGGTGAGTGACAGATGGGTCATCCCTGAGGTATTGCAGTAAGTCACAATGTTAGCTTTCCAAAACTTCCCCTTGCCAGCAGCCTCAGGAACCCAGCAGTTCTACAGATGGAGTCATACCTACAGTTTGATGCTCTCACCACCTGCCCTTGCCTCTTTCCCTAAGATATCCTACCTGCTGGATGCTAAAGTGTGACAAGGAAGGAAGGAAGAAGACATAGCCAATACCTGTTGGCCAGGTGAAGATGGGAAAGAACTTCCTGGCTGGGCTTGCCAACAACAGATCAGAGGGGACAGATCTTTCTCTTCCCAGCATTAGAAATGGAAAGTAGACATGCACGTCCAGGAGGCCTCTGGACTTGTCTGTGTCAGGGCTGAGAGCACCAGCCAGATGTGACTAAAGCCCCCCAGGAGGAAGGTGCCAGCTGGGTGCAGAGAACTCATAAGGCTGTAGTGTTGGCATGGAATGGCCATCTGGGAGAGATGAGGGTGGCCCAGGGCTGGGCATAAGTCCCTGTTGGGACCCCTCTGCACCCACCCATGTCTGTCTTCTACTTCTCCCAACACCAGTCTTGTGCTTCTCCTGGGGCAGGGCAAGACCACTCTCAAGTACAGCCACAGGAGGGCTGGCTCTGAAGGTCGAAGTCACCTTCCGCTGCTCTCTCCGCTGCCTGCTGCCGGGGTGGGGGAACAGTGACATAAATCCTTCCTCATCCCTGTCCCGCAGTGCTTGCCTGCACGGCTGTGGGAGGAGACCCCAGCAGCTGTAAATCAGCGGCCTCCTCCAGTGGCCGCCCGCCCTTCATCACGGTGCTTTACGGCGCTGACACCAACCAGGATTTAGTGGGCCCTGCCAGCCAGCCAGCCTAGGGCCGCCTCCTCCCCTTGGAATTGAGGCCACCCATAAATCCTAGAGGTGCCCATTTGCATATCCATCTGCATACATTTGCCCCTCAAAATCGCCTGCCTTGAAACTTTCAGAATCTTGGAGTTCACTGAGATGGGGAGAGCCTGTGTTAACTCAACTCCTGCTCTAGAAGGGAAACTGGGGTCTGGAGGGAAGGAGGAGACATGGGCCTTTCTATGACACTGTGGGAGATGGGGTGGGGGTAGTGTCTGGTCTGCCTAGGAAGGGTGCCAGTGCCTGGGGACTGAAGGGGAGAAGCTGAAAGTTGAACGAAAGCAGTGAACAGATAGCAAGCTGCTGGCTCTGGCTGTTGTACAAGGCCAGAGGCTGTAGTGGGAGTAGGGCCTGTGCCCCATGGGAAATAGACCACTGGGGGCTTCTGGGTACCTGCTCAGGAAGGTTCCACAGAGGCAGAGCAGCAGAGGGAAGCAGGGCTAGCCTTTGAGGGAGAAACTGGCTGGTGTGGGCTCACTGGAGAGGGGTCCTCTGATAGGCAGGGTCATGATAGTGAGGCAGAAGGTGCCTGCACCTGCATGACCTGCCAGGAAGACCCTGGCCTGCTGCAGGCCCAGGGCACAGTCCAGAGCACTCTGTGTGTGAGCATTCTCCTCTGCACTCAGCCACACTGTGCACAGGAGCTTGCCCCTGGGCCTGCGTATCTGCCTTCCCCTTTACTTTGTGGATGGACTTCTCTCTCCACCAGATGGATTCCTGCAGAAGGCCACTCAGCAGAGGCCTGGGTGCAAACATGCATACAGCATAGCTGTTGGTGAGGAGTGGTGGGAGGGGCTTGCTGCCCTTGCTGAGACCAGGAGTTCCACGAGGATGGGGCCTGGGTTCCTCCCTGAGTCAGGCCAGCCATTTTGGTGGCAAGGCCTAGGGTTTCATTTTTCCAGAAATGGACACAGAGGAAGCTGTGCCTGTGGATCACTCTTGCTTGGCCCCAGGGACAGGGCTATCCTTTCCAAGCCTCCTTTTACTGCATGGATCCCTTATTTCCTCACCCCACCGCCCACCTCATTGCATCCAGCAGCCAGGATAGGGAGGGGCTGGAGCCCATGATGTTTCCTGAACTTAGTTGCTCTAGTCACTCTAAGGAAGACTGTCCTTGGAGCCCACAAGAGGCTAGCTGCTCCCTCTAGAGAGCCCCAGCTCAGGGAATGGCTGCTGGTGGGGATGGAGATGGATAGTCAGAGAGAAAGACAGGATGGTGCAATGTTGCTGAGTATGGGCCCCCCGGATGGTGTGCGAGGAGCAAGAGGCCACCTAGCAGCAAGCTCGGCCCAGGGAACTGGGGAGGAAGGGCTAGGCCTGCCTTCCGGCTGACCCTAGTCCTCCTGTCCCTTCTGCAAGGAAGCCTCTCTTTCATGCCCTCTCCTCAAGGCCCCTCTCCCCAGGGCTCCTGTGGTCATTTCCTTTTCTCTCATGAACTTCCAAGGCCTCTTCTGGTCTTGGGGAGAAAAGGAAGTCCATCGTTCCTTACCGCAACTTTGTGGGTGAAGTCTGGCAGACCGAGCAGGTAGAGGGATTACCAGGACCTGAGAGAGCCCTGTAGCAGGGAGCCAGAGGGCAAGGAAGGCCAGGTGATCCTCCTGCCTCTGCAGCTTTTCAACAAGTGGCAGTGAGAGCGGGCGGGTGGTGGGTGGAGTATGGCCTCCTGTTAGCCCCTGAATGGTGGGACTCACAGAAGCAGGGGACTGGTTTGGAAACCTCCCAGAGTGTCCCCTGCTAATGTCTGCTGGAATTCTTAGAAAGCACACGCAGACTTGGTGGCGGCGCAGCAGCAGGCCGGGGAGCAGGGCCCCCCATCTGGAAGCCTTTAAGGTCTCCCTCCTCCTCTCCTCCAAATAGCTTGTTCCCAGAAAACAGGAGGAGAAGTTAACCAACAACAAGCTGGGCTTCCTGTGGGGCTGGCGGCCCCCTTGCCTCTGTGGCAGTACACCCAGGCCTGCACCAGCTGAGCTGGCAGACAGCAACATGTGTAGGAGGTGATTCCCATCACCTCCTCTGCGGTCTGGACTCATGGTCCACCTTCCCCAGAATGCCCCAGCATGCAATGGGTCTGCCCCCTGCCTTCACAGCCCACAGTGAGCCCATTCTCCTTGCTGAGCAAATGCTGTGTTTGCAACTGTTCTGCTTTTCATCTTGCTTAGGGTGGACTGGAAGTGTCACTGGGGTTGATGAGACCCCTTCCTTGCTAACATAGCAGAAAACTGAGGCTGAGAAAAGCCAAGCGACTTGACCCAGGACACATGGAGCTGGGAGTGGGCTCCAGGTTGTTCCTGTCTAGTCCAGGGGTCAGTTCCAGCTTGTTTAGTTGATTATATGAGCAGTGAAAGCCCAGAGAGACCCCATGTTCTGGTGGCTGATATCCTGTGAGCTCTGATACAGGGAAAATCTGCTCAGCTGCAAAAGCACCCTTCGGCAGACACTTGGAGATGGGCTGGAGGAGGTGCGGTCTGCCGAGGCAACCTGAGGCCCTGCCATGCCAATTCCCACCCAGGGGCCCAGATATCTGCTTGCCTGCACCCTCCTGGTTGATCTGGCTCCTAACCTGCTCACTTGAAGGGAGGGGCACCTGACTTGGGGCAACTTGAAGGCAAAAACATCCAATATATGGATTGCAAACAAAAAGAGGCCTTGGATTTTTAATCCAAGCAAAGAGTTCAGTTGCAAGTGGCACCCTTGGAACCAATGGAAGATACCGTGGCTCCGCTTATTCTCGGCTCCTTCATGGTTAAAATGGGGATAGAGCACACAGGCTCTACAGGCAAGGTAGAACGGGCCTTGGTGGAAGGGTAGAGGAACGAGACCTCTAGCATAAAGCATAATGGACGAGGATATTGGAGGCTGAGGATGGGGGGCACATAGAGAGACCAGGTCCTGCCATGCTCACCAACCATGTGACCTGGAGCAGATGTAGTCACCTGTGCTCAGTTCTGCCTTGGCACAGTGGGGATTGCGACAGCACCTGCCTCACGGGGTAGAATGAGGTAATTCTTGTAAAATCCAGACCAGTGCTCAGAACACAGGCAGTGTGCTGCGAGAGGGCTGTTTCTCATTTCTTTATTCATTTATTTAATGAATAACATGGCCTTTCTGGGGTACTACTCATTTCAGATCCCTTGAGCGACAGAGGGTGGTGTTGGTTCAAGCTTGTCACTGTTGTCCACTAAATCCATGGGGACCCTGGGCCCTGGTGAACTGAGGCCCCTGGCACAAGATGTTGCAGGGTATGGGTGAGACCTGCCTGGCTGCCCCACTTTGTCTCCTGAGCTTGAGAGCCACTTCCTCCACTCTGTGGTACAGAGCTGGGGCCTGGGTTCCCGGGACACGGGGTCCATCTTGTGTCCGCAGAGCAGCCTGTGTCCGCAGAGCAGCCTGCTCCAGAAGGGGTCTGAGGAGGGACTTGGCCAATTCCCGGCACAGGGGTAGCCCTGAGAAACAGAGAAGGTGACAGGCAGGGGCCCTATGACCAAGGATCACAGCTCCAAGTGAGAAATAAGCAGGAGCAGATGGGGCCCAGAGCACAAAGTTCCTGTTTTCATGCAAGTGCCTGGGACAATAAAAGTCACGGGGGAGCCAGGGTGGGGCTGGAGGGGAATAAGCAGCAGGGTGGGGGTGGGGTGGGGTGCAGGAGAAAGATGCTGTGTCAGCAGAATTAGCTCTTATTAAAATAGTTTCCGTTAAATTAGTTGGAGTTGGGGGATGGACTTTCCAGCCCCCTGCCCAGGGCCCTTGGATGGCTGGCGAGGACCTGGCGCAGCCTGGGGAGGGCGGGAGTGGTGTAACCCGGTGCCGGCTGAGGACGTCCAGACAGCAAGTGCTCCTTGGAGCTGATTGCATTTCCTGGCCTTTGATGCCCAAGATCAAAACAAGGTCAGGCCCTCCCAGCCCCTGCCTACTGACAGCCCCCTTGCCTATGGAGTCCAGCAGGCTGGAGAGGACCTGGCAGCCTGGCATCCACAGGTCATCCCCGGTGGCCAGCCAGATGGACCAGGATGTGGGTTCTCTCCTGTCTACCCCATATGCACCTGCTTGCTGGCCCTATGTCCTTAGATGACCAGGGGCTGGCTAGAGAAGTCACCTATGACCAGGCCATGGAAGACTGGGGACTGGGCATTGAAGGGTTTGCAGTGGCAGCAAGATGCATGCCTCAGAACTGCAGTATGGGGGTAGCATTTGGCCCAGTGCATTGATTGCAACCAAAAAGAAGCCTTAAACTTTTACACAAGTAAAATACATACTGAGGGCATGTCTTGCCATTGCCTTTCTAGGGATCTAGCAGGGAGGACTCCATATACTGCAGAGGATGCTCTTCCTACTCAGTGCTCCCTTCCTCCCCACCGGCTCCCTTGCTAACCTCCTGAGCTCCAAAGTGGGGAATCTTGAAGATAGCTACTTGGGAGCCTGCCTGCTCCAAGTAGGATGGTGGCAGCCCCTTTTGATGCTCTACTAGGAGGGCTGAAGATTGGCTTCAGGCTCCACCTAGCAATTTTCTCAGGAGTCTGCCTATGGTACCCTTGGGAGGGCTGCAAGTTCAAGTGGCCCCCTCAGCTTGGGGCTTGTCTGGCTTTCTCTACCAAGTGTCCTTCAGCTGATGCTGACTTGGTGTCCCTTTGATGGGAAGTGAGCCAGGGAATGCCAGGCAGAGGTGAGGGAGATGGAAGATTGGTTCTGCTTGGCAGGGGCAGGGGCAGGGGGAGGAGTCTTCTGGGCACTGTGACAGGGTGCTTCTGCTGCCTGCGTGCCTGCCACAGGGCCCTGGCCATTCAGTGGTGCCCGCCCATGTGGAGAGGATTAGAGCCCGGAAAGACATATTTCCCCCTCTAACTTCTTGGAAGGAGGATCAAGGGGACCTGGTGACAGCCCAGAGATTCTGGGCGTGTGGACAGCCCCACTTCCTGTCCATCTCCCAGGCAGCCCAAGAGAGGCACACCATCTGCTGCTGCCCAGCCTTGGGCCCCTGCCTGCCTACAAAGGAGATCCAGCAGGGCCCGCCTTCCCACTGTCCCAGGAAACTTGGAGGCTTCAAGGAGATGAGACAGAGGCTATTGGCGACAGCCGTGGGGTTACCTGGGCTGCTTGCGCCAGCTTACTGATTGTTCTGTGACTCTGAGCATAGAATTAGAAAGCGGGGCTTCCTGGGGGCAGGAGCTCTGATCTCAGCTCCCTCCGAGTTCCTCTGGCCCAGACGGGGTCCTTAGTTGCTTCCTGCCATTAATTTCTCCAGCTCTTGCAGAGTTCCAGAACTGGCCACAAAGGGACAAAGTGTGGTTCCAGTTGTAGCCAGGCTTCTGTGAGCAGTGCCAGCAGGGAGAGGAGCCTGGCTTAGGTGAACAGTCTAGGGCTCAGGGGTCCTGCAGCCTTAGCAGTGAGTCAGAACTCCGAATTGGGATTCTAAAGGAAGCCAGCCCCCACTGTTTGTGGGTTGATGCTGGGATTGCATGTGTGTGTGCACATTTGCACTTTGCACATATACATGTGAGTCACATGTGCTGTAGGCACACACATGCATTGCCCTCATATGCATGGGAGTAAGTGATAGGATTACATGTCTTGGTGCACACACAAGCACTATACACATGTGTTGGCGTCACATGTGCTGTGAGCCTTTGCATGTTGGTCAGTGTTGGGATTATATGTCTGTGTGCACACACATGCACTGTACGTGTCAGCGAATGAGTCAGCATGGGACTTCAGTGCCTGTGTGTGTGCTCACAAGTGGAAGACTTGCCTGGGAAACCCAAATCTCCCTCTTCCAGGCCTCAACTCCTGCTCCCTGAGGCTCTGATAGAGAAGAACAGAGAGTCCCCAAATCCCACTATCTGGGATGGCGGCTTCTGTTGGATTCCCCCCTGCCTTTCTTTCTTGACACAAATAGCCTGTGGAACAAAGGGAACTGGGGATTTGGATTATTTATACAGTCAACATGAAGCAAGTTGTGGTCTATTTAAATTCTTCTTTATTAGGCCGGGAAATTCCATGGCAAACACTCAGACAGTAAGGAAACCTCCAGCACAGTGGCTCCCAGCTCCGGCCATGGCTGTTTGGTTCCCCCATTCCCTCTGCTCTGCTCCTAACCCTCTGACCCTGTCTGCTTCCATCTCAGCTCCCGATGTCACTCCTGGCCTCTGTGATTCTCACTGTACTCTTAGATTCCCTTCTAGCCCTCCCAACCATCAGCTTGCATTTTCTTTCTGCAGCTTCCACTGGCTTCATCTCTGTGTTTCTCAAACCTGTGGCCATGGCCCCTGTCTCAGTGACTCCGAAGGGCAGCTGGACCCCAAGCCTTAGACACCAGAGCCAGCTCCCAGGTGTAGTGTTGGGAGATGGTGATTGGAAGCAGAGCTGGAAAGAAGACCGGGGAAGAGGCAGGTGGTAGCCAGAGGTGTAGAGGGCTGAGCCTCTCTGAGGTTGCCTTTGCTTGCTCTGGGTACGGGGTAAGCACCAGGATTCCCTAAGTCCCCAGCAAACCCAGGGCAGAAGCAGGGGCTGAGTGTGAGGAAACTTTACAGGGGGCTTGAGGTCTGCAGGGTCTGGCCTTCCCTCTTTGGGACAGGGCTCTCTGTCCTCTGTCCTACAGGGTGAGTGGTCCATATTCTAATGAATCCTGAGAGTTTCCGCTGAAGCAGTGGGAATAAGGTTAGAGAGGTATGCAGGGGGAGTTGAAGAGCATCCAAAAGGATTCCAAGGGGGGCAGCCCCTGTGCTCCCATGCTCGAGCAAGACAGTGTCAGCTTTTGCCACTGACCCGGCCTCCGAAGAAATGTCCTCTTGCTTTTCTCCCCAGTGTACTTCCTGCAGATGGAGAATTCAGAGGATTCTCCTTGTGACCCTGGGCTTGGCACACAAGTGACAGCAGGAGGTTGATCAAAGCTGCCTGAGTCCAGTGGGCAGCATTGGCAGAGGCGCCAGCCCCGTCCAGCCCTGAACCCTTCTTCTCACCCCTCCTTTCTAGGGAGGAGCCTGTGTTCAAAGAGGGCACCTACCGAGGGGGCTTAGGGCTCCTCACATATCTCCCTTGTCCACAGGCTGTGCTGGGGGAAGGAATGTGGTTCCCAAGGACTTGGGGAGGCAGTCACCTGAGAAGGAGATCCCAAGGGCAAGGTCTACACCCCTGAAGACCAAGGCTCTAGCTACTGTTGGCCCTGTTGGTGTGTAAGCAGGGCAAGCAGGAAAGAAGCTGTCCTGTGCAGATTACCACGTGACAGCTGCTGTCTCCAAACAGCAGCCGGGAGGGCAGAGCAAGGGCTGAGAGCTGGCTGCCCATTACCACCTCTCCGCTGACCCTGCCCTCTGGGCCTGTTCCTGCTGCCACCTCTGGGCCTATGTTTCTGATTAGCAGCCCCAGCTGTGCAGCATTAGTTGCATTTTTCCAGGATGAATCTTGGTTGTGACTTCCTGCCATGGGTCTGAACCAGCTGCCTGCCTTTGCCGCCTGCTTCTCATCCCAGTCCCTTGGGCTACCCCAAACGCCCTCACTTCCACTGGACCCTTCTGTGTCCCTGGAAGGAGGCAGTGGGGGCACAGTGGCTGCTTATCCAGGGACTGTTGGGACTCTGAGATGGTTCCCTGTAAGGGTGGGTGATAGGGAACCCTACCAACAGCTTGACCCCAAGCAAAGGGGAGACCCAGGAGGCCCAGGGAGGTACTTGGAGGAAGGCTCCCTAGCTCAGGCTCTATGGGGTCTGTTCTCCACCTAGGCATAGTCTTGGTTTTAAAAAAGCTGCAGGTGCCTCCAGAAGGTGTGCCAGCCTCCTTCTTCCTCTGGTCTTCCAATGATTTTCTTGCAAGTTGCTCAGTGAAGATCCCAAGTCAACAGACTCAGTGTTCACTTGAGAGGCAGTGAGCTGCAACCTGCAAGTCCGTAGCCCTTAGATCTCAAGTGATCCTGATCGTATCCCTGCAAGGGTCAGGACTGGACAATCTTGATGGTCTGGGAGAAAGGAAGTGAGGCTGGAGTAAGTGGTATGTTTGCTGGGAGCCAGGGTTACAGTCAGAGGTGAGGCCCATTTATTCTGCTATGAGCTCAATGGGTCTCCCCTCTTGGTCAATCAAGCTCTGAGAGACTGCCACCCCAGACTCAAACTTAACAATTAGCATGTCCTCCCCGTCCCCTCACACCCAGCCTCCTGGCCAGCAGTGCAAACAGTCACAGAACTCGAGCGCAGACAAGTTCAATTCTGACCCTGGTGACCTGGGCCAGGTCGAAAGTCTGGAACAGGTGTATGGAAAGTAAAGGGCAATGAGAAATCACCTGAGTATGGCGACTCACTGGAAACCTAGCACCCAGGCAGAGTATAGAGCAGGATCCAGGCAGATCAGAGGGATCAGCAGTGTAGGAGATGGAACCAGGGTGCCATGGAAACATGGCTGTAGTCAATTTCAGAGTTGAGGAAAGGGGTCCCAGTCATCAGCTCTGGGAAGGAAGTAAGGCTCGGCAGGGGCATCTGGGTTCCAGAACAGGTTCTTGACAATGCTGAGCAGAGGAGAAATGCTGTCAGCTGCACCAAGTGCAACACACACACACACACACACACACACACACACACACACACACACACACACACACACATTGCTAGAGTGTCTTGCAGTGGCTGCGGGGCCCTGACTGGGGTTGATACTACCCAAATTAGAGCAGATACTACTGGAAGCCTGGGGCAGCTGCCTGCTACCTTTTGCCTGAACACTGTGGCTATGACATATTCTCATCCACAACATACCCCAGAAACCCCACCCAGCAGCAGGCCTCTGAGGCGTGGGCTCAAATGCCCTCTGAGAATTCCTGGCACAGTTCCTGGTGGTGTGGGGCAGGGCTGAGAGCCTGTGCTGGTGGAAACTGCTGTCCAGTGAGGAGCAGGCTGTCCCTGCCCTCAAAGTGGCCCTTTTGGGTCTGGGACATCCTCACATCCCTCCTGTGCCTGGCACTAATGGTTTTATTCCTTCAATTCTTTAGTTATTTTAGGCAAATGCCAGCTGCTCTTTAATTATCTGTGAGGAGCTGCCAACAGCCACATTTGGCTTGTCTGAGATTGTGAATGAAACTTGTGCCTGTCTCCCTCCATCTCTTTTGGGTTTTGTCCTCTCTGTCCTCTGGATGGCCAGGGACAGGGTACAATGTATGCGGGCAGCTGATTGGAACTCAGGGTTGGTTTGCTTGGGCTGTGTCAACAGGATCTTAGGGCTGGCGGGACCAATGACAACCTCTTGCATGTCAAAACACTTCTGCAGTTGGAAGACACCTCTTCCACCTGCCATCACATACCTGCTGAGATGAAGGGCTCGCTATGTGCCCATTGATGGGGGGTGTTATCATGTGCTGGAGGGCTGCAAGCCAGGCTACAACTCTCCTCCAGAGGCAGCTCTCCCTGGGTTCCCCTGAGCCCTCTGGTGGTCACTTACAAGCTTGCTGCTCACCCCAGGGGACTCTTGCCGTCCTCAAGTGGACTGAGGGAGTGTCTTTTCCTTCTTGGTGACAGTCCTGAGGGGAAGTCAAGGTCTCAGAGGTACCCACCAAGCCTAAGGTAAAAAGGGGTCATGGCCAAAGTTCACCGGTCTCCCTCTCTGGGCACTTTGTCCTCACCATGCTCAACCTCACTGTCCCATCCTGGCCCTCACAGAACCACAGTGTGCACACTTCAGAGTGTCCCTCAGATGCCCCTCCATCTTACTGAGGGAAGGGGCAGGGTCTAGGGACTGGGGACAGACAAGGGGGGAAGTAGAAAGCAGGGCAATGCCATCTATGTGCAACATCAGCCCAGGTCCCTCCTACTATAGCCAGAAGGCCCAAGTTAAGCTCAAACTAGGGCTAAAGAATCCCAAGCTGTTGCTCCCCAGGAAAGGAGGCCTTCCTGTCTCATGCTGGGAGACCAGAGCGAAGTGCTATTTCCTATGTGTCTTCATGTGAAGCATGGATGCTCCAGTCGCCCCTGGGATGGGTGTCAAGCAGCAAGGCCCTTTGCCTTCCTGGACACCAGCCACCCTATTATATGTATTGTCACCATCTTTTCAGCCAAAGTCTTTTAGAGCCTTGTGTTGGTAGGAAGATCAGTAGGTTGTCTAACTTTCAAGCAAAATTATCCAACAGTCTGAGATGGCAGAAGGGGGAACAAGAGGCCAGTGGGATTTGGGCCAACCCTGAGTCCTCTGCCCCTGTGGACAACCTGCGGTGTGGCCTGGACTGGGGACCGCTGGTTAGGCAGAACTCTACCCTGGCTAGGTCAGGACTCCTCATCCTTCAATAGTCCCCAGCAGGAAGCCTGCACACCCAGTCCTGGCCTGCTCTGCTCTCTCACACAGCCTCCCCCAGCCTGAATTGCAAGATCAGGCCTCCAGATCCTTCCTGCAGCCCCTGGGGTTTCCTCTTTAGCCCTCCAGCAAATAACCCTTCCAACAAAAACCTCCACGACTCCCCACACACTTGCTGTAATTTATAGGCACGAGGCCGTCCAAGTCCATATGGAGAAAAGTAACATTCTTCCCCAAGAAGCAGCCCAGTCAGGAAGGGAGAGTCTGCTGCCCAGGGATGTCCCCTTATTCTCTCACAGGCCACGGGAGAGGCAGGACCAAGGGCAGTAACAGGTGATGCCAGCCGCATAACTTTCAGTCTGAGGGTGACCAGTTGTCTCCCAGAAAGTTCGATTTCTAGCTGTCTGAGTTCTAAGGACCCAGGAGATCTGTTCATTTTTATTTATTATTATTTTAAAAGATTTATTTATTTTTATTGGAAAGGCAGATGTACAGAAAGGAGGCGAGACAGAGAGGAAGATCTTCCATCGAATTATTCACTCCCCAAGTGGCTACAACGGCCGGTGCTGCACCAATCCAAAGACAGGAGCTAGGAACTTCTTTCTGGGTCTCCCATGCGGGTGCAGGGTCCCAATACTCTGGGCTGTCCTCAATTGCCTTCGCAGGCCACAAGCAGGGAGCTGGATGGGAAGTGGAGCTGCCGGGATTAGAACTGGTTCCCATATGGGATCCTGGCATGTTCAAGGTGAGGACCTTAACCTCTACACTGTCGCGCTGTGCCCTGTTTATTAATTTTGACTCGTTTATGCCCATAGGGTGGTTTTCCCACCACAAAGGGTCACTTCTTTTTCTCAAACCACTCAGCCTTCTTTAAATCAGCCCAGAAAGGTTTGCAACATGCTTTCCCAGCTGCCTGCACCAAGGGCACCATTCACCTTTCTCAACCAAGGCCCATGGAAGAAATCAGAGGGCTCTCTCTGCACCGCCCCCTCCCTGCTGGCTTGTGGATGGAGGATCTAGCCTGGCTTTGGGGAGGTGGAGGGGCTTCTCCTGTGAGGAGCTACCAGTAGCAGGAGGCAATAGACAGAACCTAGGCTGGGCACCCCAAGAGCAAGCTTGCCACTGGGATGGGAAGGGTTAAGTGCTGTCCTGAGGAGGAGGCAAAGTCTTCCCCACACACCACCCCTCCCCCATTCCTCTTCTTTTTCCACTAAATTGACCTTTAAATTACAGCATCAGCTGCCATGCCAGACACACTGTGATTTCCCCTCGCTCCGCTCCATCTGCCCAGCCTTCCCACTGGTGCAGTTTCTGGCTCACCACTCCTCACCCCCCTCCTTTCCGTGCTCTGCTTCCCTCCACCCCAATCAGCTGTCTCTGTCCAAGTCCCATTCACAAAATCCCTGCCCCTGCCTGATGCAGGTGGCATTTGGGCATCCCTGGCATTCCCACAGGGAGGAGTCTGCCTGCTCCTGCTGCCTGCCTGAGCTGCTGTGGCCAGGAAGTTGCCTCAGCCTAGCCGTCCCTGCTTCCCTCCTGGTCTGCAAACTTTCACACCCTCCCTTGCCCCCTCACGACCCTTTCTGCTGCTCCATCTGCCTCCAGCCTCACCTCCCCCCCAAAGCCTCCAGTAGGGATGTACCCTCTGCTTAATGTTCATTTGCATTTGGCCCAAGGCCTAAACGATATAATTTTTTTTTTTTTTGGCCAGGACCATAGATATTCTATAGCAGACATTAAATCTTATCGTTTTAATTTTCTTCCAGATAATAATACAAGGCTTTGATTTTTTTTTAACTATGGAAAAAGTGTCAAAGAAAAGTGGAACATTAATCAAGGGACTTTGATGAAAGGAATGAGAGTGTTTTCCTAAGAGGCCAACATGTGGTGCAGCTGCTGTGGATATTTAAATGACATTTTTCATATGTTGCTGTAAAAGAAAAAAAATTCTTTGAGTCGATTCTGGAAATATATTCCAATTTGCTACAATGCCAGTGGTTTTAAAATTATTTAGAAATAAAATGTGTTTATGATTTCTGCTCTACTTTGTGTTTGTCTGCTTTGGGCTGCCTTCCTCGGGGGAGAGCCTGGCTTGTCTCCCCCAGAGGCTGGGGGCTCTTTAAGGACAGGAACTGCCAAACTGGAGACCCCAGAGGTATGAACCACATTTTCTTCCTTGGGGGTCTTTGCCCCCACCCCTTCTCTGTTCCAGAGGCTTAAGGTGTAGTAGGAATGAGATTTAGCTAGGACAGACAGGGATGGGAACCATCATCTTTGCTTGTCTTTTAATATTTATTTATTTGAAAGGCAGCATGCCAGAGAGAGAAGAGGGAGGGAGAGGAGTAGGAGAGAGAGAAAGAATCTTCCTTCTGTTGGTTCACTTTCCAAATGGCCACGATAGCAAGGTCTGGTCTAGGTTGAAGCCAGAATCCTGAAACTCTACCTAGATATCCCACATGGATGGCAGGGATCTAAGCACTTGGCCCTTCTCTGTCTTGTCCCCAGGTATATTAACAGGAAACTGGAATGGAAGTGGAGTAATGAGGGGAACCTAATATACTAGTCTTTGCCATCCCTTGGGGAAGCCTTTTCAGAAGCTTGATTAATGACATGAATGAGAAAGGAACACATTCACTCAACTCCTAGGTTCCCTTCTGAGCCTGGAAATCACAGTAAGAGAAATTCAGAGGCAGGAACACCCTGTGGCCTCCAATGTCCCACAAATGGGCAGGGACACCCCCCAACTCCTGGTCCCATTTGGGCTAGGGGAGACCTGAGTTTTAGCCTCACTTTTGGAGCCAGCTTGGCTGAAAATTCCTTGAGTGTGTGTTTCTGATCTGGTGTCAGAGAAGAAGGTGGCTGCGGCGGAGAGGGAGAGATTTGGGGAGGGCCCAGGGCACGCGTACTTGGAGGACATGAGGCTGCTGTGCCGGGCAGATGCAGTGGAAGCATTTCTGGCAGGTTTCAGGACAGGAGAGGCCCTCAGATATTCCTCAGGGCTGAGAAAGCAAATGGCTAGGGTCAGGGCAAAGGGCTGCTTGCGACCCAGTGAGTTAAAACCCAAAGCCTGGCCCTGAACCAGCATCAGTGGTCAGTCCTGTCCCCGTTGGCCAGTGGGGGGCACACTCTCTCAAGTTTTCCTGTCTGCTGGTGGGAAAGGAAAGAGCAGGGTTGACTGCGAACCTGCTTCCTGGCCTGAGTTTAACTGGGATTCAGGGGTGTGAGGAACCTACAGCCTGCACAACCAGACCAAAGCATCTCCATACACCCTTACTCTCTTCTCTTGGTATTCCCCCACTTCTCCACTCTCCTCTTGTCCCACATGTCTCCATAGGGTCTTCCCTGGAGAGGATCTTGGGGGGCGGGGTGTGATTTGAGATACACCTGCCTAACTGAAACTCCAGTCTTCCCCACTCTCAGACCAGCCTCTATCTTTCCTCCCAAGCTCATCGTCCGCTCCCTACAATGGCTCTCAAGTGTCTGCCCCTGGATCCACATCACCCTGAGTACCCAGGCTCTGGGTCTTGGCCCCAGTCCAGTAAAACACCTTCTGTGGGCCCAGATGAGCTCCACTCTCTCCCCAGAGCTTTCCCTGTCTCTGGAGAATTTCCTGGCTTTAGCCTGGGGCAAAGCCAGCTCATAGTTGGGGGCATGTATTTCTTCTTGGCTGTTTTACACTCTTGTTGGTCTAGGAACTCCTAGACAAAGGTCTTTCCTTTGTCTTTCCATAGCTTTGCTCAGTGCAGGGATTTGGGAGCAGCTTGGAGTAGAAACCAGGTTACTTAGGGAGTCCAAGGCCCCACTGATAGATTTAATTCAGCAAGAAGCAATGGTTTTCTTGCCCACAGAGATTTAAGAATGAGCTATGGGGCTTCCAGGACCTGTATCTTTACACCAAAGACAGGGACATAGAGACATGGGGACATGGGGTATCTGCCTTCCTCTGGCATAGTCCTGTGCGTGGCCACATGCTAGGAGCTCCTGCAGCATCTGAGAAAGAAGTGGAGACGAAGAAGGGAGAGCCAAGAGCATTTTAGAAGCACGCAGCAGAAGCCTTGATGAGTACCCAAAAAACACAAGCGAGTGCATTGTGTCTCTTGTCTTTTGGCTGACTGGAGATTAGAGGTTGCGTTATTCATCACTGTACAACAGCCCACTTGGGTGGTTAGAGATACTGGTGCCTGCAGAGACCCCCTCTGCTGATGCTAAACTGACACTGCCTGAGACCAGAGACTCTTCCTCCCCCTCTTCTTCCTTTCCCATAGACTGATTCTTAAGGATGTTCAGACCTGCCTCTCTGGGCCTTTTGGAGCCCTCCCTACATATGAAGGCTCCTGGGGCTTCCCTTCCCTTCCCCGTTGTCTTGCTTACAAATACAAGCCTTCCTAGGTCTTCCTTATTGCCTACTGAAGATTGTCAGTGGTTGGGAAACAGGGAGCTCCAGGAAAACAGGGCTCCAGTGCAGGGATTTCAGTGTCTGCCAATCAAATCCCAGGGGCTTCCAACTCGGACTAAGCATGGCCGAGCCTTACAGGTCCTGAGCATTCTCTTGTGACTTCACACAGCTGGGAGGTGGAATGTCTCACAATGGATCTTAGGACACAGAGTTTCCTCTCCCCCAGATGCTGTGTGATCTAGAAAGTGGGCCCCAGCAGCCCATCCCATCCCTTAGCAGCTGCCCTTGACAATCGTATCCTGGGGCCTGGCCATGCCCAGTGAAAGCATTCCAAGCAGGGGGAAAATAGAGAACTCATCCCCCATGTTTGACCTTTGCTCTTGAACCTCTGTGTGTTTAAAGTCAAACATGTTAACCAGAGCTCCATGGAGCTGGCTAAACCCTGTGTGCCAGTGGTAGGGGTATGGCTATACCCCTGCAAGCCAGAGCCAGTCAGCATGGCAAAGAACAGGGCTACAAGTCCATGGCAGGTGGAAGCAGATGGCAGCAAAGCTGGAAAGAAGAAGTGATTGAGTCGCTGTTGCATTCAGGCCATCTGTGATGATGTTTTCTCAGTTTCCCTGTTAAAGACAGGAGAAGTATTCAGGATACGGGTTTGGAGTTTGTGCCTGCCTAGGTGCCTTGCCATTTTTTCCAGGTTTGGATGCGTCCTGAAACAGAGGGACAGAAATGTTCTTTGGCCAAGTCTGACTCTCTGGGAATGCTAGGAAGCTCAGAGGGATTGGAATGGTGGTGTTGGGGAGGGCTTTAAGTTTCCCCCAAATAAAAATGTTTTTTTCCACTGTAGAAATTCCTGTGGGGGATGACTTGCTAGCATTTTCTTGTCCCCCAATCACATTGAAAATGCACTTACTTGGTGTCATGCACACACTGAGAGGAGCCAAGGAGGCCACAGCTCTATGAATGGGACTTGATCCCTGGCAGGGGAGGCCAGCGCGGAGTGGAATTGGAGGGTGGGAGGAGGAGGAGGCAGGAGCTGCAGTGGACTTTCTGATAAGAACTGGCTCTGGGCAGACAGAGTGAGGAGTGGGTGGCCAGGATGCAGCCTGCCAGGGACAGGGCTGTCCCAGGAGCAGCAGGCATCAGGTGTGAGGGGGCAAGTATCCACCTGAGTCCCATGGCTAAGGTAGTACTCTCACGACTGACCTGCTTCACCCTGTCCTGGGTTTCAGGAAGAGTCATGCTTTTCTTGCCTTTGCCCTAGCCTGAGGCAAGAGTCAGCACTGGTCACAGGGAATGCGATGGGTAGGTGGTCTCTGGGCTGGTTGCTGGGTGGTCTCATGTCCATTGACTCACACATAAGGTGGAGACACAATTTTAAAGAAGACGTGCTCATGCTAAGCATACCTAAGACTCTTTGGCCCTGTGTCAGAGCACTTTAGATAAGGCAAAGAAAAAAAAAATGACATCCTTAACCCAGGAAACTAACCAATGGGGCGCTTGAGTCCTTAGACTCTCATTCCAAGCCCTTGCTTCCTAGAAAATGGACCGCTAAATTTTCCCTGCAGAGTGTGGCAGTCCTACCACTCCTTCTCTCAGGAGCAATAAAGAATGTCCTTGTCAGTTACAGTTCTTGCAGGTGCTAAAGGCACAGCCACTTAGCTTTCTGTCCTCCTTGGCTTCCTCCCTGTTGTGAACACTGTTAAAATGATACCATTGGGGTTTCCCAGAGAGTTAAAGGCCGAGGCAAGGCTTCAGGGTCAGCAAGATGGAAGGAAGGGAGCAAAGGGCAGGGAAGGAGGCAAGGTAATGTGCCCCTTTCCAGGCTTGACAGGAATGAGTCATGGCTGCCCAGGAGATCGACTCATCCCATCAGCCACACAGAACCTCTCTGGTCAAGCTGTACTAAAACAATATGCCTCGCAGCAGTTACCTGGAAGGGGAAGGGAAAGGGACTTTTATCTAAAATTCTATTTCTTCTTCTGGCTTTTTCTTTTTCTTTCCCTCTTTCCTTCTTTCTTTCTTTCTCTCTTCCTTCCTTCCTTCCTTCCTTCCTTCCTTCCTTCCTTCCTTCCTTCCTTCCTTCCTTCCTTCCTCTTTCTTCCTTTTTACAACAGATTTATTTTCATTGGAAAGGCAGATTTACAGAGAGAAGGAGATTCAGAGAGAAAGGTCTTCCATCTGCTAGTTCCCTCCCCATGTGGCTGCAATGGCCAAAGTTGAACCTATCTGAAGCCAGGAGCCAGGAAATTCTTCTGTGTCTCCCATGTTGGTACAGGGTCCCAAGATTTTGAGCCATCCTCCACTGCCTTCCCAGGCCATAAACAGGGAGTTGGATGAGAAGTGAAGCAGCCAGGACATGAACCAACACCCATGTGGGTAATTGCAGTGCTTGCAGGTGAAGGATTAGCCTGTTGAGGCTTCATGCCAGCCCCTCTTCTAAGCGTTCAAAATCCCTCTTAGAGGGGCCATAAATTTACTGAATGTATCGTTTAGCTCCTGCAGTAAAAGCACAGGAAGCTGCATCCCACACTACTGTACACTGCTATTTGTTTAAAATAGGAAAACTAGTAGGAGCCTGAGACTCTGGCAGGGAAATTGGTTAACCTCCAGTAGCACAACCACCTAGACCAAAAAGAGTTAGTTGCCAGTGGTAGCAGTTGGAGCCAGTGGACAAGGGTCTAAGAGAATCTAAGAAGGGGAAACTGAGGTGCTTAACAGTAGTGGAGAGGTCCTTAGGAGAGGAGGCCAGAAAGGTCCCAGTCCAGAGACAAGGCCCTTAGAGATCATGGACAATCAGGAAATAAGGAACGCAAAGAGGAAAAAGATGGAGGTGAGAAATTGAAGTTTTTAAGGCAGGTGAAGTAGATGGGAATGACTCAGTAGCTGTGAATGGGAAGTGACCCCAGTTCTGGAAGCTGCTCTAAGCACATTGTCCTTAGATGACAGTAAGCTGAAACTTTGGTTCCTGGATGTAAAGAATGCATCAGCTGTTTTCTATCCCACCCCTAAAGCTTGGAAAGCACCTGTATATGTTGGGACTGGCTTGTTTGCTAAGCCTAGAAAACTGAGTCTGCTGTGAAGGCACAGGGAGGAGCCTGGGGAGGAAGGCTGACAGGCTGTCTTGGCTCCTTGGATTGGTTTCTGGCTGACCTCTGGCCTGTTCGAAGAGGAAATCCAGTGGGGCTCCACTGGGCCAGGCCAGGCCAGGCCAGCAGAACTTCCCAGCTGACCCAAAAATCATGTCCTACATAAAATGATTGCTGTTTTAAGTTACAGAATTTGGGAGTTATTCTATAATGAAACTAAGTCATTCCATCTGAATAACCCATTGTGCATTGAACTCATAGATGGTGTTTAGTAAAGATTTTCAAGCTTCTTTTTCTGGCTTTTGAAGACTGTGCTGCAGAGAAAAGCAATTGGATCCAAAGGAAAACGAAGTCCAGGGTGGTAATGATAGTCCATAGTAGTGACTTTAAACAGCCGTGCTGATAGAAGAGGTTGTGTGCTGGGGTGCCTGTGTTGTGATGGGGGTGGAGAGGCCAGGGACGGGTAGAATAAGGAGCTGACAGTGCTAGAGAAGGAGATAGCTGTGTCATTGTTGACTAGAGTGTGAAGGAGATGTTGGAGGTGGCAGTGATCATAATACAGTGACATTGGGGGATGACTCTGTGGTGGTGGGAATGGCTCTTGGCCATGGTGACAATGGCGAAGGCAGAGGCAGTGGCGATGATGACAGAGATGGAGGTGGCAATGTTTGCTAGATGGTTACAACATTTTAGAGGGGTTACTGCAAGTAACACAGTACCACTATCTGGGTAAACTGTAAAGAAGAGAGGTTTATTTTGGGTCATCATTCTGGTCCAAGGTTGAGGGGCCATGTCTGGTGATGGCCTATTGCTGGCAGAGTTCCTGCATTGAAACAAATAGCATGCTATGACAAGAGACAGGCACGGTGTTTGTGCACATGTGATTGCTTGCATCCATGTGTGTATTCTCTGGTGTTTCCTGCTGCTTATAAATCACAAGTATTCCATCTTGGGAGCTCCAACCTGGTGCCCTAACCTAATCCTAATCACCCCTCAAAGGCCCCAACTATAAGCACCACAGTCAGATTCTCCACGGGCTTTGGAGGGGGCAAACCATGGCAGCCACAGTGGCTGTGATGTCCAGAGAGGTGTTGGCTTCGATCCTAGTGATGGCATACATGGGTGATTCTCACTGCAGGTGAGCCCAGATATTTGGGGTGAGCATGTCCCTTGGTCAGGATTTCTTCTTTCTCATCAGAATCCAATAGCAAAGCCTGTCTTCCAAGGGAAGAGAGGGTTTCTGAGAAAGTTATTTTATGAGCTGGGAAGATAAGAACTCTTGGCTCCAATTCCTTTTCTGGACAAGAACTGATGAACAAGTGCCAGGAGAGAAGCAAAAGAGTGAGCGTTCTGTGCTGTCAGCATGGAGCAGTGTGGGACAAGAGGCATGAGGGGCTCACAGAAAGATGGGCCTGATTCAGAGGAGGGAGAAGGCAAGGATCACAACTCGCAAGGTGGGTGGGCCACTGCGCTGGCTTTCCAGGAGGCTCTGAGACTCTTGTTCCCTGGCCCTGGGGAGAGCCCCCTTTGTCCCCCCACCCCACCCAGGAGAGGAACTTTGAAGGTGAAGATATCCTCAGGTCCCATTTGGGCAGACTGACACACACAGAGATGTGATCTTGATGGTCTCGGTGCCTCCTGCACCTGCTGCCAGCGGTAGGAGGAGCCTGCTCTGGCTCTGCTTGGCCTCAGCCACACTCAGAGTGTGAGCCACAGAGTACACTGTAGTGGGCAGGATAGGGAGAAAGTGAAAGGAGAGGCTGCTGACAAGCTGTGGCTAGGGGAGAAGGGGGCGGTGTGAGCGTGGGCCATGTGGAGGTCAGACGTGGGGAGAACAGGGCAGGCTGGAGGAGCTGCATCTGCAGTGCAGCTGTTCGCTGACCACTCATCCAGCCCTTTCTGAGCACTGGGAAGGCTGTGGTGTTTTTATCACCCAGCACAGGCTGGATATGGTCCTCATTTCTCTGCTTATCCTCAAGACCCTGCTTGGGGAGTGCAACCCAGGCTTCCTCCCAGCCAAGAGGAACCCCACTGCACCTCCCTTGACACAGAGGCATCACCCAAAACCCACACAGGGAGCAGGAATCAGGTGGTGGAGATGGGCATCTGGTCCACACCGCAGGAGCTCTTCTCTGACATGAGCAAGGCATGAGCAAGGCCTGTGACAGAAGTCAACAGCAGTGGGAACAGCACTTGATCAGGGGAGACTAAAGAAGGGGGAGGGGCATTGTGGTGTAACAAGCTAGTCCTCTGCCTACAGTACTGGCATCCTGCATGGGTGCTGGCTTGAGTTCCAGCAGCTCTCTTTCTGTTTAAGCTCTCTGCTAATGGCCTGCGAAAGCAGTAGAGGTAGGCCCAAGCCCTTGGACATTATAAGCTGGGAAGATAAAAACTCTTGGTTCCTTAGACCCCTGCATCCTCATGAGAGATCCAGAGGAGGCTTCTGGCTCCTGACTTCAGATGGGCTCAGCTCTGGACATTGCAGCCATTTCAGAGGCAAACCAGTGGAGGGAAGATCGTTGTGTCTTTCTGTAGATCTGCCTTTCTAGTAAAAATAAATAAATCTTTAAAAAAAAAAAGTGGGAGTAACTAGAACTGGAGAAAGGCCTCAAGAAGTCTATAGAACCAGATCAGGAAATAGAACTTTGTGAGAGCCCCTGAAAGTAATGATGGGAAAATATCCTCCAAGCTCCTCCCCATGAAGACCTAGGGTTAGCTGGGTAGCCAGCCCTTGCACTTGGGGCACTAGCTACATTCTGGTTAGGGAAGGGAGCCTGTGAATGCAGACCTGTTTCCTGGAGGCAGGAGGAAATGATGACCACAGGACAGGCACTGATTTTGCCCAAGGTGCAAGTAAAAGAGCCCTTTCCAGAGAAGTGATGCTTCTACAGAGATGTGAATGAAGTATAGGAGTAGGCAAGGGAAGAATGGGGCTGGGCAGTGAGGCAGGCAGAAGAGCAGGTGCAAAGGCATCAGGAAGCAGGGAGCTGGCACAGGGTGGGTCCTGAAAGCCAGCGGGGCTATAGGCAGAGGTGATGCCAAGTGGAACTGAGGTGAATGGGGCATTTAGAGGTCAGGTGGGCTGGGCTTGTGGAAGCATGGGAGGATTTTAAGCAGGTCTGTGACATTCTCTGAGTTTGGTTCTGACATACCTCCGTGGCTGCTGAGTGGAAGTGACTTGGGAATCAGAAGGGGCAGAGATGAGGTCAGTGGATGGTAGTTGTATTGGGAAGCTGGTGGCATTGGAGTAGCAGGAGCCCCTCACTCCTTCTCAATGGAAGGAGGCTCTTGGGGTTTGCTGGCCAGTCCAGGCCTGCCCAGCTTCAGCCTTGGTCAGACCTCGATTTGGGCTGTGATGTTGGCCTTGTCATCATAGAGGGCAGCATTGTGACACAGGGAGTTAAGCTGCTGCCTGCAATGCAGTAACAGTGTTACTTTGAGTCCTGGACTTTGCTTATGATCCATTTCTCTGACAATTCACTTGAGAAGGTGCCAGAAGACAGGCTAAGTGCTTGGGTCCCTACTACCCACAAGGAACACCCAGATGGAGTTCAGGGATCCTGGCTTCAGCCTGCCCTAGCCCTGACCATTGCAGCTATTGGGGCGGGAAGTCAAACAGCAGATGAAAGATTTCTCCCCACCTCTCCCCCCTCTCAGCTTTTAAATACATAATAACTAATCTTTAAAATGAAAAATGTAAAACAATAGAGAAGGGAAAAAGACGGAGGCCAGCACTGCATGTATTTCAGGGTATCCGTCCATACTGGGTGAAGGCAAGAACTGTGAAGAAAGAGAAGAAGGATTTGGTGGGAAATTGCCAGACACTGCACCTGTGGGCAGGTTAGTAAAGGTTCATCAGGGGAGTGGAGACCCTGGGTGCTGTGACAGGGAAGGAGAGGAGCGGGCAGCAGAGAGAAAAGGTGAGGGAAAGCCTTGCCAAGAGAGAGCCTGGTATGATGTCTTACCAAGAGAGAGGGGGCATCGTGTCTTTGACCACAATGTGAATTAAAAGCATGCTATCTCAAAAATTAAAGCAAGAGAAAGACAGAAAAGAAAGATGAAAGCGAAAGGAGAAAGGGAGAGAGAGAGAAGGAGAAAGAAAAGAAGGAAGGAAGGGAGGTAGGCTAGAAGGCAAGGAGGGAAGGAAGGCAGAGAGAAGAAGCAAGGAAGGTAAGAATCATTATGTTCCTAGAATTTTATCTATAAACGACACTAACTCTGTTTTCTTTGTATTAGTATCACATTGACATGGGGACTGATGAGAATTGTAGCAATTATTATGCATTTGCTGTGCCCTTAGAATCTGCTGTTAGTACATTCCTTAATGAAGCCCAAGTCCTAGGTGGCATTCTCCAAAGGCTTTGTCTTTGACCCTCCTCACTTCCCAGCAGCACTTCCTCCACCAGGCATGGCGGCCGTGTTCCCCCACTCCTCTAGCCACCACCCTCCCGAATTCCCATGTTCCCTCAAGTGTTGGCTTCAGCCAGGAGAACAAAAACTCCAGGGTGTGCATGAGAACAGGGGACAAACCTTTATGAGGGGCTTTCATTTAAAAAAAAAAGAGGGGGGAAGTTCTAAGAATAGTTGGAGAAAGGAAATGAATCAAGTGTTTGAGACTCTGACCACAGGGACACAGGTGGGCTGAGGGCATTCAGGGTTGTGCTGGCTTTTCTGGAGCCACCATTTACCTGAAACTCCCCTTTCATGCCACACCTGTCCCACTGAGGTCCTCCTTTGGAGCAGTTCCACAAGAGACCCTAGCACATCTCACAGCCAACCATGACCCACCCACACATGGAGTTGCAGGAGTCCGTGTGAACCTGCTCCAGATACAAGACAAGAAGGAGAGCAGTGACCTTCCCACTTAAGGAAAACAAAACAAAACAAAACAAACAACAAGAAAATGCTGATGGGTATCCAGATAAGGGTCAAAGGAGAGAGCATGAGCCCAGGGGCTCACTGAGACCCTGGGGGAGCAGAAGCAGGCTAGAGTACCCTGGAAGGGACAGTGTAGGGGTGGGAGCCCAGTGGGGACATTGGAGCCATGGTGTCTCCCTCTGTAGTTGGGGGTGCAGGGGGGCTGTTTGTTTGGGCATTGGGAGTCTTGATGAAAATGACAAAGGTGCTGGGGTTGGGGATGTGGGGAGGAGAAGTGAACCTGCCTGGAGAGCAACATCTATACCAGCCTTGCCCATGAGTACCATGGTATCCTGGGCAGCTGAAGAAAGTCAGCTGGGGAAAGCAGGACTCTATGGCATTTGGGTCAGCTGGCAGAAGAGTTTCTCAGAAGGTGAATTCTGGGAGAGCAGCCTCTTCCCACTGAGAAAATGGGCTTTGAAGTAGGGTCTGCAGAAACTTCAGGCATCAGGTTGCTCTAGGGAGTTTAGGGAGAGCACAGTTGGGGATTAAAAGAGTAGCAGAGTTAGATGCTGATTTGTGTTCAGGCTTAAGAGACAATCCTGTGACAACCAGACCCTGGCCAGAGCCTGGCCTCAGTCTGGGCCTGGTCTCCAGGTCTGTTTTTGCTGGAATGAAAAGAGTGGTGTAGGTGATAACCCTTACATGGGTCCATATCTGGAGTGCTAGCTCTATGAGGCCTTTGCTTAAGTCTCTGAGCTAGCGGGCAACTTTCCAGGGACAGGGAAAGGGCATGTGACGGGACAGGAGGAGCTTTCTGGGGTAGGGATGCTTGGAGCCCGAAAGGGAAGGAGAGAAGGAGGTGTCCTTGGGGAAAGCAATGTGGACATTTGGGCCAAGATTTCTGCAAGCAACTGAGAGCCAGAAGACTTGAGGGGCAGAAGGAGGTCAGCGTAGGCTAGGGTAGAAGGGTCTGGCTGTTCCTTAGTCCAGACCATCTTGATGGCCTCCTCATCACTTTCACAGTGTTCTTGCCTGGAATGCAACAGGATCCTGGGGTCTGAATACTGGAGATAACAGACAGCTGCCTCCTTGGCTCTGGGAGGTGACAGTGGGAAGTGTCCTTGGGTTCCCCTCGTGTCCCTGCCACCCCACCCTGGGAAGCCAATACTAAGGATTGGAGAGGGAAGAAAGCTATAGAGTTGGGGAGGTACACCATGGGGAGGTGAGAGGAAGCCACTCCTTCAACAACATCTATTAGATCTTGGGGAGCTGGATCCAGACAAGGTTCCCCTAACCTTGACCATCTACAGGATGGGGTGAACCCTGAGCACCCATACCCTGTGATGGAAACACCACACAGTTGACAAGTCTGCATTCTGCAGGAAGAGGGGTTATCCCCAAGGCTGTGGCTGGCAGTAGAAGACAGGCAGGAAGACTGATGAGGTCAGAGGGTGCAGCCAGGTCCCTGGGTAGCAGCAACAGGACAGGCTGGTCATTGGGACCTGGTCCTTAGCATGATGGCTTGATGGTTAGAGCAGCAGGCGGGGCTAAGGCAGGACACTGCAGGTGTCCAACCCCAGCATTGTCTCTCGTTTGTTTCCTGTCCATTCATAGGCTCTTTCCTCTCCCTGTTCCTTTCCAAGTGAGCTCAGGCCTCTGTACAATTACTTGATCATTTTTTCATTCAATCATTATGGGCTGTACCGGTACCCCTCTGGGGATAAATGACTTAACATGAGACATTGAAGTCCCAGGCTGCATTGAGACTCCCAGGTGGGCAAGAGGGATGGGAGATCTGGGAGTGTGGGAGCAGAGAGAGGGCTTTGGGTCCCTGTGCTGGGACCTGGGGCAGAACTTGGGCCTCTGGGAGGAGATGAGGGGCAAGGCCAGGCCTGACTTCAGTGTAGTGTGAAGAAGATCTCAGGGTGGAGAAACAGGTGTGGGTGGGAGATGGATCTCAGGGACAAGGTTAACCATTTAGTAGGCTGAGCAAAGCACTGGGCTGTCAGAGCTTGGGTGGAACACTTCCCATGACTCTTCTTGCTCTGGTCCACCCGAGCAGCATCCTTGGCTGTAGGGGCTGATTCGGGGCCTCCATCTTCCCATCCACACATGGTGAAGCTGGGTCAGGTGCTCTGACAGCCTATTCCCGAAGGTTTTGTCACAAGATCCCTGAATAGACACCGGAAATACATCAAACTGCTGTACTTTGCTTTCTAGATGTTCTGGCACCTGTTGTTTCATGTTAGCCACCCCCACTATAGTGCCTATGAGGGGTAGTCAGCATTTGCTTCCCTGCTCCAAGGGATACACTGGGTCCTGACCATCCTGTGTGAACCCAGTCACGAAGAGCTTGGTGGAGTCTGTCCAGCTCCGCTCACATTGCTGTGACCCCTGATGGGAACTCAGGGGACATCTTAGGCTACCCCTAAGCAGGCAAAGGATTAACAAGATGGGCTGTATCCCATGGTCTCAAGGCTCAGAATGTGTTTTGGGGCTGCTGAGAGCACATTTCCCTTCTAAGGAAGTCCTGTATCATCTTCTCACCTCCTTTGGACCTGCCTTTGGAGATTGCTGTGAGCTGAGAATGCAGTGAGGGGCAGGGCTGCCTGGGTGGAGTGATGGAGTGGTGGGGTGGGACATGGATGTGACTCTAGGTCAAGGTTCGTGGCCTACCTGAAGTCTCCTGGAGAGCTGGGACCAGTGCAGCTGAGTCCTTCCCCTCCCACCTGGTCTGTCTGCCGCTCTGCTTCCCATATCCACAGCATACTGTGTCCCTCCCCGGGGACCCTTGCTGCTCTTCGTGTCTCTATCCTGGCCCTCTTTCTCTTGCTGGTTAGAATTATCCTGACGCATCAGTGTCCAATATGTGTTTTGATGGACATAAGACTGGCCTTCAGAAGAGGCCTGTCGGGCTCCATGAGTGGACTGAGGAACTCCACAAGACCCTGTATTGCTCTTGGGAGATAATTTCCACTGGCTCCTTATCCTTCCTGGGGACTGCAGGTGGAGGAGGGTCTCCCCAGCTCTGTCACCACTCCTGGCTCAGTGCCTCCAACCTTCAGGCCCAGGGCAGCCTGTAGTTCTCCCTCTACAGGCAAGCCTCCTGGCTGACTTCACTCCCTGTCACATTCCTGGCTGTGAAAGGGACCTCTTCCAGGGCCCTGGGGAGATGACTTGAGTTTGTTTGTTTTTCTCCTGTCTCCACTTCAAGGGCTCCACTGGCAAAAACAACACCCTGATGACTTCCAGCTCTTCTCCTCCGTTGCCCTGAACATGGGAAGGCAGCTTCCACTCTAAGCCCTGAGGGCTGAGTAGCAGTGGGGTAATGTTTAGGATGCCCACCTGCTCCCACTGACCTTTGGGGTTGCCCAGTCTCCTGGCACCCAGAGAGCTCCCTTGGCATGACAAACCCAGGAACCTCTCAGGGGAGACTACTGTCTCCAAAGAAGGAGAGCCTCAGGCCAAAGGAAGGAACCGATGGTGTGGCCAATGCTGAAACCAATTCCAGCATCTGAAAGCCTTCCCACCCATTCTCACAACACATGTGCAGGACCCAGGCTTCCCAGAGTGGCAGTGACAGTGCAGCTGCACTGTGCTGTCTTTGAAATAGCAATGACAAGACTGCCATCTGACTGGCAGAACTGCCAGAAGGGCCTATATAGGGGGCATAAGGCACATCCCCTCACCATTCTCCAAAGATGAGCTGACTCTCTTTCAGGGCAAAACTGAATGGCACCTGCTGCTCTATTGGAGGAGTGAAAGATCTGAGTGAAAGAGGCTGCTGTGAAGAGCTCAGGGGACAGAGTGGAGAATAAAGGACATTACAAACATCGTCCTTCTACAATCTGTCATTGGGGGGTCACAATCTTAAGCCTGTTGATAAGATTGGCCTAGATCCTAGTGGAGCAAGTATTTGAGCTGATGCCTAATGCAGAGCAGAAATCTACACTGCGTAACCATGAGCAGAAGCTCCAGGTGAGCCCAAGGGCCTCAGAGAAATGGGCCCAGGTTAAGAGCGGTACTTTAAGAAGCCCTTTGTGGTAATTCAGTCTGTCTCCTAGGTGTTCTTGGCAAGCAAAGAGGGATGACAAAGGCTAAGGATACTAAATTAAGCTGATTAAAAAAAAAAAAACAGCAAGCAGTCAGTGGGGGAGACTCAGCTTCTCCAGTTCCTCAAATGCCAGGCCTATGTCCTTGCTTTGCCCAGGGCTAGCCACTTGTCCAAAGGAGAAACTATTTCATGGAGTTCACTTGAGGGTGAAGAGGAGAAGTGTCATCTCAAGTTTCCTCAAGCATCTGCTTTGTATCTGTCATGGTAGGCCAGATTGTGGCTGGTTTATTCCCACAAGTTCAGACCTATGACTGATCCTTTGCTGACTCCCAGCCTTAAGAGGCAACAGACAGTAATTCCTGGGGAGTCTCCACTTATCCTGACCTATAGTTCTTGCCCTTGGTAAGCCCAGGTGTAATGGAGCCTCAGACTTGGGGATCCACTGGTCGGTCTTGGGTGTGGGTTTGGAGGAAGGAGTCATTGATAGCAGACTCATGCGCCAGAACATGATGGGGGCCGTGGCTGCTCAATTGGAGTTCCTTGAAATTATGCTAAACAGATCATGGGGATTGACCCAGCTGGGAATGACCACAAAAGACTTCTCTGGGAGTTGGAAGGACAATGGGAAGGTGACATGGATTGTCAGAAAGGTGAAAGGAAATATCACAATGGACAGCACTATATATACCATTGCGCTGCCAGAAGGGTGCTGTTGAAGGACATTGCCATTGGAATTCTCGCTGTCTCAGGATGGACCAAGACTCCCCACCCTGCCCCAGTTCACTGAATTACCCCTCTCAGTTTTCCCCTATTTTATTATCTCATGGTCCCTGATTTTTTTCCCCCTGAGTATGTTTAATATAGGCCATCTATATTCCTCTTGAGATGTGGTATCCAGAATACAATCTCTCATCCACCCAGTCAATCCATGTTTTCAGCATTTTCCAGGTTCTCAATATCATCCTGGTTGCCAGGGAGTGCTGGGTGAGTAAGATGCAGCTTGTTCCTCAAGGAGCCTTAGAAGACTCATGTACTGCTATCCAATGTTGTTAGCCTGTGCTAAAGTAAGAACCAATACCTACAGGTGGCTATTGGTATCTGAAGTGGGGTTGAGAAACTATTTTACTTATGTTGACTTATAATTCACTTAAAATTAAGTAGCCAACTGGGGCTAATGGGAGCCATATTAGAGCAGGAAAGAGAAGAATGACTAGGCCAATACATGATCAGGACAGCTTAGTTGGGGCTGCCATTGTTCTCTGCTCAAGGAAACAGAGGAGAGGAAATGACTAGATAGATATTCCTGGAAATTAGCAAGGCTTCCCAAAGAGGAGATCTTTGAAGCTAAGTCTGGACTGATGAGTAAGACATGTTGGAGGATGAGGAGAAGGTATGTGTGGAAAGAAAGCCATTTTCGCATTTGTTTGAAGACATCCCAACTGAGCTTCCCATAGGTTAGTCAGAAGAGTTGGATTTGAGCAAGGAGTTGCAGATGTGTTCTACCCGCTGGCCTGGCTCTCTGCCCTTCTCAGTCCCCAGGGGGTGGGTGATGACAGACAGTCTCATGACTCTCCCAGGATTGAAGGATCCAAGGAGCTAAATTGACCCTGGGAATGGTGATTGCACCCAGGGGAGAGGGTGCGGGGTGTCTGGAGACCATCTGGAAGGCTGGGAAGCATTTGAGAGAAGAGGGTTGACGCAGGGGAGGAGGGTTCTGGGATCTAGTTCTTCAGTGGAGGCCAAGAGTCACTCCCAGGGCACCTCATCCTCCTGTCCAGATGGTGGAATGGGTACTTAGAGGCCCTGTCCAGCAGTTGCCGTATAGCTACTTACGGGCCTTGGGTGAAGCATACATGGTAAGATCTTTCAGGGCCTTCTTATGTTCCCTTGGTGGCTGACTGATATGGCCTGTGCAACCTCTATTCCCCATCCCAACCCTCACTGTGGCCATTAGACTAGGGTGGTCTTAGGAGAGAGAGAATTTGCGTGTGGAAGTTTAACTTCAACAGGCCTGAAGTGGAAGTCCTGACTTACTCTCTTAAGAATCACTCTCCCTCCAAACTTTCCCATATCAGGATAGCATCATCATCCAACAACTTACTCCTTCTAAGATCTTGGACAGTAATTGTAAATTCTCCTCTGTTCCTTATTTTCCACCATTTTTTTCATCATGCATAAGTTTTCTTGATTCCTCTTTCAAAATGTTTCTAGTTCTATTTGTTTCTTTCCATTTCCACTGACACCATTCTTCTTTCTGCTTCCATAATTTCCCTTCTAAGAATTTTCCTCTAGTTTCACATAGAAATTCCAGCAGTTTAAAGTATGTGGCTTTATTCACCTGGGTAAAACATTTTCACTGACTTCAATTTCACATGCAATGAAATTCTCACTTCTTACATGGTTAGGGAGGGTCTGCGCGATCTGATTCTAACATTTTCAGTATCATTTCATGTCACTCCTCCAGTGCATGATGCTACTGCAAACCTGGTCTTTTGGTTCTTCAGACAAGCCAGGTTTTTTGTGATTGCTAAGGTTTGACCCATGTTGACATTGACTTCCTCCTTCTTCATTGCAATGGCTTCTTCTCATTCCTGACACCACCCTGTGTGCATCTTCTTCCTTCCTCTCCCACAGCATGATCACTGCTGCATATCCAGCAGCTGTTGGACTGCCTTGCACACACCTAAAATGTGACTGAGTAGTATTTCCCCAAATGCAGGCAGCACTGTTCTATGTGAAGAGTCAGCTAACCCCAAGGGTTTCCAACATTGGCTTCAGCTATTGCTCAAGTGTTCCTTCTAGTTTTTTATTATCCCTTCATCATATCTAAGACAAGTTAGATTTTCCTTTCAAGGATTTCCAAAGTCCTGTGAGTTTCCAGGGAATTCTGATGCCATTCATTCCCCCCCCCCCGCATTCTTGTGTTTCAGAGCACAGAGCTGTAGTTGCATGAATAGGGTGATGGGCCCAGTTATTTCTCAGAATATTAAACTTTATCTCACTTACTTTACTCGAAATTGCAAAATGCCACTTAAGTCAATAAACACTATTACAGTGATTTTTCATCTTAGGATGCCCAGAACTTTTATCGAGTGGGTGTTGTGGAACACCATATTAAGCCATAATTGGACATGTGTACTGCATATCTGAGTGCCTGGGATTAAGCCCCACCTTCACCCCTGATTTCCATCCAACTTCCTGCTAATGTGCCCAGGAGGCAGCAGATGATGACTCAAGTATTTGGGTTCTTGCCAATCCAACCTTAGCTGTTGTAGGCATTTGGGAAGTGAATCTCTGGATAGAAGATTCTGCACTATCTTTCAAATGTATAAAAATGAGTAAATAAACAATAGAAAAGAAAAACTGAGTAGCAGAAATACAGGAAGAGGCAAAGAAGTACCTTTTTATTTTCTAGGTGATTTCAGTGTATCTGCATTGAGTTTCTATTAGCCTTGCAGTATAGTTGGATCCTCCTGAAATGACTCATCAATTCCATTTGAAGATTCAGTCCTTCACACATTCATTCTCCGTATAGATCGAATAGAATTGCCACTCAGCCATAGGAGTCAAACATGTGGTCCATGCCTAGTCCATAAAAGCATACCTTTGGGTTGTTGCTGATGGCCGTGTGACAAACCATGTGGAAGTGAGGATGACTTTTAAACATTGAAAGGCCAAGTAAAAAAACCTAAGTCCTCCTGAAGTCAATGTATGCCTAAGAATTTCTATTCTGTGAGTAAAAAACATCTTTTTTCTCTTTAAGGCAGATTTGCCTTTTCTTTTACCTTAAGAAAGCTATAAATTTCTAGCTGATATATCAGCCTAAGTAACACAATAAGGGATCATCTATTATAAGTAACACAAGGGTACCCTAGGTGGCTAGATATAAGCTAAATACATTAGAATTGATGGTTCTTCCTAAACATCTTTAACACCTAGGAAATCCACCAAAGTTATCTCTCTTTAGCAATTATAAAAGAAGCCACAAGTTTCTCAATAAATATTCAAGACCTGAAAGGAACTGTAAATGTCAGTGAATTCTACAAACATTTGTTCCAGTTGAGTGATAGATTAATATTCTAAAGATGTCACTACTCCGCCAGTTCAGTACATTTTATGTAATTCAACCAAATACCATTTTTTTTCCTTTTTGGGGGGTTATGTGAGTAGGCACTTTGATTGTTGATTTGAAAGAACAAGCGAACAAAATGCTGTATTTTACCTGAGAAGGCTTGTCAAACCAGGTTGCAGAATATTCTCTAATTCTGCACTAAGCAAAACCATGTAGTAGTAGTGAAAAAATAGACAAGAAAACGGACTATTAGGTCTAGAAACAGAATCGTGTCTATTTCAGAATTTAGGAGATAATAAAAGTTTCATTGCAAGGCAATGACAAGTAGATTGTTTATGCCAAAAACATGAAGTTGAGGAGAAGGGGCAGGCATTGTGTTGCAACAGGTAAAGCCACATCCCAAATCTCAGCTAACTTCTCTTCCAATCTCCCTAATAATGTAACCTGGGAAGCGACAGATGCTAGTTCAGGTGCTTGAGTTCCTGCCACCCATATAGGACACCTGGAGGAATTCTGAGCTCCTGGGTTAGGCCTGGCCATTGCAGGCACTTAGGAAATCAATTGGGAGATGGATTTGCTCTGTTTCTGTCTGTGTCTCTCACTTTGAATAAATCCAAATAAATAAATATTTTAAAATGGAGCCTAGATTAATATTTGTTATTTTGAAAAGAGTAAAATTCCTTGATCACATTTCACATAAAATATTAATTTAATATAGTTTTATGGAGCAAATCTTAGAAGAATAGAATAAAATACATTTAAAGTAACAGCTTTCCTGAACTCTCATTCACAAACCACGGAAGTCCCTCAGTTTAATTGAACGATTCAGTGGCGTTTAGTCATGCTTAGTAATGTACAACTACCGCTACAACTGATCTCATGGCATGCATCACCCTCCTCCCCAATCCTTTTCCCTCCACACTATGTTTCTAGTCCTAGACAGTCACTAAACTACTTTTCCATCTATTTGTCTTTCCTAAACATTTTCTATCAATGGAATCACATAATATGTGGTCTTTTGTGACTTCTTTCCCTTACCACTGACTTGTTCATGTGTAATATGTCTTAATGCTCCATGCTGGGTGTTTTTTTATTGCCAAATTATATCCCATTGCATAGATTTACCACATTTATTTATTCCTTCATTAGTTTTTGGTTATTTGTGTTGTTTCTATGTTTTGGTTAAGAATTTACTGCTGTTTTCAACATTAGTATATGTGTTTTTATGTTGACATATGTTTTCATTGCTTTTGAGTGTTTACCAGGGAGCAAAATTGCTGTACCACAGGGTAACTCAATGTTTAATCTTTTAAGGCTCACCCATTCTGTTTTCCGAAGTGGCCGCATAATTTTGCATTCCCACCACCGATGCATGAAGGGTCTAATTTCTGATTGTTTTTACCATAGTTCTCTTCCTAGGTATGAAGCAATGTCTTGTGGTGATTTTGACTTACATTCCCTTTGTGGTGAAGGATGTGGGCACCTGGGCAGGTGCTTGTTGGGCATTTGCATATCTGCTCTTAAGAAATATCTAACTGGATCTCTTGGAATTTTTTCTTCTAATTGTGACATTGGTAGGCAGCACACAAAAGTCAGAATCTGAAAGGAAATTATTGAAAGATCTACCTGCAGGAGCAATTTTAAACACCTATATTTTCAAGGGTAACATAAGCATGGGTGCATGAAAGTCATCTTTTCTTTGCCTTGGGGAATTTGAAACAAACATAATATATATTCAATATACATTCGAATAGGTTATATTTGAAACACATATGATAACTATTAATGCTAGTAATTTATCAGTAAGTCAAACAAATCATTAAGAAAAATAACAAATGACTCAGAAGCAAACTGTGCAAAAGCAACAGTTCATAGACATACAAAACAATCCTCTGTCATCCTGCATACCCAAGACTACACAGGAAAATAACAGGACTCACATATTTTTCACTATCAGCTTGGCAAATTTTTTAAAAGTTGGTAATATACCCAGCATCAGTGGTATGCGTCAGGAGATAGAAATCTCAAAAAACTGGTTGACATGAACCAACATTTGTGGAGGTCTCTGGAGAATCTACCCACATTGAAGTAAAAGGAGAATCTCATGGTAGTAAGACTATTGGTTCTGTGCTTTGGGGAGTTTTTCAAGCATCCTCAGCTAAGAATGTTGTGGTTTTGTAGATGAAGTAGGGGGAAGTGTTATTTAAAAATAATAGAAGCACAAATAGTACCTTTCCCTGGCATGTTCAGATAGAAAAATGGTGTGAGCAGAGGCAAAGTATTAGTAAAGGTGAGGGCATCTGGTGACTACCAAAATGCAAATATTCCTGGGCATGAGGCTCCCTCTCCAAAAATCAGCCTCAGAGAATCTACAGAGGGAAACACAGAACTCAGCCAAGAAAGTCCCAACTGTCACACATACCTCAAAAACAATCAGACAAGCTAGCAGAACTCAAGGGGACTGAAGGCTGCTGTGAACTAGATTGTTGGGCATGGCATAAGCCAGGATGGAAGGTGGCTGATGGTAACAACAAGAGGTTGAATTAGAGAAAAATGACTTAAGATCTGTTCTTGCCTCACCCTCTTATGTTTTCCTGGGATGAGTACTGTGTGCCTCTGACTACAGAGTTTTGGAACAAAGTTCCAGAAATTTGGACAGGTGCTGGGGTTGTGCCTTGAATAATGCAACAGCCCCTCCAGGAGGCAGTTGGAGAAACAAGCACAGCTAATCCTCTCCCTCACCCCAGGACAGTGGATTGTATTCCCCTCCCCCAATACACATACACACTCACTCCCTTACTCCCCCTTCCAACCACTGACCTGGGGTATTGCTTCACAGTATGAGGATGGACAAGTGTCTGAATCCTTGTTCTGTGCACAGCTATGGCTTTTTCTTCTGCACCACTTGCTGCAGATAGTAGCTGAGATTCTTGGAGAATAAGAATCCTTGTAACTAAACCCTTGTGTGGGGGAACTATCACCTAAAGGGGAAAACCACAATTGGACTGTCCACCTCTGAAGCCAAAGTCTTAGGCATGTAAAGTACAATGTTTAAAGAAGCAAAACATGTTCATAGAATGAAGTCTCACATATGTAAGGACAAAAAGTTCTTAAAAATACCAGTTAGAAGTATTAGATGAGAGAAATGTAATTGTTGAAATAAAGAATATGGTAGAAAAACAAATAACAGGGTGAGTATAGTTAAAAAATAAATTAATGAATTGGAAGATGAGATTAAGAGAGTCTCCAGAAAGTAGTAGGAATGGATAAAGAAAGACTGTATGTAACATTACAAGAAAAGTTAAAGCATGCAGAGAATTGGGAAATAGATGCTAATATCCAGATACTAGAAGCTCCAGAAAATAAGACTAGAAGGATAGAGAAAATAAAATTAAAAAGAAAGCAACTGTTTGATAAAATAATAACTATTTCCAAGAGTAAAAACAAATAATCTCTAAAAATGATTGACAACGTGAAATAAGAGATAACAAAATCACCTAAATATTATATCATAAAATTTAAGAATGTCAAAGGAAATCCTTTCCTTTGTTAGATTTTGTACATAGAAAAAAATAATTTATTCATTTTAATGCATTTATTTTGAAAGGCACAGAAACAAAGAAGAGAGAGATAGAGACAGGCAGAGATCTCTCATCTGCTAGTTCATTTCCAGATGTCTGCATAGCTGGGGCTGTACCAGGCTGGGGCTGGGAACTCATTTCAGATCTTCCTGTGTAGGAAAGAGACCTATTGCTTGATCCATCAGTTCCCAGGATGCATCTTAGCAGGAAGCTGGAATTGAGAGCTGAGCTGGGATTTGAACCCAGGCACTCCGATAAGGGATGCAGGCATCCCAAGAAATATCTTGACCAGTGCACCAAGTGCCAGCCCTCAAATTTAAATTTCTTAAAAGTTAAATCTTTGTATTTTTATTGTGGTAAAAATATACCCAACATAAAATTGACCACTTTCCCCATTTTCAAGTTCAGTACCATTAATATTGACATTGTTGTGTAATCATCACCACCATCCATCTCCAGAACTTTTTCATCTTCTGCAGTGGAAAGTTTGTATCTATTAAACACTAATCTCTAATTTCCCCTAGCCCCCAGTCCCTGGCAACCACTACTTCAGTCTCTTTCTTGTAGTTTGTTTTTAAGGCCATAAAGTTTAAAATTTTTAAATGTAGGAGAATGTTCTAAAAGCTTCCTAAGTGAAAAGGGAGAATGACCACAAAAGCAGAACTGGATTGACATCAGACTTCTGGACAGAAGCACCGGAGGCAAGAAGACAATGGAACCATATTTTAAAATATTGAAGGACAAACTTTGAATTAGGACTTTTATAGTTAAATAAACTATCATTTGGATGACAGTGCATAATAAAAATGTTCCTAGTTATATATAGGTTCAAAAAACCAGGCACAAAGATCATATGAAAAACATTTTCTAAAGTGTCTTTTGAAAAGTAAATTCAAGAGATATACTACTTTGTCAGATGCAAAGATGATCACAAATTTTGGTCTCCTGTTCATGGGTCTGCTTGATTACAATAATAACAGAAAAAAAAAGAACAGAAAGGACCTGTGACAACATGAATAAATCTTGACAGCCTCATTGGGACAAGGAAGGGAATCTCAGAAAGTTCCTGCTCTCTGCTGTAAGCCTCCAACTCTGACAGCAAATAACACTATAAAAAGTAGGTTTAAACTCGAACAGATGAGACTATGTGCTACATCTACAGCTTCGTACAAGCAAGGGCATGGTAAATATGACATCTGGTGGTTACTTCCAGAAGGTAGGGTCTGCGGGTAGGGTTGGTAAGAGACATGGGTAGTTGTTATCTGGAGTGTTCTATTTCTTTTTATGGGCTGTCCCCTGTGGTGTTTATTTTCTTAATAATAAAATAGTGTTAGACATTCAAGCTAGCAGTTAAGATGGCAGCATCCCATATCAGAGTACCTGGCTGAGCCCCAGCTCTGCTTCCAATTCTAGCTTCTTGTTAATGCACACTCTGAGAGGCAGTGGTGATGATTCCAAGACTTGGGTCCCTGGCACCCATATAGAGTCTCAGACTTAGTGACTTTTTGGTTCCCAGTTTTGGCCTGGCCCAACTTGGACCACTGTGGACAGTCAGTCTCTCTCTCTCTCTCTCTCTCTCTTTCCCACTCAAATAAGCAACTGATTAAACAAATACATTAAAAAATCTGGGTTTGAAAATTTTTTTAAAGAATAAGAAACAAACATATAAGTTTGAGTCTCAGACAAGGTAACAACAATGTGCATTGTAATTGGCATGATCATAGCTTTGTGTACCTGCAGTCCATATGAAAAGTTAAGAAAGTACAAGGCAGTTTCATTCACATGTATGATTTCTTGAGGTTGTCAGTGTTGGGAGCTTCCCCAAGAATCTGGGCCAAGAATAGGTCCAAGACTACACATGAACTGTGACTGGGCCTCTCCATCCTGGATATAGACTTCTCCTTGGAGTCTAACAAAGGTTGTAGACACATGGCCAAGGAGAGGCAAGGTAGAGAGTGATCAAGTCACAGGTTTTGAGATCAAAGAAGCTGGTTTCATTTCCCAGAGCTGCTGCTTTCCAGAGGAACAACTGCAGGACTGAGAGTAAACTCTTCCAAGCATGATAAAATGATATATGTTCACATTGATTAAGCCTGATACAATGATAAATGATCACACTACAAATTACTAAGAACAGGACAGATATTCAAAAGTATTAGCACATCATAATAATGAGGATGAAGACCAGAACAATCCAATAAGAAGCACTTCTTAAAAAACAAAACAAAACAAATCAGAACACATACACACACACAATCCTGGGGAATTTGGGTTGGGTTGTTTGACCCAAGATTGCTAATAGATTCTGGAATCCTATAATAATAGTTCCTCAACGTTCGTCACTTGAGTTCAATCTTCCTTTGTTTGTTTCTCAGTTTCCTAGTAAACATTTTTGAGAAAGTCCAACCTTATTTTGGCTGCGTGAGGGGAGGGGAGGAAAGGAACTTGGCTGGAAGAGCAAAGAGGAAGCTAATGCATTCCTGGTGTAGGCTGCCACCCAGGCCTCCTTGGAGGAGATATGACAGGCTTGGTGGGGAAATCAGGGACCCAGGGTAGGGGATCTCTTGTCTTTTGAATCCCTACTCAGAGCTAAGCACTGTGTTAGTCTCATAAGGATTAAGGTGACATTAGGCGATATGACATTAGTTTTAAAATCTGAAGACTGTAAAATAGGTGAAGCCCAGATTTCCCAGGGGACAGTGAGTGACTGGGAGACCCTGAGAGTCCTAATGGAGTACCTTCCTCAAAGGATCTGAAAAGTCTTGTCTTTGCAGGTTGCGCTTGCATGAATCTACCTGGCCAGCCTCAGCTCCCAATACTGTATTGTCCCTGTCCTCTTCAAGTGCCCCAGAGGTCTGACCTGAAGCCCCCGTTCCTGCCTGTCTCTGCTTTAGCTGCCAGTGAGGACACAGAGGTACAAAGATGCGTACTGTTAACGTCCCTGCCTTCTGGAAGTCAGCAACTACTCTGGCCTTTGGAAGGTCATATAGACCTTAGTGGCTCACCCAGACCCTTTGATGTTTGTACTGGGTTTTCTGGGAGTTTCCCACATTGTCTTCAGTTTGCCTGTTATGTCGCCTCTTCCTCTCTACCCCATTGCCCCTCCGGCTCCCTTCCGGCAAACGCTTGGGAAGATGCCAGAGTTCCCTCTTCCCAGCGTGCGAAAGCTGCTAGTTGCTGAGCACCCTAGTCCTGACTGGCAGCTAGTAGCGTGCAAGGGGACAACCTAGTGATGGGATTGGTCATGGGGTGGGCGGTGACCCCAAGACGTGGCTGCTGATTGATGACCGCCTTGGCCTCTTGCTGACTCCTGGGTGACATCTGAATCTTCATGCGTTCAATGCTTCATCTTTGGTCTTCCTGCTTTCCTGAAATAGGGAATGACAAACAATCCCAGAACCGGAGCCACATGTCCCCAAATGCGTGTGGCTCAGCGCTGGTCATGTTTTTCCAATTATCCCTTGTTCTGAATGCCATAGCTAATACGCGTGTGTACACTCACACACATACCCAGGACAATTTGTAGCCAGACATTGAGGCTCCTCTCTTCCCAGAATGCTTCAAGACCTTGCCCCACCCAACCCCTCTGTCCCTACTCCACATTCGCTGCTTCCCCTGCCATAGCCCCTAGGCCCTGGGTTCACCCCTGCTCTGTGGAGGCCACTCTCTCAAGATGGGACATGCTGACTTGTGTGCTGCTTGGAATGCCTTCTCACCCATCTTGTGATCTCTGAATCCTGCGCTTGAAAACCCAGTGGGAGGCTGTCCGCCATGACAACCTCCCAAGGCCTGGAACTCCATGAGGTGGGAATTCCCATGACATGACAGGGTCCCAGTGAGCACCTGGCAGCCTTTTGAATACAAAGCCTGTCATCAAGCTTTATAAAAAGCAATATTTAGGACTGATGACAAAAGGAGAACAGGCTCATCCAAAGTACAGATAAGCATAAGAGAGAATACAAGAGCTGTTACACTGAGTTAACTGTGTCTGACATTTTCACAAGAGCCTGAAACACTCATTCACTCTTTTAGAGGAAAAAGATCTGAAGTCATACTGACATATGGCTTTAGAACAGCTTTCTTACACTCCACAATGTATTGTGAGCAGCCTTCCCCCAAGAATCCCTTTCCTAATGTCAAAAGATTCCGTGAATGACCACATAAGAGCATTTGTGCTCTTCAGAAAAAATTTATAATGGAAAATTTCAAACATACAAAATTGAGACAACCGTATAATAATCCCCCATGTACTCATATCCAGCTTCAATAATTATTAACATTCTCTCCTTCAAGTTGCATCCACCACTGACTTTCCACACACCCTCCCCCCACCTCCCCACCAACACCGGAGTATTATAAAGAGAAGCCCAGATACCGTTTTATTTCCCTGTAAACAGCGGCTGTCTTTGTAAGGCCTGCTATTTGAGAAAGCGCATTGTAAGCCAAAGGCGGTCTGCCCTCACGACCATTTTGAAATGAATCTGTGTTTCCTTTGTGACAGCAGCACTGATGATTTGAAAAATAGTCACACATATACGTGCAAGTTGTATTATTTATTCAGCCTTCAGTCGAGGCTTGTAGGGCATATGGATGTACAGATCCTTTGCAAGAGTTTCAGCCCTCAAGCCAGGCCCTGCTGGTCTGATCCACTAACTTAGGCATTCAATCAAAGTCAGTCTTGCCATTTTCCCCAGTTGGTTCACACATGTGCCTTTTCTCTCCTGACTACATCATTCAATCCTGAGGCCTGGGACCACATCAGCTTCTGTTCTGCACACATGGTTGTAAGCATCAGGCTCCATTCTATACTTAAAACTGCTACGCAGGAGGGTTTTGAGGGCCTCTGGGGTCTCATTCTGTCCTGGAGGAAACCCAAGGCCACAGAGGAGGAAGAACTTCCTCGGCACTGGAAGGACTGGAATTCTCAGATCTCCTGCTCTCCCAGCCTTTTGTCCCCACTTTGTTAGATTCCCATGAATGATCAGATGTGGGGAAAACATGATCTTGAGCTTGGTGCACTTAGCACCTTGGCTGACTGTTGTCCTGGCTCCTCATTGAGAGGGATCCAGGGAGGACTGGGAGCCTAAATTCTACTGTTCACCTCCTTCCCTTCCAGCTCTCCTGCCAGGGGAGTCATAAACATCAGGATAAAATTTGAAAGGGAAACACAGTAGTAGCTTAATCTTTGGAAGAATGCCCAGTATCTCCCCAAAACAGGACTTCCCCAATGAGCTGAGCTAGCTCTTGCCTGGAAGGGACACTTTTGTTCCCAAGTCATAGGGAGCAGTCCTATGCTGGGCAGATTTGGAATCTGCTTCTCCTCCCAACATTGGATGAGAAGACCTCAGGTAACCTGGCCCACATCCAGGCTGGGAAGTGGGCAACAGCTGCCTCTGCCCATGGGAGCCATGTTGCCACATGGGAAGTGAGAGCAGATGGAGGTAGGGGAGTGGTTGCCAGGCCTGCTTGACAAGGCTGAGTTCCAAAAACTGGGTTAGAAAAGAAGATGGCATGCAAATAAGCCCACCCACTGTGGAGCTTGACCAGGGCACTGTCAGCCTCTGACCAGAGTAACTGGTCTTTCAGGGGTGGCCAGCAGGCAGGTTGGTCTATGATGATGCCTCTTGATGTGCCAGCTTGGCAAGCAGCGGGGTCTGAATCTCTCACAGTCACACTGAACCATGGGGACCAGGCTGTTAGACCCTTCTCAGTATATTGGGAGGTTTGCTGATGACTCTGTAGCTGTTGTCAGTAGTCACTTTGTGGGGCTGATGGCTTTGGAAGCCATCGTATCATGTGTCTGCATTGTTAGAGTACTGCAAAAGCCTACGTAGCTGCTTCTGAACTTTCCTTGGCTCTCCTTCTGCCAGGAGTTTTAGATGTGTAGGAAGTTACTGTCTTCTTCTACCTTATTTCTTTCTGTCCATCCCCTGATTCACCTGTAAGCTGCTGATACCCACTGTGGGTCAGATGTTAGGCTCAGGCTTGTGGCTTCTCTGGTTCAGGACCTCCTGCATTTGCAGGGTGGTCATTGCACTAAAGCAGAGAAAAGGAGAGGATACAGGCAGAAAAGCCAAGGGATGATTGGCTGTCAGGTGTGCTTGTGACTCCATTGTGTCCCCCCATCACCTCTGAAAAACAAGCACCAACTGTGAAAGCAGCAACTGACACCAGCACAGCTCCCTGGATCCAGCACAAGTCTGGGCAGCTGTAGCCCAAAAGATGAGAAACACTGACTTGGCAAGATGTTTAAGGCCATTTTAAGAATGAACTGCTTAAGAATCCCAAACACAATAGTTTGTGCTTTGGCTTAGTACAGCACTTCCTACCTGTGTCACATACAAGGGTGGTCACATGTAACATTGCAACATTGTCCTTTATCACTCTTTATCCTCTCCCTGGGCCCCTCCCACTCCCTCTTCATATCCTAAGAAGCTGAGCATATTCAAATGGGTCCAACCATTGCATTTGTTCAATTGATTGTAAGAAATGTTTATTTGAAAAGTAGAGTTAGAGGGAGAGACACAGACTTTCATTGGCTGATTCACTCCTCAAATGACCACTTCAGGTAGGATTGGGCCAGGCCGAAGTCAGGAGCCAGGAGCTTCTTCCAGATTTTGCACATGGATGGCAGGACCCCAAACATGTGGATCATCCTCCACTGCCTTCCCTGGCCATTAGCAGAGAGCTACATAGGAAGTGGAGCAGCTGGAGCACAAATCAGTGCCCATATGGGATGCCAGCATATGGTGGGTGGTAGCTTTATCTGCTGTGCCACTACTCCAGCTTGCAAGGACTATTTATTAAGCATCTACCTTCCCCCTCCTCATTAAGAAACCTTCGTCCCAATTAAGATTCTACTATGATTGTAAGAGTTGGCATAGCCTTCAGCAACCTGAGGAAAAGACAAGCCCATTAGTGGCGCCATGTTCAGGTTCTTGACCTGGACTGGAGGGTCCTCCTGGAAGTTGAGATCATCTACCAGATGAAGTCTTGGACACACTTGAGTTAAGCTCAGAGTGAATGGAAGGGTGCAGCAGAGGAGAGAACATGGGCAAAGCTGGCAATGAGCAACGGGCCCAGCCTGCTCTGGTGTCAGAGCAGCCAGGCCTGGGTGGAAATCAAGTACAAATGCAGAAGAGTCTGACCTACAGGCTGCGGTGGGAATGTGGGAATGATGGCTCTAGGCCTGTTGTTACACACGTTGTGGGACAGTCGACCTGTTTTTTTTTGTGTGTGTGTGTGTGTGTGTGTGTGTGTGTGTGTGTGTGTGTGTGTATGTTTTTCATGAGGTAGGGAATTTGGGTCTGCATGTATTTTTAGCCTCATCTTTTCCGCTCTCTTCTGAGCAACGACTCTAAGAGCTTACAGCCTGAGGTCATCTGTTTTCCCAGTCCTTGCTTCAGGAGAGCAGATGCCAACACCACCACCTCACACGGAGGCTGCTGCCGCCCCGGCACTGACCCCAGGAGATCGACGTGGCCATTGGACCACAGGAGCAGCCCGCGGGAGGCTGGGCCGCAGCAGGCACAGTGCCCCTAGCGCTGCCAGCACATCACCACTGGGTGATGGCATGGCCCCATGTGAGAGTTCCTCTGAGGTCTGTGGGTAGCCTCACGTGCTCCTGAGCCAAGATGGGCACCCCTTGGGCTGGAGGGCAGTAGAGAGACCTGAGGTGCCAGACCTGGGTCTGACCTTGGCATACCTCGGCACTGTGGACATCAGCCCATGCTGTGGCGTAGGGGGTATTGCCCTTCCTATCTCACTAGGGACCCACTTGTTTGCCAGCACCAAGATCCATCCCTGCCTCTGCACAGGGAGGGTTTGCCAGGACTCTGCTTCCTTCACTCGAGCATCCGCACCACTCCCAGCCCCTCCTGCCTCACCCCCTGCAATACCTCCCCTCTAAGCCTACAGCCTAGCCTGAAGCCACTTGTCTGTGTTCTAGGCACATGTGTTCAAGTTCACAGTAAATGCAACTCATGGAGAAACATGACCCAAGCCACTCAGAATGTTCCCTCCACAACTGAGCCCCTTTGGCCTTCTTGCTTCTGTCAGCAGCACCACCCACCGGCCTCCTCTGGGCTCCAGCTGTCACGGTGGCCAGGGTGAGAACAAAACAGGCTCATTCTTTGGCCACGTGTCTTCTGCCTGTTTGTGACATCTGCCATCTCAATTCCAGACTCATTGGTGCTGCTCTGTGTGGCCCCAGTGGCTACCTGTGAGCCCTCCCTACACTGTCACTCTATAAACATTTCCCACCTCTTCAAGTGTCACCTCTTTTCTTATCTCATGCAATCTCAAGTTCTTCTATCCCAGCTCAGCTTCAGCTCATCCTGGGCATCCACGACTGCTCTCCTTTCTCTACGGTGGATTTTGACTCTGGCAAAGATTTTACTATCCGAAGGCCAACTTGCCTCCAGGACTCGAAGTCGATGAAACCTGCCTGCTTGTAATTGTCCTCTGAGATAGTTTCTAAGGTGTGTAAGAAAATCAGCCTCACTTTGCCAATGTCATATGCGTTGTCTTTTTCTTTTGTCCATGATGCACCTGTATGGCTCAGGTGTGTGAACTCAGTTCTTCTGCTAACCCTGGAACAAGACATAAAGAGGACACAGCTGTGAAGGACAAATAAAAGGCCAAGGAGAGTTTCTGGGGGGTCAGGAAGGTGTGATTCCTGTTGGGGAGGGAGAGGGGCGAAGGCAGAGCAGAGAGGGAGGGTGGGGGCCCACAGCCCTGTTCTTAGAGGCTGGGCCATGAGGTGGAAGGCATCTGGGAAGAGTCTCTGAGCCAAAGCCACCTGGCTGATGTGTTCTTGATTTCCAGGAAGGGGCCGGCATAAGGACTGCCGTGGAGCCCAGCCATCGGCCGCAGTAGGCCTTGGGAAATGTGTGAGCTCAGCCCAGTGTGGGTCTGGAAGGGTAGCTGTGGGAGCTGTCCATCCTGGAGCTCACCACAGCAGAAGTTCCGAGCCTTTTCAGTGCTGCTGAGCAAGGGTTTGGGTGAGGGCTCACTCAGACTCCGAATCATTCCAAAACTAAACAACTTAAAGCTGATATTATAAGGATGCGCTATGTTTTCCCAAATTCTCCAAGAGAAATAAATTTACCTTCAGTATCATACTGAGGCTTTGTCACCATCAGTATAACCATCACTGCCAGCATCCCCATCATTGCCACTAAAACTACCTTAACTACCACCGTCGTTATTGCCATCACCATTGCCAACATAATTGGCACGACTCCTGCTGTCACCACACTACCAACAACACTGCGGCTGTCACCATTATGGCCACATCAGCAGCAGCACTGCTTCATCACCAGCATCACTGTCATAATTGCTGCCACTATGACCACCATCCCCACTATGATGTCAGAGGGCATGGAATAGAGGAAAAAGATCTGATAACAAGACCTGCTTCTTGGGCCCTCACCCCATCTCTGCTCATATTTGCTGGGGGGATCTCCATTTCCTCTCTTAATCTTTGTGAATTTTCAAATCAGGGATCCTTTTAGCAAGTAATTACTCTTTCTGTGGATCCAGTATCTCCTATTGAGGCAAAGAGTCGTTTGAGGTTCTTTTAAGTCTTCCAAAGTACCATTAATGAGGCCGAGGAATCGTGGTGTTGTCTGATGATTGATCAAATTCAAGACTTCATGAAAATAGCAGTCAGAAGGTCGCTGCAGAATGGAAAGTGATTTTGTCCTACTTGGATTGCCCAAGGACAATATAAGGGATTTCGGATCTTATCCAGGCCCTATGTGGGTCAATAAGTTATATATTTTTTTTAATTATTTTTATGGAAAGGCAGATTTTTTTACTAAGAGAAGAGACACAGAGAAAGGCCATCTGTCCTCTTGTTCACTCCCCGAATGGCCACAACGGCCTGAGCTGAACCAATTTGAAGCCCAGAGCTTCATCGGGTCTCCCACATAGCTGCAAGGTTCCAAGGACTTGGGGCATACTTTGCTGCTTTCCTAGGCTGTAAGTAGGGAACTGAATTGGAAGTGAGCAGCCAGGACGTGAACCAGCACCCAAATGCGATGCTAGTACTTTCAGGCAGAGGATTAGTCAGTTGAGTCATCGTGCCTGTCCCCCAGCAAATGCCTTTCTAAACTCAATGACCTCAGGAATAGAGAAAATTCAGTGGAGAATTTGAGGCCCAGGGAGAACAAGGCCTCCTCTGCTGGTGGCAGAGTACAGGGTGGCTAAGCTGACCTGCGATTCCTGGCAGCCAAGTGTTCTCTGGAACTGCTAGAGCAGGATGGTGCCTGGGGTGGGGCCTGTCTGGGATGGGGACAGGAATGTTGCTAGAGTACAGCTCAAGGGTGAAGTGAAGGCCATAGGCTCTGGGTGATGACAGAGGCAGCTGCCACAAGCCAGAGTCCCAGCCACATCTGCACTGCTGATTGCACAACCCGGCTGTCGGCTGGGCCTTCTGGCTCCCCAGTGGGATGGGCTGGCTGGGAGACAAGAGGAGGGTGGGCTGGAGGCCTTGGGAAAATTCAGCACCTGCGCATGGGTCTGGTGATCCCTCTTCCTTTTAGAAAATGCCCTGGCTGAGGGTGAAAGTAGGAGTAGAAAGTTGAGAGAGACTTCTCACTTTTTACTTCTCTCTCTTTCTCTCTCTCTCCCTCTATTTTCTCTCTGTGACTCCCATGTTCCTAAAAAGGGAATTTCCATAGTTCCCTTCCCACTCATCCTCATCCTAGGGACTGGACAAGGGTGGAGGGTGAACTGAGGGGCAAAGGCAGATGGAAATCCCCTTAAAGTTGGCAGTTGTGCGTGGGTGCCATGTGAGGACTGACACTACTGTCTGTGACTTCAAGTCCATTCCAGGAAGAAGGCATTCTTGGCTCCACCCACAGAGTCCCTCTACACCCAAAGGCTCCTGTTGCCTGGAAGCTGGAAGAGTTCTGATCCTACACTGGAGATCCTCTCTCATCCACCTGTCCCTCCACTGACCCTTTCCCCATGATTACAGAGGCCCAGGTACTTGGGACATGCTCCATTGCCCTCCCAGGCACATTAACAGGAAACTGTACTGGAAGCAAAACAGATGCTGGTGCCCACATGGGATACCAGTGCAGCAGGTGGCAATTTAACCCATTATGTCACAGTGCTGGCCCTATCCTACTACTGCTCCTTCATTTGGAAGCATGATTTTAAACTTTCTCTCATCTGGATGTGCCTTCTGTGTCACCATCCCATTTAAAGGGTTGAGACGACAAGTGAACACCACACATCAGAGGTGGCATGGAGCCTATAGCGCCTTCTTTACTGATGATATTCCAAATTCTCCATTGCACAGACATACATATTTTGTGTGTCTGTTTGCTTTCTTCTAAGCTTGTTGTCAACTAAAATTCTTACAATCTTTACATATTAGTCTTCTATATCCTGAAATATTCTAAATAGTTCATTACAATTGCCTTATAATGTCAACCAAATCATTGGCTTCCTAAAACGTCTATAGTAAATTATCTTAAACACAGTCATGTAGGAGCAACATTGAATGCATTAACTTATATCTTTAGATATCAGAAGTTCCAAAAAGAGATTTACTGTGCTATAATCTACATGTGTGTCACAGGAAAAGAATCCCTTTTCTTACCTTTTCCAGTTTTTGAAGCTGCTCGCATTTGTTGGCTCATGGTCCTTCCTCCATCTTTTAGCCAGCAGCGTGGTGTATACAAACCTTTATGCCACTTGGCTTCTATCAACCTATCTCCTTTCCTGGCTTACCAGACAATTCTTGCGATTATGTGATCACACCTGCAAAGTCCTCTTGCCAGGCAAGATAACAGAGCGACACATGTTGAATTAATTATTCTGCCTATATTAACCTTTAAAGTTGCTTTGGCTCCGGGTTCTATCACTAAGTTTTTAATTCCTATTAATATTACAGCATCCTCTGTCCAATTTATTAGCATCCAACGTATTCTCAAAACTGTTGAGGAAGAAAAGGACTAAAAGAGATTAGATTCTTCCACAGGCTGTGACTGATTATAAGCATTTTTTAGTAAGGATTATTCATATAATTAAAAGTCTATTGGCCGGTATCTCTTCCTCTCTTCCCTCCCTCTACTTCTTGCTTTTGTTCTATATTCCCTCTTTTCACCTTTTTTTTTTTCTTCTGTATGTCCAATTTGCGCAAACACTGAACTCAACTACAAAATACAGACAGGGACAAGATAGAAATTGTCCCTTCTATATTGATCTTCTGTTATAGTGGTTATAAATCTTAAAAACAATTATTTCTGTTAAGATTAGAGTTAGGTATTCCTACTAGAGATCCAGCTTTAGTCCCTACACATTCATTCTGTATCTACAACCTGCCAAACACTTGCACTGCCTGGAATGCTCAACTTCTGTACACATGAATCACCCCTCCCTCCTTTACGCCCAAGCCACCCCTTTTGGTGAGCACAGTCGTGATTTATGCTTCCCATCCTTCATGCCACTATGGCTTCTTTTCTTCTCTCCACTTCACCTTTAACCATCTCATATGCTCAGTTTTTATTGTCTGTTTCCTCCAATAAGAGTAAAAGCTCCACAATAACAAGGATTTTTCCCCCTCTTTTGCTCACTGCTTTACCCCAAATGCTGAGTGTGGTGCTTGACACATAGTGGACACTTAATAGGCACTTATGCTGAGTGAATCTCTGGACAACGGATCTGAAAACATACCAAGTTGGTGAATAATGCTCTGAGTCATTTGGAAGCACTTAAGAAGTGCTCATGGGATGAATGATTGCTGTGATTTTATAAATTGCCCAGGTAACAGGAGAAAGGTAAGGTGAGATCTCTGAGGCACAGTTAGGATGGTGTATGTTCTTTTTAAATCATTTTATTTATTTTATTTAATTATTCTGTGATACAGTTTCATAGGCTTCGATGTTTCCCTTCTCCCCTCCCCAAATTCTTACCCCCCACCACTGATTTCCCTCATATCATTACAATACTATAGTCCTTCATAATCAGTCATAAGTCCACCATTCTGCTATTTAAGCATATTCTGACGTTGTAAGTATGGACAATGACAGGGAGACCAGCATCCTATTGTCAAGAGACATTCAAAAGTTTCATTCAGAGTCCATCTTTGATTTAGAGGTAGAGATACATAGTGCATTGTATCTTCACATCTGCATGTGGTAGTCTCTACTACACAGCTAGTGTACATCTCTATAATTGAAAAGCTATGAAATAAAATAAAAAAAGAGAAAAATAGAAAATTTACAACTGCATGAAGTTAAATATGCTACTAAATGACCAATATGTTGCTGAAGAAATGAAAAAGAAAATCAAAAACTTTCTTGAAGAAAATGATGCTACTGTACAACCTATGAGTCAGTGAAGAAATTTAATAAGGAAAAAAACTTTTTTAAAGAAAAAGAAATAAAAACAAAAATTTCAAAACCCAAGAGATGTAGTGAAAACAGTATTGAAAGGGCTGTTGCTTTACATCTTGCATGACGGTTGCCTTATCTCAGAAAGAACATATGATATTTGTCCTTTTGGAATGGACTTGTTTCACTGAGCATAATGGTTTTTGGGGGGACCATTTAGCTGCAAATGGTAGAATTTCATTCTTTTTAATGGCTGGGTAGTATTCCACGGAGTAGATCTTTATCTATTCCTCTTTTGACAGGCATCTGGGTTGTTTAGACGTCTTTGCTATTATAGATTGTGTGCTGTAAATATAGGATTATAAATCCTTTTTCATATACAGATTTCTTTTTCATATATTCACAGAAGTGAGATAGTTCGGTCATAAGGCAGATGAAGTTTCAGTTCTTTTAGCATTCTCCATACTGACTTCCATAGCGGTCGCACTAGCCTAGACTCCCGCCAACAAGCTAGCAGGTGCTGTTAGTGTAGGCCAATCTCACTGGAGTTAGGTGGAACCTCAGTGTGATTTTCACTTGTTTTTCCCTGACAGCTAGGGAGTCTGAGCATTTCTTTCATCTGTCTATTAGCCATTTGAATTTATTCTTTTGCAAAATGTCTGTACATTTTCTTCACCCATTTCTTCACAGGTTCGTTTGTTTTGCTGTCATTGAGTTTCTGAAGTGCTTTGTAAATCCTGAAATTAGTTCCCTATCAGTTTTGTAGCGTTCAAAGGTAGCCAGAGGCAGATGGAACTCCTGTCCTAGGCTGTGTTCTGAGATTTACAATCAGAATTGGCCATGCAGCAAAGTCATCATCAGACTTTCTGTCATTCCCTGGATGCCCCAGTAGTAGGGTGAGGTAAATTGGAGAAATTGTTCAGCTCTAGGATTGGACCTAGAACACAAAGTTTACCAGGCAAACAAAAAGTGAAGCCAGGAATGCTTGGATAGCAGGTGTTAGTCAAGGAGATAGGAACCTAGATGCTATCATCATTCCCCAGGGCTGTCACTCAAAACGAAAGTCAACACCCTACAGATCATTCTGAACATTCACTGACTTTTTCACCAATAAATTTTTGTTAGAATGCATCCACAGCCATGTTTCTTCGTTTACATTCTATCAGTAAAGTTTTATGGAAATTCAAAAAAAAAAAAAAGATTTCCCCCCATTCTGTTGGTTGCTTCTTTACTTTGTTGATCATTTCCTTTGCTGTACAGAAGCTTCTTAGTTTGATGCAGTCTTATTTGTCTATTTTGGCTTTGATAGCCTATGCTTTTTGGTGACTTTTCTAAGAAGTCTTTCCCAATTTCTATATCTTGGAGAGTGCTTTCTGTATTCCACTAATAGTTTGATAATTTCTGGGTATAGATTTAGGTACTTGGTCCATTTAGAGCTGATTTTTGTATAAGGTGAATGGTGGGGGTCTTGCTTCCTACTTTTGCAGGTTGCTATCCAGTTGTCCCAGAAATGTTTGTTGAAGAGACCAGACTTTTCCCCTGCATTATTTTCAGTTCTCATCTCGGAGATTAATTGACCGAACATGCTTGGGCTCCCTTCCTGGGTTTCTATTCTCTTCCATTGATCTTCTTCTCTTTTTCTATACTAGTAACAGACCTTTGATGACCACTGCTCTGTAGTATGTCTTGAGGTCTGGAATTGTGATTCCTCCAGCTTGATTTGTATTCTTCAGGATAGCTTTGGCTACTAGTGGTCTCTTATGTTCCCATAAACTTTGAATCATTTTTTCTATTTCTGAGAAGAATGTTGTTGGGATTTTGGTTGGGATTGCATTAAATTTTTATATTACTTTTGGTACTATGTACATTTTGGTGGTATTGATCCTGCCAATCCAGGAACATGTTAAGTTGCTCCATCTTTTAATGTCTTCCATTTCTTTTTAAAAATGTTTTTTTAATTTTTCGTTGTGGAGGTCTTCCACACCTTTGGCTAGGTTAATTCTGAGGTATTTGAGGTTCCTTTGGCGGATGTTCTTTTACTCTTTCAGGTTTTATTTCTGTTATATGACATGGCTGTGGCTTGTTAGGATGATGGAAGGAAGGCTGCTGAAATTGAGAAAAGATTATGAGATACTATCAAAACATCCTCTTTGGAGGTAGTTGGGGGACACTCATGGGGCAAACACTGTCTCATCATTTAAATCCCTTAAGACTGTGTGTACTAGCCTGCCAATTTCTGTCTTGTTTACACTGCTCTTTACTTCAAGGCTGAATTGGGGGTTTCTGATTCTGGAAGAAAACAGAAAAACATCACAGAAATATATTCAATATTTATTGAATTTTTGAAGAATATAAAAGACCATAGAGATAATTATCTTGTTCAGTTAAGAAAAAATATGTGCTTTCTATTATCTCTGTGTGTAAAGATTTATCTGTCAAAATAATTAATGGGAAATAAATATTTCTAAAAATTGCTATTTCTAGATGTTGGGATTGTGCTTTCACTTCTTTTGTTTTTGCTTACCTAAGTCTATGATTTTGGATTTCGCTATTCTTTTATTTAAAACCCATATTATGGGGCCCGCTGCTGTGGTAGCCTAGCAGCCGAAGTCCTCACCTTGCACACACCAGGATCCCATATGGTTGCTTGTTCTAATCCCGGCGATGCTACTTCCCATCCAGCTCCCTGCCTGTGGCCTGGGAAAGCCGTCGAGGACGGCTCAAAGCCTTGGGATCCTGCATCCATGTGGAAGACCTGCAAGAAGCTCCTGTCTCCTGTCTTCGGATTGGCACAGCACCGGCTGTTGCGGTCACTTGGGGAGTGAATCGTTGGATGGAAGATCTTCCTCTCTATCTCTCCTCTCTGTGTATCTGCTTTTCCAATAAAAAATAACTAAATCTTAAACCTATATTATGGAAGAAAATTTTGCTGTCAATTTAAATGCTATGCCTCTATGACTAATCTCCCTTCAATACTTTTAAATAATGTTCTTTTTATCTTTTCAATTCTACAATTTTACCATGAAATATGAAATTTTTTGTTTGTCCTGTTTTAATTCTTATTTCCTGGATATGGAAAGTCATGTATTTTATCAAAACATGAATACTAGTTCTTCAAACACTGCCTCTCACTTTGTTCCTTCTACTTTCAGAAACTTCTATTAGTAACTGATGATTTGTCTTTCGATCTCCTCTCCTAAACTCATATCTGCATTTTGCATTTATTTTTATTCCATCTTCAATTTGATTAATATTCTTAGAACCATCCACTGTTTATCAGTTCTCTTCTATGTTTAATATGCATACTCATTGGCTTTCTAAATTTGATGTTTTCTTTCTGAAATTCTACTTGGCTAATTTTCATGGTTTTATGATTTCAGAGAATATTTGTGTTCTCAGCTCATGTATTTATTTAGTCTTTAAGAACTAAAACCTATGTATTTTGAAGCATCCTTGTGACAGCTCTGTTCTCTGAATTCATAGTGGACTAATTCAAATACTTGTTTTCTTTACTAACTCTTGTTTGTGTCAGAAGTTTTTCTTTATGAGTTTCATTTTCAGAATGTCTGCATTTACAGGACTCTAGAGCTGTTGGGTTGAGCAGTTGTTTATCAAGAATTTTGTGTTGGCTTTTGCTAGGTTTTCTAGAGCTAGCACAGAGATGATCCTTTAAGAAAGTAAGCATGAAATCCAAACCTGATAAGAAATGAAATGTTCAGAATTCTCACAGCACTTTTTTTTTTCATATAGACCACAGAAGAGTAATAGATGGTTATAGATTACTCTATTCCATCCTGTACTAAGGGTATGTCAAAGATTCTTGCACTGTGAAGTGAGTTACTTTCCAATTTCCTAGTTTCCAGAAGTGCAGTCTTGTCCCACATTTCCACATGCAACCCAGGCATCATTGTTTCTGAACTTGAAAGATCCCATTAAATCCTAACTTTTTAGCATGGTGGGGACTCTACCAACAATTTCTACGTGATGGAAAATAGAAATTTGATGGTTTTCTTCAAGGTACTTTGATCACTCTTCCAAACACTTTATAGAGATATTACATTGGATTCTCAGAGTCACACTAAAATAGCATTGTTTTCCAATTGCCGAAGGGGAGGAAAAGGGTTAAAGAAGTTAAGTAATTTCCCCCAAGGCCATAGAGCTAGTCAGTAGCAGACAGACTTTAATACATTTGATCAGTTCCACACCATGTTTCACTGTGTGTGTATTTATTGATTTAAAATCCTACCTCTTTCCATATTATCCTGTTTCTAAAAGAGTGGCGGCCAGGTTGTTCAGGCCTCTGTCCTCTCAGGCCTCCCTCTTCCCAGACACCAGGCTTGCTGCTTCTCTGGTCTCCCACCTTCGGAAGCGTTGTTCATTGTTTCCTGTCCTCTTTTCTAGAGACTCCTTCTATTCTGCTTCTTTTTTTAATATCTCCTCCTCCTTTCCACATTTTAAGGGTAGATCATTTTCCCCCTCCCTCATCTTATCTTGATTATTGTTTTATGCTTGTCTCTTCCTTGTATGTGACCCTATACTTCTTTCCTTTTTTTGTAATTGGAAAATCAGATATGCAGAGAGGAGGAGAGGCAAAGAGGAAGATTTTCCTTCTGTTGATTCACTCCCCAATTGGCTGTAACAGCCAGAGCTGTGCCAATCCAAAGACAGGAGCCTATTCCAGGTCTCCCACGTGGGTGCAGGGTCCCAAGGCTTTGGGCCATCCTCGAAGGCTTTCCCAGGCCACAGGCAGGGAGCTGGATGGGAAGTGGAACCGCCTGGACTTGAACCCGTGCCCATATGGGATCCTGGCATGTGCGAGGTGAGAACTTTAGGTGCTAGGCTACCATGCTGAGTGTGACTATACTTCTAAGAATGACTCTTAAATGTCCATCTTCAGCTCATATCTCTTACCCCAACTTTAGACCCCTATGCTTAATCAACTGAATGATTCATCAAGACCTGAAATTCAGGACACCCACACCCTTTACTCCTGAACTTTCTCCACAAGACATCACAGACAGCACTCCATTGTTTCCCACCTGTGAAGAGAGGACTAATCTTATACCCTTGATGGATTGCACATCATGTAACAATCCTCAGATTACAGGGCTCCTGTACTCTTCCATGCCTACCCTTGGTATTTTCCTTGAGGACCTCATTTTCTTTCTCTTACTTTCAGCTTTCAGAACCTTTCCAAATCCTTTTGGTCCACCTTAAATTTAACTCCTGATCACTGTCCCCTCTAAACAAGCCCTAGCACTTAGTCATAGATGCCACTATGTCCCATATCTTCTTGCTCTTACAATTCTAATGCATTCTAGATCAATTTGCAATGGTCAGGTCCCACATTGATTGTCCTGGTCAGTTTTTCTGGTCATTGGTGGCGTTATTCTCAGTTCAACAGGCTAGAAGTACAGGGTATTAACACTTCCTGAAAACAACTTCAATTAGTAAATACCCTGCATCTCTGCTTTTTAAATTAGTGAATGAGTGCCTTACATCATTCCTCTAGGACTTCTGGGTGGAATAAAAATCTCAACTATTCAGAGGTGGCTGTTTTGTTATGGTATCTACTCACTGCCCTTCATTTCCCACCCTGCCGCAACTCCCCCCACCCCCCGCCTGCATGTCCTCAGTGCTATTACTGGCATTTCTTGGAAACATTTCTCAAACTACTTCATTCAAATACTTTCTCAGGGCCTATTGCTAGAAACTAACCAGGATGCAATTGTGTGTGTTTCTCCCTGCATGGTCACACCCAGATTTATTGTCTAACCTGTTTGTTCTTCCACCTGATGTTTCAGCAGACTATTTTCTTATAAGGCTGGGTTGGGTTTTGTTTCTCTCCTATGCCCTTGCGAAGTTCGTGTCATGAAGGAGAAGGGTGACATAAGAAGGCATTGGTGTCTACAGAGAAGTAGTAGGACTTATTTGTGCTGTGCCTTGCATGCAGTAGGAGGACTCTGACCAGATCCTATAATGTGTATGGTGTGTGTGTGTGTGTGTGTGTGTGTGTGTGTGTGTGTGTGTGTGTGTGATGCCACATCCAAACACATGCAATAAACCAGAATCTTGATGAACACAGTCACATTCTGGGCCTGACAACTCCATCTTATGCCCCAGGGAGGCTTTCCTTCACTACTACAGCCTCACAGGGCTTCCCCAAGCCAGCAACAGCCAAAACCCCATGCCCTGACCACTTACTGCCCACTGGTACCTATCCTTTGTGAACCAGGAGGCTAGGCCCAGTCCCCCTCCTCCTCTTCCAGGGACCAGACAGTAGAGTCTAGCCTCCTCTGTGTCTGAACCCCTGGGTCAGGAACTTCCCAAATGTCTGCCCTGGGATAGCCCCTGTCTTCACCTCTGAGTCAAACCTGACTCACTCTGGGCCTTCCCCCTCTGTCCCCTTATGACAGGCCTAGCAGCCCCATGGGGCTGAGTGAAGAATGTGTTTCAGGGCATCCACATTGACCTCCACTTTCCTGTAGGCCTGGATTGTACCATGCCTCCTTTCCCAACCAATGCACCAAATTCACCCTTAGGCTGCTCAGTGAGAGCTGCTAGCAGTTCTGGCCTTGGAGCAGGATTAGGCTATGTCAGAACTTCTCAAGGGGGTGGAAACAAAGATAGAATACCCCAGGCAGCCAGAGATGGAGGCCAACAGGAGGCTGGGATGTCTTCCTATTATCCCTTGAGGCAGGGATCTCAGTCTGCTCTTGCCCAGCCTATTCACGGGGACACAGGACTTCTGTAGCCAAGTTCATGAAGATAAGTAGCATTAAAGAGAGGCTGATAGAAGTGTAAAAGATGGAAACTGGTCTGGCTTGTGAAGAACTCTCCATGACAATTCTTGACTATCCAGTGCTGGCCACCTGTTCTGAGACCAACCTCTGCTAGGCTGCTTCTAGCAGAACAGAAAAGAAGCCATTCTTGCCCACAGGAGGGAGAAGTTGTATCTGCAGGTATCTTCTCTCTCTTCTGCAGGATGTCTCCCAGGATCCCCTCCCACTCCCTAGGGCAAGAGCCAGGGAGACCCTTCTGGAAAAAGTTCAGCTCTTCTTTATCCTTAACTCAGAATACCTTACCTTGATCCCTTCCAACTACTTTTGGAGTCTGCTTCAATGCTACCTCCTCACATAACCATTACCCTGATGAGAACTCAGTCGGTATCTTCCACAGGATGGGAAACAGGAATATATAGAAACTTGATGGGTTGAGTTTCAGAACCTACAGGCTAAATCATGTCTTTTCTAATACCACTTCACTCCATTACTATCCCTCAGGAATTATGTTCTTTAATACATATTCGCTAGAGTCTCATTTCCCTGAGAGGAAGATGCTGTCTTGTTCCCTTTGATATTCCTGGCATCCAGACAGTGCCCAGAACACAGGAGGAATTATTCTGGGATATGTTAAAGGGATGACTCCAATTCTGGGAGACTTGGTCTTTAGGGAGGGAAGTGGTAGACACACACGGAGGGTTTAGAGAGCAGCTGGGAAAGGAGGCATGATTTCATCAGCTGAGTCTTCCTGGAGTATATAAGCTTTATACAAGGCCCAGGGTGATGGGAAAAGTTGAGTTGGTGAAGAGACAGTGATCTACCACTCATGACACTCATGAATTGGCAAACCCACCCAAGGGTTATCACAGAAGTGACTTTGTTGTGAAAGTGATCTCTCTGTGCCTAACTTGTTATGTGTCACTCTGCAGTGCCCTCCACCATCTTGTGATGCAGCAGAATGCCTCTATGAGATGCCAGCATCTTGCTCTGGGTTCCCCAGACTCCAGAAAAGCTAGCTATATGAGCCTCAATTCTTCTTCTATTACCCAGGCCAGTATTCAGTAACAGCAACAGAAAATGGGATAAGGCAGGTATGAAAGAGGGGACGATATTCACGTGGGGACAGATGGGGAAACCAAAGTCCTGAGATAAGACAAGCTTATCTTGTTCAAACATGTGACAGCTAGCTGGCCTGGCTGAATTGAGAGCAGACAGGTAGGTATGTGAGGTCAGATGATGTAATGCTCTGGTTGGGGGTCTTGATTAAGAATTTTCACTGTATCTTGAGAGATGATAGAAGCCTACTGGAAGGCTTAAGCAAATGTGGTAACATAATCCTATTTATAGCTTAAGAGGATCACTCTGGGCACTCCATGGAAAACAGGTTTGGGTTTCACATGAGGCAGGATATGATCAAGGTTTAGACTAGGGTCGTGGTAGAGATGTTTAGAAGTGAGGTGAGCAGATTATAGAAACATTTGAAAGGACTTTGTAGTAGGGTGATGTGGCAGGTGAAGGAGAAGGAACCCACAGGTAACTCACAGGTTTCTCTCATAATGTGGAGGTGCCTGTGTCATAGACAGGGGGCAGATGTTGGGACAAGATCAATAGATCAACTGTTTGGGAGAAGCTAAGGCAAATGCATCTGCAGTATGCTCAAGTAGAGACTTCTAGAAGTCTGGAGCATAGACGAATGCTCTGAACATGACAGCAAACTTGACAATCAAAGCATATAATATTAAAAGCCACAAGATTTCTGCGGCTTTCCTCCCAATTAACATAGAAAGATGATGGATTCACCAACGGTGAATGCCTGCTTCCAAGTCCAGTCATCAATAGGAGTGAGGATGAAAGGCTGAAAACAGCTCAGTAAAGAGGCACAATCTCCTATCTGCTTCTTTGGAGAATTTGGTGCTGAGAGAGACTGGGAGAAGCCATTGGATGGCAGAATATAGTAGCAAGGGGCAGAAGCCCTGTAGGGCTGCATCAGGGATGAACTGTGGCAGGTTACCCAACCCAGAAAATTGTCTCCTTCAGTCCCTCTTCTCTGCAGTGTGCCCTTATAGTCAGCACAGTGGCTAGGAGGACATACAGGTTGGACAACAAGTCTAGGTTTGGATGAATGGCCCCAGGAGAATAAGCTCAGACTCAACTCCCTGATCCCAAAGTTCTAAAACCACTGACCTGAATAACACTGGGCAAAGCTTTGCTGGATGCTAACTATGAAGCAGTGATTACTCAGTGCTCCTGGCAGTGTTCCTGGCAGAACACTGACTGAGATGTGTGTCCCAGGTCATATCCAGTGCAGGGTTATTCCCAAGTTTCATTTCTCATCCCCTCTCCCAACCACAGAATGAACCTCTACCAATCACTCAAGCCTAAGTTGGATCTAAATTCTTGTGTGGCAGGGACCTATACTCTTCCCCAATATCTGTTTTCCCTCTTCTAAGTGCATGGGGCAATGGCAATTCCCCATCCTGTGGAGTGGTCATGTGATTTGCTATGGTTGATAAGATGTGAGCAGAAGGGTGCATACTTCTTTTAGAAAAATCTAGTTGGCCATGCTCAACTTTCCCACCTCTCTCTTCCACTGTTAGGGCAGCACCTGTGGATATAAAGGGACAAGGTGAAGACTACTCAGAAGAACTGCCCTGGGCAGTTACCCAGGCCTCTGCTATGTTAAGGTGTTGATATGTAAGAGTAGCTACTGAATTATAACTTGGATTTTTTGATTGATTCCATGGAGATCACAGGGGCCCACTGTGAAGGAAAATAGAAAGTGATAAAGAAGAGCCAACTAAGGCAAATGAAATCCCTTTGGGGACTTAACTCTCATAAGCAAGAAGATGTTCATTAGGAAAGTGAAAGTGAGAGGAATTTTGATAAATTACATATAGCTGCTGTCTATATAGCCCAGTGAGATTTCCAAAAGCTCTAAGGGAAATAAGGAGCCATTCATTAATCTGGATGCTCAGTTGGCTCCTCTCCATTTATTAAGTCAGACGCAGTTACTTGTCAAGTGCTGAGCACGAGAGATTTAAAAAAAAAAAAAGCAAGCCCATCACATTTGAGAAAGAAGTCAATAGCTTAAGAGAGCAGAAGCTCACAACCCTAGAATCTTTTGGAGATGATACAGGAAGACCTTGAATGGTCACGATGAGGAGAGGAAAGAGAAAGAGTTCATCTCAGAGGAGGAGCATGTGGACTCAAAAACTGGAAAGACGATGACAGCCTAGGCTTAAAAAATTCAGTTACGTCTCTTAGTTGCTGTTCCAGCAGCATTTATTGAGTACCTACTGTAGACTGGGTGCTGCCCTGCATGTTAGGAAGATACAAAGGTACATAGGGAAGGTCTGCAGAGAATCAGTAATTGCACATAAAGGAGGTGAATGTGTAGTAAGAACTATCCAGAAGAAATTAACAAGGAGGTGTGGCTTTACAGTTATTTTTGGAAGATTAAATTTGCTCACCTATTCATGCAATCCTACATTTGTGTTCTGGTGAATTTGGAAGGAGGCTGTCTGGGAGGGGCCGTGCCCACATGGAAAGGCCTAGAGTGAGGCTAGACTGAGGCGGCATCCACCCAGGGTCACAGTGGCTTTTCAGCCAAGGGGATTATGCATCCTGGTCCTGGGGGAAGCCCCCACCCCCCAGCACAGGCAGAAAAGTATTCCCAGACAGCAGGTGTGGGCATTGGAAGGAGATAAGTGATAGTGTCTGAAAAGATGGCGGTCCAGTCAGAAACAGGAGCAAAGAGGGCAGGGAAAGGCCTTGGGCACGAGACTGGGTCCCTTTTACAGCTTCCATGTGATTGGTGCTAGTTGCAGGAAGGAGTATGCACACCAAACAAATCATGTGTGGTTTTAGCATCACAGAAAAAGAACTACATTTAAAGAAGAAAGAGAGAGAGACACACAGAGAGAGAGATGGCTCAGATGCTTTATCAGATTGGGCAGTGATGATCTCCTCAATCATGACTATGGCATGTCAGCCCTTGTGGCCCACGAGTGAGCAAGAAGGTTGTGCAGCGTGGTGGGCAGCCAGTTCCTGATCACGCGGGGGTGAGCTTCCCTGCTTGGGCCACCAGACTGCCTGGCTCCTGCCTCAAAGAGGGTGAGAGCTCCCAGAACCTTCTGAGGCTACTGTGGACAAGGCCAGACCAGGCAGCCCAGCCTCTGGGGGCCCCGAAACCCTGGCTGGGCCCTGTTTCCCCTCTTCTCAGGCCAGGACTCCAGGGCCTTCATGGCACTTCTCACATGTGTGTGTGATTTCTTGGTTTACGTTGGTCTTTTTCTGCCTTTAATTAAATTCCCTTTGGATAAAATCCATCTCCACAGAACCAAGGGATTAAAAGTTTTTTGTTTTTGATTTTTTTATTTTGACCCCATCTGTGCCATGGCTTGGGGGCCCCTCATGATGGATTTTCATGCTGGAGACAGCAGCTGATTAAGCTGTGTGTGTGTGTGTGTGTGTGTGTGTGTGTGTGTGTGTGTGTGTGTGTGTGTGTTGGGTGGTGTTGACTAAGGTGACAATTAGGGGCCACTTACCCTAAATGCCCACCCTCATGAAGCTTCCCAATGGCCTGGAGTTCCAAACTCTCCTCTCCCTTCCAGCCCTTCCCCTCTCTTCCTGTGTGGCCGCATCCCAACCCCTTCACCCATCTTCAAAAGGGGAAGACAAAGCCGGCTTGTTGCTCCTATTTGTCTTGGGAATGTGTGCTCCTAGGAGAGCCCCCTGGCCTCCCTGGCCAGGAATAGCACCAAGTGTACGCGGCCAGGCTGCCTGCCCCGCCAGACCTTCTGAACTGCTTGTTTTTATTAAAATTCCTCTGCACGCGCCATCCGGGACGGTGTGTGGATCTTGGATGAGGCGGTGTGGGGGACCCGAGGAAAGCAAGGCCTCCAGCATGCTAGGCTTGGTGTTAGTTTGGCCTCTGTGTCCAGGGTAATAGAGAATGAAGGTCCATAAAAGTGACCCAAGATTGGTGGTCTTGGGTTTGGCCAGCTGGGACACCAGGTCAAGGATACCACCAGCTCCTACACCATGTACAAAACTGCAGGAGGACAGCAAACCAAAGGACCCTGCACTGTTGGGCAGAATTTATAGAAACTATACCCATTCAGCTGTCACAACTGGCTCCTGCATAGTGCCCCAAGGCTGGACACTTGTCCCCAGGGCTATAGGTAGCATCTAGAAGCAGGCAGGAGTCACCTGTGCCAGCCATAACAATAAATGCACTACTGGGAGATGGCTGTCGGCCTTGGTTTCCAGTTTATTCCAATTATTGACCAGGCCCCACACTCCATGCACTGGTCTTCATGCAGGTCTCCTTCCCAGATCCTGTCATTTCCTACTTGGTCATGGAGGGAACAGATGGCCCCAAAGACCAGAGTAGAATCTGTGCAGCACGGCACATTGGAGTTGGGCACAGAAATCCTTTGCCCATCCTGGAGTTCCCTGCTTTCCAGTCCTTTATCCCCATGTGCTGGGCCCTGCAGCCAGCTCTTCCCCCAGGACACCTTCCCATGGGGACTCGGGCACATGGTGATGGACAATATGGTTTGGAACTCCCAGCTTCAGGGTGCGCTTTCCAATGCGCAGTGGAAGGCCTGTTTTTGCATTCCTGGCAGTCTGAGCTTTGAGCCCCTGCAGAGGTGACCACCCCCCGTCAGACCTACGGGGACGTGGTGGGGAGTTGTACGGGTTGGGGAGCAGTTTTCTAGTCAGGAAATTGCAAAAGTTCCAGCGTCTGCAGCCAAAGGCTCAGTGTGGAAAATTTCAGGCTCCAAGCAGGGTTCCAGAGGAGAAGGAAAGGCACAATGGGGCCAAGATGCTTGTCCCTGGCTTCCCAAGTCTAGCCCCCCACCCGACGGGTGGGAGGTGCTGGCTGGGACCCAGGCAATGTGCGGGATCCCATAGGGGGATCCCAGCCCTCCGTGTGCTAGTGAAACTGAGGCACAAGGAAAAGTGTGGAGCCTCGGTCTCCCCCAAAGCATCATAGGCAGCATCAGCCCCAGAGCATCATCATGGGGGAGGACATGGGGGGCGTTGGGAGTAGTGCTTCTGGCAGGGGAGCCGTCCCGTCTTTTTGGATTCACTCCAGGGGCTTCCTCTAGGAAGAGCCGAGGCTCAGGGTCGATGAAGTGATGGAATGAAGTGGAGGTGGGGGTGAGTGCCAGGCGTGCAGGCCAAGAGTGGCTGCAGCCCGGGTGCAGCTGCCAGCCAAGACTTCCTCCCTGGCCCTGCTGCCACATCCCCACGGCGGGGCCCTGGTCGGGGCCATGCTCCAAATGGCAGGGCTCCCACCTGTCATCAGGAATCACCGGGGTCCCACCGGCACTACGCTGACCCCGCGTCCAGGCTAAGACTGTTTGACCGGGCTTGGGGGTAGTGGGGAACCGCCTGCCCGCCCGCCTGCCGCCAGCAGCATCTCCGCCGCCTGCTTGGGCCTCCTCCTCCTTCTTGGGGCTCCTGGAGCCCGGCCGAGAGCGTGCAGCCCGCCGGCTTGCGGCTGGGGATTTCGGTTGGAGCCGCTACATTTGGAACCCATTATTTAATCATTAATTTCCTCCTCTCGTCGACCCCTTCCACCCCGCCTCAGCTCGGCGCCCCCGCCCCAGATTAGATCTCCACGTGGTGCTTTGCAGTGATCCCTGACGGGGCTTCTGTGCTGGGGGTTGGCTCAGTGAGGGCGGGCATGGGGAAGGGGAGGCCCTGGGGATCGTTCAGCAGGCCTGGTGGGTACCAAGTGTACAGACCCCTGGTCCCAGGCACTGAGAGGGGCCCTCCCCGAGGCTCAAGGCTAGCCTAGGTTCTAAAAAGCTGGACGCTGCTATAGAGAATCTGCCCCCCTTCTCCCCTGGGTGTCCACGGAGGTGGGGCAGAGGTGAGGAGCAGGACCCTGTGAGGCTGTGCCAGCGCCCTCTGCTGCCTAGAGGATCGCTGTCCGTCGTCCTGCCCCCAGCCCCAGAACTCCCAGTAGGGGTATAGGGAAGGCCAGGGTGCACTGTGGCTGGAGGAGGGGAGAGGAGCCTCTGCAGGAGGTAAGAGCAGCCCAAGTGATGATGCCTATCCCCCTTGCCCTGCCCCCAGGGACTATAGGGAGGATTGTGACCACAGCCAACCCTGTTTTTAGATAGAAGTGACCCTGAGGCTACTGTGCAGCTGGGATGGGACAAGGAGGATAGGCACCAAGGAAGGGACAGACACTTTCAGGATGCCTGCCTCACTCCCTGTTGTGCGTGCTAGGTACCACCTCACATTGTTGCCACCAAACCTGGCAGAGTGCTGGCACATGCCAGACCACATTCTGAGTGCTCAGCCCGTCGCCTCTGGGGGATCCTACTACCATGCTTGCTTTCAGACTGGGGGCCTCAAGATGCAGAGACAGTCAGTCACTCAGGAGAGGCAAGAAAGGAATCTGAGCGCCACTCAGCCCAGCTGCTGCAGGGCTTCTAGCTGCAGCGTTATTGGATAGCTGGGCCAGGGTCTGAAACAACACCTGCTGCCTCCATGTCTCCCCTCCTGGAGAATGCTGGGCGTGCAGGACTCCTCTTGGCCACAGCTCTGCTCCCTGCAAAATGCCCTCTCTCATTCCCCACCCACCAAACACCAGCTGCCCCCAGCTCTCCCTGGCATCACAGTCCCTTCCCCGAGACCCATCCCTGGCCCTGTGCTGTAATTCAGGGGTATCAAGTGTGCAGGACTTTTCCTTCCACAGCCCAGAAGCCATGCGTGGGAAGGAGCATCAGAGAACTGCCTGTGTCAGGCTGAGCACAGGAGGCTCTGACCCTGGGGCCCTGTGTCTCCCTGCTGCCCACTCCTCACACATGGGTGAACCTAAGGGTACAGGGGCAACCACCCTCCCCTTCGCGCACTGGCAACCACACTTGCTGCTGATTGCTGGCAGAGCCTGTGGATGGGGACGTTTACTGGATGGTCATTGGTATTCCAGTCTCTGGATCTCCTTGCGTGAGGGAAGCCCCTAATCAGCTGGATCCTGAGACCCTGGAGCAAGACACTTGCAGCTTCTTCTTCCATTCTCCGTGCAACTGGGGTCACAGGCGTGTGCTCAGGGCTGGAGGCAGCCTGCTTGAACTTTAGTCTCAGGATGGGGGCGGAATTCCTCTGATGATGGCTGTCGGATCCAGCTCTGAGAGGCAGCAGCAGCAGTAACAGCACTTATGACCCCTTGGACCACTTCTGCAGCAAGCCTCGGGCTGCATTCGGGTTTTTGGCCTTTTCCACTCCTATCTGGGAGTGGTCTTTCCACCCTTCTGTGCAATTCTGGCAGGCCTTGATTAGCCTTCCTTTGCATCAATCATCAAAGTTTCTGCTGCTTGCAGCTGACATAGTCTGAACCCTCAGAGCCTTTCTGTCCCTACCTTCCACCCCTGCCTTGGAGTCTCCTCAGCCCATGGTCTAGATTTGCAGAAACAAGGTTCCAAGATAACATGCTGTGTGCTGTAGATATCCAGTGCCAGTGTGAATTTCCTGGAGTCAGACACCTGCTCTTTCCAAGAAGATATTAAAGCAAAAAGCAAGAATACATTATGTGATGGACAAGGGCAAGCTATGAAGTGGCCAGAACAAGGGTGGAATCCAAGCCCTGCCCTTTCTAAAGGGCAGTTTGAGTATTACTTAACCACTGTCAGTTGTAGCTTTTGAATCCACAAAGTAACTGTCATAAAATCTGACTTCTTATCTGTTGTTGGTGAGGTTAAATGAGGATATCACTGACCAAACGTGACCTAAAATAGTGCCTGGAACACAACAGGCACTCAACATTTATTTTTCCAGTAGGAATTTTCTAATTAGTGGCTCCAGTTCTCCACTGCTTTCTATAGCCACGTGCTTTGCTGTGTGGATTTGTGGTCCCCTCCTCCCACTACAGGTGCGGCATGTGTTGCCAACCCTCAACTCTGTGGCCTCGTCTCTGGGAGTACTCTGACTAAAGGGATGCTAGCAGATATAATGCAGGCTGGATATCAAATCTCTGAAATGTTTGGAACCAGAAGTGTCTTGGATTTCAGATTGTTTTCTTGGATTTTGGAAAGCACAAAATTTATATTTTACATATCCCTCATAGTTGTAACCTAAGGATAATTTGTGCTTTGGATTTTGGAGCATTTTAGATGCTGCTTTTTGGATTAGGGGTGCTCTAAGTTGTGCTCATCCGCTGCTGTCATGGGAAGAATGCGTTCTCATAGAAACCAGTTCTAGAAGAATGACATGGAGCAGATCCAACTGAAGCTGAGAGCTAAGAAGAGCTCCTATGCAGGAATCATAATAAATGGATGTTCTGAAGCATTGACTTGAGATGTTTTGCTATGTAGCACTGTTAAGGCCATTGCTAATAGATTTACATGTCTAGGAGTCAAGAGATAACAGTTGAAGGATGACTTGGTGGGCCCCCACAGCGCTGTGAGATCCATGCCATGTCTATGGTTGTGCCTTGCCATCCTCAGTGTATGGAACATGTCCTTATTGCCACCTGGTTCCTGTGCCTGTGAGCATCTCATCTGTATGGCAGACAGGCAGATGGCCAGAAGGGGAAGGATGAAGGGCAAAGGTCATCAAGGAGCAATTGTAGAAGCTCCTTAGCAGTCTTTCCCAGAAACCTCATCTATGGCTTTATCTGACTGTCCCATGTGTGTTTTATTACCCAGATTGCTGGCTTAACACCTGCTCTAGTTGCATGGAATTCTAGGAAGTGATGCTTTGTGATGAGACGTGGCTTCCCTAAACAGAGCAGAGGTTTTGTTAGGGGAGAGTGGTGAGAATCCCTGCCTCTGACTTCCTGAGCATCCACATTGTGTCTGAGAAATTGCGGAAGGTGGGGTGAGCACTAGTTGGTGTGGGAGAGATGAGAATAACAGTGACTGGCACATTGCTGCAGCATGGACAGAAGTCTAGAAGGCTATGTTCTACCATACATGAAATAGTCTGAAGGTTTTTTATTTTTCTGGCATAGGCTTCTCTCTCTCTCTACCTTCCCTCACATCCCTAGGGGCTATTATTGCAGTGGTGGTGTTGGTTGGAGTCTGCACTAGATGTATTGGATGGGGATTAGTCCCACAGAGAGGTGTTTCTCCCTTTTCACTGTCAGTTGATGGATGTTCTGGATGCTGCCTGCAGTAGCAGGTGCTGTCTTGGTATTGGAGGTGCAGAGACAAAAAGGAGAGGAGACTATTTTAAGGGTTATTCAAGAGGTGATCAGTGAGTTTGGAATTGCACAAATGGCTCCCACATGGCTGCCTGGTGCTGGAAATGAGGGTGCCTAATGGCAATAATACCTCCAGATTGAAGGCTCCTCCCCAGTCAGTGTCTGAGCCTGTCTCCTCCTGTCTCCCTGTTTCCCTTTCTCCTCCCCCTACCTGAATCTGGGCATCCTATGTTGACTGTCTCTTCACCCATCCTCTCAGGGCCTATGCTTCCCGTTCTGCAAGGTTGCTTCCTTCTTGCTCCTGACAAACCTTCTCCAAGGCCTTGATGCCTCACAATCTAGCTTGAAAGCCCCAGGATGAAAGTAAATATTGCTACGAAGAAGCACATCAGCAAAGGCCCTCAAACCTTCTCATCTGTTTCAGTGCAACATGAATCAGGCTGCACAAGCATAGCCCTGTTACAGCTACTGACCTGGCCCTAGGGGAGGGACAGCAGAGGCCCAGAGACCACTCAGCTCATCCTTGTTTACTGGCATCCACCCTGTGCCAGGCGCTGTCCTTGGTGCTGGGGCCAGCGACAGAGGCAGAGCCAGGTGCATGGAGGAGGGTGTGTGGCAGCAGAAGGGATGGCTGGTGTGGGGTAAGTGGAGCACAGAACACTCGGAGAATTCCTAGTGGTGTGAAGTGGATGTGAGAACTCTGTCAGGATGGGAGTGTTAGGACATGGTGTGGGAGTGGCAGGAGGGGCTCGATCAGGAACCATGCTTGGAGCTGTCTCTGGGGCTGGGCAAACACAGGGGTGGGTAATAAAGAGAGGCAGAGAGGGCACTGGCAGGGGGAAAAGGGACGCTGACCATGATGTGGGAGGTAAGAGGTAGGAGGCCTGCGGTGCACACCAAAAGTCAGCAGAGGCTCTCTGTGGTGTTCAGCCTGGTACAGAGGGCCTGGCGACCAGGAAGAGGGGTTCAAGCTAGCAGAGCTGCACCTCTGTGTCTGCTCCTTTTTTGGAAACATTCACAGGGAAGTTACTGCTCTCTCTTCTCACCCACTCTTCTTGCTCGGGGCCCTCAGGAAAAAGCCTGGCCAGATCTGGGAATGTGGGTGTCAGGAGATATGTGGTGAGCGTGGTGTGCTCCAGTGTACAATGAGCGGGCCCAGAGTACTGGGATGTGCAGCAGGTGCAAGCACTGTGACCCTCCATTCCCACAGGTCAGCACACCCCTCTCTCCTTCCTGCCTCCTCCAAGTCCTCTTCTCTATGAGCTCCTCAAGTAGCCTCAGGAAGTTCCATTCAGATGGGTTCCCTGCTCAAGTTGCCTGTGATCTGGCTCCCCCCCCGCAAGAGGTGATGCCCCACAGCCCACCATGGAGTCTCACTGCTGACTGGCTTTCTTCCCTCTGCTCTGAGGCCAGACAGACAGCCCCCGCCCCTAGTCCAGAGCCTCCTGCAGATCCCTGCCCACAGCCGCCATCTGGCCTTCAAGGCATTGCTTCATTTTCTTTGGCAGCTGCATTTTCCTCTTTCCACGTACCTGGTTGGCTTCCAGGATCAGCCAAGGCTCAGACTTGGCTACAGGGGAATAGAGATAGACACAGTTCCTTTATTACTTAATTTAGTGGGGAACAGAGAAAGAATGGGGGAGGAAGGGAAAGAAAGGAAAGAAAGGAAGGAAGAAAGAATACTTGGCCAGGGTGGTACCTTCCAGTTCAGAGCTAGGAGACGCCAGCTAAGACCCCGGGAGCTTGGACAGGGAGTGGGCAACAAGAATCTCCATTCCAAGTGCCAATGGCCTCCTCATCCCCGATCTCAGGTCTCCTCCTCTGGCAGTGCTGAGCCTCCCATTTGCCCTCTACCTCCCACCACCCCAGCGTTCCTGAGCTCCCAGCCCCCAGGGCTGCAGGCCCTGCCAAGCCCTGGCAGTGACACGCTGCTCAGCCCCTGCCTGGGGCCCTCCCGGCTCTAGTGACCTCTGGATGCCCCCCAGGCCCACCACACACTGTGGGCTGTTCCTGTCGAAATTCCCTTGCACTGTGGAAAGAGGAAATGAGAACAGGGGTGGGGGCAAAGGATAGCAGAAAAAAATAAGGTAAGGTGGAACCGAGTCCTGGATGAGAGTTCTGAGGGGTAGAAGATTTGGCCAGGGAGTATTTTGGGGCCAGGCGGGGAGCTTGTCAGGTCATCCACAAAAGAAGCCCAGCTCATAAGCTCATTCAACCAAATGTAGGCGTGGACCTCGTTTTGACTCGGGCTTGGGTAAGCCTCCGGTATTGCCTTTCTGGAGTGGGAATTGCTGACCATAAGGGTTAGTCAAAATGTCTTGGGACATCTGGAATCCCTATGGAAGCAGAGAAATGTCTGGGCTGACATGCCCCCCTCACTCTAGGTGAAGTTCAGAGAAGAAGCTCTGAGACAATTTTTGTTCCCTACTGCATCCCAGCAGGCTTGGCACCTCCTGTTCTTCCTGTCTCCCTGATTGTCAGCTTGCCACTTGCGTACACCTCACTTCTCCCTCACTTCTCTGCAAGTAACATACTCATTGTAATTTTGGCAGCACCCTATCCTTTTTATATCTTCATTGACCCACTGCTATACCTGCTTTCTAAAATGATGGTGGCTATTGTGTAGATCCTCTATTGTCCACACAACTTGTCTCTTTGGCAACGGACTTCAAAACCTAGGTCTGTTCCAAGAAATGCAACCCACTGATGTAGCTACACCAAGAAATGCAGCAAGACAGCTGACTCAGGACTCACCAATCTTGCCAATGGTAGAAATAGTCTTAAACATTCGCCTAATGGGTTTACAAAAGCAATGTATTGTTTGACTTAACATTAAGGTATGGGTGACTAAGTGCCTCAGTCTTCTCCAGAAGAAAAAGATCCAGTTTATAATGAAGATATTCAGTGAACTCATGAAGGAAGTGAGCCTCCTTAGCCCCAGACATGAGGCTGTGCCAGTAGCTGTAAATTCTGTGAAGTTTCTGAAAAGTATGGATGGCACTGGTATTAAAAGTGAAATTCATGGCATTTAAACTACATATTAATAAAGCTGCTAGCTCATCTGTGTCTTCAATTGGAGCACTTTCTGTCATTGTATGGAAATTCAGGGAGTTGATGAAGGGGCCCTGACAGTGAGGTGCTGATGTCCCCTGGGCCTCTTAGCCAGGCAGGGTCACTGCTCTGAAAAGGCCATGTCATCTGCAGAAGCTCTGCCTCAACTCACCCTATACTTCTCCCTGCTGCAGCTATGTCAGGGAATGCAGTTTTTAAGAAATGTTGGGATCCTGACCCAGGGCTTTGAATCTCATTTGACTCTCAGTTGATCGAAATAGAGGGTACATATGAGACTGTGTGTGTGCGTGCATGCGTGTGTGAGCGCACATTTGTGTGTGAGTGTATGTGCATACCTATGAACAAACATGGGTGTATTTGAATGTGTGTGACTCGATGCTGCGTTTACCATCAACCAAAATCACAAGCAGAGGCTGTACATCTTGGAAAATAGGGAATTGCTATAGCAAGATTGATGGAATTAACTTGTCAGCAAGGAGGGATGATTAAGGGCTAACAGCAGCCTGGGACCATGTGGGAGGAAAATGCACTGAGACTCCTCTCTGTGCTCCCATGCACTTTGCCACATTCACACACACTCACCCCCCCCCACACACACACACACTGTGCTCTCAACGTAGAGACCACAGACACTGAAAGCCACAGGTTCTTCTGGACCATGAGACACTAAGGAGAGGATACTGAATTCTCCCGTTTGTATTTTAAAGAGAAACAGAAGGGCAAGAATGAGTGCATGTCCTTCTACCTTTCAGCTCTGATCATGGGATGCACTTTTCCACCTAAGATGAGCAGAAGGGCTCAATATACTATCCTGAGTGAGTCTTAGCCAGAAACACTTGCTTTCATCCCCACCTTGCTAGAGGATAAACAATAAGGTCCAGACCTCCTTTTACCCATCCATCCGCAAAACCAACCGCTCAACCATCCATTCACCAACTCATGCATCCATCCATCCATCCATCCATCCATCCACCTATTCATCTATTCATTTGTCTATTCACCAACCCACCCATCCACTTGCCCATCTAACTACTTTATATACACAACTTATTTGTTTAATGAATATTTGCTGGGTACCTACCAAATTCCAAACTCCATACCAGCCCTTGGAGATCCAGGAATGGAAAAACTCAGGTAGGCTTCCTCAAATTGCTCATGGTGTGTTGGGAAATATAGTGAGAATAGATGTATATGATCAAAGAAGCTGAATATGTGTGTAGGTCAGGGAGAGTATGTGCAAGACAGGTGGGTAGCCTACTGTTGGCTGCAGAACAGAGTCAACCATCAGACCTCAGAGGAGGGAAGCTGTGCAAGGAAAGATTACCAAGAAAGACTTGGTGAGTGTGTGTGTGTGCGCGTGTGTGCTTGGCAGACAAGGAAAAACACTACATCAAGCAGAGGAAACCACTTATACAAGTCTTGACCTGGAACCACAATCATGGAAGGAGAATGGATGGGCTTCTGCAGGCTTTTTTTTTTTTTTTTTTTTGCATGCTGGATGAAGAGGGCTTAGTATTAAGACAAGAAGGCCACACACTTGCCCCTGCCGCACTGGAGTCCCAGCCAGACTCCCTGAATCCAGCCGGAGAGGCTGGGAACCACTTGGATATGTTTCAGTTTGTAAGTTTGGGAGGTAAGAAGTATGGGGGGAGAAAAATTGTGCAGACCAGTAAAAATGTGCTCTGGCCCTGGGCCCGTCTGGAGACCGGTGGTTGGGAAATGCTGGGCTGGAGGATCTCTGACATTCCATGAAACTAATGTTCCAGCCTTCCTGGTTTGCGAGTTGCAATGCTGAGCCCTTCCGTCCCAAACATCAGGGAACCGTGGCTGAAAGCAGGCCAGAGAGTGTGGGAGAATGCAGACCATGTGTCTCCTCCCAGGAAGATGCAGACCTGCCCCTGGGCACCTGATGGGAGGACATGGAGAGAATACCACCTTGCTTCCTCAAAAGCAACTGAGAAACCCCACCTCTGAGTACAAGTTCTGGCATCCAGTGGTCCTAAGTAGCTGGGCTCTGGGCCAAAGACACCCACACAGCTCCACCCTCAGCTACCAGCCTGCTCACAAGGCATTTTCAGTCTTTTAATCTAATCAAGCCTGTTGATTTCACTTTTCAGAGATGCCTTGGACACATCATCCAATGTCCTGTGGTTATGATGCAAGGGAAAGGAGATGATAAAGGTGATGTTGGGGACACCCCAATCTTTATTAATGTCTGCAAGTAGGTTAGCAGATGAGCTGAGACCCCTGGGAGAGTAACAGTAAGGCCTTCCAAAAACCAGGAATCCAAGATCTGACTGTCCACCTACCAGGAGCTCAGCCACCCTCAGCTGCAAACAGAGTACTTCCCAGACATGACACATTCACCTTAGTTCCCAGCCCTTGTCCCTTGGGTGAGTGCATTCCACTCTCTTGTCGATGTACCCTGCAAAGATCTGCTTCTGTTGATTTCTTTGCCCCAACCCTCTGGGCTTCCAGTGGAGGAGCTTCCTGAGGACAGTTGATTCCTTGCCCTCTGGACTCCTATCCCCACTTGCCATGTGTCCAGTGCTGCCCCACATTAGTGTTGCCTGAAAGTGCCAGACTGAGAGGATATAAGACAGGTTGCCTTATCAAGTCTTGGATGGCTCATCTTCCCCTGCAGCTAGAATGGAAGCGACTCGGGGACAATGCTGTCCCCTCTTTTGCTTATTAGATTGCAGAAAGGCTGTTCTTGAAGGGTCCCCAAGAAACCATCTGTGACCCCCTGAACTGGGAAGTGGGGTGGAGAGCAGTGTACTCAGTATGTAGTGTCTGACCTGGCCCATACCTTCACTTTGTGTGTCCATGAATACGCGATGCTTTGCAAAGCATGACCCACTTGGGGCTTTATTTTTTCTTCTCATCTTGAAAGTGGGTACAGATTCTTACCTTACAGGTGCAGGAATGTCAAACAAGGACACAGAATTCAGTCCCACCTGTTACCAGACACTCAGATTTGTTTCTCTTGCAACACTCTTGAGACATTGGTGTGTATTATTTCCACCCCTTTTCCATGCTTCATTTTTTTTTAACACATGATGGTAATTATGTGAAAAGTTCAGATATGTCAACTTTCATGTTGTCATTATTCTCTTAAAAGTCTCTGATTACAGAACTGATTTCCTTTTACTCCAAGGGGTAGCTAGCAGAGGAGTGCTTGTTGTTCATGGATGGTCATGTTGCATTGTGGTCAGAGTATGATCTGTGCAGCTGCTACTTTGAGATATTCCTAAGATTCACTCTTAAGTTTTATGTATTATAAATGGTTGAAGAGGAGGTATGCTCTGTTGGAGGGATATGAGGCTTATACGTGTATTATTCCTGCTTTATTAACTGTTATTCAGATACTTCTATACTCCTGTCTGTACGTATTTCATTAGGTACACATTGAGTGGGCTGTGTTAAGTCTCCCCCAATCTCCTTATCATCATTTTTCTAAATATTTATTTATTATTTGAAAGGATGAGAGAGAGAGAGAGAGAGAGAGAGAGAGAAATGAGAAATCTTCCAATTTGCATCTGCTAGTTCACTTTCTAAATGACCACAAAAACTGGAGCTGGGCCAGGTAACCCAGAACTCCACCCTGTCTCCCATGTGAGTTCCTGTCACCTTTATCCTTGTATATTTGCAGACACTAATCTGTAAAGCCAGCAGTGTGTTAACAACAGGTGCGTGGAGCACTCACAGCATGGAGGCAGGTGTGTCTTTCGCACTCATGAAGTGATCCTTTGTGAAAACATTGTTTTGCTTGATATTACTGTGACTCCTGCATTGTCTTACTTCCTTTGCTTGGCATTTACACAACCTTTGACTTCTAAGCTTTCTCTACCTCAAATTAGTATAGGTGGATTTTAAAAAGGAAAGATTTATCTATTTATTTGAAAGGAAGAGTTATGGGATGAGGGGAGAAAGAGAGAGGTCTTTCGTTCACTGGCTCACTCCCCAAATGGTGGCAAAAACCTGAGCTGGGCCAGACCAAAGCCAGGAGAATGGAACACCATTTGAGGCTCCCATGTGAGTGCAGGGGCCCACATATTGAATCTATCTTTTTTCTGCTTCCCTGGGCACATTAGCAGGAAGCTGAATTGGAAGTGGAACAGCTGGGACTCAAACCAGCACTTATACAGAATGCTGGCATTGCAGGTGACAGCTTACTATGCTGTGCCAAAATGCCAGTCCCTAGGGGAATCTTCTGTGATCGGCATATACTTGCCCTTAGGAACATCTTTTTGTTATCACATAAACTTCATGCATGTGTTCACAGATCCTTTGGGGTTCAGCTTTCTCCTTTGCTATCTGCACTGTATTCTTACCCAGTTCTCAAGCTGGCATCAGGTTGGTATATAGAAAAGGAAGAAAAGCTGGCTGGTGAAGGCAGCACGAGTCTTGGGTACACCTTGGTTGCTTAGCCAGACGTTTTTCTAATCTAAGAGTAGTACTCAGATGTGGCACAGATTCAATCATCCTGGGGCCTCGGCCTCACATGTTATCCCTGCATATAAACTACTGAAGCTAAAGTCACAGCCAGCCAGTGTCGAGGGGCACACTGGCTGAACGTGAATTGTGCAAGGCTCTAGAGCCCACCCTTCACTGCAGGGGGCACTGGAGAAGACCCCTGAACTTGGCTTTCAGCCTGATGTGCTGCTGCATGTAAGAGTGGACGTCCTAGACAAAGGTCACAAAGGGTCACGTCAGTTCACTATGGTGAGTGCTAGAGGTGCCCAGGTGATGGCAGAAGGTCCAAACAGATGAATGATTTCTTAAAAATTTACAGTCTTTCCTGGGAGACAAGGAGAAATTCTTGCTGATCTCTTTCAGCTGCTACAGTCCCAGCTCACCTGCTGACTGGTTACCCTGTTCCCAGGGCTGTGGCAGAGGCCATGCACTTCCAGAATGCTAGAGCACCAGGGCCTTCCTCAGTGGCCTTTGTGGTCTTCTTTCTCCATTAACACACATACGCACACACATACACACACGTTCACTTTACAGCTATGTTAGTGTGAGGATCAATTAATGGGGCCAGCACATCGGCTCCACCAGCTAATCCTCTACCTCCAAGTGCAGGGATCCCGTGTCCCAGATGCTCCACTTCCCACGTAGTTCCCTGCCCATGGTCTGGGAAAGTGGTAGAGGATAGCCCAGAGCCTTGGGACCCTGTACCCACATAGAAGACCTGAAAGAAGCTCCTGGCTCCTGATTTTGGATTAGCTCAGCTCCAGCCATTGCAGCCACTTGGGGAGTGAACCGGCAAATGGAAGCTCTTTCTCTCTGTTTCTCCTTTTCTCTGTAAATCTGCCTTGCCAATGAAAATATGAAAAAAAAAAAAGACCAGTAAAATGGAATTGTTATACTTCATTGTTAATCCTTTATTGTTCTCTTCTGATTTTGAAAGTGAAAAAAAAAGGAAAGCAGCACTGTGTGGAAGATCTGGCCAGCCAGCAGGGGACTTTGCACTGTGGTGTCACTTGGTGGGGACTGGGGAAATTTTCCCCTGGGGTCACTCAGCACAGGTGGTGTCCAGGTCACTAAGGCCCCTTGTCCTCAGTGGCGCAGGGATGGCCAGCCAGCAAATGAACAAGTGGCAGCACGTGAAGGTACTAGAACGTCCTTCCTATCTCTAACCACAACCAACCAGAGCGGGACCTGTGTGTAGGGAGCACAGAACTGCTGCTCTGAACCTCACAGACTGATGTTGAGGAGAGAGGGGACCAAATGAGGCCTGGAGGTGCACTTCACTGCAGCTGAAAAGAGGGAGAAGGCACCTCCAAAGGAGATCCAGGCACCTGCACTGCTAGAGGTGGCCCGGCTCCCAGAACTGGATGGAATTTTGGGTCTTCTTTAAGAAAGGTCTGCTCACTTCTACACTACCACCCTTGGGGCTGGACCACCCTCATGGGAAGGGGCTTCTTGGGTATTACAGGATGTTGGGTGGTACCCTAGCTCAGCACCCTCAGTCTGATACTGTCTCTGGGGAGCAGCATTGTTCATTAGGCAATGAGAAAGGAGGGTCAGGACACTTAGGGGCCTAAAGAAGAATCATCAGGCACGGCACCCCCACGTTCCCCCCAACATTAGGGAAATCTTCAATGTTATCACAGCCTCCTGCTGGCCTTCCTCCTTCCTCTTTCTCAAATAGGGTCTAAACAATCTCCTCCACCAGACAGGATGCACATGATCTTGCTCGCAATCTTCTTCAGACAGAAGTGCTTTTAGTAACTTCATTGTAGCTGCAAATTTATTGCTATCACAACTTTTTTGGGAAGATTTATTTTATTTCTTATTTTAAGAATTTATTGAGAAATCAAGAGTTTTATAGAGAGGGAGAGAGAAAAAAAAAGAGAAGTAGAAGGAAAGAATCTTCCTGGTTAACTCCCTGTGTTTGTTCACAACAGCCAGGACTAGGCCAGGTCAAAGCTAAGAACCAGAAGCTTCACCTGGATCCCCCACATGGGGTAGGGATCTAAGCACTTGGACCATCTTCTGCAGCTTTTTCCAAGCTGTAAGCAGGGAGCTGGATGGGGAGTAGAAGACTTCCAAATGGTACCCTTTTAGGATGCTGCTTTTGCAGACAACAGCTTTACTTACTATGCCACAACACCACCCCTAGTCACAACTCTGGTGGAGGCAGAGGCTGTGGAGGCAGGGTGTAGGGTGGCTGAGGCAAAAGCAGAGGGCACCATAGCTATGGTGAGTTTACATCTTAATACAGTTTTTAAGAGATGAAAGTAAGAGTTCGAGAAAGAGGATGCCACTATGCAATTCATACAAAGATGTTGTGAGGGCAAGAGGCAGTCCTTGAGAGCTTCCAAGTGCTGACAGTTCTTTTTAGTGGTCAGAGGTTCAGTGTTATCATTACCAGCACTTCTTTGTTTTTGAATCTTCTTGACTTGTTTTAGTGGTGGTAAAGCAAAGTTAAATGCACACATCGTCAGTATACAGCTTAAGGAGTTGTTAAATAGGGACTCACCTATGTAAACATACTCACATCACATTACCATCATAACTTTTTATGACCAAAGAGTTAATCACTCCACAATAATAGCTGTACCTAGAAATGACCACCAATGTCCCAGGCAGCATCTCTCCAATTTTAGACCTATGAGGTCATTTTTCTTTAGGCCATATTAACCGTATTAACCATCTAATTACTTAGATCTTCATCTTGATTGAACAGGGCTCACTGAGGGTCCCATTCTGCAGCTTCTCCTCTTTTTGTTGTGGGGTGCGAGCGAGATCACACCAGACATGTCTAAGGTTTATTAAGGAGTCTTTATTAATAAGCTTGGTGACAGTAGAGCACAATAGCAAATCATAAGTCCATATGGCAATCCAACCAATCATAATCCAACCAATCATAATCTCAAAAGGAACAAATGGTCATGATTCTTAAGTCTATCCATTAAGCTGAAGACCTATGTCCCAGCTTCCCCAATATAAGTTATTCTAAGAGACATGCAATGAATAAGCTGGACACACTTACAAAGCTGCAGACATTCACCTTTCCCTGGCTTCTCTGCCCACATTCTACTACTGCTAGGTCTCACCTCTCCTGGAACTCCTGGCAGCACACAAACCAGAAACAACATTATTATATCAATTTTCCCATCTAAGCAGTACACAGGGACCATGCTCAGGGGATTACCTGTCCTGGGTCAGCCAAGAGTTGAGGTGCCAGAGTAACGGAAGCACCTGGCCAGAAAGAGAGCAAGCCCCTGCTTCACAGGCATTTTAAAGGAGCTTGTGAGGGGAGTGGTTACACAACAAGGCAATACCGTCCTCTCTCAGTTGATAGGTGAGTCACAGGTGGGCAGGAGGGAATACCTAAGTGCTGTGGGCTAAGGAGTTGACTAGTGCTCCTTAAGATGGGCAGGAACAGGAACTGGGTTTGTAGCTAAAAACACCTAGACTAATTGGGCTTATCTGCATCCAATATCCTGGCTAAATTAGGACGTGGGGGAGGAGTGGTTGAGGATGGAATTATCAGGACATAGGGTAGGGGACACAGCCAAATTTAATTTGCCCACTGTCAATGGGTGCTGGCTATCACTGGCTGCACCCTATAACATTTTGAGGACTGTTTCACCACATTGCATGTTCTTCCAGGAATGCAGTTGCTTGCCGGAGTCAGGCACCTTGGACCCTTACTATCTGAAAAATGTTGCTGCATAGAAATGGCAACATGACTGGTTTGTGTTTCTGCTGTAGCATCCCATTGAGAGCACTGCTGTCCTGAAAGTCCCCTGGGCTTCCCCCTACAAATCCCTAGAAATGGCTGATCTTTTTGCTATCTCTGTTGTCTTGCCTTTCCCACAATATTGTGTATTTGGATTCAGGCAGTGCATCATCTTCTCGGGACAGCTTCTTTCAGTTAATAAGAGGCATTTAAGTTTCTTCCATAATTTTCCATGGCTTGGGAGCTCATTTCATTTTAGCACTGAGTAACATTTCATCATCTAGGTGGGCCACCATGTTCACCCACCATTTCCTTACTAATGACCAGCTCTCATGTTTTGACAGTCAGAAGTAAAGCTGCTGCAAACATTTGTGTTCAGGTTTATGTGCAGATGCAAATTTTCAACTCCTTTGGGTAAACACAAAGAAGCCCAGATGCTAGCTTGTAAGGTAAAAAAGCATGTTCGGTTTTGGAAACATCACCAAACTGCTTTCCAAAGCGGCTGCACCAGTCCATATTCCCGCCAGAATGAATGAGGGTTCAAATTTGTTATTGTCAGTGTTCTGCATACAACCGTTCTAATAGGTCTTTAGTGGTATTTATTGCTTGAACTTGCATTTCCCTGCCTGTTTGTCGCCTGTATGTCTTCTTTGCTGAGATGTCTATTGTGACAAGTGGCTTGTTTGCTTACTATCCAATTCTAAGAATCTTTTGTGCATTTTGGACCAGTCTTTTATCAGGTAATCTGACTTAAAACAATCCTTGTGAAATGTTATCTTCCAGTCTGTAGCTTGTCTTTCGTATTTTTATTTAACATTATCTTTCAGAGAATAAGGTTTTCATTTTATTGAAGCTCAGTTTGTTAATTTTTATTTCTTTCAAAGCTTGTGCCTTTGGTATTATATCCAATAAATCATTGCCAAACTCAAGGTCACTATATTTCTCCTATGACTTGCGGGAGGTTTGTAGTTTGGTGTTTCATGTTTCTGTCTGTGATCCATTTCAGGTCTATTTGGGTGAAGATTAAAGTCTGTGACTACATTAAAAAAAAAGATGTATTTATGTTTATTTGAAAGACTGATTTACAGAGAGAAGGAAAGGCAGAGATAGAGAAGTCCTCCACCCACTGATTCACTCCCCAATGGTCCCACTGGTCGGGAGTGGATCTGAAGGATCCAGGTGCCAGGAGCTTCTTCCATGTCTCCCACATGGATGCAGGGGCGCAAGAACTTGAGCCATCCTCCACTACTCTTCCAGGTCATAAGCAGAAAGGTGGATTGGAAATGGAGCAACCTGGACTCAAACTGGTGCCCATATGGGATGCTGGTTTTGTAGGCAGAGGATTAGCCTGTTGTGCCACTGTGCTTGCCTACATTCTTTCTTGTTTGACATGGAGATGTCCAGTAGTTGCAGCAATCTTTTTTGAAAAGACTGCTCTCCCTCGCCCCCGTATTATCTTCTCCTTTGTCAAGTACTCCTTGATTATATTTACGTGGGCTTGTGGCTGGGCTCTCTTTTCTTTCCCACTTCTTTGTCCATTCTTTCAACCAACACTGTGCTGTCTTTATCTTTGCAGCTTTATGGTAAATCTTGAAGCCAGCTAATGCCGTCCTCCAACCTTCTGCCTTCGTTATTGCTTTGCATGCTCTTCGTTTTTGTTGTTGCAACTTTCCTCTTCATATAAACTCCAGAATTACTTTGCCAATATCCAGAAAATGTCTTTGGGTCTTGGTTAAAATTTTCACTCTACATACCAAGTTGATACCCTTACAATTATGAGTTGTCTTATCCATCAAAATTCATATTCTATTTTAATCACTCTGTCTCCCTATTATTTTCCCAGGCATTCTGGAAAAACTTCTTAAATTATCCTTCACATCACTGAATCTATTTTCTGCAGTGTCAAGTTTCCAGTTCCACTTCTATGAAGATTTCAATTTTGCAATGGAAATCTCCCATTTCCTTAGACCTTTTTTCATCAACAAACTCTTTTCTCTTAAGTATTCAGCCTTCTCTATTTTCACTTCAGATCAGTATTTCATCACTTTGTCTTTTATCTGCTTTTGCTTAGCCCTCACATTTTCTTGAATCATTAGAGAACACAACTCAGTTATTTCCCATTGTTTTCTAAAACAAATATTTAATAAAAGAATATTTAGCATTTGTACATTGATTATAGTGCTTTATTTTGCAAAATCTTTTTGATCTCTCCTGGGTTTTTTTTGGCTTTGTCTTGAGGACAAGTCAATAAGACTTCATGTTTACCCAATCAGTGGCCAGTGGTTTGGATGCAGGCTATCCCTAAAGGTACCTGTCCTGGGTGCTTGGCCCCAGTGTAGCAGGGTGAAAAGTGGGGAATTTCTAAGCAAGTGGGCTGACACTTCAGACAGCAGCTTAAACCACTGCTTAAGCCACCAGCCCTGAATTTCTAATATTTTAGCTATTTTAAGCAAAGTCTTGCGGTGATGTCAGTGGGTGGTAAGGAGGGTGAAAGCCCTGTGATCACACTGTTCTATCACTCATAACTTGGCTGGTCTGTCCACTTCTGCATCCTTTTAGCTAACTTCCCAAGAGGCTCCAATGAAGCAAGTGGAGACAGAGTCCCAGCATCATCCTATTTGCTTCTGGCTTAGTTCACTGAGTCTCATCCTCCTTCTCCCATCCTGGGAACCCAACCCCTCCATTCTAGATAAGATCTCATGTGTCTGAAGGTTATCTGATAGCATAGGTTTATACCATTGAGTATCCCAGAGCAACTACATCAAATTTGGTTGAAATTAGTAGGTATGGATGAAAATGAGACAGTTCCACAGGGCAGTGAACCACAGGCTGGGTGAGCAGGGAATTCTGCTCTGCTTCTGGCCTCGTCAGAAATAGACTGTGCTATCCAGGGGAATGCTTCCCTTGTGGGGTCTTCATGTAATCTTGTTATGTGAGAGTCATGACTCTCCGGATTTTTTCTGGATTATGTCACAAGCCAGGCTCAGTTGTGCAAAAGACAAGAGAAAATGCAGCTCAGATTAATGGCGAGAGAGGCAGGACCAGCACCTGCATCAGCTTGGGAAGCTGTTACATACCAGGAGACAACCGAGAACTTGGTAAGCAGACAGGGTTTGCAGACCTTCCTGAGAAAAGGAAAGGGGAAGAGACCAAAAGAGGGGCACCCAAAGAAAGCAGATATGAAATGGTGATGCCGTGAAAAAATAGAGAATGGCATAATTCATGAGCCAGGAGAGAGGAGAAGCAAAAGGAGGCAGATGTTACTGAGAGACTGGTGTCTGGGAGGCCCCTGGACTGGTAGCAGTGCAAATGGACTGGGCAGGCTAAGGCAGGGGAATGGGTGGGGGTAGGTGAATCTAGAAGGATTCTAGAAATTCCTTCCAGCTACTTCTGAAGTAACAAACTCAAGTTCAAAAGCCTGACCTGTCTTAGTGGCTGCCGCCCACTTGCCCACTTGTTACCAGACTGATTGGGTTGGGGACAGCCACAGCAGGCGCACTGACATCCGGGTCCCACTAGGCGGCTGTGGGCCTCTTCTGAGCTCCAGGCTTAGCAGAGAGTTCCTCTGTGTAACCAGAGACCCATATCCTATTTCCTGGCTTCCCTGGAGAAGAAGGTGTGGAACTGTGATGAAAGGGAGTCAGAACAGTCTAGAGGAAACCCACCACATGTCTAATGGAAGCAGTTACTGTGTGCAACGATCACAGCCATGGCTGAGGAGTTTCTCAGCCAGTTTCCTTTGGCAATTGATGGCTTGTGTTTGCAAGCCCTGGACACAGCTGGGCAATGAGTTGAAGTCTGAGGTTAGGTTCTGTCTCTAGTTGGGATTTGAATCAGTGTGAACTCCAGATCAAGGCTCAGGGCTCTGTTTGAGGCCAGGATTGGAGTTCTTCTGTGCCTTGGAAATACAACTCTCAGTTCTTATGAGAAATAAATCCATGAGGACCTGAGCGCTGCTCTCTATGGGAAAATTCTAGGATGATTTCCTGGAGAGAGGAAGGGAGAGGAGAAAAACTTAAGAGACTCTGCAGGAGAAACTCAGGAAGGCAGCAAAATAGGCCTGGAGGAACTGAGCCATGGGACACTGAGTATGATAACAGTGGGAGCCCTCCAGTGACCATGTGTCCCAATTGGTAATGTGGCTCCTGACGACACTCAGCACTGACCTCCCTTTCAGGTGAGAGGGCAGAAGGAAGGCCCCTGACCTCCCAAGCCATCTACCACCATCTGCCCACTGAGAGGGTGGGCAGGGCTGTCAACGGGGTTAGGCCAAGGGCACCTGTCCACACATTCCTGGCTCCGAGTGCCTCTGGGCTCTGTGTCTGCACTTGGGGCTGCCAGGGCAGAGGCTGGCGCCAAGAGGGGCGGGCACAACCTGGAAATAGGGAGCGGCTATGGAAACAATGTGCGCCTGGCACATACCCGGCAGCCACTCCCAGGCTGGTGCTGGGCTGGGTCCTTCCCCGAGGAAGCTGGGTGTTGGGAGAGGGAGGCCAAGGAACCCACTCAACCCTGAACTGTAAGACCCACTCCCGGGGTCTGCTGACTGCCTTATAACCTGACATTTCTATGTGTGGTCGGTGGTTTGCATTTGAGCTCTGCTTTCACAGTCTTTACCCTTGCTGCTTCGGTAGGGTGCTCTTGCACCTGCTATGAGAGTGGCCTTCCCCTGTCAGTCGCAAGCCTTTGTGAGCAAATAACTGCCCAAGATGACCCTCTTTCCTACCAATATAGGGAGGGGACTTCCAGAGGATATACCTGTTCCCTGCAATATGGAGGTCCCCTCTGAACCATCACGTCCCCCACTAGTCTAGGGGCTCCTGAAGAGGGTCCCTTCCACCAAGGTCTCCCTCGGGGTGGTTAACCAATGGAGGATCTTCTTCAGTGTATGGTTGCTGAGCAGATCCCCCAAGTAGCATCAGACCTTGAGAAGGCTGCCAGGATAAGAGCAGCTGTGGACACGAACAAAGTCAAGTGGAGTTGTCAATCAACTGAGATTCCGGCTCAAGATGAGGGTCAAGGTAGGACATCAGCCTGTGTCCAGGTATTTTGAAAAGGACATGGTGACAGATGTGCTAGTGAGCATGGTGTTGATGATGGCCTGGTTGCTCTCTGGGGTGGGAGTGGCAGTGTCTGATGGCAGAAGCTGCAGTGGTAAGAGCTGAGGCAGATTTCTAAGTCGTAACTAAAGAATCAAAAGTTACATTCAGAAGAGGTTCAGGTCACACAGGGAACAGGGACACCAGTGACAGGCTCTGGCGCTGCATAGTCTACATGTATGGGGAGGCATGGGTGAGCAGTGACCTGGACAGACCCCAATGACCAGAGACTGTGAGCCTGCAAGAGTGGGAGGCCCCTCCGAGGGAGGCACCAGGCAAAGACAGTTGTGACAGTGAGGAAGCTGTGAGCCCCTCACTTCCTTGTCCCCAGGTTGGCCAGATGAGGCTGATGTCTCCCAGGAACAATGGCCACATCTGTGCACCTCCCTCACCCCTAAACCCCTCTACTTGCAGCATGGGGCAAGTACAACTGGAAAAGATGTTGAGATCAGCTGGTGAGGGCTAAAAATACCAACTCACCTCCTCCCACAGCTGTTCTCAGTTTGTCCAGGGCAGGGCCTGGGCATATGTATTTTTAATAGGCTCCCAAGGTGATGCTATTATACACACTCCGAAATCCACAGGCAGACACTATATTGGGCCACCTCTACCTTGACCCCTGTGCCTGAGGGTATTTTTAGTGGCAGGCAATCGTATTTCCACAGCATCATGTCTTCACTTGCCCTGCCTGAAGAGTTTTGAAGGTGCAGGTGATCAGATGAACAGAAAAACCAGAGGGTGGGTGTTGGGCCACAGACAGGGCATGGAATGTCCTTTCTCAATAAAGTTCTCATGCTGACACCAGAGAGGAAAAGGCACGTGCTGGTTTCAGCAATTTTTGCCCAGGTCCTTGGTGCCCTGAGGAGGAGGGCTGGAGAATGTTGGAGGCTGGGTCAGTGGGAGGAGAGTCTAGGCTATCACCCCCTTGGGGGGCTGTGTTTTAGCTTGGTGTGCCCTCCACATCACCTTCCAGGTGATCCAGACTTGTTCCAGATTGCTCCAACCCCCCACCCCCCACCCCCCGAGCCCTCTGCCTCTACAGCCTGCATGCTTAGCATTAAGGTTTGGACAATCCAGCTCTGACTGGTTTTCTGTGCACCTTCCCAGCTGGCCCCACGCTCTCACTGATTTTCCAGCTCCAAGAGGACAACCATGGCACCTTCTGGCTTCCTCTTGTACTCAGCTCCCCATGCAACCTTGAAAGCATGGCAGAGCACTTGTTAGGAGGTATGGCCTTGACCTGAGCAGGGGATGTATACCAAATGGGAGTCAAGGCCCTTGGGTCTAGCCCAGCTCTGTCCCTCTCTTGGCTGCTGCAAACCCAAGTCATGGCACAGGTGTGATACTGGCTTCTCTCCACTTCTCTCTCTGTGTCTTAGGTCCTAGCCAATCTGGGCCTCTGATTCCAACACAAGGACAGAAGGGCTAAGTCCCCTGCCCTGATAGCAGGCATAGTTCAGGACCCAAGATGGGAAGGGCAACAGGGGTGCCTTGGAGAAGGGACACCCCGTCCCTTCTTATGGAGGCTCTAACAGAGGCTACCTCAGGACACCTACCTTGTGAGAAGAGGCAAAAGGTGGCAGTTCAGGCTGAGGGAGTGCCTCAGACTAATCAAAGAAATGTTCCTGAATGGATGGAAATAGAGAAAGACTTTGGAAGTGGGACCCAAGGACAGGCATGACTTGCTTTGAAGGTGGGGAAGTCCAGAGATGATGGAATGGGGTGACCTGGAGTAGGGCAGCAAGTTTGGTGGTGGTGGTGGTTTAGAGGTTGACTTATCCCCATGGAGAGTCTGAGTTGGGGACGGTGCTGAAAGAACCAGTGGGAGACTTAGAGGTATAAAATGATGCTGGGACTTGGGTACTCTGGGGAGATGGCACTTGCTGGGACTGGAGAATGAAAAGTAGCTGAGACAGTAGTGCAGGTCCTTCAAACTCCCCAGTGTCTCAGTGGACCCTCAAGTTGAGGTCCCACAGTCACCCCCACTCAAGTCACATTAGAGCTGCTCCAGGTGAGAGTTGGCACTCTGAGGGCAGCTCCTGGCATAGGAGCCCACCCCAGGGTCGGAGACTCCTATGCACGTGCACACGCAAGTGATTGTGGTTGCATACTCAAGAATGAAGGGTGGGAAAGAAATTCCCTACCTTCTGCCCAATGGTGGTCAAGTGGGTCAATAGTTCTCCCTTCTAGAAGGCAGACATGACACAGTAGCAGGGGGAAGATGGAGGTCCTGGGGGCAGGGAGCCAGGGTTCTTGGATTGCATAGGGTGTGTAGGTTGTGAGGAAGCTGGCCTCTCCTAGGAAGTCCCATTGCACCTAGGGACCTATACAAGGCTTCAGTCACTACCGGCCCCTCTCCATCCCAGGATCCTCTCCTCCACCCTGGAGGTGAACCCTCCTGAAGGTGATGAAAAGGGAGATGAAAAGATGCAGCCACACAATGCTGTGCAAAGACGTGGGTGCAAATGCTGAGCAGCCTGGTTTGTAATAGGTTCCAACTGGAGACCGCCCAAGTCTCCGTCAACAGGTGCACCGGGAAACAAAGCCTGTTCTGTGCGTTGAGGGAACACTAGTCAGCAATTAAAAGGACTGAGTTCCTGACTCATGCCACAGCTTGGATGAATCTCAACACAATTATGCTGAGTGAAAGAAGCCAGGCAAAAAACAGTGTGTGGTGTGTGATTCCATTTATATGGTGCTTCAGAAACTGCCAGCTAATCTATAGTGACAGAAGGCAGAGCCATGGTTCCCAGGGGACAGGGCGTGGGGTTGGGAGGGGCAGGAGGGAGGGATTACCCAGGGCCAGGAGGAAACCCACAGCACTGATGGACAAGTTCATTATCATGACTGTTGTGATGATTGCACAGGTGCATGCGTGTGTCAGGCCTGACCCAACTGCACCTTGAATAAGTGTTGCTTCCTGTGCAATGACTATACCTCCGTCAAGCTGTACGCCCAAGTAGGTGTAAGGATGACCACCATGGTGGTGATCACTTCAGAGGCAAAGGACTGGTCAGCCAGACATGAGTCCACCATTTTCTAATAGCAGCTGAAACACCTGCCTCTGCCTGGAACATGCAGGGATGGGCATGACCATGACTTCTGCCGCTTATGCCCTCAGCCTTGCACAAGTTTCACAGTGGGGCAGGTAGGTCATAGAGAGTCTGCAGGGTCATCCCAATGATGACCAATGATGACCTATGTTGTCACATGAGAACCAGAGTAGAGGGCAGACATTGTGCAAACCTTGGGGAACACCACTGCCTGATAAATCAGGAAATGGCGGTAGCCAGTCCATGAGGGCTTCCTGGGAGACTCAGAAAACAGAAGCTGACTGCTAGGTAACGGGTACCTAGCAGTGTGGGAGGGATAGAGAAGGGCTCTTCCAAGTACAGGGGCAAGTGTGCCATGTCTAGAAGCTGTGGAAAGCCCCCAGTGTGTAGCAGGTGCAAATATGGACACCAAAAGGCATGCTGGAGATGAGCTAGGTCTCTTAACACCTAAGTTGTCCCTCTGGTCCAGCAGTCATGTGTATGTCCTGATTACAGTGCATCACAGGGAAGGACTCAGCTTTCAGGGGTTTGTGCAGACACCCCAGCCTGCCTGCCATCTTGTTCTCTGGAGGAGAGGGAGATTAGCCCTTGGAGGAGTTGGCAAGTAGGCTTCCCCCACCCCCTGCTCCCAGGCAGTGTCAGAAAGCCTCCCTTAAACTTCTTCCTTGCATCCTGTAATACTCACGGGTAGAATAAAAGCACAGCAAATCCGTAAACACAGGCAGGCGAGTGTGGAGAGCTGTAGTATGCTGAGGGATGTCGGCTGGAATGGATGACCTGAGCTGGCCCCGCCGGTCTCCTGGGGTGCAGCAGGAATGAATTGGGAAGGATGCAGATGGCTCTGGGCTCTTTCAGGCCATCCAGCTGTGCTCCCACACACAGGGTGGCCTTGGGCAGCACAGCCAGACCTGCCTTATGGACGTGGGGTGAGCCACAGAGGCAACCCTTGCCCTGGCGCCATCCCACCCCGTGTGTGGCCGTAGCCTCCTCAGCACGTGGCCTGCCTGAAGTCCTGGCTCAGCTCAGCTATTGCAGGGTGTATCCATCCACCAAGGCAGGCATCGATATCACCCTGAGGATTTGGTGTGCCCAGCATGCAATGGCTGAGGCTCCAGAGACCACCTGTGGGTGGAGATCACACTAGGGTAGTTGTGTCTGGACAGGCCAGGTACCTTGCCCTTGCCTTGGTACCTGTCATGACTCCTGAATCATCCTTCCATCAACACCACACTTCCTCCTGACTCCTGATATTGCCTGAAGCCATCTCCCCTCCTCAGGGAGTAGACAGCTCCTTGTTACCTACCAGTTCAAGCCTCAGCAATGGCTGCTGGCCCATCTGTGTGACCAGGACCTGGACACAGCTGGAAGAGCTGCTTGCATCCTTTGTTGATGTTTAAAATTTTTATTTGAAGGCAGAGAGACAGAGAGTGTGTTCCCATTACCTGTTCATCGCTCAAATATCTACAACCAGCAGGGCTACATCAGGCTGATGCCCAGAGCCCAGAACTCAATCCGAGTCTTCCAGATGGGTGGCAGACTCCCAAGTCCTTGGACCACTACCTGCGGCCTCCCAAGGTGTACATTAACTAGATGCTGGGATGGAAATCAGAGCCAGGACTCCAGTTAGGCAGTGTAATCTGCAACACTGGCATCCCAAGCAGCAGCCCAAGGTCTGCTCCTTTGCTGGTATTAAAATGAGCATCCATCTGCTGTGTTCTTTTTTTTTTAACCATTAAGTCAGATACACAGAGAGGAAGATCTTCTGTCTGATGATTCACTCCCCAAGTGAACGCAATGACTGGTGCTGAGCCAATCCGAAGCCAGGAGCCAGGAACTTCCTCCAGGTCTTCCACACTGGTGCAGGGTCCCAAGGCTTTGGGCTGTCCTCAACTGCTTTCCCAGGCCCCAAGCAGGGAGCTGGATGGGAAGCAGGGCTGCTGGGATAAGCACCAGTGTCCATATGAGATCTCCGTGCGTTCAAGGTGAGGACTTTAGCCACTAGGCCACTGCACCAGGCCCCATCTGCAGTATTCTGAAGGAGCACTTCTATCAGTCGAGAAGACTCATGCACAAGGCTGTGTATTATGACAGCAGGCAGGGCCTTGGAGCCAGTAAAGTTGAGAAGCAGACAGCTCTGGAATACCTGGCAAGCAGAGAGAACTGCGTACCAGCCATTATATGCAATTGTCCGTGTCACTCGTGGGGAGGCTGAGTTTGGCCATCCTTCATCTGGGTGCTCTAAAAGCAGGGCCCTGCAATCCCTGTGGGATGCTGGGCCTGTGCAGCAGTCTCATGCCTGATGAGGCATTTCGCAGCAGCCCACCCAGGCTGGACAGGAAGGCTCACATTGTGGCTGAAAGCATAGACAGGGTCTGTGCTGTGTTTGGGACTCTTAGAGTTGCCTCACTGTCAAGTAGTTGCTGAGACATGAATCTGCCCTGTCTCTGCACCTGCTCTGACCTGGGAGCTCCTGGGGGAGAGGAAGAAGGTCTGGAGGAGGCTCTATACTGTGTCCTGTCAAGTCTCAGGAGTCTGGGCCCCATCCACGAGAAATCACCAGCCCACTGACTCTCACCCTATCACCCTATCAGACAAGTGTGAAACCCCCGCTCTCAAAGAGTTCTCAGGAAAAGGAAGCTGTGACACCTTCCCCCCAAGAGATCAGGACTGCTTGGTGTGCATCCGGGATGGTGTTGCTAGTACTGCTCCTTGTGCGCCCCCTGTTGGGCAGGAGTTCCCCTCCACTTCAGCCTCCTCTCCTGCACAAATACACACATATATATACATATACACATGTATATATATATATATATATACATGGGCACACACATGCATAAGCCCATATGCATGGACACACATAATACACACATGCACACACATACATACAGCTGCTTCACTAACCTGATTTTAAGATTTTGAGAACAAGTACCAGTGCAATGGCTCAATTAGCCAATCCTCCGCTTGCAAGCACCTCCATTCCATGTCAGTGCTGGTTCTTGTCCCAGCTTGTCCACTTCCCAAACAGCTCCCTGCTTGTAGCCTGAGAGAGCAGTGGAAGATGACCCAAAGCCTTGGGACCCTGTACCCATATCAGATCCAAAAGAGGCTCCTAGCTCCTAGCTGTAGATCTGCTCAGCTCCAGCTGTTGTGGCCATTTGGGGAGCGAACCAGTGAAGGAAAGATCTTTCTCTCTCTCCTTCTTTCTGTAAGCCTACCTTTCTAATAAAAAATAAATGAATCTTAAGATTATGAGAGCAATGTGAGACACACATGGTGTGTTCCTTACATGTATGAGGCTGTAGCACCCCAAAAGTCTGAGAAGTTACAGTCAGGTTTGGATAAATTTTGGCTGTACCAGGCTCCCTGTCCTGATCTCGGGGCTACCCTCTGAAACAGAGGAGGTGCAGACCAGGGCCTAGATGGAATGAAAGGCTTGAAGGGACCCTCCAGAAGGGAGTTGCCCCAATTTCCCCACCATGGTGGGGAACCCAGGCTCTGAGGCTGAGAAATGGGCAAGCAAGCCCTATCCCCACACTGTGGTGCCCGATTGGTGAGGGGAGAGGGGAACCTGGCAGCTGGGGAAAGATCTTAGGCCAAGTTTTTTCCACTGGTGAATCAGAGGAGAGCAGATGGAAGCCAGGCTGGCCTGACCCCAGCTACCTCTGAGTCACAGATGAGGTCCCTGTGCTAATCTTAACCCTCTGAGAGGACTTGTTGAGACTTGCCACCAAGCCTGACCACCAAAATATTCTTGGAGCGGATGTAGCCCTGGAAAGGCCTGGTCCAGCAAGGCAGACGTTAGTTGATGAAGCCAGCCAGGGTGGAAAGGGACTGCTCTGTGAGGTTGGTGCTACCCCTGGCTCCTCAGTGACCTTGAAGAAGTAATAATGAGGAGTTCAGGTGCCCAGCTCAGACATTCTCCCAGCCTAGGGAGAGAGAAGGGGCCAGGGGCAGGACAGCAGGAGGCCTTTAAACCTTGCCTGGGACTTATCCCAGAAGCTGCTCTCCAAGTACCCAGACCTGTGAGTTGAGCAGCAGGTAAGAGTGGTCCAGGGTTTGAGACCAGCTGCATCTCAAACATGTATAATTTTGGACAAACTGCTTCCCACAGTGGAGACTTGCAGCTAGAGGTTCAAGGCCTTCGACTTGAAAGTCAGACTAACCTGGATCAGCACTTTGGTCCTGATGCTCAGTTGCTGAGTGTTCTGGAGCAAGTCACTTAATTTCATCAAGCCTCAGTTTTCTTTTTTGTAAAATGGGAATATAAAGAGTGGAGCCATTAGGCTGCTGCTTGGGATGCCCACACCCTATACCAAATTGCCTGGGTTTGGGTCCCAGCCTCACTCCAGCTTCCTGTGAATCCATATACGTTCGATCCAACACTGACCATTGTGTGCATTTGAAGGGTGAACCAGTAAATGGAAGAATTCTCTCTCTCCCTCTTTTTCTCTCTCTTTCTGCTTTTCAAGTAAAATACATGAGTTTTAAATAATGAAACGAGGCTGATAATGGTCCTTTTCACAGGTGGGTGCTGGGAAGATTGAGTAGTTGGTGTGAATACTCAATCTCAGCGGCTGTTCTGGCTGGCTCCAACCTCCTGGCTCACTGACATCCCTTTACGAGAAAGGTCCAAGGTAGCAAGGATTTCCATTCCCTTCCTCCAGCCCCCCTTCCTCCAAATCAGCTCCCTGCATCTGTGCCATTTATTCAGGTACTGGGATTTGCAGGGAATGGGGAAGCAATGAGTCATGGAAAGCTCTGTACTAGATAGACAGGAACTAAGGTACAACAGATGGGTTGCGGTGGAACAAAGATGTGCTGTGTCTGGAGAGCCCAGTATAGGGGGCAGCACCCAGCCAGCATATACTTGGGGCAGCAGAGCCTCCAGGCAAGCCTGGTCTAAGTCCCAGCCAGCACAGGCTGATACACAGATTCCATTGGAGAGTGAGGTTGGGGAACTTTCTCTTCTTGATGCTCCCTGTTCAGGGGAGGGTTTTCCATCCTGGTTTCATGGAACATTGTGCCCAGTGATGGCACTAGTGGGAAAAGGTTGGTTGAAAACGCTGCTGCTACAAGAGGCAGTGGAGATGAGCCCCTTGTTTTCCTTTAGCATGCTGGTGTGTGTGTGTGTGTGTGTGTGTGTGTGTGTGTGTGTGTGTATGAGAGAGTGAGAGAAAGAGAATGAGAGAATGAGACAGAGACTGAGAAGCAGAGACCTGTAGATAATATCCACTGATCTGTTGGAGTCCTGTTTGGGTCACCGAATAGGTAGATGTGGCCCTGCTGGCTATGGCCTGATGCTGAGATGAAAACTTGGAAATCCAGAGAGGTTGGGTCAGCATCCCCCAATTCTTACCTAAGCCAGTGGGAGGTCTTACTCCAGGGAGGCAGCAGAAGCCCTCCTCTCCCTGAGCAAATGGTGGTGGGGACCCCACCCCTCTGGAATGTGGATGGGTCAGGCCCAGCGTAGCAGGATGGAGGTGAACCCCTTCTTGGGAAAAAAACTCCTGTGGGGCCCTGGGGGGAACACAGCCTGGGGGAAGTGAGGCAGTCAGCCAGCTCAAGTGGGAGAGACTCTCAACTAGGAGGTCCCGGGAGTACACTGAGGTCCTGGGACGCTGATGGGAGATGTAAGCCCATGGAAATGGGATACAGGGTGCAGAGCAATGAAGAAGCCAGGAACAGCTGGTGCAGTGCCAAAGGTTGAGGACCACAGGGGCTGCCACAGAGAGGGGAGGTGCACAGAGTGACAAGGAAATCCCAGGCCCCTTCCAGGACTGCTGCGATAGGAAGGTCAGGGTTGGCAGGAGGGTTGAGGTGAAAGGGGAGGGAGGGTGCGGCAGTCCCTTGTCAGAGAAAGCATTGACTCAGGGGTCAAGGAGAAACAGCTGGGAAAGCCTCAGGCACATCTGGCTGGGCTGGATTGGAGGAGGGTGAGCTGTGGCCGGCAGGCAGCCAGGGCCGCAGTGGAGACAGATAGGGCCCGTGTTTATTGTCCTGCCGGGGGCTGTACCAGGAGGGCAGCCAGGGGTGGAGGAGGCGGCTCAGGCGGAAATAGTTTATTCAGAGCACAAGGAATGGCAGGGGAGGGAAGTCGGCACATGGCTGGCTGCCTGCTCCGCAAGAACAAGTGGGATATGAGCAAGGGATGCCCAGTGCCAAAGCGGACAGCAGACTTCATTCCTGCCTTGCCTACCACCTGCTTGGCCACTCCACCATACATGCAGCTCAGTTGTCCCTGCCCCGAGCACAACCTTGTGGCTCGATGGTCCCCAGTCCTTGGCTCTGCACCTGCTCCAAAAGCAATAGGCAGTGACCATGTGCTCAGCAACCCCCAGCTCTGTGTCTGACCATCTTGTGACACGTAGGGCTTCTGCATTTTCCCAAGGTAAGAGCAGAGGGCACAGGTGATGTATCCAGGGCCACATAGACTGTCAGGGCCATGGAGGGAGCTCAAACCTAAGTGAGTCTTATCCTGGAATCTCTTGGGTGGCCTTGGTGGGCTGTAGACCTGGCTTCAGTCCTTCAGGGCAGCCCTGCAACACTCACCATGGCCACCAACCCCTCACTTCCATGCAGCTCATAGCCCACTGCCTGTGAGGTCCCCAGACCCCAAAAGCACCCTTCTGCCAGGAGGTGATCTCTACTGAGCCTCTGTACCCATCACCTGGACCCGTGGAGACCATGGTGGCCTCAGAGTAAAGAGTTCCTGAGCAGCATCGGTAGAACTTGCCAAGACTCTCCCTTGCCTTGTGGTGTGGATTTCCAGTGTGTGATCTATAGCCTGGAACAGCCGTGGCCTCTAGCTTCTCTCCTGGAGAAGGTGGGAACACCAAGGAGCAGAGTGGCTGCTGCACATGAAGACCTTTGGATTTCTACCCATGTTTGAGGTGGGAAAAGAGAGGCTGGCCAAAGCAGGAAGGCAAGCTTTATCTCCTCCATACACCACCCCTCAAAAACTGAGATGGAAGTTTCAGGTCCACGCTTAGTGAGTTCTCAGGGATGCCATTCCCACCTGGAGGGAAACATACCTTGTCCTCGGGCCTCCTCCAAGCCAGGATCTAGGCCTCCTACCTGGCTGTGTCTCATCCATGAAATGAACATGGGTGGAGCACCTAGCAGATGTCTTCAAATGGGTCAAGTGCCATTACATCATAACCCAAAGAAGCAGGTGTGTCTGCTCCCATTTTTCAGACAGAGAAACTGAAGTTAAGAGACAAAGAGACTGGCCTAAGACTACCTAAGCAGTCAGCCATTGGTTTCACTTGAGCAAACAAGCAATGTGCACCCGTGCATTAGTAAAGACAAGTGAAGTTGGGTCATAGTCCTCAGCAGGTCTCAGATCCCAAACCATCAAAACTTTTTCCTTCTCACTCAAAGCCATCAGCTGAACTTCTTAGGAAAGCTGTCTTCTGTTGGGGTTCAAAGAAATCTTGCAAGACTCTAAGGTGAATGAAATTATTTTAATGTGCAGTTGGGCAGCCGCCACTTGCCATGAACAAGAAGTGCACCGAATGAAGTAAATGGGGGGTTTTATAGCAATTATCTATGAGAAAATCAATAGCTACATGATATTGGGTAAATACATAATGAGGAGTTATTTGTGACATAGAATAGAAAGCAAGTAGAAAAATTTATAATGTTTAGGATTCTGATCCAATTACTTCAATAAAGATTTGCAATGCAAAAGCTCAGGATTCCAATGCTATCACTTCAATGTAGACAGTAAACAACATGCCTGGAGGGTAACTGTCCTTCCCAGGAATTCTAAAAACTCCAAGACCATTCCTAGCTCCTGTTTTGTTTCCTGGTGTTGCAAGAAGCAGGGTTTGCCCATAAACAGGGTGCAGGTGCTTCTCAGGAGATTTCTGAGTTCCAAGAATACAGTCACCTTCACAATTAACCCTTTCAGTTTTCCACCATAGTCCCAGGCTGCTTTGAAACTCCTTATTCACTAGGGTGGGTGATGAGATGGCCACCAGGGCCTCAGTCAGAAGCAGCCATGGGATCCTCCTGGGATCAGGAGGACTGAAGGAGCAGGTGGAAAAACCAGACCACAGCTGTGCAGTCAGGACCCTACATGATGTCTCCAGCACATGGTGCAGACATCGTCCAGGAGCCCTGGGTCCTACCAACAGCCTCTAGTGCCGAGGTCTGAGCCTCGGGTAACCTGGGAGAAATCAGGGCTGTCTGTTCCACTGAGGGCCATTTTGAACTCTGGCTACTTGCCTGAGTTGCACTCTGCTGTCACCAGCCCCCTGATCATTTCCAAATCTCACAGAAAGAGCCCTTTCCTGGGACCTCTGATCCATCCTGGTAGCAGTACAGGCTGCAAGTGCCCCTGTCCTTACCCACTGAGGTACACAGAGAGAGGCCCAGGGGAAGTCTGAAGCCCTGTTTTAACGCAGTGTGTCCCCAGGCAAGAGGGCGCCTCTGATCACTTTTCTCCTTTCACTTTTGCTCCCTTGGTCAGATGTACAGCTCTCTCTGATCCCTGGGTCCCCAGACAGCGGAGAGCTTTGGATCTGGGCTTCGGGTCTCTCTGTGTGTCTAGGACTGAGCTGTTCCCCCCAAGTCCCTCATCTTGTTTCACAGGCTCCCCTTGCTCTGCCTCCCCAAATGTTCCTAAATCAGGCTTTACTCAGGGGCTTTACTCAAGTCCATGAAGCAGGGGCTAGAGAGCAACATGCGTGCCCTTCTGGGTCAGTTGGGGAGAGAGTCTGTGGGACCACTGGGTTCCTCAAAGACCACTCCACAGAAGAATAAAGCCAAACCACATGGCCTCCAAAAGGCATGGAACCAGCCTCCACTTGCCTGGGATTCAAATTCCCCTAGGATATTAGTGGGATTAGTGGGATAATTATACAAAACTGTTTTGTGGGACTACAATACCTTTAAAATCTCCACTTTAGAGGCTGGCATTGTGGCACAATGAGAGGGTCGAGCTGCTCTCTGTAATGCCAGAATCTCATAGCGAAGCAATGCACTGCTGATGCAACTCCCCACTAATGCACCTGGGCAAGTAGTAGGAGATGGTTCAAGTACTCAGGCCCCTGCTGCCCACATGAGAGACCTGGATGGAGTTTCAGGCTCCTCGCTTTGGCCTGATCTGGCCACGGCCATCACAGCCAATTGGTGAGTAAACCAGCAGATGACAATCTAATTGCCTCTCTGTCTCTCCCTCTATCTCAGTCACTCTGCCTTTCAAAATAAATCTGGGGAGAAGGGGAAGGACCTCTCCATCTTAGAAAGCACTTCTGGATGTCAGATCAGCGTATGTGACTGCTCCATATCTCCCCAGGCATGGCCTGGGTACAGCCTCTCCAACAGGCATTTTTCCCTCCTGGCCCTTCTTCCTTTTTGTCAAAGTTCCACCTCTCCATAGGAACTATGAACATCATGCAGACCTTCTCCCAGCCTCATTTTCAGCCGGCACATATGTCTGTGACCTCACCTTAATCAATGGACCCAAGGACTTCTGGGTACATTTTCTTCTCTGTGCAAATCAGTTCAGGAATGAAAATTCTGCTCATCTTTGGCCTGAAATAAGAGGACTCTGAAGTGAAGGGGAAAATCTTTGTCATCCCTGAACTTCCAGTTCCTGACAATTCCAGACAACAGCAACTTGGGAAGGCATAGCACGGTGAGTGGGCAGTTATGTAGGATAAGTTGCCCCTCTCTGATATGTGGGTATCTGTTCCTGTTGTTCATAGCTGTGGAACCATACTTGGGGGCTGGAAGCAAATATGACATTTGATTTTCTCCTGAGTCTGAGATGTTGACGGAAGGCAGTGGGGAAAGTTTGTCTCTGTTCCACCCTTAGTTGGATGGGGTCAAAGGCTGGGGCCAGAATCATTCAGATTGGTTCCCTCACATGGCTGATGCCTGGTGCCAGCTGCTGGCTGAGCACTTGGCTGTCTGCAAGCTGGCAAAGTAGTCTTAGCCTCTATGTGCATGGCACTCCCTCACAGTGTGCTGCTGGGGTCTGCAAGTGAGTGTCCAGGAGAGCCAGAGTCTTGAGGACTTTGGTGACCCAGCCTGAACAGTCTTATAACCATCCCATTCTCTTCCCCAAGGCAACCACCAGGACATGCCTGCTTTCCACGGGAGTGGAAATGGATGCCACTTCCCAATGGGGAGGGAGACTGACAAGGCTCGGGAATAGACTGTGAGAGCCAAATTATGCTATGACTGGTGGGGAGCCAGAGGCCATGTATCTCTGCTTTTTACATCAACTATTTTGTCTACTGTCCTCCCAAGTGATTACGTTCCTCATGATAGAATGTGCCCCGCACGTCTCTGAACATTGCAGTTGGTTGAAATGAGACCATTATGGACTGTTAGGAGGACTGGGCTCATGACTGCACTCTGCCCCATTCTGATTCCATAAACTTGGTCAAGTCATCTGAATCCTGTGGGCCTCACTTCGTCCCTCAAGAAATGGGGAGCTTGGGATGGCCGCCCAGTGCTGTCATAGGGTGACAGCTGAGAGGGGTCATAGTTGATGGGAATGGGGGGGGGGCGGAACGGCGCCTGCAGAGAACATGTCTCCATAAGGGCTCAGCTGCAGGAAACTGGTCTGCACAGCAAGGCCAATCAGAGAGGGTTTTAACCCAGGCAACAAGGTGATTGCAAAACCACTGGGGGCAGGGGGATGGAGGAGTGGGACAGAGACTAACCTTCTGGTAAACATTTTCCAGGGGAGCTTGTACTCCATTGAATGATGGGCAAGGATTCAGAGAGCTGCTATGGGATCAGAACCAGGAAGTCCCCTCTCTGTCCCCCACCAGTCCCCAGCTGAGCCAAGGCGTTCGAGGAGCTGATGACTGATGCGGTGGTCATCGGCCTATTCACAGGAAATCCTGGCCCATGTCTATGCCCATGGGAAGTTGAACATCTATGCCCCCTGGAGTGAAGTGACCATGTGACTCAGGGAGACTGCATAACACTTCCTAGTGCAAGCTGTGTTATTATGTCATTTTCTACCTTCTGTCTTTTCCTTATCACAGTCACCCCACTGCCCCCATGGAATGGTTTCTCTGCCAGCTTAGATCTCCATGTGGGAGAAGAGGCTCCTGTCAGGTAGGGACTATTAAAACTCAGCACACAGCAGCTCATCTTAGCATGCATGGCTTACCAAAAACAAGAGCGAGGCAAATAGGGGGATGACATTTGCTGCAAGTCGCCTTCCAAAGACATACCCAGTCAACAAAACCTGTTTTGCACCCAGAAGCATAGCTTTGGGGGAAGTTTGGGAAAGATCCTTTTGCCTTTCTAGTTTTCATGATACTAGAAACATACCCAGCACCACAGCCTGATACACTTGAGCCAAATAGGGTTGCAAGTCCTGGTGCAAATTTTACAGAGATGAGGGGCAGAGCTGAGGAAGACTGGGTTAACCTTCCAGCTCAACTAAAGACCATTGTGTGTGTGGTGTGTGTGTGTGTGTAGTATATATGGGATGCTTGGAAACATTAGAGGATCCTAAACACTGATGGAATACATTGTGCTCTCTAAATGTTGCTTCCTAGATGATTAAACACTAGGTCCTTCTCAGCCATCCAGGTATTTTCCACATGACCAAGCACAGTGCTGGGCACAGAGCAGGCATTCAGTAAGCATTTTACAAGGGAAGGAATTTGTCAGTGTTCCACCAAGTAACCGACATGGAGAACTAAACCCGCTGTTCCCAGTGTGGTCTGATTCATCAGAGCCTGATGGGAACGCCCCTCCCCGGGTCTCAATATTATACTTCTCTTAACGTGGCCCAAGATTGTATTAGTCTCCTTGGCAGCCATGCCACACAGACGATTCAAATTCAGCTTGAGGTCAACTGTAGTCTCTGGGTCTGTTTCACATGAGCAGTTATTAAGTAAGGCAAGGCTTCCCCATCCTGCCCATATGCAGTTGATTTTTTGTTAACTAAATGCCTTATGTAACATTGCATCCTGCTGAGTTGAAGTGCATCCTTCCACTTCTCAAGGCCTATTGAAATCTCTGGTCTTTGAATTCAATGTGGTATTCATCCTTCTTGGAGTTGTTTCAGCCACAGTGGTGTCAGAGAGGAGCCCTGCATTTTGTGCACGCTCCTGACACAGATGCTGAAGGAGGCAGGCTGCCAGAGGTACCCTCTGCATGCAGTCCAGCTCTGTAATCAGTGAAAAGGGGGAATGAGAATGTTGTGATTTAAGGTTCTGTCTGTATCCTCCTCCATTGTCTACAAACTGACCTGACACCAGCCCAAGTTTAAACATCCTCTGTGTCTCTGAATACAAAAAGAGGAAGGAGCTCAGTGGGGAAAATGAGAGTATGAAAAAACTCCACCAGGATTTCAGATTTTTTTTTTTGCCCCAAAATAAACATCTTCTAATTCTGTTTTTGGCCAACTTTTTGGTGTAGTCTTCTATTTATTCATTGTATTGCAATACTGGCCACAAGGGATCTTCACACTCTCTTATTATCTGTCAAAGACTCTTCTTCATTTCATCACTAGGACTCAGGAATCAAATCCTTAAGATGGAGTGACCCCACAACACTGTCCATTGCTGTCATGCAGGAATCCAGAGGTGGGGAAAATGGTGCAGTCAGTTGTGGTCTTTTGCATCGAAGTCCTCGTGCATTACAACAGTAATTTACAAAGAAAGTCATGTGGAAATATAAGGGGAAGGCTTAAATATGAAGTAAACTCCAAAAAGGAAGTTTCAGGCCAGGTTCCTTTTTGGTTTTGATGAATTCTGGTTGGGACCTTTTCCCAAACCTGCACTGCCTGATCTGAGGACTTGGTGATTTGGCAGTGGGGTTAAGTTTCATTCTTGCCTATATACTGATTCTTCTTCCTCCAACCTTATTCCTTCTTTGGTGCTGGTGGTGGCAGTTTTTGCTTTCCTGGAGGTTTTCATGGGCCACAGTGTTCTTATGAGCCATCTTCTTGGACCATTATGTTTTTCTCCCTTGGAAAGCAATCTGCTTTCTCAAAGCCCATGGCACACAGCTGGCTTTGTCACCACTCCCTTCCTGGAGCAGTATGAGTGCCAAGATGACAAAGTGCTTTTCTTCCCAGGTCCCTATCACTTTCCCTTTGCCACCACATGCCTCTTAGTTGGTCAGAAATCAGGATATCCTGCCAGTTCCACTTGTTGCTTTTCAAGAGATTAAATTATCAGGCAGGCAAGAATGTAGCAGGTGTCCTAGCTCCAGTAGATGTCCTTGGAACCAGAGTTCCATCACTCAGGCCAGGAGCTGGCTTCTTTCCATATGAGATCCCTAAACTTGGACTTGGGGAAATACTTCCCCTGCACCCTCTGCAAGAGGTCCAAGGGAGAGGTCTTGGGGAGGAGAGCTGGCAATACAGCTGGAATCCCTGAGTGAGTCTTGCAATTCATTGGGAACAGAGTGGAGAAGGATACCAGGCTTCAAGGTCAGATTGGTTGTGTGTTTGGGGCAAATTATTAAATTTGTGGGGCTTCTGTTTCTAAGTTGGAGCTGGCTGGACATTTGCCAAGGAAGGCTCTCCATGTAGTTGATGTGGCTGTGCCTGGCTCATGGCAGTCACACAACACCACTGACTGTATCACAAACAGGGTTGCATCTACCTTATGGAGTGGTGAGGAAGATTCCACCATTCTAGACATGCAAAGCGCTGAGGGCACAGATGGTCCAGAGTGTGTCTGTGCTTTGCAGAAGAAGGAGAAGGATGGCAAGGATGGAGGCCCTGCGAAGTGGCTGGTGTGAGGCCACCTCCCCACTGGCCCTCTCTGTAGAGCAGGGAAAATTTTCTGCTTGTCAACTGCCCAGGTAGGCACTGTCCCCACATCTTCTCTCCAGATGTGTGCCATCTGGCTGATTCTCACCAAAGTTACATGGAATTATGTCTCAGCTAAGAGGTTTCAAGATAGGGGTACACTCTCTCCACTCTGTGTATTCATTTACCTGCTGTGTGAAAAGGCTTTGGAGGCCCTGCGGGGGATGGGGCAGCAGGACAGAAGCCAGCATCTGTCCGTGACCATGGAGGAATGTCCTGAGCTACAGGTCTGCCATGTACAAAGAAGAGACAAAGCACAGGTGAATGACACTCCTGAGATTGCAGGGTGGATTCCACCACTGAATACTCAGCTGGAGCTGAGGATGACATCTATGCAGGGAGCTGCAAGAAAGGGCAGAGGTGCTCCAGGTACTCCTGAGAGTGTGAGGAAGCCAGAGGTCAAGGTCTCTCCAAAATCCAGGGCCTCTCAGAGCAGTTGACAATATGCAGCCCTCCGCCTGCCTCTCCACACGGGGCTGATGCCGTATGGAACTTTGCATCAATAGGGTATTCATTCAGCAAGCAATCCGTCTCTACCACACGCTAGCACCAAGTCCCAGCATGAGGGGGCGCCGCTGTGCTCCCAGCATGGCCCCCAGCCTGCAGCCAGGCCTACCCCCCTGCAGCCCATCCATCATCCCGAGGTGATGAAGAGACCCCATCCATCACGACACCTCATTTGCTCATTTCCCCACTGCACTTGGCCAGGAAGACAGCGCCAGTGTCCTGGAGGCCCGTGGATGTCAGAGAGGTCGGTCTGCATCCCACTGACCAGCAGGCAGCCGAGGGCCCTAGAGACAGGCTCCTGGGAGCTTCTGCTTATGCTGGGGCCACCTGGGCAGAGCTGAGGATTGTGTGGTGGCTTGGGGCCACTCTGCCTTGCCTCAACCCCAACCCCCAAACGCTACACAATCCCAGCACCGTTACCTGAAGTCAGCTTTTTTTCTTTCTCTGTTTGAAGAAATAAAATACAAACTCCAAGCACCAACGAATACATCTGCATTTTCGTTCAGTGTGTTAGTATCAGGATTAAATGGCCCGTGCTGTTCCTCAGTTCACCTCTCAGATCATAAAAGCCCCAGAGTGACTGAAAGCAGAGTCCATCAAGGGCCTTTCTGTTCCCTGCCTCGGCCCTACCCCCATGCCCGCTCACCAGGAACCCAAGTTACAAAGTGCAGGCACCATGTGGCCTGGCCCTGGGGGCTTCAGAAGTCCCTGGCCTGGGATGAGGTCTTCATAGGCCCAGGCCCATGATTGGGAGTGACAGCTTGACCTAGGCTGACCCAGGTTTTCTCAGGCCTCCCTCCTAGACGCCCAGGCAGGTGACAGAGCAGTTCCAGGCAGCAGAGCAGTTCCTTCATCGTTGAAACCCCCACCTTTGTCTGGCCCAGTGGGTGGGCTCTGGGCAGGGCAGCTGGCGGGACCTTCCAGGAGAGAGTGGCTTGGCCCACAGGGAGGTGTGCCTCCATTGCTACTCACCTTAACCTGAACTGACCCCTTGCAAGCCCCTTGCAAAGAGTTTGGTACCCCTGAACTCTTTATCCTTGGGAAGACTGTGACCTGGGGAACACAAATTCACTGCAGAACACAAATGAGCAACTTTGGACATAATAAACATTTAATGAATGCACTCAGACTTCATTAATTGTTCAATCTGATACGTGTGAAAAGTGCCTGCCATTTGAAAGCAATTTGTACCGTCGAGTTCTCTCTACTGCACAGCCGGAGCCAGTTACCAACTCTGGGAGTAAACTTTAGCCACATAGTTCCAAAAGCAAAATTATATAAAACTTCTTTCCCAGTGTTTTACAGCAAAATAATTCTGTTTAATGTGGGATGTGGGTGCATTTTAATGCTTTCATAGACTCGGGTGGGACCTACAAAAGCGAGACTGTCTGTGGTCAAGGAAGGCTCTGCCTCTCTCCTCTCCCTCTTCTTACTTTTCTCTCCCTCTCCTGGCTTCCTTTTCTTATCTCCTCAAAATCCTTCTCTACAAGCTCAAGTAAGATGTGTCACTAAAATTTTTTCATTAATGAAATCTTTCCATTGGAGAGGGAGGGAAGGAGAGAGAGAAAGAGAGAGATTGTCTATCCACTGATTCTCTCCTACTACAACTGGGGCTGGTCCAGGCCAAAGCCTGGAGTCTGGTGTTTAGCCCTGGCTCCCCAGCTAGCTGGTAGGAGCCCAATCACCAGAGTCCTCATCTGCTGCCCCTCCAGGGTACACATCAGCAGGAAGCTGGATGCAGGAGCCAGAGCTTGGACTGGAACCTGCTCAGCTGTGAAAATGTCATCCTGCCTCCCTGAGCTTGGCCCTTCCCTGGCCCTGGTTCCTCCTCATGGCCCAGAGGACTGCAAGCACAGTCAACCCTGCACTGGACCTTGATGTTGCTCACCCAGCCAGGAAGCCTGGAACCCTTTTTCCAAGGGGCATCCTGTGAGCAATCTTGCTGTCCATGCAGGTCCTGAAGGAGCCAGCTGCCTCCTCCTGAAACCCGCCGGGCTCTGCATCAGTTACCTAGTTGACTTTTACCTCTGACTCCAAAAGCTCAGCTCTCATTCTCCAAAAAGGTAAACAGCACAGTCTCCCTTCTTGCAGGCTGGAGTCTTACCTGATGCAGTCGGTAATCCACGATCTGGCCCCATCTCCTCTTACTTTCTTCCTGGTCCAGCAGTGCTTCTCATGGGTGCTGGATGGTTCAGGGCTTAACACCCATTTTGGCAGTCGCATCTCCATCCTAGGAAGCCAACGCTGGCTTAAATCCCTTTCCTGAACCCCTTCTGATTGTAGCTGCTTGGTTCTCAAAGAACATCCATATCACTGTATGTTTGTCAGCCACTGGATGTTTGTTTGCTTGTTTATGGCCCTTGCTTGTTTTTTGGAGATTTTTTTAAACATCCCTGACTGTTGCAAGCATTTGGGAGTGAACCCGCAGATGGGCAAGCTCCCTTTCTGTCTTTAACCTTTCAAATCAAGATTCTGACAGAGAATTCGAGAGAAAACACAACATCTCTCCTGCCCCTGGTCTTCCAGGTCACATGCTGTCACTTCAGTTTGTCAACAGTGACTCACACTAAGGGAGGGAAATTAGGAGTTAAAAACTTCATGGACATGTTATAAACCACCACGAAACCTTGATCCTGGGACAGCACACATCCGCATCACAGTCACACAGGGACGGAAAGGCCAGGCCCTACCCGCACCCTGGAGCAGCCCACAAGGCCGCCCCGGCCTCAGCGCTCAGCTTGGGTGGGTGGAGGTGGGAGGGGCTGAGGCCATCATTGCCATGCCTTGTCTTTCCTTCCTCTTCATCCATGCTCTGGTCAGGACCTGCTCACTACCCACCATGGACTTCCCCAGTTACCGTCTCGGAGTCTGCTCTTCAGGGAGCACGCCTGTAGAAACGGTGGCATCGGTTAATGTGCTCACGTGTTTTCCTGGGTGGGAAGTCTGCCAATCTTCCTTTCTGGGAGTTTTCAATCAGGTCGTCCAAACCTGAAGGAAGATAAAGTTCGAGATTTAACTCCAAATCATCTAGGAGTTCTCACTATGCTCTTAGCTGTTTGACATAACGGCAAGTATCCTGCGAGGCAGGGACCACATTTTTCCCCTGTTCTTTGGTATTTCACTAATTTTCTCAATGCAAGGTTTAAAAAAAAATTTTTTTTTTTTACTCTACTGATGTTAAGCAATGTTTTTACAGTTTATGGAATTCTGGCATACTTATTTTATTTATGTTGTTACTTAACACATATGTAGATGCATGCATTTATATATTTTACATATTTAAATGTGTCTGGTTATTTCAGGTTGATTTTGGAGTGAATTTGCCAAGTATTCCACCTCCCAAAATCCTGCTGAGGCTTAGCTTGGGATATGTTAGATGTATTCAAATCAGTTTTTCCAGATTATCTTTACAATAATAATGAAACATCCCCATCCAAGAACATAGATGTCTAGTTGTTAAAATCTCACTTAAATCCCTTACTCCAGCTCTTGCATGGAACTGGACACCCGTGGGGCAAAGCGCGTGTATGTATGTGAGGTTATGCATAAGCAAGGGACACATGGGTTGACAAAGACCCTGTTACACGAGGTGTGTCATGGTTGTTTGTTTTTGCTGCTGGGGGTATATTTTTCTTCACTGTTTCCTGTTGTTTTTGGTGTATTAACCACTTTGGAGATCAGTATATCTATTTTTAAAGCAGCCACCACCAGCCACCCTGTTTCTATTACTTTCCTAATTGATTTGCTTTGGGGTTTTTTTAGGTAAACACTAATAGCTGCAAATAATAATTTTCTCTTGCTCTCCAACATTTGGGCTAACAAGGAGGAGTGTGGGACCCCTAAGAGAAGAAGCACATTTTTGCCTTGTACTAGTTTGGTTTCCATTTTGCATATGAGCCTAGTGCAAGTGTTTTTTTTTTTTTCTTTAAACTCTCTTAAAATATAACCAACTCTCTCTTTAAAAAAAAAAAAAGATTCATTCATTTATATTGGAAAGCCAGATATACAGAGAGGAAGAGAGACAGAAAGGACGATCTTCCATCCGATGATTCACTCCTCAAGTGGCCACAACAGCTGAAGCTGAGCCAATCCGAAGCCAGGAGCCAGGAGCTTCTTCCAGGTCTCCCATGCTGGTACAGGGTCCCAAAGCTTTGGGCCGTCCTCGACTGCTTTCCCAGGCCACAAGCAGGGAGCTGGATGGGAAACAGGGCTGCCGGGATTAGAACCGGAGCCCATATGGGATCCTGGCATGTGCAAGGTGAGGACTTAACCACTACGCTCTTGCACCAAGCCCAAAATATAACCAACTATCTTAACATTTCATGTTTTCCTTTTAGACTATTTTTCTGTGTGTGTATGTGTGCGTATGTATATCCAGTAGTCCTGTCTGATCTGCCAGGACACATTTCAAGATAAATTACAGATTTCTGAAACTGCAGATAGGTCTGGAATATATTCTGTGAATATAACATATTATAGATTTGCATATATAATCACACATGCTATGTTATTTCCTGTACATACAGACCTATGATAGTGCTTAAAGTATAAACTATGCAAAGTGAGAGATCAATAATCACAGCAATGATAAACTAGAGCAACCAGAAGAATATACTTTGATAAAGTTATTTTAAATGTGATTTATTTCAGAAACTTTTCATTTAATACCTTCAGACCATAATTGTCCATAAGTAAAGGACACCCAGGAAAGTTAAGCTGCAGATAAGAAGAGCTATACACATTTTAAGACACAGGAATTCATAGATGTTATAAAAATAGACAGTATTATAATGTGAATTTTAAAAGTTTTGTTGACTTGCGAGAGTAACAGAGAAAGAGGAAGAAGGATGGAGCGTGTGTGTGTCCATCTACTGATGAACTCCCCAGGTGCACATAAAGGAGAGGGCTGGGCCAGGCTGAAGCCAGGAGCCAGGAGCTCCATCAGGGTCTCACATGTGGTTGGTAGGAATCATCAGCTGCTACCTCCTAACCTAACTGGGATTCAAAACCAGGCACTCCAACATGGCATGCAGGCACACCATGAGGTGGCTCAGCTTGCTGTGCCACCATGCCTACCCCACAATGAGAATTTTAAACTTTCTATTTTCTGAAAACATTTTCAGAAAAATAGAAATATCTATGTCAGACTTTTATACTGCTGTTATGTCTTCATATCATAATTTAGTTAATCAAGTCTGTAATGTTAAGACATGTAAGTAGGCTCCAACTTCTGCTATCTTACATAGTCATGCAGTAACTAGCCTGTTTAGAAGAGTCTGATCCGTGCTGACTGCACTTGCTGCACTTAGGATAAAGTCCTGGAAGGAGGGATTGGTGAGCTGAGGGGACCTGTTCTTACAGTCTGTCACAAGGCAGTCCCGCCCCAAGCCATGAGGGTGTTTGTATTCAGTTGTGTCACTGGGCCTTGCGGCTCTTCCTTCTCACTAACACAGACTTGTCACTCTTTTTTGTTTTGAACAATCTGAAAGCAATCAAAGAGGTATCTTATTTCAATACCAGTTTCTTCATTTGCTAGGCAGAAGGAAGCCAATTGGAAACTGAAACCTTCTTTTGAGGGTTTCCTACTTACACATTTATCTTGATTTAGATTTTGTGGGGTGATGGTGTAATTATGCTTTTGGATCTCAAGCATCCTCTAGGATAAACAATATTAACCCCTTTTGTCACATATATAGCAAATATTTTTCATTATGACGTTGTAATCCATAGAAAATCCTGTAATGCATGTCTATATTCTAACGAATGGCCTGGCCTTACCAAAAAAAAAAAAAAAAAAAAAAAAACCTTGATTTGTTCTAGATTTTTTTTTAATGAATCAGATGTTTCTATTATAACTGATGTCGTTTCTGTGTTCTTCTCCATAAATTCAATCTGCTTTCTTTATCTCAAAATTTAATTCACTAGCCTATTTTTGGTGCATCATTCTCATACATGTTAAATAGCAACACTAATGTGTGCGTCCATGAGTGATATAAATGGTAATGTTTTGCATGCTTTCTGCTTTGGAACTTCTCCTAAATGGAGTCATATTATAAGTGTCTTTCTTTAATTTACTTTTGCTGAGTCTTATGTTTTCAAGAGATAAAGACATTAAAATATAAAACAGTTAATCACTTTTATTCCTTCAAACATTTCTTTATTTTTAATTGAAAGGCAGATTTATGGAGAGAAGGAAAGACAGAGAGAGAGAGAGAGAGAGAGGCCATGCACTGGTTTACTGCCCAAATGGCTGTAGTGGCTGGAGCTGAGCTGATCTGAAGCCAGGAACCAGGAGCTTTTTCTGGGTCTCCCATGTGGATGCAGATTCCCAAGGACGTGGGCTATCCTCTGCTGCCTTCCCAGGCCATAAGCAGGCAGTTGGGTGGAAAGTGGAGCAGCCAGGACATGAACTGATTCCCATATGGGATGCTGGTGCTTGCAGATGGCGGATTAGCCCATTGAGCCATGTTGCCGGTCCAAGTTATTCACTTTTTAAAAGATTCGCTTTATAAGGACCTGGGAAAGCAGCAGAATATAGCCCAAGTGTTTGGACTCCTGCTACACGTATGAGAGACCAGATGAACCCCCTGGCTTCATCTTGGCCCATGCCTGGCCAACGCAGCCTTTTGAGAAGTGGACTCGCAGATGGAGGATTTGTCTTTCTGTTTGTCTCCATCTCTCTGTCACTCTTTCAAATAAATTAAAAATCTGTTCTTAAAAAGTATTTATATATTTATTTGTTTAAAAGACAGAATGGCACAGGGGTAGGGAGAAAGAGACAGAAAGCATATCTTTCATTTGATGGTTTACCCCCTAAAAGGAGGCAATGGCCAGACATAGCCACACAGAAGCCAGGAACTGAGGATACACGTTCCCAAACACATGAGCAGGGAGCTGAACCAAAAGCATGGCAGCCGGGACATAAATCAGACATTGAAATATAGGATACCAGCACCACAAATGCTGGATTGATTTACTGGACTGTGATGCCAGCACCTTGTTGTTCACTGATTTTAATGAGGGGATATTGTTCCATTTTATAATGCACCACTCTTTATCCAGTTCCTTGTGGTTGGTCACTGAAGGCTTTTTCTTCTAGATTTCATTACCAGGACAATGTTGTGATGAATGTTGACATCCAGGACTCTCCCTGTGTGCTTCTGCAGGTATGTGCTGGGACGTAGACTGGGGAAACAGGTGCCTGTTTCCACGCTTTCAGCTTGTGTCAAAGTCTTCTTCAGAGCAGTTGGAGCACTGCACCCTCTCTTGAGTACCATTTCTCTCCTCTGAGTCAAGGTGTCTCACTGTTTACTTTTTTACATTTCTCTCATTCCAAATTACTTTGGTTGCTTGCTCACATACTTCGTGGCCATTGGAGTTCCCTCTCATGTAAATCTGTACGTGCTTTGTCCGTTCTTTCTTTGTCTTTCCATTGAATTCTCAAATTCCTTTGTGCTGTGTTCTGAAAGTCAAATGGACTCTCCCCTGACAAAGACCTGTGTGTAAAAGGATGGGTTCCCCAGGGTGGCTGTGTTGGGAAGTGGTAGTACTTTGGGGCTTACTGGAAGGTCCATCGGTCACTAGGGCATGTCCTCAAGAGGGCATTCTTGAGTTGGGTCCTGGGTGGTCTCTGTGTGCTGGCTCACCTTTTGGGCCTTCCTTTACCTGCTCTCCCCCATGGACTGAGAGGCCTTCACCAGTGCCTTCATCACACTGCTCAGACTTCTGATTTCCAAAACTATGAGCTAAACAGACCTCTCTTTTCTTTACAAAGTGATGCTGCCTTAGGTAATTCATTACAGTAACAATATGCTGACCAGTACATTGTAATTAGACATGTTGTCAATTGTTCTACAACCTGGTTTGATTTACTTCAGTGTATTCTCACTCCGTTTTTCTTTTCAGATGTGGGCTGTGTATGTGTGTTTTCAAAATGCCTTCCCAAAGCCAAAGATCATACCTTCTTTTCTACTGCAAGTTAAAATATTTGCTTTTCTTATTTAGCTCTTTTATACTTAGATTTATTTTTTACGTGATATAAACAGCAAATTTTGTTTTTTCCTCTTGCATGAATAACCTGCCATCCCTGTGCCATTCATTAAGTAGTTCACTATGTAGTTCATCCTTGGCTACTGCTTTTGTCTCACCCTTTGTATCCTCTCTATTTTGTGTAGGTGAAGGAGTCTGCCCTGTACCCTCTGCCATGTTCTGTGATCTACAACCCTAGCACCAACAAGACATTGTCATTCACCCCTATCTTTATTCATAACCAACAAAATTCCTGTAGCACGTTTTTTCAAAGTTGTGTTTTTAAATGTAATCAGCGAGAACTACACAGCCCCTGTGTTTCCACTTAGTTTTGAGTTTGGAAACATATGCCCTTATCATGACAACATAAATATCAGAGTGATAATGTCTAGTTGGTAGCTTTCCGACCCTCTTCCATGCCAAAGGACATGCTACACCTGTGCGCTTAGACTGCGTTTTTTTTTTTTTAAGTGTTTGAATCATTGCTGAAAAGAGCTGTAAAATCAGAAGGAGATAGGAGAGAGACAGGACACTTTGGCATAGGAAAGAGAAATGACCCTTGTCAAATAAAGCAGTATATAGGAAAAAAAGGAATGGGGTGAGGTTGAATTGTAAATTCTTTGCTTCAGAATCAGTTTTAGTTGGAAGAGTGAAATATGGACAGAATTCTGTAGCAACCTGCTCTCGTGTTTGTGGAGGTGTGGAGAATGGCCGGGATGGGGAGAACTTCTTAAATGTTTTTGAGTTGAGAGGGTACTGTTCCTATACATGCATGCACTGATAGCTCATAGGTGTTTATTGAAGTGAAGATTTAAACTTTCGTCAGTTATATTTTCCAATATCAGTTCTGCTCCACTGTTTCTTCAAGTTAAGATTGGTCCATTGAGCTGTTTGTATTTTACTTAGAGACATAAATATTCACCTGTCTGTTTTCTAGTTATTCGGTAATTCAACTTGCAATTTGCTTTAATAGGCAACATGTGTGCAGGGTACAAAACAGATGATGTTTCCTGGTCTCTGATTTATCTTCTTCAGAGGCAAATGGTATGACCAGTTTCTTAGGTAACCTCCGAGGGACACTTGGTGCATAAATCATACACAGACATCATGTTCTCCCCACCTCTTTTAGTTGTATAGAGTCACACCACATCGTATAAAGAGTTCTTTGTTTTTGTTCCCACTGAGCGCTTTATTTGGAGAGTACTCCATATTAGGGCATAAAGATCTTCCTTATTATTTTTAACTACAGCATAATCTTTTATTGTGTGGACCCAACCACACATTTATTCAGTCCTTTTCAGTGGCCCTTGAGAATTTTCCAGTACTTTACTGCCATCACTGTCATGTTGAACAACACACAGCTCTTGAGATCATCAAATCAGAACTTTATTGTTTTCTTCCATCAAGTTTTTTTTTTTAACAAGTCTTTCTTTAGGATAACACTTCCTGCCTTTGTTTGAAAACAATGGTTATTCTAGTAGGTTTTCCTTTATGGTGAAACACACACACAATCTTCACAATCTTGAATGCAGAAGTTGCCATTACTATTCCTTTGTAATAAATGCAAACGTTGAACTTGGAGTCCTATTTTCTTCCTTCCTCTAGCAGGACACTTGTGATGCGAAAGGGCCCAACTGCCTGCCCAGTGTCTGCTTCCCTGCCCTGCTGTCTCCTGCTGGTGGCTATTTCATGGCCCCTGGGAGTCTGGGAGTGGGGAGTATGAACTGATCAAGGGCTGTGATGCTCACTAGCTGTTAGCATTTGCTAGGGGGATTTGGAGTTCTCTGCCCCTGGCTGATGGCTGATCCTGCTTCTTCCTCTAGGGGAGCTTTGTGAGATTTGGGGGGAATTGCCTAGAGACACACTCCTCCATGCAGTTCTCCTGACCAGTTTTGATGGTCCCTTGGCATAAACGTGAGGAGGGATTGCTAGGATGTCCTATCAGTTTCATCTTGACACTCTGAGAAAATCTGCTGAGCCAGACTAGAGGAAATGCAGACACGTCCTTTCTATCAGGCACATGGCCCTTGTCTGGCCTGGAACCTACTCATACCTGCCTTATCCTAATGACCCCAGGACTACAGGGTTCTCAGGGTAACCCTGCTCTGTCTCCTGGACCTCGCAGGAGAGTCAGCCTCCCATACCCATGCCAGCTCAGCACCACCAAGCCTGGGGCAAGCACCCTTCCGCATCTGCTGTTGCTGGGAACACCTCTCAACATTTTCTGAGAGGTTCCTTGAAACCCCTTTTCCAGTCCTCATAGTAGCTTCTCCTATCATTCCCCTGACAGTGAGGTGAGGATCCAGCAAGGCAGCAGCCCTCCCCAAATAGCCCAGCCCTGCCATCTCTGACCTCCTTTTCCTCCTTGATCTAATCCAAGAAATTACTGAACAGATTTGAGGCCAAATTCCTGTGTGAGTTTGCGGCGAGGGAGGGGTCTATGGCACATTCATTTTGCTATCCTGAGCCAAGCAGAGTTCTTTTCTAATATTTTGTTGTGTTGTCATAAATAATGTTGCCATGAATATCCTTGTCCAAGGATATTTATTTGTGCACATGGACCAGTATAGCCACATGAATTACCAGAGGATTTAACACAAGAAGAATTGTGGAGCCAAGTGTATGGGCACCCTTTTATTTGAACAGATAGTGCCAAATTTTCCTCCAGGGTTAGATAAATTTGCTCCTCAAAAAAAAAAACATATATATATATATACAAGTGCTTCATTCCCACCCCCCACATTGGCTTCATAGTTTGCATTTATAGGGATTTATTCTGATACAAATCTTTTTTAATTCCTCACATATCCCATAGTCCCAAATAGATTAGAAGTAAATTCAACTTTACTTACTGAATAAATTCATCCTTTCCTCACTGATGTGAAGTGCCATTTCATCCTATAATATATTCTTGAATATATTTGGACTTTTCCTGGGTTTGTCTTTTGTTCCAATTGATCTGTTTTGTCTATTTTTGCCCTAGCTCCATACGATCATGATTACTGCAGCTTTATTATGCATTTTAATATCTGGTAGGGAAACCCCATTACATTATTGTCTTTTTTCAAAAATGTTCTGGATCTTATCAAACTTTATTCTTTCAGTGATTATTTGTTAATACGTTTTCCTAGTTCTAAAAAACCCCACATGAATTTTGATGAGGATTAGAAATACTTTATAGTTTGTAGGAAATGGACAAGTTCCCAGTATTAAATGTTCTCAAATGGGAACATAATATTCTTACCAGTTGTCTTAAAAACCCTGTCCTTCAAGTAAACTTTGTAACTTTACTCATATATTTTTTTGTGAATTGCCATTAACCTAAATATATAAATATATGACATTGCATATATTTCTTGTCATTATAATGAAGATAGTTTCTCATTATATTTTAGTTTGGTATATACAAATCTCCTTTTTCAAAAACATGATTATTTCCAGCCAGTTTTTGCTTTGTTTCTTGGGATTTCTAAACAGATGGCAGTAGTATCTGTAAGTGCTGATAGTAACACTAACTCCATTCCAAGATGTATCCTTCTTATTTTAATTTTGTTCAATTCCCAATGCTTCAACATTCACCATAAACTTAAATAAGTAAAACCTCTATCTGTGAGCATCATCAACTATGGGCAAAAACTGTGATGACATTGGGCCACATATTAACAGTGATACTTTTCTCGCTATGGCAAACATATTTTGAGTGTTTATAGTAAACATCATAAAATCAGCAAAACTGATTTCCATAGCTTCTTTGAGTCTATGGGTATCTATTGTTACCAAACCAATAATTTAAAAAAGAGTATCTACTACTCTGCTTGTAGTAATGATGGGGTTTACCCTCCAACCTTCAACAATCAGACATTGGAAGAAATGACCAAATAGTTGTCAGGTACTACACGATAAGCAGATCAGCATTGTGATCCTGGAGAAAAGGAAGATGATTGAGGAAATGCTGTGACAGCTCTGGGCGTGGGGGCGACCTGTGGACCACAGAGCAGGGAGTGGGGAACCCATGAGTGCCCAGCAGTCTCTGGGCTGAGAAAATGAAATCGAGGTTCCCAGGGCTGCTAGCAGAATGTGGAGTTGACTCTCTAACCAGAGATCTGGAAAGATAGCTATAAGAGTCCTTTGGTGTCTTTGATGAATACTAAAGTATTAAAAGGACAAGTGGATCTGCTTGAGGCTGGGAAGGAATCATCAGCGAGCTGTACACTGAATGATTCTGAGACTAAACAGGACTGGGAGAGTCCATTTTGAATATGCAGAGAATTTCACAGGCATGCTAGAAGAATCACACCTTAGTGGTAGGATTATTTTACCCGTCTAGTACTGGCCTGCCAGAAGAATGTTTAAAATAACCTGAAGAGGAGAAAACGAAACCACTAATAACTTAACATTCTAGAATAACAAACCCCAGTGCTATTGAAAGGAAACAACAAAATCCAAACAACGTATCACTGACACTATCCCACCTCTCAAATCCAAAATTTCTGGGCATGTTAAGAGGTCAGTTGACTCATGAGCAGAAAATAAATCGCTCAGTGGAAAGGCATTTGCACGATATAAGTGAGGGACTCATCAAAGCATGTTGAAACAGCAATTTTGAGTAAGAATGTAAAGGAGACATGATGCATGCAGTGGAGAAACAGAAGTTGCACACATCTGTAGTAGTGAAAATGTAGTGAATGCGAATAGCCACATACCATAAAAGAAAGCCAGAGCACATGCGGATACACAAGTAACATTGGAGGCTGTACAGGTGGAGCATAGAAAGAAACAAGGGATTAGAGAGAAAAAGTATATTGCAAGATTTTACATAATACAAGCACAATTCAGAAAGTATGACAGGTGGGATTATAAGATTATTTTAGTACAATTCTTGCAAAATACATGCATGTCATTATAATTTCCATCTTATGAAAGCTCAAGCTGTTATTTTAATTCCAGTTTCCATAAAAGTTTGAAGTGTCTTTGTGCATGAAACAGTATAATACTATTTGAGGTAATTTTGATTAATTAGGAGACACATTATAAATACTAGGGCAATCTCCAAAACTAAAGAAAGAGGTAATTTGCCAATACTGAAGACACAATGGAATCGTTTAAAAAATAAATGATTAATTCAACAGAAAATAAAATAGGGACTTTATAAATGGAACATACAGAAGCTAAAGAGTAAGATATGAAAGACTTACTTATAGCTATATTTATGGAACTACATTCATAATAACATTTAAGCAGATCATGGACCTTATATATCATGGCAGTCCTGTAAGATTACAATTGAGCTGTAAAATTCCCATCACTTTGTATGTTTACCATACTATTTCAATATCTAAAAATGTGGACATGCACATACTTGCCATTATGCTGCAATTACTTGTCGTATTCAGTATGATAACATGCTGTCCTGATGTAGCTTGGAAGCAATAGGCTGCAGCACTTACCCTAAACGTATGTCAGCCTTTACCATGTAGATTTGTACAAGTACATTCTGTGATTTCACACGATGAACTCTCCTAACAGGGCACTTCTTGAAAAGCGTCTCTGTCACTACAGGACATATACTGTATTATCACATTTGCTGTAACTGGTCTCAAACTAGCAAACTTTTCCTGTAAGGCACAGATAGTAAATACTTTAGGATTTGCAGCCAATATATCCTTGGTCAGAGCTACTCAGCCCTCTATACAAAGGCAGGCTTGACAATGCATAAGTGAATGGTGTGGCCTTATTTTTTCTGTAGGATATATGTGGCTTGCTGACTCTTGATCTAAATACTTCAAGTAAAAGGCAAAGATTGTCAGTCTAGGTGAAAAGCAAATCCAAACTATGTGCTGTGAGTCACTTGGAAAGGAAAGAATGGAAAAAAGGTAAATGCTATGCCAACACGAATCATAAGAAAGTTGGAAGAGTGATTTTTAATCTCAAAGTTAACTCAAGAACATGTGAAACCAGACATAAAGAAGGGCATTTCATGGTGACAAAAGGGCAAATTTATCAAAAAGACAGAACAATCCTGAATGTGCCTGCACCCAGCAATGTAACTTCAAAATACTTGCAGATGACACAAACGCTGACAGATAGAAAAACTGAAAACTTTGTGACTACAACTACAATTTATAATACACCTTTCTCAGAAATTAAGAGAACAAGTAGACAGAATTTGTCTAAGTTTGTAGGAAACTTGACACCAACAAACAATGTGACTGTCATGTACCAAATGCTTGGGTCACCTGTCCCAATTCCCTTGTTGAAGCCCTAACCTCCAAATTGATGGTATTTGAGGGAGGTGGTCTTTGGAAAAGGCTCAGGCTTAGATGTGATGGAACCTTCACAACAGAGTGAGTGTCCTTCATGAAAAGCAAATGGCTGTGGCTACCTAATGAGGATGCAGCAAGGCTGTGAGTGGGAGCAGACCTGGGTAGCAGCTGCCTGTAATGGTTGCTCCTTCATCGGGGGCTTTGCAGCCTCCAAAACGAGGAGAAAGCAGTGTGATGTTTATGGCACCCCATCTGTGGCATTTGATACAGGCACCCAAGCTAAGAGAATGAGCTCAAAGGAGTTAATAGAACATGTGCACCCTATCAAAATATAGATAGGTGTGTTTTGTATGTCAGAATATTCATGTGTATACACATATAGATTGTAATATCAAAGTTAACTCAAGAACACGTGAAATCAGACATAAAGAAGGGCATGTCATGATGACAAAAGGGCAAATTTACCAAAAAGTTAGAACAATCCTAAATGTGCCTGTACCCGGTAACATAGCTTCAAAATACTTGTAAATGATGCAAAGCACTTGCAGATGATGCAGACACATACACACACATATTCTGACATATACAACAGGCACCAGATAGATCATAGGCTGAGCAATTTTTTAAAAATATAAGTGATCATATCTGAAAGCAATTAAACCAGAAAGCAGCAAAAGAAAGAAATTTAGAAGATACAAAAATGAAAATTAAACAAGACATTTCTAAATGACCAAGTGATTAAAGCACATGAAATTAGAAAGTGTTTTGAGATGAATGAAAATTAGAATGCTTTGTCAACACTAATCAAATTCATGACCACAGTTAAAGCAGTCCTTACAGATAAAAATCAAATTTGTCAATTTAATACTAAAATTAATAACACTTAGCCAATCTAAAAAGTTACAAAAAATAGAATCAGATTAGGCCCAAAGGAAGTACAGAAAGAAAAAATAATAAAGATAGCAGACATTAATTATTGAACAAGGAAACAGAAGAATAAGGGAAAAATCAACGAGATAAAAAATTAGATACTTGAGAGAAATTTTTGGAATCACAAATCTCCAGCTAGAATTGTCAAGTAAAATAAAGAAAAGATTGGCAACAGAAGGAAAGAAAGCGGGAAAGTTAACTCAGCTATTATAATCTACTAAGCAGTAATAAAATAATACTAGGATTTCATTTGTGAAAATGAATTTAACAAGCTAGAGGAAATTCATTTCTTCAAATAATTACAAAATAAATTGCCTTTAAAATCCAATTTGTGGACTGGTGTTGTGGCATAGTGGGTAAAGCCACTGACTGTGAGGCCAGAAGCCCACACGGGAGCTGGTTTGAGTCCCAGCCACTCAATTTCTGACCCAGTTGTCCCGCCAATGACTTGGGAAAGCAACAGAAGCTGGGCAAATACTTGGGCCCCTACCACCTACATGGGAGACTCGGAAGAAGCTTCTGGCTTTGGCCTGGCCTTGCTCCAAGTGATTGTTGTAGCAGCTGGGAAGTGAGCCAGTTAATGAAAGTGTTCTCTCTTCTCTCCATCTCTCTCTCTATAACACTTTCAATTTAATAAACCTTTCAAAAATTGAATTTGTAACTGAAAGTTACCAACTCATAAATAAAACACCATGCTCAAAAAGCTTGTATTGTCAAATATTTGAGAAGAGTGTTATCAATTTGATGAAAATTCTTTCATCAAAGAGGAGGAGGCCATAATCACCTTGATACCAAATGAGACATAAAGCTGCAAAAAGAGAAAGCAAAGCATCAGGCCCAAATCCCCCAGGGACGTGAACACAAAACTCCTTAACAAGTCACATGATCTTGACCAAACAAGGTTTTATTTTTCCCAGGAATGCAAGGCCAGTGTAATATTGACAAGCTATTCAATATATTTCAGCATATTTAAAATAAAAGTGCAAAATAATATGATCATTTGGGATTTTCAAAAAGTATTTCTTATTTTAAAAGTTTTAACATACATAAAAACTGTACCTGTTTATTAGGTATGATGTGATGCTTTGTAAGATACACACTTGTGTGGTGTACAATCAGGGTACATGGATTTATCCTTTCAAATATTTAACATTTCTTTATAGTGAAAACATACAAAAATCTTATCTCCTAGGTTTTTTTTTTTAATAGAGAAATACACAGCACTGTCTTATTTTTACCTTACTGTGCAACCCTAGAACTTGAAATAACCTAGTAACTGTCGATCAACGTTTCCCAATGCCTCCCTCTCCACTCCCCTCCTCAGCCTTCAGGAGCAACAACTGTGTTTTTAACTTCCCTGAGATCACTTACTTGTGCTGTTTGCCTTTCTGTGCTTGGCTTTTTTGACTTAATATAACAACCTCCAGGGCCATCCACACTCTTGCAAGTACAAGATTGTGTCCTTTTTAAAATTATTTACTGTATCTTGACAATAGGATGCTGGACTCTCTGCCACTGTCCATGCCCGCAGTGATGGACATAAGACTGTGTATAAAGAACTATACTATAGTAATAACATAGGGAACTCAGTGAGGGAGGAGGGAATTGGGGACGGGATAAGGGAAATCCCAGGGCCTATAGAACTGTATCATAAAATGATGATGATGATGATGACGATGAGAATAATGATAAAGCTCATGGGAAAAATTAATTTTTAAATTTATTACAAAGGTGAGGGGATTACAGACCCGCATGAGTCCCGAATGGTACACAAGTGAGACTGACATAGAACCCAGGAGGAGTGACTTCCGACCTGTGTGGTAGCCCTGATTCTATTTCTCTTCTTGCTAGCTGGAGACTTTCCATTTAGTGGATGTCATGTGTCCACTAAATCATCATCTTGATTGCTCTGAGAAGTTGTTGATTTCGCTGGATGAGCGACTCCATCTGTTCCACACTGACTCTTCATTGTTCTCTCTGTATGAGTTCTAGGGACTATTGTCTGTCTCTGGCTCCCTAGCAGTGTTCAGAGACCCGGTGCCTGCTGCAGAACTTGGCCTGAAAAGTTGTTGAACTTGCTTATCTCTCCATCATTAGAAGAGGTACTTGAGCTCTTCTGATGGATCACAGGAGCAGCCTGTCTTCTCTCATGTCCACCTGGGTATGTTCTTGGCCCTTGCACAGGAGTCAGCAATGGAGGTGGCCCGATTGTGCTGCGTGGTCTCTGAGATCAGACCACACATCTATGGATTCCACTCCCCAAGGCCAGAGATCCTGTCTCTCTGAAGTCTTTAAGAGATTCAAGTGGCCCACTCCTGGCCAGGCCCCACCCATTCACATTGTTCCCAAACCCTGGCTCATGCTTTTTCCAGTGGGTGCAGTGGCCTGGTCCGGGAAGATCAGCTTCCTCTTTCTTATGACTGTGCAATACACCACTGTGTTTATGTACCACACTTTCTTTATCCATTCATCACCTGTTGGGCTATTAGGTTGTCTCCATTTTCTGGCTATTGTGACTAATGCTTCAAGGAGCATGACAGTGGAGGTGTCAAAAGTAAAAGTGAAAAATAGTTGAATTTTGATTTATCAAGAAACATACTTCATGTAAGTTGACCTCTCTTTTATGATAAAATAAAAAAGTCTCAACAAACTAGAAATCAAAAGTAACTTGTCAGCCAAATAAAAACATAACTATGAAAAACCCATACTTCACATAATTATAACAACCAACAATATTTCTCTCCAAGTGGGAAACAGGCAAAATACCTACTGTCACCTCTTACTCAGAATTTTACTGAGTAATTTTACTGACAATATTAGCGAGTACAATAAAGCAGGAAAAATAAACAAAATAAATGCAGTTAGGTAATTACTGGCAAAACTATTTAGAAATAACATGATCAGTTATATAAACAGCATCATAAGGAGGGGCCCAGTATTATGGAATAGTGGGTAAAGCCAACACCTGTAACATCAGCATCCCATGCGGAAGCCATGCATGCCCCAAGTGCTCCACTTCCAACTCAGCTCCCTGCTAATTAGGGATAGCTAAAACAATTTTTAAAGCAACAAGGTTAGGAGTCAGAGTAATACTTGACTTTAAGGGTTACTATATCATACTGAACAAAGAAGCTAGATACACACAAACAGTGCACGCTGAACAATTCTACTTACATTAAACTCTGGGAAACCTAATCTGGAGAGATAGAAGACAAATGTACAGCTTCCTGAGGTCAGAGGTGAGAGTGGAGGGCAGAGGCTAACTGGGAAGGGCCATGAGAGAACCTTCTAAGGGCCTTTTAAATGTTCCATATCTTGATTGCAGTGACAGCTACCTGATTGTATGTATTTGTCAAATCTCATTAACTCACACGCTCCAAATGTGTGCATTTTAGTACAGCAAATAATACCCCTCAAAAAAAGAATTTAAATAAATTGTCTGCTGGTGCATCCCTGTAAAAAATAAAGAATTGATACATACTTCTGTCAAACTTCCCTCAAATTCCTCCTCTCAATTTTTGTCAAAGTGATTGAAATTTTTGGCCCAATATATCTTGGTCAGTCATTCTAGCTTCTCCATCATTATCTTTTTAAAAAAAGATTTATTTTTATTGGACAGCAGATGTACAGAGAGGAGGAGAGACACTTCCATCCGATGATTCACTCCCCAAGCAGCCGCAACAGCTGGAGCTGCGCCAATCTGAAGCCAGGAGCCAGGAGCCTCTTCCAGTTTTCCCACACTGGTGCAGGATCCCAAAGCTTTGGCCTATCTTCGACTGCTTTCCTAGACCACAAGCAGGGAGCTGGATGGGAAGTGGAGCTGCTGGGATTAGAACCGGCACCCATATGGGATCCCAGTGTGTGCAAGGCAGGGACTTTAGCTGCTAGGCTACCGCGCTGGACCCTGTCATTATCTTTTAAAAACAAGGTTAAGAAGGAAGGCTGCTTTAAAAAAAGTTAAGGTGACAATATTTCATACTTAGCTCTGTAATTAAGCTCCTTCAATAATCACAAGTTTCCATCACACCAATAGCCTCCACATTGGTGCATTCTGTTTTATCTCCTAGCTGGCTGGATTGTAGTATAAATAAAGAAAATACATTTCTCCTGAATATATATTCTCCTGAATATATGCATATGTACCTAATGATTCTTTTATAATGCCCTAATACACAAAATGGCATCTCAACTGGCATGTTAAACTTTCTGAAAGGTTTCTTGTTCCCCTGTTATCTATGGTTGCAGAGACGCTATCCCATTTTGGTTACTTTTAGTTTTGCAAAATCTCTCTTCCTTGGGTCTCTTTGCTCCCACAGCCTCCTGATTTCCTCCCGTATCTCCGAATGTTCCTCTTCCTTTTCCTGTGACATTTCGGCCTGTGCTCTCCGATCCTGACTCACCTTGAGGTGCTATCTCAGAGCTCTTTTGTTCTCATGCTAGGCCAAGGAACACAAACTCAGCCAAGTCGAAAACTGTTTTCTTAACATGTAACTTGCCACAGTGAATTTAAGAAGGCTGGAAAGAACTGAGAAGTGTGGTACAAAACAACTCCCAGAAATGATGTAACCATTGGTTTATCAATCAAATGTTCATGGAATTGAGGTTCACAATTACAGAGCACAGTTGGTTTTGCAAGCCTAGATTAATCATGATGCAGAACCCAACAGCTGTAGGTTACAAAATAAAATACAACCATTTACTAATGCTAAAAACTAAAATCCAGGACGAGAGTAAAAGAATAATACAACACAGGTCACTAGGCATTAATATGAAAGAAAAACATATTATAAATAAGGCTTCACCAGAAAATCATTAATATAGTTCATTATCTTTTACATCAGAGGAGAAAACCGTCTATAACCATTTAGGTAGGTGTGCAAAAGAAAAAAGTCTACTTTGTTTCTGAATGTGGAAAATTATAAGGGGATGGCGTTTCTTCCTATAATGCTTGCTAAAAAAATGCAGAAAAATATGAAATTATAACTTCCTGAGGCATCAGGGGACTGATACCACAGAGCTGTGAGATAAACTGGGCTTCCAAAACTGCAAAGTTCCTTTGGGGAGAGATGACACACAGCGTTTTCCTTTGACAAGGCCTAGCACAGAGAGGTGACTGTGTAAGGTGGCAGCAGCCACCTGCTGCTTTAGAATTTGCTGCTTGTGGTACGGGGAAGGCAACTGAGCAAAACTAGAACTCAAACCATTGAGCAGTTAATCCCCCTGCCCCTCGTCCACACACCACACTAGTGGCCTCCCAGAGAAAAGCATAGTCATCTCAAGGTTAAGGTGCAGTACCTCTCTGTCTCTGCTGTTTATCAACACATCATGTCCGAAAACAAATAGGAAATGATACTATCTATAAGAAAAGTTTTAATTGGAATGGAATAGTAAATAAAAATATATCTGGAGATGACCTAAATGTTGGAAGGATTAAATAGGTGCATAAAATAACTGTGCTCAACATGTAAAGGGCTCCAATGGAAAAAGTAGGCAACGTGCTTAATGATGGAGAATTCCAGCATGGAGATAGCAATTATCAAATAGTCAATTGCAGGGGCTGAAGTCATAGCACAACTAATTAAGACACTGCTTGTGTTGCCAACTTTTCAGATCAGAGCACCGGTTCCTGTTACAGCTGCTTGGTTTCCAACCCAGCTCCTGGCTAATGCACCTTAGAAAGTAGCTAAAGATGATCAAAGTACTTGGGCCCTTGCCACTTTCACGGGAGACCCAAATGGAGTTCTGGACTCCTTGTTTAGGCCTGGACCAGCCCAGCATTGTAACCACATGGGGAGAGAACCAGCAGATGGAGAATTTCTATGCATCTCTCCTTCACTCCTTGTCTCTTATTCATACAAAAGAGAGAGAGAGAGAGAGAGAGAGAGAGAGAGAGAGAGAGAGAGAGAGAGAGAGAGAAAGAAAAGAAAACTAACAAAGTGAATAATCATTTGCGTTCTTCCTTTGTAACTTGGGCTTTGCAGCATGGCTCCTACAAAGAAAAGTGATCAGAATAACAACCACCCTGTCTTCAAGGAAGTGGTGGCCCAAGAGTCCACCATCAACATTCACAAGTGCATCCATGGGTGGGCTTCAAAAAGCACATCCCCTGGGATCTCTAAGACATCTGGATGCTTGCTGTGAAGGAAATAGAGCTATAGATATGTTCGCTGACAAGAGGCTCAACAAGGGCATCAAGACTAAAAGAGTAAGAAACGTCCCATGCTGCATCCTAGTATGGGATTTCCAGAAGATGTAATGAGGATGGAATGAAGATGCATCAAACAGTCTCCACACTTGGGTTACCCACGTAGCTGTCACCACTTTCGAAAGTCTACAGGTAGTCAATCTACAGGTAGTCAATGTGAATGAGAACTAACTGCTGATTTAAGTTTTAAAGCACACATGCACAAAAAGGCCAACTGGAAAAGCTGGGGGAAAAGCATGATGTCAGAGAAAAGAATTCTTTTGACAAGTTCAGTAAGCATATGTGACACAAAAAGAATCACGGAACTTGAAGATGAAATTGATAGACATTTTCCAAACTAAAGGACAGAGAGAAAAAAAAAGCTTTAAGTTCAAGCAGCTGCAAAAGAGGTGATATTAAGTTGGGGTCCTGGGGAAAGAGAGGAAAAACTTAGAAAAAAATTAAAGAGAGATTGGCTGAAAACATCTCCAAAATGACCGAAGGGTGACAAATCATAGGTCCAGAAATCTTGGAGAAAAAAGAAACAGAATGAAAGCTAAACCTATGAAAGAGCTAAGACCACCAAGATTCTCCCACATAAACCAGTAGTTTTGATAAAATCTCAACAAAAATCTAGTGGCTTTTGTAGGATAAAATAATACATACTAATGCCCAAATTTAGGTGAAAAATCAAAGGCAGGCTAATAACCCAAGTAAATTTTGTGTTAAGCAAAGTTGAAAGACACACTCTACTTGGTTTTAACACTCATTATGGAGCTACAGTAATCAAGACTGAACTGTTGAAAAGATAGTCATGCACTTAAATAAATGGAGCAGAATAGAGTTCGAAATATATTCTCACACATAGTTAATTAATTTTTTGACAATACATCAAAGATAATTTGTTAGAAAAAGAATAACCTTGTCAACAAATGAGGCTGAAACAATTGGGCATCAACATGTGAAAAATGAACTTTAACGTATCCTTTGTATACTATAAAAATTAACTCAAAATATACCACTACTTAAATATAAATTCTAAATCTATAAAACCTACAGGAAAATAGCTTGGAGAAAATGTTTTTGACTTCATGTTTGGCAATTTCCTTTTTAGTTATAATTCAACCAGCACAATCTATAAAAACTTATTAAGTTAGAGAATTCATCAAAATTTAATGAACTTAGATCCTTTCCAAATACAGAATCAACTCGGGATGATTCAAAGACCTACATTTAAGATCTAAAACTGTGAGGTTGCTGGAAGAAAATGGGGGATGGGGCTGGAGTTTGGAGGGACAGCGCGCAATGTCTCAATGGTTAAGTCCTAGCCTTGCATGCACCGGGATCTCATATGGACACCAGTTCCTGTCCCAGCAGCTCCATTTCCCACCCAGCTCCCTGTCTGTGGCCTGGGAAAGCTCCCTGAGGATGGCCGAGCGCCTTGGTACTCTGCACCAGCATGGGACACCCAAAGGAAGTTCCTGGCTCCTGGCTTTGGATAGGCTCAGCTCAACTCTGGCCATTGTGGCCACTTGCGGAATGAAGCAGCGGGCAGAGGGTCTTTCTCTCTGTCTCTTCTTCTCTCTGTAAATCTGCCTTTCCAATAGAAATAAATAAATCTTTAAAAAAAAAAAAAAGAAGAAAATGCAGGGGAAACATTTCAAGACAGTAGTATAGGTGACGACTTCTTGGATAAAATCTCCAAAGCACAAGCAACAAAAGCAAAAGTAGACACGTATTAAATCAAACTCAGACACATTTTCACATGGAGAATGTGATGGAATGGGAAAAGTATTTGCAAGCTTTGAAAAAGATTTAATATTCAGAATAGATCAACAACTCAAATATCTCAACAACTAAACAACCAATCCAATTAAGAAACGGGCAAAGGACATCAACAGGCAGTCCTCAAATGTAGAAATATAAACTGCCAGCACAAATATGAAAAAATGCCCAACTTCATTAGCCATCAGAGAAGTGCTAGTCAAAATCACAATGAGATATCACCTCACCCCTGTCAGAAAAGATGTGCTTTTACACTCTCTGTAAAAGATGTGCTGGCGAGGACTGGCGGAAAAGGAACACCTAGACACAGTTGAAGGGAATGTGAACTAGGGCACACTGTGGACAATGTGTGGTGCTTTCTTTAAAAAAAAAAAACTAGAAATAGGTTGCTATATGATTGCATCATATCAGACATTGCTGCATCCCCATGTTTGTAGCTGCACTGTTCACTGAAACCAAAATGTACAATTACTTAAGGTATCTATTATCAGATGAATGGATAATTCTGTTGTTCTAAAGACACAGTAAAGAAAATGAATAGACAAGACATGGTTGAGAGGAAATAGTTATACAGTACTGGCAATTAAAAAATTATATCCAGAATGTGCAAGAACTCTTCAGACTTCATAACAAGGCAATTAACCCAGTTTAGAAATATACAACTGATCCGAACATTTAATGAAAGAAGATATATGGATAGCAAATGACACAGGAAAGGATGCTTAGCATCACTAATCATTAGGAAAATATCAATTGAAACCACAAGATGATATCACTACACCCTATTAAAATGCCCAAAGATTGAGGTTACTGTGGTGCATATCAGGCTAATCCTCTTCTCTGTAGCGCGGGCATTTCATATGGGCACCGGTTGATGTCCAACCTGTCCTACTTCCCATCCAGCTCCCTGTTTATGGCCTGGGAAAGCAGCAGAGGATGGCCCGAAGCCTTTGGCCCTGTACCCATATAGGAAACCCAGAAGAAGCTCTTGGCTCCTGGATCAGCTCTGGTTGTAACCATTTAGGGAGTAAACCAATGGGTGGAAGATGTTCTCTCTTACTCTTTCCCTCTGTCTTTTTTGTAAACAAACAAAAAACTGCTTTTCAAATAAAAATAAATATTTTTTTAAAATAGAGAAGAGGTACAAAAAGAGCTTCCATCCACTTGTCACTTCCCAAGTGGCCACAATGGCCAGAGCTGAGCCAATCTGAAGTTAAGAGCCTCTTCAGGGTCTCCCACACGGGTGCAGGATCCCCAGGCTTTGGGCCATCCTTGACTGTTTTCCCAGTCCATAAACAGGGAGCTGCATGAGAAATGGAGCAGCTGGGACACAAATCAGCACCCATTTGGGATCCTGGCACATTCAAGGTGAGGGTGTAGCCACTAGGCTATTACACTGGGTCCCAAAATCTTTCAAGGCAAAATAATGTGGTCAAAGGGGAGATCATTTTCTCTCTTAAAAAAAAAAGTTGAAAAAACAGAAACATTGATAATTCTAAAATTCTACTGAGGAATGAAATTATTTGAAATTTTCAAATCCTGATGGTGAAAATGCTAAACAGGAGAGCCACTTAGGAAAGTAGTTTGGCAGTTTCTCACAGAGTGAAACATCTACAGCCCTGTGTCTTTTTACAATGGGGATTCATTCTGAGAAATGCGTCACCAGGCAGTTTCATTGTCGTGTGAACTGAATGAACCTCAATGACTGACTTACACAAAGCTTGTCGGCGCAGGTCAGTGGATGTGACCTGTGATGCAATCGAGAGATGTAAACACAGGCTGAGTGCAGTCACTGATGGTGTAACATGCCAGACTGTTTTATGGTAAACTTTTTAAAGTGGAATGAGTGCATTTTCTAAAACAGTCATGGAAAGTGTAGGTACTTACAATCACCAATTTCCCCATATGCGTGCACCATACAGCTTTATAATTATATGTGTTACACTTTAATAAGACTGGCAGTGCAGTAGGTTAGTTTACACCAGGGTTAATATGCATTGCCCTGTGGACATTTATCTCTGCTGCAAAGGCACTAGGCAATAGGAACATTCCAGATCTCTGATAATCTTACAGGCTGTCATTCATTTGGTCCATCCAGTGCTGACTGAAGCGCTGCTGTGTGCATCTTGCTGTATTTACTATCTATTCATGGTTCGGTAATCCCACTCCTGGTAATTCACCCAAGAAAAATATCTGTCCACCCAATGACCAGTATGCAAACTTTTAGGAGTTTTATTTCTAAATTAGAAATAACTCAAAAAATGTATCAACTAGTAAAATGATAAGCAAATTATAAGATATTCATGTGATAGACTACCACAGCAACCAAAAGGAATGATAGAATTCCCTTCATCCTCTCCTGAGTCCATAGGCATACATCCTCTCCAAGTTGATTCTCTCCATGTAAACTTGTCCAAAAACAAATGTGTGTGGGGAAAAAAAATCAAGACTCAGACTTGCATTGCATTTCTGTACCACAGTCTTAGTTACAATAGGTATTTAAGGTAAAGGGTGGGATGAATAAGCCGTGATAAGCAAGCAGCCATTCACTCATGTTTTAGAGAATATTCGTGATATAAGGAGATGTTTACACTATATGTAACATCTTTATTCATATGGGACAGACAGGGTATGAAATGAAAACATGAATGAAACTCTACTAAATGCTCAATATGTGTGATCTTATTCAATCCCGGAAATTATATTATTACCATGATTCTCAGATGAAGGACTTGGGTTTGAGACGTTGATGTGACTATCAGCAAGTGCTGAAGCCGGGCTTGAAATTACACTGTCTCAATCTTACGTGACTTTAAATCTGTAGTAGAGGGTAGACAGAGAGAAAGATATCTTCCATCTGCTGTTTCGCTCCCCAGATGCCTGCATCAGCCTGTAGAGGCTGAGCCAGGCTGGCAGCAAGGACCAGGAACTCCTCCGAGCCTCCCACGTGGTTGGTGGAGACTCATGTACTTGAGCCAATGTCTGCTGACTGCCTAAGCACATTAGCAGGAAGCTGGATCAGAAGCAAAGAAGCCAGAACTCAGGCCAGGAATTCTGTTGTGGTTTGTGGGCATCCTGAGCAAAGGCGTAATCTATGTCACAATGCCCATCCCAGAATCTCTATTTAACACACACACACACACACACCATTAGCCTACATGCAACTTACCACAATGCTAACAAAGTTAACTCTGGGTGGAATTTATAGGTAGTTTTAATTTTATACTATTTCTCTGTACTTTTAAGATTTGTGTGAAAGAGAAAAAGAGCATGATGTTTATAATGAAGAAATAAAGCAATGCATGTCTCTTAAAGAGTAGAACATGGGGTGCTTGTCTGAAAGGTGGCTTCCACTGGAGACCCTGTGCTGTAAGACCAGAGTCTAGTGTGTTGCTCCGGGGCAGCGGGGCCTGGCACCGTCCCTGACCACACCTCCTTCTCCTGTGTGCCCCAACCTCAGAGGTCTAAGATGAACAGAGGCACTGTCTCCAGAGAGAATCCTCCTAGCTGCTTCTGCCAGGCATCCTGGACAGCAGCCGAAGGGAGTCTAGCAGCATCCAGCTCCCCCTGAGTCTGACACCACCAGGCCTGGCCCTGGGTTCTCAGCTTGGTACAGACAACAACGACAAGACCCAGATCTCCCAGCCTCGGGGATGGGAGTGAAGGGATGGGTTGGGGAGGGGATTCTGGAGTGGTAGTGGTCAAGTTACCAGGAAAGGAGAGGACCTGTTTGAGCCACGTCTTGCCTTCCCAGAGTCCGTCTTTTCTCCCTGGGCTGTATTCAAACCCCACCGCATTTGGAGGGAAATCCAACCCATGTGTTTCTGATTCATTTACACTTAACTCATCAAAATCCTGTTTTGAAAGAAGCCATTGGATGGTCTACAAAGTCTGAGCACAGCTGCCCGCCGCCGTGGGCTGGTTGTGCTCTCACCAAACAGAGCCTGTAGTCCATAGGGCCTGCGGGGAAGGCTCCGGCTCCACGCCATAGTGCAGGCAGGCTGGAAGGCTGTGCCTACCTCCCACCCTGCCGAGCCCTTCCCCACCGCCTCCCGTCTCTTTGGGAGCTCCCAGGATGCCTGCCAGGCAACCGACATAACCCCATGGGAGGGCACTGAGGCTGCCACACTTCCCTGGGACAAGTTAGGTTTCCCATGAGCTTGGTAAGAGGCTAAACACAGCAGGACAAGCTACAACACAGGAGACCTCAGGCATGTCAGCGGGCATGTACTTTGGGGCCAAGAGGCCTGTGGGGCCCTCATCCAAGTGGGGGGCTATGCTCCACTCTGGAATAAGTGATGGGATGGACATATCACACACCTTGTAAAACAAGCTGATGGCTCCCCACCTGCCTCCCACCCCACCACCACACCCAGGCTCTGTATCTGGGCCATTTCTCAGCCTCAAACCTTCTTGGACTGGATTTGAACCAAGCACTAGTCTTCCATCAGCTAGGACAGAGCCCTAGTTCCCATCTGGGGTCCCACAGGATATGATGGGTCAGGGTGGGCTGATGGTTTATGTCAGCTACTGGTATCAAGTCAGGAAGACATTTGGAAGTCATTAAGTCAAAGCACAGTTGACTCAGATGCAAAGCACACCAGGACCAGAAAGCCCTTCGAGAACCTCATGGCCCAATCCCCACATTCACTGACCTGGCCCAGCTCCACAAGAGCCTCTCCAGAAGCATTTGGGATTGGCCAGAACTGCCCCCTCCCACAATGTACTGCTTTGGGAGGCAGGGTAGGGCTCCCTGCAGGCACAGCAAGATGAAACATGTGGATGCAAGGATGGATAGAGAGCAGGAGGGTCTGACCCTTTGAATGACTTTTGCAAAAACACCCTTTACTACAGTATTCCCACTTCCTCTCAGTGTTCCCACAGAGGTGACAGGTTATTCCATCCCTGCCAAGAGAGTGCGCACACAGTGCCCTATGGGGCACCAAAAGCTGACTGAGACAAGGCCAAGGGATGACAAATAGGAACAGGACCCTTCAGTTGCGATGTTCAGAGATATGGCAACTCAGTCCCTGTCACATAGCTACTGAATGTTGACACCAAAGTCCAAAATCGCATTTCCCTGGTCTTAAAACCCTAACAACCCAAGGAACTGTTGGGTGCAAGAGGGTGGAAGGACAAAGGGTGAAGGGTAGCGATGCCTCACTGGTGTTCGGGTTGACCATCAAGAAAATAAATGTACACAGAATCAAGAATGAGAGGCGCGTCAGCGCCTGTTGTAGAGGGTAGCATGGTCCAAATGGTGTGACCTGGTGAGAGCCAGGAGGGACCCAACTGCCGTGGGTACTAACAGAATGTGGTGCTCACACCTGAAATCTACCAGCAGGTGGCAGTATTTCAGAACAAGAGGAAACTCAAGTAGGCTAGGACAATGACAGAAGAGATATTGAGCTTTTATGGGCTAGACATTGCTGTTACATTTTATACCTTGAAAACACTGAGTCTTCAAAACAACCCTGTGAGATAAGCACAGTGACTGGTTTCACTCTATACATGAGAAGGCCTTAGTGACTCACTCAAGGCCACAGACAGGAATTGCAGGAACCACGACTTTTACCTGGCAGCCTATTCCAGACCCAGACTCTCTGTTGATGTAAACTCATAACTCAACCATAAACATACGCTGAATTCTCACCAAGTGTCAAACATCAGGTTGGCTGCTATATACCCAACAGCGGCGTCAACAAGCTCAGCTGGCTGATTGAGTTGTCCACATGATTGATGCTAATGCTCTATAATGGTGGCAGTAGGGACACACAGGACAGCAGGCAGCAGGGCTGAGCACTGGCCAGAGTCCTCAGACCCAGGCTCCAGTCCTGGCTGCTAGACCCACTGGCTGGGTGGCCTTGGGGATGTTAACTGAGGTCTCTAAGCTTCAGTTTTTCTTTTTTTTTTTTATCCGTCTATAATTGGGTCTAATATTGACCTCATGAGGATGCAATGAAAGAACACATGTAGAGAATTAGACATGGAGTTAGTCCTGTGCTCTGCCGAAATGATAGCAAATGCCACATTCAAAAGGCAATGGGAACCCAGAGGCATGGTAGTAGGAGTTTCCAGGGCTGAACAGCCTGACTGCCAGAGGGGGCTGAGGATTCCAGGATGGGAGAGAAACAGGGATGAGACATGGACACTTGACAGCCCAGGACACTCAAGAAGTCATGAGGGGCAGAGGACAAGGGCTCAGCAAGCACCCTGTGACGGGGATCTGCCTTGTCTGCCAGGCAGCAGGATTTGAGCAAGAAAGTGTAAGACTTGGAGCATTCCAATCAGTGTGCTGTTCTTCGCCACGTGGCCATGGGCCTACTGAGTGCTGAGCCCTGACCGTGGCTTTGCTTCCTGCCACGCTGGAGGAAGTGGCCCTGCAGCTGCTGAGACCACTCTTGCCTTTGACCCCCAACCCCACAGGGTCACCTCCCAGTTCTACTCAAGCAAGTGGTACAGCTGTGGGTAGCTTCCTCCTGATGCATTCTACCTGGGATGCCACCAGATGTGCACCCTGGGAGAAGAAGGGCCATTCCATCAGGGCAGGAGTTGGCAAGCAGCCTCTGCCCACTAACATGCTGGAGTCATTCAGAAAGGATGTCTGCCTGCCCTGGTGCATTGTGAGAGCCAAGGGAGAGCCCCTCTATCTGGAGGTCCACCCAGAATACTTGGAGCTGGAAATGATGGAGAGGTGCAGGGACCCCTGTCTCCTTCCCTCCATCCCTATCTCCTCTCATCCACCTCTTCTAAAGCAGCAGCTAAGACATCCTCCCACTCCACTCCCTCAGCCCTACTCCGTGCTGCTGCAGGCCTCCCCCACCGCTGGCCTTCCTTCTCCAGATATGACAGGAACAAAGGCCTGTGGCTCCCTAGGGTGGCTGGGGGAGGATGGGAGGGTGCATCTGGTACTGGTGCTATCTGCACGGAGGTGCATTCCTTCCCCCCACACCTCCAAAACAGCATCATCATTCATTCCATCATGCGCACAGCTGGGGTCTGGGGGAGGCCATGACAGGTGGGCTAGCAGGGGAGGCAGGGATGAGGCAGTGAGGTCTTCACCGCACCCCATCCCCCAAACAAGACAGATATGTCCCCTCTGAACATGCTGGGGGAGATTATTTTAACAAGCACTTTTGTACCAGGAAATCAGTGTGTTTAACCTAACAAGCAAAGAACAGCCCAGCGGGACCCATAAATCTAGTTCCCACCTATTAATTTTACGGCCTACATAAAGCAGTGTTGAAGTCCAAAGTATATGTGACCTAAAAAGGCATTGCTCATTCTGACACATATACGACGTGGCCAGGACTCGAACCCTGACCCTGACCCTCACTCCAGGGAGCTGGTTCCCAAGCCTCACAGGGTGCAGAAACTGGCCCATCCTCCTCCCGGAAGAACAGGACAGCTGTGGGATGTGGGCCTTGCTGAGGCTGGGTCAGCAAGGACTCCTGCCCAGTGACCCCAACTGTCCCCAAGGCTGCTGTGTGGAGATGTTGCAGGTTGGGCACTGATCAAACGCTGGCATAAATCTGCCCTTTACTTGCCATACATGTCCCCCTGCCCCGTGGGGGGCGGAGGGGCGGATAGCTGCAAAAAGAATCCACACTTGCAGATCTCTTGGGTATATCCTGACCCCTGCTCTGACTGCTTCGAATGTGGATCCCCAAATTCAGTGACCCATGGTGCCCACCCACCACCAAGGAAATCTGTTATAACTGCTACCGGCCACCATCACCCACATGCTGATCCCTCTATTTCCAAGTGTGATCACTGTCTCATCCATCATGTAGGGACAGTAACCAGGTCCCCCCAGGGCCAGCCTCATGGGCAACCACATGTTGATATCCATGCAGTCTGCATGACAGGGACCACCCCAGTACATCAGAACCCTGCTGCTAGGTCACTTCAGACTCCACACTCATAGAAGAAACAAGGAGCCAAGGAACCTAAATCCCATGAGCACACCTGTCGCACCCCTGGCTGCGTGCCTGCCACCCAGGCCCCAGTGCACTGCTCACCACCGTGCCATAGCCTCCTGACGCCTGCTCCACCCTGTCTGAGCCCCACACGCTGCCCTCCAGGGACTGCCCCGTGTCTTTCCCACTCTCTGACTTCCATCTGGGATTCCTAAATTCATGCACGGAAGGAGGGCCTCCCACCCCTCTGCCAGCAGCACATGGTCTCAAGGCAGGTTTGTGCTTTATCTGGAGAAGTCCTGTGGAATTCCTGCCCCATAATATATCTTTGTTAGCTTTATTATAAAAATGTTTCTCTTAGGTGGGGCTCCCCAGAAGCAGACCCGAGACAAGGATGTGAGGCTAAGTCCGTTTACTTGGGCCGCGATCCCAGGAAGCACCATAGGGGAGTGGAAATCTGAGACTGGAGTGGAGAAGAGAAGGAAGCCCACACAGTGGCTATGTATGAGCAAGAGGCAACTGTGGCAAAGGGCTTAGTCCTGCTAAGGACCCCAAGCTGGACAAGTCATCCACCCTGCCCATCCTGAAGATTGGGCTGGCGGCTCTGGGGACACTTAACCCTAGGTTTCGCTGGTCTGCTCCTGCAGCCAGACGTCAAATGTGGCCCTGGAAGATAGCCCTCAGATGTGTATAAGGAACTGTGAATACCGAAGCAGCATTTGTCACAGTGATTTTGTCCAAATATTCAAGTAAGCTTGACCCCCAAATCCTTCCCCCTGGCTTCTGCCTCATTTAAGAAGCACAGTTTGGGAAGTCTGCACTCAGAGCTCTGCACACCAAACAAGACACCCCAAATACTCCCTTTGCACCAGCTCCTATACCCTGTCCTGACCCTCATGGCCACACATGTATCCCGCAACCCTGCAGAACATGGAAACCATTGTCCAAGTGGACAGCTGACCCTGGCTCAGCCTCCAGATATCTGGTTCTGAAGCTCTCTTCCTGGGGAGTCTTCTCTGAGAGGTGGCTTATTTACTCTCACTCCCAACTTCATTCACACCCTGATTCCAATTGACTCATTGGCACACACACATTGACTACCCTGAATCTGGCTCTCAAACTTAGCACAATAAGCAGACACCCACACGTTATAAGCCCAACTGTAGTTTGACTCCTCTTGCATGGGTGACCCCAAATCACACTGCTCCCTACTTCTAACCACACATGGTTGCTTCAGTTGCCCACTGACCCAAAACACAATCATACTGGAATGTTTAGCTCAGTAATGTGTTTAACTCTGAACTCAGTCACACATGGCGATGCCTCAGCGCCTAGCTTATACCAGCTCCCCAGTTCCAAGCAGTACGCATGCTAACCCCCTTGACTCAACCAGATACTGATCCAGCACACCCCACAGAGTATCTGCTGCCAGCTTTCCAACCACATACCGAGTCCAATCCCCATCACCGTCTGTCATTCCCAACTCAAGGCTCCGACTCTCATAACCCAATTAGAGCCCCTGGCATGGACAGACCGAGCTAAACACTCACTCACTCCATGAACCTCAACCAAACCATGACCTCAATCCCAAATACCCAAGACAGTTACTCTGAGCCCTGAACAAGCCTACCCTTTTAACCCCACAACTTCACCTTGCCATCTGCCCTACCTAGTCAAAGGCTGACTAGACAACTTGACTGAAAGTGACCTTGTCTCAAAGTATACACTGATCTGCAAACCTTAGCCATACCCTTATACAGCCCAAGTCTATCCAACAAAGGCATGCTGACTCCAGGGCCAAATGCCACACTAATGCCCACCATGGCTATGAGCTGAAACACCCCAGACCAACCCTCACTGTCCCTCCACTTAGAGACAGGACACAGATGGCAGCCCCAAGCTCATCCAACTGCTCATGGATTCCCCTAACCACATGGAACCTTCATCTACCCTAGACCTTCAAACCCTGTATACATACCAATCCACCACAAAGCATTCCCATCCCAACCACCCTCTGCCCCCTTCAACCTCACCCACACCTGAAGGGACAGACAATCCTGTCCTCGCAGAGACCACCCAAGTTCAATAGCACCATTATTCCCTTCCTCAACCTCATCCATCCCAGAAGCCTGATGACCCATGCCAGCCTGCACATACAGGTATAGTATTCAGTGGGGAAAGCCTTAGCCTTAGGCAGGCAGGCAACAGAGCCTACCCCTGGGTCCTGACACCCTCCTGAGTCCTATATCCACACTCAGGCAGCGGCTGCAGGAGCCCTTATCCTGCAACATGGGGCCATCCAGTGAAGCTCTTCCTTTTATTTGTAACTCTGTCTTGATTATCCAGTTCTCCTATAACATACAGACCTCTTCCACACAATGTTCTTCCCAAATGCCAAGTTCATGTCTCCAGGAAATCCTGCTGGCTGGTCACACTGATTTGGGTCATACCGGTCTGTACAGCCTACAGGGCATTAAACACACCAGTGACCTTGACCATTGTCCTGCTCAGAGGCTTATAGGCTGCATGCTTTGGCTGGGTGCTTTGACACTCTGGGATTCACTTGATTCTATGTACAACCTGGCTCAGTAAGCTGCAGGTCCAACCTGGCCATGTTTCCTCATTTCCTTACTGCCTAGGGCTATCCCTATAGTGGCAGAGGTGAGTGAGTTATTCTGAAAGAAAATGTGTGAAGTCCAAAGCTGAAAAAAGTCCCTAGCTAGCCTTTATAGAGAAAGCTGGCCTTGCTCTTCTGTGCCCCCTATCTTCTGCTCAGAGTGGTCCGCCACGCCTGGAGGCTATGCAGACGCAGATACTCTGTACTGGTGTCTCCCTCCCTTCCTCAGGCTTCTCCAAGTAGATACTCCTTAATGATGTGTTGACTGCTCATCACGATGATAATGAAACCTGTAGTTGCCTGCTCCCCCAGCCCATGGAGGAAGGGCTGAAGGAAGATCCCAAGGCCAAAGACAAGGCCTGAGGGCTCAGGGAGCAACACTGGGACTCCCCAGTCTGTTTATTGTGCAGGCTCTGCCAACGTTATTGCTTTTGTTTATTGAAATCCAACCCCCATGGCGTTCACCATCCTTGGCCATGAGCCCAGGCCTGCCCAGGCCTCCTCAGCCTGCCAGTCTCAGCCAAGAAGAAAGGAGGGGGTGGAGGGAGCACTGGCCAGGCCCCACGCCAGAGTCCGGCTTGCCTACAGCCTAAGGCAGCCCCCGCCCTCCCCTTCTTAACGTCTTGCTTACAAGACAGCATTTGGAGACAATTTCTCATCAGACCTTCTTGTAAACATCCTCCTGGATGAAGCGCGCCCCAAGGAGCCCTTATTAGAAACACCTGTGCCAGACGGCCGGCCTGGTGAGTGACAGCTTGCAGAGCCACGGCTGGCTGCCTTGCCAGTCCTGGGGCTGGTGCATGGGTGAGAGGGCAGATAGGATGAGAGCCTGGGTGGGGATCCGTCCCCACCCTCCTCCCAGAGCCTGCACAGGGCCCTCTCCATTGTAACATGGGGGACTCCAGGATATCAGGAAGGCCTCATGCACAATGACTGTTAGGATGCCACAGAGTCCCTCCACCAGCCACCTCTTGCAGTTAGACCTACCCTCTTCCAGTTCTGTAAATAAAACGCTGGATGCTCTTCCTCCTTCTTATAGAGACACTCGTGGGAGTGTCAAGATAAAGAAGTTTCTTCCTGTTTTCATAGAATAAATATTCCAGGCTTTCAACACTGCCCCACTTACAGTCTTGAAGAGGGACAGACTTAGGACTCCCTATCTGGAATGTTCAGCTGGGAGTAACCTTGACATGCCATCAGAATCAGAGGAAAGCTCAGGCACAGGCTCTGAAGGCCACATCTTCCCCCCAAAGAACACCCCTAAGCTGTCTACTCCCCCCCACCAAACACTGAAGCTAGGGCCCTGCCAAACCCCCATTTTCAAAGAGCAAGCAATGCTAGGAATGGATCAAGAGTTAAGCAGAAGCCTGGAATCCTAAGGGCATCCATCTTACACCATGTCCTCTGAGCCACTGGTGTTTGATAGAAAACTTCTAGAACTCTCTGCATTCCTTCCATGCCCACTTGGAACTCCAGGCTCAAGCATTGGAATTCCTTCCTGCAACCCTGTTTACAGCATCTTCCTGCTGGCCTGTCCCAGGGCCAGGCCCTGCTCTGGGTCACCCTGTGTCCCTCCCTGGTTTGGAGGGAAGAGGAGGTGGAGTGAGGTGGAGCTAGCAAGGGACTCCTCCTGTTTCTGGTGCTCTGCCTCCTCTTCAGGGTTTTTCCTAGGATGGACTGGGCAGCAGTGTAGGGAACAGAAGCAGAGCTCGGCTCTCTTAGGGCTAGACAGTGACAATTTCTGCTTCACTCCCCAACCTCCTTGCAGGGCATCTGGGCCCAAGTGGAACCAAGAGGGATGAGGGGGGCCCAGGGAAGGAATCTCATCCTTCCTGTGTTGGGCAAAAAGAGGAGGCACAAGCCTCTATGAAATAAATTAGTGAAATCTCAATTCCGATAAATCCAGTTTCTTAAAAAAAAATAGAAAGAAAGGAAGAAAGAAAGGAAGAAAGAAAGAAAGAAAGAAAGAAAGAAAGAAAGAAAGAAAGAAAGAAAGAAAGAAAGAAAGGAAGAAAGAAAGGAAGAAAGAAAGAAAGAAAGAAAGAAAGAAAGAAAGAAAGAAAGAAAGAAAGAGCAAGCAAGCAACTGGTAGGGAAAGAAAATGTAATTTATGCCCATTGAAAGGAGGCCAGGTTTAAATTGATGAAGTCTCCTGTTTATGTAATAAATCCATTTCCATTCATGTCACCAATATATTTATCCACACATCCTGGTCCAAGTCAAATCTTCATTATTTTATTATTCAACGGGGGGCAGAGGGGAGAGCAGGAGAGCAGAGTTCTGTGTCGAATTAATAAAGTCTCACTCTCTCCCCCAGATCCCTCCTCACACAGGGACAATTTATTCCTAAGAAAGAGGCAGAAGAACTGGATGCAATTTATGTGCTTTGAAAGAGACCCAAACGTAATTAGGCAAAGTCTCAAGTTCACCGAGAAATAAATCCCAGAGAAAGTAGCCGGGGGTGAAATTTACGTTCGCTGAAAGTCTGAAAGCCTCCCTCCCACCAGCTCCACCCCTCCCCCAGGCCACCATGCTTGGTTGCTGAGCCTGCTGAGGCTGGGGGTTCTCTCCAGCACCCCTACCTCCAAGGTCCCCAGAAAGTCTGTGTGGCACCCCTGCCTACAGGTGCCCCGGGACCGGCATGTGGCGGGGGATATTGGCTCTGCCTCTCCATTTCACTCCTGTACACCCCCCCACACACACACGCGCACACGCGCACACACACACATGCACACACACAGAAACCACATGCTGAAGAGGAGATCTGGTGGCCCCACAGATTCACAGGAGCTGAGAGCAGTGGCTCAGTTACAGGGCTTCTGATCACACAGGACATGTGGATGCCCAGAGCACTGTGGCCCATCTAACCTGCCACAGGGTTTGCATGGCAGTTTTCCCAAGATAAACCAGCTTCTCCATGAGGCTATTTTCCCATATAGGAGTACCTGGGTTCAAGGTCTCAATTCCAGCTTCCTGCTAAGGAGCATCTGAGGAGGCATTTGTGATGGCTGAAGTAAGTGCTTGTAGTCCCTGCCACTCTGGTGGGAGACCCAGTTTGAGTTCTCGGCTCCTGGATTGACCTGGCCTGGTACTTGTTATTGTGTATTCAGGGAGTGAAGTAGTAGATGGAAGGCTTCTCTCTGCCTTGGTCTCTCTCTCTCTTTCAAATAACACTAAGTACAAGGGGGCTGTGCCCTGAGTGCCCCTGAAGTGGCGGCAGAGCAGTGCTTCCTGGTCCTCCCTTCTAGGGAAGCACATGGCTGCACAAACTCTGAGCACTGACCAGAGCCTCAGAAGGTAGCCAGGGAGCTGGAGGGACCATGGTGTATTTGCTGGAGGCTTCTCAGCACAGCACACAAGGCAGGCCTTACGCTGAGTGAAGGGTCACCACCCTCTAGACCACTAGGGTTTGCCATGCTTTGGGCCACTCTGACTGTCCCTCAGCAAGCAGGCACCTGCTCCCACCCAAGCAGGGGCCACAACACTCCCAAAGGGTCTGCATAGAATGAGGAGGGCCTGGCTCCAGAGAGAAAGGGCAGACATGAGCAGTGGCACATAGGACCTGGTATGGGGAAAGAGTGGAAGTGAGGATGCATCTGAGGGGCCACACGGCCATGGGATATAACGGGCAGTGTTGAGAGGTCCAGGAGCCAGGTGGGGGCCGAAGATAGGAGAAGCAAGCTTGGGGAAGCAGTAAGGGTTGGACGGATTCAGTGGTGGGCAAGGGAACCACGCTCAGAGAAGGGGTCCAGGGAGGACACAATTGGTGCTCCAAGGGAGCGTGGTGCCTACGGGCTGTTGGTGCAGGAATGGAGCCTGTGCCAGGCCATGGAGTGGATGTCCAGAACATGTGCAATGAAGAGAGGGGATTGAGTCTAGCCAAGAGCACAGCCAGGGGGCACAAGGAACAGCAAAAAAGGAAGAACCCAACAACAGCATCCAGGGCTACCAGAGGACCAGTCACTGAGGACAGAAAGGGAGTGCATGGAGAGCCCTCCTGGTGGAGTGAGCGGACAGAGCAGAGGCCCTGGCCACAGGAGGAGGCTCCCAGGGAAGGCAAGGACAGCTGCAGTGAGGACCAGCAGAAAGCAGAGCTTGAAGTCTGGGAAAGATTCTGGAGCCTATTTGCAGGTTCAAGAGTCACTGGCATGGAGAGAAGCATGCTATGATGGGCCAGGGCCTTGGAGAGGTCCTGAAGGCTGAGCAGAGCCACTGTGGAGAACAGGTGAGGAAGCCCCAGTCAGGAGAGGGAGGAGCGTGGTGAGCTGGGGCAGCACAGGGAACGGGAGCTACAGCACTCTGAGAATGTGGGGGAGCTGCAAGTGGTGACCCAGGCCCCCTGCCTGTCCCCACACCGCTTGTTTGTAAGGCACTAGATACGGAACTATTGCTGGCTGCTGGCTGACCAGGTGTTGTGTCAGAGGCTGCAGGGAAGGCCAGCCTGCCAAGTGCCCAAGGCAGGACTCCATCTAGGGTCTCTGTTCCTTTGCCCTGGCTGAAAGAGACTACCCTGGGCAGACTCCCTGCTAGGGAGCCTTGTAAGCTTCCTCTTTCCTGCCTAGCCCTGGGCACTGTTCAGATCCAGAGTGCCATCTATTGGCATGCTGTCCTTGGAAGAAAGCTTCTCACGGCCAGGTCATGGTGACTGCAGGGGGCCACATCCCATTTTCCTTTCTCCTTGTCACCCAGTGGCAGCCCAAAGCATACACTGCATGTGCAGTGGGACTTGCAGCTCAGCCAGAGGACCAATGTCTTTGATGACACACCAATTGCCAACTTGGACCAGCTAAGGGGTTGCTGAAGGGTGCCCTTCTGCTCCTCCCCCTCTTCTGTGAATGAGCAGCTGGGGCTGACTAGGTGCTCTGGTGCAGGCTGGCACAATGAATTGTGGGGAAAAGAGGGGAAGGGGTGAGGACTATGTCTTCTGGCCTGGGGGTGGATGCAGTGTGGTTGTCACTGCCTCTCCAAGGGTGCTTTCCCTGTGGTCATTCAGCACCTCAGGGGGCCCTCTCAGTCTGACTTCCCTGATGTGAGTGGCAGAGACTGGCTATAAAATGCCTGTTTTATGAGGTTCCTTGGGAAACCAATGCTGCTCTGGCAGACTGACTGGGGCAAGCCGTGGAGGAAGCACATGCTATATCTCAATGCTTAGGCAAGCAGCTCAGTTCTCAGAAGCCCAAGCACCTGGCCGGCTGACACAGCTATCAGAGGTGGTCCCTGACTCCCTCTCCATGGGCCAATAGTGAATAGAAACCCTAGAAGCCTACTGCCCAGCTCCAGCCACAGTAAGAGGAGTGGGTGGGGTGGGTGCAATTTGGGTGCCAGCCCAGATTTTCTCCTCCTCCTGCTCCTCCCTGCTGCATCAGCCTCCAGAAAGCACCTTAAGTGAATCTGTCATCTCTTGGGACCGTGAGAAGAGGACTTGGGAGCCAGTGGTTCATCAGAGAAATGCTCCCTTCAGAGGCCTATTGAGTGAGGGAGGATGAAGCCGAGGCTGTGCCAGGTGATAGCTCAGCCTCTGGCCCCCAGGAAGCTCTGCAACAGCCCACTAGGAGGATAGACGTTATTGATGCCACCAGGTCTCTGCCAACAGCCTGGGGGAAATGCTTCAGAACCACGAACAGCCTGCCAAACTGCAGACTCTCCTGGGCAGGGTGCTCAAGCCTGGTGGACAGTGTCCAGGTGGAGCCCAGTAGCATCCTTTATACCCTGGGATGTCATTTGCTAAAGATGAGCTTCTAGAGCCGAGAGAAGTTACTGGGGGGAAGGGAAGGGGAGGGCCAAGAACTTGGCCCCAAGAACTGTGAAACTTCTACTGTAAGTGGTAGGCCAGGAGCCCTGCAAACTGATAGGTGGGTCTTGGGTGGGTCCCTCCAGGTTGGGTCCAAAGTATAGCCTCTTGTGCCGCTCCCCCCAAAAGTACTTCCCCTGTTCTACAAGCATTGGGCACATCAGCGTGCCACTGTTATGTCCACAAGAAGTGGCAACTTCCTGTTCTTTGCGCTTTAAATCTGGGATGACATTGATGCCTTAGTGGTCCCTTTCACATGACACCACTCTATAGAGGCAGCTGCCAAAACCATCCCCCAGTCCTCTTCCCAGTAGGGAGCTCATGGTTCTGGCCTGTGTTTCCCAGGAAGGAAGCTCCTCTGGGCCAGTTGTGCGACATCAGTGTCATTGAGCTATGTCCTTGGAACCTGGATGATCGCTCATATCACTGTAGATGTGATCATCCACATCACTGTGGATCACTTTGTCACATCCCACAAAGTCACTTTTGAGTATGGGATGGAGGAGGGCTTCTTTCCAGTCCCTCCCTACTTCCTAGGAACTGGAAGCATTTGGTTTAGCCATGTGGTTTTTGTCGGGACCTCAGGAGAAGTGTTCACTCCTAACATCAATCACGAACCACCCAGCTGTGCCCGACCTGAACCTTTCAGAACTAAAGTCCGTGAACTCTGATCTTGAACCTGAACTCTCATAGCCAAGTGGGGTAAGAGAGAAGGCCATATGATCATTGGCCATTTTCCTTTTGGTTGCAAGGAAGTGCCTATGAGTATTTGATTAGAAGGCAGCCATGCCTTACATCTGTGTGCATTTCTTGCCATGATTTCCCCTAGTTTGCTCTCTTGACACACCCCAAGATTAGTGTGCCACCTAGGCAGACACTGCTCCTGTTGAGGAGGGCTTTGTTCCTGTGGAAGATCAGCAGCTCTCTTGCGGATGAAATCAGTAGAGCTCAGGCCATGCCTTAAATCAACAACAGAGGATATTTTCACTCTAGTTGCTTGACTAGTGTTGTAACCTGAACTCCCTGCTCCTCAGTTCTCTTCAAAAACTTTGTAGAAATAATCGTCACGGGGAGCAGCGAGGGGTGGGGGGATGCCCCCGGGTGATATTAAAAATCTCATCCCTGAATCAATTCAGACCATCCTAAGTCATTAGAGAGATCTTATTTGGACCACATGGCTTTGAGCTCTCCCGTAATTGCTGTTACTCAAGTGCCTCTTGGTCTTCAGCTTGTGTTTCATCCCTATAATCAATAGGAAGCTTTGTCTAACTGTATCTGTGGTTTGGAACATAGCAAGTTGTATGACATTTGCTATTTATGATTGACATGTTGCCCAAGATTCATGTCTAATAAAGCACTGCTTGCTCCAGAGAATCATCCATAGGAAGAAAAATTCTCTCTGACCTTATGGCCAAAAAAACCAGAGCCACTTGTCTACCTATTAATTGTGTGAGTATTGGAATCCTGGCAAGACTCATCTGCTTTCTTTGCTACAGCAGCCAGGAAGTTCATGGTCAAATCAGCACCTCATCTCTAGCAGTTGTGTCCTAAAGAAAAACTGGCTGGAGAGAATGCTTCCGTTGCAGTAGATGTTATAAAACTGGTGCCCAAGGAGTCTGTAGAAATTTATACTTCTATCCAGTGATTTTCCTGTTATCAAAAACTAGTGTTGGCTATGCTAAGGGACTAAAGCTGGCAATCTCGTTGTTTCTTAGTTAATTTCCCTAATTGCTCAGGGATATTTTCTCACTCACTGATTGGCCTTAAAGTTAACTACCCAGAGTCTTTGTCCCTCTTTTTTGACTGCAGTGCTATTCTTTCTCCTGTTGATTTCTGGGTGATTTATAATACCTCTTGTCTACTTCAGATTACCCTGATTCCATCTTACCTCCCGAGTCTGTTTTGTCCCATCTTGATTTCCTCCACCATTCATTTTTATAGTCTTGCTCTAGGCATCCACATAGACTGGAGCTCCTGGGATTATAAGAATCAAAAAGGCTAGCTATGGGAATCAACAGCCACCACAATGGAATGGCTTCACACAGGTAAAAATTTCTTTCACTACCTAATAGCAATCCAAGGCAGGTATTGCTGACAGGGCATCTCTCTTCCTGGCATGGTTCTGTGTTCCAGCATCTGTGATTCCAGCAACTTAGCAAGTTCCTCAGACGGAACTTAGACGTTGCTTAGAACTTGCTAAGTTCCTGGAATCTCAGCACCCTTGCTTTGATGTGGCTTATCAATGATTTTCTGTCTGTTTGAGAAGCAGCAGAGGGACCAAGGTTCCAAGATGAACCCATCTGAGCAGAGGAAGGGGCACTTCTTTCTAACAGGCTCAAAGGTGCTGTGTGAGCCAGTGGAAGCCTCATGACAGCAATAACATCTTGAGGTGGAATCTGTGATTCCAGAGTTCGTACTGAATGTGATGAAAAATATCAAGGAGGCTCTCAGTGCCAGACCTGGAGTCATGAACTCTCAGTCATACTCTGTTGGCTATAACTTGGCCACCTGGTCCCCACTTCCTGCAAGGGAGGCTGGGAAATGAACACATGTTTGCCCATGTGCTCAATTCTCTCAGTTGCATTTGTGGTTCTTTGCTTTCCTGGTACCAGAGCAGATTGCACTTGTGACAGCAGTGAAGTGTCAAGATGTGTGGACTCAAGAGACAGACAACTAAGTGGGTGGTTGATTGGTGAGGAGAAGTTCAGCTTCACACAGAACTGTCTAGAGCTGGAATGACTTGCTGTGAATACCAGCCCTGCTTGGAAAAACAGAGAAAAAAAGGTGGGAGAAAGCCTGGGAAGTGGTGGCAATGGATGTCAAAGATAAAACTCTTCTCTGGGGTAAGAGAGTGGTCAGGGAGTGGTTGGCACTATCATGGGCAGGACCATAGGCAGGCAGGCTCACAGGCAGCTATTGCAGGGCAAGGAGGCTGTGTGGAGGACAAAGCCAACAGTGTCTTTCTTCAGAAGGTCCCATGTCTGAAGACATCACAGAGTGAGACCAAAAGAAGCTACTGTGGAGTTGCTAGCAGAATAGATCTGGGCAGGTGGATTCTGTGGGGAGGAGGAGAAGACATTTGCAGTGGGATTTAAAAGCTACACAGGGAAAAGGGGGAACAGCCATCACCTCAAGGGAGAGATGGCCCTCGTCGTCAGCAGCTCCTTAGAAGTATGCTCTGAGCCTGCTGTCCTCAGCCCCACTTTGCTACCAAGGAATCAGAAGCATGAGCAAGTGAGAGGAGGCTTGGTCAGAAGCTCAGCCAGAAATGGAAGAGCAGCAGGAAGGATGTGAGGAGCGCAGGGCATGTGGAACGCGACCTGTGTGACATGACTGGAGGGTCTAAAGGGATAGATGTGCCTTCTAATCAATTACAGTGTCATTGTTGGGTGGGAGGACTGTTGGAAACCAACAGAGGCCAAGACTCCAAGATGGACCCATTTGAGCAGAAGAAGAGGAACTTCTAACAGGCTCAAAGGTGCTGTGAGAGCCAGTGGAAGCCTCATTTTACCATGGGTCAAGGACAGGACCAGGCAAGGGCTCAATCTTCCTTGCTGAAACTAAGCATGAGGAAGAGAGCAAGCATTTTCTGTCTGTCTTCCCTCCTGGGCTCTTTATGTGGCTCCTCATTCACTCAGAGTTGGGAGAGGTACACCTGCTGAACACAGAACTATAGAAAGGTCTCCTGTGTTCCTCTTTCAGGGGCTGTTGCACACTCATGCCCAAACTCCAGGGAACTTCTAAGAAGGAGTTTGCCAAGAGAAGCTAGATGCCTGGTTGCAGTCCCCTCTGTAGCCACCAGGCCATGCTACTCCCCTGGGCTGGACCTGACTACACTGCTTGCTGTAGGGGGTTGAACAGAATGCCAGGCTCGCCTCGATGGAAGGAGAGGAAAAGAAGGGAAGGGGAAGTGAGGAGGAAGAGGAGAGGGAGGCTACAGACATCAACGAGCTGTGTGAGCCCCAGGGACCCTGGCCAGTGGAGCAGATGTGGATTGAACGAAGATATGCTGCCAGGGACGATTGGAAATTGAAAGCTATCATTCTCTGAGATGTGTTTACTGCTAAGGAGTGGGCCCCAGGAAAAGAAGGCATAGCGGAAAGGAAAAGAACAATCTTCCCTGGATTCCACCTCAACAAGTCATCACTTTCTGCTCTCCCTCCAACTGTTGCTGCTGTGACCTGGGTGGAGAGAAGGCATGCTTCCTGGCAGGGAGAGCCACCAGTCCCTCAGCAGCCCAGCTTCTGCCCCTGCGTGTCCGCCCAGCCTCTGCTGGCAGGGCTTAGCTGGATACTCCCCTGGAGCCGGAGGAGTATCTATCGGGACCCTGGTCTCCATCAGGAACCTGGCTCTACCATCTGAGGCTGGGAGTGATGAGCAAGAAAGTTTGGGCTTTTCAGAGCTCACACATCCTCTGGCCAGTGTCCTAGTCAGGAAGTGGCCATTGCCAGTAGTGTGGCCCGTCTCAAGGCCAGGGCACTCTTCAGGTGAGTAAAAGGCAGGCACCTACAGTCCTTGGGTCCAGCCTCCTCATTTTGTTGGGGCAGGAAGGGACCGTGGCAGCCCAGCAGCATACCTTCCAGGCCCAAAGGCCCAGTGATGCCTGTGAAGGAAACCCAGGTCCTCTGCTCTGGAGGAAGATGAGATGAAGTAGGTTGAAAGCTCTTTGTCGTCCAATCCATTTGAAAACCATGAATTGGAGCTGAGGGTTGCTTCGGAGAAGGCAGAGGAAGGCCAGTCATGGATTAGTTTCAACCAAATAAACTTTTATGTGCCTTATACATATGAAGTCACCCTGGACAGCCATTAACAAAGCCTGGTCAAGGGAAGGAACAGGCTGCTTCAGGGATGAGGTCAGAGTTCACTGGCAATTGTCACACTAACTGCTCCTGTGTGCCTGGGTGTGGCTCAAGGGTTTTGCAACACTCCCTCTGCCATCTGGAAGGCAGCGCGTGCCCAGAGGCCGGTAGCTCCTGTTATTATTATCTTGTTCCCACTAGGAGTCTGTTCTGTACATGTTCTCATCAGCAGGGTCCAATTCCTCTCTGGCCTTGTAAAAGCATCACAAATTCTAAATTAGAGGTGTCAGAGCTAACCAGAGCCTCTGCCTCCGCGTCTTAAGTTTCTTCCATTGTGTGCTTCACATCCGCCCTCCCCACCCTACCTCTCCCAGCAAAACCTCAATTCCATGGAAATGGGGACCTTGACTTCTGTTTCATCCATTCAGACAGTAGCAACAGACTACCTGCTATGGGTTGTACCAGGTGCTGCTGGGGAATCTAAAGCAGAGAAAGCCACAATCAGCGACAGCTCTGCTAGCCCAGCGCCGCACTCTGTGTAGCCATTAGTATTTTTTAAGGCATTCTAGCCACTGCCTCCTTTGATAGCCACAGTGGTCCAAAGAGGAAGGAAGACCTAGTATTTTTTTCCATTTCCTGGATGAGTAAACTGAGGCCCATTTGATCTCCCCCAGAGCCACACAGTCTGTTGGTAATAGAGCTTGAGCTAGCAGCCCTGGCTCTGTTTCTGCAGACAGTGGGCAACTAGAAATGCACATGCTCACACACACACAGCTGCCTCTTCCAGCTTGCTCACAGGGGTGGGTGAACCATGCCCTTTCTCTCTGTTCCTATCCCCCCATAACACCACACATCCCATCTTTATCCCAGCATGTATGGGGCTCAGCAAACCCAGCCTCACGCAAGGAGAGTCTGCACTGGCTCTTGGGAATGAAAACAAGAAGATGATATAAGCAATGAAAAACAAAACAAAACAAAATAAAAACACCTTGTCACTAAGCCAAATGCTGGGGGGAGGTGGGGAGGGGCATGACAGGCAGGAGGCAACCCCAGCCCACTCAGTGCCTCCCACAGGGTTCTGCCAAGCACTCTGTGAGGCTGGTAGTCACTCAATGGGCGGATCTCGCTTACAGCTTTAAAGAAAACAGACGCTTGGCTATAAGGTTGTCCTATGAGCTCCCCGGGGGCAATTAAGTGGTTCCCTCCCAGGAAGTGCCAGCAGACACCTGGTTTTCTATGTAAAGCACATACCAGCTTTTACCTGTCAACAAAAGTCACCAAATGGGAACATGTCCACGGCTGGGTATTGCCCGTCACCGGGCTGGAGAAAGGGATCCTGGAGCATAAATGGAAGCCAAAGGAGCCAAACTGGGACGTGAGGGGAGGGGGGAACCTTCCCACCCATTCTCTTGCCTAAAGCCAGCCTAGTGTTCTCCATCAACAACTCTGGGTCCCCTGAGAACAGACTAGGCTGAGGGTGGGACAGGAGGCAAGAGGAGGCAGATGCTGCCACCTGGGCCCAGGGGGAAGTGGGCAATAAACTCAAAGAGCCCAAGAGTCCATCTGGGCGGAAATGTTTTCTGAGCAGGAGGCAGGGTTAGGGCCTGGGGGATGGGGGGCACCTAGGATCTGCCTCCCAAGGAAGCAGCAATAAAGAAATATGTCGTGGTCTCTCAGGTCTTTGAACTTGAGTGTGTACCAGAATCCCCTGGACAGATTTTGAAAGCAGATGTCAGGGCTTCATCCCCTGAGTGTTTGATTCAGAGATTCTGGACTCAGGCCCAAGAATGTGCATTTATATCACATTTCTAAATGCTGCTGGTGTTGGCCTGGGATCCATCCCTCAAAAAAAAACCATTGGGGTTTTCCAGAAAGACAAGTTCACCTGCAATATGGGGAGATGCAGAAGAGGCTATCTTCAGAGGCTTGGCTCTCTGATGCTGGGCTGACTGACTGGGCAACATGAAATTCTGTACCTGGTGAGACATCAAGGCCCAGGTAAGGGGTTTGGGGTGATGCAGTGGGGCCCCAGGAAGCCTGTGAAGGGGGAGGGAGAGCTGGCCTCTCCTTGCGTGAGTGCATTAGAACTGCTGGCAGCCTTCAGGTGCCTTGAGTTGACCTCAAGTGCATGTCCACAGCTTTCCAGCACACTGTTCTCAAAGTCATTTCCCGGGGATTCTTCTCCTTCACTTTTCCACCCAGCTCATATCCATGCCAAGCCAAGGCTCCTCCCAGCCTCCCCTCACTGCACCCAAACTCCAGCACATCTTTCCTGATTGCTGACATCCTTTTCTGCCTGCTGGTTCCCCTGACTCTTCTGGAGCTCTCAAATACTGGACCACATGTGCACCATCTCCTGCTGAGCCCATGGTGGCCTTCACGTGGCTGGGCCATGGTAGGAAATGAGGGAAGGAGATGGAGCTGAGTTTGATTTAGAGCAAAGCTGAGTGAACCAAGAGTGGGAGGCGAGGGAAGGCGAGGCCACGGGCTCCCAACTGCTGAGCTAAAAGCAGCAAGCATGATCACAGCCACGGAGGCTTGGCCTTCTTCCTTCTCTCACCATCTGCTCTGCAAGAAAGGGAGCAGAGAGAGGCCACGGTACACTCTTCACTTGCTGACATCCTGGGTTGAGTAGCAATAGACTACAGTTGGGGGGCAGGAAGGTTAGGGAAGGAGTCTGGCTTTCCTGTCTCACTAAATGTCCCCTCCAGATACCCAGCTTATCCTGGTCTCGAGAGAGAAACTCTCAACCGCGGACCTGTTGTGATCCCCCCTCCTGACGTGGCCCTCTAAGGTGAGCTCACTGCAGTTCTTTCCAGCCAGAGCGATGTTTCAGATGGACCAACTAGGTCCTCAGTCACTCTGAGAACAGAGCCCAGACTCCTTGCCACACCCTTCCAGAGCTTTCCTGAGCTGGCTCCTACTCCTGCCTCCATTTCCCAGCTCTGTGGCTACCCACCTCCTGCCCCTGGTGAGTTTTGGAACTCTGGCCTTTCTTCTATCAGGAAGACACAAAGTGGCTGGCATACCTGCCAGCTCAGCCTGCTCTCCAAGGCATCGGCCTCCACCATCAGACCCAATGACATTGATCCAGAGAGGATGAGAGAGGAAAAACTCCCAGCCCCACGACTGGCCAGAGGTGGGCAGACCCCAGGTAGGAGACACAGGCCCTCCTTTTTGTGGTGCCCTGCAGCCAATGTGGGCACTGGGAAATGTTGGGGGCCATAGCTCTATCTGCAGCCACAGTGCAGTCAGAGATGATGATCCCCCCATGTGGTGCCATGTGCAGTCTCTGCAGCCCCGTGTAGCACCCAGAGAAGACACCACTTGTTTATTTCTCAGGAGCAGGGGGTCTGGGAAAGAGAGGACTGGTGCCTTTTCCTGAGGTGAAACAGCTGCAGATGGGCTGCTGCTGGAGCAATGACAGGCAAGGCTCAAGATAAGAGAAAGACCACTGGTCTTCAGCATCCCAAGACACCTGCCAGCCCCTTAAAGTTCAGCTTCATCTCCTGCTCAGGCTACTACAAGGGTGCCTGGTTGCGATAGAAACTGCTGAACAGCCCTAAGAGGCATTGTGATGGCCTCAGACTCCAGTTTGTCCTGCCCCATCTCCTTCCCTGAGTGCATCCTGTCCTAGGAAAGCAGAGTGGCAGACCAAGCTCTCTGTTAGTGTTGGTCACAAGCCCTAATGATGGTACAGGGACAAGAGTGGGGATTTTGGTACAATGAAGAATTCCTGGCACCCCCTAAAGAGGAGGTCTTGGAAGACAAGTCAGAAAAAGGAAACATGATTCTGATTTGGAGCCAGCGCAGCAGGGTGAGTGGAGCTGACCTTTTAGCCTGGAGCGGGGGCACTGGCAACCTGCAAGGGCAATGGTTCATGTCTAGGCTGTTTCACTTCTGCCTCTGTTTCTCCGCTGTGCACAGAAGGGCTGCAGGGAGAGCACCCCAGGCCATCTCCCGCCCAACGCTGCACAGTCTGGGATTCTATTTAAGAGCCAAGACCCATCTGGTTCCCATTGAGGAGGCTGCGTTTTCTCAAGTGCCGCCTCCCCTCCCCCGCAGCCCACAGATTCCCACCACGTGACCGTGCCTCCTCCCAGTGGCGCTCCGTTTGACGGCTCGTTGTTCTGTGTGCGTGATCTGAGTTTGGGGACTTTTTCTATCCCTTATGTGCTGATTCCCCTGCTTCTTCCAGCAAACGTGCAGCCTGAACTTTCAGCAGCCTGATGCCCCAGGTAGGGGATTATGATGGGGCAGAGGGCAGGTGGGGTTGGATATCTCTCCCCGGCTAGAAATTTGGTGTCTTGTCAGTTTGAACCACCGGTCCTGATGCCCTTCACGTGAATCAGTGAGAGCCCAGGCCAGAGGAGACTGGGCAGAAACAATAGGTCAGGTTTAGTAGTTCAGCCAGCTGTATACTGTGCCATCCACGCCTGTAAGTGCTGGAGGGGCAGAGAGGAGATGCGGAGCTCAGGGCAGAAGGAGGCCACACAGCGATGGAGACACACACAGCGATGGAGACAGGCTCAGATGCACTCAGACGCATGGAGGCCAACTCTGGCTGAGCGTTCCCCTTGGGGGAACCAGGAGCACCATAGCAGAGAAGACTCTAGGAGAAGGCTTGCTGGAAGTTGTCAACTAGTTGTTTGTTCATTCACTCCACTCTCAGTGGTGGAATAGGCTCTTGTACATTCCAGACCCTGCACTCACTACAGGCTTACATTCTGGAAGAAGAGAAAAACATCAAACAGGTGATAGCAGCCCCACCACCATATACATACACATTGATGATTGTAGTTATAACCTGTGAAAATGCTAGGAGCCATGCTAAGAAGGTCTCAGTGCATTAAGCAACCCTCCAGAAAGTGGCACGAGAGTTAGGGTGAAAGAAAGAGTAGGAGTCAGGAGGGAAAGAGTGTGCCTTGTGGAACTGGGGGAGGGGGCTTCATGCAGGGTACTGATGCCTGAGAACGCTTGACACCTCCATCACTTAAATGAAAGACAAGGCAAAGGGACGGAACCGAAGGGTGGTAGGGAAAAGAAGCTGGGTGATGTGTAAGAAGCCAGGAGAGAGAGGCATGAGCCAGCCCATAGGCCCTCGATGAGCCCAAAAGTCAGCCTAAAGACAAAATCAAGGATCATTCGGAGGTCAAGTTTAGGGGTTGATCTGAAGTTGGGCTCGATGCTCAGGCCAAAGTGAGAGGCTGAGTTCAGGCTGCAGCCAGGGCTAAACCTATGATGCCAGAATCAGGGCTTGGCCTGTGGCCAGGGTCAGAGTCATTCTGAGAGCAAGTTTAAGGGTCAGCCTGAGGACAGGGCTAGGATCAGTCATTCATTATCTATTCATTGAGTGTATCCCTGGCTGACTCCCCAGGAAGACAATGACAGTTCTTGGCAGCATCCTTGGCCTCCCCAGAACCCTAGAGCTGAATAAGAAAGATAACCCTTAAACAAGGGATTCATGAGTAGTTCATCTCCTACCCTGGTGGTGCCTGACATGGAGAAAGTAGCAGGTGCCGTGACAGTTTGCAGTGAAGTGACTGACTGCATAGCCAATGGCCCCACACAGGGAAAGCTTTCAGCAGTCGCCTGCTCTGCTTCCAGGCTTCACGATGCTGAGAGCTGAAAGTTGCTTAAGACAAGACAGGACTGGCTTCTCCAAGCCATCCATTGCTTCAGCTAAGGGGACCCTGAGGCTGCAGCTGGTAGTGGGGTCGTCTGAAGGCTCTTCTACCAAACCTGGCACCTGGGACCAAGATCAGTGACTTCTCTATGTGCTTTGGTTCCCTGGAAGTCTGGCAGTCACAAGACAGCTGAAGTCTTGAAATCAGAAGAGGGAGAGTAGACTCCACTCTGCTGAAGGGGACATGTCATAATTACACTGTTGAAGGACCTGTGGAAAACCTTTGGAGACATCGTCTTCCAAGGATTCCAATGTAGGGCAAGCCTGTTTTGGCCTTGGTAAGGGGGCCATCCTGGAAGGGTGGGAGTTTGCTTCTGTCATAGATTCTGGCCCCTTGCATATTGAAGCGAATCCCTGAGCAGGGTGTGCTGAAGCACAGAACTTGTTATGGGGAAGGTTGGGAGCATTCAGGCCTGAAGAGGCTCTGGGCTGATTCTGTTCCCCACGCTTCTGGCCCTGGGCACTGCAAAGAGTTGACAACTTCAGTATCAGTTTTTCCTTTATAAAAAGGGAAGTTAAATTCTCCCAGATGGGAGGCTGATGGAATACAAATGGATTTGGGGTTTCTTACTTCTTGAGAGACCAAGAGGCAGGCCTAACTTCGTGAGTGGGCACCACATTTTAAAAACCCTTTGATGGCTTACAAAATGGTAGTTACTAACATGATTTTATAGATGAAAATGGGAAGTTTTGGAAACCACATTCCCGTGAATCACCAGGGATCTGTTTGTCTTCTTGAAATCATATTGTGAAGTCTTTTCTACAATGAAGAAGAGTTAGAGAAGTTAAGATCTCCTTCTGCTTGGGGACAGACACTGTGGCATAGTGAGCTAATCTTCCATCCATGGCACTGGCAACTTGTACAGGCAACAGTTCATGTCTAGGCTGTTCCACTTCTGATCCAGCTCCTTGATTATGGCCTAAGAAAGCAACAGAGGATAGCCCAAAGCCTTGGGAACCTGTATCCATGTGGGAGACCCAGAAGAATCTCCTGGATCAACTCAGCTCTGGTTGCTGGTGGCCATTTGGGGAGTGAACTAGCAGATAGATTCTCTCTCTTCTTCTTCTTCTTCTTCTTCTTCTTCTGTGTCTGTAACTCTGACTTTCAAATAAAAATAAAGTATAATAATAATAATAATACTAAGATATCCTCCTGCTCTTGGCTTTTTGGAACTGGAGTGTATGTTGGACTGCCATGGGGCAGGTAGAAGTTCCTCCCTGGGTTTCAGGCTCAGATAAGACCTTTCCTTTGACTACATTGATGGGCTTCTTTCTACTACCTGGAGCTTTATCTTCCTATGGGAGATGGGGTATGTAGGTTGGTGAGACGGGGGAGAGGGAGGAGAGAGGGAATGAAAAGGAAAGAAATGGGTTGTAGCACCAGCAGGGAATTGATCAGAAGTACACAGAACCTGAGTAGTGTGGGTCCCTAGGGAAAGTAACACTCATGAGAGCAGGCACCAACTGAGAGAACTGTGAGGATGAGCTGGGGCAATGCTAGCTCAGGAATCCCTTTGGGTTGGGAATAGAAAGAACCTTAGAGTGAGGTGTTGCCCTAGCCCTCTCAGAGTCCTCTCTCTGTGCCTTGGTTTCCTTCCTTACTCAGCCACCTCTAGGTCCATTCCATGGATCTTGACCCCAAAAGCACCCCCACCCACCTCCATCTTCTGAATGGTAGCTGGAGCTCTGCAGCATCCCAGGGCATGACCCCTTTCCCACTGGCCCCAGGAAAATCCCTGAGCTTGGCCCCAGGGTCAGGGTCAGGCAGGAAGTATGGCCTAGATGACCTCATGCTGGGTTCTTGCCCTACCATTCATCCTTCAGCAGCTGGTGACTCATGAGGGGGCAGAGCCAAGGCCATTTGCAAACTGAAAGCCGATGGGGTCCTTCCCTTCCAAGGGCTCCAGCTTTGGCAGCTCTTAGCTCTTCCCTTTCCAGGGACCCAGAATGAAAGCCTGCATATTGTCAGTTAGGGTTAGATTCACCCCGAGGCACAGGTGGGACAGCTTCTGTTTCTCATGTTACCTCTCAGAGCCAGAATCTCAGGACTCTAGACCCTGCCTGGCTGGGTGGTAGTGCCAAGGCTACTTGGCTTCTCAAACCTTAATATGTCTAAGTTCCGGTCTCTGGGCTATCTCAGTCTGCCCACATCCTCCTCTCCAGCAAAACATCTCATATGCCACCCCCACCATCCCAGAATCTTTTGCATCTTCGCCTTTGGAGGGTGTGGCTGCCTTTAGAAGAGTTCCATGCAAAAGTGTTCCTTGTTCTTTGAGTCTTCAGGGCCATCCCCTGTGCAGATTTGTGAGCCAGTTCTGAATAATGATGAATTTTGGCTGAGCAGAGAAAAGCAAGCAAGAATTCCCCATGCCCTGCCTTCTCTTGACACCTGGGAGAACTCATATTACAGATCTGAAGTGGCAGCAGACACCCATATGCGGCAATTTAAATCGATTAAAAATAAATGCAGTTTAAAATCTCTCTGTTTAGTCACATCAGCCATATTTCAACTTTCCAAGAGCTTTGTGTGACTAATAATGCTCATGGAGCACAGTATATACCTAGAACATTTCCTTCCTTGCAGCTCTGCTCTGGATGGCAGAGCTACAAGATACTGGGTCACTATCAACCTGAGTCCTCAAGCAGGTGTAGAGAGCAGAGCCACCTGTGTATCTATCTACAGAGCTTAACCAAAACATAAACTTATGCTGTGTCAAACCACTGGGATTTCAGAGTGGAGTCACTCTTCTGCAGAGCCCAGCTTATCCTGATTAAAATAGTCTACCTGCACGAAATAAACAGAACAACAAAAGCAAGCAGAAAGGAGCAACCATCAAATGCAGTCCAAACAGTCAGTGCCAAGGCTGGCATTGTGGGGGAACTGATTGAAACATATTCATAGGAGGGCTCCTGGAAGAGCTGATTCTAGGACTGGGCAATGGGTAGGGTTCGCATAGGCACATGGTTTTCAGCTTGAAATCGTTTTTAGTCACCCGCTTGGGGATGCTGAGATGGGCCAAGAAGAAAGGTAGGCCTTCAGCAGATGTGAACAAGATGAGCGAAACACATGAGCAAAGTGTTGGTGAGAACAGAAGAGGACAGGGCCATAGAATTACCTTTCAGGAAAGCTGAAGGGAGGGATGTTAGATGGATGCTGAGAGGAGCACCTCTGTATGTTTACAGTTAGGGTTGGCCAAGAGTAGGAAGTAGAGTGTACAGAATGAAGATGAACTAAGATCTTCACTGATAGTCAAGAAAGGAATTGAACTCAGGAATTTCTTAATCACTGGGACTGTAGAGTTTAACTTGAAAGTGAAGGAATCCTCAAGCAGTGTTTTGCTACAGGATGATTAGTAAATTTGGTGGTTAATTCACACTACAAGCTAGTTAACCTCAAAGTTCCTCCCTTCTGGTTTCTAGGCTCAATCTTCCAACTTTCCACTTGGCTTCTGAGCTGAGTGAACTCTGAAATCTTCAGCTTCAGCCAGTCAAAGTGAGCTCTACATCAATCCCTTCCTACAGCCTGGCAATCCAAGCACACGGTCATGGCCTTAGAATCTTCTGAACTCCCCCCTCCACCCCCACCCCCCACGCACAGTAAGTTCTGCTAGGGCCTTTTCCAGCAATGTCCCACCTACCTCTTGCCCCAGCCTCTCTTTGGCATCCCCACAATCACACCTGACTTCTCCCAGTTCCCAGCAGCGTTTGGACTGCTGGTGCTACCTGCTCCATAGCCACTCCCTCCAGCCCTTTCTGCATTTTAGCACCAAGCAAGATTCCCAGTGTTTGCCTGGGTCATGCTTCTGCTCAACAGCCTTCAGGGGATCTCCAGAGAAATCAAATGTTCTCCGTCAGGACTTCCAAATCTGTTTGCTCATTCCAACACATGATCAAACTGACCACTCCCTTGCAAAAAAAAAAAAAAAAATCCCACTTCTTCCAAATGAATTTTCTTGTTGCTCCCTCCATCCCCTCATCCTTTCAGACTTCTGATGCTCCCTCATGCCCTCTTGGATGGCTTTTTTTTTATCAAGTTGTCCCACCTATCTTAGACCGTCACTGTGAAGAGTGATCAGATTTGGGGTCTGAAAGCTGGAGCCAGCTTCTTCACTTTGTAGCTGTGTGTTCTTAAAGGAGTCATATAGCCACTCTCAATCCCCATTTAGCCTCTTGAGTGCAGACAGTATGCACACCATAGAATAGCTAAAGTGGAAAATCACTTTGTGAACCTTCAAGGAATACACAGATGGCAGGAGTCACGATTCATTTCTGGTCCTCGTGTTTTTAAGCTGTCTTTAGAGATGCTTAACCCACCCCAAAACAAGAGAAAAGCACAGAAATTTCTTCTTTTCCAATCTGTACACTCTTCCCTTCCTTATTACGTTAGTTAGGACATCTAGTACAATATTGAAGAGTGGTGATGAGAGGCTCCTTCTTATTTGTTCCTGGTGTTAGTGAGAGGGCTTTAAGTTTTCCACCGTTATGTGGTTTGCAGATATTCTTCATAAAATAGAGGAAGTGCTCCTCAATTTCTATTTTTAGCTTATTGAAAGATTTTATCATGAAAAAATGTTGAATCATCCAAAGCTTTCTGAATATATTAATAAATTATATGACTCTTCTTTTCTGGCCCATTCATATAATGGTTGGTATTAATTGTCTTTCCTTTTTAAGTTTTTAATGTTGGCTCCTACATGAAAGTCAGACAAGATGCTTTGATTATCTGGCTTATTCCGCTTAACCTGATGTCTTCCTTTTCCATCTATTTTGCGATGAATTGCAGGATTTTATTTTTTTTCATAGCTGAATAGTAGTCCATATACCCCATTTTCTTTACATATTTATCTAATATTGGACATCTTGGTTGATTCCATGCTTTGGTTATGAATTTTGTGGAGCAGGCATCTCTTTGATACAGTAAATGCATATCTTTTTTTGTATCTTTTGGGTGTATGCAGTTCTGGGATTATTGCCTCATATGGCAGTTCTACTACTAGTCTTACAGAAATCTCCACACAGTTGTCCACAGTGGCTGCACTAATTGGTATTTCCACCAATGGGCTTTCCGTTTCTTCACATGCTTCCCAGCATTTGTTGCTTCTGTCTTTTGGGTAATAACCATTCTGATACGAAAGAAGTGATATCTCATTATGTTTTTTCATTTGCATTTCTCTGATGAGTAGTGATATTGAACATTTTTTATTTGCTGGACGTCTGTATTTCCTCTTTTGAGACCATATATTGAGGTCCTTTGCTTATTTTTTACCTGGATTGTTTGTTGTTAAGTTTTTTAAGTTATTGATATATTCTGGATATTAATCATTTTTTAGCTAAGTAGCTTGCAAGCACTTTATCCCATTCTGTCAGATATCTGTCAGATATTCTTCACTCTATTTATTGGTTCCTCTGCTCTGTATAATCCTGTTTAGTTTTGCTTTCATTGGCTGTGTTTGGGGGGGTTCTTATCCAAGAATTCAACACCTCTTGCCAATGTCTTGAAGTGTTTCCTCTAGTTTTCTTCTAACAAAGCTGTAGTTCCTGGTCTTACGTTTGGGTCTTTGATACATCTTGAGTTGATTTCTGTATATGTTGAGAGTTAGATGACCAATTTTATTCTTATATATGTATATATGAAAATATATGTTCCATAAATCTATGTACTGTATTTTATGCCAGAACCAGGTTGCTTTAGTTACTATAGCTTTGTAACACTTGCTGAAATTGGACATTGTGATGTTGCCAACTTTCTTTTTTTCTTCTTCTTTCCTTTCTTTTTTCTATCCTTTCTTTTTTGCTCCCTTTGTTTCTTCCTTCCTTCTTTATTTTTCTTTCTTCATTTTTGCTGAGGGTCATTTTGGATATTCCAGGTCTTTTATGACTACGTATGAATTTTAGGATTGTATTTCTGAATTCTATAATGAATTTCATTGACATTTGCTACAGATTGTATTAAGCTTGTAGATTGCCTTAAGTAGAATAGAGATTTAACTCTGTGAATTCTTTCAATCCACGAGCAGAGAACATCTTTCCATTGTGTGTATGTGTGTATACCTGATGATTTCTTTCATCAACGTTTTTGTAATTTTCACTGTAGATATCTTTGGTTAAGTTTATTCTTTTTTTTTAACTTTTTAAAAACTTTTGTTGGAAAGGCAGATATGCAGAGAAGAGGAGAGACAGAGAGGAGGAAGGACAGAGAGGAAGATCTTCCCTCCGCTGATTCGCTCCCCAAGTGGCTGCAATGCTCAGAGCTGAACTGATCTGAAACCAGGAGCCAGGAGCTTCTTCCAGGTCTCCCACATGGGTGCAGGGTCCCAAGACTTTGGGCCATCTTCATCTGATTTGACGGGTCACAAGCAGGGAGCTGGATGGGAAGTGGGGCTGCTGGGACACAAACCAGAACCCATATGGGATCCTGAAGCATGCCAGGTGAGGACTTTAGCCAAAGGCTACTATGCTGGGCCTGGTTAAGTTTATTCTTACATGTTTTATTTTTCTAGATTTTTCTAAATGTGAGTTCTTTTATTTCTCTTTCAATTAGAACATTATTGGTTCATAAAAACTATACTGATTTTGTGGGGTTTTTCTTTTTAGTATGCTGAATTTGTGTATTGAGAGTTCAATGTATTCCTTTATCCTTCCTAAGAGCGTCTTCAGTTTTCTATGGACAACAGTATGCCCCATGTCATTTCCAATTTCAATGCCATTTATTTATTTATTTTCTCTAACTACTCTTGCTGATACTGCCACTAATGTTGAATGAAAGCTGACATCCTTGTCTTTAATCAGATCTCAGAGGAAATGGTTTCAAGTTTATCCTGTTCAGTATGATACCAACTTTTGGTTTATCAAATATAGCCTTTAAAATTTTGAGGTATATATTCCTTCTGCATTAATTTATTGAAGGTTTGATCATGAGAGGAGATATTGTCTGCATCAAATGAAATAACCATGTTTTTTACTCTTCATTTTGTTGATATGATTTATGATGTTTATTGATTTTTTTTATGTTCCACACTTGCATCTCTAGGATAAATCCCACCTGATCATGATGTAGTTTATACTCAGTCTGCTAATGTTTTTGCTGAGAATTTTTGCATCTGGATATTGGGGTTCGTCAGCATATAGGGGTATAGTCTTTTTGTGTTATGTGTTTGGTTGGTTTCACTATCAGAGTGATGCTGACCTCATAAAAAGAGTTTGACAGAATTCCATTTGGAATATTTTGGAATAGTTTAAAAAGTACTGGAATTAATTTCTTTTAGAATACTTTGAAGAATTCAATAGCAAAGCTGTGAAATCCTGGACTTTTCTTTCATGGAAGACTTTGCAATCTCATTGCTTTTTATGTATCTGTTTGGCTTTAAGTGGCTGTTTAGCTTCTTCTAGGTCTCCCATATGAGTACAGTAGCTCTAGCACCTGGTCCATCTTCCACTGCTTTTCCAGTTACATTATCAAGGGGCTGGATTGGAAGTGGAGCAGCCAAGAGTTGAACAACCATATATGTTTGTTGGTGTCAAAGGCAGTGGCTTAGGTGGCTATACCACATGCCAGACCCATCAGTTTAGATTTTATGTCTTCTTGATTTAATCTTCATATGTGTGTTTAAATATCTAGGAATTTATTCATTTCTTCAATGTCTTACAATTTATAACATGTATTCATAATAGATTTTTAAAAATGATCCTTTATATTTCTGTAGTATTGGTTGTAATGTTTCCTTCTTTGCTTTTATTTGATTTTCGCCTTTGTTTTATTAGTCTGGCTAAATGTTTGTCAAAATTGTTAATCTTCTCAAACCGCTAACATTTTGTTTTGTTGATCTTCTGTACTTTTTCCACTTCTTTTCTTTCCTGATACTTATTATTTCTCTGCTTCTTTTTGTTTTGTTTTGTTTTTTGAGGTCTGATTTATTCTTGGATTTCTAGGTCTTTGAGATGCATCACTTGGTTGATTTTCTGAGATGTTTCTATTTTTTTAATGCAAACCTTTATCACCTAAATTTCTCTCTTCATTTATTTTGTTGTTGTATCCACAGGTTTTTATACAGATTGTTTTCATTTTCACTTGTTTCAAGAAAGGGTTTTTTGTTTTGTTTTTTAGTTTCTTCAATAGTCCATTTGTCATCTGGGAGCTTGTTGTTTCATCATATATTTGTAAATTGCATAAATTTCATGAATTATTTACATTTTAGATTGTTATTATTGTTGATTTTAAGTTTTATTCCTTTTTGGTCTGACAAGATAAATGGAATGATTGCAATATTTTTTAATTTACTGAGACTTGCTTTGTCTAGTACATAGTCTATTCTAGAAACTATTCCATGTGCTGGTAAGCATATGTATATGTACCTGTTACGGGAAATTATCTGTAAATGTCTATTAGGTCCATTTGCTTAATAGTATGCTCATAGTACAATTCAACTCTGATACAGCTTGGTTAATTAAAGAATGTGTCCAGTGATGACTGTGGGATGTTAAGTCTGTCACTATTGCTGTGTTGGAGCCTACCTTTCCATTCAGTTTTTATAATATTTGTTGAATGTCAATGTTGGGTGTATATATGTTTATGATTATAATATTTTCTTGATGAATGGATCATTTGATCAGTATATAATATCCTTCTTTGTTTCATGTTATCCAAACTACATGTTTTGACTGGGGCATTTAATATGTTTACAGTCAAGGTAAATATTAAGAAGTAGAAACTAATTCCTGTCACTTTTTGATTGGTTACTTACTGTATCTGCTCTTCTAGTAAATTTGGTACTGTCAAGTGTGTTCATAATATTTTCTCCTGATGTAGGGTTCGCTTCTGGATTTCTTGTAAGACTAGTCTGATGGCAACTAATTCTTGCAGTTGTTTCTTGTCTTGGAAATACTTTATTTCTCCTGAAGTTCTAAAAGGTAATTTTTCGGGATACATTTTTTTTTTCTTTTGAGAGATTGAAGATGTCTCTTTACTCTCTTCTGGGCTGTAGGACTTCCGCTATGTCTGCTGTTAGTAAGTTGACATTTTCCTCTGACTGCCTTCAGGATTCTCTCCTTGTCTTTAACTTTTAACATGTCATGATAATACACATCAAAAATATCTTTGTTGGTTGAGTCTATTTGGATTCCTTTGAGTTTCTTGTATCTGGATATCCACGTCTTCTCAAGATTTTGGAATAGTTTCCAACTATTATTTCATTCAGTAGCACCTTTTTCTTTCTCTTTCCCTGCAGGTATCCTATAAAACAAATAGTTGTTTCTTTACTAATATCTCTTATATCACATAGGATTTCTTCATTCTCTTAAGGTTTTTTTTGTCACTTTTTGTCTGGGCTATTTAAAAAGTCTCATCCTCCAAACCTGATTTGGTATAGTCTGTTGCTGAGGCTCTCGGGTACACTTTGTATTTCATTGAAGGAAGTTTTCAGCTCCAAATTTTGTTTGGTTATTTTAATGATTTATTTTATTTATATAAAGGACAGCATGACACCAAAAGACAGAGAGAGAGAGAGAGAGAGAGAGAGAGAGAGAGAGAGAATCTTCTATTCACTGATTCACTTCCTAAACGGTAATGATACCTGGAGTTGGGACTAAAGCTGGGAGCCAGGAGCTGCATCCATATGTACCATGTATGTAGTCATCTTGGGTCATCTTCGGATGATTTCCCAGATGTATTAACAAAGATATGAACTTGAAGGGGAGAAGGTGGAACCTGAAGAGCAGCATCAATGCAGGATTCTAGAATTACAAGTGGTAACTCAACTTGTTACACCACAACACTGCCATCTGGTTCCTTTTTAATAATTTCTACTTCTTTATTGTTATTGTATTCATGCCATTTGTAGTTTCAATTTTTATTTATTTTCATTTGAAAGACACGGTTTCAGCTACAAGGAGAAACAGGAGTGCAAGAGAGAGATTTTCCACTACTAGTTCATTCCCTAGATGGCTGCAATGGCTAGAGCTAAGCTAATGCAAAACCAGGAACCGGGAGCTTCTTTTGAGGTCTTCCACATGGGTGCAGGGTCCCAAGGACTTGAGCTAGTCTCTGCTGCTTTTCCAGGCCACAGAGAGCTGGATTTGAAGTGGAGCAGCTGTGACATGAACCAACACCAGTAGGGATACCAATGCAGCATGTAGAGGATTAGCCTATTATGTCACAACATTGGCCCCTGTCATCCATTGTTTTCCTTGCTTCTTTAAACTCTCTCTCTCTCTCTGTATTTTCTTGTATGTCATTGAATTTCTTTAGTGTCATTATTTTGAATTCTTTTCCATGTATTTCATTCTGGAGAACTATTCTGTTCTTTTGAAGGTGTCACATTTCGTCACTTCTTCATGTTTCCTGAATTGCTACATTGATGTTTATACATCTGGCATAATAGCTCCTTTTCATTTTCATGGAGTATGCTTCATTGGAAAAACTGGCTGTTTAACTTAAATAACAGAATGATGGACTTGTGACTGTTACTGAAAGACTATACTATTGTAATAAAACGAGGGAGAACAGTGGGGGAGAAGGGAGTAGGTGGAAGGGGAAGTCCCTGAGCCTATGGAACTGTATCACGAAAAAAATTTTTTTTTTTAATGTGGCTCTTTAGACAGAGTGTGTCATATCATTTGGGATATTGATTTGGCGTTAATTCTAGGTAAGATCAGAAATGTACAGTGAGTGATTTCCTTGTTGTCAGCAGTGTCTGGAAAGGCCATAGTTGACTAGTCTGCAGCAGTTGGTGGTGGTGGTGGAAGCATGGCTTTAAAGTGGATCTCAGTTTCCAAAGGTCTGTGCCTTTGATCCAAGGAGCAGTGAGTGTTAACACACAAGGGCGTATGATGGCAGCCATGTTCCTATTGCTGGGGAACACAAAGGGGCTGTCCCCTGTACTGCTGAGCAAACTTAAGCAGTGCTGAAGCTCGTGACAACAAAAACGAAGGCTTTCAAATCGACTGATGCAGCTAACACCCACACCCACCCCCACCCCCAGATTTTGCTGTGTGAGTGTGCGTAACGCTGAGACTTTTAGCACCAGCAGCTCACCAATGTCCTGGCACCTGAGACACTAAGGATCTTGTCCTAGTCCCTCCAGAGTAAGTTCTACTGTCTCTATTCGTGGCAAGGTGTCACCAGGAGGGAATTTGGGGAAGCATAGTAATTGTTTTTCAAGTATGGAACCAATCTTACATACATGGTATAAATCACAGTTGACCATGGTATATACATATTTCTATATATTGTTGAATTTTTTTGCTAATCTTTTTTTTTCCTGGTGGATTTCTGCTTTTGTTCTACAGTGTTCTCTTGTAATGTCTTGGTATTATTGATATCAGGACATCTTGCTATTAGGATCAGTCCTTGAGGTGGGAAGTAATACTCTATTTCTATCTTCTGAAAGAGATTGCTGAGAGTTGGCATAATGTCTTCTTACATGTTTTGTGAAAGTCACCAGCAAACTCATGTGTGTCTGGTATATTCTGTTTTGGAAGGTTGCTAATTATTCATTATCTTTAATTAGTGATTGTCTTTTCAGATTGCCTATTTTTTGTGTGAGCTTTAATAGACTATATTTCAAGAAATTGGTCTGGGGCAGGCATTTGGCACAGCAGTTAAGATGCTGTTTGGGATGGCTCACATCCCACATCATAGTGCCTGGATTTGAGTTCCAGTTCTGTTCCAAACCCAGATTCCTACTAATGCACACCCTGGGAACATTGAGTGATGGCCCAATTACTCGAGTCTCTGAAACTTTCATGGGAGACCTGGGTTGGGTTTTAAATTTTTGATTTTGGCGTGGTATAGGTCCAATTGTTACAAGTGTGTGGGAGTGAACTAGCAGATGAAAGATCTGGTTCTTACAGCTCTTCATATAAATAAATAGGAAGATGATAGATAAATAAATAAGCAGTGATAGTTTTAAAAAGGACCAGATCCCGGGTCAGTGTTATTATAAAACAGATTGTGCTTCTGCCTGTAATGCTAGCATCTCTAATGCGCCCTTGGTCCTGTTTAGCTGCACCACTTCTGATCCCTGCCAACGGAAAACAGTAGGAGATGACCCAAGTGTCTGGGCTGCTGCTACCTACATGGGAAACTTGGATGAAGCTCCTGACTCCTGGTCTTGGGCTGGCCCAGTATAACCCATTACACCTATCTGGAAGGTGAACCAGTGGGTAGATCTCTCTCTCCCCCAACTCCCTCTGTTTTGCTCTCTCTCTGTAACTCTGACTTTCAAAATAAATTAGTAAATATGTTTAAAAAATAGAAACTGAATATATTTCACCCAGATTATTAAATATTATTAATTAGAATTATTAATAATATTGTTATATTATCATTTGGCTGTTTCTGAGATCTGTAATGATGTCTCCTTTGCCATCTCTTAGTGATTTCCATCCTCTCTATTTTTTCTTAGCCTGACTAGAGACTAATTAATTTTCTTTGAGTTTTCAAAAAACTCTCTTTATTTCATTGATTTTCTCTCTTAATTTCTTGTTTTCAAATTCACTATATTCCTATAACTTTTATTGTTTCTCTTCTTTTGCATACCTTGGATTTAATTTGCTCTTTTATTTATGATTTCAAAAGGTGAACATTTAGGCAGTTGAATAAAGGACTTTCACATTTTCTAATATTTTTTCCAATACTATAAATTTCTCTCTAGCATTACTTTTGCGTTTTTAATGATCATTTAAAGTATTTTAACATTTCTTCTGAGACTTTTTTTCTTCAACGTTCTACTTAAAAATAAGCTGTTATTCTCCAAGTGTTAGGGGATTTTCCAGTTATCTATCATTGATTCCTAGCTTAACTCCATTGTGTATGAGAGTAAATATTGCATGATTTCTATTCTCTTAAATGTATTAGCATGTGGTTTATGGCCTATAATATATAATCTGTTGCTGTTTTTGAATAAGCTTAATTATGCATATGTCAATTAAAAGAAAAATAAATGCTTCTATTTTACTTGCACTATTTCCTTTCCTCTAAAGAACTTCTTCCAGCATGTCTTATAAGGGAGAAAATTCTCCAAATCTTTGTTTGAGAAGGTCTTTATTTTGCCTCCCGTTTGAAGGATAATTCTTGGGGGTACAGAATTATTCTGGCTGTTAGAGTTTTCCCTCAGCCAAGCCCAATCTCCTACTGAGCCCACAAAGGCATGCCTCCTGGTCCCCATCACAAGATTCTTTTACCTCTAGCGTTTCTTCTTGTCTTCTTAGGCTTGCCATCTCTCTGCTTACATTGACCATTTGTTTTCACATGCAATCTACTTTATTGATCAGAGCCATGGGTGTAGTCGTCATTTTAAAACAAAAAAAAAAAAAAAAAAAAAAAGCTCTTTGGGGATTCCTACGTTTCTGCCATGTCTTTTTGCTTCTTTGATTTTTGTTATTGCTTTTCTTTTCCAAAGCTGTACTCCAATCCCAGCCCCCTTTAAAGCTTGAAAGCTGTGTTGTTTTGCCTCGAATCTTTTTCTTTAGATAGATGAGAGATAGATAGATGATAGATAGATAGATAGATAGATAGATAGATAGATAGATAGATAGATGAGGTAACAAATGCCAATGGAAAAGAATAGCTGCAAATAAAGCTTTTGTGGCATGATGGGAAGGTGTAGGGAATGAGCCGATGCCTGGCAGTCCTGTAGCTCTGGCTCAGTTCCTCCTCTGCCAGCCTGTGTTCCGCACAGGCTGTGTTCCTTGGTCTCCTGCACTCTCTACAGAGCATAGGATGGCATAGAGCATGTCCCTTCCCCGCTGGCAGCTGCGGAAAGTACTAAAGTTGGTGTTCTACCTCTCCCATGGCAGGCCAGCAGGCTGGGCTGGAGTTAACCAGCCTTTCTTGGGGGCAGAACGTGTTAGGAACAGTGTGCTCTGGCACAGTTAGAAATGGTTTCTTGTCCTTGCCCTCTCCAGACGCATGAGGAGAGTTTTGTTTTCTAGTTGAGCCACTGGAAGTAAAACTCCCAGAAGTATGGCATCCCCTTCATGACAGGGTCCCCCTGGAGTTTTTAACTCTACCCCTTCCTCTCCCCTCATTCCCTACACAATCAACCTGGGACAGTTAGGGTTTCCTGTGCCACTCACTGTCCCTCCACTTCTGTTATTGTACCTAGGCACTAAGAGGCTCCACTTCCTGGGCACCTGGGCTGTCTCTTTGCTCTTGGGGCTGTGCTGTGTTCAAGGGGTCCTCCCCCTTACCTATGAAGAGCTGTTGCAGCTTCAGCCTGTTCAGCCATTTCCTTTTTATTCAAAGTGGTGATTTCTGAGCTCTTTACAGGTGGACCTTACAGCCAGAAGTCCTGATTTTCTTCTGTATACACATTTTGCCAACTTTTTCTCTCCCGGCACCCACTTCACAGCAAGGACTCATCAGAGATGTTGGGATATAGGAGGTGGAGGAGGAAGGAAGTGGGAGGAGGGGCTGCATTTGAAGCTTCTGGCATCCAGAATATTCTGTGGGAGCTGAGGCACTGGTGTCTCCCTCCCTCCTCAGCCTGTATGTCTGTAAAACAGGAGGATTCGATCAGGAGGTGTGTGAGAAGCCTCCCCTCCTGCTGACCACAGCAGTGTGCTCTGGGCAGTGAGAGCGCCAGGGTTGCCAGGAAGCCAACAGCAAGAAGGAGAAGGAGCTTCCTTCCTGTTTTTAGCTGTTTCTGGGGAAGGATTCCTGAGCAAAGGGCAATCCAATAGCCAGGGGGCCAAGAGTGGGCCACTGAATGACTGTCTCCATCTTCTGGAGGGGGCAGGATGTGTGCCATGGCGGGGAGGGCACCTCACTCGAGAGATCCCTGGACTTCCTGTTTGCAGCAAAACCCAAACTGGTTCTTACCACAGCAAGACCCTTGTGAGATGGCCCTGCCCAGTAGCCCACCCCTGACTCCATCTCACCTTTGCTGTCTAGTTGTGTCTTTCCTGGTCTCTTCCTCCCAGCCTCCTCTCCTCACATGAAGAGACCTTCCCTATACTGTTCCCTCAGCTTGAAAACCCTCTCCCCCAGGTCCCAGCTCACAGGAGGTATCCCCAGGACCCAGCAACCACCTCACCCCACCCCACTGCCAGAGCTCTGAGTCTCAGAGTTCACTGGGCCTTCCCTCTCTGGGTCTCTCAGTCAGTAATTACACCTCAGCTCACTTAGTTGCTTTAGTTCTGTCTCCTCTGTCTGAAGGCAAGCTCCACAGGCTATGGCCATGGCTCTCTCGCTCACTAATTTACTCCCAGCAATAAATCTAGGACATAGCAGATGTTCAATAAAGATTTGGAAATGGGTGCATGCGCAGCTGAGTGGAACATGCAAGGTCAAGGCTTAATTTGGCAGAAGAGCCTTAGCATCCCTGAGCTAGTCGCCCTGCAGGTTCATCTCCCCAAATCACCTCTACACCCCTATCCCCACCACTCCTTATCCTCTGCCCATATCCTGCTTGCTGTAAAGAGGCATGAGGCATCAGCCAAGGCACATGGCTTCTGCTAGCCTGGACCTTGCCGAAGGCCTGTGGGGAGTAAATGTGCCTAACCCAGGCAAGCCCTGCTTCGTTCCGGAGTTGGTCTGAAGCACAGACTTCCATGGATCAGGTTGCCCCAGACCTCAGCTTCTCCCGGAGCCGTTGGCTCTCCTCCGCTGGAGCCTCTGGACAGGAGCCAGGACTCTGCCACCCTCGGGGTCTCTCGCCTCCCACGGCTCTCAGCCTCCCCCTACCCCAGCCCATAATCTGTCCTCCAAGATGTAAAAATATGTTTCAAGGCACTGACTAGGGAGGTCATTACTTCAAAGACCCTCTTGGCAAATTCTTTTATTGGCCTCAGTTTAAAAAGCCAGAGTCTTCTTATAAAAGGGGCTTCTTAAAGCAGGGCCCACCTGTGCAAATACTGCCCTCTTTAGGGATTGAGCCGGGCAGGGAAGGGCAGGCTCCAGGCCCCCTCAGCTGCTCCCTCAGGGAAGAGTTGGGAGGGGCTTCTGAAGAGCTTAAGAACCCCATCTGTTCCTAAAGAGAAGGGAACTCCTGGTGGAACGCTCCAGAAGGGAATTAACACTTTCAAGGCCTCCTGGAGACAGGAAGAGGAATTCCACAGGCTGGGACTTGCACGGTTATGCCTCCACTGTGCAGCTCTCTGAACAGATGGCCTCGTGCCTACCCGGGAGGGCAGTGACTGTTGAGGGCCAGCCCTGAATCCACTGCCCCCATGCTCAAGCTCCCTAAACCTCACCCATCCAGACCTCAGACCCTGGCCTCTGGTTGACAAGGGTGAGAGAGAAGGAACAGTCCCCTGGACACCTCCTCAGGGATGCCCTGCTTGCACCCAGCAACCCTGCCCCAGTCACAGTCTCTTTGTTTGCTCTTCGCATCATCACTGCTGGCGGCCCTAGTTGGCTCCTCCCACTCACAGCCAAGTGCTTGTAAATACTCACACTGTTGGGCTAGCCTTCCTCACTTCTTTCTTCTTAGTGGAGCTACTGTGCCCTTGGCTTTCTTGAAATGCTCTTTCCATGGACCTCAAGGACCCCTCCTTATTGCTAAGTTCAATTTCAGAAGCAGAGGGACCCACTGTCCACCTTGCCCTCCTCAGTACAGCACACCCAGCCCTACCCTCTGATTTCATTGTCCCCCCTCTCAGGTATGGACTTTCTTTGGCATTCTTTGGAATTCTCCTCCTCTTTTCCTTATTGCTCTGAATCTCCCCAAGTGCACTCGCCTGTTTCCATGGCATCTGTGACTCCATCTGCAGCCCACATCTCTCTTCTGAGCTTCTTAAGCTCTGCCTTCATTCCCTCACTCACCAGATTGCACACTTATCAACCATGCATTGCACTCAGGGACCAAATACACCACATATTTACTCTTGGGAGTTGAATAATGTAGTGGAGGAGCTAGTACCATGGTGCTGTGGATGAAGCAGCTGTTTGCAGTGCCACCTGCTCTGTTTCTTATCTATCTCCCTGGTAATGCACTGGGGAAGGTCATGGATTGTGGCTTAAGTATTTGGGCCCCTTCCATTCCACATGGAAGACCCAGATAGAATTGCTGGATCCTGGCTTGAGCTTGGCCCAGCCCAGGCTATTGCAGTCATTTGAGCAGAAAACAATTGAGACAATCTTCAGAAAAAAAAAAACAAGGATCATTCCATGTAGGAGAAGAGCAGCAGGGTGCTGGGCCAGTGTGAGTGGGGACCATGGTGGCTACACCAGTCAATGACATCAGAGAGCAGAGACAGATGAGTATTAAGAATGAAGGAATATGTGGCAGGTGCAAGAAGTCTCACAGTGGAGGGGGCAGAGGAGTAAACCTCATAGGGAGAGTGAGCGGAATCAGAGGAAAAACACCAACCAGCTCCACTGGAGCCAGATATGCCTGCCTGGAAGGTGACCCAAGGAGAGTCCTCAAGGCTGCATCCTACCCACTCCAGTCAGTCCTCTGCAGTGCCGCCTGGACCTTCTTCTAACTGGACCTAACCGTGTTGCTCCTTTCCACTCCTACTGGCCTTGCTTTGCACCAGGCCTGGGTGCCACCCTGTCTCCCACCCTGGCTTCCCTCTTACTTCATTTTTTCTCAATGCCAGCCCCAGCCCATGTCATCCCTCCAGATCTGCCCTGCATTTTTCCAGCCAGATACAAGCGACTCTGTTTCCCTTGCTTTTTGATGCTGGCCAACTCTTACTCTGGAGCAGGCCTCTTCTCTGCCTCAGCACAAATTTTCCAGGACACATCTGTGACATCTGTCCCTGGCACAACTGGGCCTTCCTTGCACATGATCCCCACACTGCAAACCTCCCCTTCTTGTTTCTTATATGAGAGAGAGAGAGAGAGAGAGAGAGAGAGAGAGAGAGAGAGAGAGAGAAATTGCTTTTATTGGAAAGGCAGAGAGATTTACAAAGAGACATAAAGATATTCCATCTGTTAATTCACTCCCCAAATGGCCCCACAGCTGGATCTAAGCTGATCCAAAACCAGGAGCTTCTTCCAGGTCTCCCATGTGGGTACAGGGTCCCAAGGCTTTGGGCCATCTTCCACTAATATCCCAGGCCACAGGCAGGGAGCTGGATGGGAAGTGGAGTAGCCAGGACACACACTGATGCCCACATGTGATCCTGGTGCTTGCAACATGAGGTTTAAGCCAGTGAGCCATTGTGCTGGGCCCTCCTATCCCAGGCAAGATAAGGAGTTCATGCCTGAGGCAATGCAGGTGCCGGGTAAGTTATTGTTGAATTAACAACAGCTTGCAAGAGCTGTGCAACAAATATAAATATGATTTTCTGTAATGTCCATGGAAAACCCAGAATGCAAAGTTTTGTTTAGAGTAAGACTGTGATTTATAAATAAACAAATAAATGTATACACAGTAAATAAGAGAGGGTTGAAGCACTTGATCTAATTGTTAGTAAAAGTTTATACCCGGTTTCTGGAACTGTATGTAACTTTTCTTCTTTCTACATTTCAATTGTTCTTTAAAGTTAAATTCATCATTCATCATTTTGCAGAAGCAGTAAATTGCTCTCTTACCACCCAATCCTATTTTTACATCTCCATTCCTCCCTAACCACATTTGTTCTATCTTCCAAGAATGAAGATCTCTTAGAGAAAGCCACATTTTCCTTTTCAGTGGGAGTTGAGTGACCTGTCTTCTCTCTGTCATCTGTCCTCAGATACCATCTGTCAGAAAATGTGTTCCCATCCCTTGCTTCCTCTTCTTTCTTTGGATAACAAAAAGTAATGGGTGAAGGGAGGAGGTTTGAGTTCTAGCATAACGGCATCCTTCATGGATATTTACAGATATAAATGGTGCAGCAGTGTGCTCCCAAATCCTGCTTTCACAAGACCAGTCTGTCCCAGAATTCTCCAAGAACAAAAGAAAAAAGTTAAGTCCAAGGACTCCCTGCTTCCCAGCTGTGGGACTTTGCCCCAAACCCCAGGGTAGCACGGAGCCAGGTCTCCCTTTGCCCAGCTGGGCGACCTTCACCCTTTGGATTGAGCCCTGGAGCCTTTGTTGAGTGAGGAGGAAAGGCAGTTCTAAGTACTCCAGGGAAGAAGAGGAGGGTACACAGTGAAGAAAGTACTAGTCTTGAAGCCCAGAGTTACCGTGAACTCAGAGGCCATGCTGGAAATGGCAACACTGCTATGAGATTCAGCTAACCTGCCAGTGCAGTGGGAGTGAATCAGCACCTGGAGGTTGGGAATAGCAGGAAATAGACTTCACCTCCAGCACCAGGGAGCAAGCTGGCCCTGAGCATTTTCAGAATGGGAGGGAAAGGAGAGGAAAGAACAAGACAGGAGCTTTGTCCACCCACTAGAGACCAATTCTTCTTTTGGCTTTTTGCATTTTTTCTGAGCCTGAGTTCAATCTAAAGCAAGGTTTTCTTTACATACTCCATTTTCTCTTCTCATGTCTTTGGATCTTTACTCATCAGATTCCCTTGGAAGCCTTCTATGTGGCTGTTTGTAATAACTTCTGAACACCTCCTACCCCTCTTAGAATGCCTTCCTTTTATCACTTTTATTGCTTTAGGACATGTTAAGACATTTGTGTTTTCTTAAGCCTATTTGTTTTTATTTATTTGAAAGGGAGAGTAACAGAGAGACAGATATATCTTCCATCTGTTGGTTCACTCCCCAAATGCCCACAACAGCTGGGGCTGGTCTAGGTTGAAGCCAGGAGCCAGGAACTCCATCTGGCTTCTCACACATGGCTGGCAGGGACCCAAGTATTTGAAACATTACTTGCTGCCTTGCAGGGTGCACATGAGAAGGAAGCTGGAATTGGGATTGAAGCCAGGCCTCACCCAGTTATCTTAACCAACACGTAAACCACTAAGCCAAACTCCCCTCCACCAACCTTTCATGTTTTAAATTAGTCTGAAATGAATTTCTATTACAGCAAACCAAATGTTGTAATCATTTCAGACCTCTCAGAGGCATCATGATTTAATGTCACATTAGTCCCTTATACTCAACTCTGCTTATCCATCTGCATGTTCTTTCATGGCTGCTTCTTTGCAAGGGGCACAAGTTCAGAGCTAGGACTGGAGAGACTTGAGTGTTACAGAATGTTCTGCTGGCCAAGGCTGTGTAAAGTCAAGAAGAGCCTTAAGCTGTCTGTGTCTCCATTTACTCATCTTTGAAATGGAGTATTGGATTAGATGGGGCCAGAAATTCCTTCCAGCTCTAACATAATTTGGCTTTGTGACTCCAAATTCTACATTCAGGCTGATTTTGCCAGAGTTCTCATCCTGTATCTCCTTGCTTAGAATTTCCACTTATACATAAAACTGATGTAGGCAAGGGTCACTACCATGTCCCTGCAACTCCCACCTGCAAAGCCCACCGACCCCTGTGCTCCATACCAACAGGAAACCACCGTTTAGAACCAGCACTGACCAAAACTAGCCAGCACAGCTATCAACTGCATCTGCCTTCCCTGATGACCTTTTAATAATCATTATGATAAAACTGCTACATCTGACATTACTACTTCTTTTATGCACCTGATGCCATGACACTTCCATGACTGCCAAAAAAGGGAAAGGAAATGGAAGACTAGTCCAACCCTATCATAAATTTCTCTCCTTAGGAATATTCAGTTAAACCCCATATAAGAAGCCTCCAAAGCATATGGAAGACTAATCCTGCACCTTGTTGACTGCAGCCTACTCTCAAATAGGCTGGCACTCCCTGTTGAGTGTGTAGTTTGCTTTGCATGCCAATAAATCTTACTTCTCTGCTTGCTCACATCTCATCCCCAGATTATTGTTATTATTAAAGATTGATTTATTTTTATTGGAAAAGCACATAGACAGAGATAAGGAGATACAGAAAGAAAGATCCTCCATCCACTTGCCCAAGTGGCCGCAATGGCTGGAGCTGTGCTTCAATCCAAACCCAGGAACCCCTCCCTCTGGGTCTCCCACAGGGGTCAGGGGTCCCAAGGCCTCAGGCTGTCTTCCACTGCCCTCCCAGACTACAGGCAGGGAGCTGGACAGGAAGTGGAGTAACCAGGATTTGAACTGGTTCCCACATGGGATCCTGGCACATGCAAGGCAAGGACTTTACCTACTAAGCTACCTACCTCACTGGACCCTGATGATGATGATGGGGATGTTTGTATCAGAGACAAGAATTGGACATAGCCACTCCACAACACAGGCATGATTCCAAACTCAGCAACTCTGAAAGCAGTCATCATCTCCCCAGAGCCTAATCTTCTGTGTTTCTGTCAATGGGAATTTTGTTCTTCCAAATATCAACAATTAAATATTTGGGCTTATTAACACCTTGTGTGCTTTTATCACATCTACTTAGGTGGTCACCAATTACTATTATTTGCCTTTTAAAAAAATTATAGTAGTCATCCTAGTTTGGAATTTTTTTATTATTTAGGTACATCTAAATCTCTCTCTCTCTCTCTCTCTCTCTCTCTCTCACACACACACACACACACACACACACACATCATGTAAACATAAGAATGTCTTCAAAAAGTTCCCAGCTCCCAGTTTCAGCTGGCCAAGCCCAGGCCACTGGGTATTTGGGTGAGTCAACCAGCAGATGGAAGTACTCTGTCTGTCTCCCGCAAATAAATCAATTAATAATTTTTAAATACATTAAAGGGGAAATCCATTGACTAATGCAATCAACTGGGGCTGATCTCAGGGTCAGCTAGATCAAGGAAACAAATCCCATCTGGGCTATTTTCTTCATGCATCTGTCTTAGCTGTATGTGAGCTTGGCTGCCTCAAACTGGCTTCATACATGACAGGAGACACTCTTCTTCTAGGCTAGCCAGAGAAGGACTTTACTTGGCCTGCTGGCATTGTATCTTAATACCTGATCAAGCCTTTTATCCAAAAGACATCTCAGGCCTGTGGCCAAGGAATCATTTCTTTCTGACAGTGAGCAGGTGTTGGGCAGAAAGTAGCAAGAACCACTCTAATGCACCCAATGAAAACTCTAAACCCAGACCAGAAGACCTAAGCATCAAGGACTAGCAATGTGAGAGCTGAAGAAGGGAAGACTCAGGGCACAAGTGAAGCGATTTTTAAAGAAAGAAGTTTTCTAATTGCACAAGATGACCAGGAAGAGAGGACGACAATCAAGAAAGGATTAGATGAGCAGACTTGGAGATAAACTGGACAATTGACACATCAGGTACCATGTGAATCACAGTTCATGCTAAATCCAGGAGCTGTGCCTACAGAAGAACCAGAAGGATTTACTGTTCCCCAAAGGATAGGAGGATAAGGACAGGGGACCGCGTCTGGCTAGATGGCTAGTCAGAAAAGCTGGGTAAGCCCGAAAGGAGACCTCCTTGGATTCAATTCTCTAGGGAATGGCATTCATTATGCTGCCACCTTGCTCCTGAACTTCTCGACCTCTAGCACTGTGAGTGAACAAGTTTCTGGTTTTTAAAATTCCCAGGCTCTCTGCTACAGCAGTACACAATGGACTCAAAGACACTAGACTAGTAATAGGAGCACGAAGAAAAATATCAAAGTGCAAAAGAAAAACATTTTTTTTGCAAAATTTGAATCCTTTTAAGCATGTTCTTTTATAATTTGCCCTTTCATTTAACAGTGTATTTAAACATCTGTTCATTCCAGTGCTTATATTTCTGCAACAATATTTTTGTTGTTCATGTACAGTTTTATTGTATGCATGTATCATCATTTATTTAAGCTATCCCATTTGGGGGCCTTTTGGGAAATATCAATTTCTTGTCACTTTCTATAGTTAAGTTTTTGTACATGACCCTTAACTTAGGACTTCAAAAAAATTCCTTCACACACAATTTCTTGGCAAAAATGAACTTCAAAAAGATTGTAAAATCGGAATTAAAATGCATTGTGTCTATTTCTGTGTTCATTTGCTAGCAGTATTCCTTCCTTTCCAGATACTCCTGTTAAAGAACAGTGTGTTGCCTGGCATAGGGAGTATGTCAAAAGGGATCCTTTTCAAATATTTAGGAACCAGATGAGGAGTAAAAGAGAAAGTACAGTTTTATTGGGTTCTCTCTTTTAATTCTTTGTAGGGTTTTATTGTGTTCCTTTTTTTTTCTTCTCATCAATGGGTTCTAAGACGTCTTTCCATATCCTGGTTGCAAGTCCTTTGTCAGATACATGTACTGTAAATATTTTCCCTCCAGGCATTGCATATTTTAGTGGTATTTTTAGAAGAACAGAAGTTTTTCATTTTGATGTTTAATTTTTTCAATTTTGTCTGTATGATTCATGCTTTTTGTGTCCAAACTAAGAAATGTTTGCTTACCCCAAAGTCATGAAAATTATCTCCTATGATTTCTTCCAGAAGTTTTACAGTGTTAACTTGTGCAATGAGGTCCTGGACTGATTTTGAGTCATGGTTTTTGTGTAGTGTGAGATAGGGGTTGAGGTCCATTTGTCTTTATCATGGATATCCAGTTGATCCAGCACCAATTGCTGAGTGGTCTGCATTACCCTCCTGTGTTGTAAATCAATGGCTTGTATGTATACATCTATTACAGACTTCTTTATTCTCTCCCTGGATCTGTAAATCAACCCATATGCCAATTATCACAGTATCTTAATTACTACTACTTTATAATAAGTGTTAAAATCACCACCTGTGCATTTTTAACCTTATGAGCTAATATCTTTAAATTTTTCTTAAGTTTTCCTTGCTTATCAGTGACAGGATTTAGGAATCCAAATTTACATCTGCTTAGAGCTTTGGAGGGCATCTCTGTGGTATAGGATGAACTTACATTATCAGACATTAAAACATGTTTTAAAATTAAGATGATTCGGCTTACATTAATGTCTGAAAAATATATCTTAGTATTACCAACAAAATTAGGAAACAATAGAAGAAACGTGATGACAGAATAATGACTGTGATAAAGTTCTACCACCTGCTGCATCACCTCTCAGGCATTCCTGAGGATCTGAGGCATGTACCCATAAATCTGTAACCTCTACTGCATGGCACCCTGTGTTCCCACCAGGTGACCCCCGGATGCAGCAACAAGACATAATGCTCAACTGCTCGCTATTGCTCCAAGCTTCCCTCTCTGTGGTCCCAGCAGTTCCCTGGAGCTTTCCAACACTCCTCCTACTGTCTCTGCTTTCCCTACATGCTTTACCTGACTATCTCTTTGGCAACTAAACGTGCTTAGCCCAAACTGTACTGAGGTAGCTAGCTACCTTTCCAGTGTGAGAAGAATATCATCTTTCAAGACAACTGTGGTCCCATGAAGTACGTTTCATTTGCTTCCACGTTCCTGGCACACAGTCCCTGGAACCCTCAGGATCTCCAAGTGGTGACAGCAGCTCTAGAACACTGAGGAGCTGGCTCACAGTCACACACCATCCCCAGAGCTTCAGAGTGGCAGTTGGTCACCAGAAAGATGGGGTATGAGGACTGAGACATTCAGCCTCAGTCCCCAGTTTCTGGGGAGGAGAAAGAAAGGCTGAAGTTTGAACCATAGTCAATGATGTTATCCATCACGTCTGGGTAAGGAAGATCCCTTCCTGCCCCCGCAACCTCCAAAACAAAAGGCTAGGATTTAGAGAGCTTCTGAACAGCCACAGAGTTAGAGGAAGCTCCTGAAGGAGGCTGCAAAAGAGAGGATAGCCACTCCCGCACACCTGCCTGGGCATCTTTTCCACTTGACATTTCACTTGTTTCCTTCCTAATATCCTTTGTAATAAATGGGTAAGTGAAAGTTGAGTAGGTCTCTGTGTTTTGTGAGCTACTCTAGTAAATGAACCCAACTCAACAAGCAGCCATGGAACCCTTTTTGCAGTAGGTGAGTTAGACTCAGCAGCCACTCCCTGGGATTTGGGACTGGCAACTGATGTGAGAGCAACCTTGTGGAACTGAGTTCTCAGATTATGGAGTCTGATGATATCCCTGGGTAGCCAAGGTTAGAATTAATTTGAATGAGAGAACACCTATCCGGGGTCTGGTATGGCGAGAAAGGTCACATGTCTGTGTCAAGAGTGTTACCTTGAATGATAAAGAGAAAAACTGATTTGCTTTGGATTTTTATTTTCTTTCAAAATGGTGCACTGGTATGAAGGATTGGAGAGTGGAAAAGGTATGTCTTGGGTTCCTGAACCACCTCACAGTTTAGCAAAAATAACTTTCTTCTTAGGTAGTTTGAGACATTCTGAATTTGTTATAAAAGTGATATAAAAGAATGTACTCAGTATAGAACATTCTGAAAACTCAGAAAAGTAGAGACAAAAGTACCTGCCATTTCATTATACATATGAACACAGTTAATATTGTCCTATTTACATCTTTACTTAAATTTAAATTCAAACTTTTCCTAACATCTTGCATTCTGTTATCATAACCTAATATTATTTGTTATGGTAACCTAGTATTAGTTAAAGAATTTGTCTCATTTCATTTTTTAAAAAACCTCACATTGATGTATGTGTATTTTCATTGATATGCCATGGGAGTTGTAACCATCAACTACTATTAATTATCTAGGCTTTTCGCCTTTATTATTTTAAGTAGTATGTAGTGAAGCTGGTGTTGTACAGGGAATCAAACTGCTGTCTATCCCATGTGGCATCCGGACATGTCCTGGTTGCTTCATTTTTGATCCAGCTTGCTGCTAATGTGCTGGGAAAGCAGCAGAAGATGGCCTCGGCCTTTAGACCCCTACAACCATATGGGAGATCCAGATGAATCCTCTGGCTCCTGGGTTCAGCTTGGACCAGCCCCAGCCTTGGCAGCCATTTGGGGAGTGGATCTGTGGATGGAAGATTCTCTCTCTCTTTCTTTGTTTCCCCCTTTCTCTGTACTTTTGTCTTCCAAATAATATAAATGATTCTTTCAATAAATAACTTGTACTAGTCATTCATAAACATATTATATTATTTACAATTTATTTATAATAAATCTCTAGAAGTAGAATTACCAGTTGTCAAGAGTAGAAATTTTTAGAAGATTCTTGGTATACAGAGGACAAATTTCTTTCCAGAAATTTTTGTCAGTTCGTATTCTCATCAGCCATGATATAACACATATACTTTGTAGTGTCACAGGAATTAATTTAATTCATTTATCTGAAAGGTGAAACAGCAGTAGTAGAGCAAGAGAGAGAAGTTGATCGTCCACCTTCTTGTGCACTCCTCAAAAGGCTGTGTCGGGGCTGGGCCATTCTGAACCCAGGAGCAGGAGTTCCTTCTGGGACTTCCACTTGGGTGACAAGGGCTCAAGCACTTGGGCCATCCTCTGCTTCCTTCCCAGGCACATTAGCAGAAAATTGTATTGGAAGCAAAATAGCCAAACTTGCACTCCAATATGCAATACTGGTGATTTCACCTGCCGTGCTACAATACTGGCCACAAGAACTATTTTTTTTCAATGTAGATTCTTTATTAATTCCACCAATGTATTAGTAGATATGAAAATAATAAATGGTATCTTCACATTCTCTTAATGAAAAATATACCAAATATTTACACTCAGTAAAAATAGAAAAAGTAGGGCCTGACATGACAGTTCAGTGGCTAAATCTTCACTTTACATGTGTCAGGATCCCATATTGGTGCCGGTTCTAATCCTGGCAGCCCTGCTTCCCATCCAGCTCCCTGCTTGTGGCCTGGGAAAGCAGTTCATGATGGCCCAAAGCCTTGGGATCTTGCACCCCTGTGGGAGACCTGGAAGAGGCTTCTGGCTCTTGGTTTCAGATTGGCTCAGCTGTGGCTGTTGCAGCCACTTGGGGATCTTTCTCTCTCTCTTTCTCTCTCTCTCTCTCTTTTTTCTGTGAATTTGTCTTTCCAATAAAGTAAATAAAAACTTAAAAAAAAAAATACAAAGAACACACAGAGGCACTCTCTCTCTCTAAAAGGGGTATCAAAGATAGGAGACAATATTGTGTGTTACAGGATGCCTTATGATCATTGAATTATGCAGTAGAATTGTTTCTTGATTATTACAACTGTGAAATTTTGTATTTTAATCGTTCTTCAATGCTAGGTAAATAAGATAACTGATTATTGCATTAATTTGCATATTTTGCATTATACCAGATACAAACATTTTCAATGTCTTAATTTTTTTCTATAGAATTCTCTGATAATTTTGACTCACTTTGTATGTGCCGGGATCCTATGTGGGTGCTGATTTGTGTCCTTGATGCTCTGTTCCCCTTCCAGCTCCCTGCTTGTGGCCTGGGATGGCAGTCGAAGACAGCCCAAAACCTTGGGACCCTGCACCCATGTGGGAGACACAGGGGAAGCTCTTGGCTCTTGGCTTTGGATCTGCTTAGCTCCCCCCATTGTGGCCACTTGTGAGTGAACCAACAGATAAAGGGTCTTTCTCTCTGCCTCTCTTTCTCTTTGTAAATCTGAATTTCCAATAAAAATAAATAAATCGTTTTTAAAATCTCAAGGGGTTTTGTTTTTACAAATCCCTTCCTAGATGGCTGATGAGTCATTCTCTGTGGTTTCTGATGCTATGGATTTGGTAGCACTAAGCATTTGTTGGACCTTGTGAGGAAATAACCTAAACCTACATTAACGACACTCCACAAATTTTTAGATTGTAGTTTCATGTTTTAATTTCAAAATAATTTTTAATATCCTTTGAGACTTTTTATTTGACTCATGTATTATTTACTGGTGTACTGTTAATACCCATGGATTTGGAAATTTTTCTAGTTAACTTGATATTGCCAGAAATGTATTTTGTATGATTTTAACTCTTTAAATTTTTAAAGATTTATTATATGACCAACGCTAGGTCCTCTACCATAGTCCGTGGTCCATGAGTACTAAAAAAGAATGTGACTTCTACTGTCACAGGAGGAAACATTCTGACATTCTGTAGATATGAATTAAATGCAGTCAGTTAATAGAACTCTTCAATTCTCCCTGGTTTTCCAGCAAATAGTTCTCTAAATAATTTTTGTTTCACCTGCCTTGATTCTCTGTGGTTAAGTGTAAATACATATAGGATTGGCATTATTTCCTTATTAAGTCACCATTTCATCATTATATAATAGCACTCTTAATTCCTGATAATTTCCTTTGCTTTACTTCTAGTCTACTTATTCAGATATTACTAAAGCCATTTCAGCTACCTTTAGATGGGTGTTTGAATGATAAACCTCTTTTTATGTTAACACTTTAACTCAACTATATTATTATATTTGAAGTGAATATTTTAGAGAGCAAATATTTTTAAACCAATTTTATAACCATTGTGTTTTCATGGGTATGTTTAGACCACTTACATTTAATGCAATTATGGTTATATTTGAATTTAACATCTTTTTTGTTTTATCATATTTTTCTTCTTCAGCTTTCCCTTTCTGCTTTTTTTTAATATTAACTTATAAAACTATTCTATTTTAATGTACTCATTGTGCTTTGGATATACTTTTGGTGATGTTTCTTTAGTGGTTATTATAGGGTTACAATAAACATGCTTAACATTTTACAGTGTTCTTAAAATCAGCACTTTACCATGTCAGTTCAATACAGAAACATTACTGTCACATAGGTCTCTTTAACCTTCCCTTCATATTTTAGTTATCTTTTTACATCTACATGCACTTAAAATCTTGCTAAATGGTAAAACTCAATAGCTATGTTTACAAGTAGATTGAGCCAAGCTGAAAAGAGGATTAGTATACTGAAAGATATATGAACTAAAAAATCTGGATTAAATCATAGAGAAAAAAAGAGGATAGAAATTACTAAAAAGAACACAGAGTACATATGGAGCCCAGTGAGAAGATAGAGCAAATGTGTAACTCAAGATCCAAAAGGAGAAGACAAAGAGATGGAGCAGAAGCAGTATTTGAAGAAAATGGATGAAAGAAAGAGCCAAGAATCACTATGAATTCCAAGAATGGTAACTACAAAGAAAAAATATGTCCATGTAGTTCATCATAAAACTGCTAAAAATGAAAGTCAAAGAAAAAAAATCTTCAAAGCTCCAGAGTAGAAAGATACATTACCTTCAAGAAAGATGATATGGAGGCTAATCCATGTGAATATTCACTGCATGTAACAATGGCAGTAAAGTTTTGAGGGTATAAAACATATGTGAAATTAAAGCACCTGGGAACAATACGACAATGCCAGAAGCAGAAGTCTTTAGAGCACTTACATTGCTGAAATACATCAATAATATACATGGTTATCTCTGGTGGTAATGCAATACGATTATTTGTATATCTTTACTGATTTCATATTAAAAGAATAGTAAAGGAGTGTACATAAAATAAACCAATAAAGAAGAAATAGAATTAAAAATATTTCTCTATTGCAAAAGAAGGAAATTAAGTTGAGTAAATGAGAGCAAAGCAGGGCTTGGTGCGGTGGCCTAGCGGCTAAAGTCCTCACCTTGAACGTGCCAGGATCCCATATGGGCACCAGCTCTAATCCTGGCAGCTCCACTTCCCATCCAGCTCCCTGCTTGTGGACTGGGAAAGCAGTCAAGGATGGCCCAAAGCCTTGGGACCCTGTACCTGCGTGGGAAACATGGAGGAAGTTCCTGGCTCCCAGCTTCGGATCGGCCCAGCTTCAATCGTTGCAGTCACTTGGGGAGTGAATCGTTGGATGGAAGATCTTCCTCTCTGTCTCTCCCTTTCTCTGTATATCACTGCCTTTCCAATAAAAATAAAATACACTAAAAAAAAAAAAAGAAAAAAAAAAGAGCAAAGCTACAAGCATGAAAAGAAAACAAATAGCCCTGTGCAGTATCCTAGGGGCTTAAGTCCTCGCCTTGAACACTCCAGTATCTCATATGGGCACCGGTTCTAATCCCGGCAGCCCCACTTCCCAGCCAGCTCCCTGCTTGTAGCCTGGGAAAGCAGTTGAGGACGGCCCAAAGCCTTGGGACCCTGCACCCGTGTGGGAGACCCTGAAGAAGCTTCTGGCTCCTGGCTTCAGATCAGCTCACCTCCGGCCGCTTCTTTATCATGCCAACCTTCTCACAAGCATTCTCAGAATGGATTCTCAGAAGGGATATTTCCCCCAGCAGGAGATAACAAATCATATTCCTGTTTTGCACAAATCCCAGATACACATATGGTATATAAACAGGTGTACAGTGTGCACCAATAGGCAGCATTAAAAGTTTCATAGAAAAGAAGAGGGGAAGTGTTAGGGAAAAAAGTCACCCAAGTCTCCTTTAGAAGTGATAGTTTAGGTATCTGTTGTTGCAGAGCAGTATTACTGACGTGCTTGGCAGTTTAAAGCAATGGTTTTGCTATGTCACCATTTCCCTGGAACAGGAACTTAGCTAGGTGTCAACCAGGGCCAGGTCATGTGAAAAGCTGATTATGGAAGGAGCCACTTGGAAGGGCACATGATTATTGGTATCACCCAGATAGTTGCAGACTCTGAAACTGAGAGCTTCAGTTTCTGTCTGTCGACCCTGGTTCCTTCCATAGGGAAGCACATCCTATGGGCAGCTGCTACTTCAGAACAGAAACAAGCATGATGATAACTACAGTCTTAGGTAATATTATGATGGAAGTGACAGTCCATCACCCTTGCTGCATTCTGTAGGTGGAAGCAAGCCCACGGTTCTTCCCACACTCAAGGGGAGAGAGATGAAGATAAAGGGGGCCACCTTAGAGTTTGTCCACTGCCAGGTGATAATGAACAAAAAAGGACTCAGGGGCATTGTTCTAGAGGAAGCCCAAGAGAATATATTCGTGACTTTAAGGAAGGCCAAGATTTCCTAAACAATACACCAGAAACACTTAAGCACAAGGAAGAAAAGTGACTCAGACTACACGAACAATAAGAATATCTATTCATCAAAAGAAAAACATCATTGAGAGGAAGAAAAGACAAGCAATAAAGTGAGAGAAACATGAAAGCCACACGTATTTGACAGAAGGTAAGGAAAAGCCTGAAGCCATACTGTAAACAGAACTCTCATAAATCATGAAAAGATGGCTGGCCCGTGAGAGAAGCCGGCCACAGACCTGGATAAGCACATCATAGACAGGGCTTCTAAAAGGCCGGTAAACATCAAAGAGGAGCTCCTTATCAGCAGCTATTAGGGAAATGCAAATTCAGGACCTACCCAATAGGGTCACTAAACCTATTAAAACAATTAAAAAAAAAAAAAAGATGCAGAGCCATTGGGACTCTAACTCATGGTTAGAGTCACGTAAACTGGTAAACATCACTGTGGGCAGTTGCTTCTGGATGGCTTCACCGAAAATGAACACATAAACACCCTGGGAGCCAGTGACCTCACCGCTACATGAATACTCAATAGAACATTGACCAGAATGCTCAGAGCAGCGCTGTTCTTGAGTCAAAATTTGAAACGAACCCAATGCTCATCAGCAGTTAAACACAAATTACCAATCTGTACAGCAAAGAACAGAAAAGGCTGACGAATCCACAGAAAAATACCGAGTGAAAGAGTAAAGACTTTATCATTCTACTTACATAAAATTCAAAAGTGGGCAAAACTAACCCATATAGAAAATAGTGATTCTCTTGGTGGGGATTGGAGATGGTGGCTCTTGGGGTCCTGCAAAGACTTCTGGGACCTTTGGACTCGTGCTCTTTGCTTCTTGCCTGTTGGAGTTCTATAAGAACGTTACCTAACATTATATCCATGGAGTTACTAAAAATTCAAAAATCACAGTCTAAATCATGAGTAGCCAGAGCAATACCGATTAAAGTAATAGTAAAATGGCCCTTCATTCAAAAACACCTACCCCCAGAGGAGACATGAAGGAAAATAATTCTAACAAATTATTAGTGCCAAGTGTGAATGTGCAAATACTCATAGAATTATTATATAAATACAAATATGCATAAGCTAATAATTTCACTGCAGAGAATCTGGCTGTGACATTAAGAATATTGGAACCTGAGGATATATATTCAAGAACATTCATTACAGCATTGTTATTCTGGGGGGGAAAATGCCCTGAAAATCAAATGCATGCCTATAAATATTGGGCTTGCTGATAAAATACAGTTGTGCCAGACCAAGGAATATTATGCAGCTATTTTTGAAAAATAGGACAAAAAATGCACTGTTTTGTTCTAGAGGTATTTGCATGAGGTTTTATTGAGCAAGATGCATGAAGGAGGAAATAATGAGAGAATACATGTACATGTCATGTAAGGTTCACATAGGCATGGAGAAAAACATAGATTACACACTAGTTCACCAATAAGAGTTTAAGGGCTGTTAGAGGCGAAGGGCGCAAAAATGCCAAACAAAACAGGAACACAAAAGCAACACTTATGAAAACTGAGCTGTGTGTGTTCATAAAGACATTGAAAACTTTAGGAGATGTAAACCAAATGCACACTTGTAGTCGTTCTATGAAATAATTTAGCTCTCTACCCACTTCCATCTTTCTGATTACTTAACATATCTCAACATTTTAGCCCAATACTTTACATCCTATTATTTACTTCCAGAACAGTAATAGAGCTGTTTCCTTCTCTTTTTTTCTTTTAAACTAATAATTACAGCATTTTTACTCAACATTTATCTCTTGTAAATGTCTGTAAAAGCCTTGGAGCACTAATTCAGGCTTGCCCTCCCCTCCCCTGCTGTATTTTGTTCCTAACACACCCTGCCAAGCGCAGTGGCACCATCTGTGCCTTTACCTCCTGTCCGCACCGTGGGGGCGCGCATGCGCTGAGGCAGTCACACTCCGGAATGTTGTTTACCACTGTGTTTCAGGTGCTTGGAGAGGTGTTTGGCAGACGATAGGTGCTCTGTCAATACCTTTCCTATGCGGACTTGTCTGCACTTGGGGTCTTTTCGTCTGTTTATGTGATTATTTAACACATGTTCAGGGAATACTTGCTAGAATGACTAGCTAGAAAGAGAAATAAACAAACGAAAGAGACAAAGTCTGTCCTCCCAAACCAGACCAGGAAGTTGGTGCTGATGAAGAGCAGGATGATAAAAGAAGCATCACGTATAAATGGGGCACTCAGGAGAGGTGCTTGACCCCTAACCCAACGTCTCTAAGGGTCAGCAGTAGCCCTGCCTGGAAAGCCACCAAAGGTGCCCAGGGAGTGGCTGTGGAGCAGCGAACAGAGCTGCGCGGCTGGAATCAGGGTGCCAAGCAAATCCTATCAACAGCTTGGGGAGAAGGAGCCAAAACGGGGCAGGTCAGGAAGAGCTGGGATACACTTCCAGGTGAACATGGCAACAAGGCACCTGGCACAAGTGTGACCGTCTTAACACAGGATCCAGAGGGAATTCTGGGGAAACTTCCATTGTTTCTGAAGAATGGGCCGAGAGCACCTGGCACTGACTCTGTGGTTAGCCAGGGCTGAAGACGTCTGCCGGCCCAGTCCTTTAGCTTGACCCGTTGTTGGGCCTCTGCGCAAAGGTTCTTCCAAGTACCATGGCTCTGCTTAAAGAAAGGGAGACACCAGGCCTCCGACTGCTGGTGCCGGACTCGGTTCTGAGGGTTTGCGGAGGAAGAGGCCGCCTGGGAGATTCCAGTAGGGTTGTTTTCTCATCTCTGAGTCAGTGATGAGCTAAGAACCCCCTCTTCTTTATCCATCAGCCCCATCTGTGCACCTTGTGTGAATTGTCCCTGCAATTAGTGGTAAGGGTTTTTGCGTAGTGCACTAATTCCCCTTTCCCAGCACTCCTCGGATTAGTAATGATAATATCAACAGTCGCTCTGTATTAGGTTATTACCGTGGCTCATTTAGGCTTCCCAAGAGTCCTGTGAGTTACTCCCTATTTTTATCCCCTTTTCCCAGATGGAGAAACTGAGACTTCGGAGGAAATGTTTCTGGCAGGCAAGAAGGTGACAATCACGCACTCCGCCATCCCAAACTGGACCAGCTTAGGAGCCTTCACTTGCCTTTAATCCCTGGATCCCAGAAGCCTGGGCTGCTGTCCGTTGCCAGCTCTGCCTAGACTTCCTGGGGATCCTGGCATGGTCACCAAATGCCTCTAGCTTTCTTCCCATCCAGGGATGCCATCTGGCTCTGGGCTGCCACTTGCTTCACTCAGTATCGTCTTCTCTCTTCCCACTCTCCCTGTATCAGCTCTTCCCTGAGTGAGGGACTGCTGGGATGCAGAACTTGACACAAGCTGCAAACTGGTGAATGTAGGCTGCAACAAACCAGTTGACACAATACAGAGTTTACCCTGAGCATCACTGATGGCTGTCCTCAGGACCCACAAGCCCAGCCCCTTCATGAGGACTCACTTTTGCCCACCTCTTCCTGGACCTTGCTCCAGTCTGCTAATTGTCACTTAGGTCCACCGCCAAAGGAAGTGTTCTTGAGTGTGACAGCCCAGTGCAGGAGACAACTGAGTCATATCCCAAGGCCTACATGCAGGAAGCTGCTCACTCAAACTGACATAATTCTATGACCTCCTGTCCAAGTCCTTATTTTCCAGGCCTGTGAGTAACTTTTTGCAAGCATGACTGACAACACAAAAATTAGCTTCCCTTAAGAAAACCCCAGTCTCACCCATAGGAACAGGCTTGCCCTTTGGCCCTTAGAAGATATCTGAGCCCAAAGAGACCATCAGGACTCCAACTTTTATCATCATGAACAAAATGCCACTTGTGTCCTATTGACAGTGCAGTTCAAGCCAAAGCCATTCCCATTTCATTTTTGCTCCAAGAAGCTGTTGAGCAGATCTGCCAGCTGGGGGACATTTTCTGTCATCTGCAGGGTATCCCGCAGGGTCTATTACCAAATGTTTAAAGAATAACATAGAACAGCTCCCAATAAGCAGCACTGTTAAGCCAAGAAGGAAGGCCCAGTGCAATAGCTGTGAAAGCAGTGTTTTTGTTCAGAGGAAGTGAACGTTTCTGTCCAGATGGCTCTGTACTCCCTCCTTACCTGTGCCAGTCACTCAAGACAACCTGTTAGCATCATTTGGTGATGTGACTTAGCACTTGGGAAATCCATTGTCCTTGCTTTGTTTGATTAAAAGGGCTATTGAGCAAGAATGAATCCCAAACCCCACCTTCAGCAACGAAAGAAATCACTTGAAGCTTGACATCACAGTTTTCTTCCAGCTTCTGCCTTCCTCATCAGGGTGATATAAACCCCAGGACCAATGTTTGGTTTTAGAGCCAAAGCTGCCATCTACATCAGGTGCTCATTTCTGATAACTCTGTGGCTGGGCTGCAACAGTAGACCACTTATCTGTGATTCTATATAAACAAAGTCTCCCTGAGCAGAGGATGGAGAAGTAGATTAGCATAATGCAGCTGTCAGAGGGGAGAAAACGATGGAACAAGACCCCAAGTCAGTGGAGGTTTCTAGTGTAACTTCTTTCATTCAACATATTTTTTCTCAACAGAGTCTCTTTTTGTGCTCATGGGGTTCTCCAAGGATTCCCTTTCTTCCGTAGTTTCCCAAGCATCCTGGCTGTTTGTTTTGGAGGCAGAGGTAGAGTTGACAACCCTTCATACTATTTCCTAATTCAATCCCATCAGCACTCCTTTACATCTCTGGTATTTTGTTGAGCAAGTACTGACATAGGCTTCTGTTTAGATTCTTACACAAGTGGCTTTAAATGAATTTGGATTGATTACTTGACAGAACCTGCATACCTTTATAAATATGGTTACAGAACCGTTATTGGCAATATTTGAGATTTTACAGAGAACTAGAAATGAGCCACAAAACAGATCAACAAATGATGCATGTTTTTCACATAGGTCAGCTAGATGGCATATGGAAATGGAGGAACATGTCTTACGCACATGACCCTGGAATGGACTAGTAGACAGTTCCTGCACTGAAAGTAACCACGCAAAAACATGGGCTCTCAAGGAATGGCTCACACCACAGCATCCTATACGTTGTCACTTGGTTGGTTGATTGATGGATCAGGAAACACTACGGGCGGTTCCTCGTGGTTGTAGTGAAACATCTGACAAAACTGCTCCTGAAGTCTTAGTAGATAAGCATTTGTAACTGGCTGAACAACTATACCTAAAGGATGTTGACACAATATTTTTTAATTAGCATCTGAGACAAAAGTGTTTATGGCATTCTTATCAGATTTCTAAATGATGCCAAACTACAAGGGATAACAAATAATTTATATGACGAAATTGGGATTCCAAAGTCTGTGATAGAGAACTGGCTCAAACTAATAATGATAAAGAGAATTGAAATAGCATGAATATTTCAACCAAATATTTTTTCTTTAAAAAAAAAAAAAGGACTAGCCTGGGCGTGAGGAAGCTAGATGTAAATTAGTAGTGATTGTTTTGGTGGCAGGTAACAAAAATGTCTGATTCAAGATGGGTAAGGCGGTTTATCAACTTTTATAGCCAGAAACAGAGGGAAAGCAGTTGCAGGGATGAGAGCTTCACTTTGCTGGGGTATTCCAGTCTGCTGATTCTCATCAGAAGTAATTGTGTCCTCATGATATCTGGCAATGTCTGAGAACAGTGGTGGTTGTCACTACTGGTGAAACTTGGGGCTTTACAATTGAGGTAGATGGGATAGGGAGAGGCCAGGAATGCTGCCAAAAAAAATCCTACACTTTGTGAATAGCCTCTACAAAAAGAATGAAATAGCCCCATATGTCAATAGTTTAATATTGAGAAACTGAACAAGAACAATCCAGATCTCCTCCAGGAAAAGTAAAGGATTGCCTTCCCCAAGGTCACAGGTGGTAGTGGTGGCCATCAAGCAATCTTTGCATTTGTTAGGAAAGAAGAAGCATACAGAAAATCCACCTTAACTATAGTATATTCATATTGGAATTGTCTACTGCTTATGATGACTTTAAGCCAAGGTCACCCTAGCCCATACGTCTTGCATGAATTAAGAAAGTCACCCCCTTCCTCAGACATCTTACTGCCATCTGCTGGAGCACTGTTGAAAGAGATACATAAGTTTACACCATGTAAACAGAGCCCCCTAGAGTTGTGCGACACATAAGCTCACACCTTACTGCATCCCTTCTGTGAGTTGACTAAGATCCAGCTAAGTAAACTGGTTTTCAAAGAAGTAGCTTAGAAGGCAGACATTTGGCTTAGTGATTAAGATGCTGCTTGGGATGACTGAATCCTGTACTGGAGTGTCTGGGTTTCACTTCCAGCTCTAGACCCAATTTCGTCTTCCTGCTAATGTACTCCCTGGGAGGCTCCAGTTGTTGGGTTTCTCCACCCTTGTGAGAGACCTGGATTGACTTCCCAGTTCCTGGCTTTGGCCTGGCCCAACCTTAGCTGTTAAGAGCATTTGGGGTGTGAACCAGTGGGTGTAAGCTTTCCCTGTCTCTCTGTCTGTGTTGTGTGTATGTGTGTGTGTGTGTGTGTGTGTGTGTGTATGTGTATGTCTTTGCCTTTCAAATAAAGCAAATAAATAAACATTTTTAAAGCAGCTTTGAAGTTTACAAGCAAGAGTCATATATCCTATATTGTTCAAATCACAGATTCAATTCTTGGCTCCATAGTTTAAGATAGAAATTAAAAAAAAAAAAGCAACAGCAAAAACCTGATGAAGGTGGGAAAGAAGCATCAAGAAATTGTAATATAGGAAAGAAGGAGACACTATCAGTGAGTAGAAAGTTCTCTCTAAATGTCTCATGGGTGTAAAGACAGGGGTAAGACTCAATCTGTGTTTGTCCAAAGGAAATACGTGGACCCAATGAGTAGATTGTGGGATCTTGGTTTTGCAAGTGTCTCTGGGGATCCATCATCCATTCCTTCTGTAGTACTTCTCGGTAGTCAACCAGTCAGTGTACCTGTGAAGAGGCAGTCCCATACATCTTCAGATGACCCTGGAGTGTTTTACATTATCCTGAACTCTGTCTCCTCATTCAACCCTCTTCCCCCATCTCTAGTTTCTTGCTGAAGAGGAGTAAGTTTCAGAGTCAGGTTTACTCTACCTAAGATTTGCAACTCAGGCTTTCTACTGAAGGACTTCAAGCAGAAGATGGACAGCCATTGGTCGAGAATGAAAGCCTTGAGGCTCTCCAGTTTCTTTCCTGCTGTCCAGTGAAGTATGACCCCTGGGCTATAAACCGAGGAGCGTGCTATTGCTGCCAGGATTTTCCTTTTAGTTCTTCACCCTCCTTGTACACATTTGCACAATTGAATGCTTGGAATTACCATAATTAATCAATCCTCAGCTCACAAACAACAAAAAAGGTTGCTTATAGTCTTCCACTGTTACAAGCCATGATGCAATAAACATGCTCACATATCACGTGGAATTATGTGAATGTTCCTATAGGTGAAAGGGGATCCTTCTTAGTGGTTTGCATCAATTCATACTTGCATGTGTACCGATACTGAATAATTGCATTCTTATTTGTGTCAAATTGATAAATTTGCATCTGGATTTACATCTTTCATTAATACTGCTTGTTGATTTCTGAGTTGCTTGTCATAATTTTGTCCATTTTTTATTAGTAATCATTATGTAAAAACTCTTTATATGCTATAGATATAATGTCCCATTTACTTATACTTACATATGCATTGCCTCTAGTTCTTCATCCATCTAAACAAAAGCCATTAATAAAATACTATCCCATAAGATCTCACAATGTTATATTTTATCAGTTTTTACATTTTACGTTATGCTTGGGAAAGCTGGCAATAACAGAATTGTGATTTAAGTATTCTCCAATACTTTCGTGGTAAGCCACTTAATGTTTAATTAATTAGTCTGGAACACTTTTGTATGTGATGTCAGGTATTTATATACACTAATTTTTTAAAAAGACTTATTTATTTGTATTGCAAATTCAAATATATAGAGAGGAGGAAAGACAGAGAGGAAGATCTTCCATCTGATGATTCACTTCCCAAGTGGCCACAATGGCTGGAGCTGAGCCAATCCAAAGTCAGGAGCCCAGACCCTCTTCTGGGTCTTCCATGCATGTGCAGGGTCCCAAAGCTTTGGGCCGTCCTAGACTTCTTTCCCAGGCCACAAGCAGAGAGCTGGATGGGAAGTGGAGCCTCTGGAATTAGAACCAGTGCCCATATGGGATCTTGGCACATTTAAGGCGAGAACCTTAGCTGCTAGGCTACCACGCTGGGCCCTATGTACACTATTTTTAAAGTTTATATGGACACTTTTTAAAGTAAATGTCAAAGTTTTATAACCTCATTTATTTAAAAAAAAAGAAAATCTTCCCTATAAATATGATTCCACTTTTTATGTACTTGGTTTCTCCATGTATGTATGTACACCCATTTTCATACTCCATTATCCCTTATTAATGAACATTTTATTATCATATAAGCTTAATTATTATAGATTTATAGCACATTTTGATAGCTGATAGAATGAATTTCTCCTTTATTGTTCTTAGAGGATTATTTATACTATTCTCATAAGATTAGAGTTGATTTTTCTGTGTTTAACTGTTAAGATCCCATTGGGCTTTTTATTGGAATGAAACTATTTCATAGAGCAATTTGGAAGGAACTATACAATTAAACCTACCCATTTGAATATTGTTGTGTCTCTCCATTTATTAATTCAAACATTATTATGTAATCTTTAAGGAAATCATATAACTTTTACACATTCATTAACCATTCCTTACTAAATTCGTGACTAGTTATTTTATAGTTGAGCATGCTCTTTGAGTGACTCTATGAAATGTTCTGCTAACAGATTATTGTTGATATGCAGTATGCAGATTCATTGGGAGATGAATCTTATGTAAATTCAATCTGGCTGCTTCACAGAGCTCGCTTGTTTATAGTCTTGGTGGTTGATTCTCTTAGACGCTTCAGTTACGAACATCATCCACAATAATGACAATTTCACCCTTTTTATTCATTCTGTGTTGTTCTTTATCTGGTTTTTCATTGTCTCAACAAGAACCTTCAGAACAGTGACAAATAACGGAGTGATGGGAGTATCTTGGTAATGCACTTGATGTTAAGTGCTATTTTCTAGAGTTTCAGCATTAGGGATGATGGTTCAGTTGTTTTGTGATAAATAATTTTACCAAGTTAATAAACTCTGCTTATTTTTCTGGCTTGGTTGGGCTTTTTATCAAGGACAGAGCTTGGATTTTGCCAAATAGTATTTTGGCACCTATTGAGATGATGTCTTTTTTTCTTTAACCTGTTACTATAAACTCATGAATCTTAATGTTCAGTTGGTCTTGAACTCTAAGAATCTTTAGTTATGGTATTTTTAAACCTTTTATTGCATTACCACATGAATATTTCCATCAATTTATTTAGGCTTTTTACATTTCCACACATTAATTTATATTTTGATGTTATCTTTGTTAGACGTCAATATCAAAGCTAAATGGGTCTCATAAAATTATTCAGAAGGGACTTTATCTCTAAGTATAGATAAGAAATATTTGCCCTTTGGAGATATGATAGACCTCACTTATAAAATCATCTAGCCTGAGGTCTTTGGGGTGTTAAGTATTTTATTACTTTAGAAGTATTTATTACATCTTCCGTGGTCATTGATCTGTGCAGGTCTTCTGTCTGCCCTTGATCCATTTCTATTTATCCTGAAAGGGGCATTTTCCATCTATAACTTCAAATGTACCCACAAAAATCTATACAGAATATCAAAAAAAATTTAAATGCACCTCTAATTCAGAATACTTCAAAAAATTTATGTAAACAGAAGTAAAAGATGAATTTATTTGGGTGAAAAAAATCTTTTTTTCAGAACATGCATTTGTATGGACTTTTTAATCGTTTTTATTATTAGTATCATTTTATGATATAGTTCCATAGGCTCCTGGAATTTCCCTTATCCCTTCCTCAATCCCACCCCCCCCCACCGAGTTTTCCTATATCATTACTCAAGTATAGTTCTTCATACACAATCCATCATAGCTGGCGTGGACAATGGCAGAGTCCAGCATCCTATTGTCAAGATATAGCAAACAGTTTATTGAGAGTCCATCTTTGTCTGGAAGTGGAAATGCATACTACATTGTATCCTCACCTCTGGATATGCTAGTCTCCATTTCACAGTTACTGTACATCCCCTTAAATGAAAAGTCACAATACAAAATCAACAATAGGAAGAAAAATGGAAATTTACAATGCCTTAAAGTTAAATAACATGTTACTAGATATGACAGTTTCCATTACAGAGCCACTATACATCCCCTTAAATGAAAAGCCACAAAACAAACTCAACAATGGGAAGAAAAAAGAAATTAACAACACCATGAAGTTAAATAGCATGCTACTGAATGATTAATGTGTCACTGAAAAAAATGAAAAAGAAAATCAAGAACCTTCTTGAAGAAAATGATGCCACTGTATAATCTATGAGTCATTGGATAATCAGAAGAAACTGTTTTTGAAGAGATGAAACTGAGAAAAACAAAGCGTCAAAATCTATGAGATACAGTTTCCGCTGATTTTTGTTGGTGAAATGTGTCTCTTCTAGACAACAAATGGATGGGTTTTGTTTTTTAATCATAATGGGTTTTGTTCTTTGTTTTTTTTAAAGACTCTGTCAAATATAATTCCAAAATGTTTTGCACCAAAATAAATTTAATCTTTAATTCTATTTTCCATAAATTTAAAAATATCCCCATAATAAATATATCTATCTTACTTACAAAATGTTGTGTTCTTTTGTTGCCAGTCTGAAAAGGTGTGTAGGTGCAAGGATGCCAGCTATGCTGTTCGTCTCTGCATCTTCCTTGATTTTGTGCAGTAGCTGGACACAAAGTAGGCACAGTCACTATCTATTGAAGGGGCAAAGGTTAGCACCTTCTTTGGATTTTCTACACTAATTCTATGTTTTTCTTTCTGAAGCTTTAATATTTTCCTCTTGCTTTCTTTTGGTGCTTTATTGATTTTTTTTTTTCCAGTCTCTGAAATAACACGGCCAGCATGTTTTTTTCAGTGTAAGCTTTGCTCTGAATGCAGCTTTGGTTTCGCCCCTTAAGCTTTAATATATTCTATCTTATTTGTTATTATGCTTTAGGTAATTCTTAAAAATAGTTTCCAAGCAGATGGATGTTGTGGTACAACAGGCTAAACCACTACTTGCAATGCTGATATACTAGACTATAGTGCTGGGTGAATCCCAGCCACTCCACTTGTTCCTGAACCTGGAAAGCAGCAAGCTGGTGGCTGGGGCATTTGAGTTCCTGCCACTCAAGTGGGAAACCTGGATGGAGCGTCTGGCTTCTGGCGTTGGCATGGCTTAGTCCTGACTGCTGCACGCATTTGGGAAGTAAAACAGCTGATGAACAATCTGTGTGTGTGTGTGTGTGTGTGTGTGTGTGAGAGAGAGAGAGAGAGAGAGAGAGAGAGACAGAAACTCCCTTACAAATAAACAAATAAGTACATAAATAATATGTTTTAAATTGTTGAGTCTAGTGTTGTAGCACAGTGGATTAGGTCAGTGGCCTATGGTGCCAGTATCCCATATTGGAGTCCCAGTTTGAGTCTGCTTCAATGTCCAACCTAGACTCCCGCTAGTGTACCTAGGAAAGCAGCAGGAAATGGCCCAAATCTTTGGACCCCTGCCATCCACATGGAACTCCCAAATGAGCTTCCTGATTCCTAGCTTCTCCCTGGCCTAGCTCCAAAGTGGAGGCTATTTGAAGCATGAACCAACAGATGAAAGATCTCTTTCTCCGACTCTTACTTGTGGGATGCCACCTACCTTTCAAATAAAATAAATCTTAAAAAAATGTAAAAGATTGTTTCTAAGTGATTTCATTCTAGATGATTTATTCTCCCAGTGTTACTGCACTGTGATAAGACCTGGAAATTTGAAGAAAAACAATACTTGTGCCTGGTTTCTCTAAATAACTCAAGTTTTTGAAAAGACCCCACTGCTTTGTATTGGATATGAAGTCCTATGTATACAGTAAATCATGTTTCATCAGTGTGTCATCTAAATCCTTTTGAGAATCCAGTTCTGAGGCAGATATGTTAAAAATATCCCACTATTATCATGGTTTCAGTAAGTTTTTGCATTTGTGACCATTTCTATTCTTCAATACCTACTTTTCCATACATTGTTTAATTAGCACTAGATATTTGTTATAACATTTATAAAAATAAATTATTCCATTGGAATCTGATTTTACCTTGTGTTCTATTTATTTGGATAGCACTGTTGCCTTTCCTGCTTAAGTTTTGCCCTCACTCTCTTCCATCACCATCTGTTTCATGTTTGCATTTCCCAATACTCATTCTCATTGTCCAAATCACTGTTTTCCAGTTTGACGTGGGTGTTTTGTTATACGCAGTACAACACTGGATTTGACCTTTCTGTGTAGTCTCAGATACTTTCACTTCCAAAAGAGAAGTTAATTTAGTCACACTTGTTTCTATGAGACCTTATCCCTGATATTTTGTACTCTTGCATTTTTTAAAAAAATTCTGTTTTCCCTTTCTTAGTTCCCTCCTATATCTCTCCAAATTTTTACACTTATATATATTTTTTCTTTGTTATAACCCTTCCACAATGCTTGCATCAAATTCCAGACTGTCATTTTTAAACATGTACTGGGATTGAATGACTCGTTATGCCTTGGCTCGTCTCTCATAGTGGGTTGATTTGTCTGGTTAGCATCTTTCTGAGTCCTCAATAGTCCCTTTCAGAAAGAGGGTACCTGTGCTGTGACTTCTGTGTTGTAAAAGTGTCCCCTTGATCTCCTATTTGAACACCAGTTGGGCAGGGTCGATTTCTAAGGAAACTAAGGAATGACTTGCCAAGCCCAAAGTGGAGTCAACCCGGGGCACGGGCCAGGTTGGAACACACTGTGGGTGCTTCCTTTCAGGGCGGGGAGGCTGGACAGAGCTCTTACCAGAAGGTGGTTGGACAGGCTGGTGGCCATGTCCTCGATTGCTGAGGGCCCGGGGTTTCACCACCGAGAGATTCTTTCCATTCACCATGTCTGTGGGGCTCTCAGCGTTAGCTGGAGCACCACTCCAGTCACTAGATTCTTTAGTCCATGCTACGATTGTGGAGGGAACACATACTAAACAAATCATCCACCCTCACAGGTTCCAGTTTCCATTTACTGAGAGGATCCCACCACACACTCTCCTTAGCCTATGCTACTACTGTCAGCATTGGGTTCTTCAAGATTGTGTAGGAAAGGTCCCTGCCTTTGCCTTCAGGAAAATTCTCATTTGCATGGCATGCTCACTTGTGTACTCATCAGCTGTCTCTTCACTCAGACCTTATCCACTTTACTCCTTCTAGAAAGTTCTATAGCCCCTTCTTTGTTTACGGCTGCGTCCTCTCCCTGCCAGTGCCCCTAGTGAACCTTTCTTAGCACTGTTACTCTCCATCATTTTGGTGGGTCCTAAAGAGGTGGAAGAATCTGGCCTGTTGAGATTGCACATGAAGACCCAGAAGGGAAGCTAGGGAGTGGGCATGCGACTGTGAGATCAGAGGCTAGTGCTTGGAAGATGCGTGGCCTGTTGGGGCACAGAGAGGGTAGAGAGACACTCAGTAGACAGGGACCCCATTGTGAAGAATCAGTAGGCAAGGACATAGAGTTTAAACTTTGTTCTGCTTCATCAGGGAGTCATAGAAGAAACAGGAATGAAGTAACAGGGCTTTGTGTTTTAGAAATCTCACTGTGTTGACAGGGTGCGGGAGCAAGCATCAGGGCTGGAAAAACAGAGGTGGGAGTGGACCCTTGCATCAGAGGAAGCAGGAGCTGCAAAGCCCCTGAATTCAGGCAGCAGCCTGGAGATTCCAGAGATAACAGGGAGTTACAGTTCCTTGTACCTGGGGACCTATTAGATACAGAGGGGTAAGGCAGAGGGAACAGTCAGGGATGACTCAGAGGTTTCTGGTTTGGGCAATACAGAGGATTAGGTTGCTGTTAGTCAAGATAGGGAATGCAGGAGGAGGAGCAGGTTTGGGGGAAGATAATGAGTCCAGTCTTGAACTTTCAAGTTGCCTGTAAGAAGGACACCAAGTGGTGATGTTAGTAGGTTGGTCCACCATTGGACCTGGGATTCACAGAAGGTGCACCTGGGTATCAACTGCATGTGTGGCCAGTATAGTCCCATGTCAAGGTGGCTGATGTTGTCCTAGGAGCACATAGAGTGGCCAAGACTCTAGTCACATGACCACACAGGGCCCCATGCTTAATTTCATGCTTTGCCGTGGTCACCTTGAGTCTCTCCGTAGTTTTGAACTGTAGGGACTACACCTGTCCCTTGCACTGGCCCTGGAAATTACCTAATGGTCTATGAGCATGAGGACAGGACAGATCAGAGGCACCAAGCCACAGTGGGCAGGCAGCTCAAGAGAAGCCTGGTAAGATCTTTATGTCAAGTGAAAAGCAGTGCCAGAGAAGGAGATGAAGGACCCATGAGCACCATGTTGTGCAGAGGAGTTCTGACAACCCAGAAGAGATGAGGGTAGCAGCCAAAAGCACCATTTGAGTTGTGAGAAGGGTAGGGATGTGATGATAAGCACAGACAAAATAGACTTTTGTGTGGGTGCTCCAGAAAGATCCACATTCCAACCACGTCTTTCCCCTGCTGTTGCCACCGTTGCAGCGTGGACCCTGCTCCATGCTTGCCTGCATGGCACCAGTGGTCCCCAGCTCCCTGCTTCATCCTTGCCACCTGGTGGGCACCATGGCTGTGATGAAACTGAAGTCAGCGTATGTTGCCCATTTTACCCAAAGTCCAGGAAAGCCTTTGCATTCCAGAAATGCAAAGTCACTGTAGCCTGAGAGACCCCCATCTGGCCAATTGCTTCTTCACTCCCTCAGCTGCAGCTATCCCAGGCTTTCCCAGCTCTTTCCTGGCTCAGCTCCCTTCCAGGATGCTCTTCTGCCTCAGGTCAGGGGCCCCCTGACTCCCTCCTTTCCTTGGATTCTGCTCAGCCACCTTCTCCCTGAGCTCCTCCCCAGGCCAGGCTGGCTAAGCCTCCTCCTCCATACTCTATTCCCCTTTCATCACAGCCCTTCACACCACCTGAACTATTTTGTTTGCTTTTTGTCTTCCCACCCCTTGGTGAGTAGACTTTTGGCTTTGTCCACAGTTTATCTGTTTGGTTGGTCTTGTAGAACAGCAGCCCTGGGGGGACATCAGGAGCAGTGCGGACCTTCCCAAACCAAAATACAATGATGTGCTGTCTGGTAATGAGACAGAATATTCATTTGTTTGATTGTCTGTTTGCATATGCACCTCTTTGTTTCAAAAAAGGATTTAAGGCGGCTTACGAAGATGCTTTAAATTCAGCAAGATGACATAAATTAGAAGCAGGTGAGAAAGGAAAGAAACGACACAAAAGCAAGGGGAAAGTCATAAAATGGAGCCAAGGATGGGACTAACACAAAATAAACATACCGTAAACTTTGATCCGTGTGCTGGGGCGGGCCACAAATTTGGCTCCAATGTTTCTCACAGCCTGAGCCAACATGAAACGTGATCAGCTGCACAAATCCCAGGAGCTGGGAGGTTGAAGCCATCTGCTGGCTCCGGGGACACACAAACCTCCCTGGTCACCCAGGGAAGACAAAGGCAAGTCTCCCCTGTCCCTCCCCAGAAGAACAGTGGATCACACAAGGCGCTGTGTGCACAGAGGCATTGTGCCACTGGCACAACCATTAACCCTCGTTTCCCACACTTCACAACCAGATTGATGGCATCCCTCAAACATGAGACTTGGGGATGTGCAGAGTGAGCGACAAGCCCAGCTCCACAAAATGTTGGAGCCAAGGCTGGAGAGTATAACTTGCAGAACCCCCCAAGGCTGTTTCCTAAGGAAAGCTCGTCCAGGCTTGTCAGGAGACCCCCTCACCCGGCGAATGAGAGCTATCCTAGGTGACAGCACATATGTGTGAGATCCAATGAGCTGCCAAACAGCTCACTGGGAGAAGGCTGCACAGCCTTTGCCAGCCTTCAGAGTGTATCAGAAGGTTGTCCTCTAGGTCCAGCTGACCCGATGCCCAAGTTTCCTCTCACAAAACAGTGACGGACCCAGAGAGGCAGAGGGTGAAGGACTTGAGTCTGAGAACACTAGCAGATCCAGTCCAACACCTACCCATTCTTTTTTTTTTTTTAAGTGTTAGTAAAGTCTCTTTCCTGTTGTGCCTTCCAAGATAAACCATTTGTTGAAATGTACGCCAAGTGAACAGTGAGGAGACATGTGTGGGATGATTAACTGTTGTTAAAAACCCAGGGACAGCTCCCAAAAAGAATGACTTTGCTGATAGAGTATTTGATCTGAAGTCTTTCTCTCTCTCTCTCTTTCTCTGGCAATAATTATCTGTGTCCTGTGACTGAAGCTTCAGATCCAGTTGCCCCAGAAAATCCAGACTTCAGGCCAGGGGGACACAGAGCACGGCCCCTCCCCAGCCCTGTCTCCACCCCTGATAAGAATCCCAGCCGCCTCCCACCTCCCTGCGGTGTTGAAAGTCTCCAAGATAACAAAGTGCCCCTCCTCTGAGCTCCTGGGAAGGAAGGTGCAAGACAAATAGAAAACAGAGTCTGCGCAAAGAACACCTGGATGATCTGCAGGGCAAGACCACCCGAGACCCTGGCTGCTCTTCTGCCTCCTCCAGGCACTGGCTCCTGAAAGGAGCATCTCAGATGTGTGGAAGTCCAAGAAATGGGTTAGTAACCCTTGTAAGCATCCTCCATAATTTCCTCTTCACACAGATCAGAACCTTCCATCAAATCCACAAACACTGAGCCCATCAGCCACGAAGTACAGGACATCTGAGCCCCCTAAGCCCACACCTGCCTCCCTTCTGGTGGCCTCAAGGCTGCATTGCCCTGCATAGCCACCTCTTGACCTCCTGGTGCCCTGTGCCGGAGCTGGGTCCCACCCCTGTCTGTGACGTTCCCCCAGCCTTTTCAGTTCTCACCCTCTGCTTCTTCTTTGGGGTTAGTCATAATAACCCCTCACTGTCAGCAGCAACAGCAGATCACCTAAGATCTGACCCACAACCACAAGGAGGTGGGTGGCTGGAGGCTAATTATTATCTCAACTGGAAAAATGAGGAAACAGGCTCAGAATGGTCACCTGGTTTCCCAGAACCATGAGATAGCAAGTGTCCACAAGGAGCCTGGAACCTACCACCCCACCCCCATTCCCAGATCAGTCCCTGGATCCAGAGGAAGCCCTCTTGCCCAAAGGTCAATCAAAGGGCCCAGCATGCGGGAGTGTGGAGTGTGTGAGGGAGACACAAGCTGGGAGGGCGCAGGATGTAGGGGAATGGAGCATAGGGCTCTGCAACACTGTCACCTCCATGTTGCTGGCTTCATCAAACTGGGCAGCATGAGTTTCCTCATGGTAAAGCTGAACTTTCCAGAAGAGGAAATTGTGGCCCCAGTCCACGGTTAGAGGTGAACCTCTCGCATTGGTCAGATTGCTACTGAGGCACACATGTCCTTAATACATCTCCCCTTGTGCAAGTCCTGGCCACGAAATCTTCCAGAGAGGACATGGATTGGGCACCAGCAACTCTTCCGTGCTGCCCCTGGCTGACAGCTGGCTATCTGGGGGACCTTGGGCCTGCCTTTCCACCTTGGAAGATTTTACCACAAAGAGGTTGCCTGAAAGAGCTGCTAGGTTTTTCTGGTCTCATTATTCATTGTAGGATCCTAGGACTTCCCTCATGAACCCAATAGTGCTTTCGAGAGGGAAACCGTGGTTAGGCCAGGGCGGCAGGGATGATGGGCAGAACTGGTGGGCTGAGGGTTAGATTGCGGTTGGAGGTAGAAGCAGGAAAGCTTCCTTGGAGAAGGTAGGAGGAGGCAAGGCCCAGAGGAGGAGGAGGAAGAGCTGGTAGCCCCAAGCCAGGGAGAAGGTCCTGAGCAGGCTCAAGCCCACTGATGGATACAGCAGGCTGCAGCTCAGCCAGGAGCCCTGGAGTCCTAGAATGTCTAATTCTGTTTTCCTCCAGAGGCAAAAATCAAAATCTCCCTGTGCAACCTTGACCTTGAATCAGTCTCGAATGCCTATTATTGGACCACCCCAAGGACCTCGCTGCTTCTCCAGGACCTCCCTGTGCCATCAGGATTGATATGCCCATTTTTCAGACAGGAAAGCTGCAACTCGACAAGTGAGATCCAGGCAGAACTGTGTAGAAGCCCCACATGGACTGTGAGACCCAGACCAGTGCTTCATCCCCTGAGAAGCCCTTGTTCCCACACACCATTCATGTCTACCACATACTGCATCTCTGAGCAGATGAACACAGATACTTAGGAACCCAAGACTGCCCTGGGCAGGGAGTCGGAAGCTTTCTGTCCCAAACACCACCACGTTGATTTCACTAACAAGCATGTGAATCATATTCCTTCCACTCAAACACTTACACTGAGTTCTTTTGGTCTGCCAAGGCATGGTGTAGCGCCAGAGTTTACAATGTGTTTAGGGCTCAGGAGGGAACATGTTCTGGCATGTTATTACTATGATGCACTTGAGCATTGCTGACTGTTTTGGGGGCGTACTCTACCCCAACCCCTAAAGCCCTCTGGAAGAGTCATATCTTCTCCCTAGCTCTGCTTGAGGAATGGGGACTGTGGGAGTCGAGGAGGAGGAAGGAGAGAGAGAAAGAGCTGTAAAGCGAGGAGGTAATCGTTGGAGAAGTGCCGCTCCATCATTAAAGAGGATCTTAATTAAGGTCCCCGAAATAGACACTCAAAACAAGCAGCCGCTGTGGGAACCAGATCTGGCGGGGATAGCACTGCCGCCCAGAGGTGCTGGGTGTTCGCTGGCCGGCTCCTCACCTGTCATTAGGGAGTGGGAAATCGCTCCACATCAAAGCCAGCCAGGAAGGAATGTGACAAATGCCATTCACCTTTAGAACAGTGATGAAAATAAATGCCAAAGTCTGCCAACCATTGTGTGCGAAAACTCCTGGGGCAGAAGGACAATCCCCAGAGAGTCAAGGTGTGTCTGTTCAGGAAGCAGGGGCAAGGTGCCTGCATCTGGGAACCAGTCCATCCTCCACCTCCGCCATGGCCTTGGGGACCTGGACACACCCCTCTTGACCTTTGACCCCCCACTTCTTAGGACTGAGCCCCCCTCCTCATTGCTTTCCATCAGGAAGATCTCTTTTTGTATCCTTTGTCCCACCAGCCAGGCCCTGTTCCCTGTCTTGGGGCCGACACTCCCCAAGGCCTGGGTGAGTCAGAGCTGTGGTGATAGGCAGGGGTCCCAGGACACACACAGGGGTCTCTGCTGCCCTAAAGAAGAGCTCAGCCTTTTCCTGTCTCATGATGCTCCCCTCCTGGGAGACAATTATTTTCTATCTTGGTGACATAGGTAATCCCAAGCCAAGCCTCACCAGGTGTTGGGATGCTTGCTTACAGCACAACCCAGACTGTGGGCAAACAGTAGCGAACAGTAGCAAGTTGTCCATTCAAGGTCAGTTTATAGATGACAGCTGGCCAGTGATGACCTCCTGGAAGACAAAAACTGGAAGTCGAATGAGTAACTTGTCACCCTAGCCTTGCATTGACATGGCCTTGCCTCAGTCATGGAGCCAAGGCAACAGACCTCTCTGTTCCATGGTCGTCCCTGTCCACTGTGCCTGCAGTAGGAAGGCTGCTCAACCAGCCCTTTGGCAGTCTTCTTTCAGTAAAAAGCAGAGGAATAGTGTAATGCAGAGACCAAAGACACAAACAAGGGCCAAGAGCTTCAAAAGGAGTTGGGAGACAATCTGCAGAGTATTCTTCAGTAAAGCACTAGTGTCTCCCCATGATTTCTCTTGGTACTTGACCTCCAAATCTACCACTTAGAGAGGGCAACCTGTCTTTTCTAGTCCCATCCTATAACATTGAAGCTGTGAGCCTTCATAGCAAGCTCCACGAGTCTTTCCATCTGGCCAGAAACAGACATGACTGAGCTTCATCTCAGGGGAGACCTTCAACTTACAAAGAGCAGCGACGCAGGTCTGCTCAGCAACCAAGGAGTCTTCAAAGCACATGATCTCTACACCCTGGCCAGAGTTCAGCCATCCTGGAAGAGCGGACCCTCCGCCACTTGCAGCCTACTTTGTTTTCGCAAAATGGACCAAGGGGATTCAGAGTGTGTAGGTCAAAGGGGTTGGAGAAGATTTCCAGGAGATGATAGGCAGGAGACAACAGGGCAACAAGGAGCGCTTTACAGTGGCTCAAGCGGGGGCCGTGGGCTGACAGTGGAGGTGCCGTGTTTGAATGTCCCAACCAAAGCTTGTGTTGAAATTTAATCCCCATTGTCAAGCATTGAAAGGTGGGACCAGGTGGAGCCCTGGAGAGGTGATTAGGTCATGTGGGATCTGCCCTAAAGAATGGATTATCCCTTCACGGATGAGTGGGTTAAGGGGTTATCTTGAGAATGGGTCTGTTACAAATACCAGTTTGGCTATATCTCTGGGGTGCACTCCTCTTACCGTGTAAAGCATGGTACATTCTCCCTAGGCACCCTGCAGGTACCCTAGTCTTGGGCCTCCATTATTTATCAGTATTTCATTAGAACAACAGAAAATGAGCCAAGATAAGTATACATAGAGTCCTTAAGTAATAGGTGACAGGGTGAACACCAAATCAGAGAAGTATCGGAGTGGTCCTTGAGGTTTCAGACTGCCCTGGGCTGGGGCAGATACAGTGAAGATTCTAATCAGGCTTTGACGGGTTATCAGATCCTAGAAACCCAACTTTGGGGCTGTAAGACAGGCATGCCCAGAGACTGCCCTGGCAATGCCCCCATCTTCTAAGCTCTGGTCAGTAGAACACTTTGTAGCCTGGAGAACCAGGCCATCCTTCTCCTCTAATAAAGCATCAGGATGACATGCAGATGCAATTTGGGCTTACAGCATGTAAGCTAGAAATCTGACACAAGGAAGAACTTTCTAGCAGGGCAAGTTTGCAGCACTCATGAAAGTTCAGAATGGTCTTAGAATCTGCTGTTCTGAAGGCTTTTAACTGGATCCTTGTCTGCTGGAATGTGGCTTCCAGGGAACCTTAATCTGCTGTTTTCGTGATGAAAAACATGGTGGTCATTACTGCAATAGCTACATTCCAGGCACTCTTTGGTGGCTCATTTCATTCTCACACAATCTCTATGAGTCCTATTGTCCCCACTCTACTGGTGAAAAAGCCATGAAGCAAAGGCAAATAACTTGCGCCAAATCCCACAGCAAGGCCTTGGTAGGGACACCTACCTTCCTAGGCTGCCCACATTCCTGGATTCAGATGTCTTCCACTGTGGCTTCAACAACATTCCCTGGGAGCTCTTTCAGTGTCAAGTCTACAGTGACCTCCCAAACTTCTGAGGTGCTACAAGGCATCCAGGCAAATAACCAAATTTGTCATGGAATAAAATCAAGGGACCAATTTCCTCATCCTAAATCTGGGTTCAGTGTCTAATGTAGAGTTGAACATTGAACACTAAGATTTCTAGGAAAGTGGAGACCATGTGGGTCTTACCAGGCTCCTATGGAAGAACACAGGGGCTCACCAAGGGTAATGACCTCAGAACTATTCCAGAAATGCCTTTGTGGAGAAAGATGAAGAGGGGGCTTGGTAGGGCTGAGGGCTAGGAAGATCCTAAATGGAAGCCAGTAGAATCAAACAAGGGTGACAGCAGGAACAAGGCAGGGGCGATCATAATTGCCCAACATTCAAGAGATCCTGAATGCAGCCACCACCTCTGTGCAAGAATCAACTAGGCAAGGGGGCAGAGGGCTGAGATGCACTACGGGACCGCAACCTCTATTGTCACAACAGCCCATGTTCTTGTGACCATGCTATCTCAGGTGGCATACAAGCAAGGCATGATCTGGGCAACACCTGCAAAGCTGCTGTGGGCACCCTGATCTCCAGCCTACCCTTGGGCTACTGGCCTTGTTAGGTAAATCAGAGGTGTGTCCAACTTGTCACCCCAAACACTGTCAACTAGTCAAATGTAAACACCGTTGAAGGGTAAGCTAGATCAGCCATGCATTTTTGTGGTCACTCATGCAGCAAATGAAGCGTTAGCAATACTTCATACTCTATATGTGTGTGTGTGTGTGTGTGTGTGTGTGTGTGTGTGTGTGTGTGTGTGTGTGGCGAGGCAGGGGGAGGGGCGAAGTGGAAACTGAGCCCATGTACCAGGGCAAGCTTCTTGGCTGAAGATTCCCAAACCAACCTGACAAGTGGCATTTCCATTCCCCTCCTGGGAGAATGGCACACAGAGGTGTGATTAGCTCACCTGTTTTAACAATCCTACATTTCCCCAGCCCAGAAATCACAGCTGGGCAGATCCCCAGCTGGGTGAGTGTGGGCCAGAGGCTGCTTGTGGTGGGTGGAGGCCCCATCCTTTCTCTGGTGGAGAAAACCATTTATGACCTCACGGGATGAAAGGAACCAACCCAGGCATGCTGAGCTGTTATTATGACAATTATCAGGACCTATCACCTCCCTTTGGGAAATGTTCCCTTTCAAGTTGCAGTGCCCTGGTGTACCCTGGCTCACAGTGGCACACGATCATTACCAAATGCCCAGGGCAGCTGATTAATGCTTACTTTCCACAGTGGAAGGATGGGATCCTGTCAAAGGGCTGTAGCTGGGTGAGGGGTTTGCTGACATCACCACAAGGTGGGGGCAAGGTGGCAGGTATACCTGGGTGTGAGTGCTCTCACGGCTGCACCCTTACCCCCAGGCTGCCCATGTGATGGAAGCTGCCCATGTCAGAAGGGGTGGATGGTCTTGCTTCTGCCCAACTTCTCAGCTCACAATCTGGAGGACAAAGGGAATGCTTTTTGTTGTGGGGTGTCCCTTGGGCTGGGGGTCCCAGGGAATGTACAGACCCTATTTCCTCTCAGAAGCTGGCTCGAGACCACAGTTCTTTCATCTGGGCTTCCTTTTCCTGCAACCAAAGCCAGCAGTAGTAGTCTCTCCTTCCCTGACCACAGCCACTGCTTCTGTCCCCATGTCTGCAGGCCTGTGGGGAAACACAGTGGCAGTGGATTCCAGAACAAGCAAGGCCAAAGCTGCAGGAAGCTTAGAGATGATTACAGCATCTTCAAGTTCTTGGCTCTAGGAAGGGGTTGCTAAGGCTCAGTCGAGCAGCTGCCCAACCCAAGGGCACACAGCCAGCTAGAGCAGAATCCAGCCCACTCAGCACACCATTCCATGGCTCCAGATGACACTTGCAGCCCATGCAGCATCTTAGGAGGTCTCATGTATTTCCTCTAGAAATATGCCTGAAATGGGACACATTTTAGAATGTCCTAATTAAAAAAATTTTTTTTCCATTGATTTGTCTTTTATCTGAAAGGCAGAGATAAGACTCAGGGACTCCTGTGTCAGCTAGTTCACTCTCAAATGTCCAGTTCTGCATGCTGGGCCAGACCAAAGCCAAGAGTCAGGACCTCCATCCATGCTTCTCATGTGGGTGGCAGGGACCCTCCCAGAGTATGCTTTGGCAGGAAACCAGATCTGAGTGGAGGACCTGGGACTCAAATTTGCCCCTCTGCTATGGGATGTGGATGGCCCAAGTGGTAATTCAACCACTGTGCCACACAAGTGTCCCACAAGGCAGATCATGTGTATTCCAATTTCATAGTGTCCATGGGAGGCTGAAGTGATTAAGTCTCAAGGGACTCAAATCTTTTCTTTAAAACAGGACATTTCTGGGAGTATAGTGTTGGCACAGAGATGAATTGGCTGATTAGTATGTTGTAGGCATTTGGGGAGTGAACCAGGAGCTGCAAGCCCTCTCTCTTGCTCCATTTCACATTAAATGATAATAAATAAATTAAAATTGGTAAATTACTCCCATTTTAAAAAATAAGAAAGTCAAGCCCCAGAGAATCAAGTTTACCCAGTTGCACAGCTAAAAACTGGTGGAGCTAGAATTCAAACTCAGGAAGTCAAGGCCCTCTCCTGCACTTGACACTCAGCTCCCAATTCTTTATGTCAGGGTCCCTTTTCTGCCTCAGCTTGTGCCCTCTAGCTCATTCACACACCATCTAGACCCAATGACCTTGGGCTTTTTTTTGAAAGGTCAATTGTATCCTTCAAGAATGGAAGGAAAGGAGATTAATCATTTGACCCTCTGCTATTCTAACCCCTCACCTACCTGGCTTGGGTCCTAGGCTTCCAACATGTGGAGTCTGGTAGCTTCTGTGTTCTCCCTGCATCCTGTCCATGAGCACAGGTGCAGCACAGGAACATGTGGTGGGAGAGAGAAAGAGAGGGAGGAAGAGCAGGGTGCGAGGTGTGCACACCAGGACTTCAGCTGGCAGCAGAATGGAAGAGGGGAGAGGAGGAGAGATGCCGGGGAGAGAAAACTGGATAAGGAAGCCCATGGAGTCCCCTGGAAGAGGTGATATTCAAGGAGGCCACTGACTTGATGACCCCTGGCACTATCAGTTGTCCTTGCAGCTGCCTCTGAGCCAGGCCACTGACAGGGAAATGGGGAAGTGACCCTCATGGGGAGCTAGCCATGGGGGCACAGGAGAAGCATGGAGAAGCCTCCTTCTGGGCTTTCTTCTGGGAAGCCTACATTTCCCAAGCCTGACCACAACTCTCTCCAGCGTCAGGCTGGAACCTCAGGGAGTCCCTGGTGGACACAGACTCTTCTGTCACCCAGGAGGGAGAGATCGAGGGAGATACGGAGGGAGCGGGGATGTGTGCAAGGCACCAAGCAAGTCCAGCACCCTGCTCCCGTGGTTGTGTTGCCCCAGCAACTTCCCGGGGGCAGGGGGCACCTTGATTGTGTAAGTGCCCTTGGCAAAAGAGAGAGGCAAGGATTCTTGCACCCATGTTACAGATGAGAACATTGAAACTTCAGAGGCCAGTCTCACGGGTGACAGTGGCAAAGCAAGACCAGGTCATGTAGCCAGGGCTCAGGAAACGCTAATTCTGGTTGTTAGTCCCTTCTGGGGCACATCTGCCTCATTGGCACCACTCCCAAAGAGTGCTGCCTCATACATCCCTAGACCTAGGACCTGGCTTGGAAATGATGCCCAAGACAACATTTCCCCACCATGGATTTAGGCTGGACAGGTAGAGAGCAGCATGCTTAGGCACAACCTGCCCCTATAGGCTCTCATACCAGACTTCATAGGGTCTGTGTGAACTTGGGTGAGTGACGTAACTTATCTTAGTCTTTGTTTGACCATCTGTAAAATGGAAACAATTGAGGAGAAAAGTGCATTGCAATACTCGGCATTGTAGTCATTCAACAAACATTGCTTCCTTCCACATCCCAGGGGCCTCCCTTTGACCAGTTGTGCCCGTGTCAGTGGTATCTTGAGAGACTGAGTCTAGAGCCAGCCCACATGCAGGATGCCCAACAAGCATTGTAGTACCACATGGCACTGCTACCAACCATAAGGTTGACTTTGGCCTGGTCCATAGTGTCAACCAGGCACAAGGACATTGACCATCAAGACCACCAGGTAACCCAAAGAGTGGAAAATGGGTGAGGGCTCAACAGAGCTGTCTGTTTCGCCCTGTCCCCATCACCTGGCATAAGCTGGAGCCGAGGAGGTCATCACAGAAACCCCATGGGTTAGGGTGGATGTGCAGGAGTCTGAGCACAGGCCTCCCTTGAAATGCAAGTTGTGAAATGCCAACACAATTATGAAAATGCTAACACAGGAATATTTGTTTATGGGAACTAATGGTTTTTAATGAAGGTAATCAACTTAGTTAAATTATTAACTTTGACAATAGATGTGTAAACAGCAACTTAATGAGTTTCTTGATTGCTCTGACCTGCTCAAAAGACATTGCAGTTGTCAGTCTAGCTGCATACACACACATATGGATTCCCCTCCTCTGGCTGAGCAACACCCCTCTCTGCCCACCACAACACACACACACACACACACACACACACACACACACACACACACACACACACATTAGGAGGCCTCCCCCCTGCCCCAGGCATAGAAAGTATCACCCCCATCAGCTCAAACCACCCCAGAGGGCGGGGCTCTTTCTTCACTTGCTGTGTTTTTGTTTCTCTTCTAATCCATTCTATCTCAGGCTGCTGTCCAGGAGGCCAACATTGGGGAAGACCAGACAGGGTACAGAGGTCATGACAAAGAAGAAAGAAGCCTAAGAGGCTGGGCTGCTCTGTCCCAGAGGCTGGCATGTGTGCCCTCATTGAGTTTGACAAGGCCACTCCATATGATTATTCCCATTTCACAGCTTAGTACTGTAGTGGCACAGTGGTCATGACAGTTTACACAATTAATGGTAAAGGCCATGCCAGCCAACAGTCAACTCATGAGTCCTGTGCCACTTTCCCTACTCTCTCTCTCTTTCTCTCTCTCCCTAAGATGTAGTTATTTTTATTTGAAAGACAGAATTCCAGAGAGAAAAGGAGAGATGCAAAGATCTTCCATCCACTGGCTCACTCTCCAAATGACCACAACAGCCAGAATGGGCCCAATCTGAAGCCAGAAGCCAGGAGCTTCTTCTGGATTTTCTACATGAGTGCAAGTGCCCAAGGCCTCAGGCCATCCTCTACTGCTTTCCCATGCCACAAGCAGGGAGCTAGATTGGAACTGGAGCAGCTGAGACATGAACCAGCATCCATATGGTACTGCTGGTACTGCAGGCAGAACTTTAGCTTGTTATGTCATCAAACCAGCCCTGCTGCTGTTCTCTTGTCATAGGAAAGACCTGGAGGGGGAAAGAGGCCCTTGTCCCCTGGACAGGGAGAAGCAAAATCGCCTAGATTTCAGAGGTAGAAGTCTCTTAGAGCAGAATAAGATGTAGTGGGAAGGTCAGGAATGAGGAACCAGACCAGGAGGCCCATCACCTGATTTGTTTGTGAGCCATAATGGAACCAGTGCTCCCTCTCTGGAGATACCCCACCACAGGGGGGGTCCTCTAGGCTTCCACTTAGGAACCTGTGGGAGGAACCCTCTGAGTCAGGGCTGTGGGGGCGGCGTGCCACTCTCAGCGACACCAGTGGCCCCCAGGATCACCGGTTCCCTTCCTTGCTGATTTGCTTCTGAGCCAGTCCCCTGCTAATACATTCAGGAATCTTTGGGCCTCTGCCACCCACATAGGAGGTCAGGGTGGAGTTCCAGGCTCCTAGTTTGAGCCCGACCCAGTCCCAGCTGTTGCAGCCTTTTGGGGAGTGAGCCAGCAGATGGAAGATCTCTTTGTCTCTCTCTCTGCCTCACTTTAGTACTCTGCCTTTCAAATATATGAAAACAAAAGAGTGAGTACCAAGAGGGACCCTCCCCACAACACTGAAACATACACACTCTCACACACACACACACACACCACACATGACATCACACACAGTTGGACAGATGTCTGCCGCAGTGTTGGGAGAGGGGTGCTGGCCTCATGGTCCCATGAACCATACAGTGAGCCCAGACAAGGCCTGGGGTGGGGGCTGAGGTAAACAACAGGCAGACACTCCTGGGAGACAGTTCACCCACACCTGAGATACCATCAGGCAGTTACACCGCAAGTTGTTGGTCCGGGCAGCAGCGGCAGCCACTGCTGGCTCAGCCCTGGGGCTTGCCCGTGGAATACTAGTCAGACAGACAGGGGCTGAGAGAGAGTGCTGAATCACCTGGGGCCAAAGTCGGTCTTCAGGCAAACAGGCCAGCCTGAGAGGATCTCTGGGCGCCCGCTCCAGAGGGTCAGGCCTTGGGAGATGCCACCATAGTCATCCCCACCATGGAGCAGCTTGGCAGAACCTGGTCTTCTGAGGAGCTTCACACTTTCTGCACTCTGACTCTTGAAACTTATCAGGTAGAGAGGCAGAATATTCCCCGATAGGCCACCTGACATTGACAGCCATTACTAAGAGATATATACTAAAGGCCAAGAGGTGAGATGGGGAATGGGTCATGGCATAGGAGGGAACAAAAGGGGCTACTGGCACTTATCCCTAGGGAATAGCAATGACTTCAATCTGGGGACAATTGTGTTGTGTCCCTGTGTCCTGTCAACCCAAGAAGATGAGGTGCCTGCAACTTCAACCTCTGTGTCTCCCCAAGGTGTTCTTCATAAGGAAGAGAGCTATCTCCAGAAAACTTGTCCATGATCTCAAGGTGCCATGACTGGCCATGGGTGGTGATGCAATTTGGTAACTCCAGATTTTCTTCCCAGACTGAACAGCTGTCTTCTCAAGTTTAAACTTGGTGACACACAAAGAAGAACCTGAATGCTTGGCCTTCCCGTGTATGCAACTGTAAGATAGTGGTTGCCATGATGGTGGATGAGTTAGAAACGGGGAATAAAGAGAGGAGCCTGCTTTCTGGCCCCTGGGTGAAACCATAAATGGCTCCACCCTCTGCAGAATTCTCATCACATAGTGTACATTCTTCTGTTAGCACAGCATGGAGTAATTAAATGTGAACCTCCTGCACTAGATAATATGCTGCTCTGGTGTGGGACTGGTATGTGCCTGACTCAGAGTTGGGTGGTCACTATTTGTTGTGGTGATGGACAAATGAACATGTGAATAAGCAGATGGATAGATAAGGGCGGATGAGTGGATGAATCCCACATCCACCAGCATCACTAGTGGCCATCACGTGATTTCCTTTCTTGCACTGGCATTGTACCAGCCTTTTTCTATTTTAGTTCCATGCAATTGCTCCAACAGTTCACACAGGTCTTCTTATCCGGCATGACTTTTAAGACTTCCTTCTGAGAAGTGACCTAGAGGTCACAGTCACTTCCTTATCTTCTAAAACCCCCTCCGTGGTTGTCGTGGCATCAGAGAGTTCCCACAGCTCTACCTACAGAGTCTGAAGCAATGGGAGAATGAAAAAGTTCCCAAAGGAATGGGGGCAGAGCCATGGCTTTTGTTCATCCCCAGCCTGGTGTCCAGGAAGAGAGTGAGGTGAGTCTATCCCCAGGAAGGGGTAGTCCTAGTCCTTGCACCCCCAGAGCCCTTCCTGTCCATCATAGTGCAAAGCCTCTGGTAGTGCACAGAGTCCTAAACTGGAATTGCCCTTACCCTACACTTAACCCAGGTCCAATTCTTGGCCTAACCTCAGTCATATTGGACTGGCAAACACATGGCAATTACCATATGGCACTGGGTAATGGGCACTGGGCCACTCTTTGTATATACCAACTGATTTAAACCTCACAAGAACCCTTTGAAGCAAGGATTCTTATTATTTCCTTTTACAAATGAGGAAAATAAGACAGAGAGGGATTGTATAACTTTTTTAAGGTCAACAGCTAGTTAGTAGAAGTTTGAACCTAGCAGTCCTGCATCCCAAGTCTTCTTTATGAATTACGGATTATTCTGCCAAATGCAACCAGTTCTTTCCCTGAATTTAACCCCATGCAATGTAACTCTAATTCCATACTTTATTCTCTGCATCCCTCAATTAATCTGCTGTACTTTGATCTCACCAGCAATAGAATCTTCAAGAGTTAAATTCCAGTGCCAGAAAATACACAGAATAAAGTAAATATTAGATGGATGGAAAAAGTCAAATCCAGAATGTGAGACATTATACAGGGGAAATGCCCTGGTTTCTTCAACTCTATCAATTGATGTAAAAAAAAATTAAAAGGGGAGAAAGAATTGCTGTGGATTAAGCAGCTTAAGAAGCTGGCACATTGGCTTAACTGGCTAATTCTTCACGTCCAAGCTCAGCATACAATATAGGTGCTGGTTCATGTCCTGACTGTTCCACTTCCCTTCCAGCTTCCCACTTATGGCCTGAGAAGGCAGTAGAGGATGACCCAAAGCCTTGGTACTTGAAGAAGTTTCTGGCTTCTGGCTTTGGATCAGTTCAACTCCAGCCATTGCAGCCACTTCAAGGAGAGAACTGGCAGATCAAAGATCTGTCTGTCTTTCCTTCTGTCTATAAATCTGCCTTTCCAATAAAAATAAACAAATATTTTAAAAGATAAATGTGAAAATCAAAATAACTAAATAAGAATGATGGCTCTTGTTGGAAACCAGCTTGGTATGAATAAAATTGTATCTAAAAGACCGGAGATTGGACACAGTTTTGAGAGTGTGCCTAGTATTAGATGATACCAAGGAATTGGTGTTGCTTTATTTATTTATTTTTAAAGGGTTACTGCATTTCTATTGGAAAGGCAATTTTACAATGAGAAGGAGACAAAGAGAAAAAGATTTTCCATCTACTGCTTTACTCCCCAAGCAACTATACAGCCAGAACTAAGCCAATCTGAAGCCAGGAACCACCTCTGGCTCCCCAACACAGATGCATGGTCCCAAGGCTTTGGGCCATCCTTCACTGCTCTCCCAGGCCAGTAGGGAGCTGGATGAGAAGCGGAGCAGCCCAGACATGAACCAGCACCCATACGTGATCCCTGAGTATGCAATGTAAGGATTTAGCCATTGAGCCACTGTGCCAGGCCCCAAGAGTGTTACTTTATAAGGCATGAAAAAAAAGGCATGGTGGTCCCATAGGGAAGTGTGTTTAGCACTGAAGGATGGGTGATTTTTGCCATTCACAGTAGCCACAGGACACAGATTTACTAAAACACTACACTGATGAATGCTCAATCATTTTTCCCAGGGTAAACACAATCAGTATATAAGGTTAGCTTCATGTATTTCTGCTCAAGGACACACTTTTTTTTAAAGGATATATTAATTTATTTAAAAGGTATTGTTATAAAGAGAGAGAGAGAGAGAGAGAGAGAGAGAGAAAGAGATCTTCTATTTTATAGTTCACTCCCCAAAGCCGGAGTAGGTTCAGGCCAAAGCTGGGAGCCTGGAACCCCGTCTGGGTTTCCCATGTAGGTGCAGGGGCCCAAGAATTTGGATCATGTTTCTCTGTTTTCCCAGGTGCATCAGAAGGGAACTGTATTGGAAGTGGGACAGCTGGAATTCCAACAGGCACTTATATGGGATGCACATTTCCCAGGCAGTGGCTTCACCCGCTGTCTTAATGCCAGTCCTAAAGGATACTGTATTTCATAAATGTTGTTGATTTATTAGCCTTAAATCCACAGGCAGCAACAGTGAGGGAAGCTTTTCTGATTTGCATCTGTTCATGCAGGCCACATTGCTGCCCTCCTGCGTTTAGGAGCACAGGATAGCGCTTGGGGGCGTTTGGCCTAACACCAGCAAAAAGGACAGCAACACTAGAAATGTGGCTCTCCCCAGGCCATGAAAGGACACTTGTTTCAGAGTGAAAGCTGAGACAAGAAGGCAAGACACCACCTTGCTTAACCTATACCGGAGTCTGTATACCCAGAGACTCAAAATTTCATCATTCTGCACATGTCTGTGAATGGCTGAGAAAGCACTGTATGTTGGTTTTGGCATTCCAAGTAAATTTTAAAAGCAGGCAAATTTGCAAATATGGAATCCATGAATAATGAGGATCAACAAGTCTTTAAGAATATAATAGTACCGGTGTCTGGAATTTAAGTTATTTCAGTGGGGAAAAAAGGTTTTTAAAAGGGAGATGGGAGATGGGAAACTAAGGAGATGTCGGAAAATCTTACTAATTGTTCGCTGTGGATAACAGGTCCATGGGATATGGAGTCTGTGAGTCCAGGTCCTCTAAGAAGCAGGCACCAAGGCAGGATTAAAGGTTTTATTTTATTAGGGGAAATGCCTGTGAGAAAGGAAATAGAGAAGGTGCCAGAAAGAGTGAGAGAGCCAGCCCTCATTCTGTAAGTCTGACCCTAAGACAAGGAGGGTGAGGATGGCTGGGCTGCAGGGCAGTGCGGAGAATCCCAGGACAGCTGGGCAGGGCACGGGCCTCCTGCAGCTGGAGTGGCCAGCAGAGGGTCCCACCTGTGTGTCCCTGCCACCCTGGCCCTAGGGAGGTGTGGCCTCTGCACCATCAGGGGAGGAGTCCTCTCCCAGCAGGGCCCAACTCACAGGAGAACAACAGAGGGTACCTCCTAGCCTCTGGGCTGCTATGTGGAGACTTGTTAAACTTCTGTTACTGAAAGTGTTTGAGATATTTCCCAATGAAAACTGAACAGAGAAAGAAACCTAGTGAGAGCCTGCCGAAAAAGCAACTGGAACTGAGCGACCGGAGTAACGGCCGTGGGGACACAGCAGACTGCAGCAGAGCAAGCAGCTGGCACCATCCATCTAGCAAGAACATTGCAAGTCTAACTCAAAGTGACACTATTGCCATGTCACTTCCACTCCCTCGCCTCTGAATCCTCACCTCTGAATCCTCGCTCTTACGTTAAGAGCTTTGGGCAAATGGATGCCTCTCTCTGAGCACCCAGGCCTCCCTGGGACTGCGAGAGTTGTCCAAGGTCACTCACTGGAACAGAGGGCAGCACCACGTAGGCATCAGGTCTCCAGAAGGCGCTGCCCAAATCTCCCTCTCCAAACACTAAGACTCAGCTCCCAGCTGCCCATCTGCCTGTGCCCAATCTCCTTTGGGAAAAACAAGCCTATTTGATAGGCTGATGCGTAGGGTCAAAGTTCAGTGTGGGGCAGGACAGCTGTGCAGGAGATCAGGTTCAACGGTGAGTTTGAGACTAGAGCAAGGTCATCCTGAGGCCAAAATAGAGTAGGGAACCCCAGTCCCTCAGCACAGCATTGGCCACGAAGAGCAGGGACAAGCCTTCCACCTGGCCCAGCCTGCACCACCTCGTCAACCCCCTGTACCCTTAGGCAGGAGGGTGGCCACATCCCCGCCACACCCCTCACAGAGGTGTCCTGCATTTGTCCTTGCAGTCCAATTTGCATCTGGCCCAGCGCTCCTTTTCTCAGGAACATTTTGCAATCTGCAGGCCTAGGCTGAAGCTCATTGACAGTAAGAACCACTTTGGGGACAAGATCTGTCCGATGCCCCACCCATTGCTACAGACTTAATTACAGAGCCCTGGCCACAGCAAGTGGCCACCTTCCACACCCACAAGGGACAGAGAAGGGGGCCGGGGTGCTCCCCAGCAGGTATCAGCAAGAGGAATCAATGGGTGTTTCCCAAGAGCACAGCCTGGGAGTGAGAGCTATCTCTGGGCGAAACTGCCCAGCTGCTACACTCAAGTCTGCCTTTGCTCTCTGCTCCTGCCCCAGTTCCCAGCCTAGCCTGCCCTCCTGTCACCCCAAAATGAGAGATCTGAAGAGGGTATGAGAGGTGGGAGCCCCACAGTGGCAGCCAAGGTAGAGACCAATCTGCCTAGGCGTCTTCTTGGTGTCCTGCAGAATCCAAGTTCAATGTCTGCGGGCTGCCCCAAGGCATCCCAGTGCCCTCTGCCTCCCTCACTCCATCAAGCTGCCTAATGAAAATGAGTGTCCAGGGCACTACAGACCTAGGAGTCCTGACAGTGATTTGGGGGACAGGGGGCAGAAGGGCAGGTCATGGCCACCACCCCATGCCACCTCCTGGCCTGGCCTGGCCCCAGCCCACACCTAACTGCTGGTTCAGAAGAGCCCAACCTGTCTGAACACCCTGGCCCTCATCATTCTTCTGGACCACAGCACCGACTTTCTGCCTCTTCTCCATGGCCCAAGTGACTCCGGGGCGTTTCTGGAACTTGCCCCACATAGCTCTGCCCTAGGACAGCCAAGGACCAAACAGCCTGGGAGAGGCCTACAGGCCGAGCCCAGCCACCCCTTCTCCCTCTATCTAAGGTTTCAGCAGCAGGTGCATGTCTGCATAGGGAGTCACAGTAGGGACCTCAAACATGCAACCCCATTTCAGGAAATCACACCCCTCCAGAATCCCTGTGTGCATGTTAGGAGACCTATACTACCTTAAAAAACTCATTCACTGTTATTGTTATATTTTAGATTTTATAACTATAGCATGTTTTCTCTCTTGTGTTGGAAGTGTCCATCTCATCCTCCTGGTTTTCAATTCTGAAATGCTCATTATTTGACCATTTACCAGGAAAGTCTGTGCCCTGACCTAAATCCTCCACTGAGCATGCAGGTCTCTTTAAGGGGCAGCATTCTTTCCTGCTTCCACCCCCACTCCCCAGCCAAATTCAGCCAGATTCAAGGGTTCACATCCACGCCCTTGACATTTTATATGGTTGGTGCCTCAGGTTTCCCTATCTGTGAAATGAGGATCAGGGTAGAAGAAGACCAACTTAGTACGCCATCATGAGGATGGGTTTAGTGCATATTGGTGAAGCTCTGAGGGCAAAGTCTAAGTCTACATACACCAAATGAAACCTCTCCCAGCCCAGGGCAGCCTGGTGCACACCTCAGAAAGCCCAGCTCCCTCCCCTTTTCTCTTGATTCCTATCAGTGGGTCTCATCTCTGGTGCAGGACTCCTGTTCCCTTCCTGGAATCCCCACCAGCTCCTGGAGGGCAGCAGCATTGTCTGCCTTATTTCCCAGGGGGCCGCAAAGCCGAGTGGGAAATGAAGATGCACACAAAGCCAAGAGAAGTGAGGCTCAGCAACTAGAGCAGGAGAGAGCTGTCACAGCTTAAAAGTGAATGGTACAGTTGTGAAGGCAAATATTTTCAATTCCATTGCTTAGAATTTAAGTTTTGTATATGTTGAAAAAAAAGGAACAGCTCGCTTTGCAAATGCTGCAAATACCAGGATCCCATATGGACACCAGTTTGTGTCCCAGGTGCTCCACTTCCCTTCCAGCTCCCTGCTTGTGATCTGGAAAAGTAGTAGAATATGACCCAAGCATTGGGACCCTGTACCTGTGTGGGAGACCTGGAAGAAGCTCCTGGTTCCTGGCTTCAGATCAGCTTAGCTCCAGCTGTGTAGCCACATGGGGAAGGAACCAGCAGACAGCAGATCTTTCTTTCTGCATCTTCTTCACTCTGTAAATTTGCCTTTCCAATAAAAATAAATAAATCCTTTTCAAAGTAGTAGTAGTAGTAGTAATAAAACCAATGGGCTGGCATGATGGAATATCAAACTAGCCCTCTGCCTGCAGTGATGGCATCCCTATGGGTGCCAATTTGTGTCCTGGCTGCTCCATTTCTGATCCAGCTCATTACTGATATGCTTAGGGAGGCAATGTAAGATAGCTCAAGTCCTGAGGCCCCTGCACCCATGTGGGATACGGAAAAGAAGCTCTGGGCTCCTGGCTTCAGATCAGTCAATCTCCAGTCATTGTGACCATTCAGGGAGTAAATCAGCAGATGCAAGTTTCTCTCTCTTTTTCTTCTCTTTTCTGCCCTCTCACTTGCTGTCTCTTCTTCTTTCTCTATAATGCTGCCTTTCAAATAAAAATAAATAAATCTTTGTTTTAAAAAAATAATTTGAGTCCTGAAGGAAGACTTTATGTTTTTAAATATATTTAAAACCAAACAGGAGCCATAGAAACAATGGCCAATAGAAGGAGAATTAGTATCTTTGACACACAAAGAGTTCTTACAAATCAGTATGAAGAAATCCTAAGGCCAAAACGGACAACAAAAGGCTGAAATGTAAAAAGTAGAAATACAAATGGCTAAGAAACTGGTAATTATTAATCTGCAAATCCAAATGAAAAGAGCAATAAAAGAAGCAATAAAGAGTTTAAAAATAAGAGTGTCTAGGCTTGACAAAAGAACAAGAAAATGAGCGTGGCTGGTGGCAATATGAACTGATATGAACTGATCATTTCCGTGAATTTGGTGATATGAATCAAAAACAGTTTTTAAAAAAGTCTTACCCTTTGACCCAGTACTGTGGCTTCTGGGAATTCAATCCAAGCAAATCATCTGATAGGTGTATAAGGACGTTTTGCATAACATTGTAAAGACAACGAATACAGCTTACACCTCCAATCATAGGGGATTGGCTTCATAAATTATGATCCACCCTCATGACAATGAATTATGCAATGATTTAAAATGCTGTTTATAGGGAGTGCTACGCTGCATGAAATACAAAATCATCCTGTTCAATTGCAAGAACAGTTTTGTAGGTGCTTGGAAAGAACAGAAGGAAATGCCAGTGACCTGCCTCCTTCCTGGACAGGGCTGGGAGCTGAGCCTCCATGCTGCATGTCTGAGACAGGTCATGTACATCTCTACTCGCCGGTGCGCCTGGATCCAGTGTACTCTGTGCTTCGTGCTAGACAATGTCCTCATTTGTGAATGTGAGTGTGGAAGCGCCTCACATTCCCAAGGAGCAGGATATCCTCTGAGATGTCTTACGCACAAGTACTTCTGTTTCAGCAAGTAGTCTGCCTACCTTGATCCTAAAGGTATCAGTAACTGAGGCCCCCATAAAAAAAAGTGCCCAGAGCATTCAGTCCCCAACTGGCCCTTGTCAAGGGCACTGACCCAGTGCTTGCTGGGAGACAGGAAAACCTCAGGGGATCATAACTAGAGTAGCTTGGAACCTGCCAGGCCTGAATGCAGGTGGATTTAGAAATCTCTATGGACTTGCTGGAGGCTGCAATGGCTTTTCGTGGCCCTGGAAAGTCAAACTCCGTGGGCCAAGGACTGACTCTTGATTAACCCTGACCTTGTCTAAGAACTGCCCACATGTGTGCCGCTCAGATGGCTGAGCTGCTTTGAACCCTCCCAGCCTGATGCAGCCTTTGGCACTCGTCCTTCTGATCCTTGCTCTTCTACCCCAGGAAGGGGCTGTGCACTGTGGTGATTTTCCACTAAGGAGTGTCTATGATTGCCATCTCGCCAGAGCCAAGCTAGCCCCACCTACTGTCCTGGTTGGTGATAAAGTGGGCCCCACCTGCTGCCCCCACCCCAGAACAGGTGGCATCAGGCTGCAGGGGGTGTGTCAGGATCCTATCTGGAGCACCCAGCCCAGAATGAGGGGTGTGGGATTCCCCAAACATCCCAGCACCTCTTCTAGCACCATCTGCTTGGGAACTGAACCCTGATATCCTGCATCTTGCCTGTCTCCTGCTCTTAGAGCCCAGCCTCTTCCAACCAGGTCAATCTGTCCATCCCTCTACCTCCAAGTTTGGCTGACATTCAACCAATGCATGCTTGTTAAGCACCCACTTGGTCTCCTGGGAGCTAGGTACAGTGGCCTTGCCAACAGCCATGCTGCAAGATGAGTAAGGGTGACTGAACCAGTTAGTGGGGAAATCCCACAAAACCCAGATGTGGCTTGTAAACCCTCCTGAGGTGGGAGGTAGGCGGAAGGCATGGGAGTCTGCAGGTGTTTGGAGAGAGTCCTCACATTCCATCAGCAGCAACTGCTGCATCTGCTGCTAGCCATTGAGCGCTGATGCTGTACTTGCCTCCTGGAAGCTTACAGTCTAAGCAAAGAAAGGTGTTACTTAAAGAAGCACAAACAGCACCTTCAACCAAAGCATCATTGCATCCTAGGAGACACTCTGACAGTGTCTGCTCTGCAACACGCAGGGAGGGAACCTGCTTCTGCCCCCACCACAGCACTGGGTCAGTGACACCCCAGGTCCTCCAAAGCTCTGAGATCAGCATGAGCCTGGAGCAAGGGTCCCCCTGGGGACAGGGTGTGCACCAGACTCCCACCACAGCACAAGCCCCTTCACAGCAGCAGCTAACACAGTGAACAATGGCATGCATGTTCCAGTGAGCCATCTTTGAGCCCCTAAAGCCCAGAGCTGGACCTGTCCTGCATTCCCCAACTAAGAGCAGGGACAGTTTCTGGGGAAAACCCTGTCTGCATGAGAACTGAGGGTTTGCAGAGCGTGGAGCCAAGCAGGGGACATCTCTGGCACAGGAATGGCAAGAGGATAAGCATCTAGCACAAATCAGGAAAACAAGTGACCTAACTGGTATGGAGGGGACCAGGGGAAGATGAAATTGGTGAGGAAACAGCTAAGTCAGCCCTTGGGGGCCAAAATCTGCCCCTTATTCTTAACTCAGGACAATGAGGAGCCATTGAAAGATTTGAAGCAGAGGATGACATAACGACCTTGATGTGTTCATGTCCCCCTGGATATGTAGTCAGCCAGAAGCTGACAGAGTGGGAAGTAGGGGGCAGGACACAAGCTAGACAGGGCACTATCAAGGGGTCTGAGAGATAGGCACCCCATTTTCCCCTTGAGCAGTTCAACCTCTATACCTCTTATACGAGGAATCTGCTCTGGGGCTAGGCTAGCTGTGGAGCCTCCAAGGCCACCTGAGCTGGGCTTCCCCCCTTGAACACCCTTAGAATGTAGAGGGTTTGGGAATTGAATGACACCCTTATTTTCACTAACCACTAACCATTTCCCTTGAATTACCCATGCCTGCAACACACTACCACAATGCAGAGAGATCAGACCTCTTCATGTCACTTCATCTAGAATGATATCTTGAAACATCAGAAATGCTTATCAGCAGAAATCACAGTAATTATGAGACCTGCAGCCAGCTCTTGTGGCTGGAAGCACAAAGAAGCATCCTGTGATGTTCACCCAGCCTTGGAGCTGTATCTTTCCCACCCCAAAGCCTTCATTGTCCCTCCAAGTGGCCACTGCCCACCAGCCACTTCCATCAGGGAAGAACAGGGAAGCTGGTCACTCCAGAAACTCTAGGAGCCTGGGGATTCCTGGAAACTGTTAGGATCATTCTGTTTTGGAGCTGGTGTTGTGGCACAGTAGGTGAAGCGATGTCATATGACGCCAGCAGCCCACATGAACACTGATTCTAGTCCCAGCTGCTCTACTTCCAATCCAGTTCCCTGCTAATGCATCTGGAAAAGCAGAGGAAGATGGCCCACATGGGAGACCCAGATGGAATTCTAGGCCCCTGTCTTTGATCTGGGTACCCTTGGTCATTATGGACATTTGGGGAGTGAACCAGCAGATGGAAGACTTCTCTGTCTTATGTCTCCTCTTTCATTGTCAGTTTGCCTTTCAAGTAAATAAAATAAATCTTTTAAAAATATTATTCTGTTAGTTTTTATTGAAACTAAATTTTATTGAGATTTATTGAACAGAATAGAAATGAAGAAAAGGAGAGTTTCAAATAAAATAAATCCACATACTTTTAAATGTTCAGAATAAGGAGGCAACCACCGGTAATAAATGTAATATATTTTGCTTTGCTAAAACTCATTTTTATAATGTCCCCATTTGTTGGTGATCATTTTTAGCCATACGCTCCAACCTATACACATGCAGTTACCAAGGCTCATTTACAATATGTTAAAGCTTTCTTATATGTAAAGCTATATTCACAAATTAAAGTTATTTTATTCTAGTTCATGGTTCCCTGCTTCTTACTTCTAAGAGACTTATTTCTTAGAGAGACATCGAAGACATTAAACTTTATGTCGCACAACAATCACTCTTCCCCAGTCAGCAGTGCCACGGACATAGGGCTTTGTTAGTTGGCAACATTTCAGATGATTGCTGCCTTGACTCGATGCCAGGCGAGAGGTGTGGCAGGAGATTGTGCCAGCAGTGTGTGCATGCTCACGGCAGGCACATGCAATTGAGCTAGGTTAGTGCTGTCTAGAGAGGGGGCGCTGTGTGTTTCAGTGCAATGGAACCAACTGCCATTTTCTTAGTGATGGGTGGGGTCGGGCGTGGAGGCATGGGAGAGGTAGTATCCTATTTCCAGCTGGAATCTTCCATTCTCTCCACAGACTGGTTACCTAGCAGCCATCAGATTGGCTTTCCCTGAATTAGGACCTTTCTGCTAATGGAAACTGGCATGATCTCCCCTCTAAACTGGCCCCAGGCAGCTCAGTACCCACCAGGAGGCTCAGTGTGAAGAAGGCAGGTTTGATCTAGTTGTTGGAGTCTGGGAAAAATGTGAGGACAGATGACTGTGAAGGCCTCAAGTGCACGTACCTCCTATGGGCAGGGTAGCCTACTCTCTCCTCTCAGACCACCTCTTTTCTACTGCCCCTTCCCCTGGGGAAGAAAGTCTTGGATGATGGCATTGGCAGTGATGGGTGCAGTGACACTGCTCCCCAGAAAACCTATGGCAAGGACTGGTGCCCCAATTAGAACATGTGAGTCACCTTGGCTGGCTTCCAGGCGCTTCGGCCTCCAGGCAGGGACTCCGTGCAGGAATGACGCCTGCACAGCCCACCTGCCTGTGGGGGCAGCCCTGCTCCTGAGCACTCACCTTCCTTGGGTAAACCTCTGGGCTCCCTGGCATTCCCCCAACTTCCATCTGCTGAGCAGACATCCTGGGAGCACCCTAGGCAACAAGACATGACCCAGGATGTCCTCCAAATTCATTCTGAAGTATAGGCTGAAGCAGGGGAGGGCAGCTGGCCAGGGCTGGGGGCCAGAAGATGTTCCTTGGAAGGTTGCCCAGGAGAAGAAACAGCAGCTTGTCTCTGGGACATATTTCAGATCTTCAGGTACTTCTGCAAACCCTATTCCCCTGCCATCTACATACCCTGAGTTCTGAGCCTCACACCTTGCTTCTCTCATACTCCTTGGAATGCTTCCAAGGAGCTGAAGCCGAGGTCCAGCCACCTGAGATTCCTCCAGCATCTGTTGCCATCATCCACAAAACACATCCCCCCGTCCCCTGTCTCCCCTCCTGCCTTTGCCCAGGTGGCCAGAGGAATGGAATCCCCTCCAAGGTCACAGCTGCCTTCCCTCAAGCACAAAATGGAAGCACAAAGCACTGGGAAATGGCAGTAGGGCATGAGGACAGTGCTGGCCACAGAGCTGGCATCATACAAGCCTGAGATTGCATCCCAAACCCTCAGTCTTCCCTTCTGCAGAACAGGACTGTTGGAAAGTGGTGTGTAAATTGCACCGCCCACGGGAAGATGGCTCCCGAGTAATTGCTCAGAGGATGGGTGGACTGACAAGTGAGTGGACTCCAGGACAAGGTGGGGATTTGGGGCAGGTGTGGGTGGCTGCCTGCTTCACCTGTGCCCAGGACCTGCCCTGGGCAGGAGCTTCTATTCCTTCTCACAGAATCCCAGGATTTGCCAATATCAGCAGCTCTCACCTGGAAAGAAAGTGACTCAGGCTCCAGGAGAGCAGGAATGAATCAGGAAGGCAGGGACAAAGTGTAGGGCTCCCACCCAGGGACCCGGGACTCTCCCAGCAGGAAGCACAGGAACCTGCCCCAGCCATAAGAGACCAACCCCGTCAGAACGTGCCCCTGGCCAGCTGGCCAGCTGGTAAAGCCCAGCAGGCATTCCCACCTCACTGGCACATCCCAGACCGGTCAGGGCACTTCCCCAGTGTTGTGTTGTAAATGCTCCCTGAGCCCCAAGCCAGGAGCAGGGTTCTGGTTGGAGGAATTTGTCCTCCACAGTGGACTTTGTAGGCCTTCCTTCCTTGGCTGTGGTGGAAGCAGGTGCTGGTGAAAAGACCACCTGGGGCTCCAGGTCAAGCCTGCCCTTTCCCGGCTGTGTGGCCAGACCTTCTAGTCTTTTCCATGGCAGTTGGGATCCTGGAGCTGAGCTGTCAGCCAGGATCTGCAGACCACACATCCCCATAGGCAGCTATAACAGGAGCTCGGAGGATCACACAAAGCCTGCAAGGACCTCCTCCACCCCACACCCTGGGGAGAGGGTCCCCAGGCCTTCTAGGAGCTCAGGTCATACACTTTCCCACTCCCTGCATGCTCTCCAACCCAGCAGCAAATTCTCTGGCACTGCCTCCAAGATGTTTCTGTATCTCCATGTCTCTCCCCAGCTTCTCCTCCCTGACTGACCAGCACGCCCACCCCCAGACTACCAAAAGAACCTCCCCATGGGTCCCTGGGCCCAGTGGTAACTTGGTGCCTAAAGCTCTGCCGAAGCTGCCTTGAGCCAGGGTGGGAGCCAAACCACAATGGGGCAGTAACCCTTATTACAGTACAACCAGCTCAGTTTTAGAGAAAATCCCAAAAGCCTGACAATGACCTACACCCTATGCTGTCTGTCCTCCCCTCTGCTCCAGCCCTACTCACCCCTGCTGTGTTTGGCCAGGCCAGGCTAACTGCTTCTCCCAGATAGACACTTGGTCCCTCCATCCCTTTCCTTGGCCGCCCCAAATGAACCGCAACACCCTCCCCCACATCATACACCAACACACGGCATCCCCGATCGACTTAACTCTGCTTTGCTTCCTGTGGCTTCTACACATCCTCTAAATGACTATCTCTCCTTCACGGCAGGATCCTGATGATCTAGCACGGAGTCTGCGCTCAGCTAATGCTCGAGGAATGAAGGGATAGAGAGTCTGCAGGGTGTCAGGAACAGGAAGACTTGGACAACCTGCCATTTCCTCACTGCAGAACCTAACTGCTTAGGGTCTCCATTTCTTGGTTCACTGAGGCCAATGGTGGCATCCGCTTTGTGGGGATCGCTGTGTAGGATGCGAGGCACTCAGCCCAGGTGAAAGTGTCATCTCCAGGAGACATAGACGCGGATCATCCCCCTGCACCTGGCATCTGGGAGATCCTGGAGCGATGGTTGAAAGTGACAGAAACAGACAGGTGCCTCTGTCTCCCACAGGGCAGTGCCTGAGTTCATGGCCTCCTTCAACCAAGTGACCTTTGCACAGCCCCAGAAAACTATGCTCTGGTTTCCTCTGTCTCTGCACAGAGGTCAAGCCCGGGGCATACCCTGGGGCACCTGCACTTGCTCTTCTCTCTCCTCAACAGTTATCTGTGGACAAGGACCTTCTCCCGCCCACAGGAAGTGTGCCCCCAGCTTATGGCTCGCTTTGGCACCTGTTCTGTGTCCTTAATAAGGCCACACTCAAGAGAAAGCATCAAGTGGTCAGGCGTAGTGATTCAAGGGGACTTGGTTGGTTTAACTCACTGAAAAGAGCAGAAAAGCAGCCAAGTCCTGCTGAAAGCTGTTTGGGTACAGATTCAGGTCATGAGTGCTGGGGAAAGTTGCATGGCGGGTTAGCAGTCAAATCCCAGCTCACCCCCAGGGTTTGGGGCAGAGAGCAGGCTCAGCCCTGGATCCTCAGCATCCAGGGATCATGGGGAGGGCACCCACAGCAGAGGCACAGCTCTGGCTTTGGTGACAATCTTACAGAGCCAGGCCCTAGCCAACAGATGTCAGCTCAGCACGGAATGCCTCCTAGCGGGAGGTGGACTGGGTCAGGCAACCAGGGAAGGATGGGTGCGTGCGGAGAGGAAGGTGCAGGGCGTGGAGGCTGAGCCCCACCCTGCAGGCGCAGAGACCTGAAGAAGATATCTGGCACCTTTCCAAGGAGAACAGCCTGATGCTCCCCACAGCATCCCTGATAGGTGGGCTTCCATGACCCTGGACTTCTGCCAAGCATGGCTGAGGGCTAGACACACTGTCCTCGGGACTTGCCCAGGCACTGTCCCCTTAAGTCTTGCCTTTCTGTGAGGTACATGATGCCCCAGGACCCATTTAGCAGAGGAGAAAATGGAGCTCAAAGAGGTTAGGAGAGAGTCAAACAGGAAGCCAAGGCATGAATCCATGCTTGCTCAACCCCAGCATGCCAACGGCTCTCATGTGCCCTGAAGACCCTTCCAGGTGGCAGAGACACAGGGAAGCCCACTCCAGTCTATTCTTAGGACACTTTCCCCACTGGGAAGCTCTGGAGTTGCTCTGAGGAGGCTCCCAGGCTAAGGGTTATGGGTGGGGTGTGGATTGGCCCCTTCTGTTAGTGAGCTACAGTAAGAAGGGCACAGGATGGGTGCTGCTTGGGGAGCAACACAGGGACACTGACCCAAGGACTGAAGCCAGCAGAATCTATCGGCCTCATCTCTAAGGCCATGTCCCTCTCCATGTGGCCCACTCTGCAGGGGAAGTCAGGGTGCAGTTGAGGCAGAGGCTGGTCTCAACGTGTGAGCATTGGGCTGCAGAAAGGGAAGTCCACCGGAAGTCAGCTGAGTGACCCCTGGAGCCCTGTGGGTCACCTACCAGGGAACGGGTGAGAGGCACGGCCGGGAAGGCCCCAGGGGTAGGCAGGGGCCTGCACCCAGCCCTGTAGCTTCCGCACCCCTCATTCCTCCCAGCTGAGGTCATTCCCTGGGCCCAGCCACCCCAGGCCTGGGAGAGGATGCGGGCATTCCAAGGAGGCTCCCTGAGAGTGTCCATGAGTCATGATGCCAGGACTGCAGCTACAGGGCCCAGCAGAGCATGGGGTGTCCCCGGCACGTGCTTCCAGCTCCAGAGCCTCACCCATCAACAGCAAGGAACCAGCAAGCAGTTAAACCACGCTAAATCTCAGCTTCATGCCAGCCATGGTTCTAAGGCTTTAGATACACTATTCCTATTCACCCATTTTATAGAAGAGAAAACTGAGATACATAGTGGCTCAACATACAACTCTTACACCTAAATCCAAGCCCAATTTGAAGCCCAGGAGAAGGGCCTCTTTCTTGACCATTATCTAAGAGTTAGGCTGGGATAAGCCTCACTAACAGCCCACCCATGCAGGCTTGGCATTGCCAAAGGCATGCCCACTTGCCCATCTCCTCCTCCTTCCTGGAAGGAACTTAGAGCCAGAGATCCAAATTCCTGGAGAGGAGAGCTTGGGCTGCTCTTCATAGTAGGGTGGGCTACGAGAGCCAACATTCCTTCTGCTTTCCTTGGTCCCTGGCATCCCCTGTCATCTGCCTGGGCTTCTTCGCTATTGGACTTCAGGTGGTGATTTACCTGGAAGCCGCAGGGAACAATAAAACACACTGGACAGTGCGGTAAGAAATGTCACAGTTTGGGATTGGGGATGCCTTGGTAACTGCATATCTGGTTATCAGTGATCATGAACACAGGCCGAAATACAGGATGGTCTGGACGTGGTCTCTGGGGTAGAAACAGGGATAGGTAGACAGTCCTGGGGACATGGCACTGGGTCAGGAATCTGCCCGTTCCAGGCACTTTCACGGTTGCTTTCAACGGAGTCGCACAAGGAAAGAGGTGCCCAAAGCTGAAAGTATCAACCTGTTTCACGGATGAGCAAACAGAAGCCGCTATGGGCCAAGTGAAGCGTTGGTGGCTCCCTGAAGACATGTGCTCCACTCCCTTCTCTACTGTAAGTTCATCATCCCGGGGATGTACTCTACCAGCAGAAGTCAGAAACTCTCGACCCTTCCTCTGCACTTAACCTGAAATGAAATCTACAGGTAATGAGCCTTAAGGAAAAAACATCCCACCACACCTCAATATGAAGGAGGAACACAAGAACCACATCTAATGAGGCAGATGCATTTTCAGATAGACAGTCAAGTGGAGCCATGCCAAAGGCTGCACTGCTATGGTGGCAGGGTCACCCTGCCTGCTAGTAGCTCAAGCCCCAGGAGCTCCACTGTCGAGGTATCATCACTGTCAGAAGCTCCAGGGAAAACCACAGGAGGATTTTCCCTCAATTTACCTGGTCAGTCTCAGGTGAGAACTCATCTAGAAAACCAAGTCAGGCTTGGATAATAAAAAGCAGGTTTTCCATCTCTGTGAGTGACTGGCCTGATGTTAGACATCACAGAGGAGACAAAGCATTTCATGCCCTATAGGATACTCAAACTCCCTCCTCCTAGCCACCTCCAGGAGCCCGTCCCCTACCATCACCAGGACACCTGTAGCACACCCAAGGATTTCTCTCTGACAGCCCACGGGGTAAGCGGAAAACACAATCTCCTACCTCTGGCTTGACCGGGTGTGAGAGCTTTGGCTGATAGAGTCTGAGCAGAGCAGAAAATGGCCTCATAGTTGAGGCCAGGGAACTGCCTCTCTGCCCCCAAGATGGCATAAGTTTTGTCTTCACTGTAAGGAAGACATTGCCCACGTACGGCTGTCTTGGGCACAAGAAGGATGGAGGGCCATGCCCTTGGAGAACAAGGGTTGCTGGCACTCTTATTGAGCAAGGCAAGAAGCCTCTAGCTGCCTGCATTGGGGCAAGCACTTATCCACACCTCTCAGTCCCTCTGGAAATGGGAGCCCAGGTCCCTAACGTCTGAGGGCTGGGAGACAGAGGCCACCAGGTAAGGTCCCTGCTCATGGGAACTTCCCAGATGTGAAGTTCTGCTATATCTCTGAGGGCAGAGACCCCCACCCCTGACGCCCAGTCCCTGGGACTGGTCCAGGAGCTCCAGGGAACAGGGGACTGCCTCCTCCCGAGAGCTCCTCTTCTGACTCAGGAGACACCGGGATTAGCAACTGCATTCCTCACCAGTGTCATCCTTTATGCAGCTAAGTGCTTTACAGGCACCAATTAGCTGCCAAGCGCCCCACCCCAAAGTGTCTGCCCATCAACTGTGGGGGTCAACCGACTACACCTCATCTACAGTGGCCATGGAAGACCTTCCTGGGGAGGCGCCTTACCCTCCACGAGTGGGCCACTGTGGGCTGCATGACAGCATGTGGCAAAGACCCTGGAGTAGGGTCAGCTGTTCAGGCCTTGCAGACCTGAGTGCACCGTCTAAGTTCTATCCCAGGCACAGGAGGTATGGCTGAAGGGCTTAGGCACAGGCTGACAGTGTGCTTCATCTGTGAAGATCTCCCACCACACTGTGGCCATGAGTTTGGCCCTGAGTGGAAGCCGAATCACACAATTGCCTTTGTGGACACGGGACTTTCCCTGCCCAATGTTGGGGAAGAGGTCCCCTGGAACGGCTTCCTGATACATCATGTGCAATTCACCGCTTCCAAGCTCAGAAGCCTACCTTGGCTCCCAAGTGCCAGGTAGCTCAAGTCCAGGTCCACTGTTTGCATTCAGATGGCCCCCTTTTTTTCACAAGCACCAGCACCGAGGACCCAGCAGCCCAGCCTCCTGAGTCCTGGATAGTCCAACCTCCACATCTGCCACACCATTGCCCGTTAGTTCTCCAGCCATCAGGAAGGCCACCCCACTCCCAGAGGCATCCACTTTCTGCAAACTCCACCCATCTCTCAACAGCTGGCTCTCTTCTCACAGGCTCCCCCTCAACGCTGAATGACTCCTTAGACCTTAACACAGCAGGGGAGATTGGGCTACACATCCCCTTGATCTCCAGCCATCACTTTGGCTGGTATCTTTCATCTGACCTTGTCATTCATCTTGTCAGCATTTGCATTCTAGTTTCCCTTTCCAACCTCAACACGCATGTGTATGCATACACACAAAGACCTGTCTTCTCACACCTACCTCGTAGAAGCTCAAAGAATGTTCTGTGGTTTATAAATTGCCTTAGCTCCCAAGAGCGACTCAATGATAAAATGTCTCATTTGGGGTAATGGAGTAGAGGGGATTGGAGGAAAGGGTCCCCATCTCACATGATTGTTGTCACCAACAGGGATCTGTTGCATGTCTCCAACATGAAGTAATTGGCTGGTAAGGAGATGTGATGGTGGAGACATCTTTGCAAATAAGAGATGCAAACCAAAAAAGAGAAGCAGCCAGACAGGATAGAGGTGGGGCAGAGATATGGTGAGGGAGTGGGATACTGATGGAGACAGGAAGAGACAAAGAGGGACAGGAGCAAGGGAGGCAGGCAAGGACTCAGCTAGGTGAGCAGAAGACAGGCAAAAAAGCTGAGGGAGGCAGGAGGACACATGTGGAGCAGGCTCCTCCCTCCCAGGCTGCCTCAGTGCCAAGCTGGGCTTTCATCCTCCAAGCCGCTCCTGAAACTCCTGCACGTCGGAACATGAAGGACAGCAGGAAAACAACCAAACCGGAAGGCAGCCGAGGACCAGCTGCTGGGGAAGCATTTGTCCAGAAAGATGACAGTTGAGATGCTCCCCTGGCCCATTGCTACCCTCCATTGGTCACATGTACGCATGCTGACCTAGCCATGGGGTGGCTTCCTGCAGCCAGCTGGCCAAGCAGGACTGGATGAGAAGTCCTTCTCCAAAGCTTGACTCAGGTGCCTGCTGGGAACAGGGAAAGGGTGTGGCCCAACTGAGACCATAGCAGCTGGGGGGAATCAGGAACGAAAGGAAAGCTGGGATTAAAGTTTCAGTAACCTGCCTCGAAAGTGCCCAGGCATTGTGTGGGCCAGCATTTCTGGATGCTGAGTCAGGCACACATCCTAGCTTGGATGAGGAGAGCAAAATCAATGGCCACTGGGATGAGGGAGGCTTGTGGGGGACCATGATTTACTTATCCCCTCCTCCTACCATGCTACCCTCTCCTCATTGCCTAGCCAGGCATCCAGCACCTGAGGGCTCAGACGCAACCTATTAAGAATGGAATGAGGACATTCATTGGGACTTAGGGAAGGCTAATCCTGAGTAGGTCAGGGAAGGAGCCCAGTGTGCATGGTGTGGGAAGATTGGGAAAAGACACTATGAAAGCTAAAGGGCTTTGGAGACTAGCTGGCCAACCTATGCTATTCATTCCTGTACTTGAGCAACATTTATTGACCCAGAAATGAAGTGCAATCCAATCAGAAATCAAACAAACCCTAGCCCTGATCGCAGACTGAACCTAAACTGGCCTCAGACTGAACCTTAACCTTGGCCATAGACTCACTGCTAAACCTGTCTTTAGACCCACCCCTAATCTCAACTACTCCAGCCAAGGTGAACCTAATCTTGGCTACTGGCCATCTTAAAGCAGTGTGTTTCTTCCTCCAAAGGTACAACAAAAGACCATGTAGATGCTTTTGGAAAGCCCCACAGCCATGGCCACAATGCACACAAGCTGACAGACTTGGTAGAATGGGAACATTTTACCTGGACACAGGAAATGCTGGCGAAGCCATAGAAAGCCCTTGCTTTCTTCAGCACAGCCGTAAGGCCCCACCACCCTTCTGCCTGCCTGCCAGGCAAGTCTGCTCACCCTTGCCACACTCCAGCCTCCTTCCCTTCTCAGGGCCTTTCCAGACTCTCGGCTTCAGCGCCCAGGGCTGAGCAGTCAAGCCAAGCTTTTCCTCCTTCCCTAGCCAAACTCAATCAGAGCTTCTGTCTGCCCTCTGAACTCCTGCAGCAATGTGAGTTAACAATCCCTTTGGCCACTACCCCATGAACATTCCATTATCTTAAACTGTTATTTTCATTTACAGAATGACTGCATGTACAATATACACTCAAATTACCTCCTTAAGCAGATGGTGGTTTTTCCCACTGTCATAAGTCATGCTGCAATAGACATCCTTACAATGTATCTTCATGTCCTTGTATACGCTGACAGCATTCCTTCAACATGAAAATACTCTAAATATAGTAAAAAAAAAAAAAATCAAAAACTCATGATGTTAACCAGCAGCGCCCACCTCCCTTGCCCTGCCCCTCCAGACCCTGACAAGTTCTGGAATGACTTTCTTGGTGCTTTACAGCATGTATCTTATTTATATTCTGCTTTCTGGAGTCATTAGATTTAAACAGCTTCTATTGACTTCCTACTAAGGAAGGCACAAGGGAGTGTTCCTATCCTGCTATGCATACCTTTCTCCTCTGTCTTGTATTCTCATTGAGTTGAATCACAACAGTTTCCAGGCTGAGCCAGGTAGGATACCTTTCCTGGATATCCTTTCCTGGATAACTTTTACTTCTTTCTGAAGTCAGCAATTGCCTTGTTTTTTTTAATTACCCAAGTTCCACAATACTTACTGATAGTTCTTCCCAATTCCCAATATTATCATGGTGATATAAAAGCAAAGAAATAAATCCAAAATTCAACTTTAAAAAAAAAAAAGGCAGAAACATGGAGATAAAAGAAAACATGGGTTTCAATCATCAATAACAACCACAGAGTGACACAGACTAAATGCACTTTATGTATGAGGGACAGGGTCAGATGAGACGGCCTCAGTCTGTGTGCTATTGTAAAATGACACATGTAAGTGAAGACAGAGAATCGTTAAGAGGGAAAGAATGAGTGAAAATATCATAACCAAATACTTTGGAAGAAAAGACAGCTGGAAAGCCACATCAATGCAAGAGACAACAAGCCCAAAGATGTCAGGAGCACTATTAAGAATGAAAAGTCACTACAGAATGACAAAATGCTTCATGTGCTGGGAAGATACAGTAAGTACAAACTTGTCTACAGCTATTAGATGATAGATTCCAGGGGAAATAGACAAGTCCACTTTCCTAGTCAACAATTTTCAACACAACCTACTTAACGACTTATGCCCAGAAGAAAATAGAAGTTAATAAAGATGAAAAAGATTTGAACAACACACAGAAGAAGCCTGGTTTAGCATTCATTTCCAGAGCTCAGCACTCGACAATCAGAAAATTCAAACATTTCTTCAACATATGTGAATGATTTACAAAAACTGACTCCATACCAGAACACAGAGTAAGCCGTAACACAATTCAAAGGAGTTCTACCGTTTCAAGCTGCAGTCTGTAATCATAACATGGTTAGAATTCAGTAGGGAAAAAAAAGATTATTATAGAAACACATTTCTAAATAATGGTTCAAAAAAAGAAATCATACTAGAAACTTGAAAATGACGAGAGCAGAATTCAGCTTCTACCCAACATAAAGGAACAATCACAAGATTTATCTTTGCACAATTTAAAAACCAGAGAAACAGATAAAACAATGCTCTTCAGACATTGGACAGTAAGTAGCCCAAGAGTTTAATAACCTAGAGGAGGAAAACAAATAAAATGAGTGCTACTGTTTTACCAGCTTGCCGGCTTCTGGTCTGAAGCTTTATAAGACAGAAGGGTTGGGCCAGGCATTTGGTGCAGCGGTTAAGTTGTGCTGGGAACACCTATATCCTGTGTCAGGGTGCCTGCTAGGAGTCTCGGCTCCTCCCTTCCCATCCTGCTTCCTGCCAGCGCACACCTTAGGGGCAGGTGATGATGGGTCAAGGATTTGGGTCCCTGCCACTCACATGGGAGACCTGAACGGAACTCCAGGCTCCTGGCTGCTGTGAGCAGAGGGTGAATCAGCAAATCTCTTTCTTTCTCTCTTTCTGCTTTTCAATAAAATGAAAATAAGCCTAAATTCTAGTTTGTTAAAAGATGGCAACAAAGGAGAAATTACACTAAATGAACAACAGCAACAACAAAAATCCATTGGCTTAGAATTTTTAAACCAGACAAAATAGTTCTTTTTCAAAATTCAAAGTAAAGAAGGTTTTTAGATCAAAGTCGAGAGACTTCATGGCCAGCAGATCTATGCTATAAGAAAATAAAGGAAGATTATAAGACACATAGACATGGTATCAAGGGCCCAGAGCAATAGCCTAGTGGCTAGATCCTTGTCCTACATATCCCAGGATCCCATATGCGTGCTGATTCGCATCCAAGTTGCCCCACTTCCCTTCCAGCTCCTTGCTTGTGGCCTGGGAAGGCAGTAGAGGATGGCCCAGAGCTTTGGGACCCTGCACCTGCGTGGGAAACTCAGAGGAAGCTCCTGGATGCTGACTTCAGAGAAGCTCAGCGCTGGACAGTTGCAGCCAGTTTGGGAGTGAGCCAAAACAAAGGATCTTTCTCTCTGTATCTCTTTTATCTGTTTATTTGCCTTTTCCATAAAAATAAATACATCTTTAAGAAAAATAGTATCTAGTAAGAAAATGGCATTTTGGATCAGCTGGTTAAGATGTCACCTATAACAATGGCATTCCATATAAATAACTGCCTCCCAAACAAATAAATGCTTTTTTAAAATGCAAATTAAACCTAAAATAGAATGTAAAGAAAACAGTAAAGAGCAGAAATCAGTTTTAAAAAGAAAACAAAAAATTGGCCACTGGCATGTACCAGTTCCAGGGGAAGGCAGCAAGGGGCCTGAGGATACAGGCTTGGGTTGGGGGAGTGCTAGGGGCATAACACTGGTGGGCATGTGGGGACCTGGGAGCTCATCTCTAGGCAGGTGGTGCAAACCTGGGGATTTCCTCCTGTGCTTGGTCCCGGGCGAGGTGAGGAGAGCAGACGGGAGCACCAGGTCAGCACACTGCTCTGGTGTGCTGGTGGACCAGGGCTGGAGACTTCAGTGGGCCTGGATCTTGGATGTGTAGAGGGGTAAGGCACCAGGCCAGCACATGTGCCAGGAGCTTACAATCCTGGTGGGTGGCAGAACACCTGACCAGCACACTACCCACTGGGCTTCTGAAGGCTGGGCTGGGCACCAGGATTGTGGATTGATTAGGGAAAGGAGCAAGGGGATATGAGGTAGGGAGACCATCCTGGGAGTATCTTGCAGGTAAGGAACAACTCTTGAGGGACTCCCAACAACAAGACCACTGTACTTTCAGGTAAGTGACGGGACTGAGACCTAGTGATTTGGAGGAAAGAGGCAGAAGACCTTTATGGGTCAGACCAACACCCTAGCCCACATGGGAGACCTGCGCTGGGCTTGTTAGCATGGAACATTGCTGATCACCACACACCAGCCCACACATAGGACTGGGGGCCTGCCTGGCAAGCCATATCCCAGCACCTGTCAGTGAGTGTCAGATCAGGGGATAGGTCCTATTAGGCTGGACCATGACACTAACCAGCATGCAAGAGAACCATGTCCAGGCATAGGCTCTGTGGGGAATATATGGGCCCAACCCTATGGAATTACAAATCCCACTGGTTAGCTTAATAATTGGGATGGTAATGGGCTGAGCTAGGCATGACCATAGAACTCATCAATGCTTATGGGCACTGGGGCTGGGAACAAACGGGACAGGTCCAGGTTGCACCAGTCACATGTCCACCCTAAAACAGAGCGTGGAATGGCCTGGGCTGCAACATCCACCAGTTTATACCAAGGCCAGGACGGATGGGGCAGACCATGCTGGGAAAGGGCCTTACACTCATTGGCATGTGTGAGATCTGGGTCTGGGAGGGGCCAGAGTGTGAGACCTTGGGAAACTCCCCTAGTGGGTCATAGCTCCCACTGGTGAGCATGTGGTCCAGGCCAGGGTATTGGGCAGACTGGGCCAGATAGCTCCAGCCGTTGGCAAGTGTGTTAGTTGATTTTGGAAAGGAGGGAAATGGGCAGAGCCAGGCAAACCATAGCCCACTGGCAAGTGCAGAAAACAGAATGGAGTGATGTCATGCTGGGCTAGGCTGTCATACCTACTAATTTGCATGAGCCATGGATAGGAGCAGACTGAACAGGGCCAGGTTGCAGCACCCTCCAACATTAGTTAGGACTTGGGCCAGCTGGGCTAGGCCAGGCTGCAGCATCCGAAGGCAAAGACCAAGACAGGTAAGGGGCTATACCAAGCTGGATCAGAGCAACCACTGGCACACGTGAGAACTATAGCTGGTAACAGGCCTGGTTGGGGAAATAAGGGGATGCCCTGGCTGGATTGTGAGCTCAGGGGCCAGAGTGGAGCCTGCAGTCTGGTCTGAATATGGCTACATGGCACAAGGGTGGACTGGGTCTGGAATGTGCCAAACTGGGATAGATTCCAGTACCCAATGGTACTCATGAGAACCAATGTGGGTATAGGATGGGCTGGGCTAGGTCTCTGCTCCTGCTGAGCCATGCGTGAACTGTGTCTGGGTATGGACTAGGCTTGGCTGGGCTATAGCACCCAATAGTAAGAACCAGAATGGGTGAGGGCCAGTCAGGAAAGGCTACCGCTCCTACTAGGACAGGAGGTGGACTAAGTAGTGCTGGCCCACCGGTGTGTACAAGATCTGGCATTGGGAGAGGTTCTGATGAAGGAGCTTGGGGAACTCCCCTGTTGGGACACAGTCCCTTAAGGTGAATGCCAGAAACAAGAAAGGGAGCAGCCCAGACCAGGCCAGGTTTTGGTATCCACAGACTTAACTTTGGCTCAGGTTGGAGGCAAACCAGGCTAAGCCAGTTCCTATCACCCACTGGCAAATCTGAGAACCAGAATGGAGTGTGGATCATTCCAGGTTGGACCATAATACCAGCCAGTTCACATTAGGGCTGGGACTCTGGGCTAGCTGGGCCGGCTAGGCTGTAGTCCCCACCAGCATTAGTTGGAACTAAGGGAGGAGCTGGGCTGGGCCAGGCTACAGCACCCACTGGCAAATGCCAAGGTGAGGTGGGTCACACCAGACTGGGCTACAGCACCCAACCAGCACACATGAGACCCGGGGGAGAGCAGGCGAACCTGGTGGGGGGGGGCACTATTCCCACAGGTGAGCATGGGAGCTAGTATTGGGGGCAGACCAGGTCAGGCAGGGCTACAATATCTGTTGGCCTGCATGTAAGCTGGAACAGGAGGAAGTCAGGCTGGGCAGACAGTACCTGTTGGTACATGCATAGCCAGAGTGGGTGTGGTTTGGTTGGGCTTTGCCGCAGCATCAAGTAGTAGATACTGGTATGGGGAGCAAACTCTGTCAAGCTTAACTGCAGTACCACCTAGGGAGTGCAAAATCCTGGAGTGGGAGTGAGCCCATTAGGGAAATAGTGGGCACCTCTCTGATGGGCTGCAACTTCCACTAGTGAGCATGGAAATCAGGACTAGGGACAGGCATGGCTACGCAGAGTGGAATCCACTAGCACCAGCATGGATTGGATAGTGAGGTTGGTTGGGTTGAACTAGGCTTCAATGCCCATTGACATGTATGAGAGTGGAATGAGATGTGGGAAGGTCTGCTGTTCATACTGGTAAGCACACAAACCAGGGCAGGGGGCAGAGCTGGTGGGGGTTATTGCAGGTTTCTCTCACTAGGCTGCAGCTCCCACTGATTTGTGTGAGGCCCAAGTGTGTGGTGAGCAGGTTCAGACTGCACTCCGTCACCCATTAGTTTGCATAAAAAACAGGGCTAGAGACAGAACTGACCCAACAATTGCAACTACCCATCTATGTGCAGGCTTATTTGGGTGATAGTCCGTTCTGGACCCTGTACTGGCACGCATACTGAAGAATCAGGTCTGGGATCACCTCAGATGATATTCCTTTGGGAATCCCCCAATTGAACCACTGGACTCAGAACTCCAAATATGGAGCGAATTGCAGGTTCCATGGCCTGACCATGGAGTGCATGTGTCAGAGCTGTATGGAGTGATGTAGATGGAGCAATGGACAGCATCTCTCTCTCTCTCTCTCTTTTTTTCTTTCCTGTATCTGAGGGGAGAGGAGAGATAAGGGCAGAAGCCACATCCAGCCACCCGATGCCATCCCCTGGGTCCCCGATGGGGGGCATGCTCTGAGAGTCCTGCTCAAGTAGTTTTGATAGTTCAACAGTTCTGTATTGCAAGTCCCCGATGGCCAAGAGTGTTTGGCAACTGCTAGGGTAAGGGAGAGACAGACGCTGAAAGCACAGATTGGGATAAAGAGCTAAGAGATCTATTTTCTCTTAGAAACAATCCTTTCAACGTTAAACATACATCCTTTCCCTTACCTCCTTGTAGGGGTACAGAGTCTTCAGAAGATGAGTTCTTACATTGAGATTGAGATTCAACAAACTGTCACTTTCAGCTTACAAAACGATGTTGCTACTTTTTCTTCTCCCATTCTCCGCACCTTTGTGAGTTCAGACCTTTAAAATAATCTCTTTATAGCAGCTATGGTGGGATTTTGGAATAAAGCAAAATTAAATGCATGTGTTCAATGTGCCATTCTCTGCTCTCACACTTGTTTTTCAGCTTCCTAAGCTGTGTTGACAACTCTATTCCATCATCATCTTCTTGTTCCTTGACACATCTCATTTATTGTATGCCAGTCTAGCAGAGTTTGAGAGGATAGAGAGAAATCCATGTAGCCTACCCATCCCATTTAACTCAAACCTTTCCAATTATTTGCACTGGATGCATCCCTTCCTGAAAGAGAAATTCTTGGGTCAAAGAACTTATATTATTTTGAGACTTTTAATCAAAATGGGCCAAAATCTCTTTAAGGGGATTGAGCCAATTGATTCTAAAATTCCCCATTTCTCTATACCTCACCAAGCTTGCCCACAGTATTTATTTTCATCTTGGTCAACTGTTTAAGAGGAGAAAGATACCCCATTTTGGCCACTTAGTATCATTCTATTCAATACATTTATTAGATTTTAGTTTTATAAATTCCATTTGTAATCTGCCATTTTTTCAATTAGGCTATTTAGTTTATTTCTGATATTTTTAGAGGATTTCATATGCAGAATATTGACTCATTTTATACTTTACTGCAAAACCTCCTAGTTTAACATCTTTCTCTTTCAATTTTTCTTTATCACCATGATTCTCATATTATGAATTCATACTTTTTATGTAGTTAAGTCTGACATAATTCATTTTGTTGCTTCTGCTGTAGTGTCAAGGATAACATACCCAGCAAAGCTTTCCTTTGTCTTTGAAAATGAAATAAAAAATTCCACAGTAAAGGAAAATTAAAATAATATGCTTCGTCCAAACCTACCCTACAAATGACACTTAAAGGTGTTCTTTGATAGAGAAAAGGAATAGCACCCACTAAAACCAAAGCAAATGTGAAGAACATCCAAGTAAAATGACAACAGGAGACTAAATCAATGAACAATCCATTGCTAAAATGACAGGACCAAAGTACCATCCATTTATACCAACCCTGAATGTAAGTGGCTTAAACTCATCAATAAAACATCGTAGATTAGTAGATTGGATTAAAAAACTAAATCCATCTATTTGTTGCCTACAGGAGATATATCTCACCCACATCAGCAGAAACTCATGGATTTTAATTTTTTTTCGTTTCATCTCTTCAAAACTTTCTCATTAAATTCTTCACTGACTCATAGATCATACAGTAGCATCATTTTCTTCAAGAAGGTTCTTGATTGTCTTTTTCATTTCTTGAGTAACACATTAGTCATTCAGTAGCATGTCATTTAATTCTGAGGCATTGTAAATTTCTGTTTCTCTTCCTGCTGTTGATTTTATATTGTGGCTTTTCACTTTTAAGGGAGATTATCATATCCAGATATGAGGACACAATGCAGTATGCATCTCTACTTTCAGATCAAAGATCGACTCCCAATGAAACTGTTTACTATATCTTGACATTAGGTTGCTGGACTCTCAGCCGTTGTCCATGCCTGCAATGAGGGACATATGACTGTTTATGAAGAACTATACTATAGTAATAACATAGGGAACTCAGTGAAGTGGGGAGGGGATAAGGGAAAAGGGGTAATGGAAATCCCAGGACCTATGAAACTGTATGAATGATAATAATAATAGAATGATAATAATAATAGAATGATAATAATAATAATAATAAAGGAAAAATAAATTCCCTGAGCTGAGACAGTAAAAATAATAGTTTATGTCCTCTTTTATGTCTTGATAACTTAATTTTTATAATTTAAATAACAAAATGTTAGTAATTCTGATAGCTTAATTTCCATTTAAATATAGAATCAATATATTTTTATAAGTAATAAACTATCTAATCACATATTTTTCTTAGAAAGAGTTCTTTTGGGTCCAGTGGCGTGGCCTAGCAGCTAAAATCCTTGCCTTGAACGCACCAGGATCCCATATGGGAACTGGTTCTAATCCCGGCAGCTCCACTTTCCCATCCAGCTCCCTGCTTGTGGCCTGGGAAAGCAGTTTAGGATGGCCCAAAGCTTTGGGACCCTGCACCCATGTGGGACACCCGGAAGAAGTTCCTGGATCCTGGCTTCAGATTGGCATAGCATCGTCCATTGTGCTCACTTGGGGAGTGAATCATCGGATGGAAGATCTTCTTCTCTGTCTAGCCTCCTCTCTGTATATCTGACTTTCCAATAAATAAATAAATCTTTTTTAAAAAAAAGAGTTCTTTTATACAAATAACATTTCTTAGCTTACCCATTACCTACTAATATAAAAATGTCATGTTTATACTAAGTACTTATAAACACTGTGATTGGACCTTCCATTGCTTTTGCTTTTACACTTGTGTATTCTGATGTTGATATTGTACCATTTTCATTTATTATAGTTTTAAAACATGTTATTTGGTGGAACATCTCATTACTACTCTTTTACATAATTTAACTGACGGTTCTTTCACAATGAAATCTTAAAAGAAATTCAGAATTCTACAGGTTGAAAAAAATTGAATGTGGAAGAAGTTATATTCAATCAATAGATTAATCTAGATGAACAATTTATTTGTAATACACCTTTCCCATGTAGAAATTAAATATGCTTTTTAAAAAAGAAATTAAATATGGGGGGGTGAGGGGAGGCCAACACGATAGCTCAAATGACTAATCCTCCACCTGCAAGCACCAGGATCCAATATGGGTGCCTGTTCATGTCACAGCTTTTCCACTTCTTATACAGCTCTCTGCTTGTGGCTTGGGAAAGCAGTGGAGAGTGGTGCAAAGTTTTTAAGACCCTGCATCTGTGTGGGGGACCCAGAAGAAAATTCTGGCTTCTGGCTTTGGATTTGCTCAGGTCTGGCTGATGCAGCCATTTGGGAACAGAACCAGTGGGTGAAATAGTAAAAGTTTTGTGTCTTGCTTAAGAAATCATTTTCTATTGTAAGTTTCAAATCTGGAATATTAATGCATAAATGCTTTTTCCATCTTGATTTTTATATGTGGCACAAAAGTGAAAATCGAGATTTATCTTCTTTCATACAGGTAACAGATTAGCACTATCTGCAATCTCACAATTATTGGTGACAAAAATCACCCTAAGTCTACTTATTTGATCAAAATTCTAATTGCAACTTAGTTTTGTTAGCCATGGTCATCATGTTCAATATTCGAATTCTAGACATGATTATCTTATGAATGCTGTAATCTACTCATATCTTCACTGTGGATGATGTTTGTGCAGATATTATTAAAGCATTGTTGGATTCTGTTGGACACTGATGTTCTTATTTATGATCTTGCATCTATACCTTTGAATGAAATGGGCCTGTAACCTTTCTTGACTTCCTTCTTCTTTTCCTTCTTTCCTTTTCCTTTCTTCCCAAAGATTTTTTTTTTTCCTGGAGTTGATAATAGGATAGTACAGACTGCATTACATCCTCTTTCCCCTCTTTTCCTGTTTTTGAAGGAATTTTATAAAATGAGATAAGGGTGGACATTTGATCCAGCGTTTGGGGCAACAGTTGGGACTCACATTCCATGCTAGAGTACCGGTCAGGTCCCGGCTCTAGTCTCTGTTTCACCTGCTTGTTAATATGCTCCCTGGAAGGCAGCCGGTGATTGCTGAAGTACCTGGGGCCTTGCCAGCCACACAAGAGACCTCCACTAAGTCCCTTAGCTCCTGGCTTCAGCCCAGCTTGGCCATTGGGGACCAGTGGATAGGCGGTCCCTCTGTCTTTCACTCTGTCTGTTCTCCTCTGCCTCTTAAATGAATAAATAAGTCACCTACATGAGATGATGAGGCCTTTGAAACAGCTACAGATATCTGCTGTGCTGAGTGGCTGGGCCTGAACTTTCTTTATGTGAGGATTTGGAGCCGCTGTTTGAATTCTTCCTGGGGCAGTGCTTGCAGTCTTCCAGGCAGTGGCCTGTTCGTGTTCACATTTTCAAAATTATTGTCACCTTGTTGCTGATAGCGCTCTCTATCGTCAAATCTCCGTGTAAGGTCTCTCCCACTTTCCAGTCACATGTGGTTCTGCTCAACTGGGCTTCTTTTGTTCAGTCTTAGCAGAGTTCAGCTTATTCAACGAACCAACTTTGAATTGTGTTGGTATTCTCTATTGTGTCTTTTCATCCTATCTCATGATGTTCGTTTTGAATCATTATCTTTTTTTTCTTTTGTTGTGATTGTTCTATTCCATTTTTCTTTTCCTACCTTCTCAGGCTACACTCAGCTCATTAACTTGGATGCTGTATTAGTTTGTCACTCACTTATTTTTCTTACTTCTGTGGAAGTATATGTAGTGCTTTTGTTACCATTTAGACCTGGGTTGGTTGGTTGGTTTATTTTGAGAGACAGAGAACTGGATTTATGCACTAACTAGCTGTATATTTTTCAAGTTTCCAAATACACAAGATTTCTTATTTATCAACTTTTGTTAACTTTTCAGAGGTGAAAGTTAACATGGCCTATGTCATATCTTGTTTGAAACTATAGGGCCTGGTACAATGGCTCAATGGTTAAATCCTCACCTTGCAAGCGCCAGGATCCCATATGGGCACAAGTTCATGCCCCAGTTACTGCACGTCCCATCCAGCTCCATCCCTGCTTATGGCCTGGAAAAGTAGTAGTGGATGATTCAAAGCCTTGGGACCCTACATGTGCATGGAAGACCCAGAAGAATCTCCTGGCTCCTGACTCCTGGCTTTGGTTCAGCTCAGCTCTGACCCTTGCTGCCATTTGGGGAGTGAACCAGTGAATGGAAGAACTTTCTGTCTCTCCTTCTCGCCATAAATCTAATCTGCCTTTCCAATACAAATAAATAAATCTTGAAACTATAAATATGGCTGGTATATTGATTAAGAAATATGCTAGTGTTTGGGTATAAACTTTGTAAATGCCCACTAAATAAAATTTAAAATTTATACTTTGTTCTATTCAGATCTTTTGCATCCTTGCTGATGTGATTGAGAAAGATGGGAATCTCACTACAGGGGTGGATTATTTCATCCATGCTCTCCATGTCTGCTTTTTATATTTCAGGGTTCTCTCATTAGAATCACACATGTTTATTTATCTCCACAGTAAAATAAGCCTTTCATCACGATGTGATGTAATGCCTTATCCATCCCTAGTCATGCCCTTTGCCTTCATATAAATTTCATTTGATAGTAATACAGTCATATTATTTGTGTCTTGGTTAATATTTCTAATGTATGATTTTTTATTCCTTTCACCTTTTTTTTTTTTTTTTACTTGAAAGGCAGAGCTACAAAGAAAGAAGAGGAGAAACAGAAAAAGAGAGATTTTTCCACCTGCTGGTTCACCCCAAAATGGCCCCAACAACAAAGGCTGGGCCAGGTCGAAGCCAGAAGCCAGGATTCATATGGCTCTCCAATGAGGGTTCAGGGGTTCAAGGAGCTGGACCAGGCACATTGGTAGGGGTTGGCTCAGAAGTGGAATATACAGGACTCAAATCAATGCCCTTGTGGGATGCCAGAGCTGTAGGCAGAGATCTAACTGGCAGTGCCACCGTGCTGGCTCCTTTCCTTTTATTTTTAATATACGCTTGTACATCATGTTAAGTATGTCTTGTAAATAACATACATTTAGGCTTCTATATCTCACCAATCTATCATTGCTGTTTACATTGTGAGGTAGGTATGATCAGCTTAATTATGTGTGCATACACACACTCACACGTGCACACACATATGCATAGACAGAGAGAATGACTAGTTTCTACTTGTTAATTTTTCAATGGTCCAACTTTTTTTAATGTTTCTTTTTTATCTTTTCCCCCTAGTTTGACAAGAATTATAGCACACTCCCATGTTTTGTTAGTCTTCTCCCCATTCCAGTTCAGTCATGCTATGCTGTTGATACCACAACTATTCAGACTCTCAAAAAGCATCCAGGGTACTTATTGAAAGGCAAGATACTTGGTCCCGAATAGCCTAGTGGCTAAATCCTTGCTTTACATGTGCCAGGATCGTGCATGGGTGCCTGCTATTGTCCCAGCGTCTCCAGTTCCCATCTAGCTCCCTGCTTGTGGCCTGGGATGGCAGTTGAAGACAGCCCAAAGCTTTGGGAACCTGCATCCATGTGGGAGACCTGGAGGAAGCTCCTGGCTCCTGGCTTTGGAGTGGCTCAGCTCCGGCTATTATGGCCACTTTGTGAGAGAACCAACAGATAAATATTTCTCTGTCTCTCTCTGTAAATCTGCCTTCCTAATAAAAATAAATAAATCTTAAAAAAATAAAAGGCGGATACTGTAGGCCAGCAAGGTGGCATCACAGACTGATCTTTCACCTCAGAGCTGGCATCCCATATGTGCACTGGTTTGAATCCAACTCCTTGCTAATAGCCTGGGAAAGCAGTGGAGCATGATCCAAGGCCTTGGGCCCCTGCACCTTTGTGGGAGATCCAGAAAAAGCTCCTGGCTTTGGAGGGACCAGCTCCAGCCATTGTGGCCATTTGACAAGTGAACCAGAGGATGGAAAATCCCTTTCTCTCTCCTTCTCTCTCTCTCTGTAACTCTGTCAAGGAAAAAAAAAAAAACAGATATTAAAAATAAATAAATAAATAAATAAATAAATAAATAAAGCAGATACTGGTGCTGCAAGTTTAGGGTGGGGCCTGAGATGTTGTGCTTCTAGCAAACCCCTGAGGATTGGAGGTATTTGTGTTCATCCAAACACTGCAACTTGAGCTTGATCACAAAGGATTCAAACTTAAACACACTAGGCCATGTTGAGCTTGCATCATTTCTTCCTCTCATTCTTCATCCAAAACAGCTTTCTGTGTAGATCTTGTGTCACACCTTCTGAAGCTTTCTGGGACAGAATATTTTGTTATACCTTAACATTTAAACAATATTATGTCTAGATATGAAATTCTAGAGTCTGTTCCTTTCAACATTTGAAATTTTTTCTGGTTCATCCCCAAATACCCACAGTAGCTGGATCTGGAGCTAGTTGAAGCCAGGAACACAGAGCTCCATCTTGACCTCCTACATTGGTGGTATGGGTCCAAGCATTTGGCTCATCTTCTGCTACTTTCCCAGGAGCGTTAGCAGGGAGCTGAACTTGAAGAAGAGCAGCAAGGACTGGAACTGAACTTGAATTGACACTCCAGTATGCGGTGCCTGCATTGCAGGCAATGGCCTGACCCACTGAGGTACAGCACTGGCCCCCTTAGACCTCTGACTATGTGATATCAGCACTTCAACTTTTGTCTTTGAGCCTTGGCTTTTCCTTTCGTGTTTTCTATTTGTTTGTCGTTTTCTTTCTGCAAGGGAACTAACTGTCTCAACCTGATCTTCATAATCACCAACATCCCCCGCTCTTTCTTCCAACTATTCTAGTCCTTATTTCAACAACTTTAATTTTTAGATTTAATGGTTAATCTTTATGGAGTTTTTTTGTTCTAACACAAAATAATGCTAATATTGTCTCACTACATTTAGCTTTTGACTCTAATTTAAAATCGTTGATTAATATTTCCCCTTTGAAAGAATCTGTCTCCCGATTGCAGGTTGTTCTTTGTTTGAAAGAGTTCAGATTCTGAACTTACTTATTTGGGCTAGAACTCATTTTTCCCTGGGGATATTGTCTCCTCTGTGAGTTGGTGCAACTGGGAGAAGGTCAGACTCCTGTCTTTGTGAGTCCCAGGAAGCTGAGCAGATGAGGGAGGTGGAGTCTAAGGGTGGAGAAGCTAGGACGAGAAACCATTACTCACCCCACAAAACACCTTTGAGGGACTGGGCTTCATTCATCCTTTGTACCCAGGAAGAAGCAGCACTATGAGGAGACACACACATACACACACACACCCAATATAACTCACCTGCCCTGGGGACTTGCAAAGGGAGGGGTGGTGAAGCACATAGCCAAAGCTGTCCAGTCTTTACCTGCTGTTCTGAGCTCCTCCAATTCATTTTGTGTCTCTGGGATGAGCCCTATTGAAGAGAACACATACTGATGCACTTAACTTGCTAATGTTTTATTGATGGTTTGTTCATAAGAACACAACTCAGTGGCTTTCCATTTGGAGCTGTTTCATTAAATTTTGTTGTGGTTGTTTTAAATAAAATTTTATTAAATAAAATGCAAACCTTTTCTTCTTTATGCATTAAAACAATTTAAGCTGTCTAGAAATTCTCTCAGGATTAAATCACATGCAAACGGATCTATTTTCTGTTCTGGGATGTAAGTTTAGAGACGATGGGGAATGCCTACACTTCCCAAATGTCTGGATGTGTTCTGAATTTGTTGCTTGGTTCAGACTTTCTATTTCTTTCAGGCTCTACTGTTGTTCCATTTATTTTAAAAACAATCAATTCACCTTGATTTTCAAATGTCCTGTCTTCACAGGTTTGCCTTTTTAAGCCCAGTTTTACTGAAATACAATTATGTTCAAGAATTCTTCTATTTTATGTGTCCAGTTCAATGGGTTTTGATCATTTACCGCCTTCCTATAATCTTGACCACCCCCCCAAAAGACTATTTTTTGCTATTTAGAATCATGCCAGGAAGAGCTTTTGTGCCCCACACCTATACCTCTGCCCCTAGGAAACAAGTGGTTTGCCTTCTTTCACTTTGGTTGTGGCTCCTCTAAATTTCTGTAAGGGAAAAGGCATTTATCCCAGTGGTTGGTACAGCCAAAGCCCATACTAGCTGCAGTTCCTGATTCCAGACCCCTGCTACATCACACATTTGAGAGGCAGCAGTTGACAGCTCAAATAGCTGGGCCATTAATATTCATGAGGGAGACCTGGATTGCCTTCCTAGTTCCTGGTTTAGCCTCAACCACTGCAAGCAGCTGGGAAGTAAAACAAAAAAATTGGAACTCTCTCTCCTCCCCTTGTTCCTCTCTGCTTCTGAAATTAATAATAATAATAATAAAGTAAAATTCTGTGTGAATGGAATCAGATAGAATTTATCTTTTGTATTTGGAATCTTCTGTATAGCATATTATGTTTAACGTTCATTCTTGCAAGTACCAGTAGCTGTTTTTGTTACTGAGTGGTAAGTATTGTATGTGCTATGCTATATTTGTTTATTGATTCATTCATTGATTGATGAACATTTTAATTATTTCTGGTTTGAGACTATGATAGCCTGAAAAACTGCTACCACCACTACCTCCTGCTAATTTCTGCAACCTATAAATATTACTTTATATAGAAAAGCACCATCACAGATGTAATTAAATGAAAGGTCTCTAAATGGGTGGATTATGCAAGACTGTTAGAGTGGGCACTGACAATAATCATGGGAGTCTTAGTAGGACAAAGGCAGAGGAAGAGTGGCAACCCTGTGGAGAAGACCAAACAGACAGAAATTTGAAGGTGATGTAGTGACGCAGCCTCAAACCAAGGAAAGCCAGCCACAATAAGGATGCTGTTTTCCAGAGCTTCCCAAAGGAGCACAGCCCTGCCCATACCTGGATGGCAGCCTACTTTGCCAGTTTGGGACTTTTGGCCTCCACAATGTGACAGAGTAAATTTGTTGTTCTAAGCTACCAAATCTGTGGTCATTTGTTACAGGAGCCTCAGAAAACTAAAACAGAGGTCATTGCAAATAAAACTACTATAAACACCCTGTATACAAGGCCACACGTGGACATATTGTTCATTTATCTTAGATAAATAGTAATAGAATTGCTGCTATATATGCTTAAAGTGTTAAGAACTTGGTTTCTAAAATAAGTACAACATTTTATATTTCTATCAGCAATGTATAAGATCTGCAGTTGTTCCATATTCTTTTTTAATAATTGATAAGATTGATCTTTTGTTAACCAATCTACTATACGCATAGTAATATCTCATTGTGGCTTTAATTTGCATATTCCTAGTGCCTAATGATGTTGAACACCAAGGCTCGCCTTCTTGTATACGGATATTCAATTGTTACAGTTCTATGTGTTGAAAAGAGAATTTAATTACATCATTGAATTATATTGGCACCTTTATGAGAAGTCAACTGATCATATATGAATATATTCCATTGATCTGTGTGTCCATACTCAGATCAGAAGCACAAGCAATATCTTAATTATAGCTTCACAGTTATAAAATCAAATATTTTCAATCTTCTCACTGCAACCTTTTTTTTTTCTTTTTACAAAACCGTTTTTTGGCATTCTGGGTCCTTTGTTGTAAATTTTAGAATCAGTTTGACAATTTCCACCTCATCCTTCCCTCTCAGAAGGAAGGAAGGAAGGAAGGAAGGAAGGAAGGAAGGAAGGGAAGAAGGAAAGGAAGAAGAGAGGGGGGAAAAAGGGAGAATCCCTGCTGGGATTTAAGTTTGAATTTTTTTGAACCAATAGATTATTTGAAAGACAGTTAAAATCATGAATTCATGAACATGGTATATCTTTCTTTTTATTCCAGTTGTAATTAACTTTTCTCGCCAGTATTTTGTAATTTTCAGTGTGCATGTCTGGTGTATAATTTGTTATACTTACTCTTAATTATTTTAAGATTGTTATACCCATGAAATTAATGTTTTTAATTTGGATTTTCAATTTTTAAATCTCTCTGGAGCCAACATTGTGGCACAGCCTCTTAGTGATTGGCATCCTATAGAGGGACCAATTTGAATCCTGTCTATTCTACTTCTGATTCAGCTCCCAGCTAATGCTCCAGGGAAAGCAGAAGAAGGCAGTTCAAGTCCTTGGGCCCTGTGTGGGAAACCCAGAAGAAGTTCCTGGCTCCTGGCTGCAGCCTGAACTAGCTCTAGCTATTGGAACCACTTGGAGAATGAACCAATGGATAGAAGATTCTTTCTCTATCTCCCCTCCTCTCTTTGTAACTCTTTCAAATAAATCTTTTAAAAAAAAAAGAAGAAAGAAAGAAAGAAAGGAAGAAAGGAAGGAAGGAAGAAAGAAGAGAGAAAGAAGTAAATCTGTGTAGGATTTTATACTATTTCTCATTCATAGAATTTTGCTGTCTTATGTTTTTATTAATACTGCTAAGGTTTATTTATTATGTTAGCCTTTAAACAAGTAAACATTTTCATTTCTTTAGCACATCTATCAAGTTCATTTCCTTATTCACAAGTTTTTATTTTTGTCTTTATTACTATTTTTTCCATTTACTTTCATTCAGTTTGCTGTATTACTCTTCCCTAATTTTTTTAGTTAATTATTGAATTAAATTTCTTTCATTCCCTCTTATTTAATTATTGTGATGGCCTTGTATTAAAACCACTTTGTTAAACTGGAAGAACTATGGTTCCACAGAGTTCCCTTCCTTATATAGTTATGGGATAGAGTTTGCCCGAAGGGACGTTTACATAGGATTTGGAAGACAAGAGCAAAGGAACAGTCACTTGTTTAAACCAAAGGTCAGCACTGGGCCAGGTGCGATTGTAGGGAAAAGTTGTCTAGCGCACACTGGATGACTTGATTCTCCTCTTGCTTCTCAGAATTCTGGGCTGTTGCATGTGAAGCTAGTGCCAGCTCACTAATGGCAGTGGGAAGAATGTGTCTTCCCCTCGATTCAGGAGGGGTCCCAGTTCTTCTTACACTCCCCTACTTCACATCCTGTTCTCTTCATGATTTGACCTAACCTGATCATTTTCACTGCAATAGCCTTTGAGTTATTAGTACTTAAAAAACGAAACAAAACAAAAAAAAAACACTTTGGTCTAGGGATTCAGCTTCACATGACTGCAGCCATTCTGTATGTAACTACCATCTTGCCCTCTAGGTAACCCTAGAGGTCATCCCAAGCCTTATGGTGGGGTAAGTGGAGTCATTAAGATAACCTGCTGGGCTTATCTTGCAGGCTGGACCCTGGAATGTCCCTTATCTAACCCATGGAATGTTAATGTTTCTGGAGAAAGTCCAGGTGCACTTAGGTTAACCCAGGCCACCTTTGTCTAGCTTAACATATCAACCCCTTACTATTGACTGGGTGTGCTGAGAACCATTGTCTGGCAGCCAAAACAAGACAGTAAACTCCCCCAATAAATTATTCCTTGGGTAATCCTGGATTTGTCCTCCTCCTTCTTTGGTCTCTTAGCCCTTTCTAGCTTTGGCAGGTGAGTCTCATTTACTTGGTTTTTCTGAAATGTTTCATTTTCTAATGAATTTGCTCTCTCCTTTTACTAGACTTCTGTGTTATGTAGCAACAATAATCATATGTATACTACACATTTTATTGTTTTCTTTCCTGTCATTGTTTCTTTTATAGTGTACTTTCCATATTGGGATTCTTGATTTGATTCATTTCTTAGTGACCTACTTTCTGAATCCTGACATATGTAAGAATGTTTCTGTGTTGCCTTCCACATGAATAACAAATGTTTTGGACAAATGGAGTTTTCTGTTGTTGGGTTATGCTTTATTTTGTTTGCTGGCCCAGCATCCATCTCTTCCTATTAGGAACTACCCTAATCTCAGTCTCTACTCACATGAGCCACCTGGAGATGATAGCTTCCCCAGAACCCAAGAGTAGACAGATATGTAGCAATGAATGCCTGGCCATCTCCTGGCATGTGACTCAGTGAAGGGCATTGACCAATGCCAGGCTAATGAAACTAACTTTTGCTGAACTCCTAGCAAAGGAAAATTATGGAGCACTTAATAGCCAACTGGGTCACCCTATGGGCAACTCGCCCAAAGTAATTCAACCAACTCTAACACAGAGCTGAGAGCTCACAGAAGAAAAAGAAAACCTATTTACTCATAATTTTAAAGATTTTTATTTTTTATTATTTTTTCATTGGAAAGGCGGATATACAGAGAGGAAGATCTTCCATCCGATGATTCACTCCCCAAGTGAGCGCAACGGTCGATACTATGCCGATCCGTAGCCAGGAGCCTCTTCCGGGTCTCCCACGTGGGTGCAGGGTCCCAAAGCTTTGGGCCGTCCTCAACTGCTTTCCCGGGCCACAAGCAGAGAGCTGGAAAGGAAGCGGGGCTGCCGGGACTAGAACCGGCACCCATATGGGATCCCGGGCGTGCAAGGCGAGGACTTAACCACTTGCGCCACCGCGCCGGGCCCTACTCATAATTTTAAAATGCTAACACTTAGATTCAGTTGCTCCTGGAACCTTATTTCAGATTATTTCTCCTTCATCTCATTGGGAGGATGAAAGTAAGAATAGTTTTGCTTGAAATTAGGTTTAAAGGAGAAAATATTAACATGGATTTCCCATGTTAAGGATGCGCATATTTCTCCAGGAATCATGTTGATAACAGTCTGTCCACAATCACTGCTGTGTTGGCTCCTACTTGAACAGGTTAGTCCCAGATAAAATAGGCATTTGATATGCTTTTTTCTAGATTTCAGGGGAGTTTGGCTTCCAGATGCTCAGAGGCTGAGATGGGCTAAAGTCAAGAGATCTATGCTGACATTTCTAGGTCTATGGTTGTGTTGTGGGGTATGAGGGAGATCGCACCAGACAAATCTAGGGTGTATTGGGGAGTCTTTATTAACCAAGCTTGGTGACAATGGGGCCCACTACAAATAGAAAATCACAAGTTCATGTAATAAAAACTCCAAGGGAAACAAATGGTCATTATCCTGAAGTCCATCTGTTAAACTGAAGACCTGTGTCCCAGCTTCCCCAGTAATATAAGCTATCCTAAGAGATATATAGTAAACAACCTGGGTACACTTGCAAAACTGCAGATATTTACCTTTCCCTAGCTTCACTGCCCACATTTCATTTCTATTAGGCCTCCACTCTCTTTGAACTTTTGAAAGTACACAAATTAGAAATACAAAGCATCTTAGCATTAACATCTTTACTGTTGCACCCAAGCAGTGAACAGATGGTGAGAAATACAGACATACAGGGGCTACCTGTACTTGGTGGGACTATGACAGGGAAAGGACTGCTCAGTATTCTTGAATTCATACCACATGATAAGTAAAATTCAACAGGATCTTTTTGACTGAGATGTGCAGACGATGGAGTGAAAACTTGGCAAGGGCAGAGATATTGAGAAACACAGACTCTAGCTCTACCCAGTAGTCCCCTGATTGACTAATGGTTTCTTCCCCATGTTTTAATGCTGCTCTACAATGGATGATGGATGGATGAACAGAAGTCTTCGGGAGAAAAAAAAATATTTCAATAATACAACTATGGTTTGAGCTACCTTACTGGCAAGGACAGTACTCCATTAGAAAGATAATTTCCATGCTGAGTTAATAATATCTTGACAGTTGTAGCAGAAACCATTAGGTGGCCACCAAAACATCATTTCCCTTTCCTCCACGTGGTTAGCTCTATATGGGATGCAGCCAGTGTGAGTCAGCAGTCTGAGTCAGTCCTTCAGGTTCCTCTACCCAAGGCAGGACTGTGTAACTCATCTCACAACACAAGATGAGCAGCAGTGATATGAACTCCTGCCTGACTGCCTGAGGTCCCTGTCAAGCCACCCTCTCCTTCCCTCCAGCTAACAGAACAGGAACAAGTGGCAGAACTTCCATCAGCCTGATTTCCAGACTGGCTGCAGTCAAGTGCCTCACTAACTTCCCCTCTAAGACATCAACTCTTTTCATGTACATGATTTTGAAGTCTTGTTTTCTCCAAAAGTTTACCCTAACACAATGGGAAACTCGGTGAGTTTCTATTCCATTCCTATCTTAACTACTTCCACGGCATGGGAAGAGCATAGAAAAAAGAGATCAATTGTCTGCAACACATACACACACCATCACCAACACCACCAACAACAGCATATACCTGTGACAGAAACTTTGGGTTTTCACAAGCAGCTCTGAAGATGGAGAATGAGGCCACCCCGAATGTGGAGAGGTGCCAGAACTTAGATTCCCAGTGGCAGGACTGAATATCAAAATATCTCATGTTCAATGTGAAGTAGCTTATAATCTGTTAGATCCTTGAATCTTCCGGAAGTCCTGCTGCCGAAATCTGTCAGCAATATTTGTTGGGGGGATAAATGCAGTGTCAAACAAGCAAATGTACTGAAGAACAACACAAGATTCAGAACTGGATCTGGGTCCAGGTCCTTTCACTGAAGTGTCTCTGCAGAGCTCACATCCTGAAACCTTCAGTTTCCTTGTCATGAAAGGACTGAATCATTTCCTTTGGAATTTCCAAATAAACATGGCCGATCAAGCCACTGGCCCCAGAGGTGCCACCAAAGTAAAAGAGAGTGACTTTTTTTTTGGTGGCATAAGCCACAAGGACAAAGAGAATAGAATACACAGGAACAGTTGCAAAACATCAGAAACTGCAAAGGGGTAAGTGGACGGTGAAGTGTCACCTAAGAGCACAGGGAAAGGCTGAACCTAGCAAGGGGTGTTGGGGAAGAACAAACACAGGTAAACTGAGCTTCACAGATCCAGAAATAGTATGAAATAAAAGTACCAGGTGCCTTCTGATAGCAAGTATGCAAGCAGCTCCGAAAACAGGAGGACCCCTCATGCCCTCTCCCACCCTGGTGAAAGACTAGGATTTCCTCTCTGAAGAGATGGAAACACCCTTGGAATTCAGCAGCACTGGGAGCAACCAAGCAAGAATTCTAGACCACAAAAAGGGGAATTAGGTGAATGGGGAATGCAATTCCTTCCTCCAGTTCAGTTCCCGTATTCCTGAAACAAGATTTAAGCACCTTCTCCACCTCTCGGTAGTATATTGTTAATCTTATTCTAATCAAACCAGTCAGCTCCAAGAGAAAAGATCTGCAGATTCTGACATTCAGTAGGAGCCCAGAAAACCCAAGGAGATTGCCCTCTAATGTCACTCACAGCCAGCAAGCTTCACCAGCAAAGATAATTTCCATACAATTTTCAGTGTCTCTTGCTTGCACAGACAAGCAGATTGCCAACATATGATGAAGAATGTTGACAAGAATAAAGTGGAGTTGATAGATTGTCAAGGTTAATTGCGATGTATTTGAACGTGTTAAGTGGAGTTTTCACTTCCTTTAGTGAGTTAGCAGATTAACTAGCTAATGAGTTAACTAGTGAGTTAGAGAAAACTGAAAGTGGACAATTACTAACTCCAGGGAGGAAGGTGGACATTGCGCAAAGAAAAACGATGAGATAATATTATGCTACATGGCTCCACCGCCAAAACGGGATCATACAGTCAGATACCAAGACCAACTATAGGTCTAACCAGAAAAGATGACACAATTTAGTTGGAAGGGCTGAAGTGGGGTAAGTGCAGCCATCATGCTGGGGGAGGGTTGGTGGCAAAAACCTCATTTTTCCATAGTGAAAACAAACAATAATGTCTAAGTCTAGCAATGAAAGGCTGCATCAGCATGAGGTTGCAAAATATTTGTAAAATATGAAGGCTAACATCACAGAAAGATTTCTAAGTGGCTGTCTTTGGGAAATGGGACTCAGAAGTGGCTTGAGGAGTGGGAACTCTAAGCAGTTTTAATCACGCCAGATTAAATACATGTGGAATAAAGTACTTAAATGTGTGAAGAAGGTTTTTTGTAAACTGACTTGGACTCCAGTCACACAAGTTGTCATGAGGTCTTTGTACATTTCATTGGTGTATCTCTCTGCAACTATTCATCTTACAGAACATTTTCTTTTTTTCCTTTTCTTTCCCTCCTTTTTCTCCTGGCTGGGATCTAGTGGCTGGGGACAATACTGACAGTGATGACAGGTGCCAATCTTCATTATCTTATCTAATCCTTGTATGGCATGATGGGGTAGGTGATACTTTCTGTTCTGATTTAAACCACTTGTCTTTCAGGCCAATTCTGCAGCATCAAGAGGTTGCACAACATCTAAGTGCAGCATCAAGAGGCTGACCATGGGAACTGGGACCCGAGAGCCTGAACATGGACACTTCTACGAAAGGAGCTGAGAGATGAGAAGTTGCAGCCTGATTGTTTTGTTGACTTCAAACCTGCAGCAGGCAAAGGTCATGAGTCAGTACCACCACCACAGCCAAAATGGCCTGCATCTTGCCTGCTCTGACCCTGTGCTGTGACCTTGCCTGCCTGGGCCCCACATCCTTAACCCCTGGCAAGACCTCTGACCCTGGGGTTGGATCTGGTGTCTTGAGAGAAGCTTGTGGATAACCTGGGACAAGGGCATATCTGGGTTGAGGGGAGAGGCTGTGTTGCATTCAGAGCTCTCAGCTCTCCCAGGACACCCAGGAGGATACAAAGTCAAGCTTCCAGACAGACAGGAACCTGGCCAGGGCCACAAGGTTTATGAATGAAGCTGGGACCCCAGGGCTCTTGGATTCCCACTGCGGCTCCCCTCCCCTAGTGGCACCTGAGTGGCCACCTCTCAGGAGGTGGCGTGTGTGCACATGCCCACTCAAAACTGGCTTTCATGCAGGGTCATGCCCACTAGGTTCCATCTTCATGATGTAACCCATTTATCACCTCACACCAGCACACCACACATTACACACAGAGGTGTAAAGTTGAAAGGTGGTGCCAATCACATGCCATCTTCCTCTCTGGGGAAAATATAACATCTGTAGAACTTTCCAGAAACACGCAGGCATCACCATATCACCAATGGGACTCTACACACAAACCTCTGTTCTGCATTCACAAACAACGCTGACAGAGCACAGAAAGGAAGAAGTGTGGGATCAATCTATGCAGGCCACCTCCCCCACAGCATCCACTCATGCTTGGATCCTGCACAGAATGGGGATGTGACAAAGGATATCTAGCTCTATCCCTTCACCCCAGGGAGGGCATGACTCCCAGACCGTGGACACGGGCACACTAGCGCCCACAAGGCAGCACATGGCCTCCTGCCCTCTGAGCTTCGTGGGGTTTTTTCCTCTCCTGAAAACCCAAGTGACTCAGAGTTGTGGGGTTTCCAGATCCTCTTCCCTGGAGCTCAGATGACAGCTGAGTAATCAGAGGGGTTGCAAGGGTCACAACACCCATTTCCCAATCCTTGGGCCACTCTCTGGAGCGCAATGGAGAGCCTTGTCCTAACGGTCACTTGTCCTCTGAGCTCCAAGGTCATCAAGCCCAACTCAGACCCCATAGAAAGCACCCCAGGTCTACCCCTCCAATCCTCTCGGTCTCCATCTTGGCCAGCTGGCCCCCATCACCATGACCCCCTCCCGTTAGAATTCTGGGAAAGGCAAGGAGAGGAATGGAACAATGGCCTAAAATTAGAACCCACAACAGAAGCATGGAACTCTGACTCATGCATTGTTCTTTCTCTGCTGCTCCAAATGCTGCCGGCAACCACGCTGGTTCTGACCTTGATGAGTGCTGACAACAGGATCTGAGCGTGCCAGGCCACTGGATAGAGGGTCTGAAGCAGTGGGAGCCCATGAGGCCTGAATTCTCAGAGCTTAGAAGTTAACAGGAGGCCAGAAAGCCAGTCTTGGGGAGACAAGAGACCAGGCAGGGCACCACCAGCTGTTACGCCTTCAACCTGTCTTACAACCAGCAGCCTCCCTTCAGCACCTCTAGGTAGCATGCAAATGTGGCTGTGCAACATTACTCATTCACAGAACGAATCAACCCAGTCATGATTACTCCAGGAATCACTGGGGGGCTGGCGCCTTCCGCTGAAGTCACACACTGTTGCCTTCTCAGAAAATAAATGATTCATGGGTGTGCCCTCCAGTTTGCAGCTCTCTGGAAGGGGACCATGTCCTTTTCCCATGGGAGTCTTCCCTTGGCAAGGGTGGCACCTCCCTGCATGGGAGCTCTCCCCCCAAACTTCTGTCCATCTTCTCACCACCCCATAGACTTCACGATGGAAGCAAATCAGCATTTTGAGATTCCCTGCAGCCCCTGGGAAGGGAGCACGGTACTCTTGGTACTCACTCAGCACTTGGCTTTGTTGAAGAAGTGAATCCAGGAGGAACAATCACACACACACCCACACACACACACACACACACACACACACACGCGCGCTCCTGCAGCATACCCCAGCACTTTTCAAAAACCTGCAAACATCCAGTTACAGAGCCAAATCTCCTTTCTGGGAGGATCTGAGGCTCTGCTTTTCTCTACAGCTGGTAGTGAAGAAGCCACATCCAGCCCACAAGCTGTGGCCTGCACATCAGCAGCCCCGCTCCAGCACAGAACACACAGGGGCCACTAGAGGATGCCCACTGCCCTAGGCAGGGTGGTGGGACACCAGCCACTGGAATTAGAAGTCAAAATTACAAAGAGTATGAAGTCCTTTGAATACTGCCACAGGACCCGGTTTGTCCTCCTGGGAATGTGGAGACAGGCTTGTGGGCTTGTGGTCAGAGCTCCCGCTGGAGCAGAGGGAGGGGAGTAATGAAGGAAGGCTGGGAGCCAGAAAAGAAGCCCTGGGGCATGGGTACTGGCCCAAATGTTCCTCGGGGACAGGACCACGACTCCTCTGACCATGTATGCTCAGGTCCTGCCTGCATCTCAGGGGCGTCCCATAGAGGCAGGTGAGCCAAAGAGACCCGTGGACTGAGAAGGCTCCGAGCAACCTTACAGAGGCCAGAAGCAAGGGAGGAAGGGCAAGGATGGGGCAGCACAGCATGCAGGGGCAGGGTGGTGAGGCCTTGGACATAGAGGTAGGCAGAGGTGACACACAGGCTGGCCTGGCCAGAGAGGCAGGGCAAAGGCCATAGACATACACAGGAGCCTGAGCCAGGTAGGGAGGAAGTGAAAGTGAGAGTACTGCTTGTCTGGGGTGACCTCTGACCCCAACACCGGCCCCGGGGAGCAAAGGCAGGGTGGGGCGTGGGCACCCTTAGCCTCACTGTGGAGTTACACACACACACACACACACACACACACACACACACACACGTGCATGGTCCATTCACCCTCGGCCTCAAGGCTCTCACACGCAACTCACAGATGCATGAGTTCCTGATTTGGCGGGGGGGGGGGGGGGTGCATGACTGCTAAGCCTGGTTCTCCCAAGGGCCAAAGCACACACTGTACACTGTTTGCCCTCACAGCCAGTTGGCTGTGGCAAAGAAAGCCAGTCACTGGCAGCTGCAAAAGTTTCACACAGCTGGAGAGTGCCCGGCACGTGGCCGGGCTGTGAGAGAGGGAGCTGCAGTCTCCCTCCAGGATTCGAGCGTGGAGGGGAGTCACATCTGGGGGTGGGGGCTGGTGCAGGGGTCTGTTTAGATTCATCAGAAACCCAGAGTTTCAGCTCAGACAGGCTCACTGGTTTGTTCTCTTTTTTAAGACGCTGTCTTTGTTTATAAAGAGTATTTGTATTTGTTTCCATTTGGGATTCGGCAGATGAGTGAATTCCAGGGTCGGCTTCACGGATCAACTCTGCCTGAACACAGGCACATTCCACCAGCGGCCTGGGGGGAGTCCAGGGATGTGCTGTCTCCTGTCCGTCTGCTCCCCAGAAAGCCCCCGAAGAGGGAGGGTGCCCCCAAACTCCCCCGTCTCCACCTACCCGCCACATCCTCCAGGATGCTCTCATTCAAACCTTTCTAATAAACACACACACAGTGAGTAGTATTGTCAGCCCTGCTTTGCAGATGGAAGCAGACCCTTAGAGAATCTTAAACGCACACCTATGCTTGCCCTACTACCATATGTGGAGCTAGGAACCAAGCGGCCTTGCGCCAAATCTGCCAGGACCACCAGACCACCCAGACCAGGTAGTATTCTCTCTGCATCAGGAACTACCACCTCTATGAACAACGTGTTCCCAAAGGCTTCCCTCCCTCTGCCCCCACCACATTCTAAGAGAATGTGAGGTGAGAGAGGCAGAGGGGGCTTGCAACCCCAGAACTAACCAGAGATGATTGGCCCTAGGGGTTGCCCCATAAGGCTGTCTCCAGGCAAAATACCAGAGAGGATGGAACATTTTGGGGGGTCTGAAAAATCATGTTCTTGCCTCCCAGAATAGGACAGCTGCAAAAACCTGGGGCTCAGCCAAAACTTGGGCTGAAGAAGTACAAACCAGGACTGAGTGCCCACCGTGTCAGAAGCTCATCTCACCTGCTGACAGACTCCATCTGGAGACCTCACTCCCACCATCAGAAGTCTTAAAATAGAAGAGAAGTCATATTTCCTCATTTGTCTGTTTTGATTACAGAGGATTGATTGATTGACCGATCAATTGATTGATTGATTGATTTACTGGACATTCTAAGCTGCAAAGGAGGCTAGCAAAGGCTGACCCCCCAGGACCCTCAAAAACTTACTTCAGGATAAAGGCACAGTGCTTGAAGAGGCATGTAACACCTTACACTATGTGAGCACAACTTCCCTTCTTGCCATTATCTAATCTCCATCCAGCCTAATCATCCCACTGTCCCCCCAAATCAGGATGCCCCCTCTTCCACCCCATTCCTCCTCAAGAGGTTTGTCAAAGCTAGACTTCTGCTGAATCCTCCAGACTCTCTGAAAGATAGTTTTTTGGCTTTTCCATCCTCTTATTAGGCCAGATACCTGTCATGGTGCCAGACCACAGGTGTCAGCTAAGTATTTGATGAAGGGAGGAAGTGAGAGAGGACAGTTCAGGAAGGGAGGGTTGGAATGACTGCTTGGACAACATCTTCTCCCATTCTTCCCATGGAAAACCCCACGCACTGCTAGAGCAGCCCTGTTGTCCCATACTATTGATGAAAGCTGAACTGGGACATATATCCTCATCATTACAGTATTCAAGCACAGTCATGGTAACAATGGGCCACATCCACAAGGGTGGTCCCATACACTAACACTGCCTGATGCCAGCCTAGCCACCTCCATCTGTGTAAGTGCACTTTGTGATGTCTGCGTGGTAAAATCGCTCAGAACGCACTCCCACAGCCAGGTGATGCTCCACTGTGTTTTGGCCTTTTCCCCTTGAAGCAAATCCTTTGCTGCTACGAGCTATTTTTCTGTGTTGATGAAGACAAACTAAGTACCATCCCATTGAATTCCACTCTTCTGTCTAGTCCCATGAGGCTTTTTTGACCTTAGATCCTAACATCCAATTACTGTCCATCTTGGGGATAGGTCCCACCCTCATTGAATAAGCCTGTCCTGATTCTTGTGTCTCCTAGCAACTAGAACCAGTAAACAGATTCTAAAGAAACCCCCTGCCTTTGACCTCACTCTACCCGCATCAACACCCTCTGAATGTGACCTCTACCCCTGGGGAGCTAGCTGGATAGAAACAAGCCTACTCAAGAGATGGGGAAGTGAGAAAAATCCTGCCCCAGCAGGGGCTCAGCCAGGTCTGTGAGAGAGGAAGTGGGAGCCAGGCTGACACCCAGGAAGGTCCCACAGGCTACAAAGCTGTGTCTCCCCATCTTATTAGTCTCCTTTCCTGTCCCTTCATCTGCCTCACTTTTCACTTTTCCCTGTTACCACACCTCTAAACTTTCCCAAGGCAGAAGATCCATTTGGGCCAGCAGGTCACCATCCAACATGTAGCACACCCATTGGGCAAAGTCCTACCATCAGGGTAGCCCACAAGCAGCTCCTGGCCCAGCTTGCTTCCTTGGACACAAGGTCTGACTTGGACCAACCACGGTGGCCAGAGGAGCAGGGTCCAAAACCCAGCATTCATTTGAAAGAACCCCCAAAACTTCTTCCTGCAGAATGGGTGTGGAGAGAATGACAGGTCCATGGAGTCCCTCATAGATGCATTTCCCTCACCCAGGCTATGGGACCAGGAGCACTTGTGGGCTGTGGGGGGTGGGGATGATCTGGGACTAGATGTAACTGTAGCACAGCTGCTTGTTGGGAAGCACGGTGAGCTGTTGCTCTGGCCAGGAGTTGTAATTGGGCCTGAAGAAAGACAAAATGGCAGTAGCAACTACCTAAGCAGGCCTGGTGGTCAGGCATAGCCCAGTGCAGCAAGGGGTTGATTGAGGGCATTGAGTCAGGAAGAACATGGAACAGACTAACACTTGCATGGACTGGAGTTCCTCAAAAGATCCTGACAAAGATACAGGCCCAGAAACAGGACAAGACACCATGTTAGACTGAGGTCAAGGTTAGTCCCTGTTTCCAGGCCTGATACTAGGTCACAAGAAAGCTATGAACAAGAGCTCCCATCACTGCCGTATCCAATTACAGACCAATCTTGTCATATCTCCCAATGTCAGGTTGGGATTTAGTCTCAATCAACCTTCAGGGTAGATGGATATTACCCCCATCCTGCCTCAGCTATAGGGGGATCAGAGAGATGGGGTTTGCCCCCTAATTCAGAGCCCACTGAAAAGACCCAGGAAGGAAGTTCATAGAGCCATTCTGTGCCTGGTGGCAACCATCTTCCCTTCTGTAGGCTCATAAGCTGTTATTTCTGTCGCTCAGTCAAGGAGCTAGTTGGGTTGAGACTTTCTGCCATCACCCATGACTTCTGTAGTATAGAATTCAGAAGGCCATTGGCCCAGAGTGTCTGAGACTCCCCTGATCTTCAGTAAGGCTGGCGTTGTGTAGTCCCTTGGGTCTCTGTGGCATCTGCTGATGGGATATCAGAGCAGCAATTGATTACCCTGGAGCAGTGGTTGAGTACTGTCTGAGTAATCAGGTTCAAAAGGGCAGAGATGGAGCTCAACATCCGCACAGTTCTGGCTCATGCAGCCAGGAGGGAAATTCGGCCCAGGGGCAGCTGGATGAGCCCGGTTGGCCTAGTCCAAGAGGAAGGGTTCCTGGGGGTGGCTGGCAGATGAGCCAGCTCCTGCCTCATTCTGTGAGATCAAGTCCAAACTCCTCTGCCTCCTCTGAGGAAATGACTCGCCACTGCAGGCAGCCACTTCTGAGTGTACTGCCACTATGTGTTTTGAAGCACAAGCCTGCAACAGGAATGATAAGATACCAGAGAAGCATTTCACGTGAAAGGTGAGAGGAGGCCTTGAGCATCGGAGTGGCTGCTGACATTCATGGGAAAGGGCTTGCTCACTAGCTGGTCTTGGCAACTCTTTCCCTGCCAACATGCCAGAAAGTGCAGGTGCCCTGAAGCCAGAACCCTTATTGATGCTAGGGGGACTGGGAGCTGGCAACCAGACACCTCATTCCCCCGGTCCTGCAGCTTCTTCCATCCACTAACCCTTAGCCTGGGTGGGAAAGATCCAATTGTCTCAATAAAGCAAAATGGCCTCACCAATTAAGGAAAGAGTTAAATAAATGGGAAGGTGGTTCACGAAAGTTTGATTTACACTTACTCAATATATTACTAAATTGGGACCAGAGCTGTGGCTCAACAAGTTATCCTCAAGTGACTACATCCCATTTGGGTGCTGGTCCGTGTCCTGGCTGCTCCACTTCCCATCCAGCTCCCTGCTTATGGCCTGGGAAACCAGTGGAGGATGGCACAAAGCCTTAGGACCTTGCACCCACTGTGGGAGACCCTGAAGAAGTTCCTGAGTCCTAGCTTCGGATTGGCTCAGCTGAAACCATGATGGTCATATGGGGAGTGAACCAGCAGATGGATGTCTCTCCTTCTCTCTGTAAGTCTGCCTTTCCAATAAAAAGAAATAAATCCTTTAAAATATGTATTACCTTTAATATCAAACAGTATGATTCTTATCATATCATTAAAATCAAATTCTTAAGCTTAAAGTAAGAAAGTGTCAATAATACCAAACAAAAGCCGAGAATTTGGGTTTTAAAATATTCTGGGTTTTTTTTTTAAGATTTATTTATTTATTTGAAAGTCAGAGTGATGGAAACTGGGAGGAAGGAGAGAATAAAGGAAAGAGAGAAAAACAGACTCACTTTCTATATGATGGTTCATTCTCTAAATGACCACAATAGCTGGGCTATGGCGAGGCTGAAGCTAGGAGCATGCAGTTGTACCCAGGTCTTGTAAGTTGGTGTCAGATATTCATTTACTCAGGCTATCCTCTGCTACTTTCCCAGGTACGTTAGCATGGAGCTGGATTGAAAGCAGAGCAGCAGGGACTGCAACAAGCACCCAGATATAGAATGTGGGTGGGCTAATTTAGGATTTTAAATGTTTATGCTAACCTACATCATTTTGTTAAGCATTCAATGATTGTCCTTAGTTGTCTCATTGCCTCATTCATTGTTCACTTTTCTGGTTGGTTTTAGTTTTAACAGAAGCAGCTATCAGGTTTCTCTGAATCTCTCTTCTTTCCCTTCCCCTCCTCTGGTCACCCTCACTCACTCCCACTCTGCATCCCAGCTGAGCCTCTCCCTGGAGGGTTCTGGACCTTATGGTTCTATCTGCCCCGCTCCCACGCTCTCCCCAGGGTTTTGCAATCTGACTTCCGCCCTATCTGTCCAAGGAAACGGTCCTCCAAGGTCGTCAGCAGCCTGCAGGTGCTAAATTCAATAGACGTCTTTCAGGGCTCCTCCAGGGGCCTCCTGGTAGTGTCTGACACTCAGCAGCTCCCAGCTTCACTCCCACATTTCCATGTCTCCAGTTTTCCTCCCAGCACCTCCTACCCGTACCCGGCATGTGCCAGTCAGTCTTCTCTAGTCTTACTCTGGGATCTTGGTGTATTTGCCAGCTTGTCTCACTTTAACGAGAGAAACTTCTTGGGAAGGAAAAAGGCTGATTTCTGCTTACACTTCAGAGGCTCAGGGGTGAAAAATGTACAGCTCCCAGAGTCGCAATGTTTGGGCACCCCCTCGTGAGCCGGGATGCATGGAGAGAAGCTGGGCACAACTCAGCATAAATGACCAAGCCTCTGAGCACCATCTCCCCCAATTTCCCATCAGGCCCACCTTGCATCCCCACGACTAGAGCAAGTCCCTGTCTGATCCACCAGCCACTGGCATGAATCCGTCAGCTGTTGTTCCTGGAATGCTTTGTGGGGTGGGGAGGAGGTCAGCAACTGCATGAGTGTGGGGAGCCAGGTGCTACTTCGTGTCTAACAACTACTTACCTCCCTAGTGCCCTTGTCTTTGCTGCTACACACAGCCCCTGCACCCTCATCCTCATTTCCACTTGTTAGAAGATGATTTCCTTGAGCTCCACCAGCCCCTCAATCCCAACAGCTCAAAGCACGGCTTTCCCCACAAGTTCCCCCAGTCACCTGTCCTGCCATAAGTCATCTCTGCTGCTCATTGCACTGTCCAACCAGCCATGTGCTCCGAATGGCAGGAGCTACTCTTCCGCCTTGCTTTCCCTGCCCTCCTCCAGCTAAATTATCTTTGAGTCCTGTAGCTACCACCCCTGAAGGGTTCTCCAGCTCACACCTTCCTCTCCACCTCCTTCTTAGCCTCCAGTGTCTTCTCACCTCTGCAGGACACTGCGTGGCCTTCTCCCAGTCCCGTTGACAACCCACATCCTCTGCCCACTCCTCTCTCCACCCTCATTCCAATGGATCCTTCACACAGGGTTGATGTGTATAAAGTGCTGATCTGCTGCTGTCATTCCTCTTCTAAAACATTTTCCAGGGATCCTATTCCATTGGAAGACAGCACGAGGCAGGCCTGGCTGCAAGTGGCACCTTCCAAAGCTGCCTATTCCTGCACCTGCTGCCTTAGCCTCATCTCAACCCCAGCCAGTACTCCTCCCATCCTCCAATTTTCCATAGTCACACACTGCCCAATGCATGTCAGCCCCTCCAGGCAGAGGTGACACAACATGATGTTATAACAATAGTCTCAGTTACTTTATGTCCTGCAACAATTTGATACCTGACAGTCTCCTCTCTCAGTATTTCCAGGGATCCCAAAGAGTGTCTCACTGACATCCACCTTCAAGTCCAAATGTGGTCTGCTGGGTTCTTGTCCAGGACAGTGTCACCTTCCCACTTTACCCTGGCCTCTTGTGCAGCAGCCAGAGCAACTGATTGTCATGAGCAAGTTTCTCAACCACAGCACCCTTGTCCTTTCGGGCCAGATGGAGGTGAGGCTGTCCTGTACACTGTATGATGCTAAACAACTTCACTGACCTTTATCCTTAGATGCCTGTCACACTCCTACGTGCTGGTGACAAAACCTCTCCATACATTGCCACATACCACTGGGGAGGAAATTGTCCCTGGCTGAGAGCCATTGACCTAGGCCAACTTTCTAATACCACCACCTTCTCCAGTCACTGCAGGCTGGAATAGATGACCCAAAATGGTCGGGGTCAAATGAGGTGAGAGTTGTGCTCAGTGTTGTGGTTCTGCCTGCTTGGTGTGGCAACCTGGGACTGGAGGCAGTTGCCTTGCAAGCAGAGAGGAAGCCAGGCGGAGGCTGACACCATGGAAACAAAACAAAGAGAATAAAAGAAATCAGGGCTTGAGTGACATCCTTGGGCCTCTGGATCAAACTGCCTTAAGCTCTTGGCATGGCCGGACCTTTCTATAGACTAAGCCTATCGATTCTTCCCATTGTTGCTATTGCTTCCAGTCTTGGTACTTACAACTGAAACCATCATTGCTACATCCTTGGTTTGGGCTAGCTCCACAGCCTCACACAGGCCTCAGCACGACCACTGATGACTACCACAGCTTCCCTCTGAGTTCCCATCTCTGCCCTGAGGAGCCCTGGAGAGGCTATCACAGTTCATTGTTATGATCACACATTACTCAGATTTCCAATGAAATGGATATTGTATGTTATCTCTCTCCCCCAAGGAACAAAATACGCATTCATGGACATGACCAAGGACATCTTCACATAGTAGATATCCTCCCCCTTGTATCACACTTTCTCAGACTCTCACAGAGAGTCTCAGGTTGTACTTTTTCCAGGGGCAACCTTGGTCCCTCCCCAGGCAGTCTCATGTATTAGAACCATATTGATGCATCAATCACTTTGGGCTAGTCGAGGCTGCTGAGACAACCAATCTCCACAATCTTACAACCCCAAAGCTTCTTCCATTGTCATTGCCATATTTCTAATACAAAAGTGATGGTTCTAGATATAAATTGATTCAAAGTATATCCCCTTTGACATAATGGTTTCTCCATTTCAGACTTCCTTATTTAGATTCACCTCTTGATTAACTGGATTCTGTCACCAGGTCATTTTTAAAGAAATTCCTCTGGGTGCAGCAGTCACGACATACTTTCCTATTTATGAATGACTTAGCTTTATGCTTGAGTGACAGTTTGGCTGGGAGAAAGCTTGTTGGGTCACGCTTCTGTCAGAAGTCTGCAGACAGCTCTCCTCAACTTGCTGCTGCTCAGGGTGAATGGGGCCATGCCTCAGGCCAGCTAATATTGTTTTTTCCCTTGTGAGTGACTTGTTTTCGGCCTGGATGCCCTCATGAGTCTTTAACTTTGCACTGAATTATTTCACAGGGATATATTCTTTCTGGAACATAATGCACCCTTTCAAATTGTACATTCAAGTCTTTATAGGAAGAGCTTTATTTTTAATTTTTTTCCTATTGCATTTATTCTGTCTTCTATTAGAACAAAAAATTGCATTTATGCTAGATTTCTTTTGTCTTGAACATCTTCCTATTTTCCCATCTTTGTTCTCCATTTCATTTGATGAGATTTCTGTCAGATTCGACCTCTATGCATCTGACTTTGCTTTCAAAAATCACTTCCATTTTTTCCTATGATTGCTGCTAAGGTTTTTGTCTTCCTAACACATTTATTATTATCTCACATTTTTCATGGTTTGAACTTTGTCAGCTCACTTTTCATTTCTACCCATTTTCCCACTGTAGTTTCTCTAAGCTGTTATATGAGAGAACCACAGAAAGTTTATGGAAAATGTATCAAAAGATAAGATTTGTGGCACAAATTAGTTTGAAATCCATGCATAACTTTTTCATAATACATATTTTCAGATCTCTGAGTTTTTCCTCACCCCTTCCTGTCCCCAAGGGTTCATGTCCCCATGATTTCTTTACAAGGATGCACAGGGTGTTTTTCTGAAATGTTCCTCTGTTCCCTGAAGTAGTTCTTTGCTGTGCTTTCTTCATTTGCTTTGTGCCTGCTGGGTGTCTCTTCTCTCTCTGTTGCAATGGTTTTCCTGATGGGTCCTTGCCTTATATTACTCAGCTTTGCCTGAGGAAAGTTCTGTCAAGGATAGCATTTTCTCCTAAGTATCATATTGGGGACACCTGGAGGAATGGCAGGAGCAGCCGAGGACATCCATGGAGATGCTGCACAAAGACCCTGCCTTTTCTGTCTGGGATACGTTGACTGCCCAGCCTCAGGTGAGCCCCCCGGCCCCCATATCTTGGATTTAGGGATGAGCAAGACATTGCTTTATACTTTTTGCTTGTTTGAACATCCTTCCTGTTACAAATACTATTAAATTTGCTTTCCTTCACTTAAAAAATTGGCTTTATTGAAATATAGATGGACTCATTTTAAGTGTGGGATGTGGTGTGGAGTTTAGCAATGTGTACAGTAACAAGACCACTCTCACAATCCAGATTTTACCAGCATTCCCACCAACCTGTGCAGCATCCCTGTGCCCTCTCTTGCTGTCACCAAGTTCACCTTTTCTAGAATTACATATAAATGGAATCACATTGTATATAACTCTTTATGTTTTGTGTCTTTCAATTAACATTGCATTTAAAATCCATGCATACTTCTTTATGTATCAATATTTTTGTTTCTCTTACAGAGTAACTTTGCGTGGATATCTACCATTGCTTATTTATGTGCAGTTAATGGGCATTTGGGTTGCTTCCTGTTTGGGCCATTTATGAATAAAGTTGCTACAATTCAACTATGAATATCTATAAATATCTGAGTGAATTAATGTTTTCTCTCCCTGGGTAGTATTGCTGGGTCTGCCATGTAGGAGCGGGGGCCCAAGAACCTGGGTAATCTTCTGCTGCTTTCCCAGAAACATTCAGCAGGGAACTGGATTCGAATGAGGACCTATAAGGGATGCTGGCAGCTTTATCCTCTGTGCTACGACACTTGCTCCTAAATAAAGATTTTTAAGAAGATATATGTTTATTAAAAGACATCTGAAGTACACTATTGGCAGAAACTCAAAATGAAAACAACCCAAATTTATATCCACGATGAATGAACCAAGAAAATGTGAAATATTATTCAGTCACAAAAATGGTTGAAATCTTGCAATGACAGAAATGCAGCAACAGGTCAATATGTTAAGTGAAATAAGCCAGGCACAGAAAGACAAATAACACATAAAACTGTATATATAGTTTTTTTTTAAATAGGTGATCTCCTAGAAGTTAAAAATTCATACTTGTTGCCAGAGACTAGGGAGGACAGTAGAGAGGGTAGGATGAGAAAGGTTAATGGATGGGCACTAGATTTGAAGCATAAATTTCTGGGGTTCTATTGCAAAGACTATGGACAATGTATCGTTTATTTCTCTATTCTTTTTTTTTAAGATTTATCTTATTTTTATTGGAAAGTCATATATACAGAGAGGAGGAGAGACTTCCTGTAGCTGATCACACAAGCAGCTCTGATGAGATTGTTTGTCAGGGATAAGAGTAGAAGCAAGAAGTCCACCAATGAAGCAACGCAAAGTCCAAATGGGATGTCCTGGAGTGATGAAACAATGAGAAGCTTTGGAAACTGGAAGTTTTTGATTGTGAAGCTGACAGAATTGGCAATGGATCAACAATGGCATGTGATTTAAAGGAAAAAAAAAAGACAAAACTCAAGGACCACGCCAGAAGGAACTGTTGGCCTGAGCAATTGGAAGGATAGACTGGCTGGTCATAGAACAGCAAGCTGGGAAGGAAGAGAAGGTGCAAGGGTGTACTGTGAGCATCCAAGTGAAGCTACTAGGGGGCAGCTGAATACGGGACTCCACAACAAAGATCTAGGCTGGAGGGTAGAGCCTCTGCTTCTGATGTTGGCATCCCCTATGGGCAATATGAGTGCCAGTTTGAGTCCCAGCTGTTCTACTTCCAATCCAGCTCCATAATAATGTACCTGGGAAAGTATTGAAAGATGGCCCAAGCACCCATGGGCCCCTGCATCTATGTGGAGACCAATAAAAATAAGTATTTTTAGAAGTTATTTGAAGGGCAATTTCAGAGAGGGAGAAAAAAGGAGAGAGAGAGATCTTCCAACCACTGTTTTACTCCCCAAATGGCTGCAACAGCCAGAGCTGGGCTGATCCAAAGCTGAGACCCAGGAGCTTCTTCCAGGTCTCCCACGTGGGTGCACGGACCCAAAGGCCTGAACCAACCTTGACTGCTTTCTCAGACCATACGCAGGGTACTGGACTGGAAGCAGCGAGGGCACAAACTGGCACCCATTTGGGATGCTGGTGCTAGCAGTTGGAGGATGTATGCCATGTCACTGTGCCAGGACCAAAATAAATAACTAAAGCTTTAAAAAAGAAGAAGAAAGAAAAGAAAAAAGAAAACAGAAAATAACCACATATACCTCTTAATTGCATTTATACTCATGATTAATTTATGCAAAAATGGATTACAGGCTATTCACACAGCCCCCTACAGATATTGTATTAAGCACAAAAGCATTAGGAGCAATTTCCCAAGAGAGATGACTGGCTTAACTGAATAACAGGAGGTAACATCACTAGGATTTCTCCTGTGCCCTTGAAGTGGTGCGCCAAGGACACGGCGCAGCTTACTCCAAATTCCTGTGCAAATGCAGCACCTGATTCTAATTATAAAGAAATATAGACAAACACAAGTTGAAAGAGATTCTTCAAAACAACTGACCTGTATGTTTTACAAATGTCAGTGACAAGGGAGACAAAGACTGCAGAAGCATTCCATAAAGGGAACTAAAGACAGGATGCCTGGGCAGGCGTCTGGCCAAACGGTACATCCCCTATGGGAATGCCTGTGTTCCAGCCGCAGCTTGCACCTCATCCTGGCTTGCCGCAAATGTGGGAGGCAGCAGGGGATGGCTCAGGTAGTTGGGTCTCTCACCCACATGGAAGACTTGGATAGAATTCTCATCTCTGGCATTGACCTGGCAGCAGTGTTGCAGACATTTGAAGAATGGCCCAGTGAATAGATCTCTCTCCACCTCTCTCTGCCTTTAAAATAAACAGAAGGGCCCGGCGCGGTGGCGCAAGTGGTTAAGTCCTCGCCTTGCACGCCCGGGATCCCATATGGGCGCCGGTTCTAATCCCGGCAGCCCCGCTTCCCTTCCAGCTCCCTGCCTGTGGCCTGGGAAAGCAGTTGAGGACGGCCCAAAGCTTTGGGACCCTGCACCCGCGTGGGAGACCCGGAAGAGGCTCCTGGCTTCGGATCGGCATAGTATCGGCCCGTTGCGGCTCACTTGGGGAGTGAATCATCGGATGGAAGATCTTCCTCTCTCTCTCTCCTCTCTGTATATCCGCCTTTCCAATAAAAAATAATAAAAATAAATCTTTAAAAAAAAATAAAATAAACAGAAGACACAACGAAGGATCCTACACTGGATCCAGATTAGAGAGGGGAGAGGCTTTCACTTCATGGCATAGTAAATTTCTATTTTTCTTTCTGTTGTTGACTTTGTATTGTGACTTTTCATAAAAGGGATGTATAGTAACTGTGTCATGGAGACTATCATATCCAGATGTGAGGACACAATGCAGTATGCATCTCTACTTCCAAAGATCGACTCCCAATGAAACCGTTTACTGTATCTTGACAATAGGATGCTGGACTCTCTGCCATTGTCCAGGCCTGCAATGATGGACATATGACTGTTTATGAGGAACTACACTACAGTAATAATATAGAGGAACTCAGTGGTGGGAGAAAGGGACTTGGGGAGGGAGTGAGGGAAATCCCAGGGCCTATGGGACTGTATCATAAAATGATAATAATAACAATAATAGTTTTAAAAGATAGGTGGAAAAAGAAAAGAAAAAAAAGACACTTTGGAAGAGTTGGTGCTGTAGCGCAATGTGTAAAGCCCCTGCCTGCAATGCCAACATCCCGCATGGGAGTCCCTGAGGAGGCTCCTGGCTGCTGTCATTGGGCCAGCTCAGCTCTGGCCTTTGCGGCCACTTGGGGAGTGAGCCAGCAGGTGCAAGATCTTTCTGTATGCTCTTCTCTTTGTATAACTGCCTTACTTTAAAAATAATAATAATAAAAAAAAACCCTCACTGAAATGTTCATTTGAATGTGGTCTTTATGGATGAGTTGGGACATTGCACTGTTACATTCTTGACGCTGCCCAGAAAAGACTCCTTGCTGCTCCTTCTGACTGAGTCTCATTCTGGGTTTCTGTATAAAAAATGTTTTATTTTTGTTGCATAAATCTTGCACATTTCTTGCACACTGAAGTCCCATGAATTTCATCATGGTAGTAAATGCAATATATTTTCATGCTGTGTTCTCACGGCCTGATAATTATCATTGGGAAGATCGGGGCATGTACAGCTCTGTTTCTATATTTTGTGACTGCTACATCACTACTATTCGACATTTTCAGGTTTTTTTTTTTTTTTTTTTGAGATGTTCAAACAATAAAAGCACATCCCCTGAAAATGATGGCAGATAATTTTTTCTTCTTGGGAATATTAATGACCTTTGTGTTATCTCCTGTAATGTCTTTGCTAGAACTTTGAGACTGTGAATAAGTAATGTTGTGAAGATGCAGACAACCTTATCTTGTTCCTAAACTTACTTGACATGTCACTGATGCTTTCCCAATCAATGATGACGTTGCTTTGGTTTGAGAAGGATTATCTTTGAAATGTGAATGAAATGTTCTCAGTTCTTTTATTTACAAAAACATCACTGGAAATAGATGACAATGTCTTCAAGTTGTTCAAACACTTCCATTCACTGAACTGTGATTCTGTGGCCAGCTCTGTACAAAGAATTTGTACATTCATTGCCGTATCTGCTGATACTGAGTATTTTAGACATTATTTTTCAAATTTTAGGATTAGGAAACTGACCAAGGATCCACAAATGAGAAGCAAAGAAAGACAAGATTTATATTTAGGGTCTCTGATTTCAAAACCAAAGCTCTTAGCCAATGATCAAGTAATCTGTGACAATGATCAAGTAATCTGTGAATATAATTGATCACATTAAGACAGTCCCTAATATTGAACATTTGTGTGGCTAAAGTTAGCCCTGTCTGTGCATAGTGTGTTGTTATTTGAAGCATATGGCTATATTCCGTTTTTTAATATTTTGAGTCTGTGTTTGAGAGATTGGGCTACAGTTTCTCTTGGCCCATCTGGCTGGTTGGATTTTGTGTCTGGGCAATGGCTTTAATGAAATGATGTGAGAAGCTGCCCATCTCATTGTAAGCGCTCACTGAACCAACAGCCCAAAGATGACCCCCATTCCTTGAACGGTTGCAAAAACTGGTCTCTGAAATGCTTCGGGTTTAATATTTTAGGAGAGCAGCCTTCTCAGTATTATTTGAGATTATTATTCAGGCTTTCTATCATTTCTTCAGTCAAAAAAAGAAAACAGAAAAACAACAGCTACCCACCTCATTGAGATTTTCAAGTTTATTAGCATCAAGTGATAAAACCTATTTCTTGGACTTTTTCATTTACTGCGTATCATTTCTCATTTCCACACTCATATTTTCTCTTTTTTTGTGATTGGGCTTGCCGATAGTTTCTCAAACTCATTGGTCTTTTGAAAAAGCCAGGCCCTGGGTTTATCTATCCATTTACGCTTCCCATTTTCTAATCCATTAATTTCTGGGTTTTTGTTATTAGCAGCTCCTTGCTTCCTTCAGCTGCACTGGTGGTGGTGACTGCTCTCTTTCTCTTTCCTGGCATCTGGAAACGGCTGGTTGGCTCATTTACTTCCCTGTCCTGTCGCTATTATCATTACATGCTGTACAGTCTGCTGCTGACATCTGCATTCCCTCTCAAACCCCAGAGTTGTGTAGAAGGGTGGTTGTTCATTTCCCCAGTGCGTCAGTGTGTTTGGTCTTGGGTTGTCCCTTGATTTTCATTTTAGTTTCCTCGCGTTCTGATCAGAGGATGTGACCTGTACAACTTGCACACTTTGGAGATTATTGATTACTGTTGCATGACGCAGGATAAACCTAGCTCTCAACAGTGAGTGAAAGAATGAGTCCCTAGTGGGAGAGCTCTCTCAGTGACCCATGAGCAGGTGGAGAGATGGACAGCATCTTTAAGCCTTGCTCTCTCAACAGCAGGGAGAGGAAGGCAAAGAGGCTGACAGATAAGGTTCCTGGACATCAGAAGCCCATGGAGAACTAAGCAGGCTGAGGTACAATCCTTCTGCCCTGTCTCAAGATAGGACCAAGGTGGCTGGACGGTCTCCCCTGGTATTCCCATAGGAGACCATGCTAGGGCCCCTCTGGGGGCATCAGTTGATGGTTCAGGGTCCCCATTTTGGTATTCCCATAGGAGACCATGCTAGGGCCCCTCTGGGGGCATCAGTTGATGGTTCAGGGTACCCATTTTGGTTGCCCAATGAACAAGAAAAGGCAGGGGGAATGCAAAAAGGAGCAGCTAAGGGCTGCTGGGATCATGCAGTGTCGGGATGCTCATGATGTGCTCCTGGCAGTCAATAAAGCATGCTCAGGGAACACAGGTGACCTGGATCCAGAGTGAGCCAGCAGAGAAGACCTCATCACGAAGAGTCATGGAAGGTCCCTTGGAGGAGGTGACTTCTGAGCAGGAATATAAAGATGAGGTGAGCACAGGGCAAGGGCAGAGGGAAGATCGGTTCAAGAGGAGGAAGGGCTGGTACAATAGCCCTGAGGGACAGTGTGTCTGGGTGCTAGGCTGAGGACATACTCCACACTCGCTTCTGCATTATTATTATGACATGTCTTCATTGCATCATTTCTTTCGAACAGCAAAAAAAATAAAGCCCTCTTATTCACATAGTTCCTTGAATTCCACTTGATACAACTAATGTAGTATATATAACAATGCTTTCTTTCCACTGACATTTTTTAGTGTAATATTTTCTAATTTCCTTATTTTCACATTTGTACTTTATCATATATTTCTGGAAAACAGTATATATTATGGTATTTTTGTAAATTCATGTTATCTGAAAGTCAGAGTTACAGAGAGGTGTGGGAGAGAGGCAGAAAAAGAGAGCAAACCTCCATCTGCTAGGGCCCCCAGCCCCTCAAGGACAGAGCTGGGATTATCTGAAGCTGGGAGGGAGGAGCCTCTTCCGGGTTTCTCACATGTGTGCAGGTGCTCAAGGCCCTAGTCATCCTCTGCTGCTCTTCCAGGCCGTTAGCAGGGAGCTGGATCAGGAGTCAAACAGCCAGGTCTCCAACCTGTACCCATAAGGAATGTCAGTGGATGAAGTGGAGGACTAGCCTGATACGCCATTGTGCTGGCCCTGTTTTGGTATTTCTTACACAGTCTGAAAGCTTTCGCCTTTTCAGAACAGAATTTTCTATGTTTATATTTGCTTTAAAACTTGTAGGGTTGGTATTTTTTTTTAAATATTTGTATTTGCTTTGACATGTTTTAATGGTTTTTTTTTCTGGATTTAATTGGTCCACTTTTTCTTGGTGCCCTTTTCTATAATGATTGTAAAGGCGTACACCTGTTGAAAAAAAAAATACTTAAAGAGAAAAGTATTCTACCATAATTTATTAATATCTATAAATATGCTAGAGTAAGATAAGAAGCTTTTTGAAGATTTATTTATTTTGTTTGAAAGAATTACAGGGAGAGAGGGAGAGATCTATTCACTGATTCATTCCCCAAATGACCACAATGGCTAGAGCTGGGCTGATCTGAAGCTGAGGACCAAGGATTTGGACCATCCTCTGCTGCTTTCCCAGACCATAAGCAGGGAGCTAGATCAGAAGTGGAGCATCCAGAACCTGAGCAGGTGCTCATATAGGATTCCAGTGCTGCACAATGAGGATTAGTGTACTATGCCACCACTTCAGCTCCAAGATAAGAAATTTAGGACATTTTTTATTTCTTTCTTCCCTGCTCCTTTACCATAAATTTTTGTTAGGGTGAGTACAGACTCGTGTTCTGCAAAACAAGCTGAATCACTGCTTGGGACACCCATATTGCATCAGAATGCTTATTCAAGGGCCAGCTACTCTACTTCCAATCCAGCTTCCTGTTCATGCACCTGGGAGGCAGCAGATAATGGTCCAAGTGCCTGGGTCCCTCCAGCCATCTGGGAGACCAGGATGGACACCCTAGCTCCTTGGATTCAGCATGGACCAACCCTAGGTATTGTGGGCATTTGTAGAATTTTCTTGTCCATCAGTCTTTCTGTCATTCTGCCTTTCAAATAACTACATAAATGAATCTTCACAACTTTGCTTTTGGTTACAGATGAACAGTGTGACATACTGTATTGAACCACCACCTGGGTGCCCACATCCCGTATTGGAATGTCTTGGAGTTGCATTCTGCTCTCACTTACGTTCCAACCTCCTGATAATGAACCTGGCAGGCAGCAGGTGATGGTCGAAGCACTCAGGTTCTGGCCACCCATGCAGGAGACCCAGATGAAGTTCCTGGCTTCTAGTTTCAATCTCTCTCTCTCTCTCTCTGTCTCTCTCTGAACCATTCTTTGTCCATCACTCTGCCTTTCACACAAATAAGCAAATCTCTTAAAATAATCTAGTCAAAATAATTATATGTTTGGGATTTCCATTTCTTTTCCTTCAAGAATTATTTATGATGTTTGCATTTGGTTTCACAGGCATGTTCCAAACAATGATTTAGACATTAACTATTCTTTATGGGCTTAATTACTCATGGTTGTTTCTTTTGAGCCGTGTCTTCCATTCTTGGATCCTTGGTTTTGACTCATTTCTTGGTTGACTGGTAGACCTTTGAGGTCATTGTTTTCCAAGCAGATTACATAAATCCTTACATGTCTGAGAATGTCCCTGTCTTGACCTATACGTGAATGATATCATAGCTATGTAGAGAATATTCCAGAATCCTGTTGACCCTCAAAACACTATAGACATTGCTTCACTATCTTCTCTAATTTAGACATGCATAAATGAAAGGGACAAACTGATTGCTGCCCTGCCTTGTTACTGAAAGGTTTTTTTGTTTTTGTTGTGTGGGGTTTTTTTTTTTTTTTTTTTTTTTGCTTTATCCTTGAAACATGAGATTTTTTTTAAAGGTTTTTTTTTTTGTTGTTGTTGTTGTTGTTGTTGTTTTGAAAGTCAGATTCACATGACAGACCTTCCTTCTGCTGGCTCACTCCCCCAGTGGCCTCAATGGCCCGACCTGAGCTGATCCAAAGCCAGGAGCTTTTTCTGGGTTTCTGTGTGGGTGCAGAGTCCCAAGGCTTTGGGCCATCTTCTACTGCTTTCCCAGGTCACAGGCAGGAAGCTCAAAGGGAAGTGGAGCAGCAGTGCAGGGATTAGAATTGGCGCCCATATGGGATCCTGGGGATGCTTGCAAGGCGAGGACTTTAGCCACTAGGCTACTGTGCTGCGTCCATAAATGTTCTTTAAATACTTTGATACAAGAAAGTGCTTTTTTAAAAAAAAAATAAATAATTAGCTGGGGCTGGCATCATGGCATATTAGGCTAAGCCTTTTATCTGGGGCATCAGTATGCCATATGGCTACCAACTGGAGTCCCAGTGGCTCCACTTCTGATCCAGCTCCCTGCTAATGACCTGGAAAGATAGGAGAGGATGGCTTGGGCCCCACGCCCACACAAGAGACCTAGAAGAAGCTGTTGATTTTGGATTAGCACAGCTCCAACCATTGCAGCCACTAGCAGATGGGCGATCTCTCTCTCTCTCTCCTTCTTTCTCTGTAATTCTACCTTTCAAATAAAAATATATAAATCCTATAAAAGCAAACTAAAGATTTCAAGTAGAAACTTGAAGCAAGTAGATAAAAGCTACATTAGTGGTTAGCTGATAATGAGGGCAATAAAGATTTGGATGCTGTAATACAGTGGCACCCCTATCCCTATCAGAGATCCAGTTTGAGTCTTAACTTCTGTACCTCTGACCCAGCTCCTTGTTAACGCTCTCCCAGGGAAAGTAACTAGGCTGGCCCAGGTACTTTGACTCCTGCGCCTGCGTCGGGGATGGAGTTCCTGGCTCCTGGCTGTTGTGACTATTTAGGGAACAAACCAGTGGATGGGAGATGCCTTGTGCTCTCTCTCTCCCTGTCACCCTGCCTTTCAAATAAATACATTTTTTTAAAGTAAGGTCAGTAAGAATTTTATGAATGACAGGAAGGCAAATCCCACACACACACACATCCTTTCCTTATTTCTCTTCAGCCACGTATCCTCCCACTCGTGGGCTTTTTGTTTTCCCTCATCACTTCCACCTTCTCCTCTGCACCTCTTAAAATCATTCAGCATAGTCTTCTGATTTCATCTGGTTTTGTGCTGCTCACGGCTTACATTTTTTAAATCTTACAATAGAGGGGTTTCCTATAAAAGGAATCTTTGTCTTGTTGATGGTTTCTGTTTGTTTTTAAAGATTTATTTATTTTTATTGGAAAGGCAGATATACAGAGAGGAGGAGAGACAGAGAGGAAAATCTTCCATCCGATGATTCACTCCCCCAAGTGGCCACACGGCTGGAGCTGAGCCAATCCGAAGCCCATATGTGATCCCGGGCGTGCAAGGCAAGGACTTTAACCACTATACTATCGTGCCAGGCCCGATGATTTCTGCTTGTAAGCACAATGAATCTCATAGAAACTACCGAGGTATAAATGTTTCTTTCATTTTGTTCTGTCATCTCTCACTTCTGGCAGTCCCTCCTTCCCACATGGCTCCATTTCCTTGCGTCAGTTCGTACTGTCGCCAGCCTCTGCCATCCCTGCCTGTGGGGGCCGACCTTGTCATGACGCAGTGCTTACTGCGTCAGTGTTCTGGAGCTTGGCTGAAACTCAAAGAGGATGGCAACTTCCTCTTTGGGGTCCTCAATATTTGGCCCCAATAGAAGTCTTTGTCAAGTGGACAAGAGAACACTCAATGGCCCCATGGGAGAATCCACTTTGGGAGGAAGTAGTCCACTGGCCTGGCCGCACCCACCTGGCTGTGTGGGGGAGCCTGCAGAAGGGGCCTCCTGGACCTATCGCCCCCTTGACGGCTGGAGGACAGCAGCCACACCCCATCCATCCTCGGCCCAAGGTCCTGACACAGCAGAACTGCGAGCGGCCGCGGTGTTCACTGCTATTTTCGGCCACCACATTTTGAGGTCCTGTTAGTCAGTCACGATCACTCAACCCATCTCCCTCTTGCAAAGAGTAACTTTCACTGGACCTGAGCTTGTTGCAGGTCCTGAACCTTTCTCTCCAGCTCTCAGTCCTAGGGGAGGGAGAAGGGTTCCAGCTGCAAGTGGCCGCTGCACCTGGCCTGCCCAGGTTTCTACCTTGGGTAAGTAGAACCGATGTGGGGTCATGTGATGGGCAGCAGGGGTCCAAGAGCCTGTTCCTGCTCCTGTCCAGAGGTCAGCAGGCTCCTCTGCCCTGTCTCTGCCGGCCTCCAGGCCACAGTGTTGAGCTTTTCTTTTAGCCACAGGTCTTGCTGGAACAGACATCAAATTTTTTAGGTGCTGTCGCTGGCTCCATCTTTTTGCTGTTTCTGGGTATACAAGAGCTAGACTCACTCTTTTTCAACCATCAGTCTTATCAATTGGGCTCTCCAGCCAATTTAGGTGACACCTTTAAGTGAAGTGTCAGGAGCTCTCACAGAGGAACAAACTATGGGAAATGGTTTGACACCATCTTGTGTAGTCAAAGGCTCAGGCTCACATATCCTTCAGCTGATTTCCAAAGAAGTTTTCAACATGTTCTTTAAAAGGCCAAAAGAAACAAAAATAAGCAAACAAACAAACAAAAAACCTCACAGCAATGCTGTTAATGGTAGGAAACAACTGGAAACCATCAAGTCCATCAACCATGGAATGGATAGATAAATAACCACGTGTTTATTATGTATAGAGGATCATTACACAGTAGTGGAAAAAAAAAATAAACCACAGCCCCACACATCAACACAAAGAGCCTCAAAATTCAAAATTCATCATGTGGGCTAAAGGAAGAATGATCCCATCTTTGAGCTGCAGGCAATGGGTAGAAGGCACTCGTTTGGGCCTCATTCCCTCATGGGTTGCCACTGGGACAAGTTTTGTTGGGATGGGTACAAGACCTGGGAGAGGTCATTTCTCATCCTGACTCATGGCCCTACAAATTTACATGACTGTTATCCTCTAACCTATACGCATACTTTTGAGGTACAATTTGATCTGCAAAGGGAAGAAAATATCACAGTGTGGTGAATTACAAAGGAAAGCTGCCAGCTAGCTTCAGGACTCTTCACAACCAAAGTGTCCTTTGACCTGATATGGGCTCTGCCTCTCCAGGCTCCGACTCGCCACACAGCAGTCCTCTCCCACTCAGGAAACCCCACAGAATGGATCCTCCCAGGATTGCCAATCTCCAGAAACCCTGCATCCGGAGAGGATCCAGACTGACATCTCTGCCAGGTCCTCCCTGGACCACCTTGAACACGATGCGGCAGCTTCTTCCTGTGCCTATACCAGTGTGAGTGCAACTACAAGTCCCTCGTCACACACAAGGGCCTGTGTGTTGAATGCTGCTGCTCCAAAGACACATGGCCCATTCTGGTGCACAAGGGAGAGTCTGAGGGTTTTACTGATGTCCTTCAAGCATCTGGTTTCAGAGTAAGACATATTGGCTGTTTCAGGGTTTGGAGCGGCATGAAGCCCTGCTTCAAGTCCTACAATTAGTTTTGGTTCCCACCAGCAGCTTACAGCTAAAATGGTAGACAATGGTGTCTTTTTTTTTTTTCAATGCTGCTTTAAAAAAAATTTTTTTTTGAAAGGCAGAGACAAGGAGAGACAAAGAGAGAATGAGATCTTCCATCCACTGGTTCACTCTCCAAATGGCTCCAATGACCACAGGTGGGCCAGCCAAAGGCCAGGAGCTTTTCTGTGTCTGCCCCACAGGTTCAGGGGACCCAAGGCCTTGTTTTCAGGCCCTTGGCTGAGAGACAGATCAGAAGTAGAACAACCAGGATTTGAACCAGAGCCCATTTGGGGTTCTGGTGCTGCAAGTGGAGGCTTAACTTGCTATGCTAGGGCACCGGCCCTGGTGAAAATCACTTTTGTTCCTTGGGACACAGCTGCGGCTTCTGTTCAGTCAAAAGTTTGGAGCAAAGAAAGCACAGGCTTCCTGGTTCCTAGTTTTCAATGACATCAAAGTGTGAAGTCACGAGGAGTGTGAAGAGGTGTGGGCCGCTAGAGAACACAGGACACAGACAGCACAGGATCAGAAAACCTCACTAGGGCCTCCATTCACACACCTGACAGGCCCCCGCACAAACACAGTGCAAACACAGTGTGTACAGGCACTGAGAAAAACTCCCCCAGGAAGGCTGGACTTGAGAGCAGGCATGGATTGCACTGGGGAGTAGGAGCCATGTAGTCCTGTAAACTCACACAAGTCTTTCCTGGCCCATATGTCCCATCTGCCTGGAAGGCCCATCTGGAAGCCAGGGTGAGTGGAGGGAGGGGAAATTCAGGAGTTCAGGCACGGAGCAGCATGCGCATACTGGGTCCGGCAGAGCTGAGGATGCTGAGCAGCTTGGAGGCAGAGGGGTTTGAGATGCATGCCTGCTTTCTGCAGATGGGAAGAGGGCACCATACCCATTTTCCAGTGCAAGGTCTATCTGCTGGATGTAGGATTAAGTGTCACCCTCAGCCCTCCTCAGGCAGTTGGGTGCCCCATCTGTAGACCAAGCTCAGAACAACATTGGTCTCCCCTCCCTACAGCACCCTTGTTGGATTTGATCCCAGCTAGGGACTGCATGGGGTCCTGCATAGGGAACCCTGACCAATATGTGCCATCTGCTCCTCTCCCCACTCGTAACTGGAGAGGAGGTGGCCAAATTGGGTAGTTTGTGGCTGAGCCCACGGAGGAGGAGGGAGGAAGGGGCTGGCTCATTCAAAACAGAGTCCCTGTTGACCTTCTGCAAGACTCCCCCAAACTATCCTTAGCCCAGGACAGGTTCAGAGAGATAGTTGGGATGTGGGGAGAAAGAGAGAGGCTTGGCTGCGCATGAAGAGCATTTCACGTCCAGCCTCGGGTGGAGGGAGCTGATCAGGTGCTATGGGTAGCCAGGGAGCCTTGTCCACCCCCTATTCCCCTTGCCATCACTTTCGCTGCTTCCTGTCCATCCATCAGCAAGGCTGAGGCAGACAGGTCCTGGCACTGGGGCTGCCTGCCAGAGGCTTGAGTCATGGAGAGCCGTGGCTGACGGGCCTCGCTGCGGCTCTTGCCATGACACGCAGTGGGGCCCAGGGCTGCAGCAGCTCTCGGGCCAAGCGCCAAGCTGGCCCCTCCCAGAGAGAAGGCCCCTGGGCTTCTGTCCTAGACAGACAACCACACTGTTCCTGGGGCCTAAACCTCAACGGGACACTGCTCTGTGGACATCTCAACCTACATGCACTGTGGACATGCTGGGCCCCCGGGTGAGGACTGTGGTCTCTTTCTTTCCACAAGGTTGGAGACGTGATATAAATCCTCCCAGCCAAAGAGGTATTCTCTTTTTCTCTATTTGCATATTTTCATTTTATTCAAAAGGGAGGATGAGAGACAGAGAGGTCTTCCATGGGCTGGTTCAATTCCCAAGGTTGGACCACAGCAAAGCCAAGAGCCATGAGCAAGAGCTTCATCCTGGTCTCCCACACGAGTGGCAGGGACCTCAGGCCTTGAATCATCACCCACAGCCTCCCAGTAACAGCTTAAGAGCTAAACCTCATATGGGATGCAGATGCCCCAGGTGGGGACGTAACTGCCGTGCAAGCTGCCTGCCCTCACAGAGTCATTTTCTAACACACAGTCTGTGGGCTATTGTGATCCAACTCTCACTCAAGCAAGGAATAACAGCAACTTCCAAAGCCTGGAGCTAACAGGAGCTAAGGCCTGGATCTGATGGTCAGAAGGACCAGCCCCCACCCAGCCCACCCCACCTCACTGCTGGGTGAGCCTCCCCTCCCTCCCCCACCAAACTGCGGGGTGAGCCTTCCCGTCGAGGGTGGGGTCAGTGTTGCGGAAAGTTCATTTCCTGGCCTCCCACCCTCCCACACTGTGTCTGGAGCCCCACCCCACTGCCCATCCTTTCCAAGCACGGCTCACAGTCCTGACCCCTAGGTCATTTTCTTAGGTGTTGTGTGCCTCATCAGATTCCCCCACCCTATATGATGCTGCTGGGTTGGCCCCTGGGACACACCTCACACTCTTTTCTCCAGTCTGAGCCCACACATGCCCTGACTCTCCGCTCTGCTCACCTCGCTCCACCCAGCCTTCCAGGCACAGGTCCCAGCCTGGCACTGCCAAGGAGCCCCCTCCCCATTCCAGGCTTACTCCCAGCCATAGGACTTCCTGAAAGCCAAGCGAAGGAGTTGCTATGCTGCCTTTAGCTGGTACAGAGTTGGAAGGGACCTGCTTGTCCTCCAGTCAGCTCCTGCTCTGTCTACCCTAAGGGAGAGAAATGAGGATGCCTCGTCTGACCGCTTCCAACCCAGCCTGGAGCTGCTGCACGGGCGGCTTGGGCAGCCGTCCAACTCCAGCCTCCGCTGTGTGCGTGAGGAGCCAGGAGAGGCCTAGGCCTTGCTGCGAGCCTCAGGCTGACCCCTTCCCAGCTCCTCCACGCCTGGCAGAGAACCCTTTTGGGGCTGGGGGATGTCAGCCAAGTTACCCAGCCCTCAAAGCCTGTTTCCATGTCTGTAGAAAGGGAGGCTCAGGCCTGGAGCTTAGCAGGAAGGATAAGAAACAAGCTAGCTCTCATTGTTCAGTCATTGATCTAGATGTGGAGCACTGGTTCTTGACCTCTGTGGAACTCCAGACACTTCTGGAACCTATGAACTCTCACCTCCAAGAATGCAGGGATGCAAGGCCTTCAAACACAGTGCTGAAGCATAAAGGCCCACTCAAGACAGCCATGGATCCCGCGTTAAAACTTGCTCTTCCCAGAGGCAGGTACTGTGGCACAGCAGATAAGCTCTCCTCAGGATGCCAAATCCCATATTGGAGGGTGTGGGATCAAGCCCTCTCTCCATGTCCTATCCACCTGTCTGCTTGTGCACACTTTGGGAAATACTAATGATGGTTCAAATGCTTGGGTCCCTGTCACCCACATGGGAGACCTAGATGGAATGCCTGCCTTCTGGCTTCAGCTTGGTCCAGCTCTGGCTGATCCAGGGCATTTAAAGAATGAGCCCACGGATAGAAAATGTGTGTGTGTGTGTGTGTGTGTGTGTGTGTGTGTGTGTGTGTGTGATAGAGAGAGAGAGATAAATCCTTTCCCTTTCTACTTAAAGCAAAAGGTTTATTCTACAAATGAAGTCAAGGGGTTAGGCTCAAGGAACAAGACTGAGTCGAAAACCTGCATTCATGGTCACACTTGGCCTGCTATGTTTCTGTTCCACTATTCGCTCCATGGTTTGTACCAGGGATGGAGAGTTCACGCCCCACAAGGCTTTGGTCTTAATACTAGTGAAGGCTCAGATCACAGAAGCTCCTGGCAAAGCTAAGAATGTTTGGGGCATGCACTGTTCCTCTTCCCCAACTCTCACAGCCCAGCATCTCCTCCAGGTGTCCTGGGGGCCCCAGTATCTTGCATGGACATCCTCAGAGGGACGTGGCCTGCGCTTTGTTCCCTATCTCCCTTACGAGTCATGCCTGAGACAAATCCCTGTCCTCTTTGCTTTGCAAGCTGAGTGGGTATGAAATACAACAGACCTGTGGGAATGTACATGAAAGGATAAATGTGCATATCCAGCATGAAAACATTGACAGAGAGTTTTAACGGTAAGTTGAGACACAATTTTAACAATTTTGTTTCTGCAAACAACAATTCGTGAATCAGCGTGAGCAGCAGCAACAAATCAGAAATGATTCTTGAGTTCCACCAAGGGAATACAAGAGGAGGCTTTTTAGAAAGGACACAGGAATAAAGTGAGCCAAACAGTGGATTGGTTACAAACACACACCCCTTATTTAATTTACCCCTTTGGAAAGTACCAAGTCTTTTCATTATAAATTTGTTGGCTGTGTTTGATGAGTTGAGCTTAGGTTTTATTTTTCTTTTCCACAGGCATCTACAAGAAATTGTTCAAGTTAAGTTTCACTTCTACTTGCACATCCAGCAAACTTTAAGTTACTAATGAAGCCTACCTGCTTTTGTCTGTTCAGGAATTCTGCAAATCTGGTCTCTGCTTGAATTACTTTAAAATTTTTTTCAATGTATTTATGAGAGACAAAGAGATATGTGGAGATCTTCCTACTTCACTTCCCCAAATCTGCAAGAGCTGAAGCGGGGCAGTTGGAGAACTCAGTCCAGGCCTTCCACATGAGTGGCAGGGGCCCAATTCCTCGAGCCTTCACCTCTGCTTCCCAGAGTCTGCATAAGCGGAGAACTGGAGTCGGGAGCTGGAGCGGGGAATGGAGCCCACTCTGATGTGTGACATGGGCATCCTAGTGGGCATCTTTGCAGCTATGCCAAGCACCTGTGCCATCACTTTAATGGGGCAAACACGAGGGTAACCATCATCCAGCATCATCAGGCTCTCTATGAGGAGCCACGTGGGAAGTGTGGTATTGCTTGTTTGGCACACCTGTGTGTGTGTGTATATATCACTATCTATCTATCTGCATTTGAATTTTATCTGACTTCTTGGGTCAAACTTTTACTGTGAGATTCATATGGAGCTTGCAGTTTACTCATCAGCATTGCTATATGATGGTATAGAGAATTCTAAACTGGCCCAAAAGATTCCTGGTACCTAGAATGTTCACTCCAGATAGACCACCCCTTGGGTATGAACGGGTCCCATGAATATCATGATTGAATTCCTTGTCATCTGGCAAAATTGTGGAATTCTGTGTCTGCAACTAGGCTTCCTGATCAGTTGACTTTAAGTTCAACAGAGGGAGATGATCTTGGGTGGGCCTGACTTTATCAGAGGTTGGAAGGTCAGAGAAGCAGCACAGATATCTCCTATTGGCTGAGGAAGCAAATTGCTACAACATTGCAAGGCCATGCAGCAGGAGCAGCAGGTGGCCTGTTGGAGCCGAGGCTCTGCTCTGCATCCAAAGGGATCTGGTGAGCTTGGATGAGAACCCAAGCTCTATATGAAGGCGTAGGTAGAAAACCCAGCTAAGTCATGCCCAGGCCCCTGACCAATGCCCCTGACCCATGTAATCTGCAAAAGAATAAGTGAACGAAATAAAAAAGCTAAAAAAAGACACTTTAAGACACTCAGTTTTTGAGCATGAGTTACGCAGTAAGGGGGGAAAGCCTATTCAGTGGCATTCCATTGAAGGAACTGGCCACATCTTCTAGATCCATTTTCCATGAATGGCTGTCTGTGCTCTTCCAGTTTGGGCCCCTGTGAATAGTCTTATACTCGTCTCCAGAGTACATCAAAACCCCAACGTCTTTTATTTTCTTTTGCAGAAATAAGACAAATCTATCTTAAAGTACCCATGACAATCCAAGGACTGTAAACAGCCAAAGTAATCTTGGAAGAAAAATGAAGTTGGAGGTCTCACATTTTCTGATTTCAAACATTACTGCAAAGCCACAGTAGTCAAAACAGTGTGATACTCACACACAGACATATACACCAACAAAATAAAACAGACAGGCCAGAAATAAACCAACATATATAGCCCCATGATTCTCTACAGGGTGACTATGACCATTCAATAGAGAAAGAATTGTCTTTTCAGTAAATCAAAATTGATGCCCACATCCAACAGAATGAAGTTGGACCACATTCTATATCATATAAAAGTCAACCCAAACTATAGGGCCCAAACTCCCATACAGGTGATGCTTTGAGTCCTGGCTGCCCCAAATCTAATCCAGCTCCTTGATAATGTGCCTGGGGAAGTAGCAAAAGATGACTCAAATGCTTAAGCCCCTGCATCGATGTGAATGACCCAGAAGAAGCTTCTGGCTCTTGGCTTCAGATCGGCTCAGCCTCAGCCTTTGTGTTTACTTGGGGAGCAAATCAATGGATAGATCTTTCTCTGTTTCTCCCTCTCTCTCCTTGTAACTCTGCCTTTCACACAAACACAACTTCAAAGAAATTAAGTCTATTATTTGTTTATTTGAAAAATACACAGTGAAATACAGGGATGTTCCATCACAAATGAATTTTCCAAAAGTGTGTCACAACTGGGACTGGGTCAAGAACTCAACCAAATTTTCCACATGGGTGGTAGAGACCCAAAAGTGGAGCCATCACCTACTACCTCCTACATTGTGCATTAGCAGAAAGCTGGAACTAGAAGCAGAATCAGGGCCCAAGCCAGGCATTCCAGTGTGGGATGTAGGCATTCAAGTGCCTTCTTTTTTTAAAAGAAGAAAGTCAGACTTTTGAAAGAGAGACTTACAGAGATGAGGAGCAACAGAGAGAGACGGTTTTCCAACCGCTAGTTTACTTCCCAAATGGCTGCAATGGCCAGAGCTGAGCCAATCTTCGGCCAGAACCCAGGATCCTCTTCCAGGTCTCCCACAGTGGTGCAGGATCCCAAAGACTCAGGCCTTGATGCTTTCCTAGGTCATAAGCAGGGAGCTGGTCAGAAGTAGAATAGCCGGGACATGAACAAATGCCCATATCGGATGCTAGTGTCATGGGATAGAAGGTTAGCCTATTGAGCCATGATGCCACCTCCTGCCCCACACAAGTGGCTTAACTGCTAGGCCAAATGATATCCCAAAGTCTATTGATTAAACACACGTACACACATATAACATTTACAATTACCCCATAGAATGTAAAATATTCAGAATACATTTAACAGAGCATGCAAGAGATTTGTACGTTAGAAACTGCAAAAAGCTAAATAACTGGAGAGATGCCATATACATGGATTGAAAGATACAAAATAGTAAAAGTATTGGTAACTTTCTGGTCGAGTTAAAGGTTTAATAAAATTTCTGTAAAATTCTGGTAAAGTTTTTATCAACATAGATAAATTTATCCCAAAATATGTAAAAAGACATAGACCCTGGACCAGCTGTGTCACAGACTCATCTGTAAAACGTAAAGTTATAACACATATATAAAAGAATAGGAGAATATCTTGGGACCTAGAGCAAGACATAGTTCTTACACTTGACATCAAAAACGTCATTAAAAGGAAAAAAATGATTACTGGGACCTCATCAAAACTACAAACTTGTGCTCTGTGAAACTTGCAAATCACACAGCAACAACGGAATAGTTTCTAGAATAAAGAACTTGCAGAGTTCAACAATATTTTTTTAAATTCAATAAGAAAACGAGCCTAAATGCTTTAATCATTTAAGAGGATTTACAGATAACTCAGGTGATGTTCAACATGGCTAGCCAGGAGAGAAACGCACATTAAAATCACAATAAGATATGACAATGAACATTGCAGAAGAGCTAAATTTAAAACAGTGGCAATACCAAATGCTGCTGGTGTGGTTGGGAAAGACAAATGCCACCAGGCATTCTGAAAAACAATTTGACAGTTTCTTATAAAACTAAACATAGAACTAACATATTGCACTCCTAGACAAGTTCCCCAAAGACATAAAATCATATCCAAAAACCTGTACACACATGTCTATAACAGCTCTATTTCTAACAGCCCAAAGCTGGGAACAATCCAGACATTCCTCGATGCGTGAATGGTTACACAAACTATAGCCCATCCATACCACGGAATCCCACTGAGCAGTGATTTATGGACAAAGTCAACCTCAAATCATGAATATGATCAACACATGGCCTTCTTCAAATCACGAAATTGTGTCTATGAAGAGCAGATTAGTGATTGCCAAGGGATAGGGAGAGGGCAGCGGGAGGGGAAAGAGGAATAAGATATAAAGAGGTAGCAGGAACGAGGTCTTTGTGGAGCTGGACCAGCTCTGCCTCTTGATTGTGGTGACTCCATGCACCTACAGGTGCGATAAAAGATGGCATCCAGCTGTGCATATGCGTTGTATCGAATCAGTTTCATGGTTTAGACTTTATACTCTATGTAGAAAATCTAATTATTTCACAATAGGAACTTAATTATTTCACAATAAAATTACAGAGAGAGACTCACAGTCAGGCAGAGCCCTTGGAAGCATGGCCAACTTTGTTTTGTTGGAGAAGTGGCAGGGGCATCCATGGGCGCTTCTCCACTCTCCTTCCTGCACCTGCCCCTCAAACCTTAGCAGCCTTGGTCTCCTCCACTCCCAGCTATACTGTGAAGCACCTTCCAGTTCCACCCTCTCCACTTACACTGCCTTCTCATATCTACCTTGGATTGTCAATCACGTACCATCTCCCAACCCTACTTAAGTCAATCAATCAGAGGAAGACATTCTGGCCACAGATTAACTTGGGACTTAAGTTAGACCTATCAGAGTCCTTGCAGCGAGTTGCTGTGGGGCACCTGCTCAGGGCGAGGTCTTGGAAGCTTGCTTGTGGGACGGGAAGGGCACTGCTTGCCAGGTGTCCTGTGTAACAGGCTTAGAGGTTTTCTGAGCCCAAATGGGAGAACAAATCAAAGGTCACCTCTGCCCCCTGTGCAGTGGGTGCAGACCAGCTAGGAATTGGGGGCCACATGTGTATAAGCTGCTCAAGCACAGCTGCTTCCAAGTCATCCATATTCCTTTCCAGAGTCATATGGTCAGGGACCCTCTGGGTGGGGCCAAGGCTGAAGGGGCTGGAATAAGGGCCTCCTGGGAGGCCAGACACACATTCTCTTTCTCTCTCCTCTCTTGTCTTTCTCTGTGTCTTCTTTCTCCTTTATCCTCCTCTTTCTCCTCTTTCGTTCTCACCTCCTCTCTCCACCTTCCCCTCTCTCTCTCTTCTCCAGGACAAATCAACCATAGCAGAACTGGCAGAGTGCTGACTCTGTCCTCTCCACCTCACCTCCGACCGGTCACTGCGCCCTGCTGGTCCCCAGGCCCTTCTCTTGCCTGCCCTGTCCCCTGGCTCCCAGCCCCCTGCCACCCTGGGCAGCCAGGCTGTTTTGGAAAAATGCTGGGAGGTGGCAGAATGTGCGGTCTCTGAGTTCCCTCCAAGCTGGCGCCCGGATCGCTGGACAAACAGCAGCCGTGTTTGCCCATCACAGCGGCTAGTGTTCGCCTTCCAGGCTGGGAGATCCCAGGGACCGCCAGGCACTCAGGCGTCACTGAGCGGTTCAGCCCCTGGGGGAGAAACAGAGCTGCCCCTTGCCCCTCTGTGCCTGCCCACTGGCCCAGGACTGGGTGGTCAGCCCAGGGCAGCCTGGGACCGCACTTCCTTCAACTCTGCTGCCACACAGGACATGCCACCAGGAGAGATGGAATTTATACTCTGAAAAGCTATTACCTTCCCTGGCCTGCTTCCCAGCAGGCGTTGAGACCTCTGTGAAGCAGAGGGGAGGCCGGGGAGATCTACCGGGGACCATTTGTGGTGTGGAGCTGATCACACATGGTGCTGCCGCATACTTCTGTTAGGGCCTTGGGAGACCCAGACCCTCTGTGACCCTGCTATTCTACAGAAACCTCCCTGCTCTACCTCCAACCCCTGGGCAGGCAATAGAGGGGTGGTGGTTAAAATTCAGGAGCAGTGGGGAGGAGGGAAGCAAAAAGAGAAAGCCAGTGGGCAGGCAGTCCCGATGGTCTGACGTCCTGTGACTCATACAGTGCCAGACCCTGTGTTCACACTGCGTGCCTGGGCCAGGGTGCTCATAGTCCAAGCTGGGCATGATTGACTGTATTGAAAAGAAACACTAAGGGACCAGCATTCTGGCATTACGTGTGAAACTGTCTGTATCAGCAACATCCCATATGTGCGCTGGTTCAAGTCTCCGCTGTTCCATTTCAAATCTAGCTCCCTGCTAACATGCTTAGGAAAGCAGTGGAAGATGGTTCAAGTGCTTGGGCCCCTGCACCCACATGGAAGACATGGATGAAATTCCTGGCCACTGGCTTTAGACCAGCCCAGCTCCAGTTGTTACAGCCATTTGAGGAGCAAACTAGCAGATGGATAATATCGCTAACTCTGATTTTCAAATTAAAAATAAATCTTTAAAACAAAACAAAACACTGCAGACACAAGAACAGCTAGCTAGGAGTGGGGACATAGCCAGGCTATGGAGCAGACACCCCAGGCACAGCACAGGCCAGGCCCTGCCCACGGACACTGTGCCACTGTAGCCTGGGCCCTAGTTTGAGGGGCCTCACCTAGGTCCTCATCTTTGACAAGCCAGCTCTGTGTGGGCTGTTCCCAGAATGTGATCAGCTGCCCAAGGCTCCACCCTGGATACCCGCCCTTCATGCGTCATCACCAGCCTCCAAGTGGCTGCATCTATGCTCCCTCCCCTGCGTGCCCCTCAGGCTACACATCCTGGGGCGTCCTGCCACCCAACAACCTGGCTGAACTTGTGGAACCATTTCCCAGCCTTATTAGATCACAGAATCAATTGGCTCCAGCTAGAGGTATGACTCAGGTGTTGGGAAGCGCTGGCGTGGGGCGCTGCAAAGCCGGAAGCCTGCTCTCCCCCTGGCTGAGGGCTGTGCACATCAATACCCCCGGAGCTGCAGGCCACTCTGTCCAGAGCTGGGACACTGGGCACAGCCAGTGGGTTACGGCCAGGCCAGGAGCAGCAGCCACTCCCCAGGGACACTGACTGCCCCTTCTCCCCACCCTGGGCTTTGCCATGACCTCTCTGTGCCTTCACACATCTGGGCTGGCTTCCCAGGCAGTCACTTTAGGGAAGAACTTCCTGACAGGTTGGGTGGAGAAGGCAGAGGGAGCAGAGAAGCAAGCAAGACAAGGGCGAGTCCCCACGGTTTATTATGGAAGCCTATAAAAGAGCCACATCGAGTATTTCCAAAATCACAAAATGCACGACATTCATTTTTTTTTAATATGCAACATGGAATATTATATACAGATTAAAACCACATGACAGCAAACACACTCACACGGCACCAGTCTCGTATCAAAACAAAACACACAAGTGCTTTTTCAATATTAAAACAACTGTGATAAAAACATATTAATATTTTGAACCATGTTTACAATAGAGAAAAATTCATATTTTACTAAATAACAAATATTTAACAGCAAAAAACTTTATACTAAATATCTATTTTGAATTATAACAAAAATAGTACTTAGAATAGTTTATAAAGACAGACACAAAATTATAACATTTATGAAAAAAAAAAAAAGTTTTGTGTATAAAATAACATTATAGCGATCTGGGCAGGGTTGGGGGGGGTGGTGCCCAGGACACAAAACGCCAGCGCCCAACATCGAAAGTGCTTTAATCTGCAAGCCCATGGCAGGAAGGGGTGTGTGGGGTTTTGTCTTTTTAACGTCAAGTTACAATAGTTAGGAACGGTAAGTGAGAAAACATCACCCTTCTAATGCTACGTCTATAGAACACACACACATGGACACAAGGACAGGGACATCCCACAATGTAGCCACAGGGAAAGAGGGAGGGAAGGAGGGGTCAAAACCACCGATCCTGCCTGCCGCAGCTTCCTCCAGCCCTCCCCTCCTGCCTTTGAGACCCAGCAACATTCTCCTGTCCTCCCTCACGGGGATCCCCCCACCAGCTTTCCCTTCTCTGCTGCCTTCCAGCCTGGCCACCCCAGGGATGGCCACGGAGGCCTCCCAGAGTCCCTCAAGGCCTCTGGCCTCACCAGGGCAGGACCCGGGATGGGTTTCCTGTCTGAACCCTTGCTTACCGCGCTCCTAGCCAGTCAGTCCAGAATCATTTGTTTGAGGCAAGCAGGATCAGCTCAAAGGTAAAAGGCCCTTTCAGAAACTGGGCTTTCTCCAAATGCACCAGGCAAATGTTGATAAGTCTTTACAATATTTTTTTCCCCAGAAATGGAACAAGATTGAGGAAAAATATGGTTTTTAAAAATTTAGAAACATCTTTGCCAATAATGTCCGTGCTGTGCAGGTTTTGAAGCCATGAGAGTAGGAAGTGTGGGGGCAGGAGGACCCTAGTTCTGCACGGTGTCCCACGGAGCGAGGGCCGATGGGAGAGGGGCCTGTGAGTGGCTCGGGTCCACTGGACATGCAGGAGGGGGTCCCAGGGCGGTCAGGGGCTCATCACTTGCCCCCTCCCCACTCTGCATTCTCTTATCAAGAGAACGCATCAAAGCCTAGTAAGCATGGAAAGCCAAGGATACTCCGAAAACAGGCAAAACAGCTTTGACCCTCACCAAAGGTCCCCAAGCCACCCCGGGGAGGCACACTACAATCGGAGCTGCTCCTTTCACCAGCTTGTCCAATCACTTCCCACAAGTCACACGTACCCGCCCTCCTTGGCCATCCCCGCTGGCTCAGCACCCAGCGAGGACTCTCTCTATGACACCTCCTGGCCTTCACCTCAGCCTGCAGCCTTAAGCTGACAGTAGCCAGAGGCTAGAGGAACCTTCAGGACACCAGGCCCAGGGCCGCATGCAAAGGGTGAGGGTAATGGGAAGGTAGAGGAAGAACAAACCCGTATCCTTCCCTAGATGCACTAATGGAGTGGGGATACCGGGTGAATGGTGGCAGCCTCCGACCTCCAACTCCACATGATGAAGGTGAAGGCCACAGGGTTATTGCCCCATCTCCACCAGGGGACACCAGGCCGAGGGAATGGGTTTTGGCCAGGCTCTAACATTAAACCCACAGCAGGTCTGGAGCCTGGGAGGCTGATCAACTCTCAGCCAGGCCAGCTGGGATCTGACCAGAGCCCCTTTCAAGTTAACCGTACAAGTTGTACCAGCCAGACTCGATGTCCCCAAGATGCTCTATCAGGAATAACTACCATGTGTGGGATGCTATGGGGTAGGGGTGGTCAGCCTGTGAGTCAAGGGCCCCTGCTGTGAAGCAAAGCTGTGTCTGTGAGGAGAAGGGATGTCAGTGCACCTGTCCCGGGGATGTGGGGGGAGGGTGCTGGAGGGGGGCAGGGCCCCAGAGTCAGAGGAGGGAGAAAGTAGCAGCAATAGGTAATATGGAATGTCCAAGCCAGCAGGAGGAGAGGGGTGCCTTCATCGCCCTGGGTGCTGTGGCGTGGGAGAGGAGCAGGTGCTGAGGTGGGTGTCAGGGGGCAGCCCTCCTCGCCCTGCTGACCTCCAACTGGAAGGAGACGGGAGGGCGGGTCACAAACGCACACGGCAGCGCTAGTTGACAACATGGAACACTGTCACAGGCATGCAGAGAGCGGGCCCGGCCCTTCCGGGAGCTGAGCCGGTGGGGGAAGTGGGGAGACACTGGAGAGAAGCGGGAGGCAGGAGGGGGACTCGGGCCCTCCCACCACAGCCCCTCCCCCACACAGGTTTTAACCTCCCTTCACTACCCACCCTCCAGACGCACGGCTAGGCTGGGCCGGGCTCGGGGTAGTGGGCAAAGGTGGCATGGCTAGACCGTGGCGCTCAGCATGGCCTCCGTCTCAGGCAAGATCTTGTTCTGGTTGGAGTCCAAGCCGAAGAACTTGACACTGAGGCCGTCCACCGGGTGCAGGACGGGCACCAGGGTGATGCGGGGGAAGGTCCGGGTGGCCAGCTCAAAGCGGCTGGTGCTGGCCAGCTCCACAGCCAGCACCTTCAGGAACAGCTTGGCCAGGTGCTTGCCCAGGCAGGTCCGGACGCCGCCGCCGAATGGGAGGTAATGGAAGCGGCCATCCTTGTCTTCGCTGCGGGCCTGGCTGAAGCGGTCTGGGTCAAACACGTTCACGTCTTTGAACACAGGTGCTGTGTCGTGAGTGTCACGGATGCTGTACATGACGCTCCAGCCTTTGGGAATCTGGAAACCCTGGACAGAGGGGGAGAAGGGAGGCAGGGTGGTGAGGACAGGGAAAGCCAGCGCGGGGGTGGGGGGGGTGGGGGGGGGTCCCTGTCCTGTCCCACCCAATGCCTGGGGAACCGCAGGCCCGGCTAGCCTCCCTGCTCGGCCGTGTCTATCCCCACCAAAGCAGGCACTGACTCTCCATCAATCTGCGGTACCCAAGGGAGAGGTTGGTCTTTCCTACCAGTCAGGAGACACCCACCCCACCCCACCCCACGGCACAGCCCCCTGTGAGCACCCACACCCCCTGCCACCCCATAGCCTGGCCTCACATCAAGTTCAAAGGTCTGCAGCACGGTGCGGTAGCCGCCAGAGATGGGAGTGAAGAGGCGCATGACTTCCTTGATGACGCAGTCCAGGTAGCGCAGGCCGCTGAGAGTGTCAAGGCGCAGGGTGCCCTCGCACGGGCAGCCGCCACTGTGCAGGATGCCCTGGGTTCGCAGTTCCTCCCGCAGCTTCTCCAGCACGGCCGGGTGCTTCAGCAGCTGCATGATGAGTGAGGTGCTGGCGCTGGCCGTGGTGGCGTAGGCTGCAAAGATCAGCTCCAGGGTCCCGTCCTGCAGGAAGTGGCACATGGAGCAGGGGCATGGGTACTCTGTGGTTCCACACCCTGCCTGTTCCCTCTAAGTCCCATGTCGCCTGGGTGTTCAAACGATCATAAAGACGGGGCCCTGGCTGGACAGAAGACATGGCTGGTGCCAGTCAGGGCATGGCACTTTGCAAGGCCAGTCACTCTGTGGGTTTCCTGGCTCAGTCTCACAGCAGACCCGCAGGATGCAACAGGCCATCAGAGGAGGAAGGAAAAAACAAAACAAAACCAAAACCAGGGATCCAGGCACTGTGGAATAGGGCGGGACATGGGATCTAAATTTCTACTCTTCTCACCCCTATCTCTTCACCTCTAACCCCAGGGGAAGGGCACTGGACCAGGCGTCAAGTGAACTGACAGGGTCTGGAGGCAGCCACAACATGAGGACCTGAGCTGAGGACACTGTGCTGTGACAGTTGTGGGATGGTGGCCTCTCCAGGGTTCTCTGGAGCCAGGAGTGGTAAGGGCGGGACAATACTTGGAAAAGGGAAAGTCCTGGCCTCTTGCTGGCTGCCCCAGTGCAAGAACAAGAGCTAACACAGGAATGGGTGCAGACTGTGGGCCAAGGTGTCTCTGATGAGTGTCTGTGGGCACCAGGCAAGAAGGTGGGTGGTTGAATATCCACTCACACTGGTGGTCAGGAAGCCCTGTGCCAGACCCAGGGTGGGCCTGGCTGGTGCTGGGCAGATGGGGGAGAGTAGCAAGTACCATCAGCTAGAAACAGCTGGTTAAGGGGAACTTGGCGGAGGACAAGAGGGGCCTGAGCTGTGTCTGCCTCTCCTCTTCAGCTGTGTCTGAAGGCTCAAGCAAGCAGGATAGGAATTCCACCTCTTCTGTGGAGTCAGGTGCAGTGACTGCCCCGCCACCAAGCAGAAAGCATGGTCAAAGGAAGACAGAGATGAGTGGAAATGGCCCCTGTCCCAGTCCGGCAGGGTTTGGGGGGAGGATGGCGGGCTCACCTTCAGCTCCTGCATCGTCATCTCCTTGCCGTGCTCCTTGCTGCTCTCAATGAGGATGTCCAGGGCATCCGAGTAGTCCTTGCCCTGGGTACACTGCAGCTTCTCCCGGATTGCCTTCTCCAGCCCCTTCTGCAGGATCTGCCGAGCCTGAATGCCCTGAGGGAGGCGAGACAGGGTCTCAGCCAGTAGCCCCATAAAGGGGCCCCCCCTCCCGCCGAGCGAGCCTCAAGACCCTAGGAAGAGGCTCCAGCCTGCACACCTGCCCTCTGTCCTGGTACCCAACACCTGTGTCAGTCGGGACACCCTGGGCACTCACCCGCCGGTAGCCGCTGAAGGGCAGGTCCACAGGTAGGGAGAAGACGTTCTCCACGAATTGCTGGTAGACTTCGAACAGGTGCCCCAGGTCCTCCTCGGGGATGCTGAAGCCAAGCAGCACCCGGATGGCCATCCGGAAGGTAAGCTTCTGTGCCTCCTGGTACACATTGATGGCCTCGGGGTGGCTACTCCAGGCACGCAGCGTGTCCTGGATCACCAGCTGTATCTTGGGCAGGTAGCTCTCCAGGGCCTCGTGGCTGAAGATCTTGGAAAAGATCTGGAAGGCACAGAGGCAGGCCAGGTCAGCAGAGCCCACCAGGACAGGAGAGGGGCCAGCAAGTCCCCTGTTCTGCTGAAGGCAAGCCACACACCGCGCAACTACAGCCAGAGACAACTTCAGTCCCCACTTCCTCTGGCAAGGGCTCTAGACACAGGGTAGACCTGGGCAGTGGCAGAGTCTCTATTCTGAACCCTCTCCCTACATCCTGGAGGGGAGGCAGGAAACGACAGGATTAAACCCAGTCGACAAGCACTCACAGTTCACAGTGGGGACCATCCCTGGAGCTGTGACCCTATTGTTGAGCCACAGAAGGGTGTGCGTCCATACCAGAGTTAAGCCTTGGGAACCTAGCAGAGCAGCCCCTGCCCAATCTAGAGTGGGAGGAATTATCCCTGCTGTGGGGAGCAACCAAGAGGGAGAACAGGCCTGGAGCCAAAAGGCTGCCTGCTTGGCCACTGCAGGGTCCACCCCTCAGTCCCAGCACACAGAATGCATTCAGGACATGGAAGAGCTTGCTACCCAAGGAAGGAGCAGGAGAGCAGCAGGTGGCTCAAGGTTAGACTGCCAGTAGAACTTCCTGGGAAGCAAAACTGTTCTCTCTCTCTGCAAAACACCTACTGGGTGAAGATTCAAGGGAGCTTGGTAACAGCTTTGTCAAGTATGTGCCTTTTGGTGTGCCCAGGCCTGCAGGCAAGGGTGATGGATGGGACCAATGGATTCAGCCCCCAGAAGATCACAAACAGAAACCCTTTCGATTCTCTGCATCCTCCAGGCTCATCTTGCAGAGCCATGTCCACCTCCCCTGGCATGTACTCTCTGGAATGGCTCAGTCAGGCCACTGGCCTCTCCTCACGCAGATGCCTCTGCACATGTTTCTCATGCTGCTGCCCACGGTGTGTGGCAGAAGGGAGGATGTAAGTTTATTTACTGACAGCTTGTGGCTCTCACCACCCCCTAGAATCCCTGGCAGAAGGCAGGCGCCCTGCACCGGCACCAGGAGAAAGATCAGCCGGCAAAGTGGAGGGGGAGGGGCCTGCAGAAGAAGGAGCCCTCCCCTCCCCCTGCTTTGTGCAAACCACACACACGCGCCTGCCCTCCCCCTCTGCCCCCCCAAACACAACCACCGCACAAACTGTAAATGTGAGAATTTCCCCTGTAGTCAGCTCCAGGAGGAAAAGGTAACATTTTCCTGGCCTGGGCCCTGCATGGCAAATGGGAGGGCTGGTTTGCAGAAATAACAGTGCTGGCCCTTCAGTGGCCCAGCCAGGCGCTCACAATAGCACTTTCATTCCGAAATTCCCGGGGCACGAAGCAAGGGAGGGAGGGGAGGAGAGAGGGGGCCAGGAGGGCCGCACCCTCTGCAAAGGGCCAACTGGAAGGTGGCAGGATGGTGGGAGGCGGCCTAGGTCAGCCCTGGACTACACAGGTCATCTGTACCTGACCAAGTTCTAGGGTCCCCAGAGAAGCTACAGGGGACATGTGCTGCCAGCTTTTGGCACAGGGTCATGGATAAAGGTAATGCTATCTACCTCTGCCCTGCCCTGCCCCCAACCCTGGGAGTTCTTAGGATTCCTCCTTCAACCCCTGATCTAAGTGTCTTTAAGGAACAGGGCGGCAACCCTCCCCCCAGAGCCCAATACCCGGCCCATCCAGAACATCGTAGGGACCAGCTCAGAACAAACCACAATGCTGGAGCTGAGCAGGTACAAGGAAGGAAGGTAAGAAGCTAATTCAGTGACTGCCAGGCCTCCACAGCAAGGCTGGACCCAGTGTGAGAGGAGGCGGGTCACCGCACTGGCCCAGGACCAGCTGGCCTGGGGCTGCCTAGGAACACTGTCAGGAAGAGACAGGGTAGGAGGCAGCCAGGGTCCCTAGCACACAGGAGACCTGGACCCGAAGATGAACCCCTAGAGAGAGACAGTGTGGAGACCACAGCCATTGGGAGCAGCCAAAGCGAGGGCTAGCTGGCTGGAAGATGTATCAGAGTGATAGGAGAAAACAGCTGGGCACCCTGACACCCTGAGCTTTAGCCACAGATCAACCTGAATCGGCTGTTGAGACCAAGGTCAAGTCACTCCCCACTTCGGGACCTCTAGGCTACCTCAGGGCTCCCCTCCAGTCTACCATAACATGACAGGCACCTGCCCCCAGCAGATGCCAACATCTCCAAGCAGCCCAGGACTTGACTGGCAATTCTTGAATCACCAGAGGACTCCCAGCTGAGTCCCCACTCACAAGGGGCACGCAGGGTACAGTAGCACCCAAGGGGAGCGGTCCAGGGCTTCCCAACACATCCCAGGGAGTGACCAGACAAATCCCACTGAGGAGCCCTGCTTGCCCTTAGATTACATTCCCTGCGCCCTCTAGCGCTGGCCTGCTGAATTGCTCCTTTTCAGCTCTTGGGGACCTGGGAGGGCAGGTACAACTTGGAGGAAGGAAGAACACAGGATGAGGAACAGCAAGGGGTCCTCCAGGAAGAGGGTCCACCCCTGCTCCAAGATGGAAAGGGGTCCTGAACCAGATTGGCAGCTGCAGTGAGCTCCCCAAAGGCCCTACTCCCTGCTGCCCTGGCAACTGCAGAACATAAAAAGAGAACTAAGCCAGGCCCAGGGCTCTTGTGTAGACCAGCTTTTGCCTTGCCTATTGCAGCAGGCAGACTGCTGCCTCCTGGGGCCCAGCTGGATGTCCTGAGTCCCTCTCTACCTGGCTGTCCCACCATTGTCCTCATAGCCTGAGCTGCCACCCTCCCCCACCAACCGCAGGGGAGAAACTATCCTTATGAACAGCCAAGGCAGGGGGCAGCACTCCAACCCCAAGGGACTCACTTCGGAGGCCATCAGGCGCACGCCCCTGTCCCCTAGCCAGCTGCTCCCAAGTCATCAGGGCCTCCCAGGCACTGGGAAGACTCCAGGGCCTTGTCCCTGGGTCCATGCCCGGGGTTAAAAAACGCGGGCACTTTCCGAAGCCAGGGCAGCCCAGAAACCACCGCCCACCGCAAAGGACAGGCGGAGGTGGAGATGCCGGCCAGGGCAGAGGGAGGCCCGGGCCACGTCTGGGCGGGCTGGGTGTGAGGCAGCCGCCTGCTGGGGTCAGGACCCGGACACAGGGGAAGGTGCCCAGGGGGGAGTGGCACTGTGAAGACAGGAGGGTTCCCAACCCTGAGAGCCTGCTGCCCTGACCACAGCCATCATGGGGGCCAGGCTGCTGGGTTGTCCTCTGGGGCTTTCCCCGGAATTCCCAAAAACCAGCCAAGAACGCAGGACAAAGGTCAGCCAGCGGGAAGCAGTCCAGGCGCAGGCAGGGCTCTGAACAGGGAGCTAGCTGCAGGTGCCTACTTCCCACGGGGGTCGTGCCGCTGTGGGGTGGGACAGAGGTTCCCGGGAGCACTGAGCCTGCGAGAGCCACAAAGCCAGGAAGCCCTGAGCTGGGGAGTCTGCACCCCTGCTCCTCTCCTTACCTCCAGAATGACAGCACATTCCATGGGGTCTGGGCCTCACCCCGGGTGAGGGTGGGGTTGTTAAGGTTCAAATTCCCCACCCTGGTTCCCACACTGCCCTCTGTCCCAGCCAGGCTGCCTGCAGCCCTCCCTCCTCTCCCTCCAGTGTTCCTGGGCAAGGGGGACACTCTTGGAATCACCAGGGCCTCCCATGCTGAGCCAGATAACCTCCCTGTGGTTTGTGGCAGCCGAGGACCCATGGCCAAGCCGACAGGCAGCCGCGAGAGCGGGAAGAGACAGAGAGGGAACCCTCCGCGGGGCCAGTGACTCAGCCTGGGAGGAATGGAAGAGGCTGCCCAGGAGGGGTGGGGGCCCCCCCGGCAGGCCACTGGGCCAAGCCACCGGAGCCGCAGCCTGCGGAGTGGAAAGAATAACAGGCCAGGCAGCCGTTGCGGCAGCCGTGCGCACAGCACTGACGCCAAGGTGTGTACATCAAGCTCAGAGAAGGGGGCAGGCGGAGGAGGGGGAGAGGAGAGAACGTCACCTTCCCAGCTGCCTGGCATTTCCACAGGCTTGTGCTTCACCGAGTCCTACTGAGCTTCCCCTTGCTGGGTGGGGCTGGCCCAGAGCACCCTCACCTGCCTGTCTCCCAGATAGCTCTAGCCCCAAGCAAAGCAAATGTAGGGGACAGGAAGGAAGCACTTGGCAAATGCCTGCTGAGACAGGGCATCTGCAAAGGGATGCCCACCTGCTAAGTCCTCCTTCCCCCCACCCCTCTGTCACCACAGGGCAAGGCACGGTGGGTCACACTTCCTACTGCTTCCCACCATTCTTCTTTCATGGCCCAAGTTTATTGGTCAGTTAACTGTCCTGGCTGCTCTGCCCTCAGGAGCTCCCATCCTTGAGGTCTGGGGAATCCAGGCTGGATGCAGAGGCTGGGCCTGGGAGTTCAGAGCCAGAGCAGACCCCAGCCAAGCCTCCCTCCTCCTGGCCAAGGTCACGTGTTTGTCTTCCAAGGTTGGGAGAGCAAGCAAAGACTTGGACCCCTCCCCGCCCTACGGACACAGAAAGGAGGTAAGTAGAGGGCTAGTGGCTCCCACTCCCTGCCCACCCACCTGCCTGTTGCCCAGCACAAGGGCATGCAGGGGGAGGTGCCCACTCCCAGGCACCCTGGAGGCTGCCCGCAGGCTTCCTCCCCTCCACTGGCCTTCAGAGAGATCTGTTCGTGCCAGCCAGCCACTGACGCTACAGTAACTTGTGTGTGAATGGACTTCTGGCAGAACCAAGGCTCTGTCCTATGCCAGGGCACTGGGGCAGAGTGCCCAGTAGCAGGGCTGCCTGGCTGGGCCACGTGTGCTCTCATCCACTCAGATGGCAGCTTGTGCCTGCAGAATCCCTGTGGACCCCAAGGCCTCACCGAGCCAGGCAGGGACTGGCTGTGCTCAGGATCCTGCACCTGTGAGACCATCTGGCTCTGCCCCCCTCGCCTCTCTATCCCAACAAAAAGCCCAGGACACCACGGGCTTTCTGAGAGGCACTTGGTGACCATGACCCTCATCCAACATTGGAAACCCTCAATCCTGTTGCTTGGGGTTCGGTAGCAGAAGCTTCCAGAACTCCACCCCCAACTCTTCATGCCGCTGACAACACTCCGATCCCCCACTCCGCCATCTACCCTTCTAGAAGGGCCATACCCCAGCCTTTCTATGCAAGAAAATGGATGGAGTCCCTCTCCTACTGAAACACTCAGTGCCCCTCCACCCCTTGGCTGAGCAAAACCTGCTGTTAGCCCCCTGCCCCTGACTCCGGACCACCAGTGTGGCCAGGACAAGCACATGGAGCATGGCAGTGGTAGCAAGCAGCCCTTCTTTGCACATCTGGTCAGATCTCCCAGAGAAGGGGGAGACCACCAGCCTATATGGAAACAGTGACGCTTCTAGCTCCCAGCCAGCAGGGCCCCAGCACACCTGCATGTGGGGGAGGGGGGCATCCAAACCTGTGTCCCTGGGCTCTGTCTAGCAGGCCCCTCTGGAAGCCAGGCCTGTGGCCCTCCACCCATGGCCTCCGCATGTTGGCATGCTGGAGGGAGAAGGCTGTGTGAATGCCCCCTGCCACACCCAGCCCACCGGGCCTTGGGTGCAGGAGATTGGCAGACAACTTCCAACACAGATGTTCAGTCAGTGCTCCCCAGTATGTGCCCCCTGGTTCTGGATCAAGACTACTTCTGGCGGGCCAAGATCAAGTTCACCACTTCCAGGTAGTCAACCCTAGGCGTTCTTGGTCACTCTGTAAGGTTACAGTCACGAACACCAACAGGGAGATTTGGAGAAAGGTTTCTGTAGCACGGCTGACCACTTGCTGACCAGGGAACCCCCACATGTACCAAGAGCACAAAGAGAGGGCCCCTGCATTTGGCCTTGTTCACCAGTTTTGGTCCAGATCAACTGGCTTCTGGCTACCTCCTCCCAGACAGCTTAGAATCAGCGGCTCCAAAGAGGGAGCCCTTGACTTCTTTCGTCCCAGCTGCCCGTAAGGGACCAAGCAGCACCAAACCTCAGGGCCTTCCAGGCTGCCTCCCCCTTACCTGGAGGCCCACGGCTATAGAGGGCTGGAACCCCAAAGAGCAGCCTCACCCACAGCCCTCTGCTTGCTGCTGCTCTGGTCCTGGCCATGGCATCTCACAGCTGACCGCCCTCTTCCCACCCCAGCTTTGGGCAGCCCCATAGGGCAGAATTCCACTTGGAGGCCCAGAAATCACACTTCCCACACATGCTTAAAGCCTGGGTGCCAGGCTCTATCCCGCCTTTGCTTGCCCATCTGCTCAGAGTCTCCTCCAAGGGCACAAGAACAGGTTTCTAAGCAAAAGCTCTATGGAGATGAGGAAGCAGCCACATCCTTGGGAACAGACCTGGGGCAAAGTCTCCCAGAGCAGAAACCATCTCCTAGCCCTTGGGGAAACCTTCATTCCTAAGCCAGAGGGCAAGAGGGAAGCCCGCAAAGGTCCCTAACTGGTCCCGGAATTCAATGCTGCAACTCGAGATTCCAGGAGGATAAGCACTCCCTGAACTTCCCTCCACTGGCAGGGTCCCCGGTGGCAGCGTCGCTCAAGTCCGTGCATCCTCGGAGAGCTCAGCACGCCAGGCCTGCCAGTGGGGGAGGTGGCCAAAGTCGTGCCTGCGCCCCCCACTCCATCCCCCACCACCCGCCTCTACTGCTTCCCCCTTCTCTCCCTTCCAGGTTTCAAACCTGGGGAATCCTCTCTGACCCAGTGGAAAATGCGGAGTTGGGGGTTGGTCCTGTAGTTTCCTTCCCTGCGGCCGCAGGCCCGAGCCCCGCCCGCGGGCTCAGCTTTCGGGTTACTGCAGTTCAAACAGCACGTGCCGCCCGTGCTCCGCGGCGCGCCCGGGGAGGGGGCGGGGAGGCCGGCGGCGTGCGCGCCGGCTCCAGTCGCTCGGGAAATCCACGGGATAAACACCCACTTTCCCTTCCTCTTCCAGGGGGATGGGGTGTGAGCTTTGATCCCCGCGCCGGCGCCTCGGCTTCTCCTACGCTCGCTCTTACTCCACTGTCTAGGCCGCTGAGAAGGGAGGTGTAAAGTTCACCATACCAGACCAGGTCCCGGCACCTTCACCCCACCAGGTGCCCCTTGGCACTGGCGTCCGCCCGCGTCATCCTCAAAGCTACTTGTGATGGGGGCCGCGGCGAGGTGTGCGCGCGCGTGTGGTGTGTGTTTGTGTGTGTCTGTGTGTGTCAAGGGAGATGAAGGTTTGATTGTAAAGGTGCCTGTCTCGGGATTCCTAGGGAGAAATGTGGCAAAAAGAGGAGTGCTAGCTAACGGCCCCGCCTCCTTCCTTTTTTCAGTTCTAGGGAGTACAGCCAGGACCGGTGTCGCTTCGGAGACACTGGTCCCCTGCAACGTTCCAGCTCTGTCCATACCACCCCCAAACAGCCCCCCACCTCCACCCGGCCTGGAGCTGGAGGCTGGAGGGACCCATGGGGCAGTCAGCCAGCAGGAGGTGCGCCGAGAGAAGCGTCTGTCTGCAGGCCCTGAAGTCGTCTAGACGGGGAACAGCGGGGTCTTCAGGGTGAAGACATCCCGTCCCACCCTTCTCCCCCACCATTCCTACCCTGAGGCGGGGGTACGATTGGGGTGGGGTAGGGCGGAAGGTGCACTGAGAAGGGTGTCAGGGCTCTAACCTTGCGCTTGTTGCGGTGGATGTCGCCGATGGAGTTGGCCACGGTGTTAGGGCCCAGCAGCATGCGCGTGCTACGCGGCCACTCGGTGCTCACGAGGTGGTGCTCGCCCATGAGGATCTTGCGCACGTTCTCCGCGCCCGTCACGCGGATCAGCGGGCGCCCCAGCAAGTGCGTCTTGAACACGTTGCCATACTTCTCCCTCCTCGAAGACTGGAAGCCGGAACCCTAGGGGAACCATGCAATAGAGACCTCTCTCAGGGTGCACAGAGAGCCCGAGAGGGAGGGGAGGCGGACCCCCCAACACACACACTCCGCAACATCAGCCACCTGCCCTCCCCAACACACACATATACACACACATGAGCGCCCGTGCAGGTTTTGTTTTTCATAGCGTGCACAAGAACTGGGATGTAAGGCCCAGAGGCTCATAAATAATGCCGAGAGGCAGGAGGCCTAGGAGCACCCCCGGGAGGCCGTTTTGTAGCAACGACTTTCAGGAGGAAAAAAGTATCTGACGGCTGGACCAGAAGTTCCAGCCGCCGACCCCCGCCCAGCGCTCGGCAGCCTCTCGGAATATTTCCAGGCTCCCGGCCTCGGGCTGGCAGACCCCGCGGGGTGGCTGCAGGCCAAAGATTATTTATAGCGGCCAGCGGTTCGTGCCCCAGGCAGTCACTAGGGATGGAGGTTGAAAGTTTCTCCGGTCTCCGGAGTGGCCGGTGCACAAACGCGGCGGTCCTCCGAGGACAGTGCCCGGCGGGGGCCGCGAGCTGCGATTCCTCTAAAGCATTTTGCCCTGGAAATAACTAAGAAGGACTTTTGCCGCCGCCGCCGTTGCCCTGGAGTTTGGAACCCGAGCGCCGCAGAAGGCGCTTCCCGCCAGGCGGGGGTGGGACCGCACCGGGTGGGGAGACCCGCGCAGGTAACCGGATCCCCGGCGGCTGCGAGCGCGAGCCGGGGATGGTGGGGCCCCGGCCCGAGCTAACGCTCCGGTGAGCCCGCGGAGCCGGCCCGGCGCGGGTACCGGAAACCAAGGGGACCTCGGAGGGGCGGGGGCAGGGGCGTCTCGCTCACCTTTGACGTCGCCACTTAGCCACCCCACCCCGCATTAACCCTTCTCCTGCCGGGCAGGCGCCGGCTGAGCCCAGGGGTGGTGTAGGGAGGGCACCCACCTGTGCCCGGGGACGCACGGACGGCCTCGGGCTGGCGCAGCCTCCGGGGTCAAGCAATCCGGAGCGCGCAAAGCTCGCCGCCACCTCTAGACACCCCCCCCCCAGCCCCATTCCCAGGGTTGGTCCCCCTCTTCTCCGCGCAAAGCTGTTCTCCAGCTAGATGTGTGCACACCCCCAGCGTGGCCGAAAAGTGACTCTGCAGAACCCGGTCCTTAATCACTTTTCCACATGCGCCTCCAGCCCCGGCGCGCGACAGGGAGCGAGCCGAGAGCTCCCGCGCTGCCAAGAGGGGGCCGGGCCGCAGGGACGCCGTCTCTCCCCGGGGCTGGAGGTGTGTCTACGCCTTTAAGAAAAGCGGAGGCGGAGGTGGGGTGCGAGCGCCGGGGAGCGGGGTTCCCTCCCTCCGTCTGCTGCGCCGGGCTCCCTCGCTCCGTCTGACTCCGTCTCTCCTCTCCTCCTTTTCCTCTGTTTTTCTTTTCTTTCGACACAAAAGTTGGGTTGTGAATTTTCCGAGGTCGCCGCCGCCTCACCCCCACACCCCCCGCCTCTGATCTACCTAACTATAATTAAAGTGCGTTTTTTGTGGCATTAATAAAGAGTTATTTGTCCGCCGTTTCCACGGCCCTCACAAAGAAGACTTTCATCGGGGCGGCCGCTCGGGCCGCGAGTCCAATTTATACAAAAATGTTGTATTTTTAGCCCTGGGCTCTGTTTAGATGGCGCTCGGTGGAAACGGAGAGCCCTCGGAGGTCCCCCGTAAAATCTGATAAATGACTCCGAAAAAATAACGCCAGGCCTCGGAGGGCTGGCGTTAACCCCTTCCGCGCGCCTCGGCGCGTACCCCTACTTCTCTGCAGCAGCTGCGCGCCAGGGCGAGGCGCGAGTCCCCACCGCTCCAACTTCTGCGGGAGTTGTGCGCGCCCCCCTAACGCCCCCAGAGGTCTTTGTGGGACTCCGAGAGAACGTGGTGGTGGTGGTGGGGGGGACACGAAGGGCAAGGAGAGGTCAGAACACGGGTGTGGGAGCGAGCCGTGGCGTGCGCGGGCGGTGACAGACCGCGGATTCCGCAGATGGGCTCTGGCTAAGGCGGGAGCCGTGACCCATGTGAGTAATTCTCTAAGTTCTCGGCCCGACGCCTAGACCACCGCCGCAGATTAACCATTTTAGTATGATGCAAAGGCAGCGGCTTTGGGGAACTTCTTTGCGGGAGGGGGCGGCTTGATACAGCGAGTCCCACTCCTTGACAACCTCCCAGAAGAGACGTGGTGGACTTCGGGACCTGCAAAGACCGCCGGGGAGAGGAACCTGGCACCCCGCTGCTCGTCCCCACACCCCGCCAGCCCCCTCCGCGCGCTCTCCACTGTCACTGGGCCCTAGCGCGCAAATTGCACGCGTCTGTTAATGTCAAGCCAAGCTTCTGAAGCACTCCAAGCCATCCGGTCCCAGCGCTCACCTCCAGCTTCACCTCTCCCATACCTGCCAGGGTTGCGTGTCTCAGGTCATCCAAGTCGCTGCTCATCCGCGTGAGCACGCACCGCGCAGACACACACAAACACACCTCTCACGGTTACCCCAGGGGCGCCCCCACCCCCAAGCCTGGTGTGTATCAAGTTGCAAAAGCGATTGTCTAGCGTTTGACGAGGTTAACTCCAGGTTAATCTCTCCATTACCTACCTGGGTCTGGTCCCCAGCGCGCCCCACCCCCAATATCACTAGACTGCCAGGTCGTGCGGCGTCCTACAGCAAACACGGGCACGTTCTGTTTTCTCTTTCTACGGATTTCTCTCTCTCACTCACACACACACACACACACACACACACACACACACACACACACCCCTCCCAAGTTTTCCTCTCCTGTAAACTTTCCCCACCCAGTAGGCAAATAGACCCTTTTCTCCGAAAGCTCGGGTCTCCGACTTCTCATTTCCCGTGGGTTACCGTTTTCCTCGCCTACCCACAAAACACACACATTTGCGCACACCGCGGGCCACGGCAGCTGTACCTGGCGCAGCCGATCGCGCGGCGGGAATACCCTTCGGATCTTAAAGGGGCCATTCATGCCACTCCCCGCCTACCCCTGCCTCCTGCCACCCGCCACTACCAAAGCCCGAGCGTGGCGGCGCGCTGGGGAGGCGAAATCGGCTCAGACCTCGGACTCTTCCAAGGACTCTCACCGCGCGGTGAGTCCCCAGGGGCTCTCCACACGCCGATATTAGGTTACCCGCGACCACGGCCAAGTCCGTCTGGGGAGCCCCGCCGGGCCCGGGAGCCCCCTCCTCGCAGCCTCCCCCTGAGCCAGCGCGCGCGCAGCGCGGGAGTCCCGGGACTTGGCCGCCGGCGGGCAAGGGAAGCCCGGGCGGCGCGGGCTGAGGGCAGGGCAGGGGCGGGGCGGGGACCAGTGCCTCCAGGCTCCCGGCGCCCCCTGGCCGGCGGGCGCGCGGCCCCGCTCGGCCCTGCGCTCAGCAGTTAGCGGGTCCCGGAGAGCGGCGGAGCGAGCGCGCCCTTACCTGCAGCAGCCAGTGGCCGGTCTCTCCGATGAGCGGGAAGCCCATGGAGCCCTTGGGGATGGGCAGCTTGCAGCTCTTGTCGCGGGTGGCAGCCCAGCGCAGCTGCCACAACTGCTGCGACACGGCCAGCAGCAGCGTCACGGACACCAGGCACGCGGCGAGGGTGGCCAGCGCCGACACCAGCTCCAAGCCCTCAAAGAGCATGTTGGCGGCCGCTCGGGGGATTGGCTGTGCCGGCCGCGGCGGGGGGAGGGGAGGGCCGGACCCAAGTGGCGGCGGGGGAGGGGAGGCTGTGGCCGAGGGTCCTGGCACCTCCAGCTGCCGCTGGGGAAGAAGGGTCCGAGGGAAGGGGAGTGGAGGCTGCGAGGGGAGAAGAGAGAGGGATGGGAGAAAATTGCCTGGAAGAAGAGAGAGAGGAAACTCAAGGCGACTCCAGGTGTAACTTTGTTTGCTTGTTTGTTTGTTTGTTCCTTTTTGGCGGGCTCGGGGCTGCTCTAGGGGTGGTGAGATGAAGCCCTGAATCTAACTGGTGGACTCGGAAAACTTTGCAAAACTTTGTCCAGCAAGAGCCTGCCTCTTTCTCTTCTCCCCCCTTACCCTGCTTTTAAAAGAGAGAGACAGATAGGAGAGCTAGGGGAGAGAAAGTGCAATCGATTTGTCCAAAGTAGTCCCCCCAAATTCCTAGGTGGGGGGGAGAAAGGGGAAAATGCTGAACCCCAAAATTCCAACGAACCCAGAAACTTTGGGGGCGAGGGAGGAGGCTCCCCAGCAGAGGCGAGTGGTGAGGCCCGAGCCCAGCGTCCCTAGGCTGCCCCGGAGCCGCCGCGAAACCCCGCGGCGGGCAAGGCGGCGAGGCTGGCGCGGCGCTGCCGAAGCACGAGTGCGGAGCCGGCGGGCCGCGGCCGGGACGGGACGCAGCCGGCGACAGAGCCCCGGGCGGGCGCTTGGGGAGGCGACAGCAGCAGCGGCGGCGGCGGCAGCGGCGGCGGGCGGGAGGGGTGAGGCGGGGTGGGGTTGGGGGAGGAGGTGGAGAACCCGAGCTGGGCTATTGTATCAATTAAAAGGCGGTCCGTCCCGGGACGCGGTCTCTCTGCTCTGGAGTTGCTGCTGGGAGAAGAAAGGGGGGAAAAAGAAAGGCTAGCGAGAGGAATGAAAGAAGGGGAAGCAGGAGGCAGGATTTCAGGGCTGATGGTTTTAAAAGCGTCTCTCAATGTGAATTCAATTCTATGCGAGCCGATGCGTGTGTTTATATAGAGGCGGGAGGCTGCGCGGAGGACGCCACAAAGCGGGAGGCGTGGTGAGAGGCCGGGCCCGCGGCCGGAGCGTGTGAGCGCGGCCGCCCCCCGCCCCGCCCCGCCCGCCGCCGCCGCGCCCGGGACCCACTTGTGGCCACCGCAGGATCAAACTCAGTTCACCTCTCTCCTCCTCCGCTTCTTCTCTCCCGCGGCTCGCTCGGCCCGTCACCTGGAGAAGGACGAGATGAGACACACGCGCGCGCACACAAACGCGGTGCGCCCTTGCCGGGTGCCCGCTTGGCGGCTGGGCTCCTTTCCTCTGTCTTCTGCTCCCTCTCAGGTCCCCGGCCAGCTGCGGGCAGTCTCGCGTGGGTCGCAGCCCCCGGCCGCGCAGGTCAAAGCCAGACAGCCCGATTGATTGCGGGGGTGCCCAACGCCCCTGAAACTCGGTGTAGCGCCTCCAGCTCCTATCTCGAGGGGCCCACGCCTCCAACCTCCTGCCTCCTGGGGCTCCTCATTTACTGCTCTCAGTCTCACTCTTCCTGGTTCCCCATCCTCTGTCCCCACATCCCCAAGCCTCTAATGTTAAGTGTCACACCCTCCTCCCCCCCCCCTTGTCATTTACCCTCCAGGACCCCGAGGTCACTTTATCCAGTCCGCGTGTCCGGGGTTGCCCACGCGGCAGCCCCTTCTCTGACACTTCGGGTGTTGTGGTCCCCGTAGGCGCTTGGTGCCGCTGAGCGTCCCGCGCCGGGAACAAATGCATCGGTGGTCCCCGGAGGCGGCAGAAGTAGGGCACAAACGTTCTTTGATACAAATGAGTAAATAAACAAGCCTGCGAGCGCGGCCACCTTCTCTGAGCCCGGCCGCAGAGGGCACTGCGCGCGTGCCTGTGCGCGCTGTGTGTGTGGCCCGGGGCCGCACCTGTGTGCGTGCGCGCGTATGTCCTGCGGCGGCCCGACGCCCGAGGAGCGAAGTGGGGCGTGTGCAGCTGTGTAGGTCTGTGCGTCGGTGCATCTGTCTGTCACCTGTGTTGACGTGGAGCTGGGCGCACCCATGCCGACATCTGGATAGCCAAAGGCTGGCGCGCTCTCTCTGTGCGCCGTGATTTTCTCCACACACCCCCTAGTCTCTGCCGTTCACTCGCTCACTCCCGCGGCAGGACTAGCTGACCTCGTCTTCAGCTTGGGATGGTGTGTGTATGTGTGTGCGTGTGCGCGCGCGCGTGGGGGGGGGTGTGTGTGCGCAAAGGAAACCAGGCTCCCCGTTGAACGCCTCGCCTGCAGCCAGTACGAGTTCCGCTTTGAAAGTCACTAGAGGAAAAAAAATGTGCCTGAATGTCTAGGATGCGCGCCCCAGAGTGGTCCTTCCTGTGGGAGCGCTTCGGGGGTTGAGGTGGACTGCGGAGATCTCCAAGCCAGACTTCCTCTGGGCGCCTGGTCTCTTTAGCCCTCACTCTCTGCCCTGGAACCCCACCTGGTGGACAGTTAAAGCACTACAGGCTCGGGAGACGCGAGTCCCTCTGCCCCTTCCCCAGGCGCCTGGATTCCTGGGGATGGCCCCAAACAGCCTGCTCTGGGCTCCCGGCTCCGTGCTCTTTACTCTTCCACCCCAGACCAGTCGTTCCGGAGGTCCCTATCAGAACCCCAGAAACAGAGAGCTGGGTGGGGGAGCAGCTGGGAGATTGACAGAATAAACTGAATTGAACATCTCCCATCCCCTTCCCCAGTGGGGAGGCCAGTGCCACCGCACTCCCCAACTGATGGTGAAGCTGGAGTAAAATGAGGGGTCGGATGGGGAAGTTACTGAAGAGCCCGGAGCATTTAACCTTCCCTCCCCAACACTTGTAGCAGGGGTGATTAAAAGGCTTGGTCTTGGGGGTGGAACTCATCTGTGAGGTGATGTCCCACCCCCACCCCCCCCCATAAAGAATGGCGGCATACAACTCAGGGAGGCGCCAGCAGAGGAATCGACCTGGCACATGCTCAGGGCACCAACATCTGCCTCCCGGCCGCTGTCCACAGTGGGTATGGCTGCTCGGGAAGCACCCCTGCACCCCTGCTGCCTTTTCCCCAGGCCTCCTTCGTTTGTCCCTCCCTGCTTTTCTGAGCTTCTGTCCCTCCATGCTCAGCGCCGCCCTCTTCTGCTCAGGGGTACAGCGGGGATTCCAGGTAAGGAAGGAGACAGCACGAGAAAGAAATTCCAAGTCCTTCCTTTTGCCCAACTGCCAGGTGTGGGGGCGGGTCTAGACTGTGGTCGCAAGGACTGCCCGGAGTTGCTGGTTTGCCCAGTTGGAGTCCCACAGAGTACTGGAGGAGGGGGGGGGGGGAAGGAAAGCCATGGTACTGCACTTCTGCCAGCCTCCCCAGGGGGTGTTGTGGAGAGGAGGAGTGGGTGCTGGGGCTGCGGGAGCCCAGCGTGGTACAGAAAGGTCTGCTCCAATCCAGACCTCAGTTACATTCAAATCCTGCACCTGAACCTCACATGGCAGGTTGATCCCCAATCCTGGCCACGGGGCCTGTGACCCCAGGGCTGAATCCCAGTACCACCTGGCATCACCCAGCCCCATCTCTGTCCTCTGGCCTCAGAGCCAGGCAGAGTGCTAAAACACTATGGGTTTTTTGTTTTTTTTTTGTTTTTTTTTTCTCATTTTGTTTTGGGATCTGCCACTACACCCTACCCAGTTTTAGCTCTGGCCTGAGGTGCTGTGAAGCCTTGGTGTCCGGCTTGCTCTCCTGTCCCTGTGGTTCTCTGGCACTGTGCATCTAGCCAGAGAAGACTCGGAGATCACTCCAAAGTCCTGGTTTTAGGCAGGCTCTGCCTGGACATCACTGCAATGTTTGGCAGAAGGGGCTGGACAAGCCTGGGACCGCCAGCAAGGCCTGGCAGCTGCTCAGAAGTTACTCATGCACCTGGGCAGGTTCCCTTACGTCCTGCTGCTGACCAGGGCCCAAGACTGCCCAGGGGCACCGTCAGTCCTGGCTTTTCTAGGCCCAAAGGAATGAAGACACTGCCCCTCCTGAGTCCTTTGCAAGCACGCAGCAATAATGGGGAGTCCACAGCCATCCTCCACAGCTATCATTGCATTTCAGCTGCCCAACAGCACCATGCGATAGCAGTTTTAAATATTAGGTGGACACTGATGAGAAGGCTGAATCCCAGAGTTCCCACCCTACCTCCTCGTGCTGTGTTGTCCTGTTTTGTCCCCCACCAAAGCAGCAACCCTCTCCCCAACTCGCCCCGTCCGTGAGACCCTGCCCCACAAGGCTACTGCCCCTTTGTTCCCCGTCCCTCTCTGACAACTAAAGCCGACAACAGAGGGACTTGTCAATTTTACACTATGGTTTTGAGGCTTTGAGTGCTTTCAACGGATGCATCCTTACTTTCGTTTTTCTGAAACCCAGCTCTGATGCCTCCGACGCAGAGGCACAGAAAGAATCAGGGGGATAAAGAGGAGGTGACCCCCTTGACCTCAGTGACCAGAGCATAGCGAGACCCCGAGCCATGGAGGCCTGGGGGTGGGGAGGTAGGGTGGTTCCTGATCTGCTCTGAGCCCTGTCCTGCAGTCGCTGGCAAACGCAACTCCAGCCACAAGTGTGGAATTGCCAGGCCTGTAGGGGAAGTGACCGTCCGAGGGCCAACACTGGCTAAGCCTGCTCTTCTGCAGACACTGCCACCCCAGTGGGGCGCCACCCATGCTCTACTGGCCCTTATGCTCCCCGGGAGGCCACGTCGTCTCCCCTTGCCCAGCTCTGTGTCCTCCCTGCAGCACAGGCATCCTCAAGGACAGTTTAGAGGTCACCCCCTGACCGTGCCCTGGCTGTACCCAGGGCCACCGGGTTCCCTGCTGTCCTGGTGGGCTTTGGCAGGTGGGGGTTACAGCTCGGCTTTGGGGTTAGCACACACACACACAGGGCCAGGCTTCTGCCCATGTGGAGCAGGTAGGGGCTGTACCCTCTTCTCCCAAGCCCTGCGGCTTCAGGGATCCTGGGACTGTTTGGAGAATTTGCTGACCCCTTGCAGGCACTGGCTACCTGCCTGCCGTGCAGGAAGCCACGGGAGCACAGGGTGTTTTCACTCCTCAGAGACTTTCCCCCCCCCTCCTCCTTTGTCCCTTAGGGTGACTTCTGCCCGCTGCACGCGGGGTGTCTTCAGATGGTTTTAGCGGACAGTGACCCTATCCATGCATCTCTAGCTGGCAGCGCCAGGAGCAGGCACAGCCTGGCTCTCACCACAGGCCCTCAGAAAAGACCCACACTGGGCGTCAGACCCCACAGCTGCTGCAGCCCAACCTCTGAGGAGTGGCCCAAGCTTCACCCACCCCTCAGCTCAGAAATCCCAACTTCCCCCCCATATTCCCCCAACACTTGATTCCAACGGAGTTTTTAAAGAAGTGGTGAGTCCCCTCTGTTAGATGCAGTCCGTCCCCATCTGCCCCACACCCAACCCAGCCCCCAAAACAATCCAAAAAGGGACTTGCCAATGGGAGAACGAGTGGGTACGAGGAATGTGGCTGGCAGCTGTGTCGGAATCAGCACTGCCTGGACAGGAGTCGGTGGCGGTGAGACACCGGCAAGACCCCACGCTGGCTGTAGCTGGCAGGGACACTGCTGCGGCGATGGCGTCCCCTCAGGCCTGGGGAGCCCAGAGCCCTTTATAGCCTGAACCTGCCCTGGCACCGCCCACTGGGAGGCTGCAACCAGGGCCTGAGACGAGTCGCTAGGCGCTGGGAGGGCATCTGTCCCAGGCCCCCAGGGCCAGGCCCCCCAGGGCCAGGAATCCAGGGTGGGTGTCCTCCTGCTGCAGGCCAGCCCACGTCCATGCTGGGGTATGCGGGAGACGTGTGGGTGTGTGTTCGTGTTTCCAGCAGCTCCATTCAGAGCCCTCAGACCCCTGGCCCTCATCCCCTTTCTCTGGCAGTAACAGTTTTTGAAAGGATGGGGAGAGCAGTGTGTTTCTGCTCAGTTTATCAAATTACACTCGGTGACAAAGGACTGAAGTGCATTTTCTTGAAGGCTTGACAATCGGGATCCAGGAAGAAGAAAGCGAGGCATGACAGCGAGCCCGGAGCTTTTGTAGAAGGTAAAACACCACTATGAAAGGCGGGCGACTGGACTGGGCGGATCTCAGTGATTTCACCTACGTGTGGCTTGGCGTTCAAAACCGCTTCCCCACCCTCCACCCAAGCTACACAAATCCCACAGTCTGCCCAAACAGCGAGATGGTGAATGCCTCAGGGAAATGGCTTGTTTTTGCCCAGGCTTTACTGGACAGAGCAAGAACACGGCTCCTCCCTCCCGGATTCCTGGAGCTTCAGGTCCCATCCCCAGGCCACCATGCCAGGCAAGATCCTGCGCAAGACCGCCCCCATCCCGTCTCTGCCTGTCCCTCCTTCTTGGGATGGAAATGGACTAAGCTTCCCCCTGCCAATCAAAGTTCCTTCTTTCACCTATGGCCCGCTGGATGGAGAAGGATGAGTGGCAGGGTTTAGGCCTGAGGAAGTGGGTCCCTGGGGGTCATTGGATTGTGCATCTGGAAGGTTCTGGTCTTCATGGGCACAAGGCATGGAAGCAACTCAGTCCCTAGCCTCAGCTGCAGAGACACAAGGCCACTCTGCCGTCCCAGCCCCGCTGGCTCCTGTGGGAGTCCTCTAGCGGGTGAGCCGACTTCAGTTTCAGAGAGCAGAGCTGACCTGAACACCTGGTGGCGGTTGAACTGCCACCCCCAAGTCCAGATTCCTACCAAGTCAATTTCTCTTGCCCGAGACAATGAGTCCTGCTGAGGCTGCTCAAAAGGAAGGCCCAGCACGGTAGCTTAGTGGCTAAAGTTCTCGCCTTGCAAGCTCCGGGATCTCATTTAAGCACCTATTTGTGTCCTGGCTGCCCCATTTCCCATCCAGCTCCCTGCTTGTGGCCTGGGAAAGCAGTTGAGGACAGCCCAAAGCCTTGGTACCCTGCACCTGTGTGGGAGACCCAGAAGAAGCTCCAGGCTCCTGGCTTCAGACTGGATCAGCTCTGGCTGTTGCGGCCATTTGGGGAGTGAAGCAGCAGAATGAAGATCTTTCTCTCTGTCTCTAATCCTCTTTGTATATCTGACTTCCCAATAAAAATAAATAAGTTTTAGGAAAAAAAAAAAAAAAGGAGACGGGCAGGGTTTGGAGGCCATAAGGTTGCCCTTCAACCACCCCCCCCACACACACATACACTCCTTCCTAAGCTTATCTGCTCTCCAATCCTGCAGCTTTAGTTTCTCCCCAGACACCAAGGATCATGGCCATAGACAAAAGGAACAAGGGTCCTCAGTGAGACTCCCCCAGTGCCCCAGCTGCTCTCCTGGCTGACACCCTTCTGGCACATGCCTTCTGGATGCCACTGGAATTCTCCCCAGTTTCTACTGCCTGGGCCTGACCGCTCTGCAGAAGTGCTGCCCCTGCTCTAGAATCTCCCCAAGTCACGCTACCTCTTTCTCCCATCACCATCCTCATCAAAACTTCAGATTCTGCTTCAGACCAGTTGCCGTGCCAATGAAGGCTGCTCCACCTCTGAAATTCATGGCGTAAGGAAATTCGGGAGCAGCTCTGTGTCTGAAGCTTCCCTCTGCGGCCTCCATGCTTTCCTCATTGTCCCTTCCCCCCCCCCCTCCCGCGTTTCACATCTACCCCTTCTTCTTACTTGCAGTTGGGTAGCATAGCTGTCTGTGACAGCAAAGGCCCTGTGGCCCAGGGGGGCCCTGGAAGCCTGGCAGTTGAGAGGTTCCCCATTTGTTTTTGCTGTTAGCTACGTCACCTGACTTCGGGAGCTTCTCTCTGGCGTAAAAAATGGATGAAAACACAGAGAAAGTTATGAGCGGCAACCCAGCTGACGGCAACAGTGATTGCACAAACACAGCCATGCTGGCTAACGCTTGCACCTCACCTGCCTGTGTGCCAGGCATAGGATCCTGCACTTCCCATGTGGTACTTCATCTGGATGCTCCCAGCAACCCTGGGAGGCAGATACTGCTTTCCAAGGTGCCAAGGCATTAACACTTTACTCAAATGAACCAGCTGCATAATCAGGGTTGAACTTGCTCTCCTCTAGAATTCAAACCCAAGGGATCTGGATTAGACTTCAGCACACGGGAGACTAAACCCAGCTGGTTGCAGTGTGGATGAAGAAATGTGTGCAAATCTTACAAGTACTTGCTACAGTTAGGCTTCAAAGACTTACAGTGGTGTGAGGGGGAGCCAGGAATTGTTCCAGGATGGAGCCCTGGGTGCTCGGAGATGATGCATACTGAGCCAGGGAACCCAGTGCCAGGAGGAGGCTTACAGAACAAGATGTGAATTTGGTATGGGTCATGGTGAGTTGCTGGGGTGAGGGGAGTATTTTAACAGATGTAGTGGCTGTTGGAGTATGGAAGACAGCTCTGGGCTGGAGAGGGAGAGAGAGGGAGAGAAAGAGAGAGAGAGAATTTGGCATCATCTGTGTTCAGATGGTAATCAAGGACTCAGAGGATCAGAAGTCTATCCAGAAAGAGAATTGGGCCTCTCACTGACTCTTTGGATTGCCAACATTTCAGTTACATACAACCGGAGGGAGAGGGGTCTGGGTAAGGGGGACATCTTTCCTTTGTCCCAAATACACATCCTTGTGAACCTCGTTTGGGCTTTTTTTTTTTTTCCTCGTCTGCTTTTTCCCCTTTGTATTAAGGACTCAAGTGTATCCTGGAGCTTTGAAGTGTTTTCAGCCCCTGTACAACCTGCAGCACCCTGCACGCATGCTCATACACCATGTATGTGCATGTGGATAGCAGTTGCATGCTTTGTCCAACTGCCTTCCCCAGGGTTCCCTCTGACATCCCATCTTTGTGCATAAAACTGTCTGTGCCTCTGAGGCTTCTGCTGGGTCGTGCAGTGGCACAAGCACGTTGAGAGGCAGCTCCTCTGGGGCTCATCGGCTCCTGGACATCCAGGCAGCATTTCTCCCATCAGGGAGCAGATTTCCCCCTGGGCTGAGTCACCCAGCAGCCTCCTGCCCAATGCTCAGAGCCCCCGGGAACGTGTCTTTGGGGGCGTTGGGAGTGTGGGGAGCTAGGGAGGTCAAAAGGAAGACCAGAATCTAACAACAGATGGAGCGACCACCCACAAACTTCCCGTGGCCCTGGGATTGGAGAAAGCCAGGAGAGGAAAGCAGAGGGCAGCAGAGCGCCCCTCCCAGCACACCCACTCTGCAAGAGCCCCTGATCTGGGGAGAGGGGGTTAGATGCAGGGGAGTCATCTACCTAGAGGGGTGCACGTGTGGAGGAGAGCAGAGAGATAAGGGCAGGGGAAGATGAGAGAGGAGGAAGAGGAAGGGGAGGAAGACGAAGGTCTGAATGACAAGGCCAGTTTCAAAACTTCAGCTCAGATAGTCCCAGGGCTGCTCGCTGACAAAGCAGTGCTGTCTGGCAAGTGCCAGCTATGGGGATGAGACCTGGCAGAGCGCAGGGGAAGTCGGCGCTGGTCTCTCCACCCGGTGGAGGCAAACATGCTAGTGCTGGCAATGACTCTCACACCTGCTTGCAGGGATGCGCTTACTCTGCACCGGCACCCAGCATCCCACCCCAACTGCTGACCTCCACCAGCTTTGCCCTGCAGGAAGGGAAGCCTCCCCATCCTCTCAGCTCCTTCAGACCCTGATGAGCAGTGACAGGCTCGGTTGCAGTGTGAGCAAGGAGACTGGGAGGGCTGCTCGGGCTGGGGTGGCACAGGAGTTCCCAAGAAGTCTCCATTTCCATTGGGGACCCTGTGTGGCCAGCAGCTATTGGCTTCCTCCTCTACCCCAGATCTAAGCTCCTTCCTGGACCCAGGTCAGATGAGGCCAGGGGCATTTTATGGGAGTCAAGATGAAGAAACAGAGCCCTTTTGCAAAAGCTTGTAGAAAACGGAATTTAAAGAGTGCATTTTGATGCACACATGTTTTGAATGCCACATGGAGTTTTTCCTAGCACACATCATTCTGGAACAATTTGAAGAGACCTCATGGTGTGGGACAAGGCAGCCCCAGTCTTGATGCCCTCACTGCTGCCCTCTGTGGCTCTATGTGACCAAGGTTGCTTCCATCCTGTCTGTCCTTGAGGGTGGCCTCAGCGCTGGCTGTAGAGCAATGGAGGATAGAGAGAAAATTCGCTGCCCACAATCTGAGGCCATCTGGAGAGGAGACAGGCCTGAAACAGGACCAGGCAACTTAAGCTAAGGAGTGCAGGCCAGGGACTCAGGTGCACCCAGTTCCAATCCTGTTGTGTTCACACCGTTAGCTGAATGATCTTGGCCAAACCTTTTGATTTTCATGAGGTTCAATTTCCTTATTTGAAATAAATGTGGAGGCTTAGTTTTGCTCCACTGGGTTTTGAATATTTGAATAAGATACTGCGTGTATAGCACTCAGTGCCATGTCAGGCATGCAACAAGGGTAACGGCTTAGGGAAGCCCAGGAGGTCCAGGCTCCAGGGCCCCTCACTGGCCTGGGGTTCTTCCCAAGGGCCTGGGAGGAGCCCCTGAAACTCAGAAGTTGCCACTGAAAAGAGGGGCCTTTATGTCATGCAAGCTTGGGGTTCCACAAATCCTGGGACCTAAAAGGTGGTGCTTTCTGTCCCAGAGAAGTCTCACCCCATGCTTAGGTCCCTCTGAGTCTCTTGTAGACTTGTTCAGCCTGGTCAGATATTGCTGAGTCCCCCATCCCAAGGCTTCTGCCCAATGCAGGGTCTGGGTGAAGCCATCCTCCCAGGGAAAGTTACCTTAGGACTGCCCTCCCTCCCCACCTCCTTGCCACGCACTGCTTCCAGCCCAGCCCAGCCATGAACCCAACCCCGGAGCCGATTACACGGAAGCTGGGTCACGGTGGCCGACTGAACATGGTATCCTGATCCTGGCAGGGGCTTGGGTTCTGCAGCTGTGCCAGGCACCCCAGGGGGGCTCAGGAAGGAGCCTCTTTGAGAACAAAGGCAGCTGGACAGGCTTCTCCAGGAGCCCTTGGAGGGAGTGGGGACACAGGGCTCCCTCCTCAGTGTCTGGGAGATGGATGGGGCTGATTTTGTCCACGATTCCTCCCCATAAATCTGATTTGGCCCCTCATCTGTCTAGGCCCGTCGCCATGGAGGTGTGTGGCGGTGATGAATGGGCTGCCTGACTAATGTGACGGGGGTGGCAGGGACCTGGGGAGGGGCTCCTCTCTGATGGATGGTCCTCATGAGGGCTGATTGCATTAGACACCCATAATGCAATCAGCACGGCCATTACCATACCAATTTGTTGCTCCTCCTCTCCGGGGGTGGGAGGGGGGTGTGCAGCAGGAAGATGAAGGAGGGTGTCAGGACTTTTGAGGCACTTGGGGGGCTTAGGGAAGGGCAATATTTTTCTGTTGGGGGGTCATGACTAGGGAAACACAGTAAGATGGAGTAAAGAAGAAAAAAAAGGTACAAGGTAGCAAGGCAAGAAAGAGAAAGTGAGGTCCTCTGGAGAAGGTGTGACTTGTCCAAGGTCACCTCTGGAACCAGAGCCGAACTGGAATAAGAACTCGAGTGTCTTGTTTTCTGGGCCCACAAAGCCCAGGGTGGAAGAGAGGGCAGGATGAGGATGGAGAGAACTCTGTCGTGGCCTCCATGTCACAGCGGTCTTTACAGTCCCCCAGAGATGCCATGCGACGGGTTGTGTAAGTGATGGCATCTATTCCACGCTGGCCTTCAGTGGCACCTGTTCTGGTGCTCCCACTCTCTCTAGCAATGTTAAAGTTTTCTGATTTCTCTTGCAATGTTAAAGTTGTGTCCTGAACCCTACGCTGTGCCAGTCTTTCCTTATCCTGCAGTTTGGCAGAGGGACATCTTTGATGATAAGAGTTCTTTCCTGCTTGAAAGCCAGCAGTAGGGCCTCAGGATCAGAGATGACGCTGTAGGTTGGCACTAGGGCCACAGCATCTCCCAGCCTCAGCGCCTCAGCTTCTGGAGTTCACATGGTCACTTCTGTAGGGCGATCATTCACTTTGGGCTTCTAGGTTATTTATCTAGAGCTCAGGGGCAGGAAAGCTATCATCACACTCCTATCATGGTGATGCCAGTACCAATAGGCTCCTCTCCGCCCCAGGCCTGCTCCATGTCCAAGTGCAAATGTCCTGGTCGGGACACGGATCTCGAAGTGTGCTACCTTCTGCAGGCATGCCTATGTAGCTTACACACAGCCATCTTGCTCTTCACAACTCATTGTTTTGCTTTTTTTAAAAAGGCAAACACTTGACACTTTTTGCAATCTGTTCAGGCACTTCTCTAGTCTGTAACTTCCAACTGCTACAAACAGGGGCCTACCCACATTTTACCCTGGTGACCGACTCCAAGACTGCCTCCAGTTCCCTGAGGTGTCAGGGTACTAGGAGGGTGTTTCTGGGGGTAGGATCTGCTGAGTGACTCTCAAGGCACTTCACTAAGTTCGTACGCATCAGCAGTGGGCAAGCATGCCAGCTCCTTCACGCTCAGCCTGTGTTATTCTGCATTCTCCTTCTGCTTCTCTGACAGGTACCACATCTCAAGTCTCTCTCTTGTAAACATTCTCTTTACTATCCTCCTGCTGCATGCCTCTGTCTGGGAAGCTTCCCATATCCTTAAGCTCTAATTCCATGATCATATTCTTTGTGATGTCTTTTTATTTGTCACTCCTTGATGCTCTAGAGCAGTATTTTGCGCAGATCATCCTGCTACTTTCATCCCTGCAATCCTTTCTTTGTCTCTCATTCCAACGCCTCTATCTGCCTTGGTAATGAAGGCAGAGGAAGGCTTCCTTCTTCCTGGCACAAAGCAGGAGAGGGAGGGAGCAGGTGGGGAAGGAAGGGGTGAGCTGTGCAGCTGAGAGCTGGCACATCAGTCAATTTGGGATTGTCTCTATATTTGAACATATATATACACACATATTCAATTTTGCTTATACATGCTTAAATAAATACATACATACACATACATTTCCGCCCTGGAAACAGCATCCTTTTTTCTTTAGGTTTATTGACTTATTTCCAAAAGTATATGAAGTATCCTCAACATCGCTTATATGCAAGTTTTTTTTTCCAGGTTCTGTCTACTCCGTCCCTCCAATCCAGCCACCTTCCTGCTAATCTGCATAGGAGGCAGCAGATGCCTCAAGTGTTTAGGCCTCTGCTTCTTCTGGTTGCAGGCTCAGCCTGGTCGAGCCCGGCTGGTGCTGTCATCTGAGACGATGAACTGGGAATGGAAGCTCTCTCTGTGTATCTCCTCCTCTCCCTGTTATTTCCATTTTCTGCTAATACTGCTTCAGAATCTGACATGTTTGTGCTTTTTTTTTCTTTATTAGGTTTGCTTCATAGCTTGTCTGTTTCATGCTCTTACCAATCACATCTCTTTGATTTAGAGGAATGGGAAGTTGTTATCTTCAGCTGCTAGAACAGTCTACAATAGAATTTTCCAGTGAATCATCTGAAAACTTATTAGATGCAATAGATACACAGCGTTCGTTTGCACACATGACAAACTTAATCAATAGCTTTCTTATATGTTAGCAATAATAAATTTGAAAATGTGATTTAAATATATAATTAACAATGTGAATATTCATGCAAATTCTTGTGAGTCATGAATAATAGGAGTTCATGAATAATGCAAGACTTGTGGGAAGAAAACATAAAACTTTATGAAAGACATAAAAGAAGACCTAGACTTGCCACAGTGGGATGTCCATTTCTTTCAAATTGAATAAATTTAATGTAATTCCAATCAAAATCCCTAAGGGATTTTTAAAATGAAACTTCAGGAGTTAATTCTAAAGCTCATTTGTGAGACTAAACATGCAAGGAGAACCAAGAAATTCTTGAAAAAGATCAATGCTGGGACACTCTCCCTACAACATGTCAGAACACATTTAAAAATTGTTAAAGATTTCTTTATTTTACTTGGATAGTCAGAGAGAGGGGGAGAGATAGAGAGATCTTCTATCCACTGGTTCACTCCCCAAGTGGCTGCAACAATCAGAGCTGGGCCAGTCTGAAACTGGGAACCTGGATTTTCTTCTGGGTCTCCCATGTGGATGCAGGAGCCCAAGCACTTGGACCATCTTCCACCACTGTCCCAGGCCACAAACTGGGAGCTTGGGATCTGAAAGTGGAGCAGGTAGTACATGAACTGGCATGGTTAGGGGAGGATCAGCCTATTATATCACCATGCTGGCCTCATCAGAACACGTTTTAAGATTATAAAAAAATGGCCTCAGGGACAGCACTGTGGTTTAACGTATTAAGCCACTGCCCGTCTTGCTGGCACTAGTGTAGGAGCCAGTTACTGCTCCGGCGACTCCATTCCTGATCCAGCTTCCCGCTAACAGCCTGGGAAAAACAGCAGAAGATGGGCCTTAGTACTGGGGCCTTGACATCCACGTAGGAGACCCAAATGAAGCTCCTGGCTTCAGCCTGGTGCAACCCAGTGTTTGCAGGCTTCTGGGAAATGAGCCAGTAGATGGAAGATCTCTCTCTCTCTCTCTCTCTCTCTGTCTGTCTTTCCCTCTCTCTTTCTGATAAATAAATATTAAATTGAATAATTTTGAGAATATATAATTTAAAGGAAGCAAATTTGTTAACCTAAAGCAAGACAGCAATCATGAGCTTCCAGAAAGGGATAGATTCAGCCTGAACTGCCCTGTCTTTCTTTGCTTTTCCTTCCACCTTATGTCTGGAAAATGGATGCGATGTCTAGAAGCAAAGCAACTGTCCCAGACCTATGAAATAATCAGTGTGCTGTGGATGACAGACGAGAAGGACAGCATTGCCTGGCTCTTTGCTGCTCTGCCATTCCAGCTGAGTACTATTACTTGTGTGTACGTCTGCAGAGTTCCTCTTATATCAACAAACAAAAAACTTCCCAAACCCCAACCTTAAGAAACAGCAACAACCTGAAAACCCATACTCTATTCTTTAATACGCTTATAGTCCATTTTTAATTATTTGTAGCCAAACACATGCTGTTATCTATCATTCTTCAACTTCCTAAAATTCTCTGACTTCTTTAAGATTGAGTCATGTTGACACATGTAGCTGTAGCTCTTTTCGAACTGCTAAATAGTATTCTATTAGATAATCTATCATGAGCTACCTTTTCCCCCATGCATGGGCATTTGGGTACTTCCTAATGTTTCAACCTTTAAGCAATGCTCTAACAAGCCTTCTCGTACAAGCTGGCTTCTGCCCAGGTGAGGAGAGCTCTCCAGGGCCTCTTAGGACATGCCTCTGTTTCCCTTAACCAGGTTTAGCTCCACAACATGTTGTTCAAAACCCTTAGGACCCAATGTGTTTCACAGTGAAAATTTTTGGGACTTTGTAAGGGGAAACCTTCATGTAGATGCCCTATATAAAACCCTGAGGAGACTTGGGAAAGAGCTTATAAAAAGTTGCATCATGTTTTTTTCTGTGCAAAAACATATAAAATCCATATTAAGTGGGATAAATAAAGATAATGAATAGCTTCAATCTGGCCAGGCATTGTCACCAAAATGACTTTCAGAGATTTCTGGAATTTTGCAGCGTGGGTAAGGGATTTGGATCTGCACCATCAAATTGTTCTCTCCCATAGCTGTACTATATACTGTCTTCCCATCAACATGAGTCCTATTTACTCATATCCTCACCAGTAACTGGTAACACAGGACTTGAAGCGTTTGTCCATCTGTACATAGTATTTTTGCAGTTAAAACAAAAAAGAAAACGTTAAGCATGGAAAACTCTTGGGTGTCAGTAATTTAAAAAGTAGAATGTTCACTATTGTACTGAACAAGTGTAACAAACATACATGCAGAGAATGTGAATGTCCGAGGAATATGACTGGGATGTACAAATGGACAGGATTTCTCATCACTGCATAGGCTGGTTGCATGTTACAAAGACAGCATTTACCTGTCAAGTATTTTATATGTTCAACACAAATCCAATCAAGTTCACAACACAACTTTTAAACTTGGGAACAAACTGTAAAATCACTCTGGAAGAAGAAATATCCAAATATCCAGAAACATCCGGAAGGGGATAAGTATGAGATAGGAAGGGACTACTAGATATTAAAACAAATTAGATAATCATTAAAGCCTGCACAGGAGCAGCTGAAATCAGAGTAAGCAGGAGTAGTGAACAAAGTCCAGAAACAGATCCACAGATCTGTGACAATTAAATATGTGGTAAGGATGCTATTTTAAAATGATTCCATGAGTGTGTGAGACGACTGTTTAGCAACTCAAAGCAGCGAGAGAGCTGGGTCCTCGTCATACTCTTCACCCCAAAGTAAATTTCCAACCGATAAAAAGTTAAGATATTAAAAGTGAAGCATCAGAAGACCCTATGGGCCAAATATGTTTATAATTTAGAAGTGAGGAGACCTGAGTATGACACATACTAAACATCACCAAAGGAAGGGTCTGATCAACTGATATAAACCCTTCCAGATGGCAGGAAACACCACGCAGGGCAGAACGTGGTCATACTCTCAACACCCCTTCTGCCTGTGCGTGGCAGCCACGCAGCTTGCATGGGGGTGGCATTGGCACCTCCTTCCTCCAGATGGCAGGGGCAAGACCTGATTGTTTAATGTACCGAGGTAATCTTGTTGCCTTCGCCACAGTGATTGGTTCAGGTAAGCCTGGTCAAAGCAGTAAACCCTTGCTATGCTCTCAATCAAAAAGGAGGACATGTAATCCAATTTAGGGCTTTAAATATTGGAGGCTTACAGGGCAGACAGTTCCTTGCTTTGCTGGGAGGGCCATTGGAAGGCTGTTGCTAGAGTGAGGATGTGAATTCTGGACTGACAGCAGCCAGTTGGCTCCTTCAGGGAAGTGAGACCTAGGTTGCCTCTTAACCAGAAAGGGCCCCATAGAAGCAAGAAAACAGGACCCTGAAGATTTCATTAATTAATAATTAATTAATTAATTCTAGTAACTGAATTAATCCTTGAAATATCTTCGGACTTACAGTCAATATGTCTTCTTTACTGAATTGGATTCTTTATAATTAGTATGAACCATGAACAAGCTTAAAGATAAACTGGAAGAATATTCATAATGCAATTAATGAAGAATTAAAATCCCTAAACAAGTTGCTACACACCCATTGAAAAGAAAATTGCATATTTTTTCCCAAGGTGGAATATCAGGACAATCAGCTCACAGGGGAGGGACTATGAATGATCAAAATCCAATTCAGGGCCTAGCACAATGGTTCAATTGCTAATCCTTCAGGTACCAAGATCCCATATGGACATCAGTTCATGTCCTGACTGCTCCAGTTCTGATTCAGCTCCTTGCTTATGACCTGGGAAAGCAGTAGAGGACGGCCCAAGGCCTTGGGACCCTGCCCACTGTGGTAGACGCACAGGAAGCTCCTGGCTTTGGATCAGATCAGTTCTGGTCATTGCAGCTACTTGGGGAGAGAACCAGTGGATGAAAGGTCTTTCTGTTTCTCCTTTTTTTTCTGTAAATTTGCCTTTCCAACAAAAATAAATCTTAAAAAAAATCCAATACAAGCAGATGCTTAAATTGATTACAAATTACAGAAATAATTATGAGAGGGAAATTACTTTTTTCACTTTTAAGATGGGCAAGAATAAAAACATTGATATGACTTAGGGCTGAAGATACATAAACACTCTTTCTTATCCCGTTAGAAAGTGGAAATTGCTAGTTGTCACCAAAAATTCCTAACGCTGAATATATGTGTAATTTTTAACCAACCAACCACTTGCATTCTTGAAATTGATTCTGTAGATACATCTATGCAAGTGGTAAAGGCGTCTATAAGGAGCCTGAAATACTATTGATAGCAATGAAATACTGGAGGTATTCCAAGTGTTCATTAATTATAAGTTGGTTAATAACCCCCTGGTACATGCAATGGGAATGGGTTGCGGACTTCACAAAGAATCAAGAAATTCCCTACGTTATTGTGGAAGATACTTTAGATATATCGAGTGAAAAATTAAACTGTGATTGCAATTTCTTCTGAGAGAGTGGATAAATAATCATCTGAAAGATGATCACCTTGTAGTTAACAGGGATGAGACACAGAAAATGGGGAAGGCATAAATACATACAGACCACACACACACACTTGCACTAATGCTTACACAACCACCATAGGACTAAATCTACTTTCCAACCTGTTGCCTCCAGGCTTGGAAAATGAGTAGGCTGACACATGCATCCACAGAAAACAGAGAACAGTTGGTTTGCTTTTGGTTTACCATCATAACTTTAGCCAGTGCCAACCTATCCCACCCAGAAGTGCTGCTCCCTTTGGCCTCCTTACTTGGTATATTGTCATCCTTGCTCTAGAGGTGACTCATGTGTGGGGCTGGGCACTGCAGCAGGTTCACACAGCAGGAGGACAAGGCACCTGCCTTGGCCAAGCTTGTCCTACAGCAGAAGCATCAGACAAGGCCCCGGTAACCAGAAATCGCCAGACCCGCAGGGGGCTCACCTGCGTGCCCAACCTCCTGTGTCAGCCTCTTGCCCGGCTGCCCTTGTTTAGGCCCTGTTCTCCTCCCTCTGACATGCCTTGTGACTGAAGCTTATTTCTTTTGAGCTTGCGTAAAAGGTAAAGATTCAGGGCCCAGCACAGTAGCCTAGTGGCTAAAGTCCTTGCCTTGAAAGTGCCGGGATTCCATATGTGTGCTAGTTCTAATCCCAGCAGCTACACCACTTCCCATCCAGCTCCCTGCTTGTGGCCTGGGAAAGCAGTTGAGAATGGTCCAAAGCCTTGGGACCCAGCACCTACATAGGAGACCAAGAAGAGGCTCCGGGCTCCTGGCTTTGGATTGGTTCAGCTCCGGCCATTGTGACCACTTGGAGAGTGAACCATCAGACAGAAGATCTTTGTCTCTCCTCTCTGTATATCTGACTTTGCAATAAAAATAAATCAATCTTTTTTTAAAAAGTAAAAAAATTCAAATAAGTGGCTTTTTGATCTGAATCTTTCCCATGCCCATCTTTGCATCGCTACATTTCCAGTGTCCGCATCCCACATAACTGTCCACTCTGTTCCTGCGAGTGTTGTCTGAAACTCTTTTCCCTGAACATTGGAGAATTACCCAAGAGGAGGAAGAAGTGAGTTGGTGGCTTGGGAGGGCTGGTGCAGTCCCAGGCCCTTTCAACACCACGGAAGTGGTGTGGCCCAGCAGGGCCTCCCTGGAGAAGGGGCCCACCCGGGAGGGCAGACTCGTTCTCCATCAGCTTTAAAAAGCGCCCTGTGGAATAGAAAGAAAGAAAAGCATCCACCCAGCTTAACCTGAGCCTTGTAACAGAGAGGGGAGTGTGTGGGGAGAACAAGAGGGAGATCCAATTAATTACTCTTAGAAGCAAAGGTAAAAGTTGAAGATTAAGAGACCCATTTACAGGAGGAAATAGACCCATCATTGAGCCTAGAGAAAGGGAGGATTGTTTGGGGCCAGAAAAGCGTCTCAATGTTCAGATTCCATTCCTTTTCTGGAGCGTTGGAGAGAGGAAGGGCATAACTTGGGCTGGGAAGTGGGTTGAGGTTGGGAGCTGGGTGGGGGGAGCTGTTGTCTTGGGTCCAATTCTAGCCCCCCACCCTGAGGGACACACAGACGCATCCAGCTCCTGTGGGAACTGGTGTGTGCTGGCCAAGGAAGGGGTGCCCCCTGTGAGAGAGCCCTGTCTATTACCATCACAAGGGCTGATGTCACAGACCCCACAAAGCAGCTGAGGCCCCAAATGCAGGGTAACCCTAGCCCCCTCAGCGATGGAAACAGATAGAGGGGCAGCTCTCCCACACAATGGCCAGCCCTCACTTCTCTCCTGCTCCTGCTCCGTGCACTTCCTCAACGGCCTTTGTCTTGTGGTCCCCTGGGCTGGAGGCTCTCTCATTCCCTGCAAATGCTGCCCATTAAATTCAAAAGAGGCCTCTGGGGGACTGGGTCTGGCTCCCTCCCTTTCTCCCTCCTCTTATCTCCCAGGGCTCTTCCCCACCCTCAGCTGCCCTGGGAGCAGATAAGCAGCCCAGCTGTGAGAACAGGGACAAGCTGGGGGCTGCTTCCCATCCTCCTTCTGTCCCCCTCACCCTACTCCCAAGAACACTCCACAAGGGCTGCTGGTCCCTCTCTGGATGGAGGAAGTAGTTTCAGGCCAGGCAGGAGAATCTGACCATCAGGGAATGTGGGGAATGTTCTGGGTGGGCTAGATCCACTTTAGCTGACGTGGCCCAAGCCTCTGCATTGAGCCTTTGCGTTCTTTCCCCAGCTTCTGGAGGTTTCCATATTCTCAACTCAGAGTCCTCCTGTTCCCCTCGCAGCATCCCAACCTGGGGTGGGGAAGGCTGGGAGCACAGGCTCCGGTGGCCTTTGGCTTGTAACCCTGGGCTCAGGTGGGGGTGCCTGGACAAGGCCGATCGACAGGTCTTGAACTACTGCCACAGCTCTGTAGAAACAGGGAGAAGAGGGATCTGCTCAGAGCTTCCTGCTTCCCCTCATGGGAACAGCTACATTCCCAAAGGGATTCTATTATTACACGGTGTTCTAACCATAAATCGGTTTTTAAGCAGAGGCTATTATGTATCAGGTTTAGGTTTGAGTCAAGCTTAGGAGACCTGTGACTTAGCTATTTAACAGAATAGTATGAACTACTGTTGGTTTTTTTGGGTTTTTTTTTTTTTTTTTTAGATTTTAATTTATTTTTATTGGAAAGTCAGATATAGAGAGGAGCAGAGACAGAGAGGAAGATCTTCTGTCCGATGGTTCACTCTCCAAGTAGCCGCAATGGCCGCGGCTGCCCTAATCCGAAATCCAGAGCCTCCTCTGCATCCACCATGCGGGTGCAGGGTCCCAAGGCTTTGGCCTGTCCTCGACTGCTTTTTCCAGGCCAAAAGTAGGGAGCTGAATGGGAAGCAGGGCCGCTGGGATTAGAACTGGCATCCATATGGGATCCTAGCAAGTTCAAGGCAAGGTCTTTAGTCACTAGGTTACTGTGCTGGGCCCCTTAAATCTTTCTAAAACCTCGATGATAGCCATGAACCTTCTTTCCAGAAAGAAAGTAGATGGATTCAAGCCTGTGTACCTGTTTGTCTCTGTCTATTGGACCTCTGGTTAAGAACTGGAAGTAGCCATAAGCTTTGAATCCAGTGAAAGTCAGAAGAAATTCCAGGTGGTGCGGGGAGGCAGATTCTATCGCAAGAATTGGGTCTTTGAGCTGGGCGGCCAGCTGGCTAATTTGAAGGGTTGTCGGTTTTTCCTTCTCCAACAGGTGCTTGAGGAACACTGCTGCCAACAAGCCTGCACTGGATTTGGGGACAGGAGGTCAGGGGGCAGAGCAGCTCCAGACACTTTTATTCCATGCCTCATTAGGACATGTGTAGTGGAAAGTGAGGCCAGGGAGAGAGGGACAGAGAGGGACCTTGAATGGTGTGTGAGCTGCGGTCCTACTGGTAGGAGCAAAGCCCCAATGCCCATCGTCACGCTAGTAATGGTGAGAGTGTGGCATTTTCTTGGTTTCTGTGCTGGCCAGAGAGGGGCAAGCAGCTGGGTGCTGCCACACGCTGACAGTTCTGGTCTTGCTGAGCATGGTTCCTCCATATGTGTCCCTCAGGTCCTTCACTATCCCGCCAGCATGCACCTGGTTCGAGCCAACTTTGCCCTCTGATGCAGCATGCACCTCAGCTACTGCTTTGGCACCACAGTCTAAACGGAGCTCCTTCAAGGACCAGACCTTTCCTACATAGGCTGCCTGTAACTCCCAGACTGGGCTCTCACACAGGCTCCCTCTCTACATCTCCCCTAGATGATCCCACCACACTTCCCCTGGACTGGGAGCCTGCCCTCACAGTGGGGCTGGTGTTCAAAACACACTGAGCCCTAAGTCACCGAGCCCAGACCTATACCTAGAGCAGGCAATCGCTCCTCTTGATGCTGCCCCCTTAGAGCTAGTTGCATAGACAAGAAAATCTAACCCCAATGTCAGGGGCATGTCCAAGGCCACAACCTAGCTCCATGTTCTTTGTAATAAGCAGCAACCCCCAATCCCCATCCCTGGATCTTCCCTGCTCGAGTTGAGCGCCACCCAGCTCTCCAACCCCAGCTGTGCTGTGCGAAAAGGCACGGAAGAACAAAAGACCAGTGAGACAACACCATGGCTTTTGAACAGGTATGTAGGCGCTCTTGTTTAATAGCAGGTAAAAGAAGAAAATGTACAAGAGGAATAGACATGCTCTTCCCATGGAGGAACTGTCCCCTACCCAAGCGGCCCGCCTGCGTCAGCAGCTTTCCTCGTGAGCTGTAGGGAAAAACGTTCCCTTTCAAAATGGACTTCACTAAACTTTCCCGATCCATGTATGACTATGTGTGCAAAATAAAAAGGCCACTTCCAACACAATAGTGAAAAGTAATTGTGAATGCAGGCACCAAAAAAAAAAAAAAATGTGTGTGTGTGTGTTGCAATGGAAGGAGTCTTAAGTGCTGGAAGAAGGGAGCGTAAGGGTATGGCCTCCTGCAGGCCTGGAGCTTGCGGCCTGAGGGGGAAGGTCATGGTCAATACCAAGCTTGCAGGATAAAGGGTCACCTGTCACTGTGCAATGAGGCCGAGAGACCACAAACCTTGGTATGCAATGAAAACACAGCATGCATACCCTGTAAAATGGACAATCCTTTTGCCAGCAGGACTTCTCAGCTGGTTCTAATTTCCAGGTCCTATTTCTCCCACCTGCAATAGCTTCACATACAGCCTGGTTCTCCCATCATCATTACAGCTATGCAGACATGTAGGGTCACAAATCAACTAGTCTGTCCCTCTAGATCATGGACTTGGCTTCTCCAAGATCTTGACTGAAAGTTCACAGTGACCAGAGGGCAGATGGGGCATACGAGTCTGCATTTGCCCTTTTGCCGAGGCCCTCCAAGGCATGTTAACATCTGTAGGCACATGTGGCCAGAGCTGAGGAGCAGGGGGGCTGTCAGGCACACATGTTTTGTACAGGTCCTCTCCAGGGATGGTCCAACTCTATGTCCACAGACAGAGTGAAAATCAGATCAAATAATCATCCCACTTCACCACTTTAAGTAGCTGTGATGTTGCTGCTCCTGGTTTTGCCCTTCCCGGACCCACTCAGAGTCCATCTCCATGTCCAACTCGGGAGCGGTGCATTGCCTCTTGTTAAGGAGGAGTGGAAACAGGCTGAGAGGGGAGAGGAGACACATCCAGGGCCGGCCATGTGAGATGTGAGCTGGGGCAGAGTCACTCCTCAGGCTCCACCCTCTTCACCTTTTTCTCGGCTTGCAGTCAGACCAGTAATGGCGATCCCTTCAAAATGAAAGCACTGCTACCTGTTCCAGTTGCTCTCCATTGCACTTCAAGTCCCAGAACTCCGCGAAGCAGAGATCCTGCTGCAAACTGAGTTTGAAGAATGAGAAATGAGGGTGCCCGGGCCCATCTCCAGGACCAGGTCTTCACGTTCCCATCCTCTGGCTCATTCTGCTCAGCAAAGCCCAGTGTTTGCTGTCCTGGGTTTCCTTTCTATGGGCTTCTACTCTCCCTCAGTTTGTTAAGTTCTGGGAAACAGTGTTATCCTTGACCTTCATCCTAAAACCCTGGTCAAATGCCAGACCTACAGGGGGAGCCTCCGCAAGTGCCTGTTCTCCATCTTGGAGGAAGGCTCCATCAACGTGTGCATGACCTCTTCCCCAGGGTTTCTAAACTGTGAGATGATGTGGTGAGGGTGAGGGGTGAGCAATGAAAAAGGAAACACGGCCCTCTCTAGGAGCAACTCAGTAGCTGAGAAAAGCGGAGAAAGCTGTGCGGTGAGTATCTCCTTCTGACAATCCGACCTAGAAATGCCTGTGTGGCTTATTTGTCATTGTTTGGTGATGCACAATTATACTCTTGCCAACAGCCATTGGTAGCATCGTTCTGGAGTGTCGTAAAGTGCAGGTTCTGCTGATTGGCCTCAATGCAAAATTCTTACTTATATTAAGTCTTAGAACAATGTTTGGAACGATGGACACAGCTCCTAAGCTAAGCTGGTTCAGGCCCCAGTTTCTAGGGGACGTATTTAAAGGCAATCCTTCTCAGGAGAGGCCAAGAGATGGTCAGGAGGGTCTCAAAAGAGGACAAAAGCCTTGGGCTTGAGCAAGATGAACTTCCTACGTAACATATAACTTAGTGGGGTCAGCTGCATTAGAGGCAAAAAGTCAGGAGCCATGGTTTGGCCTGTTACTTCATGGTGACAGTGGCTCTGGCCCTACAAGTATCTAGTCTGACCATGGCTATCACCACAGTGCATAGCTGATGACAGATTTTTGAAAGACAGTGACCAGAAAACTGGTTTTAAAGCACAGAGGAACAATCTCAAGTAATCCTCAGGTTTCATCTGAGGATGAAAGTGAGGATAAAGGAGGAGTATTTTCAGGTCCCTGAGAGCTGACCCTGCTCAGTGGCACTTCTCTCAGTGGCTGCAGGAGGTCAAGTCTGGGGCTCTCAGTGCACACATGCAGGTCCCACTTGCCGAGCTCTGCCCTGGGCCCTGCACTCCGGCTGTGAAAGATGGAGATGAGATGAATGGGAAAGGAGACTGGGGCTCTGATTCCATCAAATTGGCTTTCAAGATAGAGGAAAACTCCCAGGGCTGAGGCCCAGCATTCCAGTGACCATGGAACTCACCCCTGATGCTGGCCCATTCAACTTCACCCAGAAGAATAACAGACTTGAGATAGATCTAGGCTACCAAAACTGCCCTCCCCGGGTGGTAGTGGATCCCTGGGGCTGGTGGAGTGAAGTTGTGTTCTGGCTACAAGCTGTGCTTGCTCCCCGGCCCAGGGAAGTCAACAGACTAGGGAGACGAGCCTCTAGCACAGTGTGCTGGCCTTCAGTGTGTGACGCAGTAATCTGCGAGGCCCGCTGTGGGGTCAGGCAGCAGCAGCTTTATCTGTGTGGTACATGGGGTGCCCTCTTCTTGGCTTACTGACTTTGCCTCTCAGTGTCAAGCACCCAGTTTGTGTAGTTCCTGAGCCCAGATCTAAACATTACGGGTAACAGGCAGTTCAGCACCAGGGATTAATGACCCTGTCCCATCGCCAGAATAATAATACGGAGAGCACAGTAATAACTTCCCCTGAGTCCCGGTCTAGCACACGACTCACGTACTTGCTTGTTCTTGTGCCTCTTACTATAGGGAAAGGTTATGTGAATACTGTACAGGAGTTAATAAAAAAATACATATGCTCTCTTTGAGGAAGAATGCACAAATGCAGGCCAGCCAGGCTGAAGCCCAGACTGTAGGGCTGCAGCAAGCAGCCCGGGCAGGTTCCAGGCGGGCCTTCACGAGTGGTGGCTGCTAATGAGTCCTCGGAGCTGCTTGGCCACGGTGTCAATCAGTTTCTGCTTGTCACGCTCATTTTTCCGAAATTGTGCAAACATGTTGTTCTTGCGACTGGTATCCTTCATCCTAAATAGGGAAAGAGAAGGCAGAGTGTTGGAGGAGGCAGCGTAGGAGAAGGTGCAGGAGGGAGGATGGCAATGATGTATTTTAACCACTACCCAGATAGAACCTGGGGTATTGTGCTGACGGGTTTCTGTGGACCTACTGTTCAGGAAGCAGCTGTCCTTCAGAGTCCCGAGCCCTGCCCAGCCTCTGTCACCCTTGGGAAGTAGGTCCCAAGCCAGCATGGAAGGGCCGACTCCTCAACATGTAGACTCCTAGGCCACGACTGGAGTTTGAGAGAATTCAGACTCCCTGGGGGAGGGCAGGCTGCCTTCACTACCACCCCTGGGAGCTGGGCCAGCACCAAGGCAGGATGGAAGAAGGTAAGAAAGGGACCTGGCCCTAGGGCATAAATTACCCCATACACTCCCCAGGGGCCTCTGGCCAATCCCGGACCTTTGTTTATTCCTGTAGGAGGCCCTTTGCAGAGGGCTAGATTAGAGACCAGGAGTCAAAAGGCCAGCTATCCCACAAGGGCACTTAAATATAGTACACTTGAGAAGAAAATACATATCCCCCAGGGGCACCCTCTGTGGTGAGGCTGACAGTGACAGTTACAAGGGAACAGGGACATTCCTTCCTGCTCTAAGCCCAGGGGCCTTCAGCTGGGTTTACCCAACAGGCAGATTCAGAACATGGAATGTGAGGTACAGCAACCCACACATGGGGCAAGGAGAAGTGAGGGCTTGGCAAGGAAGAAAGCCCCGGGGTAGTCCCAGCCCTGAGGGCTATTACACCTGGCCCCTTTCACACAAGGGAGTTGTGTGTGTGTGTGTGTGTGTGTGTGTGTGTGTGTGTGTGTGTGTGTCTGCCTGGCCTGGTGTTCAAGTATCAGGGAGGACTCCCTTCCTTCTGCTGAAGATTACTCTAAAGCCACAACCCAAATCAGACAAAAAGGAAAAGAAGGGAGGAAAATGAATTCTTCCTATATTCACAGGATGGTAGTTTAACAGCCTTATGTAACCACTGACTCCGTGACTGTCCGAAGCAGCCCATACACACAGCAGAACGGGAAGAAGAGGGCAGTCTCAGGGCCCCAAATGTTTGGGCTTCCTGGCCGTGAAGGCCTGGTGATGGGATTAGGCTGGTTTACACCCAGGGACACTCTAAAACCAGAAGAGTGTCTCTCCCACCTCCCATTCCATTTTATAGGCCAGGGATCCTGATTTACTCCAGCTTTGGCCTCCTCTCAAGGACACAGGGGGACTCATCTTTCTTCCCCCAATGTCTTCAGAAGGTCTTTGGGTCTCTCCATGTTCCTGCAAGGGCCTGGTTGAAAAGGACACATCGTCAAGCTCTTGTGGTACAGCTGGTTGTGGGGAGCAGGACTGGGTCAGGTGAAGGGATTGGTTCCTATGAGGCTGGAAGATGTGGACTTTAGGGATCTGGGGCTGTGAGGGGGCTTTGCTTTACTGTGCTTGGAAGGTGGCTTTTAAACCCTAGGTGATTGCTAGGACTCAGCAGCAAGCTTTTTAACCCAAGGGGCCTCTAGAGTGGCAGAGAGGCTGATTATCTTAGCCTATTTTTGATCCACAGGAATTGGTGGAGCCTGTACCTCCTGGATCCAGAGTCTCATGGACAGAGGAGTGAAGGACTGCTGAGAGTTACTGATCCAGAGTCATTTCGGATATATACCCAGTACACACAATCACTGAAGGACCAATTCAGAGGTCATCTTTTCATCCCATTTCAGCTGGGTTCTGAGAACTCTGGGATCAGACTTTGATTTAACTGAAGAATCTTTCCCGGGAGGCACAGGTTCCAGTTCTTAAAGCTATGGAGTCTTACCACCAGGACCTAGAGGGACCTGGTGAGGAGCCCCCTTCTGTCAGGACTGCATTTCAGGCTCTGCGCTTGCCTGACTTACTGAGTGTAGCAGGAAAGTGAGGAGTAACCTTTCACCTGACACCAATGGGGAAAAATCCCTGCTGCCACTCCCAGCCCCAAAGGAACTGGTGAGCCAAGGGTCACCCTGAGGATCCAGGACAGAGGAGGCGGCCAGCCAGTTGGCCCCAGGCTGGTTTAGTAGATTAGTATTGTCAGGGTGGGGACAACTCACAGGGTAGGCATTTAGTGTAGTCATTAGTGTCAATGAGGAAACCAGCAGGACTTGCCTCAAAATGATGGAAAGAGCCCAAGTGAATATATACTTACTCTCTAGATATCCTAGGGAGGAAGGTCATTGGGAGAGAGAACCATGGGAAACAAAGTTAAAATGGGTACATCAATCCCTGACATGGTCAGGAGAAAACTGTTGAGTGTTCTGTCTCTCAGTTCTAAACACATGCCCCTGCCACAGACTGTTACCTGCCCTCCACTTCTTCCCTCTCTCTTCTCCTGTCGTATTCCACAGAAGGAAACACATAACCTGGCTTATCCTTTGCCCGGCTTCTCGGACCTTTCATACTCTAGGACCTGAGTCACATGTGATTCATCACCTTATACACAGACTTTCTCCTGTGCCTGAGTACACAGCATCCCTGACCTGCTGTTCTGACTGCAAGAGTAAGCTGCCCTTTTGTATAGGTCTTGTTCTCTGGCCTGCCAGCTCTCAACTAGGTTAGCAATTGCCAGGCTGCAGTCTATGGCAGACCCCAGCTTCTGGGTGACATGTGGTTAGTGCTGCAATGTTCTGGAGCTGCCCAACTCAAGGGCAGCACCTCTGCTGTGGAGGGGCCACTGCTCTGCGGTAGGGCAGACTTGGCTGGCTAGTGACTGCCAAGGATAAGATTCAGACATCTTCTTGGGGCAGTTCCCCCAGGAAAGTTTAGGCTGGCAGGGGTGGGAGTTGGAGGCAGCTGAAAATTTCACTAATTCCTGGGGTTTGTCTGCTGGGAATAAGAGAATTCATCTATTCTGTGGGGCTGCTCTATCCATCATCACAGCTCAGATGACTGGGGTCACACTCACTGGTCATCAGACCTGTTGGAGCCCCAAACTACGCCAACTTTCTTTCTTCTCTAGTTATATATGGCTAAAAACACTTTACCCCATTACACTACAAGCAATATCAAAGTCCGGTTCTGTCTGATAGCTGCTTGTTGGGCTCAGGAATTAAGCCACAAGAGTAAGACTGGCCTGCCAAGGCAAATGGCTGAGACCACTGTTAGCAACTAAGGCAAGGATGTCTCTCATGGGAAGATAATCCTTTATACTAACCCTTCCAGCCCCCATTCTTATTCCCCACACTGTACCACAGACCACTGGACTAGATACTCACTTCTCAAGCAGTGTTAGGGCGGTCACTGGGTTTACCCGGAGGTATTTGCAGTTGGGTTGACCATAGTCTGCAAGATAGGTTGACCAATCCCACTGGATGAACAGATCCAGAAGCTGTAAAACATCCAAACCCCACACAGGAATTAATCAGACAGACAGGAGGCGTACCAGAATCCCAGAAACCCCATCATCCTTCACAACCAGCTGATTTGAAAAACAGAAATAAAAGTGTAGTGAAAGAATGGCTACAGATTGTATTGCAGCTAAGAATATAAATCAATCAGTATTAGGAGTCATATCTGCCACAAGTATAGCAACAGCACTAAGATTCTGGCAGAGGCCAAGCCTGAAACGGAACAAATGCTGGACTGAGTCAAAGCACAAGACTATCCTAATAATCACAATAAATATTCTTCAAATGCCTTTCATGTGCCAACCACCATTCTAGAAGTTAACTAGTCAACAGTGAATAAATGTGGACATAGTCCACAGTCACATACATAACTGGATGAACTCTGAGGTTAAAAGGTCAGAGTTCGTGTACAGTTTCATGGCTTACTGTATTGACTTTGTCCCAGTTACTCAGTTAACAGACAAACGGACACATGCCTAGATATAATTAGGACACAAAGGCACAGAGAAAGGTTTAGAAAAGGCATAATGAATCTTGTAGCATTTATATGTGGCAATACACGTTGCAACTATGTGGACACAGTGTGAAGAGATTGAACCTAAGCCCATGTTAAGTCAGGACTGAGGAAAGATTTAGTTCTTAATTGAGGATATAGTTTACAATAGAGAGTATGAGTGTTATAGAGACTGGATGCACTGAGCAAGGCTGAGTTCTGGAGATTTTGACATGGAGAAACCAAATTATTTTTGTTCAGAGTCTCCCCATCCAGCCAATTTTAGTGTCAGGCATCATTATTACAAATATTTCAAAACTATACTGAGTAAACCACCTCACATAAAAAGGGGGTTAGTAAACTCTGCCTTTTCCTCTAAAGCTTTTAGCGGAGGCACAGTCCCAGCCTCATATCCCAACGTGGAAGGAGAGCCCTCTTATTCCTGCAAGAAATTCCTAACTCAACACATATCCCTATTTCTCCCTTTCCAAAAGCTGCTAGCTGCTGGAGACAAGAAGAGAGCCACCTCTCTGTAGAATACTTTCATCCCTTCACTAAACAGCTGGGAAAACAGGCAGTGTGGACCTTGCCCTGTTTGGCCAAGCCTCCGGTTCCATCCATTCTGTAAGGGGCCTGCTGTGATAGCCTAGTGGCTAAATCCCTGCCTTGCACGTGCCGGGATCCCATATGGGTGGGTGTCAGTTTGTGTCCTGACTGTTCCACTTCCCATCCAGCTCCCTGCTTGAGGGCTGGAAAAGGAACAAAGGATGGCCCAAAGTCTTGGGACCCTGCATCTGTATAGGAAGCCCAGAAGCTTCTAGCTCCTGGCTTTGGACTGGCTCAGCTCTGGCCGCTGTGACCATTTGGGGAGTGAATAAGTGAACGGACGATCTTTCTGTCTCTCCTTCTTCCTGTAAATTTGCCTTTACAATAAAAATAAATCTTTATTTCTATTTTTTTAAAGATTTATTTATTTATTGGAAAGGCAGATATACAGAGAGGAGGAGAGACAGAGAGGAAGATCTTCCGTCTGATGATTCACTCCCCAGGTGAGCACATGGCCGATGCTGTGCCGATTCGAAGCCAGGAGCTTCTTCTGGGTCTCCCACATGGGTGCAGGGTCCCAAGGCTTTGGGCCGTCCTCGACTGCTTTCCCAGGCCACAAGCAGGGCGATGGATGGGAAGTGGAGCTGCCGGGATTAGAACCAGTGCCCACATGGGATCCCGGGGCGTTCAAGGCGAGGACTTAAGCCGCTAGGCCACACTGCCGGGCCCAAATTTTATTTTTTTTAAAAGAATCCAATTGTAGGTAACTCTGTAAGCTGGAGAGAAGTAAGCAAAAGTCCCAAACCTAAAGCTGAGAAATGTTTCTACACCTCAGCCAAGAAAAGGATGTTAAAGGTGACAGAAGGAGGAAAGTGAATAAAGGAAAGGCTGGCTGGTCTAGGCCAGCGAGCTCCATGGGGCTGTCTCAGGCCCCAGTTAGCTCATTGTCTATTTTAGTTGGTGAGAGAGAGTCCATCATTTCTTCTATCAATTCAAAGTCCATAGAATTCTCATTTTCGTTTAAAATTTATTTTAGGTAGAGTTATGTAGGAGAAGGGAGGCAGGGAGAGAGATCTTCCAGCCACTGGTTCATTCTTCAGATAGTTACAGTGGCAAGTGCTGGGTCAGGTGGAATTTATTCCATTCTAGGACGCTGTACAACTTTCCACAACTGTACAACAATTCTGGGTCTGTATTACTTTCTACAGTCTTTCAGCGTGGCCTAAAGCCAGATCTCATGGACTCCTCTGAGAGAGAGATGGACATGGGGTGAAGGGGAACTTAACTAAGCTTAACTGCAGGGAAGTTTTATTGGATTCCATAGGACAGTGTGAGAATAAAGGACCAAGAAAACCCAGCAGGCCAATTTATCAGCATGGTACTTTGATTTTCAGAGCGTGATTTTCCAGACTGGATCAGTTCTCCTGGTCTGATTCTCCACACACACACACAAAACTTGTTAAACCTTAATAGATGCTCTCCCAAGGTCATCACTGGTCATCACTGATAATGCTTTATCTTTTAACCTTTCATTTGGAAGTAATTTCAGACCTACCAAAAAGTTGCAAGAATAAGCACAGTATAAAGGACACGCACAGTATTCTTTGTATCAGAACTACCTACAGCTCATAAGCTCCATCATGTGTATGTTTTCCATTGTCTCTCCCTCTCTTGTTCAGACACATTCTTTTTCTGAGCTACCTGAGAGTAAACTCATATTTCATAGCTCTTTATCCCCAGGCACTTCAGTGTTTCTAAGAATCATGGATATGATTTTGAATAATGACATTACAATTTTCAATGGCAGTTTGATATTAATATTATGTATATTTCAATTTTATAAATCAACCCACATGATGCTCTTTGCAGCCTGTTTGTTATTGTGTCACTATCCGATGCAGTTTAGGATTAGGTATTACATTTAGTTGTCTTGTTTATTTAGTCTCCTTTACTAGGAATTTTTTCCACAGCCTTTCTTTTTCTTATGTGACATTGATATTATTGAACATCTCAGATGGTCTGCCTTTCCCCCCTCCCACAATTTGGTTTTCTCTGACTTTTTTCTTGCTTGCTTTCTATAAATAAATACTTCATTTATTTATTTGAAAGGTACAGTTACAGAGAGCGAGAGAAGGAGAAACTAAGAAAAAGATCTTCCATCTACTGGTTCACTCCCCAAAGGGCCACAAAAGCTGGAGGTCTGCCAGGCCAAAGCCAGGAGCATGGTTTTCTGGGTGTTCCAAGGTTATAGGAGCCCAAGAACATGGGCCTCTTCTTCTGCTTTTCCAGGTGCACCAGTAAGGTGCTCAATTGGAAGTGCAGCAGCTGGGACTCAAATCTGTGACTATATGGGGATGCCAGCACTACAGTCAGCAGCTTAATCCACTGAGCAACTCCTGTCTGAAGAGTTCTTATATGGTTTAAGACATGCATGCACTCCTAAAAAAAAAAACACTATGCTATCCAATCTAGAGACACACAATATTTATTTATCCCTCGCTGGTGAAATCAATTTTGAATACCTGGTTGGGTTTTCTGATTTCCTGTGGCTTAGTTACTATATCTTCCTTTGTAACCATTAAGCCACTGGAGAGCAAATATATTGTTCTTGGTGAAATCTCTTCCTCTTATGTTTCACATCCACATATATTTTCCCATTTAAAAATTATTTATTTACTTATTTGAAAGGAATAGTGTGGGAGGGAGACAGAAAAATCTCCTACCTAGTTTACTCCTGAAATGGTCACAAGCCAGAAGTCTGGAACACCATTTGGGTTTCCCATGTGGATGATGGGAGCCCAAGTACTTGGCCTATCTTGCTTGCACTGAGTTCTCAGGCATCATTAGCAAGGAGCTGGATAGACACGGGGCAGCCAGGAATCAAACCAGCACTCCAATATGGGATACTGGAGTTGCAGCTGGTAGCTTAACCAATGGGGATGCTTGTTTCATCCTACTTTTGTTAGGATGGTTGCCAACTGATAACATTTTAACATCATCTCTTCCTCCAGTTATCAGTTATTATACAGTCTACTGTAGGTAAATACTCTTCCTTTTTCTGCAATTAATATATCTGTCAATTTGTTATTGTCATGATTTCATGGGTTTCCATTTGTCAGTGGCTTATACTTATCACTAGGCTTACTATTTTGGCACTTGAGTTGTTCCACTCAGAAGTGAGAACCCCTTCAGGCTGGAACTGTGTCCTTGTAACCTATCACCATCAATTTTTTGAGCACTACCTACTTTCTGGTATAATACGGTATCGGGAACTTGACTTGTAGCTACTCTGCCCCAACTCTTCAGAAGTTTCTTTCACTAGGAAAGTTCCTGGAGATGAAGATTTGAGGGTGATGTGTGCTCACTGCTGCTGGGGCATTACATTGACAGCTACGGGAAGTCTTTAGTGGGCTGAGCCCTTTTGGCACATGAAGCTGGGAATAACTTTCGAATCATATGTACATGCATATTTCTGACATCACGAATCCACACCAGTGCCCACAATTCTAATTCATTCTCACAGGGTTCTTTTTTGCCTTCCCCAGTGAGAACCTTGGCTCTCAACATTATAATCAAATTGCTGAACCCTATAATATATTTAAAATGGTCTCAAAATTGTCTGTATATATCACTAAAAAACAAAAGGCAAGGTTACTAAAAAAAAGAGTTAAGGATTTGTTTGTAATTCTCCCTCTCAACCAGACTGTTTAGAAATACTGTGTTGACAAGTCACTTGGATTCATTATTTTTTCCACTTCAATGTAGTTGTGTAGTTATTCAGCTAAATGCAATTGGTTTCTGCACCCTGCCCCTGACATTTGCCCTTAGTCTTAAGCTTTTTTCTCCCATCTTCATTAATTTAATTTTTTAAAAATAGGACATTAATATGGTTGTAAAAGTTAAAACAGTACAAAAAGATTAACCGGAGGAGAATCAAGATGGCAGAATAGGGTAAGGACACGTACAAACGGATGGAGAAACATTTAATCAGGATGAAGCTGAGAGAAGACATTCCAGGAAATAGAAGAGGACAGAGCAAGAGCTGAGGGGTACCTGGGGACTGACAGACAGGAAAGCAGCAAAAACAATGGTGTGGTGTTCCAGTGACTGATAATCCAGCGAATTCAACTAATGGCGATCTAAACTTCACCAGCAGCAGGAACTCCACCAGCAACTAGGTGGGAAGGGACTTTCACTGGGAAGTTGGGTGGTGAATCCAGACAAAGAACTGTTCATCCTGCTGGTCTGTTTCATTTGACCAGGAGCAGAGACAGAGCAGCAGATTCAAGACAGTGCGAGAACACGGTGGATTTCACAACCAAGTTGCCCCCTAGAGCTGAATGGGCGCCATTTTGCCTAAGGTGGCAAAAGCAAGGGAAAGGACTGAACATGCGCTGAGCTGGGAGTGAACTCATTTCTGACTCAGTGAAATGCAGTAACGGGATATTCTACAGGTTCTACCCAAGACAGGCCTGGGTAGCCCTCAGACCAGACAGCAGATCAAGAACTTTAGTAGAGGCACATCAGGCACCATTTTGTACACTGTGGCAAAAGCTTAGGATTGTAGGGGACAACAGTGAACTGCACATGTGTTGAGCTTGCAAGAACTCACTGAGTTCAGTGAATTTCACTGATCCCACAGGAAAATAATACCAGCTATGGCATCATACAGTTCAAAATAGGTCCGTGTGGCACTCAGACCTAATGTCCAACAGGTTCCAGCAAGATCAGCACCATCAACAATCTAGCTTTATAGGACACTTGGTGTCTCCCTACTCCTGGCACCTGCTCCAACCAGAAGTGGGAGAAAGGTTGTATAGACAACAGTGCAACCTCAGCATGATAGCACAGGAGGTGGAGAGTGCTGAGACCACAGTGGAAATCTAACATAAGAACCCAGACCTGGAACTTGCTGGAGGGAGTGGCACAATTGGCTGCAGGTAAAGAGCTGTGTACCAAAATTGAACTGTAGACCTGTGAGTGACACAGCTTAGAAAACTGCCCCAAGGAGAAGAATCTGATAACTAGAAGTACAATGATCAAGAGCAAAAGAAGAAGATACAAAGGCAAAATGAATATTACTGAAGACTCCCCTGCAAAGGAGCGAAACCCTTTGCTAACCTCAGAGTTAACTGAGAAAGACGTCGAAAAAATGGGGGACACAGCATTCAGAAAACTCATTATAAAGCTTCTTATCAACATGATAAGCACATACAAGAGTTCAAAGAATTTAAGGAACATTTTACACAAGCAATAGCAGCAATAAAGCAAATCAAGGCTGATAAATCAGAAATTAATTAAAAGTACAGTGGAAAATCTCCAAAATAGAATGAAGCAAGCAGAACAAAGAATCTCAGGATTGGAAGATATTTCCTGTCATCAGGGGGAAACAAACAAAAAGCTGGAAGCAGAGCTGGATCAGGCCAAAAAAAGTATTCAAGAATTGAAAGACACTAGTACGAAGCCAAATATTAGAGTTATGGGAGTCCCGGAAGGTGCAGAAAGAGAAGCTGGGTTTATAAATGTATTTAATGAAGTAATCAGAGAAAATTTCCCTAATCCAGAGAAAGAATTGGGAAACAAGATCCAGGAGGGGCACAGAACTCCCAAAAGGCTTGAACAAAAGAGATCTTCACCATGACATATCAAACTTTCTCCAATCGAACAAAAGGAAAAGATCCTTAAATAAGAACATGAAAAAAATCAACTGACATATAAAGGAATGCCAATTAAACTCACAGGAGATCTCTCACAGGAAACTCTACAGGCCAGAAGAGAATGGAGCAACATATTCCAGATTCTAAAAGAAAAAAAATGTCGGGCCAGGATAACATACCCAGCAAAAACTTTCCTTTGTCTTTGAAAAAGAAGTAAAATTCTTCCACAGTAAAGAAAAGTTAAAAGAAGATGCCTCTTCCAAACCTGCCCTACAATGATAATTCACGATGTTCTCTTGATAGAAAAAAGGAATGGCACCCACCAAAATCAAAGGCGAACGGGAAGAACATCCCAGTAAAATGACAACAGAAGACTAAATCAATGAACAACCCATTCCTAAAATGACGGGACCAAATTACCACCCATACATATTAACCTTGAAAGTAATTGGCTTTAGCTCAATCAAATGTCACAGATGAGTAGACTGGATTAAAAAACAAAACCCAACTATTTGTTGTCTAGAAGAGACACATTTCACCAACAAAGCTCAGTGGAAGCTATATCTCATGGATTTTGATTTTTTTTGTTAGTTTCACCTCTTCAAAACACTTTCTTATGATTAAATTATTCAATGACTCATAGATCATACAGTAGCATCGTTTTCAAGAAGGTTCTTGATTTTCTTTTTCATTTCTTCAGCGACACATTAGTCATTCAGTAGCATGTTATTTAAGTTCATGGTGTGGTTAATTTCTTTTTTCTTCCTGTTGTGTTTGTTGTGTGGCTTTTCACTTAATGGGATGTATAATAGCTGTGTAATGGAGACTGACATATCTATTCATGTTATTCAACTTCACGGCACAGTAAATTTCTATTTTTACTCCTATTGTTTATATTTTTTTGTGACTTTTCATTTAAGGGGAAGTATACTAACTGTGAAATAGAGACTAACATATCCAGATGTGAGGTTACAATGCAGTACGCATCTCTACTTCCAGACAAAGATGGACTTACAATGAAACTGTTTACTATATCTGGGCAATAGGATGCTGGACTCTCTGCCATTGTCCATGCCCACAATGATGGACATATGACTGTACATGAAGAACTATACTTGAGTAATGATACAGAGGAACTCGGGGGGGTGGGGGTTGGGGAGGAGATAAGGGAAATCTCAGGAGCTTATGGAACTGTATCATAAAATAATAATAAATTTTTTTAAAAAGAAGATTAACCTGAGAAGTGTCACGCCTTTGTTATATTTCTTTTGCCCCGATTCCTGTTATGTTTTATGTGTAACCAACCACCATTGATTTCTCTTTCCTGTATTTCTATTTGTAAAGATAAAACAGATGTAAGTGTGTTTGCTCTTCTTTGTTTTACAGAGTGTAGTACGGTGTATTTGCACTCCAAATCATCTTACTTTTTGAAATGATCAGTAAGAGTGGATGCAGAAGAAAGGTACAGAGTTGGCAGACTGCACAAAGATCACTATTTCTTCAACTGCATTATTGCGCTTCCCAATACAAATTTTACCACACTTCCATGTTATGTGTATTAAATTAATTAATATTTTTCTTTATATTGACTCCTGTTTTGATTATAAGACAATTTAGAAAATTATATCAGTTTAATGAATGGGAAACCACTATTACTTGTTATAAAACACTAGCACCACAACAAAAATTTTTCCTTGTTATCAACAACGTTACAATGGAATAGCCTCCTTGCAACATGATTTGGTGTCTGTTGGTGCATCTGGTTACTGGAGAAACCCGTTTTGAGTATCATTCTATGTGGCATTCCGCAGCATCTATATTCCATTCAACCCATGCTTTAGGATTAGTTTGTGACTTCAACTGAGAATTGAGGGATGACTGAGTGCATGGGATAGAATTAAGTGATTTATATAAACTAAAAAATCATTTAGAATAGAAGTCTGGTCACGTATCAGCCTTATAACAGGTGCACGCATGGGTCCTCTGTCTTGGGCTACACAGCAAGCTCTACAGCCAAGGGTCTGGCTTGGCCAGTGAGCCTGGACAGGCCACACAACTTGCTAGCACAATACCAACTATAGTTCATAAAAGAAAAACTAGCTAGTCTATATCCTCGTTTTCCCCATTCCTAGTAATTAGTTTCCCTTGAACTTGACTTTAAAAATATATATATATATATTTTTTTACAAAGTCAGATATACAGAGAGGAGGAGAGACAGAGAGGAAGATCTTCTATCTGATGATTCACTCCCCAAGTGACCACAACGGCCGATGCTATGCCAATCCGAAGCCAGGAGACTCTTCCAGGTCTCCCACGCGGGTGCAGGGTCCCAAAGCTTTGGGCCGTCCTCGACTGCTCTCCCGGGCCAAGACAGGGAGCTGGAAGGGAAGCGGGGCTGCTGGGATAGAACCGGCGCCCATATGGGATCCCGGGCGTGCAAGGCGAGGACCTTAACCACTTGCGCCACCGCGCCGGGGCCCTATTTGTATTTCTTAAGTTTCATAAAATTGAACCTGGATTTCTTTTTTTTAAGATTTATTTTTATTGGAAAGTTAGATACACAGAGAGGAAGATCTTCCGTCCATTGACTCACTTCCCAAGTGGCTACAACAGCCAGAGCTGCACCAATCTAAAATCAGGAGTCCAGAGCCTCCTCTGGGTCTTCTACAAAGGTGTAGGGTCCCAAGGCTTTGGGTCGTTCTCAACTGCCTTCCCAGGTCACAGAGAGCTGGATGGGAAGTGGGATCTCCAGGATCAGATGTCCACATGGGATCCTGGCGCTTGCAAGGCAAGGACTTTAGCTGCTAGGCTACCGTGCAGGGCCCAGGTTTTACATTTACAAAAATGTTGAAATAGCAAGTCTAAACTGTGGTGCACACAGTCTTAGTGGACTTGAAATATGTTTTGGTTATCAGATAATGGCTTAAAGATGATGGCAATCATCTCAGAAATATTAAACATACCTAACATGCTTGTGCCTTTGTCATGGATTTCAATATAAAAGTAGTGGTAGATTTTACTTTCCTAAACACTTTTCTTCATTTTGAAATAAGTCAAACATATAAAAAAGCTGCAACAAGATTTTACATGGTTTCTCTATACACTCTGCTCAGCTTTTTCAATGCTCACAACTTACATCACCACGGTACTTATGCCGGACCAGGAAATTACCACTGTACATCACTATCAACTAAACAGCAATTTTGTAAAACAGCTTATCATGCAAAGGTAAGCCTCCAAGATAAACAACTAGCCAGTCCAAATTACCAAGAGGGCCAAAGCTAAGAGCTCCTGGCCTGAGGCTCTGCAATTTTTCCTTTTATTGTAAAAAAAAAAAAAAGTGATGCATTATGTCAGGGGGTGAGTAGATGTCTATTACTGGTGAGTATTAATCCTTATTGATTACTTAAGGTAGTGGGTAATGGTAGTTATTTTTCTCTTTGTAAGTAATACCTTTCTTGGTGGAGATATTGAGACTGCAAATACCCTGTTTCCCATCAAATCTTTTCCCGCCATTTTTAGTGTCTGCTGTGGGCCCTGCCTTCAACATAGTTACTGTGGTGTTTGACTCATGGAAATCTTCTGTTTCCCTCATTCCTCTGTATTTATCAATTCAAATTCTTCTGTAAGAGAATCAATGTTCCTTCTCTTCCATATACTTATTTATAAATGTATTTAGTTATTTATATTATTTATATCAGTATAACTTTGTGCTTATTTATGGGCTCTCCTTTGCATTTCTGACCTGGCCATATACCTTATTAATACTTCCTTAATTTGTGGCATTATAAGATGTTTCAAGCTCATCTTGTATCTTTCCTTGCCCCAAGCTCAATCATTTCTTCAAGGAATCCTGATTCCTTTTATTGGGGAATGGTATTTGCACACCAAGTTTTGAGTCCTTTACATGCTGATTTCTGCTAAGGCTTTAATGTAGCTAAGTCCTCTAGCATGTTTATACTAATATGTACACACATCTCTATTTATTCCTACATATATATAGTTTGAAATCATGGTATTTCATTGTTAGATTGGTATAATAGGAAAGTGTTGACAGTTATGGAACAGGACACACTGATAAATGCCACAGATAATCTGATCAAAGCAAACTCAATCATTAATGATGCTTTGATCTAAAACAATTATTTGTTGATGGTATAAATCAGAAATAGAAATTAAAATACCATAACAGTTGATATGACACTTCATAAACTTCATATGTTAATTATAACCATAAATTGTGCTATTATTTTGTTATTAAACACAAATATGCACAAGGAGGAATGCGTACCACAAGGGAGGATGTTTTGAATAAAGTTATGCTAAGCAAGTTACTACAATAAAATATTCTTTCTGGTCTCTGTATGACTCTCACTGACATGGCTTTTTACTAGAACTTTGGCAAACTTCCAAAGCTGCTTCTGCCATATTTATTACATCAGAACATACTTGGGGTTTGCATTGTGGTATAATGGCTAAAGCCCCTACCAGCAACACCAACATCACTTATGAATACAGACACAGGCCTCATCATTGTAACCATTTTGAGAATGAACAAGCAAATGGAAGATTTCTGTCTCTCCCCGACTCTCTGTAACTCTCATTTGCAAACAAACAAACAAATAAATAAATCTTAGAAGAGTGGGAAGATATAGAATGGCTAAGAAACTTGCAGAAAATCACTAGGTAGATGGATGGTAGAGATGGCTCATTTGTTTAAAGTCTCTCAGATGCCATGGCTCTTTGGTTTAAACCTCTTTACTGATTCTGTCTCTGAGTTAGGTACTCATCTGAAACTCAGCCAAACCTTTAAACACTTTCTTTTTCGCAATAGTTGCGGAGAAAGACTAGAAAAATCCAAAAGAGTCAGAGTGATAATTAATACGAGGCCACACAATGAGCTGACCAATCAGGGAACAGGCAATATTTTATTAGCAAAACACATGCAAAGTTCCAGGAAAGACCTTTGGAATGAAATATTAGTAAGATGAAGTAGGACTCTGGTGTTTCTTGATAGTGCATATCAATATACACACATCTCCAGAAGAAAATCATTCAGATGGACCAGTTACTCACAGCTAGAGGAAGAGGAAACCTTCAAGTAAAATGTATAGATTACTATTCAAGCAAGCACCCTGTGGGGGACCCTGAAATCCCTTAGGCAAAAAGGAGTACTGAAAGAGCTGAGGACTGCAAGTCCTACTACTGGACAGCATGCCTATTCACAGGTGACAAGAATTGCTGCACATTTTCTGCCTGGTGGCTAATTCTTGGGAGGTAAGCCTCTCTCTTTTCTAAGTTGACTTGGAGCTCCCTTGGATGGGAATTAAGTTTCCTCCTTATGACTTCTCTGTAACATGGATTAGCATAGATTCCTAGCTCAGAGTGAGTAAAGACAAAGTAAATGGAATTTAAGCAAGTAAATGAACAGTTTCTAACAACAATACTGGCTAGATGATGGGACAGAATCACAATTTGATTTCTTACAACAAATTTTCCAAAAATAAAGTTTTCCTGACCAGCACTAGAAGACACACTTGTAGATGAAGAAGGAAGCATTGAACAGGAGGACACCTATAGCAGGTGAGTGGGGCTTTGGTAGATGTTTGCTGGCTTTGGGGGACAACTTGGAGCCTACCTCATGTTAGGGAAAGCCTCCTCTTCACAGAATGCCTGAAACAATTCCATGGGGAGAGTATAGAATCATGGAAGCTTAAGGTACACAGACAGATATGGATGTAAAAACATACTGACAACAGCCACATACCATTTTTCCTAACGATGACTTTCTTTTTGAGTTTTCTCCTGAGCAGAAACAATGAGTCCTATAGAGAAATGTGCTCCCCAAAAGCAGGTGTGTCCTTAAAATAAACCTGACAGAGGAAAATCTGTTTATTTTGTTATATATACATTCCAGAAGATTTCCTCATGTTAAACAGGATAGACTAGAAAATGACTTCAAATAACATACCTCTTTAAGTCACTTGACATATAATCCAACAAAAATCCTAAACACGCTACTTCTTCAGAACTGGATAAAGTAGAGTGTACTTAAGAGAATAGCAACAGAGTGCTAAGGCAAGAGAAGTGTCTTTAGTCCAATCCCTGCTTTCAATGGGAAGAAAGAAATCATGCCATTGTAGACCATTTTTTATAACCACAGGTCCAGATATTTTAGGAGGCAGCAGAGCACAGCCAACAGGTCTGCAGGTGCAGAGTCCTTTGATAGTGCGTCAGTTACGTTGCTTCATCTGTTTTTTTCAGTTCAAATAAGGGACTGTAACAGCTCTCACCAGCAGTTGAAGGCAGACTAAGAATGATTACAAATCAAATATGGACTACCAATGAAACTGTTGAATGTATCTTGAGAATAGGATGCTGGACTCTACCATTGTCCATACCTACAATGTCAGGAAATACTTAAATAGCAGAGTGATAGACTTATGACTGGTTGAGGACTATACTATTGTAATGACATGGGGGGAATTAGTGCGGGTGGGGCGGATTTGGTGAGGGAGAAAGGAACTCCTGTAGTCTATGGGATAATAAAATGCATAAAGTTTAAAAAGCCACCATTGTGATGTCACAAGTTGATATTGTGATGTCATAAGCCTATTTTTGTACTGTCATGAATGAGTTATTTTGTTGTCACAATTCATTGTGATATGAGGAAACACCACTGCGATTTCATAATCAATTGTTAGAACATAAACACAACTGGGATAGCATCAGCAACCTTTGTCACAGCATAATCAGTCATGAACTGATAAAGCTATTGTGATGTCAAAACAATTTTGATGTCATAAAAACAAAACGAAACCAAAAAAAGATTACAAAAAATCCACTGAAAGGAATAAAATTTAGTGATAATCCTTTGCGCTTATTTCCCAAGACTTCCCCCACCTTTTTTATCGCTGGTGCTGGGTTGCCATAGTTCAAAGCAGGGCATCTACCTGCCTCCTGCTTATCCTCAGAAATCTGGGCCAATGCAAGTGTGGGGATTAACAGCATGTCTTGCACTCCTGTAGGCACTGTGTGTGATGTTAAGAGAGTTTCTCCAAGCTTGAAGAACTGGGTCTGATAAATAAACAGATGATGTGACCACTTTCAGAGGCACTCTAGCAGAGACGAAGAAAGTTCAAAAGAAGGGCAAGCTTATTTGAGCCAGGTGGGTGGGGATTGGCAGGGGTGCACTGGAAGTGTCAGGCAAGGAATCCGACATGGCTGGATCTCTCAGGAGTACTTTGGGAATAACTAGAACAAATGAGGCAAGTGATAAATGGCCTCACATGCAAAGCCAAGAGACTAAATTTTACCTAAGGGCTCTCTGCTTGCTTCCAAGGAGGCTGCTACCTGCTTGTGTCTGGATCAGAGGACAGAAAACTACGGTTAGTACTTATTTCTCTAAGTAAACTTTCTTTGGGACACAGTCATTTTCATCGAACGTCATGTTACCTATAGCTGCTTCTGTGCTAAAATACTTGGGGTAAGTAGTTGTTTCAGAGCCCACAAGGCTTTTGGAAGGCCTCAGAGTTACTATTCAGCCTTATTTAGTAGAAAAAGTATGCTTCTCGATACAGGGCAGGGAAGGCAGTGTGCTCTGAAATTCTCTCTGATGCAAAATGTCTAATAGCTCTTAAGAAAGGAAGAGGAAACATGACTTTGGGGAGACCCATCTAATTGTAATCAGATGGGAAAAAGCCCCCATGATTTTAATAATCGGCATCTGAATTCTTGGGGAGAGAAATGTGCTCGGGAAAGCTCTTGCTTGGTAAACACCCCCACATTCCCATTATTCTGTAGGACAGGGGAAAGGATTTCTTTTTTCTTTTAAGATTTACTTATTTCTATTGCAAAGTCAGATATATACAGAGAGGAGAGACAGAGAGGAAGATCTTCTGTCCGATGATTCACTCCCCAAGTGATGTGCCAATCCGAAGCCAGCCCAGATCCTCTTCTGGGTCTCCCACATGGGTGCAGGGTCCCAAGGCTTTGGGCCATCCTCTACTGCTTTCCCAAGCCACAAGCAGGGAGCTGGATGGGAAGTGGGGCTGCCGGGATTAGAACCAGTGCCCATATGGGATCCTGGCGTGTTCAAGGTGAGGCCTTAAGCTGCTAGGCCACAGCACCAGGCCCAAGAAAGGATTTCTTACCCTGGTTCTTGACAGGCAGAATGTGAAGAGAGGCAATTTAACATGTGTATAAGAAAGGCTGAGAAGGAAACCTTTTTTTTTTTTTCCCTAAAAAGAGATTTATTTCTTATTTGTTTATTTGAAGATTTATTTATTTGTTTTTATTGGAAAGACAGACTTACAGAGAGTAGAGAGAAAGATTTTCCATTCACTGAGCTGATCGGAAGCCAGGAGCTTCCTCCAGGTTCTCCCGCAAGGGTGCAGGGTCCCAAGGCTTTATGTCATCCTCCACTGCTTTCCCAGGACACAAACAGGGAGATGGATGGGAAGTGGAGCTGCCAGGATTAGAACCAGCACCCATATGGGATCCCAGTGTATGTAGGGTAAGGATTTTAACCACTAGGCTATTGCGCTGGGCCCTGAAAAGTAAAGCTTTAAAGATATTATAGCTCCAGACATAATTGGAGACTTGGGGGTATCTAAGGGGTAGCTTTGGCAAGGTTGCTTGTTCTGCAGTATGTGATGTAATTTCCCCTACAATTCCACCCACCCCCAATTCCAATGTTAAACAAATACATTTTGCTTCCAATATCTTGGGCACATAATCCATGAGTGTATGTTTTTGTGTGTGCAGATGTAGGGGTATGTGTGTGTGTGTGTGTGTGTGTGTGTGTGTGTGTGTGTGTGTGTGTGTGTTGTGTGCATATACATGTAGCTCAGAGAAAATAGCTTCACACCTAGAATGCTGCTAAACTACCCCGTGGAAATTGGAGCTTAGGGAGCAAGAAGGTTTGGGGTACTTGGGGATTCAAGGGAACTCTGGAGGAGGCCCTTGGATCTTCCGCAGGCCACAAGCCTGGAGTAGGAAGAGGTTCCAAGTCTCTGGATCTCTATGAGTTAGAGAAATCTAGCTTACGCCTGGATCTGCAGCATAGACAGCCACTGAACAGGCTCTACCTCCCAAGAAGCTCTTTCCCCTGGTTGGATGAAGGCAGAGAAGAGGTCAGGGAAGAGTCAGGTAGTGGCTGCGCGGCTCCCCGCTTTCCCTACAGCCCGATTCCTGGAGAGCTGAAGCTTCAATTCACCCTTTCAGTGACCAACTAACTACACATCAGCAGCTTCCTTTGAAAGGGAATATCACCCTAGGAAATGGTATTTGCCTCATAAATGTGGGATGACAAGTTTTCTTTTCACCCCTAAGACTGCCTTACTAAAGAGAAAAAGACAAAAAGTCATCTCTCCCACTGTCACCAGCTGGTTCCTAGGGGAAGCGTTCCAAATGAAAATCTGCCTTTGAGTTAGACTGTCTTACGAGGCTATTTCTCACTGAGGGCAGCATCCATCCTGCTGCAGGGGGAAGAAGGAAGACCCATCATCACTCTAGCTGACAATAACCATATTCTACATTCATGTGTGTTCCAGAGGAGGATGCGAGAGCCCTGCCTTGGACTGAATGAGTTGACCCTTGTTGGGGTGGAGTGGGCAGCTACCAGTTCTGGGTGGAACTGCTACCATGGATGTGGTAGAAGAAGGAAGGAGCCACGGTTCAATTTTCATTTTCGCATAACATGATATATTCACAATTCCTCAGTGAGTTGATTAGGGACTAGATTACTGAGTTGACTAAACTACTCCCATCCTTCACCCAAAACGATTGACTTAAAAACATTCCTTCAATGAGACTCTGGATTAAGGAGAATAAAGTGTAAGTATAGGCAAATATCAAAAAGATGGCAGAGCTCAAAAATCTACTAATGGTTCTTCATCATTCACATTATAAAGCAAGAACAGTGACAAGGCCAACTAATCAGATTTGGTAAGTCAGTCCTCCAAATTTGAAACAATTAGAAAAAAGCTGTCTAAAATATGCTTTATATTTCACTGTGGTGAATAATGAAGTTGATTTACCTTAAGTAAACACTGTACACGTAAATTAACCTTCAAAGGAGTCACTATGTTCTGTCACAATGCAGTGGGGAGGAGAGAATATGTGAGAATATCCTCAGAATTCTAATATTACAGCTGGAAATTAAACCGAAACAAATAGACTGAAAACTTGTTAGATATTAAGTGGAAATTAAGGGACTCTTTTTGTGTATTTTCCTCCATAAACTCTAAATTTCAAAAGGGTTCTGCCACCGAAAGGTTATGTTATGCAAACATCAGTTTCCTAGGGAGGCTATAGTTGCTCCCATTGGAATTGACAGATTTGCCTCTTCCTTATCCATTATATTTCTTTCTTCTTTTCAATTCTGTTTTATATGCCATTTTTTATTTCTTATTTTTCATTTTACAATTTTGCAGGTATAAACCTCCCCCTCCACTTTCCCTCTCATTCCTTTCACCCTCATCTTCCTTCCCATTGTCCCCTATATTCTGCAATAATATATTCCTTTAGCTATAGTCTCGACTCTGGTAGAGAGTCTAGTATTTTGTTGTCAAGGTGCTTTTAACAGTTTTATTGGGAGGGGGACTATTTTCATTAGGGAGTAGAGATACATACTGCAGTTCTTTGATTCCTAGTACTCTTGTCACCATTACATCACTTATTTATGAGATTACAAGTATAGGCTTATCTATATACATGTTGCAAGTTGTCTTACATCAGCAAGAACATATGATATTTGTCCTTTCTGGATTGGCTTATTTCACTGACCATTTATATATCATTTTTAATGAGTCATGAAAAGCCCTGTGTGGAAAACTTGAAACAAATTTGATAAGAAGTGCTAATGAGCATAGCATTTGCCCTTGAGAATGAAAGGAGGATTCCAGCAATGAATACAGTGTTCACAGTAAGAAAAAATTGGAGAGTCCTAAAAGATGGATATAATTTAGATAATCAGAGAGGAAAGTTTAAGCAAAAGAGACTAGTGGAGGCCAAGCAGCAGAAATAGGAGTAGCTGAAACAATGGTGGAAGAAAGAGGACAATTCTTTTTTTCTTTTTAGATTTATTTTATTTTTATTGGAAAGTCAGATATACAGAGAGAAGCAGAGACAGAGATGAAGATCTTCCAATGGCTGGAGCTGTGCCAATTTGAAATCAGAAGCCTGGAGCCTGTCACAGGTCTCCCACACAGGTGCAAGGTCCCAAAGTTTTGCACCATCGACTGCTTTCCCAGGCCACAAGCAGAGACCTGAATGGGAAGCGGGGGCCATGAGGATTAGAACCGGCACCCATATGGGATCCTGGTGCTAGCAAGTTGAAGACTTTAACCACTGCATTGGGTCCTTTCGTTCTGTTTTTACGTATTGTTTTGAAGGGGAGAGCTAGAGAGCTAGAGAACTAGAGAGAAAGAGAGAGAGAGAGAGAGAGAGAGAGAGAGAGAGAGAGAGAGAGAGAGAGAGAGAGAGAGAATATTTTCTATCTGCTTGTTCATTCCCCAGATGATCACAATGGCTGGGGCTGGGCCAGGCTGCAGCCAGGATCTGGAATTCCATCTGGGTCTCCCACATGAGCGCGAGGGACTCAAGTACTGGGATCATCTTTCAACTGCTTTTCCAGATGCATCAGCAGGGAGATGAAATGGAAACGCAGAAACTAGGACCCAAACTAGTACCCTTATGGGAGGCTGGCATCACAGGTGGCCACTTACTCAGTTGTGCAAAACACTGGCCCCAAGAGGACAGTTCTTGAATCCTTATGGTAAGACAGATCTTGGAGCAGGTGTTTGGCCCACCTATTTCATGTAATCCTTATGAAAATCAGCACTGTGGAAGCTCCATTATGTGGATGAAGAAATGGGCTCAGGTATCTCCATTGTGCAAGAGAAATGGTCAAAAGAAAGGGTCAAAAAGAGTGTCTGTTGAGCAGCAGTGTCAGGACTTGACCCAGGAAAGCCTGACGCCAAGCTTGGGGCTCTGTTCCATCTGGATGTCTGCAGAGATGGCACACAAAGAAAGTTGTGGAAGGACTGAAGGGCAAACTGGTAGGATTTTCAGCTCCAAGTTTTTGTTTTGTTTTGTTTTTTACTTATATTTTATGGGGAGATGTAGCATTTCATTAGGAATTTATTTAGTAAGATCAATTGGATGGTGGCATACAAAACAGACTTGGAAAAGAACTGAGATTATGAGGATGGAGACAAGGATGGTGGCAACGGAATGGTAAAGGAAAGAATGGTCACTGGGCTTCACTGAAGCACCTGGGGGCTGCTGAGTGTTGGCAAAGGATAGGAGTAGCTACCAAGTGAGCACAGGGCTGGATTTTCAGACCGAGTGGGATACAGAGACCAGGAAAGCAATACAAAAAAATGAACCAGGTAAGTGCAAAACAGTGAATGATGGGGACAGTGGAAAACTAGGGGCACACAATCAGTCTAAAGATATTTTAAAAATCTAGATTAAAAAAAACTTGTTTCAATCATTTCTTGGGGCCACCCATCTAAAATTTCTGTATAGGATTTTAAAATTAGATGGGATACAGGGCAGGCTAAGGAGGAAGATGACGAGTGTTGTCAGGTGACCTATGGATGCTCTCATATCCTATTTCCTTCTCATTCTTGAATGACATAGCATGCTAATTAGTCTTTCCTTCTGTCCACCAACTGAGCCTGTCCACAAAAAATAAGGTCCATGTGCAAAGTATCCAAAGTTCAAGCCAGTATTGTTAAGGCTGTTAACACCACCACACTCTGATATGAGCTTAATCAGTGGCCTTCAGAAGAACAGATTCAAAACAAGCTATTGTCTCTAAGAAAAGTCAACACAAATTGAAGGCCTACTTTCCCATGGGGCAGAGCTGCTTCCTCTCCTATCTTATTCCCTTCATCTGCTAACTAGGCTCACTTTGAAAATGACTTCTCAGATTTGGTAAGAGGGGAAAAGAAGATCACAAATACTTATGAAAAGTCTACCAAGTATTAGCTCAGTGTATATGATTTATATAATTTTATTTGACCATTCATACAATTGTGTGAGATACATCACTCGAATCTTGAGTCATTATTCTTCCATTTTTTATAGTTGTGAAGAAGAAAGTCGGTAAACAATAGAACCTGGGTTTTATTTTAAGTCTCCTTAACTCAAAAGCAGCGACTTTTGAACTATGCCAAGTTATAATTGTTATCTATAACTATTCTTGTTTCAGATACAAATAAATGAGACAGTATGTCTCTGAGTTTTTTCCCTGTCTTTTTCTTAAGATATGTCTAGTACTCAGAAACTTCAATAAGAAGCAACACCAAAATCATATTACTACAAATCTGGAAATTTTGAGCCAGGAAAGTATGTGGCAGCAGCTAGATAAATCACTGTCTGACTTTCTTAGCCTTTATTCATGAGGAAGAATTTTAAAGCTAGAAATAGCCACCAAGAAGGGCAGAAGGGAAACCTAATGTGATTCCAGGAAGCAACAGAATTCACTAAGAAATCCATATGAGAAGAGTGGTGCTACAAACGTACCACCCAGAGCTGACAAGGGAGTCTTGGTGATTCAGTGGTTTCTGACACTAACTAGGCAGCAATGCTGAACCATCCCTTTCCCAGGGAGATGGGACATCCAACCTAGATTTTGAAGATGATCTGACTGGACGACTGATACAGAGGATGAGAACTTCTCACAACTCTGCTCAACATCACACACAGTTCTAAGATGCTCAAAAGTAATGCAAACAAGCAGGCAAAATAGGTGAGGGTTCAACAAAAGCCTTGGCCACATCTACGTGATACAGTTGATGAAGGGAACTCAGAAATTATGCCTATTTGGGAGACTGAAGAAGTAGGTGTTATCTCTTTGTCTGTGCTCAATGAATTTTCATAGGCAAAGAGTAAGGCTGGTCACAGGCTTGTGGCAAATTTCAATGACCAAAGGCAATCAAGATTCAAAGAAACTGCCTTTGGAATTATCCAAACACTAGGACAATAGTCTCCCTTCTATCCCTGTGCCCTATCACCATGAATAGCCTTCCCTTTGTATCAGAATCTCTGAAATTGTCATCATGCCAGGAACTGTCATAATATTACTTCTCAGAATTCTCCTTTGAGGAAATGAGAATCCCATGTGGTACAATTTTTGCTTGAATTCTGCCTGGCATTTTAAAAACATCCTGGACTGTAAACTTTTTCCTTGTTTCCTAGCTAGTAAACATACTTTCGGTCATCCTTCTTTCCTTTGCTAGCTTTAGATGCATTCCTTTGGCTTTTGAAAGATTCTCAGACTCTAAAAATAGAAGATAGGAGACAGCAAGCAATGTAACCCTGGGGATGTCCCTAGTATTCCAGTGGCACAGCACTCCTCCAAAACCCACCTTTACTGAAGACCAGACACCTTATGTCTCCTCCATTTCTTCAACTCTAGATTTAATAATTCCATATTAGTGAGCAGCTACAGGGTAGATCAGTCCTCTGTACTTAGGGGGCACAAGGCTGCTAAAACAGTGGGCTGTAAACAAAGTGCAGAGAGCAGCACCATTCCCTCATTTCACAGAGGAGGAAACTGAGATCTGGAGATTCGTTATTAGGAATGAGGCTGCATTTAGAAACCCAAGTCCTGCATTCCTTGTACTCTTCATTGTATCATATCATGTAATCTAATCAGCTGGTACAGCATCATCAAACTTTTGGAGAACAGTATGCCAGGCTATTGTCTGAAGATATTGAAAAGAAGTTTTGTTTTGCTTATTAATTTAACAATAAAAAGTAGGGGCCAGGGCCCAGCACAATGGCTCAATGGCTAAATGTTTGCCTTGCAAGCACTGGGATCCCATTCAAGTGTGGTTTATGTCCCTATTACTCCACTTCCCATCCAGCTCCCTGCTTGTGGCCTAGGAAAACAACAGATAATGGCCCAAAGCCTTGGGACCCTGCACTCATGTGGGAGACCTGAAAGAGGCTCCACATTCCTGGCTTTGAACTGGCTCATCTCTAACTATTGTGGCCACTTGGGGAGTAAACCAGTGGATGCAAGTTCTTTGTCTCTCCATCTCTCTGTGAATCTGCCTTTTCAATAATAATAATACAAAAATCTTAAAAAAAAATGTAGGGCATTAGTGCTACCTTGGATGATGGCATCCAATCCAGCTATCTGCTAACGTGCCTGGAAAAGCAGTTAGAACCTGGAGGAAGATCCATGTTTTTGGTCCCCTGCCACCCATGGAGCGGAGTGCCTGGCTCACGGCTTCCACCTGACTCAGTCTTGGCCATTGTGGCCATTTGGGGAGTGAATTAGCACATGGAAGATCTCTCTTTATCTCTTTTTCTCTAATTCTGCCTTTCAAATAAATTGTGAGTCTTTTCAAAAAACAATAAAAATAAAAAAGAATATAAAACTCACATTTATCTGTCCCCTTGTTTTAAAGGAATAAAACATTACAGCTAATGTCCCCTTCATCTTCCTGAAGAATGCAATGATGGCTTGGTTATGTATCTTCCATGTGTTAATGCTTTTTAACAGATAAACCATTAATGGTGACTGTGTCTACAGGTGTGTATAAAATAGCACTGTATATAACATTCTGTAATTTGCTTTTTTCATTAAAAGATCTATGCACACTGACATCTAAATCTAATTCACTCATTTAAACTACCAAGTAGTCAACTTCTCTAAGTTATTTAGATAACCTACAATATATTTATTGGTTCACTTATGTTGGGAATTTGTACAATAGTGTTTCTGGCTAAAAGGAAATGGGATGTTTGCTTGTACCCAGGGACTACACAATGTGAATAGTAAGACTGGTGAGAAGAGATAGCTTTACCACCATACATATGAAATGACATAAAAACCTTAGGTCCCTTGTCAGGCCAATGTAAACATTCTCCAAATAGGATCCCATAGCAAGTAGCACAGAAAAAACTCAAGATGAGCAGTCCAGGTCAAAATTTTTCACAGGATAATTTAAGGAAACCCATCTTTCCTTGGAAGAAATATACAGAGGAATCAAGAGAGACGCACAGGAAAGCCAAGGTCACTAAAAGCTTACCCTTACCAGAATTAAGAAAAACACAAAATACTTCTCTAAGTTACATTCCATTTCTGAGTCTTTGGGAATGAATCATTCTCTACAGAATTTTCCAAGGTGTTTGAGATTGGTCTGGGATGGCAGGGAGATGCAAACTCTACTTTCCATCACTACTATCTTTGATCCTAAGTTTAGAAGAATGCCCATTATCTAGAGGCTGAGTTGGGTGGGAATTAGAAATCAGAGGGAGAAGAAAGCTTCATTGTGGGAGCTTTTGTGTTACTTATTCTCAGAGATGCTAGGATGGGAAGATTTCTTCCTTCATTCGCCACAGATAAGTTTAACCTGCTAATTTCTTCTGTGACCAGAGCAATATGGTCTTCAGGCTTTGATGGCATGGGAACCTTCATTCCACATTAGATTCTTGTGTTTGCTATCTCTGAGTAATAGAGTGGCTTGTTGTGAGGTCTCAAATAAATCACTGTAGGCTTCTAACTCAGTTTCTCAGCTAGGCAAATTTGTTAAAATCTACTTCAATTTGTTGACTAAGGATATGAAAAAAGATACAGTAAGTGAAAGCACTTGAAAATTTCACATTGTTATTACAGTTAATAACACATTACCACAGGGTATCATTATTATTCAAAGATATTTTTAAAAAGCAACTAGACACTGCCCTTTGTGAACTGTAAAGCAACAGTTGTTCTAACTTTTGCTTCAATGTAATGTAGACCGGAGCTCCTGGCTCTCATCCAAGGCACAACTCCCTTCTCTCAATCCCAAAGCTATCGTGTCCATTTTCTCTGTGAGTGTGGGCCAGATGGACACGCTCCAGATTAGCATTTGTCCATGTAGCTTGTTCTCTGGGAGTAGAGCTCCTTCAAGGACCTTAACAAGGGCCAGATCCCAAGCAGAGGGTTTTTTGTTGTTGTTTTGTTTTGTCTTTTGAAGGGACCACCCGCTGTTTAAATACCATGAACAAGCTGTGAAACAATCTATCCTTTCACATGAGATCTCTCCCAAGCTCCAGGAAATCAACCAAAAGTGGATATCAAGGTGACAGTGGCAAATCACTATTATTTTGTGTTAGCTAGTCCCCTTGACCAGTCCTTCTCACCTGGTGACAAGCCATATTCCTGACTTGCAGACATTGCCTTTGGCAGCTAAGATTTCCCATCTTCTTATCTCTTGTTCCCTTTATGGAACTCATAAACAAATATTTTACAACACCCAGTAGGTGTGGGGTGGTGGTTAGAGTCATAAGGAGAAGTGGTGTTCAGGCACATTCAAGTCATTCTGCTTAGGGGGTGCAGTCAGTTCAGGACTTTCATTCTTTCTCACTTGGGTGGACTTGGGCAAGTTACCAATGTATCTTTAAAGTGGAAATAACACCGCTATGGTTTGAATTTCTGTCCCCAAAGTCTTACATTAATGATACTAATAGAAGGGGAAGCTAATCTAGTCGTATTACTAGGGGCACAACCTTTGGGAAGTGCTCCTATTGGATTAGGTCGTTAGTGTGGAGTCTCCATGACTGAATGCTGCTGGTTTATAAGGAGAGGGAAAGAAACCACTTAGACACAGACAGAGAGGGACATGCCCTGTCATGACTGCATGTAGCCCGGGGGACTTCGCTAAAGCCTGTGTCATGCTTCTGAACTTCCATAACTATGAGTCAATATAAACCTCTTTTCTTTATAAAGCAGCCTGCCTGAGGCATTTTGTTATAATAAAAAAAACACAGCTGAATAATACTCAGCATAGTTCATGTTACTTAGTGAATGCTCAGCAAATATTAGCAGTGACGATAAAGATAATGACAATGAAAATTTAAAAAAAAAGAATTTTTTTATAACTTTGCTCCTTCCCTCTTACAGACTCTGTTTTGAAATACCTCTCCTTTTCTCTTTGTTCCATATGGAACTTTATCATTCCGAAAGACTCTTAAGAAGCTTTCTTCAATCAGTTCCAGGTAAAATATTTTGCTCAGTAGTATTTTAGCAAATTATAAATTATTCCTTTAATCTTGGTTTATCAGGGAGATTTTTTTTTAAAAAATCAATTAACAAGTTTATCTTTTTTTTTGGCGGGGGAGATAGAGAAAGAGAAAGAGAGAGAGCAAGTGAGAAAGAACACTCTTTCATCTGTTGATTTACTCTCCAAATGCCTACATTTGCTGGGCCAGGTTAAAGCTGGGCACTGGGAACTCCATCCAGGTCTCCCACACGCGTGGCAGAAGTTAACCAGCTAAGTCCGTAAGAGCGAGCACTGATAGGAAGATACAATTGGTAGCAGAGCTGGGACTCTAATATGGGATGTGTCTTAAACACAAAGCCAAATGTAAGCTTTCCTCACAGGAGAAGATGAACTCCTCACGGGCAGGATTTTTTTCTTCACTCTGTCATCACAGATGAGGGTCCACAGCAGCTATGAAATACTTAGCATCAAGAATAGTCATGAAGGGGCCATTAAAGTCAGACTAATCTTCCACCTACGGTGCTGGTATCCCACATGATTGCGTTACAATTCTGACTGCTTCGCTTCTGATCCAGCTCCCTGATCATAGCCTGGGAAAGCAGCAGAGGAGCCTTTGCACCATGTGGGAGACCCAGAAGAAGCCCGATTCCCAGCTTCATACTGACGTCAGCTCCAGCTGTTGTAGCCATTTGGCGAGTGAACCAGCAGATGGAACATCTCTCTCTCTCTAGTTAAGTAAAAATACATAAATCTCAAAAAAATAAGAATAGTCATAGAGATTTCTATTTGCTGCATACACAGTGGTACCAAGCACAGTACAAAGGATTTAGGGCTCAAGATTTGTGTTTTCTTGGCTGTTCAGTAACTAAATTTATTTTACTGACTCACAACTAAAATAGTCCTCTATGTATTGACCAAAGAGATACAAATTCTTTATTCCCTGTATATTCCTCAATGAAAAAGGAGCTAGTTTTACATTTAATTCTTGCCATTGACGTTCACTGAGTCATTCTTTTTGCTCCGGATATTGGAGCACTGATGGTCCAAAATTCCTATGAGAGCTGCTGAAGTGTAGCAGAGGTATATTCCCTGTACATGTATGGACTCACCCAAGAGCTCTTGTCTGTCAAAGTACTGGGCTTACAGTAAATGAAAGTAGGCCAAAAATCAAGTAACCACTGTTCTGCATATAGCTGATGCTCAGGCTAGGGGTTCCTTCTAGAAGCTTCTGGAATGCCCTGGCCTGGCGCTATCTTTGCAAATGACTAGAAACTATAGCACAGTCAGGAAAGGAGGGTACCTCTGACAGGGCCCTGTCCAGATACTAACTTCAACTTTCTCTAGACACCATCAAAACACTTCTTTCATCCTCACAACCCTAAGGCCAGATCACAGGCACTCTCAACTTGCGGCCTGTAAGCATGGTAAAGCCTTGCCCATCTTTGTCTTCTTGTTGTTGAGCACTGTGTGATGGGGCAGAGAACGCCTTACTAAACACTCACCAACTGATGAGTGTGAAAGAGCACTGTAAGGCTCTATGTTATCACATCAAACTAGGCTTGAGGTCTCCGCTTCTGACAAGACCATACACATTCAGGGTGGTATGGCCGTAGACTGAGGTCTTCACTTACTGCCCTCCCCTATTCCTCCTCTCCAACTCCTCATGGCTTTCCGGGGTACCAGGGTCCAGCTGCAAAAGGTGCTTGTCTCTGCTTTCTGCTGGTGTTTCTTCATGCTCTCCAAAAAGCAAAGCATGGGTGGAAAGGCTCAGCCACAGGATATTGGACTGTTTACAGTTGGCCAGGCCAAGATTAGCGTGAGCACAACATATGCCAAGTTCATTGGAAGTTACATTTTCCCTTTGTTTACACATTAAAGGGGAGAAGACCAGAAGGAAAAAAAAAGCAGGTGACCTCCTGTTAACCTCACCCGTCTGCAAGAGGCTGCTGCCCTCACCTCTGAATGAACTTTCAGATTATCTCAGACAAGATTCACCTTGCGCTGAACTTGTACGCCTGCTCTGAAGCCCCCAGTCACGTAGCTGTGATTAAACATTACAGAGTGGCCATAAATTTACAGAAGTATTATTGTGGCTGCTTTCCTTTCTCTTCTTTGGGAGAGGAAGAGAGCAATGGGTTTGGGGTGGGGGGAGTTAAAAAAAGGGAAATCCATAGTCAAACAAACAGTTCCTTTTCACAGCTCTGAACAAAAGAGGAAACATTGCAAAAAGGTATCCCAGAAAGAAGGGGCAAGATATTTGCCCATGTGAGAGAAATTAAAGTTCCAGAAGACTGCAAAGTCCCAGACTCAGCAGAGTAGCTGAAGTGACCCTGGCCCCATTTCTATGCAATCGTCAAATCTGCAGGTGAAACCCCAAGCTGTTCTCTTGCTCCTGGCTTGTCCTGAAGGGTCTCCCTAAAGTAATACCTCTGCCTGGGACAGGGAAAGAAACTTTCCCATGGTCCTGCAACTGACAGGCTAGGGCCAAGGGAAAGATGTCTGCAAGAAAACACAGCTTGTTTTGTTCTGAGATGCTATGAGAGATGAGGAAGGCCCAACATCTGGGACATTTAAACAGAGACTGGACTAAGACAGGACCATGTTCTGAAGGAAACACCCTGTAGCTGTGCCCAGGAGACTGACCAGATGACCTAAGAACATTTATTTCTATGATTCACTGTTTTATACTTAAAGTTGGAAAAAAAAATGGATATTCCACTGAAGCAAAGTTTGCTAAACTCTCTAGGATTCCAAAGCCAAGATACGCCTGCAAAAAGCCTATGCTGACCATGAAACAATGAGACCTCTATAACCAGAAAAGGCCAGGGAGTGCTCTATTTAATCCAAAAGAATTGTAAAACGTGGTCAGGAAGCCCAGACGGAGGTGATAGATGCTGGCCAGCAAAGTCACCTTTGGAAAGGAGTCATTCTGTCTCTGGTTACCCCATGGCAGTGACAGGGGTGCTAAAGAGGCTCATTGTTTCTACAGTTGGCAAGGTCTGGTCCATAAAAGCAGCAAAACCCAGGGTCCATCCACATGAGGAAGGCAGCCTGATGGCTGAGCTCAGTGGCGTCTCTCAGCAAGATCTCTCACGGCTTATAAGAATCAGCCAGGAGTCAGAAAACAAGCCCTTGGAAACACTCAGACATGGTCTCTGAGCCAGGAAATGAAATGGCCAGTGTCAGGGCATGACTAAGGATATGAAAATTGGGCAGGGACATTTTTAAGTCAACCTCTGGCTCCAAGGTCACCTGTGTTCAAAACTCCTGTGTGGATTTGGAGAAGAGAAGAGGATCCTCCGTTTCAATATGAGTTTGGGGTTTGGTACTGAGGCCATGTGTCTGAACACATGGGAAGTCCGAGAGGGCAAGCTGGAGCCATACTGAGGCTGATAGTTTGAAATCACACCACACATAGGAATCAAGTAAGGGCAATGAGACAGACTCAACAGGACAGTTAGCAAACAGGAAGACATATATGAGAGAGGAAGGCAAGTCAGAGACCAAGACAGAAAAGGAGATGAGACGCTGAATGGAAACATGAGGAGAAATGCATAATAAAATTTGAGAGCTCCAAATGGGCCAGGTACTGTATCAAGTGCTTTCTTATTACAATTTTAATTTAATTTTAAATAAATATTTATTTATTTTAATTGGAAAGGCAGAGATACAGAGAGAAGGAGAGCCAAAGAGAAAGATCTCAGGCCACAAGCAAGGAGCTGGATGGGAAGCGGAGCAGCCAGGACACAAACCTGCGCCCATATGGGATCCTGGTGTGTACAAGGTAAGGTATTAGCCCCTGGGCTATTGTGCAGGGCCCAGTTTAATGTAACGCTAAGAGAAAAATATCAGTATCATGCCTTTTTCACTCATAAGGTAACCGAAGCACACAACAGTAAACAAATGATCAAAATCACATTGTTGATAAGCAGCGCAGTCAGAATCTGAACCCAGATTCATCTGACTCAATGTACCTTTAAATAAGAAAGTAGACTCTTAGAAATGGAGAATTACGGGAACTTTCAAAAGTTTGCTGCACCAGACAGAACAAAGGCCCTTTTCCCTTTCCTATGGCTTCAAGACAGTAGCCACCATCTCCACTAGGAAACTTTGACTCCTACTATCAGCTTCTTAGGTTTATCCTTTCCCTGAACTCCATTTGTACACATTGCTTATGGTGTACAGGAAACACTGTAGCACATATTTTTCTATTCTTTCAACTGTTTGTCCCTTACCACCAGACAGTTGATTATGTTAGTAAACCAGATGTTGATACAGAAAGAAACTTAAGTGTTTTGTGTTTGTATCTCCTAGAATGGAATATCAATTCTTGAGCACAAAGATCCACAGTGCTCAGGGCAGCAAGTAACAGACAGAGGAATCTAAAGATGCCATGACTAAGTTTCTTGGAAACTAGTGAAAAGCTCTTAATGCATAACACAAGGAGAAACTATAAAAACAATTGTTCTAGAGCATGTACTAGAGCAGAGTGAGAGGGACATGTATGGGAGTATGTGAGTTCTACTTTTAAGGATCATTAATCTTCAGAATGATGTAACTTCATTGTGTATTTTTTCATAAAACAATAAAAGGGTACTTCCTAAATTTCAAGGAAAATGGAATTAATAAAATCAGTTCATTTTAGTGCAAAACAATTTTGAAATCCATGTATAATTCTTTTATTGTGCCTATTTTCCATTGGCTTTTAGGATATCTGGTTTGCATGAATTTTAAACTTTCCATGAACTTTTGGAAGAACTCTTGTATATGCTCTTTGAAAAACAGCATAAACAACTGGGGGAAAATACCTACTTAATTCAAAGAATTGCTATAAAAAATTATTGCCCATAATCTCATCTCCTAGAGAGACAATATCATCATTAATTCACATCTAATGTTTATGATGCTACTTGCCAAAAAAAATAGAGCAAATTTTAGTGTCAAAAGAGGAATTTTTCTAATGCAACAGATTTCTTTTACATGTAAATAATACATATAGTTGAACTTCAATACTTTTAAAGACTGTATAGTATCTGATTTTAATCACTATATAGCAAACTAATTCGAGCATCTTTTTTTATCTTGACCAATGCTTTGATGAAAATACTTGAGTATACTGTGCATCTCCGTTCATTTGTTCAAGTATTTCCTTATGAAATGGTGTGAGGAGTATTATCTAGCACAAGGATTGAACATGTGAACTCTGAAGAGGGGCATTTAACCGAGTAGTTAAGACACCAGTTAAGACATCTGCAGCCCATATCAGAGTATGCGGGTTCAATCCCCAGCTCTAGCTCCTGCTTTTCTTCTTTGTCAAAGCAGATGCTAGAAGCAGCAGATGATGGCTCAAACTGCTGGGCTACTGCCACCATTGGGAAAGACCTGCTTGCATTCTCAGCTCCCAGCTTTTGCCCCAGTCATGGTAGACATTTGGGGAATGGATGAGAGTACATTTTTTCTTTCTCTTAAACAAAAATAAATACATATATTTTAAAATGTGGGCTCTGGATCTAGACAGTATGAGTTAAATTCCTGGACTTTCCATCTACCAGCTTTGTAACTTTGGGCAAGTTAACTTTTCTAAAATCCAATTTCACCATCTATATAATGTACAGATTGAACAGGTTAAATTATGCAGAGAAACTTGAACTGCACCTTCCTAACAAATATCGGCAACAATGATACAGTGATAAATTTTTGAAGAAGTATTGTAGGTCAACTTCTTTTATATCCATTTATAAATTACCCTCTGGACTGGTTTATCAATTACACTTCCATTAGCAGATTATCAGAGTGGTTTAAAACAGAAATATCTATCTAAACCAAGCAGAGATTAACAGCTATCAAAAATATTAGAGGGCTATCTATGATATGAACAATTTCTTTCTACCAAAAAAAAAAAAACACCCATGCTTCCTAGTATTATTCCTAGGTCAAACAAATCTAGTAACAATTGTAAGAACATACTGCAAATACTTGGAAAAAGTGCCAATGTGCAGTTCAGACAGTGCTTTATAGTTTGCCAAATATTTTCCAATATATTCTCATTTTGGGGGTCTGGACACCACCTAATTTCTTGTCTACACACATTTATTCTTTGTAGCAGCAGGCGAGGGATGATCAGGTTTTACAAAATCACCAGAATAGGGTGGGTGTTTGACCTAGTGGTCAAGATACTGCTTGAGGCATTCATGTATTATATCAGAGCGCTTGCATTGCAATACTGGCTCCACGCCTGATTCCAGGTTCTTGTTAATGTGCACCCCCAATGAGAGGCAGCAGGTGATGGCTCAAGTATTTGGGTCTCTCCTGCTCAGGTGGGAGAGCTGTTGAGTCCACAATTCTAGGTTCTGTTATGATCCAGCCCTGGTTGCTGCAGCCATCTGAGGCTTGGGTAGGAACTCTCTATCTTTGTCTCTGTCTCTCAAGTAAATAAACAAATAAATAATTCTAAAAGCGACATTGGGGGTTGGTGGTATGCAGGAAACACCCACCAAAAGGATGCCAGACTCATCTGAACTCTTTTCTAGGTCCTCTGATGCAGCCCTGTGCTTGGTGTGCCTGTATGCTCATGTCACCATCCTCAGATGAGAGGTGCTCTAGGGCTCTTATACCGGTAATCTTCCACTGTCATCAATGAAACATTAAGAAGCTTCCTTTCTTGGGATTCTAACCTAGCAATCAGTCATTCTTCTTTTTCTTTTTCTTCAGAAACTCTTTTCATCAAATGAACACATTGGCAAGGAGTTAGATACACTCTGGTTACCTAAATATCTTGCAATATTTTAGCTTACTAAGTAGTTTCTCTTTTCATCAACTGTGAGCATATCTAAGAATTTAACAAGCAAACTTCCTAGGCATTTCTATTCTGTTTCTTTTATGCTAAGAAAATCTTTTTTTTCTTAGGTTTTCATGTTTTGAAAGAAGCAAGGCTCAGTATGGTGCTTATAGGACTTCCCTACAAGTCTCTGTTTTAGCACCCCCCTCTAGCTTACAGGAATGCCAGGGATCCCATTCTAGAAATAAGACGTGTTTTGGCCAAAGACTAACACAGATCTGATACTTATAGAAGAACATAGCAAATGGCTCAGTTGAAACAACTCAAGCTACATTCCTGATCACTGTAGCATTTGCTGAAGTAAAGAATGACTCTGTGTCACAAAATTAGTATGGTACTCTGTGCTCTGATTGGTAAAATCCAGGCTATGACACAGGAAACACAACAGTGGACATCTGAACACAAGCTAACTTGCCTAGAGCCATCATCAAAGCAGTCCCCTCTTGCCTGAAATAATTGGCATTTAATTTAGGTCCTCAGTAATAATATTTTTAGGTTGCTGTTCTTCACATTCAAATATGATACACGTAACGATGCTGTATGCATTATACAGGCACAAAAAGTTTTAAGAAACTATACACGGTGAGATAATCTTTTGGTGGGTACCTGACATGTGCACAATGTTCTGCTGCTTTGGGTCCTAAACTGTTTTTAGCTCTCAGCCTTCTCCCTAGTCCTCCATGGTTTACCTTTAGTAGTATTTTTAGGCCTCCATTCAATCAACCTTTACTATATATTTTCTATGACATTTACCATTGTGTAAAAAGCTAGAAGAACTACTAAGAAGAAGCTATGACTTCCATCCTCAACAAGTCTATAATTTAGTTGAGGAGCAAGACTCATATTTTTAAGTCAATCAGAACACTATTTTTATGGATGGCATATTGTTAACTTTCTATTAATACTAAATTCAGTGAACACATCAGTGTGAAGTAAGGTAGGGGTAATTGCAGAAGGTTAAGAAAGAAGATGAATAGACAATGATAACATTTAATTTACCCTAAATAACCATTTCCCAGCACAGTGCCTGCCACAATAGACACCCAATAAATATTTATGGAATGAATTCTCTTCTCCCTTGATCTGCCAACTATTTCAAAGCTAAGGGACCAGGTGTTTTCCAGGATACCTACCTTCCCCAAAGGGCCCTTGAGCCATTACAATTTCCATAAGGTTGTGCAGTTTTCTGGCAGCCATCCCAGAGGGGGCTATGCCTCATCTAACAAGTCAGTGTGTGCTGCTTCTCTAGGGATGGTGCCCAGGGGGGCCTGGTTTGTACTTCTAATGAGATTTTTGGGGGGGAGGGGGTGAGAGGAGGGGGGAGGGAAGCAGTGAGGTAGAAATGCACGTCTTCAGTGGTGAGGCAAAACTCTTGGAATCTGTGTCCTAATTTCCCCCAAGAAACATGCACACATCCTGCAAGGGCATCCAGCTGTGGGATCCTGGGTATTAAAGCTGACTTACAAGGCAGCAACACTTGTTTACAGAGGCACTTCCTCAAAATGTTTTCGCTTAGCACTTACTTGAAGGTGCTGATTAGACTGAGCTCAGCAGGTAAAAAAAAAAAAAAAAAAAAAAAAAACCACCAACTCCTGCCCTCTACAGGCCACCAGGGCTTCCTCTTCCCACAGCTGATACTGGCAGGTTATTAGTAGTTTTGCTGCCCTCCCCCTCCACTTGAAATGTGTCCTGTTTGCATCAACTACTTGGGCACCTGTGACCTCCTAACAGCCATTCCTCAGGGGACCAGTTTACACAACCCTTGCAAAGACTCAATCACAGATGTCCTGACAGGTGACCCTCAAAAAACTATAATATTCCTGGACTCAATTTCCCTAGTAAAACCAAGTTTTGGGGCCTAATTGATTTCTAAGGGCCCTTTTCTAGCTCTGAAACTTAATCTATAAACATGTTGTATCCTCCAATGAGAGGTCAGAGAGGAGAATGAGTTCTACCCTTCTGCTAGAGCTGCACTGTCTGGGAAAGGAAAGCCTTTAGAGATGTAGGGTGTACAGGCCAGTGACTGTTATTTCTGTACACACACTCATTGATTTACTCACCACTTGATGAATGCTTATTCAGTGACTCCCCCCAAACAGCGCAAAGCCAAATCAGAAACAAAAACCTGGTGCTTACTTTAGCTGGAACAGAATACCATACCCACCACAGGCTAGATCTTAGAGACTCTGCATGAAGTGTTGTGCAGTGACGTCACTAGGAGGTGGTGTGCAGGTTTAGGAGTGATTCTTATCAGACAGCTCCTCACTTCTCACTGTGAGTTTGCTATGTGGTCAGGTAGCATAATCTTGTATTATTACAAGGTGGTTTGGGATAAAAGTTCACTTTATCTTGCTTTCTCAATCTTAGAAGCTGTGTGAAGGATTTAGGAGGCAGCAGATCAGTATGGTTTACCAGTTGGTTTTCTTTGGCTTTCTTGGTTGCCAGTGCCACTTTACCCTGCTTAAAGTCTAATCCCAGGGACCCTCAGTGGTGGACTTTTCCAAAACCACACACCCCTGCCCCTGATTCACTACCCTAATGAGCCATCAACCTCTGATACTGACCGGAGTGTATGGAATCCCTCAGGTGTGTTGAGGTGGAGAAAGCAAGCGAACAAAAATGCCCTGTAGTTTATGCTGAGGGCGTTTCTCCCTTTGGCCCATGAATAGTGTGTCAAAATGAGAGCTATTTCAGAGATGGTTACCAGGCTTCCCTAGGCCTCGCTGGTACTTCTCTCTGTAGGAAGGTGTCCTGTTTGTGGGGAACAAAAGCACTGTTTCCTAAGGGTGCAATGGTACCTAGCAACCACGGAGTTTTTTGAGCTTTGCCTGATGCAGCACTTGGTCCCCTCCACAGTTTCAGCTCCTTGGGGCAGGGCAGGCTGTTTTACAACTTCTTGCAGAGATTTGCTTTAATTACTAACATATCATAGAGATAAACCCAACTTTTCAACACACAGGAACAGAATAGCCCTAGAAAATAACAGCCCTATAAAAGAGGACTTGGACTTGCCAGCACAGAGAAGGGAAAAAAAGAATAGAGCAATAAAATAAAAAAGTTGAATGTCAGTACCCGAGCATAGGAACTGAAGTGAAGATCCCTGAGTGGATAATAAAACACCTTTGACTTAATAACAATAAAAATGCAGTCGACATAGATAACAATGTGGAAAATGAGCTGACAATTTGCATCTTGTCTCCCTCCAGATTTTTCCTTTCAACTTCCAATCTTAATTTAAGAGAAGTAGAGGACAAATCTATCGTACAATAGAGACTTTCAGGTGTACACGGAGGGCGGGGACTCCTATGCTCCATCTCTACTATAAACTGAACCATGAGACATAAATTCCAGGGCATGCATTATGGCACATCCTATATCAGGGCTAGTGCCTCTACAATATACCTTGTTAGGACTTCTCAATGGGACTTCCTGATAGGAAGGCCTACTATGGTTTGAATTTTTTCATTTCCTTAAGATTCATATGTTGAAATTCCAGCCTTTAATGTTAACTGTATTGGGGGGCAGCACTTTGGGAAGTGATTAGTTCATGGGGGCAGAGCTCTCATAGATTGAATTGGTGTCTTTTATAAAAGATCTGTGAGCATCTTCTTTTTCATCATGCGAGGACAGAGCAAGAAGGCAACCATGAACCAAAAAGTGGATCCTCAACAGACACCAATTTTGTCTTCCTCTGGATCTTGTCCAGCTACCACAAGTGTGAGAAATAAACTTCTTTGGTTTGTAAGCTGCCCTGTTTATGATATTTTGATATAGGAGCCCAAGTGGCCTAAGAGATAGGTTTTCCCTATAGGATGATCATGCTTGAAACAGAAATTCTGTTCTTGTCCAATCGTGCCTTTTTATCCATGAACTCCCTAGATCCCCTTCCTCTGTGGAAAACTGAAGTCCAGAATGAGTCATTTCTGTTCACTTTGTCATCTGACATTACTGTGAATTGTTACTGCTGCCGAGGGGCATGGGATGTGCTCCTTAGTATCCTCCCTTACGACTATTTGACTATTTGTTACATTATACAACTATGGCAACCCACAACTGCTTTCCAGTGTCTCTTTTGTAAACTGCTGTGATTCCCTGGACAACCCACCATGCTTCCATGGAATCATCTCTTCTAATTCCTTCCCAATACCCATCCTTTCCACTCATCATCTGATCTGCATTTAGAATGCATCAGGCGGATGGAGAGATGGTCACTTGCAGGCTTCCTCATTTAAGGTCACATCAATGTCATTAATGGGAGAGTCCTACCTACCATTAAGGGATTAAATTCATGTCATGAACAGAAGCACAGACTGAGAGCTCAGAGGACGCTTTCCCAAAAGGTTTGGTTGATGCTGTGTTTTTGTATGTGAAAATTTTGCTTTGGGGTTGTGAACTCTTTAAAACAAACAGCTGAGGTCATTGTTAATGGGAGACAGGATGACTCGCATAGCTTCTGTCAAGACTGACTGCTTTTAGGGAGGAAATGCAGCAAACAGGGTTGGGCCTTTTCACAATGATCCATCTTTCAAAAGCACAAGTGAATGCCCTCTCTCATTAATCATCAGAATCTGGCTTACATTGGACATGAAGAGCAAGAGCTACTTACGAGGCCAACACATCTCTCCTTTTGCTGAACACTGCAGTGAGAGGGCCAACTAATCTCATCTTCTTGCCACTGCCTACTAAGCAACACCTCTCTGAACAGGATAAATATGCAGAAGAGCAGAAAGAAATCATTATCTCCAAAGTAACAACCAGGAAAATTTAAAGCAAGGTAGGCACCTTCCAGCAGAAGAGGGACATGAGCACTTGCTTACCAGTGTAGATGTTGGTGTCAGATGAGCTGATAAGCAGCTAAAACATTGTTTAAAATATTGCTAAAGACTGAATGTGGCCTAATCTGAGAGTACAGACCCTTTGGAAGCAACATATTTGCGATATCTGCACTCATCAGGATACTCTTCCTCATGGACATCACTATTTATGAGACTGGAGAAAGGGCAGGAGACTAGAGAGGGCGCCTCCTTGGTGGAGGTGCAGGGGACATAATAGTAGACACTCCAGATACCTGCTCTAGGTGTTTCTACTCTTGCTGCACTGAAAAACAAAAGCTATTTATACTACTGAGGAAAGAAAGGGCAGCAAATTCCATTGCCTTCAGGGCTAGGGAAAGGAACAGAAAACAAAGAACCAAAAAAACCACTATACCCTATCCTCAGGGTGGAGATAGAAAAAGGAGTGGGTTCTAAATCATAAGAGCTGCTCTACTGCTGAGGGTGGAATATGGTCACTAAGGATGGAAAATCCAAACACCTCTAGCTCTTGTCACCAAAATAGCAAGCAAGGAATAAGCGATGTCAACAGGAAGCTGCTGGGGAAGGACAGTCTGAGAAGATGTATAAGAGAAAGAACACACTAAAGCACAATGTCCTTAAAAAAAAAGATTGATTTCTTTTTATTGGAAAGACAGATCAGATTTATGCAGAGACAAACATCTTTCATCTGCCTGTTCGCTCCCCAAAGTGGCTGCAACAGCTGGAGCTGGAACTGACCCAAAGCCAGGAACTTCTTCCAGGTCTCCCACATGGGTGCAGGGTCCCAAGGCTTTGGGCCACCCTCCACTGCTTTTCCAGGCCACAAGCAAGGAGCTGGATGGGAAGTAGAGCACCCAGGACATGAACTGGCACTCATATGGGAACCCAGCATAAGAAGGGGCAGGATTAGCCAATCAAGCCATTGCACCAGGCCCACCGATTTCTTCTTATATACTAGTTTCCTTCAACTGTGTAGTAAAAACAATATAATAACAGAAAGAAATAAAGGCTCTCAGGTTAGAAAGGAAGAAATAGCACTGCTCATATAATAAAGTCATGGATGTAGAAAATCTTACAAAGATCTCAAAAAAGCTACTGGCCCTAATAAGTCAGTAAGATCCTAGGAAGGATCACTATACCAAAAAGCCCATCATAATGTATACACTAACAATAAGCCTTTGGAGATTGAACTGATTTTTTAAAAGCACTATCTACCATAGCACTAAAAATCATGAAACACTTAGGCACCAGGTCTGTGTGCTGGACACCATAAAATGAAATCAAAGAAGATCTAAACAAATGGGGAGATATACTAGACTCATCAGTCACATGACTCAAAGTATTAAAATGTCAAATTTCTCTAACTGATCCATAGGTGCAATACATTCCAATTAAAGTTTCAGTAAGATTTTCTTTTTGGTAAAAAATTGACAAGCTCATTCTAAAATTGAGAAAAAAGGAAATTAGAAAAGCCAAAATAATTTCAAAAAAGCAAAAACAAAATTGGAGGGTTCACATAACCTATTTTCAAAATGTTATTCTCCTGTGATGTCTGTAACAAATTGCTACAAAGTGAGTGTCTTAACAATGACAGAGATGTAATCCTCCTCCAGCTCTGGAGACTACCAGTCTAACATCCTGGTGTTGGCAAGGGCTGCATTCTCTGCGAAGGCTCTTGGGGGAGAAGCTGCCTCCTGTGGCTTTTAGTGGCTCCAGGTATTTCCTGACTTGGGAGTAGAGTACTTGCAATGTTTGTGGCTGTGACCACACTGGCTGGCTCCTATTCTGCGCCCAAAAACCCCTCTAGCTGTCTCTCATTAATGTACCTGTAAGTACAGTTAGATCCTACCTAAATAATACAGAATCAATTCCTCTCAATTCCTCTAACCCAATCATACCCTTTCTCATATAAAGTAATATTTATAGGGCTTAGGGATAAGAATGTGAACATGTATTTATGGGCTTACCACTCATCCCAGTACCATCTCTCTCTCTCACACACACACACACTTAAATGCAGTTGTAATCTACATATTATACCACATATAAAAGGGAATTCAAAATAGATCATATGCCTAAAATTAAAACCAACAGCTGTAAACCTTCTAGAAAAAAAAGGGAAATTTTTGTGAGTTTGGAATGAGTAAACATTTCTTAGCTTTAACATAAAATGAATAATCCACAAACTAATTCATAAAATTAGATTTCATCAAAATTAAACCCATGCTATTTAAAGGTACATGAAAAGACAGCCAAAGATTGGAAGGAAATATTTTCAAATCACATATATGATAAAATATTTGTATACATAAAAAGAATTTTAAAAACTTGATAATAATAATTTTGAAAACCACCTAACCTTAAAAGTGGGGAAAACACTTGAGAGACCTTTTCTAAGAAGACATGGATGATAAACAAGCATATGAAAAGATACCTGGCATTAATGGGCATTTGAGAAATACAAATTAAAGCCACATAATAATATATCAATACTCCTTATCAGAATTGCTCCAATTAAAACAAGATAGTATATACATTTTGGGAAATAGCTTGGTAGATTCTGGAAAGATGTGCCATATTTATGAAATCTAAATGAAAATTTATAGGCACAGAAAAAGACCCTACTGTGATGCTTAAAATGACTCCATTAATTACAAAAAGCTGGGAATAACTCAAGTTCCTTTAGTTAGTAAATGGGAAAGTAAAGAATAATGGAATACTACTCAACAATAAAAATGAATGAAGTAAGATACATGCTACAACATGGATGAATATTAAAAACATTAAGCAAAGTAAAAGAAGACAAATTCAACAAGATCTAAATTATGTTCATTTATGTAACATTTTTAGAAAGGCACAAATACTGGGACAGAAAATAGTGATTTCTAGAGGCTGGGAGTTTTGACTACAAAGCAGATGAAGAAATTTTAGCGCAAATGAATTTTCTATCAGTTGGTTAGTGATGAACAATAAGAGTGAGTTTTGACGTATGTAAATTACACATCACCCAAGGTACATTTCACAATGGACATCTTCTTCACTCTTCCCAGACTCTTGCCATCGCAGGTCAATCCATACTTTTGCAGACTCCTCACTATTAATTTTACTTTTTGAAGGTGGTAGCCACTTTCCCCCTGGCTTATTCATGGTTTTGCTTTTCTGTGGTTTCAGTTTATCTGAGATCAACTAAACTCTGAAAATAGTGCATGAAAAATCTCAAAAATAAATAGTTCACAAACTTTAGACTGTGTACTATTCTGAATAATATGAGAAAATTTTGCCCACCCCTGCTCTGTAATACCAGCGACATGAATCATCGCTTTGTCCAGGGTATCCACACTGTATATGCTACCTGCCTCTTATCACATTAACTGTTCAAGCCTAACAGTGCTTGTGTTCAAGTAACTCTTATTTTACTTAATGCTTTCAAAACACAAAAGCAGGGATGCTGGCAATTCAGTTAGACCAAAGAAAAGCTTTAAAGTTCTCCCTTTTAAGTGCGAAGGTGTGACACAGTGTCATAGGCACTGGGATTCCCCCCACCCTTCCCTGAGCCCTCTCCCCATGGTGGATTTCTCCACCTTGTTGCATTACCACAGTTCAAATTCAGTTGAGGTTCTTTCATTGGAAGTATTTACCAAGCATAAAGTCCAGCATCTTATTATTCTAGTGAGTTCAACGATTTCTTGGTGAGACCATATCTGGTCTGAAGGTAAAGCCAGCAAAGTATCATCCCAATCAATTAAAAGCCCCGATATAACATCAACAACAATTTACAACATTATGGCATTAATTGACATGGCATTGAATAACCAATATGTTAATAGGAAAACGCAGGTTCTTAACTACATCCTGTGACTTCTTCATAGACATTTTAATTTCGGTTTATATTCAACCGGGTTCTATACACCTCAAAATGGCTATAGATTACTATTCAGCTGTCTTGCGTCTATTTTCATTTTAGTATTTAGCTGTTTACAGTCTTCTAGGGAGGCGAGCTTTCTCTGGTCCTTGCCCAGCTGCGGCTCTGGGTCCCCACCCTCTCTTGTGATGACCATTAGGATCGCTCCAGAAACCCCTCAAAACAAACGAACAACATACAAACAAACAAAAAACCTAGAATAGACAGACAACAACAAGGAAAGCTTAGAATCAGACAGGAAATGGTCGGCGTGGATTCACTCATACCTCACTAGGTGGGACACAAAGATTAGTTACGCCTCACTGGGGTATTGGGGATTTCTCTGCATACTCCTTCTAAAAAATGTTCTGTTCCTAAACTGATGACACATGTCTTGCTAGAGTTATAAGCCAGTTCAGTCCATCCAAAAAACAACCAAGTTCAGCAAAATCATGCTTCAACACTATAAAGTTCATATAACTTTTATTACAGTATGTTGTTATAATTATCCAATGTCAATAGTTAGTTATTGTTAAAATTTCTGTGCCTAATTTACTTTTTGATGATTTATTTATTTTTACTGGAAAGGCCCATCAGATTTATGGGGAGAAGGTGAGACAAAAAGAAAGATCGACCTTCCATTTGCTGGTTCACACCTCAAATGGTCACAATGGCTGAAATTGAGCCAATCCAAAGCCAGGAACCAGGAATTTCTTCAAGCTCTCCACATGGGTGCAGAGTACCAAGGTTTTGGGCCATCCTCTACTGCTTTTCCAGGCCACAAGCAGGATGGGAAGTAGAGCAGCTAAGACATAAACCAGTGCACATATGGAATCCTGGCACTTGCAAGGTGAAGATTTACCCATTGAGCCATTATGCCAAGGGCAATCTGTCTAATTTACAAATTATTTATCATAGACATGGATCTACAGGAAGACTGTATGTATATGCAGGAGAATCAAGATGGCAGAATAGGGTAATGACACATTTAATCAAACAGAGAAATATTAGCTAGTGTGAACCAGACAGGGCACATTCCAGGAAATAGGAGAGGACAGTACAACAGCAGAGGAGTACCTGGAGACGGCAGACACAGGAAAGCGGCAGACACAACAGTGTGGTGTTGCAGTGACTGATACTCCAGTGGCATTCAGTGAGTGGCCATCCGAATTGCACCGGCAGCTAGAACTACACCAGCAACCAGGTGAGAAGGGACGTCTACCAGGAGCTCAGCAGGTGAACCCAGACAAAAGACTGCCCATCCTGCTGGTCTGTTTGATTTGACCAGAAGCAGAGAGAGAGCAGTGCAGGAACAGGATGGATTTCACAACCAAGTTTGCCCCCTAGAGCTATACTGGGCACCAGTTTGTTTAAGGAGGCAAGGACTATGGACAGTACTGCACATGCACTGAGCTGGGAGTGAACTCATTTCTGGTTCAGTGAACTGCAACTACGTGGCATCCTACAGGTTCCACCCAAGTTAGGTCTGGGTAGCCCTCAGACCTGACAGCCAGCAGATCAAGAACTCTAGTAGTGGCACATCAGGCACCATTTCATACAGTGTGACTAAGAATTTAAGATTGCAGGGACAACAATGAGCTGCGCATGTGCTGAGCTCAACAAGAACTTGCTGAGTTCAGTGCATTGCACCGGTCCCACAGCAAAATAATACCAGCTATGGCATCATACAGGTCAAAATAGGTCCGTGTGGCCCTCAGACCTAAACGGCCAACAGGTTCTGGCATGATCAGCACCAACAACAACCTAGCTATATAGGACACCTGATGTCTCCCTAATCCTGGGACCTGCTCCAACCGGAAGTGGGAGAAAGGTTGTACAGACAATTGTGTGGCCTCAAAACAGTTTCACAGGAAGTGGAGAACCCAGACCTGAAACTTGCTGGAGAGAGTGGCACAACTGACTGCAAAGAGCCGTGTACCAACTGCAGTAAGTAAAATCGAACTGTAGACCTGTGGGTGGCAGAGCTTAGAAACCTGCCCCAAGGAGAACAATCTGATAACCAGAAGTACAATGACCAAGAGCAAAAGAAGAGACAGAGGCACAATGAGTATTACTGAAGCCTCCCCTGCAAAGGAGCAAAACCTCAGAGTTAACTGAGGAAGTTAACCTCAGAGTTAACTGAGGAAGACATTGAGAAAATGGGGGATACAGAATTCAAAACACTTGTTATAAAACTTATCTGGAAGCAGAGCTGGATCAGGCCAAAAAAAGTATTCAAGAATTGAAAGACACTAGTACGAAGCTAAATGTAAGAGTTATGGGAGTCCCGGAAGGTGCAGAAAGAGAAGCTGGGTTTATAAATGTATTTAATGAAGTAATAAGAGAAAATTTCCCTAATCTAGAGAAAGAATTGGGAAACAAGATCCAGGAGGGACACAGAACTCCCAAAAGGCTTGAACAAAAGAGATCTTCACCATGACATATCAAACTTTCTCCAATCGAACAAAAGGAAAAGATCCTTAAATGAGAACATGAAAAAAATCAACTGACATATAAAGGAATGCAGATTAAGCTCACAGGAGATCTCTCACAGGAAACTCTACAGGCCAGAAGAGAATGGAGCAACATATTCCAGGTTCTAAAAGAAAAAAAATGTCGGCCCAGGATAACGTACCCAGCAAAAACTTTCCTTTGTCTTTGAAAAAGAAATAAAATTCTTCCACAGTAAAGAAAAGTTAAAAGAATTTGCCTCTTCCAAACCTGCCCTACAATGATAATTCACGATGTTCTCTTGATAGAAAAAAGGAATGGCACCCACCAAAACCAAAGGCAAACGGGAAGAACATCCCAGTAAAATGACAACAGAAGACTAAATCAATGAACAACCCATTCCTAAAATGACGGGACCAAATTACCACCCATTCATATTAACCCTGAATGTAAATTGTTTAAACTTATCAATCAAATGTCATAGATGAGTAGACTGGATTAAAAAACAAAACCCAACTATTTGTTGCCTACAGGAGACACATTTCAACAACAAAGCTCAGTGGAAGCTATATCTCATGGATTTTGATTTTTTTGTTAGTTTCACCTCTTCAAAACACTTTCTTATGATTAAATTATTCAATGACTCATAGATCATACAGTAGCATCGTTTTCAAGAAGGTTCTTGATTTTCTTTTTCATTTCTTCAGCGACACATTAGTCATTCAGTAGCATGTTATTTAAGTTCATGGTGTTGTTAAGGTTTTTTTTCTTCCTTTTGTGTTTGTTGTGTGGCTTTTCATTTAAGGGGATGTATAATAGCTGTGTAATGAAGATTATCATATATCTAGCAGCATATAATTTAACTTTATGGCACAGTAAATTTCTTATTTTTCTTCCTATTGTTGATTTTGTATTGTGGCTTTACATTTAAGGAGATGTATAGTAACTATGTCATGGAGACTGTAATATTCAAATGTGAGGACACAATATAGTATGAATCTCTACTTCCAGACAAAGATGGAATTGCAATGAAACTGTTTACTATATCTTGACAATAGGATGCTGGACTCTCTGCCATTATCCATGCCCACAATGATGGACATATGACTGTGTATGAAGAACTATATTATAGTAATGATATATGGGAACTCAGTGAGGGGGAAGGGAACTGGGGAGGGGATAAGGTAAATCCAGGGCCTATGAAACTGTATCAAGAAATGATAATAATAAAAAGAAGTACAATTAATAAAAAAACTATATGTATGTATGCATATGTGTGCGTGTGCGTGTGCGTGTGCGTGTGTGTGTGTGTGGGTGTGTATGTGAAGGGGAGAGGGATTACTTAGAATATATCTTCCACAGTTGAGGGTGAAATATTCTTAATTAAGCAGCAAAGACTACTGGAAAGGGACAGTTATGGGATCTTAGCGTTGACCAAATGTTGCTTCAATTAAAAAAAAAAAAGAAAACAGATGTTTCAAACTAAAATAAAAAATGCATCTTGATATTGATATTTTTTAACATGGTAACTGTATTTCTGATGCTTTATCTGACACCCTGAAAAAAAATCTCACATACCAAAATAATCACTAGAGATTTAATGGTAATAACCTAAAATTGGCAACACTAAAAAATGGGAAGCTACTAATGTAATTTATAGTATATCAGCCATGGTAATTTTATTAAATTTATTAAAATATAGGGTCAAATTTTGTTAAAATAGCCAATCTTTAAAAGTCAGCATCTGACGTTGAATATAAAGTATGAGTCCAACTATGCAAGAATATTTATTCAGTGGAGAAAGGAGGCACACCAAAATACTTACAGTAATTATCTCTGAGTGATATGCCTAGGCAATATTTTTCCAATTGAATTGTCTACTTATATTTTCTAAATTAATGTAATGAGCATATATTACGTTTCAAAATCAAGAAATGTTTAAAATATATATATAATAATAACATTTTAATTAGCACCTATTTTAATAGTACTATAAGGAGAATAAGCTTAAGGAAGGATAGATCCTGTTTTCAATGAGTTAATACTGTAACAGCTACTCATACCCATGACTAAAGAGTGAGTGACTTTACGGAGAACTCATCACCTTTGAAGCAAGCATAGAACCTCAAGAATCACAAGGAAGAACTTGGTCATCTGACTAATAGCAGCACTGGAAGCAGCAGTAAAAGCAGCAGCTGTAATACTAACTAAAGGCCAGATAATGTTTGCATTTCTTTAATCTGTACGAGAGCTCTGCAGGACTCTACTGTTTTTCTCTTTTTAAAAAAATAATGATTTATTTATTTTCATTGGAATGGCAGATTTTCAGAGAGAAGGAAAGACAGAAAGAAAGATCTTCCTTCTGCTGGTTCACTCCTCAAGTGGCTGCAATGGCCTGAGCTGAGCCAGTCCAAAGCCAGGAGCTCCTTCTGGGTCTCCCATGTGGGTACATGGTCCTAAGTCTTTGGGCCATCCTCCACTGCCCTCCCAGGCCACAAGCATGGAGCTGGATGGGAAACAAAACAGCTGGGACATGAACCAGTGCCAGTGCCCATTCGGGATGCAGGTGTCTCAGGGCAGAGTATTAGCTTGCTAGGCCACTGCACCAGCCCCAGCTGACCTTATTACTATTATTTTTTAAACAAGTGAGGAAACTGAAGCACTGATGGGTTAGCTTATATAGACGTAGACAACTTGCATGTGGCCAAGCTGAGATTTGAATATAGGCCAGTGAATCTATACAGGAGTTTAGACTGAGCTGTTTATAAGGGAGTAAACTCTGGTGATCAACAAGGAGAAAAACTACAGTACAGTGAGCTTGCTTCCTTCTACTCTGGTAAAGACACGATATGAACACATGGTTCTGAACACAAGGCAGAAGGCAGTAAGTGTCATTAAAGCGGGTTGTGGTTATAGGAGCTTGGAGAGATGACTTCTGACAGCAACAATGGAGGATGTGGCAGACGCTAACACTGCAGCAGGGAGCCCATGAGGATGAGTGGTGATCAGGGCAATCAGGGCAGCCTGCCCCAGAGTGCTTCCCTCTCTTCCTACCGGCCTTGCTCTGTTGATAAAGGCTAATACTGTGTAGTTCCTTTAGAATCCCCCTATTCATGTCTTATTTTCCCACTGCAGATTCGCTTTGGAGAGTAACAATATTTTTAGATCAGGAAGAGCTGGGGATAAGAAAAAAAAATGCAATTCTGAAACTGAAGCCTTACAATTCCTCCTTTTTAGATAGTTCAAATTAGGATGGAGAATATACACAGAGGGGTGCGAAAAAACAGGATTTTCTAAGATGGTGCAGCACAGATCTCCCAGTTGACTTCCACACTTTCACTGTCACAGTACAAGCACTGACCAACCCTGCTCCCTCATTCCTTGGCTACACAAAGGAGTGGATTTAAAAGGAGGAGGGGCATTCAGAGAACTCTCTGCACATGAGACTTGCCATGTGCTAAGTACTTGTTAGAAGAGTTGGACAAATTCTTCCTAGCAAAGAGTTTCTAGTTTACTCCTAGCTTCTGAGCTTCCAGTCTCCTGGAATAGAGGCAATCCTTGTTCAAGGTAGGACAGGAGAGCAGGGTCAGACATAAGAATGCTGGTCTGGGGAAAAGATACTAAGATAACAAAGTGTGAACATGGATAACAGCGTGCTTTACTGGATTCGGGTCTGCTTCAAGGTACTACTATCTTTGGCATTTTTACTTAGAAATCCCAAGAATTGAAATGATGGTGAGTTTTCTTGAATGCTTCTTGATTCTGCACTTTGTGCATGCATGACTCACCTTGAACAGGACCTCACACAAAATTTTCAGTAACAGTGTTAATAGGGTTGCTGTGTGTCAGACACCATGCTAAGCACTTTTCGTGTATGACTTTATTCTAGGAAGCATGGTTTACTAATATGCCAATTTTTGAGATGAAGAGAAGAGCAAGAGAGGTCAAATACCTTTTTCCAAACCACTGAAGGCCTCCTCTTTGGAAAAAAAATGAGAATGCATGCTTTTGAGAAAGAAAATAAAAAGGGTTTACCAGGGTATAATATGCATTCAGAAGGAAAAGTTTACCTTTTGTCAATGGAAACTATTTCACAAATGTGTTTCATGTGGATAGGCACAGTAAGGTGAGTAAAGTGGCTCCTTAATGTTTAACTTACCTGCAAGGTGGATTTTTTTGGCATTGTTTCTGGCTCTCATATCTACAGAATTTTAATTCTGGACATAAAGTCATTTTAAGTTTAGCATTTGCATATTCATTCATTTTTTTTGATGTTGCCTTTATTTCTAGGGACTCAAGTTAGAACAGGAAGACTCCATTTAAGGGTACACAAACAGTGAGTGCATGTAAGCACGCATATTTCTAGATTTACTAAGGTACTTCAAACTGTTTGTGGAAAAATTAAGATATTTATTTTAGTGCAAAAAGTTTTAAAAGGTAAGCATTTGAGAGCTCTTCAACAGGTTAGTGTAGGTTTAAAAGATTTTTGCACCAAATAAGCATCCTTGGACTCAATTTCCATGAACTTTTGAAGTACCCCACATACTTCCGTGTTTCTGTCTATAACAATGACGAATCACTACTGAGTAAGAACTCTTTTTTTCCACTGTCTTCTGATATTGTTCCCTTACTAAATTTTCACTTGTCCCAGGGTCTTTCTTTTACTGCTTACAGCTTGCTTGCTCCAATTTTTATATTTCTTCACCCTTCAATTCTTCTTTAAATGCTCACTTTAGATAATGAAATAATAATAAAATAAAACCCTGGAGGGAATAAAAAGCATGAGCGTTATGGTAACCTGACTGTAGCTGTATTGGGGGAGGTGTTTTTTACAGGCAACAGAGGCCGTGGCATTGGGCAGGGATGAGACTCAAAGAAAGGGCTGCTCTGAGGCTCAGAGAAGAAAAGACTGAGGCAATAGCAGCTGCAGTTGTCAAGTGGCCAGCCAGCGAGAGGTCACTGACGAACAAGTTATGGGTCTCACTTTCTAAAGAGTGGTCCAGGAGGTGGCCAGAGGAAACAAGAGGGTTGGGGAAAGGTACAGAACTACGAGATCTTGAATGATGATTATCTGATCTGGGATAGAAACCAATATATTGCACAGCAGACCCACTACTAAAGCACCCTCTGCTCTTGAATTGTACATCACTTTCTCCATGCCACAACACTGCTTGAGTTCATACAGTGATTCTCACACTATAGTTGTTTACAATCCCGCTGTACTAAGACCAAGGACTCCAACTTTCATCACTTTCATTTTCCTCTGCCTAGTATTTTCTCAGTCTTACAGTTTTTTAAAGATTTATTTTATTTTAATTAGGAAGATATACAAAAGGAGGAGAGACAGAGAGGAAGATCTTCTGTCCAATGATTCACTCCCCAAGTGATTGTAACAGCTGGAGCAGAGCCGATCTGAAGCCAGGAGCCAGGAGCCTCTTCCGGGTCTCCCACGCAGATGCAGGCTCCCAAGGCTTTCGGCTGTCCTCGACTGCTTTCCCAGGCCACAAGCAGGGAGCTGGATGGGATCCAGGGCTGCTGGGATTAGAACGAGAGTCCACAAGGGATCCCAGTGTGTGCAAGGCAAGGACTTTAGCTGCTAAGCTACCACACCAGACCCAAGTCTTACAATTTTTAAAAGCTATTCATTTATTTCAAAGCAATGGACAGGGAGGGAGAGATGGAGAGACAGAGGGAGGAAGCAAAGGATAAAGAGGGAGAGAGAGATGTTCCGTCCGCTGTTCACTCCCTAAATGCCTAGGACTGTTCAAATGGGGTCATGCAGAAGTTAGAAGCCAGGAATTCCAACTGGGTCTCCCACATGAGAGGCAGGAACCCAAGCACTTGGATTATCGTCTGCTGCCTCCCATGCACATTAGCAGTAATCTGGATCAGAAGTGGAAGTGGGGTTTGGTCTCAGACACTCCAATATGGTATATGGGCATCCCAAATAGCTGTTTAACGCACTGCACCACAACATATGTCCCCTCATTCTTGTAATCTTTAGTTTACTAGTTCTTGTTTTCATCTTCTTCCCTATTCAAATCTACACTGAGTCTAATAGAGGGTGGAGTCTTTGCTTTTTTATACTCTGGCCCAAATTAGTAGCAATTCCTAGATATAAAATAATGAGACAGCGCCATCCTTCTGCCTTAATCCATCACCTAATTATAATTAGCACTACGGCACTTTCAGCTGGCCTCATTTTGCTTTCACAATCATGCCTTGCACAATAGCCACTGGCATTCCATGCAGCTGTGAGAAAATGAAGGCCCGGATAGGTGAAGTGATTTGTGCTGGTGGAAGCACAGTTGAATTCTGGTTCATGAACAGTGCAGTTACTAAGGGAGTGACTCACTGTATAGCCTCAGGTAAGTCACTTAACCTATTTGTGCCTAATCTCTAAAATGGGGATAAAAGCACCAACTTGTTTCCCAGGGAAGCTGCAGAGATTAACTAGCCAATAAATAATTATAAAAGGATTTGGAAATTCCAAGTGTTACATAAATGTTTTAATAAGCTTTTAATGTTAAGGTCCCATTAGGTATCCATATGTACAAGCTGGGTGAATTTATCTGTCAGCATGTTTTCCAGGGTCTGGAAAATACATACACTGGATTGAGCTGGTTTAGGGAATGAGCTTGGCTCTGTCTAAACTGCTTCTAGGTGCTGGTCCCGCCACTTGCAAGTCCTATTACTGGGGCCCTTCCTCACTTGAACCCAACCAGAAGAGATGCTCACTACCCAACCAAGGCAATTAGCAAATGCAGGAAGGAGAGCTGGCTCCCTACGCCCCCTGCGGGCAGCAGGGGGCAACACTTGCAGGCTCTTCCTGTGAGCCCTGAGAGCCCTTCTAGACAGGCACTCAGATCTCAAAGAAAATTCTATTAAGTTTCAGGGCATTTAAAATTTTACAGTGTGATAATGGCCATCAAAAAAAAAAAAAGACATGGCTTATCTCTAAGGTCTCCAGGATGTATTTTCCACTCTGCACTGAAATTCACCCAAATTACTTGATTACAAGCTTATTATGCTGCATAGCACAATTGGGTGCAATTCAACACTACATCAGAGAAATACCGAAAGTTTTTTTTTTCTCTCTCTCTTTTTTTGACAGAGAGAAAGAGTAAGCTCCTATCTATGGGGTCACTACCCAAAAGCCCCTGGCCGCAGTCAGAGCAGAAAGCCTGAAACTCAACCAGATCTTCCACGTGGGTGGCAGAGAGCTCACTGTTTGAGACACCCTTGTTGCCTTTTAGGATCTGCTTTAGCAGGAAGCTGGAATCAGGAGCTGGAGCTGCAAATTGAATGCAGGCCCTCTGATAAAGGAAGCCACTGCCCACTCATGCCTGAAATGATTTAGTAAGAAGCTAAATCTCTGAGGCCCAAGGAAGACGAGCTGATCATGACAGACTACAGCAGTGTTCATGTAAAACACTGTGCCCTGGGCGATGTTATCCAGTTTTATGATTCTAAGGAAGTGAGAATCCTTTCTGTGTCTCACCTTTCTTAATCTGTGAAAAACAAAGGCAATGGTTTTTATCTAAAGTTTGAACTGCCTCAAGATAGGTACTTATCATAGGAATTAAGATCTGCCTGAGTTCAAGTCCTGCTCTGCTCTTGGTTACAGTTTCTGGCTGATGCACACCCTGGGAGGCAGTAGGCAATGAGTCGAGTATTTGGGTCCCTGCCAGAGACACAGAACTCCTCCAACACATGTACGAGCCCCAAAATGAGTTCCAAGCTCCCAGCTTTGGCCTGGTCTAGTCCCTGGCTGCTGCCAGCATTTGGACAGTGAGTCAAGAGATGGAAGAGCTCTTTCTGTTTGTCTCACTCTCCATCTCTTTGTCATTCACATAAAATTTTTAGAAATTAAATTAACATCTTCCTCAACTGGAAGTCATCTTAAGCCAGGGCTGATATTCAGCTGATTCATCTAATTTCTTCAGTTGAAAGGAGTATGTTAATCCATACCAAATTAGTAAGTGTAAAAGTGTCTATAAATTTTCAATGGTGCACCATGCTCTCCCAACACCTAAGATGCCACTCCTCTGAGACATCTGCTTGACAAGGCATGGCTCACATCTCACCCCAATGAGGCCACTGTGCTGTCACATTTAATGTACATAATCTGTTCTCCCCAATCCCCTAGACTCTCAAATCCTCTTTCCTTGTTCTACTTTCTTATTCCTTCCAAACTATTTGTCATCTACCTACCACTACTGAATTTATTAATTATGCGCATTAGTCATCATTTCTCTAGACTTCTGCCCTAAACTGAAGCTCTAAGAGGTAAAGAAGCTCAGCTGTTTTCGTTCAGAAAAATAACCCTTAAAAATAATTTTGCTTATTTATTTGAAAGGCAGAGTCACACAGAGAGGGAAAGACACACAGATTGCCCTTCTGCTGGTTCACTCCCAAAGTGGCTGCAATGACCAAACAGAGCTGGGCCAGGCTGAAGCCCAGAGCCAGGAACTTCATCTAGATCTCCCATGTGAGTGCAGGTGCTTAAATGTTTAGGCCACATTCTGCTGCTTTTTCAGGCACATTAGCAGGAAGTTGCATTAGGAGTGGGACAGCTGAAACTTGTATCGGTGGCCATATGGAAAGCTGGTGTGGCAGGCGGCTTAACCTACCACAATGCTGGCCTTGAAAAATAACTTAAATTGCCTGAGAGTGGGAGCTAGCTTATTTTAAATGGTCATTATAATTAGCTCAGAGTTTGGGTCAAAAAGAGATTTTACAACCCGTTTTATCTGATTGACAGATATATCTGAAAACCATACATACTCTGTTTCTAAACTCTCGGATCTGCTTTCTCTTTGCTTTGGGACAAGGGTAGTGCATTGGCCAGCTATTTAAGAAAGTCAAGTTAGCGAAAGGCAAGGGACAGGAAGGAAAAGATAAAAGATGCCTGAGCAGAAATCTGGAATGAACAGAATAGCCAGGACACTCACAATGACAACACGAGTCAATGAGGACGTCAAGGAACCCGTCACTAATGGAATAGTCGGAGAAGCTGGAGACTTCAATCACGTTGAACTTCTGCCCTTTGCTGGTTGGATTCAACCACCTGGTGTGTTCTAGTCACTTTAATAGTGAATCCTACAAGATATAGGATCTACTATGACTGCTGATGAGAAACAAAACTGGATCTAAACAAAGAGTCAACTGATACAATAATCTGATAAATATGCCCTACTATAAATAAAGGACATATATGGAAAAACCCAAAAAGAATTTCCAGAGAAAAGGTGAGTCTTCAGTATGGAGGGGGATATACTATAATTGTATTTATATAAGTAGAACTGAAGGAAGTAGACAATCCATTAAAGAAGCTTCTTAATCATTTTGTAATATGAAAGCTTTATTGTATATTTTAATGTCAGTATCTTGGTTATATATAATGCCAAAAATGAGCAAAAAGCTCTGGGCTAGAAGCTAAGTTTATCAGCTGGAGAGAACAACAGCCTTTATTCTGGTATTGCTGCCAGTGTTTCTTAATTGGGTCCTTATGAGGGGCACCAGTACCTTGATGCTGGCCTGTGTTGGAGACAGACCATGTAGATATCTGTGCTGTATAGGCACTTTCCTGGAAAATGCTATTATGGCACAGTGAGCTATTTATAGCATTTACCATATCCCCAACACTTCAACTAACCCATCACAAGCTGCTCTGAACCCTAAGTGGGCAGAGGAGACTCCCAAGTGGGACATCTCATATCTTCATTATTCCTTTGGAATTGCAGCTACAAGGTGAGGCTGGTGGCTAAGACACTAAGGGGAGCTAAGGAGACTCTTCCTTGCCTGTGTGGGCTTGCAGTACACTCACTCTGCCTTCGGAGACCAGCGGCACTGGACACGTGTGAGTCACCAGCACTGAACGTGTGCAGCAGCGCCAGTATCTGAATCCAGTGTGATTCTGGGTCCATTCTTTCTGCTCCATTACTCTCCCAACTCCCTCCCCACAAGCACGGCTGTCTGTTTTTTAGTCACTAGGTTCCACTCTAACTTGGTAGGAGGGTACAAAGAACCCTGAAGGCGGATGAAATTATGAAGGTTAACTGATCTCAACAGCTAAGAGTCACTGAGAGACCACTATTCGGAAAATGCAGTGGAGAAAAAGAAAACAAAACAAAAAGACTTCTTTGGCTTGTTTTAAATCACTGGGCCAAACACACTTAGACTTCAGAAAAGTGAGTAAAGCACCAAGTTATGAGTGCAGTTTATAAAAGATAAAGATCTGAGTCATCCCTTTGTGGTTATAGATTATGAAACTATTTCAGGCTCTGCCTAGACATTATTCCTATGAATGTTAGATTACAAACAGAGCAAGCCAAAGGGGTTAGCGTCTCTGATTACTACCCCTGTTAAGGTTTTCTCCTAAGCATCTTTGTGTAGTTTACAATTTAATTTTTTTGCCTTTGTAATCTGTAGCCCTTGTGTATATATCATCTAATGAAAAGGCCTTTTTTGAATTAACATGGTATTTGGAAAAAGAACATGTGTTTCTGTTTTATTATTAAATACATTTATAAAAGAGAAAATGTTCTCAGATCTAGTGGAATCCTGGTTTTTGTTTGTTTTGTTTATTTTTTTTTAAAGCAAGAATCCTGTAATACTTCAGAAGGGTAAAATCCTTAATGCAAACATTCAGATGGACTGGGGCACAGTAAGTTTTTGAGTAGAAAGTGATTGTGGAGTTTAGGAATTCAGATTTGCCTTGTCTGACCACCTTGGGGGCAAACACATTGCTCTGTCTTCCCCTAGCTAGTTGGTGAGCTTGGCATCCATTAAGCAGGACATTCTGGAATACAGACCATTCCAATTACAACAATAGTTTTGTGTTGCAAGCTGCCTGTTTATAAACACAGCCACTTTCTAGTTCAATTCCTCTTCTTTTTATTATTTTTTAAAGATAATTTTATTTTTATTGGAGAGGAAGAGAGACAGAGAGGAAAATCTTCCATTGATTCACTCCCCATGCAGTTGTATTGGCCAGAACTGCACCAGTTTGAAGCCAGGAGCTCGGAACCTCTTTCGGGACTCCCACGCAGATGCAAAGTCCCAAGCTTTTGGGCTGCCCTCGAGTGTTTTTCTAGGCCACAAGCAGAGAGCTGGACGAGAAGCGGGACCACCGGGATTAGAACCGGTGCCCAGATGGGATCCCAGTGTGTGCAAGGCAAGGACTTTAGCCACTAGGCTACTCCACTGGGCCTTCCTTTTTAGTTTTTTTAAGTTCCAAAATATGTCAGAGCATGAGGGCCTAAATAAAAATATTTGGGATTAATGCCTGGCTATATACAACGCAATAATTTAAAGATAAAGACATGTATATTGTATAAACACTGAGTTTGCATTCATGAACATCAAGGAAAAGGTCAACAAAGCAACAAAAAGATGCTGATTTACATGTAAGACTTAGCAAATCAGTTAAAAATATTAACTTTGATACTTACAAATTTTTTTTTAATTAAAAATCTTGTTTTGCAATTAGCACTACAATATTAAAAATCATTTTGGAAGAAATATTTCATATAGCCTTACAATCACAAAAACAATAACTTCCTGTCACAGTGTCATCTCTCCTGGAAATTTACCCCAAGAAAATATTCATAAAGACACATGTGACAGAATTTTCAGGGGGAACAAAGAGAAAATATAGAAATGGAAATAAGCCAAATGAAAAAGAAAGCAGGACTAATCCTCTGCCTACAGCATTCCATATGGGTGCAGGTTTGAGTCCTGGCTGCTCCACTTCTGATCCAGCTCCCTGCTAATGTGTGTGGGAAAGCTGCAGAGGATGACCTAAGTCATCGGGCCCCTCCATCTATGTAGGAGACCAGGAAGAAGCTCCTGGCTTCCAGCTTCAGATTGGCTCAGTTCTGGCCATAGTGGCCATTGGAGAAGAGAACCATTGGGGTAGATGAAAATTTTCTCTCTTTTCTCTCTTTCTCTAATTCCTAATTTCAAGTAAAATAAGGCAATCTTAAAAAAATAAACAAGTGGACTTTGAGTAAGGTACATATTCAATTTTTTTAAAGACTCATTTTATTTTTATCTTTACTGGAAAGTCAAATATACAGAGAGGAGGAGAGACAGAGAGGAAGGTCTCTGTCCAATGATTCACTCCCAAAGTGGCTATATTGGCCGGAGCTGTGCTGATCTAAAGCCAGGAGCATCTAGCAGGTCTCCCACATGGATGCAGGGTCCCAAGGCTTTGCGCCATCCTCAACTGCTTTCCCAGGCCACAAGCAGGCAGCTGGATGGGAAGCAGGGCCTCCAGGATTAGAGGATCCACATAGGATCCCAGTGCTTGCAAGGCAAGGACTTTAGCTGCTAGGTTAGCGTGCCAGACCCAGTATATATTCAATTTTTTGAGAGAGGGAAGTATATCAGAATTGCCTCACTGGGGAGAGAAGGAGAAGAGAGGAAACTTTAAACATATTTTCAGGTTGCAAAATCACATTGGGACATATCATTGCTTTTATTTTCCTTTACGTGTAAAATTGCTTTATTTTATAATTTTAAATAATGCTAAATATGATATGATGCCTTATGCTTATTTTAAAAGTTATTTAAAAGGGAGTTTGCGAGACAACAATCTAGATAGCAGCAGTTCTTAGCAGACTGAAAAGAAAAACAGAACAACTCAATAATGACAAGTTAACCTTTATCAAGTATTTTATTTTTATTTTTTAAAGATTTATTTTTTTTTATTATTTTTTCATTGGAAAGGCGGATATACAGAGAGGAGAGACAGAGAGGAAGATCTTCCGTCCGATGATTCACTCCCCAAGTGAGCGCAACGGGCCGATACTATGCCGATCCGAGGACTTTAGCCTACTAGGCTATCGCACCAGGCCCATAGGTTGTCATGTTTTAAAGACAAAATGTGAAATGAGGTTTTATGTTCAATGTGATTAGGACATAATACTATCATGAAAGCACTGCCATTCTGGGAGCACCTACAAAGGGACTAACTTCACCCTGCAAATCAGCAGACTTGGCACACAATGAACAGGCTGTCAAGGATGTGAATGGCCAGGTGGTAGGGATGGTTTATACTCTGACATTTCTCCCAGTCAATTAACTGACAGCAAAAGCACAAACAAGTGCTTTGGAGATTAGGGACAATATGTTTTCTCTTCCCTAAACCAGAAGCACATTTTTACATTTGTCTGGTAAGTAGGAAGCAATGGAATTCACACTTTACTGAAATCAAAATAACTGAAAGAAAGATAATAAAATTCTTGACATGCATGTCAAAGACTAAAAGCAATTTTACATGTAAAACACCATGAAATAAATCTACACTAGGTACATTTACATTTGCAATGCAAACCTTTAGCACCAAAATGTAAAATATGAAAAAAGAGAAGGCAGGAAAAGATAAAAATAAGGAATAGAAGCAAATACACGCACAAGAAAACAGCAAATAAGTAGCATAAGTAAAAGTTTAGAAACAAATATGCAGTCACAATGGTTAGTCTAACAAAATGACAGGTTCTCAGACTGTTTTAAGCATGTAATTTCAACTATACTGCTATACAGCGTGTAAGAGACAAATCTAACATAAGCATGAGGACACAGAAAGTTCAAAAGTGAGCAATGGCAAAGGACACACTGAGCAAATGCTAAAAGAAAGCAAATAATGGACTATATAAGCCAAGATGTGTAAGAAAAAGGGTCTCCAATGCGTTTGCCTGTAGCCATTTGTAGTAATTCCTGATGATTCATTTGGTTTCCATGGTATTGATTGTAACATTTCCCTTTTCATCTTATTTTATTAATTTGGGTCTTCTCAAATTACATTGTTTTAAACCACCCTTCATTTCACTAACTTTGAGTTTGGCTTGTTCTTGTTTTCCTAGGTCTTTGAGATGAATCAGTGGATGATTTATTTGATCCCTTATCAATTTCTTGCTGTAGCCATTAACTGCTATAAACTTTCCTTTTAATATTGCTTTTGCTGTATTCTATATGCTTTAATATGCTATGTTGTCATATTCATTTGTTTCCAGGAATTTTTTGATTTGCTGTTTGATTTCCTCTATGATCCACTGTGCATTTAGGAACATACTGTTCAGTTTCCATGTATGTGCATATTTTCCAGGTTTTTTTTTTATGTTGTATATTTTCAGCTTCAGTTCATTGTGGTCAGAAGATATATTGTATGGTTTTATTACTTTTTTAATTTCTTGAGATTTGTTTTCTAGTCTACCATATGGTCTATTCTAAGGAAACTTCCATGCACTGATGAAAAAATTCGCATTCCGTAGCTGTGGCATAAAATGTGTAGATATCCATTAGAACTATTTGCTTGCTAGCATTAACTCTGTTGTTTCTTTTTCTTTTCTTTTGGCTAGTTGATCTGTTTATTAATGAAAATGGGGTGTTTCAACTCCCATTATTATTGCAGCATATGTTTGCCTCTCAATCCATTCCATATGCCAACAAATTGGAAAATACCAAAATTAAGACATAAAGATAAAAAAAAACCATAAATAGACCAATAATTAAGATGGAGACTGAATCAGTGACAATGATGGCTTATAAGAAAAAAAACTCACAATGATTGTTGAATTCTGTCAGAATTTTAGAGGAAAACTAATCTCAATTTTCCTTAAACGAATCAAAAACAATTGAAAAAGGGAATTACACTCTTTTCTGTGAGGTCAGCATCACCTTAATTCTAACCTCCCCCAACTTAAAAAAGAGAACTACAGACCAATATCCCTGAAGTACACAGAAGCAAAAATCCTCACCAAAATACCAGCTAATCAAAGCCAACAACAAATCAAAAAGATCATCCACCTGGATCAAGTAGAATTTATTCCAGGGCTAGAGGAATGCTTCAACACACACAACTCAATAAACATTATACATCACACCAACAAATTAAATAATAAAAGCCATATGATTATCTCAATAGATGCAGAGAAAGCATAGACAAAACACAATATCCTTTCAAAATAACCTTAACCAAATCAGGTTTAGAATGGATATACCCCCACACAATCAAGACAATATACGACATACTCATAGCTAGCATCATATTAAATGGGGGAAAAACTGGAAGCATTTCCACTAAGATCTGGCTCCTGGCTTTGGATCGCGTAAACTCTGATCATTGCAGCCACCTGGGAAATGAACCAGGGAGTGGAAGATCTTTCTCTGTCTCTCCTTTTCTGTAAATCTGCCTTTCCAATAAAAATAAATAAATGAAATAGGTCTACACACACACCTCAGTGTGTGTGTGTGTGTGTGTAGACCTATCTCATTTTGATCTAGTAATAAAAAAAATAACAAATATTAGCAAGGCAGTGGAGTAAAAGGTAAACTAATACATGGTTGGTGGGAATGTAAACTACAATGACCATTATGGAAGACAGTATGAATATTCCTCAGAAATCTGATAACAGATTTGTCAAATGACCCAGCCATCCTACTCCTAGGAATTTATCCAAAGCAAATGCAATTAGCACATGAAAGAGTTAGGTGTAATTCCATGTTTATGGCATCTCCATTCATAAATGTTAAGATATGAAATCAGCCCAGATGTCCATTAACTGAAGACTAGAGAAAGAAAATGTGTTAAATAAATACAATGAAAACCTATTCAGCCATTTGAAAAGAATGAAATCCTGTAAACCAGTCCAAAAAGACAAGAATCATGTATTTTTTTCTGACTTGTGGTAGTTAATGTGTGCAGAGTCCAAAGATGGAATGTGTGTGAGTGAACCTGACTTTTTGGGATTTAGTTACTGTTTACTGCCTGGTCTATGCTTTTCAGAACAGTGATCTCTCTGCTTTCCATTTGTTATATTCTTTATTTAGTGGACAGTTAAGCCAATGATCATAGGGCAAATTGAAAGTATGTTATCACAAAAAGTAAAAGAAAAGGAAAGAGGAGGGAGGAAAGTACACTTATGGTTTTAGAATTGTATCATATCATATGTGAAATCTTTTATCTTTACACTAACAAGAAATAAAAATTTAAAAAATACTGATAAATGAGGGTCCTACGTATTGATAAAAGAAGAATTCACTAAAATGGCATAAGATTTCCAAACTTTGCATTCTCAATAGTAAAATCTTAACAAATGCATTTACACAAAGCAAAACCTGCTACTATTAAAGGATAAATCAACATGTCACAATGATATAAGGAGATTTTTTTCATACTCCTCTCTCAGTACATGATAGAGACTATTTTCAAAATGTAGTAAAGACACAGAAGCTTTGAGCAGCACAATCATGAAGGCTGAGCGTATGGCATACAACTTTACATTCATTTGCTATAAAGTCATTTACTAGAGAGTCTCTGAATCGCTGGTGGGGCATTTATAAAATTGGCCACAAGGACACTATAAATCAAACCCCTACATATATCACTACCTTTAAATCACCACATTAAAATTATAAATACATAAATTTTCATGTCTTTTATAACAAGGTAAGTCTTTCACTAGAAAACTCTTAAGTTCACTCAACTTAGCAAAAAATTTTATGAAGTAAAAGGGCTAAAGGGGTGATCGCCCCATTGTAGTGCTGCATAATTATTGTGGCTTGCAAATCTTACTCTAGACCCAGAACACAAATACTGATGGAGGAATATCACGTGAAGGCAAAACAACATGACAGAGCAGGGCAGCTGGGGAAAGACACAGAAGCATGGGATGAGAGGGGGAAAGCAGGTAAGAGGCTATTGATGTACACTGCAGTCAGGAGGTTTGGATTTCATCTGAAAAGTAGTTGGCTTTTATCATTCAGGCCAAAGGAAAGGATCAAAGTGTCTAAGTGCGGGGCTGATGAGAGACAGTAAGGACATGGAGTCTATGTCATTTGATAATTTGCCCTCTGTGCAGGCACATGAAGTTAGAAGAAAAAAAAAACCCAGAGAAAAAATGGAAAAGCAGTTATGAAAGGAAAAAAGTAAAGTGAGTTCAGAACATACTCACTATGAAGTATTGTGAGACATCTTTAAAAAGACCTCGCTCTGACAATGATGGGAGTTTAGAAGAAGCACTAGGAAGCAAGGAGAAGCAGGTGGATATTAGGAGCTAGAAATCCAAGAGTTGGCAGAAGTTGAACAAATCAGGATCCTGTTATAATTTATTTTAAAACCATTATCTTTATGATAGCAGGACAAGTTTAGGTCCAAAATTTATGATTATAGCAATAAGCAAGCCCTCCTATCTAGACGCTGAAGAAGTCAGGTGTTATTTAGGAGGGCTGACTTCCGAGGGATGTCTTTAAGTAACTGAAGTTATATAACTGTGTCTTTTTGCATTGAAAGTCCTTCTTGCATCAAGAGGGCCAAAATCTATCAATTCTGTTTCACAATATCTTAAACTAGCTGCAAGAGATGCTGGCAATGAAGAACAAAATAACAACAGATCTCTGTATCTTATCATTTTAATTGAAGAGCTCAGAGCTCAGCCACATAAGGTTTTCAAAAAAACCCTTATTTCTTGGTAGTAAGGAAAAAAGAAATAGTTTCTGCAAGAAATTTACAATACATTATAAAATAAGATTTAGAGTATAAAATGAACTAAATTGTGACAACTGATTATCAGTGTTACTGGAATTCAGAGACTATTAAAACTAGATGAGGCAATTCGAATTTGATTTGAATACTGAGGTACAGCTGGGAGCTGATTAGATAGAGGGCATTTCAGAGAAAAACAGTGAAAGTGAAAAGAAATACAATCATATTCTTAAGACTGAAGAAATGGTATGTGTGTGTGTGTGTGTGTGTGTGTGTTGAATAACAGTGATTAAAAACAGCAAAGTGCTTTTCCTATCAATGAAGATAACCAGAGATAAAGGATAAGGCAATTAACATTAACTTGGATATAATCAACCTAATTGAGAATGTCTGACTTTCCAGTTTCATATCAAAACAGACCTTATTTTTGATTTAACATAGTGGAATATTTTCTCACCTTTGGCAAATTTCTGTCTCACACACACATACACACTGAAATACACACATGCTATGCTATGCACGCATGCACTTTGAATAATATCCCTGAGAATTAAAAAGACCTGATTGCTAAATCTGGGGACATGAATTAGTCAACAGTGCTGGGAAAATTAACTGGATTAAACAAAAACAAAATAAAGCTCATGTTAGACCTTTCTCCAAATAAATTCTAGATGCATTTGCAATATAAATATTTAAAATGGGACAATAAAGAGAAAACTGGGCTGGCAGTACATCTTATTTTTGACTATGAAAGAATTTTTGAACATTAAAAGCTGTAAGAGAAATCACAAAGCAAAGTTAGAGATGTGACAACACCAATGTTAAAGTTAGGCGTGTTAAAAAGCAAAAATAAAAAGTAAATAAATCATGGAAAATGTCTTTTGTGAATAAGCAAAGGAATGCAACTCTATCATATGAAGAACTACAACTGATAGGAATTTAATACTCTTATGAAGCATGGATCAAAGATGACAGCCACTATGAGGCACTCAGATAAAGAAGCATGTATGTAGCTAATACATGTGCAGCCCTAACAGCAATCTGGAGAATGCAATGCGAAGTAAAACCACGAGATACCTTTGCCTACTCAATCAGCAAAGCTTTTCCAAAAATGCAATATTTAATGCTGATCACAGTGAGACCAAAATGAGCCCTGTCATACATAATACGTGGGAGCAAATTAGTAAAACTTTCCTTAAAGTAATTCGTTAATATATATCAAGAGTCACAAAATGTTCACATAGTTTAAACTTGTAATCCTACCTCTTGGAATCAATCCTAAGGAACTAATGAGCAAATCTAGACAAAGATACACAAACAGGACGTTCATCACAGTCTTTTTTAAACTATGGCGAAAACAGAAATAATCCAAATGTCTAACGACAGAAAAACAGTTACAAATTATATTCCATGTTTATGTAGCTTTTAATAATATAAAGTTATGCAGGACCTGCACTGTGGCCTAGTAAATAAAGCAGCTGCCTATGGTGGCTGCATCCCCTATAAGCTCTAGTTCAAGTCCCGGCTGCTATGCTTTTAATACACTCCTTGCAAATGTACCTGGAAAGGCAATAGAAGAAGACCCAAGTATTTGGGCCCCTGCAACCCACATTGGAGACTCAGATGAAGTTTCTGCCTCTTGGGTTTGGCCCAGCCCAGCACCGGCTGTTGCAGACTTTTAGGGAGTAAACCAGCAAATGGAAGATCTCTTTCTCTGTTTTTCCTTTCCTCTTTCTGAAACTCTGACTTTTAAATAAATAAATAAACTTTAAAAATAAGAAGCTATGCTCATAATAAAATATTAAATAAAAATACAAGATAAAGCTGTACACCTTAAATATTGCTTCAAACGTATAATTCTAATTTTCCACATACTTTTCAAATAATTTTCAAAATACACATTATTTGTTTTGTAATCAAATGGAAAAATCCTATTAAATATGATACCTTTTAAGAAAACTAACATGGTGATCAAGAATCTCAAAAGATCATAAAACCACGAAACAAAATCTCTTAATCAAATTAAATGCCTAGGAAATTCAGGCAGATCTAACAAATATTGCCTCTAAATAATTCTAATGACTGAGTGAATGAAGGACTAATCCTTCATGGATACACAAGACTGGTGATTGTCTTTACTGGAGCCCTCTCGCCTAGCCAAGGTTCTTTGGCCATGCTGTGTGACACACACAGGGTGTGCTCCGTGTCTTCCTTTTGCTATAAGGAAGGCTAAGGCCCTTGGTCTTGCCAGGCACACCTTCCCCATCATCACAGTCTCTGCCTTCAGTTCTTCTCACTGTACCACCTATTTGCCCTTTATCACATACCACTTTGCATTGTATCTCATCTTGTTATCAATATATTTTGCTTTTCTTCAAGGTGACTGTAACATCCTTGGCAGCCAACACAAAAGCACATAACAGGCACACAAAAGCACATAACAGATGTCAGTTGATGACAGAGCTTAAAGCATCAAACAAATGTTATATTAATCATTCTGACTAATCCTGAGAAGAAAGGAGCTCTACTCACATTTTATGGAAATGAAAACTGACATTTAAAGGAGTTAATCTACTTCCCTTGGATTCCCAAGGTGAACCAAAATGGTTCACTCCTCTCCTGACTAGAGCAGGCAGTGTCTTGCAAGTGAAGGATCACAATCTTTTTAGTAACACTGGTTGCTTACCAGATTGGTTGGTTTGGGTTGATGCTGCAGGCACAAGACAGCTAGGGAATAGGGCTGCAACATGAGGCCACTACATACACAGGAAGAGATTTATAAATACTTTGACATATTCCAAGTTCTGATTTTCTCTGAATTTCAAAAACGAACCTTCTGGACACTCTGCTATAAGGGTGAGGGAAGCAAAATCATATCCTGCCGCTGCCTTGTCAGTACTATCTTGAATCTAGATTTCCCAAATCACTATTTAGCTTTCAAACACAATGTAATGATAAACTTTCCTGCAAGTTATCTGCCAATAAACATTGTTAAGTTCTGCAGAATCCCCTAGGAACTTCATACCAGGAATGTCCTTGTCTCAGTATTGTTTTGACGTGTTTGGCTCAGGATGACTTGATCAATTAGCGATGCTATTCCACAGGCAAGGTGGCTGGGGTTTGTGTGACTCAGCAGAAGGGCCTTGAAACACATGTTTTTTTCCCTGGAAACTCTACCTGAACCAACATCTAGTCAGATCTAGTGCAAATACAGAGGGACAAGCACAGAAGGACTTCAAAAGTCGGGCTTGTTCAGGTTTCTGAATCTCTCCTACAAAGCCTCAGGTACTTCCACTGTTCTCCGGCAAAGGCTGTTCTCCCTTCATCACCACCATCAGCAGATGATCAGGCTCACATTTAAACACAGCAGAGCAGTCACTTTTTTCTCTGTCCTAAAATGATTTGCTACTTGCTATATGGAAAGATGACTTGGCTCATAGACTACACATGGTCAATACTTCTGAGACTTCAAGGTAGAAATGCAGTGAGGAAAAAGAAAAAGGTACAGTGGACCATGGAGAACAGAGGAGTGGAAACTTTGGTGTTAGAGGCTTTGCACCAGTTCATTGATTGATTCATTCATTCATAAATATTTTTGATACCCACAAGCAGTTATGGGTGTCATATAAGGTAGTGGGAATGAAAAATGTCAAATTCCTGAAGTTCAATGTATTGCTAAGCCTGGAATTCATGCAAAATAGGAAGTTACATGTGTTGGGTGTATTGGGATACCACCTGCTTTATCTCTTGTCATTGATTTTTAAGATTGACCAAATACATTTTTTCCTGAGAATATAATTAGAAAGTTGACAACATACATATAAAGACTGCAATTCACATTATGTTTCATAGTGTACGACTGCAAATATTTAAGGGAAACAAGGTTTTGAAAAAGCAAGCTACTCAGCAAAGAACACCCAAATATGTTCCAGAGTCAGCTCTGTCCTTCTCACCCTCGCCTCCTGCCTGACCCCAGAATCTCTAGGTAACTGCCAGTATGTGTCGGCCTTCACATTACCAGGACTTTCTGACTTCTGCACTGTGTAATATATTTCTAAGGTGTTTGACATTGTGGCAGCACAGGCTGTAAACTGAGTGCTCCTTGGAGGCTGCTGACTTGAAGTGTGAGTGGAGAAGAGGCAGAAGAGCCAAGACCGGGAAAAGGGCAGCAAAAACAGCTCCCACTTTAGGATCTAGGAGAAATTACTTCTTTCCTTCTTTCCTTCTTTCCTTCTTTCCTTCTTTCCTTCTTTCCTTCTTGCCTGCCTGCCTTCCTTCCTTCCTTCCTTCCTTCCTTCTTTTTAACAAACAGCTTAGTTAAGATGTAATCTACATACCACATAATCAATTCATCTAGAGAATATAACTCAGTGATCTTTAGAATGTGCACAGAATTGTGTAACCAACAATCACTGGACAACATTTTTTTTTTCACTCAAAAAAAGGAACCCTGTATCACTTTTCAGTTATTCCTCATGCACTCCCACCCCCTAGCCTCTGATAACCACTATGTTATTTTATATCTTTATTCTGGACATTTATAAGAATTGTACAAAATGTGGTATTTTGTGGCTTGTGTTTTTTTTTTTTTAGCATACTGTTATCCAAGTTTATCCCTGTTGGCATATATCACTACTTTATTCCCTTTTATTGCTGAGTAATATTCCACTGTACAGACAGTTTATTTTAATTTTTTTCAACAGTGAGTAATGCTCCATGAGCATTCATGAATAATTTTTTTGTGTGGACAAATGTTTTCTTTACTCCTGGATATATTCCCAGGAGTGGAACTGCTGGGACACATGGTAATCTCTTGTTTAACTTCCTGAGGAATTTTCAGATTGTGTCCCAAAGTGGCTGCATCATTTTATACTCATCCCGACAATGTGCAAAAACTCTTGACTGTCAACATGTTCAACAACATTTGTTTTTGCCTTTTATTATTATTACATCTATCCTATTGGGTATGTAATGCTATTTCTTAGGGTTTTTATTTTAATTTCCCCAATGAGTAATGATATTACAAAAATTAGCCATTTGTATATTTTCCTTACATAAATGCCTATTCAAATATTTTCTTTTCCTTTGTTCTTAACAAGCTTTTTACCGTTGAGTTGTAAGGATTCTTTATGCATTCTGATAAAAGTTCCTTATCTGATATATGACTTGCCAGTGTTTCCTCCCATTTGGTGCGCTGTCTTTTCACTTTTCTCCCTTTCACTCTCTCCATTCCCTCTCCGCCTGAGCCACTCTTTTCCCTAATTTAAATTTGAATAAACTTTTTTTCACTGTATTCCTTATATCATTTCACTGTGTTCCTTATATCATATCTAAGATGGTGCTAACCAAAATTCAAGTGATTTACTCCAATGTTTGTTTCCAAGAATTACAGTTTTAGTCCTCACATTGAGACCTTTAATACATTTGGAGCTAGTTTTTGTGCACAGAATGAGGTGTCCAAGGGTACAACTTGGTCTGCTTCCCTATGGAAGTTGTCACAGATCCATTTGATGAAAAGATTATTCTCCCCCCACTGAAATATCTTTGCACACTTGTCAGAAAGTAATAGCTATAAATACCAATTGGCTATAAATGCAAAGGTTCTTTTGCAGCTCGCAGTTGTGTTCTTTTGGATCTACATGGCCCCAGTTTGATGATTTCTTCACAGGGAGAAAACCAGTAACAACTCAGTATAACCACAAGGAAAAATGAAATTGGACTCTTATTCTCCAGATGTCTAAAGCCTAAAATAGAATAATCCAAATTTAACACTTACTGAAAAAAAAATAATGTGGGAGATTCCTGGCTTAGGCCTGGTCCAGCTCTGCTTGTTGGAATTACTGGGAAAGTGAACCAGTGGATGGAAGATTGTTCTCTCTCTCTCCCTCTATTTCTTTAAGTCTGCCTTTCAAATAAATTTTAAAAATTACTTTCTTTTTAAGAAAACATTGTCACCATAGTCTTGAAAAAATACGAAATAAGCTGAAAATCAACAGCTTTTTAAAGATACATGGGAGATTTGAATTACAGGGTAAAATATTGCTTCAAGATTTTGAGAGATAGGGAATCAAGATGGCGGAATAGGGTAAGGACACATTTAATCAGACAGAGAAACATTTAATCAGGATGAAGCAGAGAGGACATATTTCAGGAAATAGGAAAGGACAGAACAACAGCAGAGGGGTACCTGGAGACTGACAGACACAGGAAAGCAGCGGGCACAGCAGTGTAGTGTTGCAGTGAATGATACTCCAGCATGGCAATCTGAACTCCAACAGCAGTTGGAACTCCACCAGCAACCAGGTGGGAAGGGACTTTCACTGGGAGCTTGAGAGGTGAACTCAGACAAAGTACTGTCCGTCTTGCTGGTCCCTTTGATTTGACCAGGAGCAGAGACAGAGCAGCAATCTCAGGCAGTGCGAGAACAGAGTGAATTTCATAGCCCATACAGCCCCCTGGAGCTGAATTGGGCGCCATTTTGTGTAAGGAGAAAAGGGCAAGGGAAAGGACTGAACATGCGCTGAGCTGGGAGTGAACTCATTTCTGACTCAGTGAAATGCAGCAACGGGATATTCTACAGGTTCCACCCAAGACAGGCCTGGGTAGCCCTCAGACCAAACAGACAGCAGATCAAGAACTGTTGTGGTAGCATGCTGGGCGCCATTTTGCACACTGTGGCAATAGCTTTGGGACTGCAGGGGACAACAGAGAACTGCGCATGTGCTGAGCTTGCGAGAGCTTGCTGAGGTCCTGCAGGAAAATAGTACCGACTGTGACATTGTACCGGTCAAAATAGGTCCGTGTGGCACTCAGACCTAACGTCCAACAGGTTCCAGCAAGATCAGCGCCACCCACAACCTAACTAGATAGGACTCTGGGTGTCTCTCTCTAATCCTGGATCCCACTCCAACCGGAAGAGGGAGAAAGGTTGCAGAGACAACAGTGCAGCCTCAGCACGGTATCACAGGAGGTGGAAAGTGTGAGCGAAGAGCTGGGGCTGTGGAAGCCATGGTGGAAATCTGAATAAGAACCCAGACCTGGAACCTGCTGGAGGTTGTGGCACAAGTGGCGGCAAGCAAAAAGTTGTGTGCCAACTGCAATAAGTAAAATCACATTGTAGACCTGTGGGTGACACAGCTTAGAAACCTGCCCCAAGAAGAAGACTCTGCTAACCAGAAGTACAATGATCAAGAGCAAAAGAAGAGACAAAGGCACAATGAATATTACTGAGCACTCCCCTGCAAAGGAGCGAAACCCTATGCCAACTTCAGAGTTAACTGAGGAAGACATCGAGAAAATGGGGAACACAGAATCCATAAGACTCATTTTGAAGATTCTGGTAAAAAAATGAGAAGCTCATGCAAGAGTTCAAAGAATTTAAGGAAGCAGTAAAGCAAATTAAGGCTGGTATATCAGAAATTAAGAACACAGTAGAGAAAATTACAAGTACAGTGGAGAGTCTCCAAAATAGAATGAAGCAAGCAGAAGAAAAAAATCTCAGAATTGGCAGATATCTCCTGTCACCAGGGGGAAACACACAAAAAGCTGGAAGCAGAGCTGGATCAGGCCAAAAAAAGTATTCAGGAATTGAAGACATTATTAAGAGGCCAAATATAAGAGTTATGGGAGTCCCGGAAGGTGCAGAAAGAGAAGCTGAGTTTGCAAATGTATTTAATGAAATAATCAAGGAAAATTTCCCTAATCTGGAGAAAGAATTGGGAAACAAGATCCAGGAGGGACACAGAACTCCCAACAGGCTTGATCAAAAGCGATCTTCACCAAGACATATGATTATCAAGCTCTCTTCAATTGAACATAAGGAAAAGATCCTTAAATGTGCACGTGAAAAACATCAATTGACATATAAAAGAATGCAGATTAAGCTCACAGGAGATCTCTCACAGGAAACTCTACAGTCCAGAAGAGAATGGAGCAACATATTCCAGATTCTAAAAGAAAAAATTGTCGGCCTAGGATAACATACCCAGCAAAGCTTTCTTTCATCTTTGAAAATGAAATAAAATTCTTCCACAATAAAGAAAAGCTAAAAGAATTTGCCTCTTCCGAACCTGCCCTACAAATGATACTTCAAGATGTTCTCTTGACAGAGAAGAGGAATAGCTCCTACCAAAACCAAAGGCAAATGGGAAGAACATCCCAGTAAAATGACAACAGAAGACTAAATCAATGAACAACCCATTGTTAAAATGACAGGACCAAAGTACCACCTATGTATATTTAACTCCGAATGTAAATTGCTTAAGCTCAATCAAACATCATAGATGAGTAGACTGGATTAAAAAACAAAACCCATCTGTTTATTGTCTGGAGGAGACACATTTCTCCAACAGAGATGGGCGGAAACTCTATCACATGGGTTTTGTTGTTTTCTGTTGGTTTCATCTCTTCAAAACACTTTCTTCTGATTAAATCATTCAATGACTCATAGATGATACAGTGGCATCATTTTCTTCAGGAAGGTTATTGATTTTCACTTCTTCAGCTACACGTTAGACATTTAATAGCATGTTGTTTAACTTCTTGGTGTTGTTAATTTCTTTTTTTCTCTCGGATGTTGTATTTGTTTTGTGGCTCTTCATTTAAGGGAAGGTATAGCAGTTGTGTAATGGAGAATGTCATATCTAGTAACATATCACTTAACTTTATGGCATTGTAAATTTCTATTTTTCTTCTATTGTTGATTTTGTATCATGACTTTTCACTTAAGGGAATGTACAGTAGTTATGTAATGGAGACTAAGAACCAGATATGAGGATGCAGTGTGGTATGAATTTCTGTTTCCAGACAAAGATGGACTTACAGTGAAACTGTTTATATTATATTTTGACAATAGGATTCTGGACTCTCTGCCATTGTCCATGCCCGCAACGATGAACATATGACTGAGTATGAAGAACTATATGTTAGTAATGATATAAAAGAACTGGGGGCGGGGGGGGAGGGAGGGAATTGGGGAGGGGATAAGAGAATATGGAACTGTATCATAAAATGATAGCAATAAAAATAAAATGTGAAAAAAATTTTGAGAGATAGGTGGTTATGAATAATACTCCTGATATGAGTGGAAGGGCAGGAACAGAAATAATTTCTGCAGCCAGTAGCAGAGCAGGAAAACCCAAACTCTGTTGAATTGCTGGAATCACTAAGGACAAGCTTGAGATCACAAACTCCAGGACTTCCGTATTTGAGTGCCTTTTTACTTCCAGGAGCTTGACCAGATTCTACCAGTAAAGATGGGAGGAAAATTTCCTTACATTTCTGGCATGAGGATGAAAAAATTAGTCATTTCGAAATACACCCAGAGCATTCTGTACCTGTTAGTAAGGGTTTCCCACAGGAGAAATTCTGGCTGGACCCTTTGACAGGGATTGACTAAACAACCTGGGAAAGGAAAATATTTCATTCTAGACTGTTCCGATCTTCTACATAAGGCAAGGAAAACATTCAAGTCCAGTGCCCTCTAGCATTCATTTGTTACCTAACAGGGGAGTTGGGGAACAACTGAGAGGCAATTCTGAGTGTCAGATCCTGCGGGTGAGGGGTGAGGAGGGACATAGATGCACTTAAGTCTGAGAACCAACCTGAGGACATAGAATACTGCTTCTCTTCCCCACCCATACCTTAGCACTTATAATTGGAGCTCCTATATAATAGCAAGAGTATACAATAAGGGGAAAAAAAAGGACTGCATAGACAACAGAGACACAGAAACAAACACATCAGAGAAAACGTTAGTGTCTAACACAATAAACAGCTTAATTCTTAGCCCATCAGCTTCTTTCATACTTGGGGTACAACATACCTGTTTTGTTTTTTGTTTTTTTTTTTGCCAAAAATGACAACCCATACTAAAAAGAAGAGAACACAATCTGAAAAGACAGAATGAGTGGAAGAAATAGTCTTATAGCAGAGAAGATGAAACTATGAGACTGAGAACTTTACAATATGTTTATTTGCTTGTTTGAAATGCAGACAGTAGGTGGGGAAAGACATTAATGTTCCATCTGATAGTTCATTCCTTCAAATGCCTGCAACAGTCAGGAGTCCAGAACTCAATCTGGGTCTTCCATGACTAAGGCAGTGACCTACACACATTATCATCTGCTAACTCTGGAGGCATGCATCAGTAGGAAGTTGGTTTACGGGCAGAGGAGCTAGAACTTCGAACAGGCTCTGCAATATGGGATGTGGGTATACCAGATGACATCCTAACTGCTGTGCTAAATGCCAATCTCCAGATTGGGAATTTAAAATAACTGTTATGACTATGATAAAAAGCTGTAATGGAAAAAGTAGACAGCATGCAATACCAGATGGCTAATGTAAATACAAATGGAGATACACTCAGAGCATTCTGTTCTTCGTAGCAAGGCTTTCCCACAAGGGATACTCTAGGAAATAATCAAAAGGAAATACTAGAAGTAACAAAGTGCAACAGAAATGGGAAATATTTGTAATGGACTTATCAACAGCTGACACACAGCCAAGGAAATCAGCAGTGAGCCTGAAGAAATGTTAATAGGAACTTCCTCAAACTGAAAAAACAAGGAAAAAAAATATTTCCAAGGATTATGAGAAAAATACAGAGATACAATTTATTTGTAATGGGAATGTCAATATGGGGGTAGAAGATTTAAATACAAGTATCTGAAGATAGTAGTCGAGAATTTTTCTCAAAGACAGACATCAAACAAGAGACACAGGAAGCTTCGAGAACACAAAGCGCCATAAATCCTAAAAACTTCTGCAATTAGGGATGTCATAGTCAAACTTCAGAACAATTCAAAGACAAGAAAAAAATCTGAGGAAAAAAAGGGAAAAATATGACTTCACTTTAGATATCATGAAAGAAAGATGATAGCAAAGAGAAATATTTAAAATACTGAAAGAAAAAAAAATCCATCAACTGAAAATTTTATACCCAACAAAATTGTCCTTGACAAGTGAAGGAGAAACAAAGACTGTTGCCACCAAAAATATATTAAGGAAATTTGTGCTAGCTTAATTTATGCAAGACAACATAGAAGAAGTCCATCAGAAAGAAAATTACATAGGTTTGGAAATGAGGACTAAATCAAGAAGGAAAAGGGCCCAGGGCAATAGTATAGTGGCTAAGGTCCTGGCCTTGAACACACCAGATCCCGTATGGGCGCCGGTTCTAATCCCGGTGTCCCCGCTTCCCATCCAGCTCCCTGCCTGTGGCCTGGGAATGTAGTCAAGGACGGCCCAAGACGTTGGGACCCTACACCCATGTGGGAGACCCGGAAGAGGCTCCTGGCTTATGACTGGCTCAGTTTCAGCCATTCCAGCCGCTAGGGGAGTGAACCATCAGATGGAAGATCTTCCTCTCTGTCTCTCCTCTCTGCATATGTGCCTTTCCAATAAAAAATAAATAAATCTTTAAAAAAAATCAAGAAGGAATAAATGAAGGTGATAGGAATTATTATTTTCCTTACTCTTAATTAATGTAACAATTAATAGTCTTTAAAAAACAAAATAGCAATAATATATTCAGCAATTATAGCTATGAATAAGTTATATAAATAAATGATGCTAATATTATAATGGTTACAAGGCAGAAATTAAAAATAATATTCTAATGTATATACTATGCATGAATTAGTCATCCTATTTGTAAGTGGATGTATTATTTACAAATGCATGTTACAAGCTTTAGGGCAACCACTAGAAAAATTAGAAAAAAGAATTACAGTTGATACGCTAAGGGAAAAGAAGTCTCAAACTAGTTAAGACATTAAGCAATGCATTTCTAAATAACACATGAGTTAAAGAAATCTCAAGAGAAAAAATATTTTGAATTAAATAAAAATGAAGATTCAACTTGTCAAAATCTGTAATGCACAAAAGTCATTTTCAGAGAGAAATTAATAGCACTGAATGTATTTATTAACAAAGAAGATCTGAAATCAATGCAGTAATATTCCACCAAAGGAAACCTGAAAAGTAATATCAGACTAAAACCAAAGTAACCAGAAGGAAAGAAACAATAATAAGACAGAATCTAGTAAAACTAGAATAGGAAAATCAATAAAGAGAATCAACAAAACTTGGTTTTTTTGAAAAAAATGAGCAAAAATTGAACTCTTCTAGCCAAGATAGTAAGAAACAAAATATCAAAGACATAACTTACTAATATCAGACATGAAGGAGGGGGTCATTACTATGAATAGCGCGAGATTAAAATAATAATACAGTAATTAATAAACAATGACAGTAAAGGTACAAGATAGAGGGTTGCTATGCCAAAGTCAATTGTCACTTTACACACCAGAAATTAATATCAGGGATCTGAAATTAAAAACCCAGCATACTTTACACTTGTGGTTCACATAATGATGTATAACTCTGAATCTAATAAAACATCTATAAAATTCATATGAGGAAATTACAAAAATATAGCAGCAGAAGTCAAAGAAGATCAAAATAATGAGAGTAATATTTCATGTTCATGGATAGAAAGAGAATATTGTCAAGATATCAGTTCTTTTCAACTGGCGTTACAGATTCTATGCAACCCTAACCAAAATTCAATTGTTACTTTATGGAAATTAACAAAGTGATTTTAATGCTCATACAGAAAATCATAGACCGAGAATAGCCAACAGAGCACTAGAAAAGAGATTATGTATGTTGAATATTCATACAGAGCGATAGTAATCAAGACAGCACAGTGATGGAACATCATACACAACCTGGAGAAGAACTTATACAAGCATTATCAACTCATCTTTAACAATGCAGCAAAGACAATTTAACAAAAAAAGCAGAATCTTTCATGGCTCTTGAATAACTGGGTATCCATATACACAAACAGCAAGAATCTAGGCCCAGATCTTACATCATTTAAAAATTAACTCAAATGGATCAGAGATTTAAATATAAAATTTAAAACATATGTTTGATAACCTAGGAGAAAAACTAAGAGATTCTGACTTTGGCACTCACTTTTTTAGATATACTATCAAAAGCACATCTGGTAAGTTGGATTTTATTAAGCCTTGCAATCTCTGCTCTGTGACAGATACTTTCAAGAGAATGAAGAAGAAAGCCACAAATTGGGAGAGATATTTGTCAAATTCATACCCTAATAAAGTGCTTATGTCCAAAACATACAAAATATTCTTAAACAATAAAAAGTAAGAAGTCTACTTAACAAATCCTAAAAAGATCTGGATACCTCAACAATACAATACACAGTATTACACAAGCATATGAAAAGACATGCAGTCTCACCATGTATCTTCAGGAAATTGCAAGTTAAAACACTGATGAGTCACCACAACACACTTTATACATGACATAATGGCTAAAATGCAAAATAACAGCAACACTAAATGTTTTTGAGGATGTGGAGCAATAAGAGCTCTTTACTTCATGATTAGAATGTGAAACAGTACTTCTACTGAGAAGTTTTTCAGTTTCTTAAAAATTTATAGTTGTAGCATACAATTCAGCAACTGTGCTTCTTCGTGTTTGCCTGAATAAGATAAAATTTATATCCATACATAAACATGAATGTTTATAGCAGTTGATCAACTGGAAGCAAGCACAATGTCTTTCAATAGGTGACTGGATAAACAAACTGACAGACTCATACAAGGGACTCTTATTCTTGTGACTTAAAACATTGAGAAGTGGGCCCGGCGGCATGGCCTAGCGGCTTAAGTCCTCGCCTTGAACACGCCTGGGATCCCATATGGGCACTGGTTCTAATTCCGGCAGCTCCACTTCCCACCCAGCTCCCTGCTTGTGGCCAGGGAAAGCAGTTGAGGACGACCCAAAGCTTTGGGACCCAGCACCCACATGGGAGACCTGGAAGAGGCTCCTGGCTTCGGATCGGCATAGCATCGGCCGTTGCGCTCACTTGGGGAGTGAATCATCGGATGGAAGATCTTCCTCTCTGTCTCTCCTCCTCTCTGTATATCTGACTTTCCAATAAATAAATAAATCTTAAAAAAAAAAAAACATTGAGAAGTGAGCTATCAAGCCATGACAGGACATGGAACAAACATAAAATAATATTACCAACTTAACAATGTAAATTAGAAAAACTAATATGTGGTATGATTCCAATAATATGAATAATAAAAGATTAGCAGCTGTCAGGAGCATAGGGGTAGTCTTGGAAAGGTAATAAATCTAAGAAGGGAAGAACAGGTGCTAAATAGGGGATTTGCAGGGCAGCGACATTATTCTGTATGCTCCATAATGGTAGATATATCTCATTATATATTTTTCAAAATCCACAGAATGTGCAGTATCAAAATAAAGCTCTTATGTAAGCTATGGAATTCAGAGATATTACTTCAATAGCCAATTGTCAATTTTAACAAGTGCATCATATTAATATGAGATTAAACAATAAGGAATGCAGCAGGCATGGGAAGACTCTATACTCAGATCAATTTTTCTGTAAATCTAAAACACCTCTAAAACAAATTACTTTTTATAAAATGTGAAGTACATCTGTTTTATATCTACCATAGTGGTTCTTAAATAATTATAGTCGGGCCCGGCACGGTGGCGCAAGTGGTTAAAGGTCCTCGCCTTGAACGCCCGGGATCCCATATGGGCGCCGGTTCTAATCCAGGCAGCCCTGCTTCCCTTCCAGCTCCCTGCCTGTGGCCCGACAAAGCAGTCGAGGACGGCCCAAAGCTTTGGGACCCTGCACCCACGTGGGAGACCTGGAAGAGGCTCCTGGCTTCGGATCGGCATAGTATCGACCCGTTGCGCTCACTTGGGGAGTGAATCATCGGATGGAAGATCTTCCTCTCTGTCTCTCCTCCTCTCTGTACATCCGCCTTTCCAATGACAAAATAATAAAAATAAATCTTTAAAAAAAAATAATTATAGTCAAGTAAGTGCGAAACCATGCTCATATTCTCATTAAATCTTTCCCATTTTCTGTTGCATATCTAAGCAATAATGCCACCATCACCCCCAAAATCTAGGTATTTGTGTGTTTATGTGTTCATTAATTCACTCCAAAATTATTTAAATGTTGCATATGTTGTAGACAGTAAGATCCTACAAAGAAAAACACACACACAGAGCCATCGCAGAATTCAGAATTCAGTTTATATGCTCTGTTAGCATCCTTGCTTCTTTCTTTTCACTTCTTTCTGTCTACCTACTTTTCTTTATCCCTGTTGTATGGTAGCTCAAGTCACCATTATTTTCTTTTTACATCTGAACTATGCAAAAAACCTTGCATCTGTAGATAAGATTATAAAAATCTTTCTATACCAGTACCTCACTTAAACTAAATTGGTGGCTACTTATTTTTCATTCTAAATTTTTTTAAATTAAAAATTAAGATGACTCACAGAGCCATGCTCTGTCTGCTCTCATCAATTTTTTTTCATATTTCTAAGCTCTAAAGACACTGGGTTCCTTTAGATCCTCAAATGCAATAAACTTCACCAGTTTTAATCTTCAAGTGTCAGTTTAGATGTCAGTTTTTCACAAATGAATCCTGGTCTCTATAAATTGTTCCCATAACATGTCCTATCTCCTCTTTTATGGAAGCCATCATACTTATTAAATTTCTTGTTTTGTTTTCTAGAATTTTGAACACATGAGGGAAGGGACTGCACTTCATTACTGTGTCTGCAAGGCATTGGGTAAGTAAGTGTTCAAAATTAGGTGAGACTGACCACCTGACTGACTGACTTACTGACATTCAGGAACACATATATTTATAAGACAATTGTTACCCTGTCCGTGGAGATGAAGCTAAACACATCTCTTGAATTCGGGTAAAAGATTGGAGCACATTTAAAAAAATATTTCATCTTCTTTTGAAAGGCAGAATAACAGGGAGAGAGAAAGACAGAGAAGAGAAAGATGAAGAGAGCTTCCATCCACTGGCTCACGCCCCAAATAGTCGCAACAAGTCTCTCCCACTGGGACCCAAGGACTTAATCCGTTCTATTGTGCTTTCCCAGGCCACTAGCAGGGAACTGCAACAGAAGTGGACCGCCCAGGACACGAACCAGCTGTCCTGGCAGAGGCTTATTCTACTATGCCATGACTCTACCCCTAGAGCACACTTTTATGAGATAATTTTCCATTTTAAATCATTGAAGGCAAGGAGCTGAAACAGTTGCCTTCTTAAGAACCCATTTTGATGAGATTTTAAGTTTTCAAAATGGAATTTCCCATGATGTGACACATACTTAGCCAACTTAACATCTATTGGCACAAGAAGCCAAGTGGCCCACATGGTGCAAAGCATATGTTTCTATGAGAAGTTGACAAAAACTGCTACCAAGAAATGCAGAGGTAGGTTTTTGTGCTGTTTGGCAAGCATCTTTTGTTATCAAGAATATAGAAAAAGGGCCAGTATTATGGTGCAGTGGCACAGCCTGTTGTGTTGCATATCAGAGTGCTGACTTTTGTTCTGCTTTTCACAGATCTCCCTGCTAAGGTGCATGGAAAAGCAACAAAGGCTGACCCCCCAAGTGCTTAAGAGGCTTAAATGAAATTCCTGCCTTCTGGCTTCTTGCTTCAGCCCAGCTCAGCGGGGAATGTTGCAGTCATGTAGAGAGTGAATCAGCAGATGGAAGAATCTTTGTTGCTGTTTTTTTAAGAGGGACCTTGCAAGATGGCGCAGCAGCTAAATCCTTGCATTACACACATCCCAAATGGGTGCTGGTTCATGTCCTGGCTGCTCCATTTCCCATCCAGCCCCCCGCTTATGGCCTGGAAAAGCAGCAGAGGATGACCCAAAGCCTTGAAACCCTGCACTCTGAGGAAGACCTGTGAGAATCTCCTGGCTGCTGGCTTCAGATTGTCTCAGTTCCAGCTGCTGTGGCCCCTTGGGAAGTGAACCAGTAGACAGAAGATCTTTCTCTCTGTCTCTTCTTCTTTCTGTAAATTTGTCTTTCCAAGAAAAATAAATGCATATATGTATGTATACATACATACATACACACACATACATACATATATACATATATATCTTAAAAGAAATCTTTAAAGATTGCCAAGAAATACTTTTTACTTACTAAACGCAAATTCTGTTCTGTGGGGACTAATTATTTGGTCCATCCCAGGAATGAAAAGGTGAAATGTAAGATGTGGGCAGACCTTGGGAGCTGTAATGCTGACATCACCATCTTCCATACTACATCATTCCTCATGTGGCAGGATCGCTAATCTTTGAGAGTATAGCAGCAGGAGAAAGCATTCAGCAACTGCCTCAACGAAATGATTCTGGAGTTGCTGCCACTATCACACAGACAGTGTTTCCTTAGTACTTTTTAAAGTTTCTTAATCTTCCTCTATCTGTTTCCCGCCATCCCCCACCCCAGGGTTTTCCAAGGATAACATACTGTGATGACCTGATGGTGTGTCTCTGGCCTTTCTAGCTCCATCCAGATGTCAGAAGTCCTCCCTTTTAGATCTGCTATGAAATTAAGACACTATTTGGCAGGCTGAAGTTTGTGACTGTAACTACTCATGTAAACTCCCAGCTGCTTGGAAAGCAAACATGGGAAAATTGCAAATTTATAAGACTATGATGATGGGCCCATACTTATGTTTTGGGGGAGGATAGAGGGAAAGGGCAGTTGTTTTTTCAAAGTGAATATTTTTCATCTTTTCATGTTCATTTTGATTCATCTTATGTGGCTTAAGATTCTATGACCTTGAACTTGGATCTCTTCTTAGAATCTCAGAGAGTTAGTTAGAAAGGCTTTTCATTGATCTTTTATGCTGTAGGTGGAGGGTGCCTGAAGAATGAAGGAGACGGATTTAGGGTCCCTGATGAACCCTTCAGCAATGATTCTGCAACAATACACAATCAAATTTCAGAATGATTCTATCAGTGGTTATTCTAGCCAACAGTCCTGATATACTGGCTTGTTATTTAGTCCTTTAGAAAAAGTTCATGTGATCCAACTTCCTCTGCTAGAATGTTGGATATCTCCAAAATAGAAAACTAATAATGCCAAAAAAATTTTTAAAGATTATTTTCTTCACTATTGTGATCCAATATTCCACAATGGGTTTATGGACCTGCACTGTATGAGTCAGTTCCTTTAATCTTCATATTTGAAGTTGTATTTTTCTAATTTAGAACTACACTGAAGGTCTCTGAAAGTAGGACCTGGGTTTGACACATCATTTTATCACTTAGTGAAGACTTTCAAAAATATTAGTTTTATCTGAATGAGTAGAATTTTGTAGTCAAGGGTACTTTTTGAAATATTCTACTCATTGTAAAGGAAGAGTAACACAGAGAGAGAGAGAGAGAAAGAGAAGGAGAAAGAGGCCGAGAGAAATCTACTGATTTACAGCCCAAACAGCTGTAATGGCTGTGGCTGGCCAGTCTGAATCCAGGAGTCTAGAAATTCAGCTGTGTCTGCCATGTGGGTGTCAGAGACACAAGTATGTGGGCCACCTTATTCTGCTTTCCTAGGACATTATCAGGGAGCAGAATCACAAGTGGAACAGCCAGGGCTTATGCCGGTACCCACCTTAATATGGATGCAAGTGTTGGCTTCACTTTCTGTGCCATAATCTCGCCAAGGCAGAAGAATTTTAGCTTCAATTTATCCCAGCTTCATATTACATCACGCAAAGTACTGGCTCATTCAAATACCAGTACATAAACCTGATTTTTTTCTAAATACCTAAGAATTTTCCAACAAAACACTGAGCTCTAATTTTCACATGTAAGTGGCTTGCATGTTGCTCGTCTTTATTCATTGTTTTATTTCTTTGGTGCTCATTATAGCAAATGCTTAATAAGTATTTGGAGAATAAACAAAAAGTCTTTTATATTAACATCTAATTACATTGTTATTCATACTTTTTCTACTACACCAAAAGGGATATAAGGTGGTTTGCAATATCAAAACACAAAAAAATAAGATTAAATAGAAAAAACAAGTGTTTTCGTTACTGCAATGGAACAATAAGTGCAATTTTGCTGACTTTCTAGTAGAAATAGAAATAAAAATACACCAAATTTCTAGTTTTGGTAGAGTTATCTGAAGATAAAAGCAATTTCCTGGCACTGCGTTCCAGGAGAGATCTCTCTGCATGGGCTCTTACTTGAGGCAGAGCAGATTAAAAAAAAAATGGCACAGTGTTTATGTTTATAGACTTGTAAAATCTGTTCCAAAACTGTATTTCTAATATTAGCATTTACAAAATTTAAGGGTGTATGGATATGCTCAGCATAAAGGTTATGATGACGTGGTAATTCACTATTTATTTGCATTGTCTTTTGTTTACTAATTCTACTGGCTTATAAAGAGACTGGGAACCTGTATTGTTTAACATTGTATCCCCAACTCAGAAGAGAATACAGAGAGAAGGTGCTCAATGAATAATTGCTTAAGGAACAAATGTTGAGAACAAACCCCTAGCCAGTGGTTTTACTTCATTCTTTTAATCATTCTGATTTATGAACTAAAACTATTTTATTAGTGGACAAAGATGCTAACCTTTTTTGATAAGAATTCACCTGCTTAACAGCTGACTGAACTGTATGAAATGCTTTATTGTAGAACAGTGGATAGTTTCATGTTGTTCAATCCATTATGACAGCTTTCATGTAAGTTAAACATCGGGGTGAATAAACTCTATATTGATTACATTATTTAGAATTGCACATTAGAATGTAAGTTTACTGAAAGTAGAGACTTGGCCTGTATTGCTAACTGATGAATCCTTACTTGTCACGGCCATGACTTAATTGTTTTTTTTTTTTTAAAGTTTTTTTTTTTTTTTTATTGGAAAGGCAGATATACAGAGAGGAGAGACAGAGAGGAAGATCTTCCGTCCGATGATTCACTCCCTAAGTGAGCGCAACAGCCGATACTATGCCGATCTGAAGCCAGGAGCCTCTTCCAGGTATCCCACGCGGGTGCAGGGTCCCAAAGCCTTGGGCCGTCCTCGACTGCTCTCCCGGGCCACAGGCAGGGAGCTGGATGGGAAGCCGGGCCACCGGGATAGAACCGGCGTCCATATGGGATTCCGGGCGTGCAAGGTGAGGACCTTAACCACTTGTGCCACTGCGCCGGGCCCATTTTTTTTTTTTTTTAATAAATGGATGCTTTTTTCCTTAAATCATTTCAAGAAGATCTGTCATCCAAAAAGTAGCACAAAGTCGTAACGATACTATAAAGAAAACCATGATTAAGTTTCAATTGTTTTTATAAACTTCTTGATAACAGTTTTCAAATTCTCATAAACCATGGCACGAAGCAAAGTCATAATGTGTTACTTGGTTACAGTCTCCATTATATTGGACCAAGCTGGTCAGTACCTTTCTGATCCTGACAACACTGTCTAGACATGACCATACTTGGCAAAAGCCAGATTTCTGTAAGCTAATAAATTTACTGGGTTTGAAATCTATTATGATGATTTTAAAAATCTATATTCTTTTCTTCTCATCACTTGTCAAAAACTCAATTTGAATTTTTTCCTGAAAATAAAAGAAGCACAAATCTTCGTGATTTAATTTGCTTACTCTATTTCACACTGACGTGTCTTCAGAGTTCTGACTTACTTTACTCTTTTAGTATGTTTGTTCCAGATCTTGTATTTTGATGAACTTTCCCCACTTGGATTGTAAACTTTTCATCATAAACCCAGCACTTAGACTAGATTTCCTAGATGTCTAAGTGTTAAAGTATAGGAATTTATGCTTAGGCAACAATTTGTTTTCCATCAGACTCCAGGAATCTGAAGAAGTAATTTATTTAAATGTCTTAATCTGGAAAAAGTGGGTATTTGGATACATCTGTTATCACATGCATATTGGCTGGGTTAGTTATCCAGTACTAGGAATAGATGTGAATGAAATCTATTCCTATTTGAGACTAAAAACATGCAAGACAGAAATGCTAAGAGATTAGTTAGCTGGATACATGTATGAATTCAAAGATAGTATCTTATTTTTTACTTTTCTGAGTAGGAAAAATGCCGTGATGAAGTTTGAAACCATAACTTCAGTATCTCTTGAGATAAATGGAATTCAGACAAATATAAAATTGCCATCTGTTGATTCTTCTTGAATGTATTGGTAATTGGGTGTAACAACATTTGATTTAGTATTTCTTTGTTTTACTCTTGTACAAATGTTGTGCCTAATAATAAATCATAATAAAATTTAAGAGACTTCTCATATAACTTGTAAGTGTAAAGATTAAATAAATTAAAACAAGATCAATATCAGATAACTGTTTTTGTGATTTTTATCACCACAGAATCGACTGGCATCTTCATATTTGTTCTGTGTCTTCTCTTCTTTTGTTAAAGTAAATGAACTATCCTTGTTCCTTCATTCACAATCTTAATCCCACTTCTTCCTGCAATCTCAAAACTCGAGGGCTTTCTTTACTTTTTTCTTGGTAGTATCTCCAACTTCTTCTTTGCCAGATCATTCCCATCACCACATAATGGTTGCTTTTTCTTCCAAAACAACAACTCATAACATTAGGAAACAGGCAAAAGAAGATGGGCTTTGAAGACAAAGAAAGGAATACAGGTGCACTTGGGAAATACATGATTTTACTTAACCATATTTTTATAAATAGTGGTGAAATGTCTGCTATTCTTGCCCATGTAAACCTGTGTGTGTGTGTGTGTGTGTGTGTGTGTGTGTGTGTGTGTGTGTGTGTGTGTTGGGAGTTGACGTCTACTCTCATGGGAGTTAAATGCTTCTTCACACTTTCTCTATTCTGAGTAAATCATCACAAGGCAATATACTGTAAAGGGTAAAAGCTTCACTTCAGTCATTTGACATGTTTGGGTTCTTACAAAGGTTATGCCATATACTTTGTGATACTGAAGAAATCATTTCAGTCCCAAGCATTTGTTTTTCTCGAACTATACAAAAGCAACAAAACTTTTGTTGAGCATTAAAAACATAAACGATATATAAAGTATGCTGACACACTTAGAATTAATACTACTAATAGTTTCATTATTGAAAAGACAGAAAAAAATCACAGATCACAGCATTTGGCAACTGCAGTTGTCTAAATGGTGACCCTCAAAAAATACACATCTAAGTTCAAAGCTCATTTTTTTAATGGATTGACTTTATTCAGGAAAAGGATCTTCCTAAACAAAATGGGCAGATCTTAAATTCAATGAGAGATATTATTATAAGAATGAGAGGAGGCAAAGTCATGGGGAAGGTCAGGCAGATTCTAGAGTTGTGCAAGCCTCAAGCCCAGAGCCCAGAGCTACTGGAAGCCAGAAGAGCTAAGAAGCAATTATCCCCTTGAGGCTTCAGAGGAAGCACAACTCTGCCAACGCCCTGATTTTGTATTCATGGCCTCCAGAACTATGAGAGAATATATTTCTATTGATTACACAATGAAAATTGTAGAGTAAATCTGACACAATAGCCCTAAGATACCTGGAAGATGAGTGCTGCTGTGACAAGTAGATACAAAAGTAGCAGTAGACCGTGTGGAGTTGAACAATCGGCAGAGGCTGGGAACTTTGGAGGTAAGTAAGAGAAGAAGTGTAGTTTGTCTTGAAGGGACTGCTGGCAGCAATATGAATGTCAAAGGCACAATAGAGTGAGGGGATCAGACATCAGTGAGGGGTATGATAGAGAAAACCTGTATCGCTTTAGTAAAAGGCACGCGCCATCTTAAACAGAATGGCTTAAGGCTGCTTCTCATGAGATCTCAGGAGGAAATGAGCAACACAGTACTGAAAACTGTAAATAAGATGATTAGTTCTTACATAGTGGCAGAACCTGGCTGAATAGGATTCTATACTTTTGTGTACAGTAGAACCTGTAAGCATTGAATTTACCCATTTAGCCGAGAAAAGTTCCAAGTAGAATATTGAAGTTGCAGCTTAATTTCTCATTTTTATGGGAAAATGTGAGAGAAAAGAACTAAATTGTGGCAGGAACTGTTAAGCACAAAGAAAGCAGTGCTTGATGATTTGAGAGAATGTTGGCCTATTCAGATGCAAAGGATGTCAAAGTAATAAATTTACTTGTACAAAAATATCAGCGCAAAAGCCAAGGGTGTGAATGGACAAACTCTGCCTGAAGAGATTCAGTAGGTGATTCACTAATATACCCAAACCATAGCACAGAAGCAACCAAGATTAGGTACAAGGTTATACAGGATGATCCAAGGAGGATCCTGTTGTCTCATGGTATGGTTTCTTATGGCATGTGCAAGAAGCCTACAACAGTTTCATGAATAGTTAATCAGAGAAAACCCAGACAGCTTCTACTGAAATGGCAGAAACAGGATGAAGTAGAGTTTTGGAACTTTGAAAATTCTACAACCAAGAAATGGCCTAACAGAGCTGCTTCTCAGCAAATATGTACCACCTTTCAAGAAGAGGAAACAGTAACTCAAATAGCAGAGCCCTAGTTACATAAGCAGAGGCTGATGGAACAGCCATGGGTACGGAGGACAAATCTGTGGGTCCAGAAAGCCCAGAGCCAAGAGCCACAAACGTTTAGTTCCAGGCACTGAAGCCTAATGGAATTTTCTTGCTAGATTCAGACTCTGGGATCCCTTTATTCCTTCAGTCTCCCTTTGGAAGGGAAATGTCTATTCTAACCCTATCACATCATTGTATTTTGGAATCACATGTTTGGTTCATTGGGTTTACAGATGGGAAAATTTGTCCCCAGATGAATAATATCAAGTCTTAGCCATTTCTTCTTCTTTTTTAAAAAGAATGATTTATTTACTTGGAAAGCAGGGGGAGAAAGACAGAAAGACAGAAAGACAGATATACAGAGATATCATTTCTCAATCTTCCATTCACTGGTTCACCCCCAAAATGGATGCAGAGGCCAAAGCACTTGGGCCATCCTTTGTTGCTTTCCCAATGCACTGGCAGCCAGAACACAAACCTGATATGCCACAACACTGCCCCAAATCTCACCTATCTCTGATGTAGATGGTTTAGATGATGAAATTTGTAACTTCTGACTTGATGATATTTAGATGAGATTTTTAGACTTAGAGTTAATGCTTCAGTAAGCTTAGGTCTTTGTAAATACTGGGAAAAGGTTAATACGTTTTATATAAGGGATAACTGTGAAGTTTTGAAATCCAGAGTCTAAATTTTGATGGGTTGATTGGGAACTCAAAAAGATTATGTCCAGGTCCCAACCTATGTTTACCTGTGAATGTGACATTTAGAAAAAATATTTTTTACAGTTATAAGTATTCAAGCATCTCATGATGATATCATTTTTGAATGAACTGAATCTAATGAAAAATGTGCTCATATGCAGGGATTTGGGGAGAAGAAGGGGAATCCTGGAGCCTATGGAACTGTATCATAGAATAATAAAATTAACTAATTCTTAAAAACAATACCAAAGCGAAGGAAGGTGTAGTGGTACAGCAGGCTTAACCACAATTTGCAACATTAGCATCTCACATCAGAGTGCAAGTTCAAGTTCCACCTGTTCTGTTTCAACCCAAAAATCCTGCTTAGGAGTGTGAACAAACAGCAGAAGTTGGTCCAAATTCTTGGGCCCCTGTGGCAGACACAAACGGAGTTCTGACTCCTGGCTTCTGCCTGGTCCACATGTTGTTGTTGCAGCCATTTGGAGAGATGCAAGATTTCTCTCCATTTTTCTGCCTTTTGAACAAATCAGTTTTTTTTTGTTTAAGAGAAGGGACAAAACAAAGAAAAGAGAATACCATGTTAAGACAATAGGCAGCGACTAGCGTGATGCAGCCACAAGTCAGGACTGCCTGAAGCCAGCAAAAGCTCAAAGGGTCAAGGAAGCTTTCTCCCTTAGAGTTTTTGGAGACAGCACAGCCACATCTTGATTTTACTCCAGAACTGTTACAGAAAACATTTCTGTTGTTTTAAGACACCACATTTATGGTAATTTGTTACGGCAGCCACAGGAACCTAATACATCAACTAAGATATTATCAAATTAGTTTGCAGACGAGGTAACTAGAGTTTAGAGAATTTAAGTGATTTCAGTTCAGACAAAAACTATGAAGTAAGTTGGTCTCTGTGGCTGTTCCTTTAGGGTGAAATGAGAAGGACATCAGCAGACAAGCTATTCCTCGAGCTAAAGCAGAGATCCCATGTTGTGATCCTATGCTGACCACGTCCTCATTGGGTATTAGTAGTCAAGTTGGTAAAACCGAGTAGCAGCAGCGAGTACAGCTGAGCATAGTGCAAAGTCAACTGATCACGGGAATCACATAGGAAGTTGATGTGAAACAACAGATTCCCAGCCCTGAGCATGTTGCCCCCAACCCACCCTACAAAATTAGAACTGCTGTGGGTCTGAAGCTTATTTTCAAAAAGCTCCCAGGTAATTTAAGATGAACTAACTTTATGTTTGGGATTCGAGACATAGTCACATTGTTTTCAGCACTGAAGCACTGGCACTGTACTTTGCATGTATCTATAAACACAAGGAGGTTGAATGCAAAAGCAAGTATCTGGAACCTATTTATTCCAGTTTCCAGGGGCATGGAATTTAAGGTCTACAGTAACTCTTAACATCCTTTGTTCCGCATAAACAGTCACTGTCCCTAAGATGACTCCCTCCTGCCCATCTCACCACATTCTGGAAATAAAATGACTGTACAAAGTGTTTTCTTTGCACAAAGGGAAAGCACATATGTGACATGACATGGGCCAGGTGAAACAGGTATTGTTCAAAGTGTCTGCATATGAACCAGTCCTGCCAGCATAGATTTGCCACATCTGAGAATAATATTCTCAAAATCTTTTCCATCTTTCAGAATAATTTACACAGCTTAAAAAATAAATAAATAAAATGAATATTCTTTCTTCAAAAAGGTTTAGTGTGACCAAACAAGTTGTTGTTTTTCTTTAAATTTAGGTGTGGATTTCCTTCTTGCCTAGTGTTTTGTTTTTTTGAATTTAATCTCTAACAGCAGTAGGGTTGGATAAACCTGCATTTGTATTAGAGTATAAATTTAACCACTAAAATTAGTTGACCTTAAGCAAACTTAGACTTAGCAGATGAAAAACCATCATCAGTCTTTGGTTATTAAGTCAACACTGAAGGAAATGCATTATTCTGATGTTTACCATGAGCTGAATACAGTGTGTTAACAAGGGTTATTAACACATGAAGCTTGAATTGCATGTCTGTCAGCTACCTGAAGATTGTTATGGAGACAGGATTTGTGAATTCTGCAGAATTAAGACAATTTTGATCAATGAAATAGAGCTCCCTCACCCCCGCTACCTTGAGGAAGAACAAAGCAGAACATTTTTTTTTTTTTCACTCACTTCAAATCACCCAATTTCCCAGGGCTGGGCTCTTCACCGTAACTGGCTTGACCACAGGACAGAGTGGAAGGCTAATAAGAAGGGCTCACATGGTTCCATTTTCTGATTCTCACAACTCCAGTCCTTCTGAAGAGCAGGAGTTCAATGGACACAGGTACACTGCAATCAGGCTGCAGGGAGTCACTCTATGATTTTGTGTTCGGACCTATGAAAAAAGACGCTCTCTGGGAATATCTACCCTGAGATTTTTCAGGAGGAGATTGGCTTACTTACCGAAGTTCACAGAGTCTGTATGTAATTTAAAGCTAACAGCCTACATATGATCGTTTCTTATGCATTCTTTAAACCTAAGTACCTTAGAAATCTCTCAATTTTTTTTTTTTAAATTCTCAGACTACTAAGACTAAGCCTGCATGAAATACAGGATTTTCCTTAGCAGAAATGCAGCTTAAACAACATGAAAGCACCTTTCCATTCGACTGTTACCTCCTTAAGGACAAGGTTAATGATTCTTTTATCTTGACACAGTCGTGACACAGCATACATACTTTAAGAATTCTTATGGAATAAACGAATGAAGAATGATAATAATGAAAGGATTAGAAGGTTCCAATATATAAACCCAGACAGTAGTTACTGAATGAGAATTTACTTGGCTTTTCTTCCCATAGCTGTTATCATTTTCCAACTAATCCCAACCAACATTTTAAGAAATTTTTCAAAATAAGCAGAAGTTCAAACAATCTGACAAAACCTCAATATAAATATCAGTGAAATTCTATAACTTACATTTCACTTTGTTTTATTAGTTGTTTAAGTAATCTTCATCAATGATTTCTTGTATGTACTTCAGTCAGTAAAAATATGAACACACATATAATTCATTAGAGTCCAATATCTGTTTATAGTTCTTTTTATCTTAAAGTAAGATTTACAGATAATTAAATGCACACATCTTAAGCATATATTTTATAAAAGTTCTGATGGATCATACACCTAACCTTCATTAGGGCAGAATACTTCTATTATCTCTGCTTACCTCAGAGGTAACCACTGTGTATGTGTGTGTTTAATACCTAAATCAGCTATGCTTGATTCACGAATGTTATAAGTTAGTTAAAATTTCATGCCATAGTACACAACACATTCTCTTCTGCATAAAATGTTTTTCATTCAGTAAGTTTCTGAAGATGCAGCCATGTTGTGTGAGTCAGTAGCTAGTCTATTTTAAATGACTATGTCAATATCTATTCTTCTGTATGTGACCTCTTGAGCTACTTCAGTCCTTTACAGTTTTGAATACAGTTGCTAATTTGTTTCAAGATCTTTTGTCATGGACATGTTTTCATTTTTGTATAAACATCTAGGATTACTGAGTTACAAGGTAAGCGTATGTTTACTTTCACAAGAAACTGCCAACCATTTTCCTTAGTGGTTATACCATACACAAGAGCTCTGGTTGCTCTAAGTACTATATTTTCTTGCCTAAAAACTGAGCTTCAGCTGAATGTCATTGTAGCACACCATTCCGGTTGCTTTTGGTTTGAAATAATAGCAGTGATTAAGTTTCACCTCCTATTTTATATGTAATACAGATTGTGTATAACAATATAACAGTCACTTTACACATTAGAAATGAAGATTTATGAAGGTAAAGTGAACTGTTGTACATATGCAAAGGAATGCTATGGCCTGTTGGAGACAGTTAGACTTTTATTGATATCACAGATGAGGTGAGTTGATTAGGGCATTAAGAAAAAATAGTAATCCGTTTTTTAAAAATCATGCTTTGGAGCTAGCCCGTAGGAAAACAAAATCATACCTACTTTTGATTGTTTGAGGCAACAATTTTGAACAGAGGGGTCACGAAGCACAATCTCTGAAGTTGGGAGAGATTGCTTTAAAACATGTCACCACACAGATCAAGTTCAAAGATTGCCTTCTCCTGCCCCATGGCCAATAAGCCAGACAGGATTTCAAACACCCTCAAAGTGTAATGGAAAAGAATCTCTTATAAAACGTAGGCTCCAGTAGATTTCAGCAAGGGGAATGGGAGAAGTTAAAAAGAGCTATCCAGATCATTTGATAAGAGAACAGACGATGTTGGCAATTTCCTTGTAATAGCTGCAATTCTTGGTAACTTAATCCTGGGGGGTGGGGGGTGAAGAGAGGGATGGTGAAGTGAAGATATTCCCACATGCAAGGCATATTCCAACAGATTTCCTATTAGACAGACTGTCCAACATAACTGAGGTCTTACTTACAGACAGGAATTCTACAGATTTGGAACACTTCTTCTCTGTAAATCACTGGCTCAGAAATTTAAAAGGTACTAAATTTATCCAGTTTAGAGACCAGCATAATTTTGCACGAATGTTTCTGCTCCATGACATCTGTGATATCATGAAACTCCTGTCTGTTCTTCAGAGAGATGGGAAGATGAATAGAGTTTATGTTGACAAGGACTATAAACTAAGCAGCTCCAAACACACTCCCCCAGGCTTCCAGAATACAAAGAAAAAGTAATCATTCCAAATGACCCCCAACTATTTAGAATTTCATACCATCAAGTTAGATGAACCAAAATTGCTACCACCTGTAAAGATTCAAAGAAATGCAAAAATCACTAAGAAAACGAAGAAAAGGAGGAGGGGGCAGATGTGCTTGGAGGGAAGGAGGCAGAACAGGCAGAATGTCCTTGGAGCGGTCCCTCCAGGGAATCTGGGATTATATCAGAGGCTGAAAAAGATTGGAAAGTGATAAAATAATATGCTTTACCCATATCCTCATATTTAGGATTTCAACAAAAGTTTGTTAAAACTTACAGATCTTTTAGAATCATAGAACTAAAAACTGGAAGGAGTTTATCAACTTGAGAAATCATAGACTTTTGCCTTTGAAGGGGATCTTGGGAATCAGTATAATTTGTTACCCAATAAAAAACACCCCTTATAAATCTTAGTCTGTTCTCTGCTTACATACTTCAATTATAGGAGTGTATTCTGCTCCAGTTTTTGGGAGCTCTAGCTATTGACATTTTTGTCTTACATTAAGGCAATCTGCTTCCTTTTTGCTTCCAGTCATAAATCCTTGTTAGCAACACAGAAGTAAGTATATTCACAATTCTCTACATGTTAGGTTTGCACATATTTGAAACCGGGTATCATGAATCTTCTTTTCCAGGAAGTATCCCTAGTTACTTTAATAAGGTTTCCATAACATGCTAATCTTCTTAACCTTTTCTTCTAAATAGACTTTGTCAATATCTTCCTCAAAATGTGGATGGGCTTATTATAAATAGCTAACTGCCTCCAATTACAGTTGATGAAAGAGATGCCCAGAAAGGTTAGATTAGTTGCTCACACATATACAAGCACATAGTAGCAGAGACAGAAATAGGATCTGGATTTCCTGACTGTCAGGTCAAGATTCTCTCCCTATTTCACACTGAAAATAACCTGTTGGTTTGAAAAAAAAAAAATCAGATCATGCGTCTTCACATGTATCACTGAGTTTCTGTGATGACAAAAGGAATGAGTGGAAAAGAAAGAATCTCTAGAGCAAGAGTTTCTTCCTGTGGGCAGTTTAATTCCCTTACACGGGAGTGCACTGCTGCTCACAAGGGAACACAGGATGCACTCGCAGGCAGCCTCTCTGGGTAACAGTCTTTAAGGATCTAGTAAGCAGAGGATCAAAGCACAGGAGCAACCACTGTCTTTGTTTAAGAGGTCCAGTGAGGTCTAGACAGGATCTCTGCATCCCTCGGCAGAAACTCTAACACTTACTTAGTCAGGTAGCAGTATCCCCTGACATTAAAGGCAGCTTACAAATAAAAAAAGAATTTCAAAGGATTTAAATATGGGTCAAGGCAGGGTGAGGGAGGGAGTAAGGAAAGGTTTGACTTATAAGCTATACACACCTCTAATCAGAATTTTAAATACAAAAATGTTAATAGCAAAAGTCCAGAATGAAATGGGATATGCTACTATTGGGGCAGTAGTCAAAATTAAGTTTGAGATTACTGGGCAAACTAGCATTCTGGTTGCACATTGGTTGATACTTGCTGTAGTACTTTCACTGTATATATTTTCTATCCTCTGTAATTTCTGAATCCATCGCTCAGAATACATATGGAACCAATTCAACATATATTTACTGCAAATCAACAAGACAAATGCATGGAGAATTGAAATTCACAAAAAAGAGAACAAGGCCTGCCTTAAAGGGATTCAGCAACTAATGTTAATAAAACAAGCATGCAGATACTAAGCACGCCACTCTAATATCACAGAAAATGGAGGCACGGAACATAAATCTACCTAAGACTCAAGCTTTTCCTCTGAAAGATCCAAGGTAGAATTGGGTCTAATTTGCATTTGATGTGGATTAAAAATTCCAGCGAAGCCTCACAGCAGAAAAGACTCAGGAATTCCTTTTCTGTCAGTGAACTAAACTTGCCTGATGAAATGAACTGGCTCCTACAATGAGAGTTAACTAGAGAACAGCATGTAACAAAAGCATAGTAACCAGTGTCAGACCAAGCCTGCCTGCCCCCATATGGTCATTTGCTCAGTACGTTGACTCTGATGTGCTTGAACTTTCTGTGACTGGAGATGCGCTACAGGGAAGAGATTATGCTCCATGGCCAAGAGAGATATTCAATTCTTATTTGGGACTGGGGCACTATGTTTGGAGTTGAATGTGACAAGAACAACTGAGACACAGCCAAGGGAAGCCACATTATCCTTCCCTTATTGCCATGGGGTAGACAAGCAGAAAACTATTATGCTAGGCACAAGCCAATCTTATCCCCCAAACAGTGGATTTTACAAGCCAAATAACAAATAGAAACCAAACCTAGGAATGTTGAATTCACTGAAAAATCCAAAAGAAAAATATCAATTGTCAATTCCTTCCCAAAGGGTTTGGAAAGAGAGGTTGAATAAAACAGTTCCACAAAAATGCAATCCAAAATCCTTCATTGTTTACTGCACACTAAATCATAATGACAGGAGTGGTCTTATCCTGTTACACTAGAAAGTGGGCTAAAAGATAAAAGTCATAGCCACAGATGCCAAATAAGGTAAATAAATGCTTCATACACATAGCAGAAAGACCAGACACTGCAGTCTCATGGTTCTCACTCCTGTAAAGAGAAAGTCTCACTCAGGATTTGCTACAGGCAATATAAGCAAAGCATTCTGATGGAAAAGTAGAATCTATGACAATTTTGAAAACTGCTTGCTTAGAATATCATAGAGTTAGCTGATAGCTGAATTCTGGGACTGGACATACTTTTTCCCCTTTTTTTGTGAATTAAGGTATAGGTCCAACTTTGCCTGTGGAGCTACAGGTTGTTGTTGTGTCTGTTCAATGAGGATACAGTTACAGTCAGCTTTCACTGCTCAGCCAGAATAAAGAATGAAAAGTCTTTTGCAACTAAATGGCTGCAAATGGAAATAGTTTCTGCATTTAGACATTCTATATTGACAATATTCCTATCATTCTTTTCTTACCATAAATGTAGCTATAGTCTTGAATCTGGCTCATCTCACCATTTACAAAAAATTAATGTACATCAGTACAAAACAATTCAAATGAGACAGTATTTCTAGGAATACTTATATGCTAATAAAAAAACACTCAGATGAATGAACAAGGAAACAAGTGTAAAAATGCTTCATAAAACTCAAGAGCAGCAACCAAATGGAAACAACTAAAATTATCTTAGGAAAATAAAATATGGTACATTTTTATGCTGGAAGACTATGCAACAGTTAAAAGGAAAAAAATCAGATCTCAGTACTGAAAATACAGGAACCTTAAAAATACTACTGAATGAAAAGAAATCGCAGGATGATACATGTGTGCTGCATGTACATAAATTTGGAAAAAACACAAAGCAACATCACACATCATTCACAGATACTCACATATGGTTCCCAAAGCATTAGCAAAAACTTGGAATTATAAATATCACATTCATGGCAGCAATGGACTTGCCTGGGCTTGGGAATGAAACAGGACGTGATAAATGCTGCAATATGTTGCTTCTTTTATTTCTTTTTCTTTAACTTAATTCTGAACCCTTCTAGCTAACTATGTAGATTGAAAAAAATAAGATGAAATAAAAATAATTTTTAAGCATGGACATAGAAAGGTATTCAAAATGCTCAGATAAGTGCACATTATGAAAAATGAGATATGGATCCCAATATTTTTGTTCCAACTTAAACTTATAATTCCATCCTTCATAAACTTTCTGAAATTTCCTCATATAATGTCTGCTACTTTATTCAATTTAAAAAATACTACATTCCAATAGTATTAGCCACTTGATTTTATTTATTTTAGAATATGGAAAAATATACCTATTTGATGTAAGGTATTTTAAACAGAAGTGAAGGCTTAGTACTATTTAATGTTTCCTTTGGCATTTCTGATATTTCTAAACAAACTTTGCTATTTCAGACATTAATTAGCCATTCAGATATACTAGTTTTAGGTAAGGCCACTGGAGAGAGTAGACATGACAGCACAACAATTATGCATCTTTATCACTAGAAGATAAGTTCAAACTCCAATTCAGCCACTTAATGTGGCTTTGGATATGCTTCTTAATCTCTCTGAGCTTCAGTTTCTCCACATACAGAAAATGAAAGTAATCTTTACCTCACATAATCTCTGGGAGATTACCTGTGATAACATAGCTTTTGCTTAGTCTGTAGTAAAGCTTCAAAGATTAGTAAAGGGAAAAGCAAAGAAATGACAATATTCAGCAAGACATTTTTGGGAATGAATTAATATTTTCTTAGTACAACATATATAAGGAATACGGCATGTTTAATATGGGGGACTTGAAAGGGTAAACAAGCATAGAATGAGAGGTGGTGACCAGGGACAGGGATCCTCCAAGATCGCCCCAACCCACATGCCTTCTGTCATTGCAGTTGTAATCTAGCAGAACCAAGGCCTGGTTAGTGTACACTCATAGAACTGCTCATAGAGGGGTAGCTGGAGGCAACTCTGAACCACTGGCCCTCCCAAAGTCTAGTTTCCAGACGTCACAGTAATGTGTGACTTCCAGTTAACAACAACAAAAACCTTGGAGTGGACAAAATCCAGAATCATCAGAGGGTGGTTTTATCCTAAGCATCCAAAGATCACAGTGGTATGCATGGTCTCAGGAGTTCTACCCTGAACTGGGGGAGAGAATCCTAAAAAAAAAATTGTGCTTAAACACCAATCTACTTAAAGTCTTACTTCTCTTCTGCATAGACTGTGTCTGTGTCACATACCTTTAGGTGTTAGTAAGGCTAAGAATATAAGACCAAAACACTTGAACTTTTCAGACATGTCTAAATCAGACTTTGAATATATTATTTTTCTTAGCTATTTACTTATCATCAGCATTACCTATCAACTATTTCAAACTTTCACCAAAAGGCATAGTACTCACTATCTACTTTCCTGGTTATTAATCTTCAACAATCCCAATGATCAGAAAATGAAGAGTATGGGCGTTATTTTGTATTAGGCCTCAAGTGAATGGTTCTTTCCCCCAGACAAATGGGTGGTGGAACATTTCTAAACTAATCTTAGATTTCTTGCTGACGTTTAAACCTTTGATGTCTTAATCTTCTTTATGTGTTAAGGATAATTTAGATGGAAGAAATCAGCACTCCAGCAATGTTGTTAGCCATTCTCTAGAACACAACTGCTTAATACTCTCTCTAGATTTTTCTCTCAGTGTGGAGTTAGTGTCTGTCATATGAGCAACCAGGTGCTTTGATGTGTTTCCTATTATGTTGAGAAAATGAGGGAACATATGGTAGGAGGGGTTAAGTGACATAATTGAGACAAAGGACAAGAATTTTTGAATGCTTTCTGTTCTGTTTGTTGGGATGTGTTCTTTCTACCTACCAGAGTGGATTTTATAACTACTTGGGAGTAACAGTCAAGAATCCCAACTGCATGAATATCTTGCCTATGACTGAATCCTTGAGTTGGTCTTCCAACTGTAAGTGGTATCTTTTGACAGGGATGTCTTGAAAGTCAGAGTAGGTCCATCAAGTGGGGCATTTCACAAGAGAGAAGGTTACGTAATGGAAGGAGGTAATGGAGGAAGGGAGGAGTGAGAGAAGGACAGAGATGGATTAAAAAGGGGGAGGGAAAGGAGAAAAGGGAGAGATTGAGAGAGAAGGAGAGAGGCATGGAAGGAAGGATGGAGTCACAGAGAGATGGGAGAGGGAGAAAGAGTGCTGCAGCAGAAAGGAAAGAGAATTTATGTTGCTTTTAAGGCTAGATACTTTGGAATTAGATGGTATTAGTGCTAACATTATGCAAAGTGCATATATAAGGAAAAGCCGTGTTTTTCATCTTGATAAATACTTCTGGGGTTGTACATAGATAACAACAATCAGGGTCCAAAATCAAAACTGCACCTGCATTTTGCACTGACCTATATTTCGTCCCAGTCCCTAAAAGTTACTGTGTAGCAAAGCCAAATCAAAACAATGCTCAGAAAAAAAGGGCTGGAAGTTCCTGGCAATTTCTCTTCTACTCTACATGCTGCCAAGGTCACCTAGAGGTGAAGCTGAACTCTCCATTTGGCCTTTTTTTTTTTTTCTTTTTCCTCCCCTCTTCTCCTCCCTCCACTTGCGTACATACTGATATGGTTTATAGCCTGAACTTCAATGGTATTATCACCCTGGATTTTTATCAGACCTAGGGGCAGAGGAAGCAGGAAAGGAGATTGGGTGTGAGTCTGGGTGTGGTGAGGTCTTGCTGCTTTATCAGGGAGGTAAGAAAGTGAATCCACCTGGTATGCTCTGACTGTGAAGTGCAGTAAGGTGAGCCAAGGTGTCAGGGGGTTACTAGGAGTTCACCTTGGATATGTGCCCAATGTGTCCTGGACCTAGCTCATCAACTTTTCTAATTTGTAAAGCTATGTTTCCTCTTGAGTTTTTTTTCTCCTTGCCATCTAGGCAAAAAAAAAAAAAAAAAAAAAAATCCAGTATACAATCTGTTTGGTGTGTACAGGAAATATTCCCTTCCTGAATTTAATCCAATTATGATAATTCATTCAGAAAATTCTTGGGATCTCTGGCACAAGCTGAACTCACAGGGTGGAGGAGCTGGGTTGTGAGCCAAGGAGACTGCTACGGATACTTGAGTGCTTTCCTTACCACTGCACTGTCTTGTACTTCACCTGCCCAACATCATCTTACAGGCTACTTAACCTGGGCATGTCTTATTTTCCACTCCTGGAAGATGGCATTCTTCATTACATATTCCTGAATTCCATTTCTTACCTGTTAAGAGGGCCTAGGAAAGTAGAACAACTAAGTCTCAGTGATTAAGAAGCATCAGATTAAATTACCAGAATTACACGTCCGGATTTTAGGGCTGAGGGCTAGCAATTTTATGGCTGGTTCTGAAGAGCATGTTAGTGGTATTGTCCTTTTATACTAATGTTTGATACAAGTGGTCATCACTTGGGTCAAGTAAAGAATGATTTGAAGTACAAAGCAGGTGAAAATTCTGATCAGTTCCTCCTAGTAAGGTCCTGACAATAGTAATGCTGAATACTAAAGAAAAGTGCTCATCTTCTGAAACTCCCATGGGATTAAAGAGAAAGTAAAAGACAAGACTGGAAGATCTACTGTACTAGCTAAAATCAAACTGCCTTTACATCTCTATGATGGACTTCGGAATCTGGGTCTGATCAACCACAATAGCAACAATCATTCTCCCTCAAACTACAGTTTCTCAAATCAGGGTATTCATGGTCAACACACATTTTCTCTGCTGAAATCATGCAGTGTGACATGATACGCTCTAACATAACTTTGTGCAAAATGTTAAAGGCACACTGAGTTCCTGCATAGGAGAGTCAAAAAAGGCTCCCAGAGGGAAGCACTGAAATTTTCATCTTTAATATTGATTTATTTTACTTGAAAATCAGAATTATAGAGGGTGGGGGGAGATAGAAAGACAACGAGAAAGAGAGAGAGAGAGATTTTCCATCTACTGGTTCAGTCCCCAATGGCTGCCACAACCTGGAGCCTTCTCCGGGTCTCCCATGTGGATGTAGGGGCACAACTACCTGACCATCCTTCACCACTTTCCCAGGCTAGGCCATCAACAGAGAACGGGATCCTAAGTAGAGCAGCTGGGACACAAATCAGTGGCCATATGGGATGCCAGTGCCACAGGTGGGTAACAGCCTGCTGTGTCACTGTGATAGACCTTGACTTGAGTTTTAACGGTAGAGTAAATGTTTTCCAAGGGACTAAGTGCTTAACTAAAGAGAAGATACTCTGTTATGTCATGTTAAGGAAATGGTAGAAAATACAACTTGGAGAGGCAGGCAGTGTGGCCTGAGAAGTTACTGCATTCAGGGGCTTGGGACCTTCTCTGGAGGTGATGGGCAGAGCTGAAACCTTTAGACAAGTAACTCTGGCAGCAGTAGGGAGGGATATTATGCAAAAAGCGGTAGGGACACTCAGAAATGCAAAATGATTATGATAAAGTTTATGGTAAGTGCTTTTATTAATATTACCTATGTATGTTCTGTCAGATATCTTCATCATTACGAGTGCTACAGATAATTCATATCGTGACATTTCAGACTTTTGGAATGCAATGATGAGAAGGCATCATAGAGAAGGCAGGAATCAACTGAAGCTAGGGTTGGGAGATTATCTTGAGGTGTAGAAATGGCACAAATGAAGTGTGAAATTTCTAACTGCATGAATTAGTATTTAGGGTGAAGATTGTCTATCAGGCTAATGGAATAACAAAGGCAAATAAAATTATTTAAGGCCCTACATACAGAGGCAAGTATTTTAAGCAAAGAAGACAATACAATACAACAATACCATACAAAAGCCCACTGAACTCTAAATAGGACCCCAAAGGGGGATTGGACAGTCAAAGTCTGTCACTGCTGAGCTGACATAATAACTGTCTGTAACACCTAGTTCTATTTAGGGTCTAGACCATGTCTATCTCATTTGGTAGCTACAAAGTTTTTTTTTTCTTCAAAAAGATTCCTCTAGCCGATCAGCAATGCAGAATCTTATCATCGATCCCATGAAGTGACACTGACTTGAAAAAAGGAGTCTAGGGTGCTACTTAGCATCCTGCGAAGTTTCCTTCTATTTGAGTGTTCTGTGAAAAGTACAAGAATCCACAAAATGACACAGACTGCTCCCAACAGAGGAGTTGGGGAATGCAGATTTCTTATGTGACCTAGTTGAAACTTCTTTTGAAAGAGGACAACTTCTTCAATGTCTTACACATACACACGCACTGCTTGAACTAGGAAGAGATGGAAACAATTAAATTATCCCAACCGTAACAGCAGAGTAACTTCACCTATAATAAAACCCATTTTCTAGTGTTATTCTTTGTTTATTAAATCTACAGAAGCATTCACTCCAGTCAGCTTGTCAAAAGCACAAACCAAATTGAATAGTTTAGCCTGATAATGGATGTTCTCAGTAAAAGCAAGGGGAGACTGCACATTTTTGTTTTTATGAATATGACTTTACCATGAAATGATATTACATAATCAGAGAGAAGAGAAGTGACCTTAGAGGCAACAAAATGATGCAGAGTTCCTTTATGCAGTGTGACAAGGGATGAGATGGGTTTGTTTCACTCCCTTGCCAGTCTAAAACAGTAACAAGATGTCATGAATGTTGCCTTAACCTGGTAGTACCCACTTGATAACTGTGGCACCACTTTTCAATTTTATATAACACAGTACATTGCCTATTTTCTTTAAAATAAAGTTTTGTGTACATAACAGAATTAATCTGAGATCCATTTGTTCTACAGCACAAATACCCTCTCCACACCTCCTAGATGTTCACAACAATAAGTTAATGCTGTGTAGTTTTATCTGCTTCATTTTGAATAGTTCCATAAAGCTGTCCAACCTTCATGTCAACAGGCTACTCGGAGTTCAGGCAACCCTCATAGCCCTCAGCTGGTTATTACAGGGTTTTCCTAAACACATAGATGCTACAGGATTTCCAAATTGCAATCATCTTCCTAGGTCGCTATCAAGCCTAGTAACCTCTCATTTCTCCTGCAATCAATTCATAAAGTGGGCAAGTAAAGTCATTTTACTCAGCAGTTGTAACAAATGTTATGATTCGCATAGACATGAATGGTCAAAACTCATTTCATTTTCTGATTAGTGCTGTTGAATTAATCTTCAACTCACTTACAATTGGCACTAGAAAAGATATAATCTTCCTTCTAAAAGTACAATTGGCCCAGGACATATCCTGATTTCACCTGTTCAGGTCTCTGGGTATTCAATAAACCAAGTTCAGCCGCTGTGCCAAGAGGCCACATAGAGTTCAAGGTAACACCTCACAGCCATCAGCAGGTTAATTATAATTTCATTTTCAAACACACCGACTGCATGCTTGTTTCAACTCCAAATGACCTTACCTGCTTAATTTTTTTTGGAGGGGGGGAGGCGTCTACATGGAGTAAATTTCTGTCAGCAAAGCTGAAAGGCCACTTGGAGTTCATGGTAACAATTCATATTTTTAACAGGTCGCCCAGACCGAAATCCTCACCTTAAAACATTCCAGAGAAAGCACTTGGTGGCTAGGAAGAAAGTAGGGAGTCAGGGATGGAAGAGAAAGAAGGATTTCAAGGTGGAAAAAGGAAGTAGAGATACAACTCCTGACTGCTAGGGTCTTCGAGGATTCTGTGTCATGGCCAACTTGACAAGAAGATACTGGTTTGTGAGTGAAAAGGCCTACACTCATGGGGTCAAGTTTTACAGGAGTTTCTAAACACTTGATGACTGAATCACGGCTCAAACAAAACGGGCTCAAGAGCAGCCTGTGTTACACTGTGAAGGACCACAACTGTGGAAGCTTGATTCTGCATTGCATCTAAGCCTACTGTGATGAGAGCTTATTTTCTTCTGCTGGTACAGTAAGTAGAATTAGTGCAATCATCTCAGATGTGATTTCTCTCATCCCCTGCTGGCTCTACTGAATCACACTGTTAGAATGGTACATACTGTGAGAATGTTTTCTAGCACCAACCGACCCATTTTCTGACTTAAAATCCCAAACCACAAAGAAGGAATCCTAAAGTTTTATTTCAGGAATGCTTTTTACATAACTCACCTCTTCTGAGCAGAAACTTCATTTTCCATCCCACAGAGCTGAGCTGATTTTTGTTTTAATTCTTTTAAAAAAAAAATTCTTGCATTTAATCCCACTTGATATAACCAATTCTGCTTCTCACAGCATTTAATTGTTCACTTTTTAAGTAGACCTAAAGAGGCCAAAAGTAAGTAGAGGTCCCACTAGCATCTTTCAGTCATGGGCATCTATTCCTCTTGAAACAATGATTAGTAGCACAGGCCCTCCCTCAGGAGTCTTCATTGGCACTTAGATTATTAGCTGGATGGGTTGCACCCGCATTCCTACAGCCTGATGTGCTTTGTCAATCCTTTTTGACAAAATGACAATTTCTATACTCTTCAGTCATTCCTTCTCCAGAGGATCCTTTTCTTGGTAAGTAAGTGGGTGGTGGTAACTGCTTTTCACTCTCACATCTCAAGACTGTTTTTTTTTTTGTTCTTCAAATCACAGAGGTCGTTTCTGGTTCTTGCAAGACCACAGAGGACTTAGTGAGAAAACCCCATCATTAAAAAAAAATGCATGAATATTTTGTTATTGTTGCATAATTAAGCGATTTGAAATATTTTAGTTGAGAAGTCTGTTCCCCTCCTCCAACTGAATTTTATGAAGTCCCTGATGTGAAACATAACATCAAAGCTGCTTATGGAAATTTAGGATAAATTTCCTAGAGATCTATCAGCACAGTCCTACTTTTCCCTATCCCCACAACCTTTACCACCACAGCACAGAATCACGCTCCAGGGGATTCAACAGAATCATTAGTCCCTATGCAAGACAACCACAAAGGCAGTAAGAAATGGTGATAATCAGAAAGTATGTATTTATGTGTGTTAAATAATTTTTCCAAACTAACTCAGATGTCAGTGACAATGACAGCACATTTTTCTCATTAAGTTTTCATCTTTAGAAGGTTTATTTCTATTATTTTCTCCAAGATACCTATCTTACCTTTTATGTTTGAGAAATGTCTGTTACATTAAATACAATACATACACTGCCTTCCTCTGATTCTTAGGAAATATTTTCAGTGTATAATTTGTTGTTATAAGGAGGTAGGAATGAAACATCCATCTCTTCCTTCATATTCACCCAGAAATCCTTACTTTTCACAGGGAGCACATGAGACTCCACATCATACTTGAGTCATCAGAGAAAACACTCCATCTGACCTTCAGCAAGGTGACAACCTCCATGCATCTCACCTTTCCTTAACGAGAGATGCAGAATGACAATTGAAAGTTGAGGACTTCAATAAAGCTTACTTGATCTCAACTTTCCCTCTTATAAATGGTAACAATTAAACTAATCATTTCGCTTGTCTCGTATTCAAAAGGGGACAGTGAGTGTCAAACCAAAGGAAGGAACTGTTTTAATATCTGCCATTCTGGGGAAATTTTTTCTCCACAATCACAATCATTTAAGTAATTACAGATGTCATCCAGAGTCATAAGGATAACACTGAACTTGAAGTCAGAACCCCTGGGCTGAAATTTAGGATTTGCTATTTCCTAGCTGTACAACATTGCTTGAACAAACCTTGAGTATTTGTTTTCTCACTTACATAAGTAGAATAACAGCTGCTACCTTACCAGACCATTTTTCAGATAAAAATATTTCTGAAAACATTTGGATCCTTTACTGTTCCTGATTTACATTTACTTAAAGCCCTGTGTGAGACTCCAGTTATATAAAGGGTCAAAGGAGAAATAAAAAGAAATGTACTGATAACAACTGCAAATTAATTGCCATAATTTGAATATCCCAGCAATTTCTATTTTGATGTCTGTAGTGCTCGAAGTGTCATAGCACCACTTCAGAGGATTAAAGTTGTGGGATGAATTTGAAATATATCCAGAAGTCTTGGGTTAGTTCCACAGTAAGCCTCAGGATATATTAAATGAAACTAGATTCAGAATATAACTAGGGACATAACCAGAATTACATCCAATTTGTAGAGCAGGCAATTGCTCTACTACACCAAAAGGTTGTCTTTCCAGATCCTTCTCTTTGCCATCTCTCCCCTGCTACTTACTCTTTTTTTCTTACTCTGTCGTACTTGAATGAAGTCTAGACTGGAGCCAGAACAGAATGGAGATTTTCTTGGAAATGAAGACTCCAGTGGTCAGAGGTCATTCCCAGGACTAAACTTTATTCATTTATTCTCTTGCCAGGCTTTCTAGAGTTACAAAATTATACTTTAGTTTCTTTTTAGGAATAACCTGATTCAGTCCTTAGGATCACAACTAGAGTCAGAGATGTGGCACAGTGGCAAAATTGCCACTGGGGATGCCTGTCTTCCATATCGCAATGTCTAGGGGGAAGGAATTTGAAAGTTTGGGCTTTCATTCACAGAAAAATTATATGAGGGTCAAAAAGTTAAAGTATTTGATAAAATATGATTCTGAACTACAGACTATATGCCTCTCAAAACTAAAATGGCAAGGAAACTTTGCAAAATTTACCTTTCCCCTTTGGACCAACATCAGTGAAATAGCAAAGTAGGTCTAAAGTTTTCTAAAGCCACCAAGTCATTTGGAAATGGTTGCATGTTTGAGGAACAACATCATCAATAACAATGATGACAGTAAATATGTTTTACTGAAACTAAGAAATGCTTCCTAAGGATGCATTTTTCATCTGTCTCACAGCAAGCATTTATGAGCAGGCTTAAAACGTTCATGGGAAAGTGAAATGACAGGCTAAGTTCACTTTGGTGCAAAAAAATTTTAAGCTATGAGTAGTTTTTTCTTAATAAATATGTTCACAAATATTTCTGAAGACCTCCTCATAAATTAGTCTAGATAGGGCCTTCAATCTCCAGTTTTCATTAATCTTTTGTCATTCTAGTTTTACTTTGCCGTTTTTCCCAATTTTATTTGTATTTTCATGTTAGATTCTTATACTCTTTTTGGAAGTCTCTTCATTACTCTGTATTGACTTCGCTTGCTTCAAAATTAATCTAAATATATTTCAAACATGGTAACTATTTTTCTATTTTCCTTATTTTGACAAACTTTTAAAAACACATGAAATAAAGGTTATTAAAATTAAATTTAAAAGAATGACCACTTTCCATGACCCAATATGGCTATAAAGGTCATGATGTTAATATGAAAGAATAATTGAAAGTTAAATTTAAGTATAACTTAAATGACTTAGTTTAAACACGTCTAGGAGCCCCTGAGGCTTCAAAGTATGTAAGATGTTAATGGCATCAGCAGGTTCTTGGTATGACAGAGTAACTTGCAGCAGATCAACAATACCAGAAACAATCAGAAAAGTCAATAATAAAAAAAAAGTTTTTAAAGTAAAAATAAACAAGCTGCCTGAAATAACAGAGAACTGCTGAAGCATCCAGGGCTTACGGAGACCAAATCAGGGGCAGAAGTGAAACCTCGTTTAAATGAATCCAAATTTCTGGATACTACATATTTTGATACTTTGAAGAGAAGCAGAGAAGCCAGAATAACTTTTGAAAATAACACAGGGTTTGAGAAATAAAAATTAGAGCATGGCAATACCAACAAGGCAGGCATTCAGCTAATCTAGAATACAGACAAAACAGAGGGATGGAACACAGTCTACTGACATGTGCCAATGTTAAGTTGTAGAGTGCAGGGAATGAGAAATTGGGTAAAAAATGAATTAAAAAAACAACACAAAGTTCTCTGCAATCTCTTTGTGTTAGGGAGAAAAAAATTAGAATCTAAATCTTGTTTAGGAAGTTTCATTGCAATTCTTTGGACTTTCAAACAAGTACCCCCTTGAGAGTATACCACCAGTGGTACACTGGTATGAACAAAGTAGGTTCAATCCACAAAAAGTTCACTGTAGCCACAAATCTGGAAAATTCCTGAATGACTATCACCTTACTCTTGACGTCCATTAAGACAGAATGAATCCCTGGAAAATACCATTATTAAAATCCACTCTCTATATATCTACTTAAATTTATACTGTAGAATGTTCAAAATTCATTGAAAAATAATCAGGAATAATAGGAGCTTTAAAGTAAGAGAAAAACAGAAAGTAGATTCAATCTCACAGCTGAACAAACTGATTAGATCTCAAATTAATTCTGAGTAACATGTTCAATAAAAAAGAACAAAATGCAGAATTTCACCATGCATTTAGAATATTTAAAAAATTAAAAGAAATTTTATCTCTGAAAAACATAATAGCTAAGACTAAGCAGATGGATTTAAGAGCAATTTGGATACAGGTGAAGATAGGATTAATGAACTGGAAAACTGGCCAGACTAACGTATATTGACTGAAGCAAATACCCAGATTGAAACAAAAAGAGCATACTGGACATAGCATAAAGAACCAACATATTTGTATTTGTGGTCTAAAGGAAGAGTTAGAAAATGAGGCAAAGTGGACATTTAGAAAGTAAATCAGTGAATGGAAGATTCTGCTCTTTCAGCCTGTTAAATAAAGTGAAAATAAATTAATTTTAAAATGTTATTTAAAAAAGAATATTTGCAGAGTATTTTTTTTTAACAATAAGGAACAAGGAGGATTGGTAGGGAATATGTGCTGGAGGGAAGATAAGTGAGAAATATCTTAGGCCACTAAGAGAAGTGAAATCACAGTGTAAACCTTTAAGCAGTTCCCTAAACTGTAGAGACAGACAAGTAGATTGAGTGACTCAGTACACACTAGGGCAGAAACTTCCACAGGAGACAGTGTTGATGTGGGAAAATAAAAAGTGTAATTCAAGGTTAGGCATGGACACATTAAAGAGTTAAAAACACCCACTCATGGTGAGGAGAGCTTACTTTCACTTGTTTTAGTGGTTGGAGCTCAACCAGTTTCTCACAGTAGAAAACAGAGAAAAATTTATCTGCTGCTAGCAGAGGGAAATGTAGAGGAACTAGCTTGAAGTATTTAAGAGCACTGAATATTTAAAAACGCCCTGGCTTTGAGAGAACTAGCTATCGAAAGTCTAACCTCCAGGGATTTTATCACAGCCTGACTGACCAAGAAGAGAAATAGCCAATTTTAGTAAGCTTAAGGAGCTCATGTGAGAAGAATATTATAAATACTATGCTCAAAAATATGGTAAACAAGATAGATGGACTACCTGCTCACAAGATACAACTTGCCAAAGCTCACACATTAAGAAATGGACAATCTGCAAAGAGCTACACTTAAATTGTAATATCTATCTATCTATCTATCTATCTATCTATCTATCTATCTATCTGCCTTTCAACTGAGTGACAGAAGGTGGGGAGGGTAACTTCTCTCACCTGATTCATTCCTCAAAGGGTTGCAATGACTTGGGCTCAGCTAGGTCAAAATTAGGAGCCAAGAACTCTATCCTGGTTTTCCACATTGGCAGTAGGGGCAGGTCATGCTAGCACTACAAATGGTGGCTTAACTTGTCATGCCACAACTCCAGCCCCAATATATAAATATCTGTTATAGAAACTGAGGCATTACAATCTCCCAAACCAAAAGCATCAGACGTAAAAGACTTAGTGGTTAACTTTACCCAACATTTAAGGAAGAAATTATAGAAATTTTCTGCAATCTCTTTCAAAACAGAGAGGTGAAAGAATACTTTCTAACCTGTTTTTAATGGAGCTAGTATTACTCAACATTTTAAAACTAGACAAAGATATTACGGAAAAATTACAGATCAGTATCTCTCATGAGCATAATGTGCAAACATTCAAAACAAAATATTATCATACACATCCAACAACACATGTGGGGTGGGTATTGTGGCACCGTGGGCTAAGCCAGTGGTCGAGATGTCCAATTCCATACTGATTGTCTGATTCAAATTCTTGCTGTTAAACTTCTGATCCAGTTTTCATCTACTGAACATGCTGGGAGGCAGCATATCATGGCTCAAGTTTAGAGTTCCTGCCACCCATGTTTCTACTGGTAAGATGAAGTTAAGATGGGGTTGGGTCCAGTCCCAGCTGTTGTGGTTACTTGGGTATTGAACCAATACATGACAGATTTGCCTCTCTCTTTCACCAGTGAATCAAAGATTTCTTTCTCTTCCTTTCAAATACATAAAATTAAGTAAACATTTTTGAAAGTTTCCAAACATATAAAAATAATTATATAAATTTGAAAATGAAAAATGTGATCAATAACATCAACAGGCTAAGAAAAATCATGATTATATTGATGTAAGAAAAACAGACAAACTCCAAAACTCTTCATGATAAACACTTTGAACCAGCTAAGAAAAAGTGGAGCGACTCCCTCAACTTGATGGAAAAAAATCCTTAGAAGAACCCTGCTGCTAGGCAGGGCATTTGGCCTAGTGTTTAAGAACTCACATCTCATGTAGGAGTGCCTGAGCTTTGAGTTACAGTTCTGCTCCTGAATCCAGTTTCCTGCTAATATGGACTCTGGGAGACAGCAGGTGATGGCTGAAGTATTTGAGTCTATCCCACACATGAATTCTATGGAGAATGAATTAATCTCTCTTTGTCTCTCTTTCTCTCTCTCTGTATTTCTCACTTAAATATGAAGATAGAAATCATAATTAATATCATACACTTCACTGTGAGACACTAAAAGCTATTCCACTAAGTTCAGGAACAAGGCAAGGATACATGCTCTGACCACTTTTTCAACATTTTACTGGAAATTCTAGCTAAGGCAATAAGACACAAAAGGAAAGGTATACAGATTAGAAATACAGAAATAAACTTTCTTTCACAAACAACAAAGCTTTCTAAGCAGAAATGTGAAAGAATTAACAAAATAGTTTTTTGAACTAATAAGTGTTTATAGCAAGGTCTCAGGACACAAGATAAATATATAGTTATTTATTTTACTATATATCAGCAATACAAAAGTGGAATTTTGAAACTAATAACAACAATATTCATATAAACACTCCTCACAATGAAGCAATGTGTATAAATCTAACAAAATATGTACAAAGTCTACATAAGGAATACTATATGACTCTTGCAAAGGAAACCGGGACCAGCAGCAATGTAGAGGGCTAAACTTCCATCTACGGAGTAAGCACCAGTTTAAAATCGGATGCTCCCCTTCTGATGGAGCTCCCTGCCAATGGCCCAGGAGGCCAGTGGAGGAAGGCCCAGGTCCTAGGGCCCCTACATCTACATGGGAGAATCAGAAGACGCTCCTGCCTCTGGCTTCACATTGGCCCAGCTCTGGCTAGCCATTGGGGCCATATGGGGAATGAGCCAGTGGATGGAAGATCTCTCTCTCTATGTATCTTTCTCTCTCTGTAACTCTGCCTTTCAAATAAAAATGGGGAAATAAAAAAATAAATGGGGAGCTATTCCACATTCATGTCTAGAAGACTCAACACCGTTGAGTTGTCAATTCTTCCCAATTTGACACATAGATTCAGACAGCTGTTTTGTGGATATTGATAAACTGATTCTAAAATTTACAAGGAGAGGCAAAAGACCTGGAGAAGTAATAATAATAGAGAAGAATAACATCAGAGGTCTGACACTATCTGCTTTCAGATCTGCTATAAACTACAGTAAAGAAGACAGTGAAAATGACAAACAGATCAATGGAATAAATATCCCCTAATAGACTTACATAAATAGAGTATACTGATCTTTGACAAAGGACCAAAGACAAAACAATGGAGCAAAGACTACTGGAGTGTTAGCACATAGTTACAAAGTAAATTGCAAGTATCACAAAAACTAAAAGGAAAAAAAGGGAGGAGAAGGAAGGGTGGCAGTGAGGGAGGATACCGTGGAAAATGCCAATGTGTTCTTAAAATTGTGCAGTTGAAGTACATGAAATTTGTTCCTTTCATATAAATAAAAATAGTTTAAAATGGAAAAAAGATGATCATTTCAACAAATGATAATGGAATAAATCAATACACACACAAAATATAGCCATAAATCTGCACTCATTACATAAGTGGATTAAAAATGAGTCATAGATTTAAATGCAAAATGTTTAAACTTCCAGAATACAAGATGGAAGAATACCTAGATGAACCCGGGTTTGGCAATGACTTTTCAGGTCCAACTACAAAGCCACTCCTGTGAAGGGAAGACTGATAAGCTAGATTTCACCCAAATTAAAAATTTATACTTGGGCCTGGCGTGATAGTGTAGCAGCTAAAGTCCAAGTCATGAATGTGCTGAGATCCTATATAGGTGCCAGTTCTGATCTCCACGGTCCCACTTCCCATATAATTCCCTGCTTATGGCCTGGGAAAGCAGCTGAGGATGGCCTTGGGACCCTGCACCCACGTGGGAGACCCAGAAGAGCTTGCGGGCTCCTAGCTTCAGATTAGCTCAGCTCTAGCCATTGTGGCTGCTAGGGGAGTAAATTAATGGATGAAAGATCTTCTTCCCTGTCTTTCCTCCTCTCTGTATATTAGATTTTCCAATAAAAATAAATAAATCTTTTAAAAAATTATAGTCTATGAAAGACTCTCAAAAGAATGAAAAGACAAGTTACAGAGGAGGAGAAAATATTTGCAAAAGACACATCTGATAAAAGGCTGCTATTTAAAATATACAAAGAATTCTTAGAACAACAAGAAAAGAAACAATCCAATTTTTAAAAATGAGCCAAAGACCTTAACAGACCTGAACTTCAACAAGATATGTAGATATCAAATAAGCAAATGAAAAAGATGCTACATATCACATATTATCAGAAAAATGCAAATTGAAACAATGAGATACTATTGCACCCCTGTTAGAATGGCCAAAATCCAGAACTTTGACAAATACCAAATACCCATGAAGATGTGCACCAATAGGTATTTATGGGTGGGAATGTGAAATGGTATAGATACTTTGGAAGACATACCATTCAGAGTTTCTTGCAAAACTAAACATAATCTTATTGTATGATCCAGCAACTATGCTCTTGGTATTTACCCAAAGGAGCTGAAAAATTATGTTCACAGAAAAATCTAGACACGGATGTTTTTAGCAGCTGTGTATTTAATTGCTAAACGTGGAAACAACTCAAATGTCCTTCGGTAGGTGCATGGAAAAATAAACTTCATATATCCAAACAAAGCCAATTTAAAATGACTACACAACTATGATTCAAACTATGTGAAGTTCTGGAATAAGCAGAAAGATCATATCTGCTAGAGGTTAGTGGGGAGGAAGGGTGAAAAGACGCTCACTGAGGATCTTCAGATAGTTGAAAATACATCACATGACACCACAATGGTAGACAACTGTCATTAGACACCTGTCCAAACCCATAGAATGAACATCACCAGGCGCGAACTTCTCAGTGTAGAGTTATCATCTGCAATGAATGTCCCACTCTACTGGGTGATGTTGATTACGAGGGAGGCTAAGTATGTTGGGTGGCAGGGAGAATAAAGGATACTTTGACATTTTCCTTCGAATTCTGTGAATCTACACCTGCAAAAACATGAAGTCCTTTAAAAAAATTTTTTTCAGAAAATAAAAAAAGAACCCAAAATAATACCTTATGAAGTTACAATGCTTCAAAGAAAAAACAGAAGAGGAAGTAAGAAAATGTCTTAGCTGAAAGCTACAGAAAGAGAGAAAGCAAGATCTGTAAGACAAAGTGAAAACTGGGTCTCAAGGAAACACAGGTGCAAAAAGGAAGACTGATTAGGGAAGAACCATCTGGAAAAATTAAAGAGCAGCAAACTGCTGCCACAGGTTATTGCTAACAGCAGAAATCAGAAAAGCAGAAAAACAAATGTAAAGTGAAATCATCAAAACCAAAAAGAATGGTTCTTTTAGGAGAATAGTAAGAATGACAAATCTCTACAAGCAAGCAAGCCACAGGCAAAATTAACAATACCTGCAATGAAAAAGTACACAGAATTACAGACCATGTAGATACTAAGATTATAAGTATATTGGGACACTATTCCTATTATGAATGAGTGTATGTCAACAGATCATAGGAGATTTAAATAATCAAATTCCCAAAAACATACAATGTGCTACTGCAGAAACGAGCATCCAGTTAGCTATGTATGTACTGAAGAAGTTGGGGAAATAATCAGTTTTTTGCCTATCTGTTTTTCTTGGAAAAATTTTTAAAGAGAGAGAGTTGCATTGTGGTATGGCTGGTTAAGCTGCAGCTTAGAACCCATGCATCCACTATCTGAGTGCTGGTTTAAAGCACAGCTTTCTGCTAACACGCTTGGGAAACAGCAGATAATGGCTTAAATATCTGAGTCCTTGCCAGCCACATGGGAGACCCAAACAGACTTCCTGGCTCCTGGCTCCTGGCTTAGGCCTGCCACAGCCCTGGTTGCTGCAGCCATTTGGGGAATGAAACAGCAGACAGATTTCTCTCTCTCTTAATTCTCTCGCCCCCCTTCTTTCACCCTGCCTTTCATTTATACAGATCAGTAAGTCTTTAAAAAAATTGCAAGAAACAAAGAAATGCTACTCAAATTCTTTAAGACAAAGAAATCCTTCTCAAATTATTACTAATAGGTTGGCATAACCTTAATACCCAAACCTGAAGGCAATAATAAGAAAAGAGTTCCTGGGCAAAAGATTTGAAAAAACACTTCACTAAATAATATATCAAAATGTCTAACATTTAAAAAGATCGATCAACATCATTAGCAAAGAGAAACAGAAAATAAACTCACAATGAGATATTAATCATATATAACCACCAGAATGGCTAAGATGGAAGTTAACAATATGGAGTGACTAGAATGCATTATTACTCTAGGTATAAACTGGTTCAATCAACTATCCATGAGTATGAAGGGGTGGTATACATAAACAGATTCAGTATCCCTTAACTACAATGCTTTGGACTAGAAATGTTTCTGATTTCAGAAGTTTTTGGATTTCAGAATATGTAAAATATTCCAAAATAATGAAATATTCTGGGGATGGGACCCAAGACTAAACACTAAATTTATGTTTTCTATATACCTTATATACATAATCTAAATTCAATTTTATATAATATTTTTAAGGAACAAAAATCATGGAATCATTTCAATGTTCATAAAGTTTGGATTTTGGGACATTCCAGACTTCCAATGATTTTCAGATTAGTGATGTTCACCCTGTATTCTACAATCAGGAATTTCAATCTTAGGTATAAATCCAACAGAAATGAGTGTACTAAATGATACACACAAAACTATTTAAAGAGCAGTCGTATTTGTAAAACTCCCAACCTGGAAATAAACCTAATGTCCATAAACAGGCAAACAGAAATAAATAAATTATGGCATATTCATATAATAGAATACTTTAAAACAATGAGGATGAATAAATTAATGTAGCCATACAATTCTGATGAACTCATAAACATGTCTAATGATAAAAGCCAGCCACAAAGTCATTAATAGGTCAACTTATCAATGCTGATGGAAATATGTGTAATGATGACTTCTAGGTGTGAGGAACTGGGGTTGGAAGCAGATGAAAGCTTCTGGGAGTTGTTGGTAATATTCTATTGTAAGTTTTATGAATGTATTTTTGTGAAAATGCATCAAGCTTTTCTGTATTTGTAGTTTTTTTCTGTTCTACAATACAATGTTTACTTTAAAATGTGAATTAATGTTTATAGAATATGCCTTTTGCTCCCTCAAAACCATGTTGCTTGAGACCTCTGAGTGTGAAGTAATAAGTAGCAGCCATTGGAATTCAGGAGACTGTGCATGGTTGGTATTCTACTCCGCTGAAGACAACTAGGTGCTGTGTGTGTGTGCGTGTGTATTTTTCAGCCACTAAAACTTGACAATGTTTTATAGTTGTATTCCTTTTGATGATTAATTTAATGTATCATGTTGAATGGGCCACAGGGCAGCCAGACATTTGGTTAAAAAAATCATTTTGGGGATATCTGTTAGGATGCTTTTCAATAAGATGAAAATTGAATCAGTGGATTGTGTAAAGCGGACTGTTCTCTCTAATGCAGATGGGCCTTATACAATTAGTGGAAGATCTGAGACAACAGAAGACAGACCCTACAATGAGAAATTGTCCCTGCCTGACTTGTCTGCGTTTGGGCTGAGACATCAAGTTTTATTTACCTTAAGACCTGAAGTGAAACATCAGCTATTCCAGGGTCTGGAGATAGCTAACACCCAAGACTGGAACTATTTGCTTTCTGGTTTTTAGCCCTCAGGACTTGATTAGAATTACAGTACTAACTTTCCTGGGTCTCCACTTTACCAGCTGTGTATCGTGGTACCCCTCAGCCTCCACAGTCATGTGAGCCTATCATTTGTAATTGTCTCTGTGGGTACGGGTGTGCACATACATGTACATATACGTATATGAGAGAATTTTTACATAGTCAAGTGTATCACACATTCTCTGCAGATTACTGGTTCTGTTTCTGTGGAGAACTACTATACAACCATTTATTTGTCCATATTACATTATTTACAAAATTGCTAATCTTTTGTTCATAATAGAATATCTGTTAAATTATATAAAAAGTAAAAAAAAAAACATAAATTTCAAGTAAGTCTAAGATGATTTCCAACAAACTTTGAATTACATTCATTTGTTAGAATCCTTATAATGTCCAAAAAAGATTCCTGAGTCTTCAATTGAAACTTAAAAATATGAGAGAGGGTGACTAGCCTGGTGGTTAAAATGCCCATGTCTCACACTGGGTTGCCTCGGTTTTTATTCCTGGCTTTTATCTCTAGCTCCTTGCTAATATAGACCCATGAGGCAGAAGCAATGGCTCAAAGAATTGGGTTTCTGCCGCGCACAGGGAAAACTTAGAGTAGGTTCCTGGTTACAGCCTGGCCCAGCCCTGGCCTTTGTGGCATTTGAAGAGTAATCAGAGAATGGAAACTCTGTCTCTCTCTCCCCTTCCACCTTTGACATTTAAATAAATAGTAAGTAAGGAAACTCACAAAATACACTTGTATTCAATAGGACATTTTATTTGTTAGAATTTGGGGTTACTTAATTTGACAGTTATACTTTCACCAACCAGAATAATTACTTTATTTGGAAATAAAATATACAAATTAGATTTTAATATTCACGAATAAGAACCTCAAAGAATGATCCACACTTGAAGCTGGTTCTTTGCATCTATATTTAATATACATTTTATTTTAGAACATCTGTTTTTTAATTTTTTTTCTTAATAATTTCTTCAGTGACACAGGTCACACAGCAGCATTGGTTTCTTCAAGAAGGCCATTTTCCTTCCTTTTTTTTTTTTAAAGAAAGATTCATTTATTTTTATTGAAAGTCAGATTTACAAAGATAAGAAGAAACAGAGAGAAAAATACCCCATCTGCTGGTTCACTCCCCAAGTGGCCACAATGGCTGGAGCTGAACCAATCTGAAGCCAGGAGCCAGGAGCTTCTTCAGGTCTCTCACATAGGTGCAAGGACCCAAAGCTTTGCACCACCCTCTTCTGCTTTTCAAGGAGGTAAGCAGGGAACTTCAGGAGAAGTGGAGCAGCTGGGATATAAACCTGTGCCCATATGGAATCCTTTCACACGTAAGGTGAGGACTTTAGTCACTATGCTGCCATGCCGGGCCCTTCAGAACATCTCTTTAAAATACTGAAGTTTGATTAGCTAATAAATATTTTTTGCCTCATTTATTTAATTAAAACAAAGTAATGTTATACATAAATTTTATTCAAGATAACATAAAGCATATTTAGCCAAGATGTTTAAGATTGCATTAAAATTAAACATATTTTTTAACAATATACAAAATTTCATTTGATTATTCTACAATATTCTACAAAAAGGGGTATTTTTAAATTTGGAGGGTGATCATATATTATGTTTATTGTAAGTTCCACAACTCACAAGTGTTAAGAAGTATTAATTTAATCAACTGTGTCTCCTGAAAGAAGCAGATGCCCAACACAATCAGACTGTTAAATAAGGGACTATCCTCAGTTTGTGGCAGTGTTATCATAAAAATTCAAATTTCTGTGTCCAGTGTTCTTTGCACCACAGCATAAGATATCCATTTCTTCTGGTAGCTGCACAACTGATTTTTACATGCACAGAACAAATCAGGTCAATTGCAGCTATTAAAAGATTGCCATGTCTGAGAAATTCATAAATATAAAGGCTCTTTACATTCTCCTCTCCCTTCAATAAATTTGGCTTTCACCAGCTAATGTCTGAAAACATCTTTGGATAATTTTCAGCAGAGAAACAATAAATCAGAGATGTCAGAGGCTAAGAGGGGAGAGCTTTTCCAATTTTCATAAACAAAAAACTTCAGTAACAGGCATTTTCAGGTTTTGGATGTAATTTTCCTAACTGATGTCTTCACTGTGGTGTGCCTTGGCTGTCTTCCACTTACTAGCCAATCTTGAGGGAAACATGATTTATGTTGATGCCACATCAATGTGAAAAACTGATCAAGTCAAGTAAAACTCTGGCAATCTTGTAAAGGAAAGCTGGAATTCAGTCACCATTCCCTACATGAAGAAGGTACAGAAAAAGTTTAAGAGTCTGCTGCTTTGTTTTTAGTTTTAAGTGAAAACTGATTAGTAGCTAATGACACAATCTGAAGAAACTTCCCACTGAAATAGTCACAACCTCCCCCCCGCCCAAGAAAAAAGGAAGGAAGGAAGGAAGGAAGAAAGGAAGGAAGGAAGGAAGGAAGGAAGGAGAGATGGAAGGAAGGAAGTTAGAAGGGAAGGAATAAAGAATCGAAGGCAGGGATGCCTCTTAAAAATGTTAATAAGTAGCAAAGATTCTGAAGAACTTTCCCACTAACAAGACTGAAGCAGAAGTGAAGCTTACAATTAATGGTTTAGAGTGGATGTAAGTGTTTTTTTTCTCAATTCCTCTCTGCAAGTTCTGTAACAGTGTTTCCCAACCTTGAGCAATGCTCTGAAAAATGATTTCTTGGCTTCATATTGGAGACTGTGGTTCAATATTCTTTGATGGTGGTATATACATGAAGCATATTTGCATTTGATAAAACTTATTAAGTGAATCTAACGATCTGTCAGGTTTGAGAACTGCTTGTCTCTATTGCTATGGGGTGCAGTTAGTGATAGCCAGCACCCACTGACAGCGGGCAAATGAAATTTGGCTGTGTTCTCTACCTTCTGTCCTGAAGGTGGGTCCTAACAGCAATGGAATGTTAATTCCATCCTCATCCACTCCCCCCCCCCCCACGTCCTAATTTAGCCAGGATATTGGAAGTCCAATTAGTCTAGGTGTTTTTAGCTACAAGCCCAGTTCCTGTTCCTGCCCATCCCAACAAGCACTAATCAACTCCTTGGCCCACAACACTTAGGTATTCACTCCTGTGACTCACCTATCAACTGAGAGAGGACAGTATTGCCTTGTTGTGTAACCACTCCCCTCACAAGCTCCTTCAAAAGGCCTGTGAAGCAGGGGCTCTCTCTTTCTGGCCAGGTGTTTCCATTACTCTGGCACCTTGACTCTTGGCTGACCCAGGACAGGTAATCCCCTGAGCATGGTCCCTGTGTACTGCTTAGATGGGACAATGGATATAATAATGTTGTTTCTGGTTTGTGTGCTGCCAGGAGTTCCAGGAGGGGTGAGGCCTAGTGGAATGTGGGCAGAGAAGCCAGGGAAAGGTGAATGTCTGCAGCTTTGTAAGTGTGTCCAGCTTATTCGTTGCAATGTCTTTTGGGATAACTAATATTGTTGGAGAAGCTGGGACATAGGTCTTCAGCTTAATGGATGGACTTAAGGATAAGGACCATTTGTTCCTTTTGAGATTATGATTGGTTGGATTATGATTGGTTGGATTGCCGTATGAACTTGTCATTTGCTATTGTGCTCTATTATCACCAAGCTTGATTAATAAAAATCCTTAATAAATCTTAGACATGTCTGGTGTGATCTCGCTCGCACCCCGCAACACTATCAACCCCCTCAACAGGGATATGCATCTCCACTGAATAGTTGCATTATTAAATATAATTGAAAATCTTTAAAAACATTTACTGATTTTTTAAAAAAGAGAGTAACATAGAAAGAGGGAGTGAGACAAAGTGATAATCTTCCCATCCAGTGTTTCAATCCCTGAATGCCTGCAATACCCTGGGTGGGTCCAGTGTCCTCCCACAAGAATAGTAGGAACCCAAGTATAAAAGACATCATATCCTGTATCCTAGGCACATTAAAAAGAAGCTGGATCAGAAGTGGAAGTGGAACTCAATCCCAGAAATGCTGATATGAAATGTAAGGGTCAAAAGTGGCAGCTTATCCTACTGTGCCACACTGCCCTCCCTTGAAGCTTTTTATTTTAAAATAGATCAGATTTTGTAAAAATAATTCTAAGAGTTTCGATGTACTCTTCAGTCAGATTTCCCCAAATATAATATCTTATATAATCATTGATATATGATTTATGTCAGTTCAACACTCTGAATTCAGGTACAGACCCAATTTTTATTTCACTGGTTTTTATATATATTCTGTGTGTTGAACATACTTCTATAAAATTTTTGTTATATGTGTAGATTTATTTATCCACCACCAAATCAAAATTTAGAAATTCAATTATCATAAAAAAGGTCTTTCGTTTTACTTCTTATTAGGGACAAGTCCCTTTTCCTCCTTCTTAACGTTTGTCAACCACATATCTATTCTCTTTTGCTGCAGTTTTATCACTTGGAGGAGGTTATATGAATAGAATGCTACAACCTCTGAGTCTGAGATTGGCTTTTTCCCCACCCAGCATAACTCTTTTAAGAGTCATTCAATTTTTGTATGTATATGAATAGCATAATCTTTTTTATTGCTGAGTAGTATTAAGCTATTAGAGGGACCATGTTTTGTTTAACCTTTGATGTACATTTGGATTGTTCCCAGCATTTGGCTATTACAAATAAGGCTGTTCATGTGCAAAATTTTTATAGCTATAAGTTCTAATTTGTCTAGGTTAAACGTCAAGGAGTGTGAAAGACAGTTTGCACATATGTACACACACATATATATGATATCTATCTTTGAAGAAATTGTTAAGCTGTTTTCCTGAGTTCTAGTGACATATTATATTTCCATCAGCATTGTGTAATGCGTAAAATGCAGAAGGATCCCATATGGACACCAGTTCTAATCCCAGCAGACCCGCTTCCGATCCAGTTCCCTACTTATGGCCTGGGAAAGCAGTCAAGGACAGCCCAAAGCCTTGGGATCCTGCACCCACATGGCAGAACTAAAAGAGGCTCTGGATGCTTGCCTTTCGATAAGCTCAGCTTCAGCCATTGCAGCCACTTGGGCAGTGAATCAATGGACAGAAGATATTCCTCTCTGTCTCTCCTCCTTTCTGTATATCTGACATTGCAATAAAAATAAATAAATCTTTAAAAAATAAATATCAATTGATAGTCTATTTTGTACAACTACTAAATGTGTATGATGTTTTTTAAAAGTTCAAGGAAATGGAAATGCTAATTAACCCAAATGGGTCTTTACACATTGAGTTCATCTGTTGAGTTATCATACTGTACTCCATAGATATGTACAACTGAAATAATAATAAAATACATTTTAAGGATCCATAAATTTAAATCAACATATACTCTAAAGGAGTAATATAAAGCTAAGCTGAGTCTAGCTGTCTTTTAAAAAGTTGCATGTGTGAAATGCATGAAATATGCTTTCTTTATATTGATATAAAAAACGTTTGTATGTGGAAAATATTCCTTATGGATTTGTAGTATTTAAAACTAAACAGAAGATGATAATTCAAAGACACAATACTACCTACTTCCAGAATCTATTGATGCAGTTCATCAGAACAGCTGTACTAAAATATCGGGTTCATCAGAAAGTTTTATGTCTCAATGAAATAAAGATATCTCTTCCACAGAAACTTCCAAAAAGGAATGCTGAGCAAAGACCACAATACCTCAGTTGCCTCTGCTTTTCCCACTTACTTTATTAGATCCAAATAATCCTGGTTTCTGGCAAACATCCATGTGTTCACTGCAGGTGCCCAACCAGTACCATCATTTCCACACACTGCTTCTTTCCAGGAGCATGGATCAACCTTTAAACACTCACTCAGCCCAATGTTCTCCAGATTTATGGCATTATTAACCTTTAAAATCAACTCTGTACTACAGAAATATTCAAAGCCTAAGGCAAGAGACCCAGCAAGGTAGAAGAAGGATAACTATAGAATTAATAACAGAATGGCTATGGAATGGATAAGAAGGAGAGAGGGAGAGATAAAGATTTTTACACTGTGTTCACTCTCCACATGGCAACAATTGCCCTTGCTGGGCCAGGGTGAAGCCAGGAGCCAGGAACAGGAGCTTTATCTGGTTCCCCCATGTGGGGAGGGGGTGCTGGGCAAACACTTGGGTCATCGTGGATTTCTCTTCCCAGGCCAGTAGCAGGGAGCTGATTGGGAAGTGGAGAAGCCGAAATGACAAGTGGCGATGCTAGCATGACTCACGGCACCTTTACCCACCATGCCATGCCAGCCCCCCTTGTTTTTCATTAAGAGAAAAAGAAAGGTTTTTAATATAATTGAAATGAAAATTATAGCTATAAATGTGTAGGGGAAGTAGTTAAACCCAAACTATTTTTACTAGTATAAGAAATTAATTTCTACTAACAGAGCAATATGGGAAATGTGACAGAAATGAGGGTAAGTTAGAACCTTAGGAAGTAAACTGTCTGAGGCAAAATTATGAGGAGGCCTGCGAAAGAGTAATCTGAGAGGTAAACTTGGACTAAATCTAAAGGAATATTGATCTTGAAGTGCCTTAGGCTTTGTTTGTTTGTAACTTACTGATTTCTTGTTTTAACTTAGAGATAACTTCCTCAAGGGTTTTTGCCCTGTCCTTTTCTTCCTGGTTCAGCTATCTTAAATGTTGCTGATTTCTGGGCAGCAAAGGCACTCATTTCAATGTTGTAACATGGCATCCTGAAGTATTTCAGAACACCCAGCCAATGAATTGCAAAATTGGCCAAACACTCAGAGACCTCTTTTCCAGGAACATCTTGCTCTAGGCATGGCATAAGGGATCATTGCTAGAACTCCCTAAAGCACAGTAGCTGGGGAAATCCTCTAAAACCTAGATTGCAGATTTCTTTTCTGGCACGCAAGCTCCTTATTTCAAGTTTTCAACAGGAGAATACAAATAGACCATGTCCTATTTTCCATATTCTTATTTTTCCAATGAAGTCAAGTAAGTTTTAGGAGGCAGAGGTTTGTGAATTGAGAAGTACTAACATTATTAACAGTTGGATAAGTCATGTTTATAAAGTGAGGATTTACCAGTAATAGGAGGGCTTTTAATAAATGTCATCTAAAACCCCAATAAAGAAATTCTCTGCAAGAATTTATTCAAAGTTTAGAGAGAAACCACCTTCAAGGAAGACAAATCTAGAGCTAGTAAAGTCACAGAACATTATAGAACTGTGGGAATTATCAAGCATATAAATAGGCTTGTTTTAAAAAATTATGTTTTATATAATTATAAATGAATTACAAATAAATTACATATTAATAAATATATATGTTTAAAGCTGTTTTTAAAATTTACATTGGGAAAATCAGAATGTAAAGGAAAGAGATTTTCCCAAGATCATCTGATTGCTGACAACATTTCAGTCACCCCAATTTTCTCCTCAATGTCCCCCATCTTGGAAGATTCACAGAAGCTGCCTCTATTCCCATTGCTAAGTGATTTTTAATCTCTCAACCATTTAACTTTGGGGTCTCAATGAGGGCGATGAAAATGCGAGTGAAACCATGCCAGGCATCACTAGGGTAAAAACCTGAGCTCAATTTACACCTTAGTAAAGAACATATTTTTTTTAATAACAGAGAATAATCCATGAAAAGCCTTAGACTCTGTTTCTTCTCCAGGGGCCAGTATGGCCAAAAGATCATGGACCATCCACAACTCAAAGCTAACTAGCTCTGCATAAGAGATTTTAAACATGGGTGTGTACGTAAAGTACTACTGGATTATGAGGAAATAAAATAGGAAAGAGAAAGTAGGAAAGTTAATGGTTCCATTTCTGCCACATTTGATTTTTTGCCAAAACATTTTAAACTACTACCTCATAAAATGTAGGAGCCAAAATAAATTGCTGTAACCTATGCTGCCCAATACATCAATACATTATGGAATACAACTAACATAAAACCACAGTTATTTTATTCTGTTCCAGACTGAAAAAACTACTTAAAAAAAAAAAAGAGAGAGCATTTCAGTGAATTTGTTGGCCCATTTGTGCCTCCCGACCTTAGCATCTTTCTACACAATTAGCCAGCCATAAATTAAGCAATTAAATACTCTTATCGTTGCCCAGGCATTTTCTCCGTAAGAACAGACCACTGTTGCCAGCAGTCCTTTGCCAATAGGCTAGAGCTCCCAGATCATCTTCCTCTGTGTAACTACAGACTTCCAGGATACTGACTAACCTGAAGAAAGAAATGAAGAAAAGAACATAAGAAACCAAAGATGCCTAAGTAGACCCAGGGAGCTAGTTTTAGATTTCTCTGCCAATTGCTAGGATGGGATACTTAATTTGAACGTTCACATTTCAGGGGAGAGAAAGATAGATATGAGCTTAGAGAAGGAACACAAAGATCATCAAAGAGCTGCAGGTTTCACTTAGAGTAAATCAGCAAGACTTGCCATGAAAAGCTATTCTTCTAGTTCTTTCCATCTCAGATAATGGAAATTCAGTGCTTCTAGGAACAGAAATCTTGGAGCCATCTTTGAATCCTTTCTGTCTCTCTCATCTACATCCAACCTGTTGTAAATTCTGTCTTCTCTCTATGATATATCCAGAAACCAATTACTTTGAGCTACCATCCCTTCTCCTGGCACAAGTAGCGACTATCTTTTTTTTGTATTTTTAAAATCACTTTTCTCCAGATCTCCATGATTAGGCCTTTGTGCCTCTACAGAGCATGCTGTATAGGGAAAGAAGCATGAAATAGTTAAAATCTGAATTTCCATTATCCGAGATGTAAAGAACTAGAGGAATAGGTTTTCATGGCAAGTGTGTGGGTAATGGGGAAAATCAGAAACTTTGAACATTTTAAACTATAATATATCAAAATATAACACACTAAGTGTTTTACTATCATATATGATGAAGACAGGTGTTTCAGATCAAGAGAATAAGGTTATTCATATTTCCAACACATCAAAAAACTTGTCACTACTTTAGCAGGAATTACTTTTAAATATTCTAGACCTCATTCTCAGAAAGATTTCTATATCCTGAGTTGGAGGTAAGAGTTTGGGGTCATGCTCTAGCCTAATTATGGAGCTAAACAGGCCATACAACACTTCAGAGGGAGGGAGAGCAAAGGCCAGATAAATTTCAAGAGTACATCTGTATTGAGCAAGTAGCCATCCCATTGGTGACTAGGAATACAAAGGCAATCCCTAACACTTGGAACCAGTGTCCAACACGATTGGAAGTATGATTTAGTGTCCCATTTCAACATTCATCTCCTGTCAAAACAGTTAAGAATGATTTATCTGTTGAGAAGCTATTTGCCTTTCCAACATGAGCCATCTAGTGGCATGGCATTCTTCCTTGGCAGCCCTCCCTCTCAGATCTCATGGGGAAGGTCTCATATGCTTGGTGCTAGGGACTACCAACTAAGTCCTCTTTTCCCACACCTAGTCTTGTCTTCCCCAGTGCTGTGGTATCTGCACTCCATTGAACAAGATTAAAGCAAGAACTATAGAGTAGGAGGAAAATGATAAATCTATTTATTTATGAGGATTTGAGTATAAATATTATTCAAAAATTCAATCTAGTCCTATTTACTTCTGAAATGTCACAAAACAATATTAAATCAATGCATTCTAGCAAGCAATTATGAAAGCATGCTATCCAATAGGAACTGTTACTCACAAAGGGAGAATGGGGATTCAAGGATAAACACAACAGGGCTCCTGCCTTGCCAAAATCAGAAACTAATGGTGATGATTAAACAAGTAATTATAAGGGCATTTGTAATGAAGGGGCATAAAAAATGTCAGGGACCAGAGGGGGAAAAATTTAATTTGCCAGAAGAAGTTGGGAAGAATTTATAAAGGAGATGACATTTGAGCCATGCTCTGAAAGAAGGGAAACAATTTGTCATTCTACCAGGAGGTAGGCAGAAGGGCCAGTTAGAACATCAGAGGGGTGTAAAGAGCCAGCAGCAGGTACAAGGGCAAGAGTGACAGGAATAGGAGACTAGAAAGACGAAATGCAACCACATCTACTTTGCTAAGCGTCTGTCCTTTGTTCTTTGGCCAACAGAACACTCACAGGCTTTCTCCACAGGTAAATGACCTGATCACAATTGTATTTTCTAAACAAGACAGGTGGCAAAATGTTAGAAAAGACATTTAACAGCACAGGGATAAAACAGTATGAGAAGTATGAGTACAACAATTCCATACTTCACAGAGAAATTCAGGAGCCTGTCTACTTCGATGCTCCTTCATCCTCAAACCTGTCATTATCTCCCATCAACTAAACCGTCTCCTTTCATTATCATTTCATGAAGCAGGCAGTAACAGAAGAGATGCCCACACAGATAGATGGAGGTGCATGGTGTTCTAGAGAAAACATGTGAGAAACCATCATCCCCATTAACTATTTCTCTCTGAGGTTATAGGAAAAGGAAAAATTCAAAGCACTTGTATGGAACTGCAACCACTCTTGGATTTAGAATACCAGTAAACATGCATGGGGGGGGTGTCTTAAAAAAGTTCATGGAAAATACATACTATGAAACAACTGCACATGGATTTCAAATCTTTTTTTGCCACAAATAAATTTTTAGATTCTATTTTCAAAAACTTCACATTCTATATTTTGAAGGACTCTTATATGGACACACACATATATATACCTTTTATTGTTAAATGGTTAGCAGTGTAAACATCAAAAAGAATGACTACATCTACATGAATTCATAATACAAATTCATTTTCAACAATGCTGTCCCATTAGTCTTGGTATACCAGTTGCTTTTGAGAACTACTTCAGCTCCACCATTGTTCTGAGTCTGTTGTCTCATGGCATTTAATACTACCTGTGTGTCTATGATATCTTATGAGAGGGCTACAACCTTTCCACAGAAAAGCTGCAGCTGGTCTTGACAAGAGATCTTAGAAGAATTTGTGAGACACCTTTTTCCAATGTTTGGCGTTAGTGAATACTTCATTCTTTCACTTCATTCTTTCACTTAGGTCTCTAGAACCCATTTTTTTTTTTAAAGATTTATTTTTATTATTTTTTCATTGGAAAGGCGGATATACAGAGAGGAGAGACAGAGAGGAAGATCTTCCGTCCGATGATTCACTCCCCAAGTGAGCGCGACGGGCCGATACTATGCCGATCCGAAGCCAGGAGCCTCTTCCGGGTCGCCTGCTTTCCCAGGCCACAGGCAGGGAGCTGGAAGGGAAGCGGGGCTGCCGGGATTAGAACCGGCGCCCATATGGGATCCCGGGCGTGCAAGGCGAGGACCTTTAACCACTTGCGCCACCGCGCCGGGTCTAGAACCCATTTTTAAACACAGTCCAGAAAATACTGAAGCAAGGCCTTCTCAATCACAGAGTAATCTGCTCTTTCTTGTCATAACACAGGAGTTAAACAACGGTTTGAACTTTTTTTTTCTTTTATCATCACAATGGGATTAACTTCTCTAGATGATCACAGTTTTCCAGTGCTCTACGAAGAGTGATTCTTAAATGTTTTGGTCACAGACATATTTATAAGAACTATAAAAAAAATCAGCAGGAACAAAATGAGGTCCTATGAAGCCACCGAGAAAGGAGTACAAACAATGTAAGAATTAAGATTTCTACTGACACAGGATTATCTCCTTCCCACAGAGCATACGATATCTGTGCACTACTCCTTCTGCGCCTAATTACTTGTTGCTATCTAGTGGCAGATTACCTTTTAAAAGCATTAGTCCTGACTTTGTAATCTGATTATAATAAGCTAAGGCTAAATCAAAGATGATGAAATCAGAGAGTGAAATACCTTCTCTCATAAGAAAAGGCACTAGGAATTAAAAATAGGGACACTAGCAAATTTATACCTTTACTGATATTTGTGACACAGTCAATGTATTTTGAAGTGTAGAAGAAAATACAGATGAAAAATAAGAGTACCTTTCCCCCCCTATAATTATGAATTTAACTAAAAAGCTAAAAACATTAAGACATTAGATTGGTATATGTCCTTTAAAAACTAACGCAGAATACACTTCCAGAAGTACTTGGCTTATAATGCTTTGTTAGGAAGCAGTATTACAGTTAAGAGCCATAAAAAATGTTTTAACTCTTACATAAATAGGTTACCTTTAGAAATAATCCAGATAACAAGAGACTTTAGGTATGAATACACATTATAATTTGAGCATAAAAATAAAACACTATCAAGTAATAACTTTAAAATAACAATGATTAATTAAACAGTAGGGTAAAAAACTGATGGACCATTCATAATAAAAAATAAGCTAATCAAGAATTTAAAAAATACCTCATTTTACAAGGGCATAAAAATGCTTATATGTCATTATATTTAATGATGACAGACTGAATATTTTTCACTAAAATCAGAAATTAGGCAAGAATATTTGTTCTTGGCCCTTCTACTTAAAATTGTATGGGAGGTCTTAATGCAATAAGCTACAAAACAAAAAACATTTAGATTATAAGGAAATTATTAAAACTATCATTATTAACAGATGCCATAACTGTTCACTAGAAAATTCCAAAGAATTTTATAATTCTAGAATTGTACATATTAGCTACATGGAATCTCTTCTTTGTATTAATATCATATTAAAATAAGAATGGGAAAAATAAAGGCAAACTTAGTGGTTTGGTAAAAGCTTTATAGAAAAATATGCATTATGAAAAACTTGTGTTATGGAATCCAAGAGGTTTTTTTGGCAGGAAAATAAACTTACATTTTCATCTCAAAGAAAGAAAAGAATGACTAGGTCTAATAAGTTGAGTTTAGCAACTCTGATATTTAAGACCAATATAACAACCCCATTGTATTAGTAATAAGTAATTAAGCATGAAGCTAAAAGAGCACTACTTACAATGAATAGGGAATATTTTTAAACAAATCTAACAAAATATGTGCCAAGGGGTTGGCGCAATAGCCTAGTGGCTAGAATCTTTGATTTGCACATGCCTGGGATCCCATATGGCTGCCGGTTCATGTTCTGGCAGCCATGCTTTTCATCACGCTCCCTAACTTGTGCTCTGAGAAAGCAGTAGAGGATGGCCCAAGGCCATGGGACCCTGCACCCAGATGAGAGACCCAGAAGAAGCTCCTGGCTCCTGGTTTCAGATTGGCTCAGCTTCAGCCATTGTAGCCACTTGGGAAGTGGAAGATCTTCCTCTCTGTCTCTACTCCTCTCTGTATATCTGCCTTTGCAATAAAAATAAATAAATCTTAAAAAAAACCCAAAATATGCACCAAAACTTGTGCAAATCTATGAAATGCTGAGAACTTAGAGATAAATAAATTAACATCTGTGTTCATAAATTCAAACACTAAATAGTGTCTCAGAATGTCAATTCTGTAGTAATTCATCTATGAATTAAGCATAAACCTAATCAGCATTGCAACATAGTTTTTGTAGAAATTGCCAAACCAATCCTAAAATACAAAGGATTTAAAACAAGCATTTTTGAAAAGAAAAAGAAAAGGTAGACTCAAGTGTCCTGATTTAAATACTTAATATAAACATAATACCAAGACATAACAAAATGACAGATACACAGATAGATCAAGTGAGCAAAATATACAGAACCCAGAAATAGAACATTGAATATAAGGTATGAATAAGGCATATCAGTAGATAAGTCTTAATACAAACTAAATAGAACCTTAGAATACATTACGTCACAAGTTAACTTGAACTGCATTTTCATAGGTCTTAACATAAAAACTAACACTACAAAATTCCATGAAAATGAAAGAGAAAATCTTTATGATTTTGGGTTGAACAATTATTTCTTAAGATAGGACACATACAGCATGCACCAGAAAAGAAGAGCAAATATTATAAACTGGATGCCACTAAACAAACCAATAAAAACAAAGGTGGGCTTTTTTCAAAGATTCTATTAAAAGAATGCTTAAGAAATACATTGTAAAGGAAAAAAATGTTGTCTAGTGTGGTGGGTGGGAGTTTGAAAAAAACAACATTGGGGAAGCTGGGTGTACATCACTAATTATGACAAAAATACTAATATATGAGATGTTAATAGTGGAAATGGAGAGAATGACACATAGAAATTCTGTTATTGCCTTGAAATTTTTGTTTTATGAATTTTAAGCTATTCTGAAATAAAGTGTTTCAGAAAGAAAAAAAATCATGTCCTTGCTACTTAGATGTCATTGGACAATTCTTGCAAAGACAGTCCTTAGGAAAATAAAAGGTATAACATGGGGAAAAATTCATCCAAGAGCTATTTGACAATGGACTGTTAACCAGAATATATTAAAAATTCACAAGTAGGTAATAAAAATTGTTTTTTAAACTGACAAAATATCAGCAAAAGCACCTCACTAAGGAGATACAGATGCCACACAAAAAAGACACTCAACATTGTACCACATTAGAGGAAAACAGATTAAATCACAAGATACTGCTACACGTATATTAGAATGGTGTAAATTTTAAACATCACAGACAGTACCAAATATCAGCAAGGGCACAGAGCAACTACAACTGTTGCCCACTGTTTCAGGGAATGCAAAATGGAAAATCTCCTTTGGAAAGCAGTTTGGACAGCTTCTTCTGAAACTAAATACATACCGACCATAGAACCCAGTAAGTTAATTTTTCCCATTTTCTCCAGAGCAACGAAAGTTTGTGTTCACAGAAAAATATCACTTGTTGCTTTATTCATGATACCTCAGACTGAAACAGCCTAAATATTCATTAACTGGAGAGTCAGTAAACAAATAACCCAAATATGGAATACTATTCAGCAATAAAATGGTCTGCTAACATATGCAACAAGATGGATACATTTCAAAAGTATCATACTAAGTGAGAGAAGAACAAAATGAAATCTAAATGAATTTCTACAACACTCTGGAAAGTATACAGCTAATGCTGCAGACTAGGAGTAAGGACAAGGAAACTCATTGTAGAGAAGCATAATGAAACTTCTTTAGTAATGTGCATATCCCTATCTTGAATATTAATGATGGTCATATAACTGCTTAGAGTAAGAAAAAATATGAGTTGTGAATAAATAAATATATACATACATACATGCATAGTTATACCTATACACATATACATGTGTATGAAGGGTGAATCTTACATATATATTATGTCTTAGTCAACCAACACACACATAAAATACTGCCAGTACTAAATGTTGAACAAGATACAGAACAAGCAATACTCTTGTCTACTACTAGAAGAAATGGAAAATAGTAGAATCCCTTTGGAAAAAAGTATGACATAAAAACAAATTTAAGCATACTCTTATTCCAACAATTCTGCTCCTTGTATATCTGAGAGAAGTAAAGAAATTGTCCACACAAACACTTACACATGAACACTCATACTAGCTTTATTCATGGTAGTCCCAAACTGGCAGCAAAAAAAATGTTAATAGCTATAAACAGGTGAATGAGTGAACAGATATCATGGATTAAATGAATATAACTCATTAATAAAAATAAATAAATTATTGAATGTACCTAATAAAAATGATAAATCTCAAAATGCTAACTGAAAGAACTCAGGCATAAAGAACAAACAAAAGAATAGAACACGAATGATTGCTTAGAGACAAAGAGTCAGGACTGACTACAAAGATGCACACAGGAGCTTTTTTGCATAATGGAAATGATCATGATGGGTAGTTTTGTAAATGTACACACAAAACTCATGGAACTGCAAAGTCAAATTAGGTGCATTTTATTGCATATATATTATATCTGAATAGAAATATAAAACTGCAGCAGATAAGGGTCCCAGTGCTTGAGTTCCTGCCACCTATCTAGAACTAGATGGTGTCCCTAGCCCCTGGGTTCTGCCTGGCCCAGTTCCATTATTGTGGGACACATTTGGGGAAGGAGACAGCAGATGGAAAATTTCTCTCTTTCTGTCACTCTGCCTTTCAAGTAAATAAGTAAGTTAATAAGTTTTATCTTAAAGAAGTAACAGTCTACAATGGGAGGGATGGGGAGCTTGGGGGAGAGGGAGAGCAGAAGGGGAAAATCTCTGAGCCTATGGAACTATATCATAAAAAATAAAAATTAAAAAAAAGAAGTTAAGTAGAATCCAAAAAAGAAATGTAACAATCTAAAAAATGTTTACCACATGGTGAATTTAAAAGCTGAATGTAAAATGATAGAGGTACATACAAAAGTATATATACTTACATAAGTATATATGAGACAAGAAAGAGCCTTATAAAAGGCAGTTTTGTTAAGATAATAGTGTTAGTAGAGCTTTATTTCTCATCTTTAAAATTTGTTTTTAATGTGCTAAAATAGCATTTGCATAAATGTATACTTCTAAATGGGAAAAAATAGGCAAAGAACTGATTTAACTAAACATGACAAATTAACCCAGGATTTTCTTTTCAATCACCTCCATGCTCGAGAGGGCTCTCAGAACACTTATTAGTTTCCACTCACAGTTCCTTATTCCCTAAGAAACATTAGGAACTCCATGAGTCAGCAAAGGCCCGAGTACCCAAGGGAAGAACTTTCAAAAGTTCCGAGATCACTTCCTATCTCAACGCTTTCATTTGAATATGGTCTCATTCTTCAATAGGTCTCCACCAGGTTGCACTGGATATAGAGGCAGTAATAGTGGTTACTACCATTTATTATACGCTTTCTAAATATTAAGCAGGAAGCTATACCCTAGAGAGATAAAAGAGCTAACTATCACAATTAGTAACTTATGTCTGCCCAGTTCCAAATTTCATAACCATCACAAACACCCTGCCAACCAGTACAGAGCTCATGGGATTTGTGGTTACAGAAGTCTCACTAACCTGGTACTTGAGGGGCTGAAGCAGACACTAGGAGTTGAGCAGGTGAAGGATTTTTTTCTTCTCCCTGCTTACAGAGTTTGGAATTCTGATGAGCATTCAGTTTTTAAGAGACTCCAAATATAGTCCTCCTAGACTGACTGGGATCTTGCCTATATAACTCATCCCCAGAGCCTGTTTCATTTCCATTGGTCATTAGAAAGTGTTGCAGTAAATATATATATATATATGTATATATAATATACATATATATGAAAAAATACATATATATGAACAATGAATATCAGAAGCTATCTTAGGAAAGTAACATGTGTTTTCAGATACTACCCAGAAGGGCTTTATGGTCAGGCTTAATTTTATTTCAAGTATAAGAATCACTTAAAGACATCTTAGAGTGTCCTATCACCTTCCCTCTCTGTCCATATCCTCAGTGAGCTATTTTACCCTTGAAATCAGCAGACCAAGAAAGAAATGATCCTGAATAATCAAGGAGGAAATAGCATAAGTGGCTGTTGGTTATTTCTGAAATCGCTTCATTTGTGGATCCCTCCTTGCTGCTATGCATCCTATCAAAGACTACTTTCCGACTTACTCTGTGTGGCCTCCCACTGTGGTTCTTTCATTTTTGATCCTGTTCCTTCATCTTTGCTGGACTGCTTGGGATCTGACTCTTAATACTCATCTTTTTGGTCTTCCACCTTCACTGATGCTGTCTAGTTCCTGCTTTCCAGTCTTACCTATTTGTCACTCCATTCCTACTGTGCAGAGCATGCCAAAAGGAAGCATTTTAACCTTCAAACTAGGGTACTGGATTCTTCCTCTGCTCTTAGTTCCCCATGAGTCTGCGTTTGTAAATGTTGCTTCCATGGTATCTAATCATCTTATGGCTAAGTGGGTTTTCTTCTTGGTGAACTAAAGTATGCCCCTAGATCCCCACATCTGGACCTCTGTTGTCACTCTCTGCTGCTCTCAAGTGGCTATCATTATTATTCTGTAGTGAGAAATTAGTGCCAAGGCCTTGCTGGGCTCCCGTTTCCTTTGCCTGTGAGTGTCCTCTGGAAGGATACTAGGCAGGGTAGTTAAAGGAGTTGAGATTAATGTTTAGAACCTAGCAGGCTTTAATTCGGCCAGCACTCCCACAGCAACCTCTGCTACTTCCAGGGAGGTTGATTGATGATGATTCTACTCTCAAAGATATGGCTGTCTCAGAAACTTCTCTGCACTGCAATGAGTGTGCAACTTAATACTGTGTGCTGGAAGACAGAAACCTGCTAATTTTCAAGATTTCAATTTCCAGAAGAGGCAGAGTGTAGTACAACAGCTCGGGCCAACGAGGCTGTTTTATATATTATCTAGTCTCTTTAGTCATAGCATTAGAGGATCCATGATACTGTCTGTGAGCTACTGTCTGTGAGTAGAAATTGCCAGGTGACTATTATGCTTGGTAGCTCTTCACACAAAGCTGAAATAAATAAGGCACTGTCCTCTGAACTAAGTGAATTTATTCTGAGGTTATCAGGAGTGATGCTGGTACCATGCCCACACTAAAAATTATAGCCATCACTCCACTGGATAGGTAAAGAGATAGAAGCTTATCACACATTAGACTTGCAATTCTAAAAATGTTCCTGCTAACAATGACTACAGAGTGTTCTTTGGTTGTTGGAGTTTAAGTGATTGGTTCCTGCTACAGATTGGTGTATAAGTGCTGGACAACCGTGATTTAGGCAAAATAGTTGTCTACCAACATAATTTTAAAAAGTTCACAGAAAGTGGAATTAAAAAGTAGGTTTTGAGCAGGTGACAGTTCTAATGGTAAGGATATCAATTAGGATATCATGCCTAATATTGGAATGCTGGATTCAATTTCTGAAGCCACGCTTGACTCTAGCTTCTTGCTAATGCAGACTCTGGGAGATAGAGATTAATTACTCAAATGACTGGGTTCCTATTGCTTACATGGGAATACTGGATGGTGTTTTTCAATCCTGGTTTTGGCCCTACTTAGAACCTTTGCAGATATTTGGGGAGAGATGGACTCCAGTCCACAGGATGGACTGGCTGGCTTATACACACTTACTCTCTCTCCATCTTTCAAAAAAACTGAATACTTTTTAAGATTTATTTATTTTTTATTGGAAAGGCAGACCAGATTTATGGAGAGAAGATATAGAGAGAAAGATTGTATCTGCTGGTTCACTCCATGATTGACAACAATGCCTGGAGCTGAGCTGATCTGAAGCCAGCAGCCAGGAGATTCCTCTGGGTCTCCTACATGGCTGCAGGATCCCAAGGCTTTAGGCAAACCTCTACTATTTTCCCAGCCACAGAGGGCTAAACGGGAAGTGAAGAAGCTGGGACAAGAATTGGTACCCATATGGGATCCTGGCACTTGCAAGGTGTGGATTTAGCCACTGAGCTATCACATCAGGCCCAAAATTCAAATAAATTTTAAAAAATTAATTTATTACACAAATTTGAATCCATGCATAGTTTTAAATAATACACACTTTCCATAAAACTTTTTAAAGACTCCTCATAAATTAAGATTATGTCAAAGTGAGTGATCAATAGTAACTGATAATGTAAACTTGAGAAGAACATGGATCAGAAGACAAACCCAGTGCATTTCTTGAGAAGAAACGTCAAAACATTAGCATTTTTTTCTTATGCTACCTGGACAGTTGTCTGCAACTGCTTCTAAGTGAAGGCCTTTCACCCAGTGCTTGTCTTCCTGGGTGTCATTTATATAGCATGAGGGCTTCAACAGGGTCCACAGTATCCATCATTCATGAACCAGCATTTTCAGATATACAAGCTGTGTATAGGGAAGGGTTCTCAAGACTCCCAGCAGCTGCTTCTTTAATGAGCACAACTGTGCAAAAAAACAAGTGTTTGAGGTCTATACTGCTACTAAGTGGGTATGATTGTTCTCTGCCTTCTGCCTTCTTTACAAGGTTCCCTTTTCTATTAAAAAAAAAGTCTACCAGGTAGGCATTGTGGTTCAGTAGATTAAGCTGCAGGTTGGAATACCCACAAGTCCTATTGTAGTGCGTTGGTTCGAGTCCCAGCTACTCTTCTGATCTGCCCTGGGAAGCAACAGATGATGACTCAACTACCTGAGTCCTTGCCACCTACATGGGACACCTGGATGAAGTTCTAGGTTCATGGGTTCAGGGTGACCTACCCCAGGTTTTTACAAGAAATTCTCTATTTCTCTAATGCCTGTCATTCAAACAACCCGGATTTTTTTTTTAAAGGACTAAAAGTACAAAAAAGAGGATCTGTATTTTATAATCATGGTCTCAGTGTTGGTCCAGCTAGTACTAATATTCCCTACTCTGTTTCCTAAACTCCTGAAACAATTACATTAGCAATTTAAGAAATAAGACCTCTGAGGTGCTATGGTGGTTTTTGTAGTGAGAACAAAATAAGTAGAAAATGTTCTTTTAAACAGGCTATAGTTCTAGTTTGTCCATTTTCACCTGGGTTTTTTCCTGGCACTTAGAAGATATTTACAGTAATTTTCTATACAAAAGACATAAGCTCTACCTATTATCTCATAAGATCCTGATTTATAAAAAGTGGATTTTGTGTTAAATCCAAAAAGGCCCTGACATGGCATTTCTGAGCTCATTTCCTCCCAGTCAGGAGCTGGTATGAATACAGACAAAATGTCAGTAGTTCTAGAGTAGATTCGTGTCCAACTAATACCCAAAATGCAGAAATTCAGAGAATTTAAACCAATGATTCCTTTCATGTGTTCTCCCTGACAACATTCATAATTAAATGTCCCAGGCAAGGCAAATGGCTGAAGCATATCAATACTGCATATTACTGGTCTTTGCCTATCTTTACAAATGCCCATTTAGTTTTAACTCAGATAAGGGGGCCTCAAAAAGTTCCTGATTAAAAAAAATAGAATTAAGAAGTGGGAGAAATTTTTCATGAACTTCATAAAGCCTCTTCACATAAGATATAAAATCTATTACTAAATCTCTTCTAACCACCAAATCCTACGTCTGATTTGCCCTCCCCATATGTCCATGCTACCATATTGATGGTACAGACCATCTTTTCCAAATTTATGTGACTTAAGGGTTAAACTTCCTTCCAATCCCACCACCTACACAAGTAATATTAATGACAAGTTCTTATTCTCTGAGTAATCATGCTGTTTTATTTCTAACTCTAGTTCAGAGTACTCCCATTTTTATAGACCATTCAAGACCATACTGATTCTGAAGGTTAATAAAATGTTTCTTTCAACTAAGCATTTGGAGGATCTAGGCTTCAACTGTCTTCATATCTTCCCCTACCTCTATCTGTATCATAAAATATTTCCCCTACCATGTACTGTCATACTTTTTTCTTCTCTATCAAGAATTCTTGGTAACTGCTCAGCAAACACTTAGGAAAGCTACAGGCCACTTACTCCAAAACCAAGTTATAGTCTAGCAGGTTCAGGACCAATATTAAGAAGTAATGTGAGAGATAATTTCCTGTTAACAGCTTAATGGTTCTGATGAAAAACAAATCAATATTTTAGGCCTTTGGAGAAATGGGCCTGCTTCACTCCCACTCTTGTTCCCTATAAAGTTTCCTAGTTAGGGGATAGTTTAGACTGATGAAACAAAATCCTACACACTATGTATCATTTTGGTATGTGGTATATAGGTGAAATCAGCTTTTGATGAATGGGTTTTCCATTGAAGCTACAATACGGAAAATTAACATGGAACGTTAAGATGTTCCCATGCCAGCCAAGTTAAGGAGGATCAACATAATTGTTAGATTCATGCATTTGGATTTCAAAGCTAAAATCTTATTGAGTAGGATCAAAACAGGATAGGGAACAGGAGAGCAGGGGTGTTTACACTGTAAATTAAGCTCTTGCATTTCTAACTGATGTTAACTAAATGAAAAGAACCGGTTTTATTCTATTACTCTAATAGGAATAGTACCAGAATTTGTGCACAATCCCTCCAAAAAGATACAGTTATTCCTCTCAGGTCTTATGGTTGTTTTTAAGACAAGGTTTGTGCTTGCAATGGAAATGCATGCTGTTTACTTTAGACTGTAGGTTAGAAACTGGGGACTAACTGGCCTAGAGGGAATTAGCAACTGTTCAATCTAAAAAAAGCACTAGATATCTTGGGATGGCTTGCTGTGTGAGAGTTATTGCCAATAGGTTCCATTCAGGAGATCTGATGCAATGTTACAACTGTGTTCATTCAGCTTTACAGAAACTTAGGTATTTCAGAAGTAAATAGCTTGGGGCAAAGGAACAGAAAATAAGGTGATGTTGCAAAGGAAAAAAAAAACACTCTGAAACCTTTTCTTTTCAGTTAAATATATGCAAAGTTGGCTGCCAAAATTAAACCATTAATTAAAATCATTATTTTGTGAAGGTAAGAATGCCCTTATGATAAGTGTGAATCACATACATATGAAAGGTTTTAAGTTGGCCTGAAACAGTTGTATTTTGTAAGGAGAGGGAGAAGGACACCAGAAAAGAGGTCCAAGTTGAAAGGCCCATTGCAAGAAAGCAAAAGAAGTTAGGAAATAGGAATTCAAAAAGATAAACCTAATACTTACAGAAGGAATGAGAGTAAACAGAGCACACACTCCTATTAAAATATATATACATCACAAAGTTTTCAAACAAAACTTAAATATGCTTACTTCTGTGCCCGAAATACTTTCTTCCTTCATTAATGCTGCCTTACTTTCAGCTTAACCATCCATTTTGTTCAGAGAGATTTTTTTTTAATTGGAAAGTCAGATTTATAGAAAAGAGACAGAGAAAGAACTTCCATCTGCTGATTCACTCCCCAAGTGGTCACAATGGCCAGAGCTGAGCCAATCTGAAGCCAGCAACCAGATTTCTTCTAGATCTCCCATGTGGGTGCAGGGTTCCAAGGCTTTGAGCTGTCCTCTGCTGCTTTCCCAGACCACAAGTAGGAAGCTGGATGGGAAGTAGACCAGCCAGGATACAAACCATTGGCCATATGAGATCCCAACACGTGCAAGGCAAGGACTTTAGTCACTAAGCTACTATGCCAGTCCCTCAGTGAAACATTTTGTAACTACTCAGGCCACAAGGGTGTCTAAACTTCATGGCTTCTTTTAAAACTTACAGATCCAATTTTGCTCCTGATTTACAATGTTTATCTAAGTCTTGGTCTTCAACTGGGTTGAAAGTTGGGAGTTTACTCTCCATTTCTTGGGCTGGTCTTATGACTAACTCTAGCCAAAGTGGCAGTGATGATTTGCTAGTTCCAAGCATATACCTCAGGGAATTTGCACACTTCATCTGGTTTTCTTGGAACTTTGCCAAGATGCCTTGTGAATAAGCCTGGGACAGGCTACTTGTGAATGAGAGCCTACACAAAACAGAGAAAGTGTCAGCGTAGCTAAAGCTTCCTAGACCAGCCAGTTTAACCTCAAGGTATGAGTAAAACTAGCTGAATCAATAATAAATTGCCCATCTGCAAACATTTGTGTAATAAATGATTCTCATATATCAAGCTAATATACTATGGCATGATTTATTATGCAGCAAAAGCAGTGAAAATAACTGAAAGATACACAATGGCTTTATCCCTCTAATGTACTATTTATTAGAGTGTGCCCAATATTTGGACCTAGTATTTGATGATTACACATTTGCTTACAGAGGGCAAGGGTTGTATTAGTCATTTATGTATTACCATAACCCATTAGTTGTACTTTGTTTATAACAGGCACTCTATTTGGTAAAGTAAACTGATATGAAAATCAAATTCTAGTATTTACTAGCATTGATCTACCTACTGTTCAACCACAGAAGCAAAAATATAAATCAAAGTATTTTTAAAGAATCAAGGAACTGTGAAGAATTTACTATTAACCCTGCACTATAACTCTCTGCTGTCACTAATGGCCAGCAGGTATTAGTCCATGCATCACCCTTGAAGACAGTTTTAATTATAGGAGTCCATGTACTTCTCAGGATTTAACATTAGTTCAAATTTAGATTTTGGTAGAAATATGTGCATGTATTTGATATTTATGTGTGAAGTTGTAATGCAATCCTATTTTAATGAAGTTATAAGAACAGAAAATATAAAATGTTAATGAAGGGGATTCTGACTTGCACTATTTCACTTTATTAAAAGCAGGTTTTCTAAAACCAGAAAACTGACAACTGAGATGTGTATGTAAATGTACTTTAACTCTGAAGTTCAATACAAATGCAGAATATCATGAAAGCTTGTACATTCATAATGTCAGTCACTCTTGTCCTTAAGAAGGAAGAAAGACAGAATAGACAACACAGGTGAAAAAGGAGGAATAATTTTGCTATCCACATCTAAGCTGCTTCCTAATGAAATTAGCACTCCATTTATTATAGTCTGTACAGGGATCATTTCAACACATTTACATGTTTTGAATATTTTGTTAAATTGTCATTCAGTTGATAGTGTCTGAAAACCTCTAAAGCAAGAGAACATGAAAGTATGATCAAAATGAATATGCTTATGCACTGGGGAGGCAGTTCTATTCAATGACAGCAAAATATCCATGTTTCACTGTACTGGGGGCAGAGCATCTTTATACGTGTGTGTATACCCTACAGTTTGCTTTAACTTTAACCTCTTCCCTTAACTTCTGTCATTTTTGCTTAATATTTTTCTCCTTGATGTATATATGCTATAATGATTATATCAGCTGGGAAGCTAGATAACTTAATTAGGATCTAAAAGGTTTAGACAGACCACTGAAGGGTGGTAGAATCCATGTTGCTAATGGAATCTACGTTGATGGAAAAATGTAGGCCAATGAGAGTAAAGTCTTCAATTCTGGTCCATATAAAGACTAGATAAGAACGAATCACGTGGAGGAGACTTGATTATAGCAAGAAGGAAGTTCAATAACTCAGGAATAGAAAGACACTCCTCCCACTTTGGGATGTATTAATACCAGCAGAATGAGTTAAGAGATCATTGTTGAATGAGATAGATTTTAATTCAACCTGAGAAACATTTTTTTTTCTGGTAATTATTACTATCCTAGTGTAGAATTTGCTGTTTCGGGGCAGTGAGCTTTCCTGCAGAACAGTATTCAAATCTAAGGTGGGTGCTACACAGGCATTTAAGTACCAAGCACAAGACCTTACTATGGGTTTTTAAGATCAGCCTCATATCTCCAGGTTCACAAAATTCTATTTCAGAATTCTCAAGAGTACATGCACTTAAAAAGGACACTTAATCATGCCTCATTTGATGTTAGGATTTCTCCTATGGAAACACACTCCTATTTATAGTCAACATCTTTAAAGTTCAGAAATCTTTCTAAAAGATGCCCACTTTAACTAAGTTCTGGAAATGACTAAGAACTTCAAGGAGACAAATATTTTCAATACAGAAGATAGAATGGTCATTTTTCTCACCATGATTCAATCTACATGAGGCTTGCTAATAATGAGCTACAGCCAACAACTGTAGGAAGTTTTAAAAAAATGATCTCAGTTAGATAAATTATCCCTTTAGGCTTCTTAAAGGCAGACGGAGGTTGGTAGAAAGTAGGTGATAGAATCAACAGAAATTATTCTCTGTCTTTATTAGCAAAATCTTGGAGTTTGGGTTTCTACAACTAAAACATAAGAAATTTTGGAAACAGAAATATAATAGTAATAATAATAAACAGGCACTTAAGCGCTAATGGAGAGTTCATGAATACTGCAGCATTCACCCCAGCTCAGACCCACCTTCTTTTGGCTCTGCTTTTTAACTTACTCTCTTAGTTAACATTTTCTGTGAATGCTAGTTGCTTTCCATAGGGACCAAAACCACAAACTAGAGAGAATGACTATACTTTTTTTTCATGAGTAGCAAGAATGGAAAATTTTTCCCTTTGAAGTATTTCTCCAGTGAAATTATACTTTTACTTTCCAAGAACTACCAATTGGCTTGGGAATTTCTGAGAAGCAATAGTGGGGGTGGGGTAGATCCTACCCAATAGATACAACCTCAGAAAATTCTAAAGCAAAACCCCAATCTTTCAATCTCATCATGTGTCACAGGGTTAAAACTTGCACATGTTAGTTGAGTTTTCAAACTCACAGGTGGAAAGTCGCAAGTGTGGGAAGGCATACTCGGTTCTATTTGTGACCATGCTGGGAAAGCCTTTATGTAAAGAGAACACCCACCTCGGGCCCCAAATATTAAGTTGACACACGTTTCTGGGACACAGCCTGAATCCTCAAGCTTTGGTAGGTCTGGAGACACACAATTTTCTGTTTTCTGTTTAACAGGGCTTTCCAGAATTGTCATCAGATGACAGATTGCACCGCCCATCTACAAGGATTCAGGGGTAGCGCAAGCCATCCATTATGGATTAAAAGCTGTTGCAGCATGAATCAAGTCACAGGGGTAGGGGAACTACCGATACAAGGGGTCCTATAGCTTTAAGAAATACCCTGGGTATCTACAAGTTTTCAGAATGCAAACTATGTCAGCTCTGAAAACAAGAGGCACTGCATCATTATGGCAGGAGAAACAAAGCCAGCCCCTTTTTAAAACAGACAAAAAAAAAAAGATTGTTTTAATAGGAGAGCAGCATCAGTCATTGATTCTTACTTCATTCACACTTTCTATCCAACCCCATCCATCTTCAGAGTGAAGAGATGACAGAGCCCAGTTAACTCTCTCCTTTTTTGGGCCCCCGCCCATCCAACTTCACTATATCCAAACCACCAAGCTCTACCAATCTACTGATTTCAATCTACAAAAAAACAGTCCTACAGAATGGCTCTTTCTAACTAATAGGCTTCCCAATGCTCAGGTATGCCAAAATACCAGGTTAGATCACATTACTTGAATAGGCAGCACATCAGTTTAGCATGACGGGTCAGGGTCTTTGCCAGCCATCTTCAAAAACAACCACTAGTTGCTAAAGGCTGACCACATTCTGCAAAGGAAGGGATCGGAAGACTTAAGGCAGCAGAGGAAAACCAACAAACCAAACCAACAATCTGGAACATAAAATCTTTTTTTTTGTTTGTTTGTTTTCTCAAATGCTGCTGGCCATATTATCTGCAAACAAAAGTTCTCCAAGCAGTCAGTCTCTGCATCAGTGCACCTGCTTAGCATTGGTTTGCTGAGTTATCTTTTTGCTGTGTCTGCAGAAGCCAACCACAACACAATGGGTCACATCACTTGAGGGTCACTTGAGTCCCTCTTCTCTCTTGGTCCCTCCTCCCACCCCCTGCCTTCCCTGCTACCCACAAAACCTTTAACTCCACCATAGCTAAGGATCCCAGATAGCTAAATAAAAGAGGTGGCCTCAAACACAGGGAAAAACCCTTAGGTCTCCAGTGTGAATCGCCAATGCCAATCCTGCCCCCCTCCCCTTTTCCTTAAGACCTGATGGTCTTCAGTCACACATCTTAAAAGAAAAACAAAAAACAAAAACACAAAGACTTACTTGTCTCAAGTCGATGAAGGCCAACTGCAGCGTGTCCTCCTGGAACCCAGGCACCGGGCCGGATCTGGCAAACTCTGTGGGAAAGAAAAGAGGATAAAAAGCGCCTTTAACTAACCATGGACAGGGAGATTGGCAGACGGATGACAGGGAAGACAAGAGAGGCTGGGGGAGAGGAGGACCAAGCTTCTAAGGAGTCATGTCTCTCTCCCTTCAGCTTCTTTGTTTGCCCTTCAAAATTCGTGTCATCAAAACACCATTAATTCCAGCATCCTGACAGCAAGGAAACTGTACTAATTCGACCTGAAATTTATTCCCATGAGCTGCGCTGGGCTTTAGAGTATTTGTTTTGTGAACAGACAAACAACTTGCAAAGGAGGAGGGAATGGGGGAAAGAAAAAAGTTTTTCCTCTCAACACAATAAAATCTTCAGCTGTGAAACTCTTTTCAGTTCCAAAAGCTATTTATATTTTAGATTGCTGAAGGAATTTTCTAATTTCACGCTTGTCACCTCATTCCCTGAGCATTTATCAAAAAATATTCCCTGCCACATCATTAATTATTCCCTCACTGATTATTTGTATTATCTCATGAGTGCATTATTGCCTGGATCCCCCCGATGCCGCCCAACACACACCCAGCAGCAGAGGCTGCCCAATCAGTTGTGCGGCTTTTAAGTGAAGGCGTCTGTACAAATATGAAAAGGCCCATCTGAAAAAAAATCTAACTCTAAAACTGGGGCGACATTTGTTCATATTTGTCCTTCCTGTGTATTCTTTGCCCTTGACTTGTTTTCATGCTACTCTCAAAAATTCTTCCTTCTCTCCCTTCTGTCCCAGTTTAGTCGTAGGTCAAAGAGCCCACATGAATATTATTTGCAATTTACAATCGCACCTTGGGTACAAGCACAGTTTATGACTCTGGCTTCCGTGTTGTTAAGCAGAAGGTGGGAACACAAGGCTATAGGGACAAATCCTAGTAACAGTTAAGAATGTCAAGTTTTATTGTTCCCGAGCTCTGCATACTGCGAAATCAAAAGATCTTAAGCCCCCTTCCCAACACACATGCACATAAACACATAGGCACACACATACATGGCAAATTCAAAACCTGAACAGTTATTATGCTTTAATTTTTGTTTAAGAGACTGTTACGAAGCCAATGTAATGAACGTTTAATAACAATCAACTACTTATCTCAAAAACAACTCAGGTGTCTGTTCAAATATGAAAGGCAGTTATCTTTCCTTCAATAGTATTTTTCTTCACAATCTAAGAAGCTGTAGAGAGTTGATATCTTATTTTGAAATTAAATAAAATCCATCAAGATGCTTCTATGTTTCCAAAAAATTATTTCCAAACTAGGTGAAGCCAAATGATCATTATGAACAATGATAAAAAAAATTTAAATTATTTTCTGGAATTACTTTAACATATGAGTTTCCATAAAATTTAATCTTATGTTAAAAAACAATATTAACAATTTATGTTGTAGATATTACAACATTATGTTAAATGAAATTTGCAACAATTCGTTAATTAAAATACAACACAAGTGGCTTTATAGCTACATACAAAATACTATTATTCTACATATTTCAACTAAAAATGACTCATGAATGTACTAAGACAAACTATAGCATGATTAGCACTATAAAATTTTCTATTCGCTTTGAGAAGACAATCCAAAAGCCATTTAAAAATTCTATCATAATTAATGTATGTAATAAAAGTCTTAAGAGTAAATTAAAAAATTGTACAATTATGAGATAAAGGATATGTTAACAAGAAGCTTGGCAGAATCCACCATTCACACTAACAACTATTATCTTTGATGGCCTCATATACAGTAACTGTTGAAATCAAATGTAACAATTTTCCCACACTAAAATCCTGCTAAAAAGAATTCTTTGGGCCACAAGCACTGTTTTTGACAGCCTCTATTATTGAATAACTAGCTGAAATAAGCTCTTCCAGGCTTGATGGTTTCTCCCAAAATTGATTATCAGTCTTGATGCTGCATGACTCAAATCTGGGCTACCTCATCTAAAGTTTTGTCAATAAGAACTTCACTTGAGTCAAAATACATCAAGGATTGAGATACTCTACTGTCCTATATATGTGCAACTTGACAGACTTGCTCTGTAAATGCCTACGAGCTGGCTACACATTCTGGACTTTCCGTGCTGAGCACGCTCCCTGGGGCTAATAGATGCAGCTGATGAAACCACTCAGGAATCTGGATGTGATGCATTTTTAGTTCTCAAAGTCTCTTTACAGGCTTCATTTTTATGACATACTGAATCTTCCAGGTTCCCGAAGGATATGGTAGCTTTTTAAGATTGGAGTTTCCTATTTACAAATCAAGGAATCAGAGACCGTCCCTATGACATGACAAAGTGAAAAGGTTAATTTTCATATACAGTTTGTGAAAATGCCTAATTACTTTATATTTAACTGAATATTTATATTTGTTATCCTGATATTTTAGGTGCATAATTCTTGTCTTCCCATGTAGAGATAGTAAATTCCTTAGGGGAAAAAGGTCACAATTCAAAACTAACAAGTATTTAAAACAGGCAATGATCAACACACACACTGTGTTTTAATTAAATAAGTTATACAAATAGAAAGCTTGGTGAACCACATACACTCCTCACAGCCAGGAAAACTTCTGAACTGCAACATGTAAGGGGCCTTTCATCTGAGTACCAGTAAGTACGCTGTAGAAAAATTTAGGAGTTCCTTAAAATCACAAGCATATGATTAGGCGCTGGGCTGCGGGGTAATAAAAAATCACAAGTCAAAACCCGGCTTTCCACTTACTAGCTAGATGGACTTGCACAAATCACTTAATCTCTTTAAGCTTCGATACCTTTATCTTAAAAAGGAGGGTAATAACAGAGCCACTGTGAAATAAACCAAATTGGCAGAATGCCTGGTGTATCATAATTGATTATCATTATAATTAGGCTTTTCATGTGAATATGCATTTCTCTGCAAAGGTCCAAAGTTTTAATTTTATTCTCAGAGAACTGGTGGCCCAAGAAAGGTTAATACCGCTCTATATTTAGGAAAAAAACTGTGGAGAAATTTAGCTGCCACTCAGTGCTGAATGAGTGCATTGGCATTGCAAACTTCATTTATACACAAATATTCGCTTCATTAAAAGAAAGTTGATGTGACTAATTATTGCTGTGTTTGCCACAGTGCAAAAATTTTCATTTGCATTATTCTTTAAAAATTTATTGCATACAGAAAACAGACCTCCAGTAATTTTGCGACTTGATATACTCATAGAACGTGATTTCCTTAGAATCAATTTTTTAAAACATGCAAAATGTTAATAGTGTAAAAATATCAGTATTTTAAAAAGAAAAATTAGAATTTGTAGATGGTCTTATTTTAACAACAAACTATAATATGCATAGAAAAAATGATACTAAGCACTCACTCCTAATGCTAACCAAGGCTACAACAGAAAAGGAGGTTAAGAAAAGGTCTTTTCTTCTTTTTAAATTTTATTAACTTTTACAATCAATATGCATAATTTTGTAATCTGAGAAAAGGAAACAGAACACACACATTTGAGAATACATACACCCACAAACACATTATGTAGTGGTGTTTATGTACTAGCACTTTCTCTAATGATATAATTTGTTCAAGACTTAGCTTTCTATGCAGCTGAGATTAGTCTGTACCCCCAATTTCCAGATGTTGACTGACAGACATGAGAAAAACTTCGTATGGGGAGGGACTCTCCTTCTGCTGTCAGAAGATGGAACACACATCCTCTTGGGAAAGATGTTCAGGTCAGTATGTCTTGTGACCAGTAACAACTTCCTCCCAAGTGTTTGACCCTCACTTTCACCCTTGTCTGATCCCTGTTAGACACTCACAGAATCGAAGCTGGTATTAGTGCCTGACTCCAAAATCCAATTTGTAAATGAGCAAACTTTTTCAATGAGGGAATTGCCAATACATGAAAGTTTACGAAGGGTACATTTTCACTTTAAAAAGTTTAGAGGAGTTGTGCAACAATATAGGAAAGAAAGTCTGTTTTCAGCAAAGACGCAAGAGGAAAAACAAGTGTCACATAAAAACTTTGCTTATTACAGATCCAACAGCACCTCGTACTCTCATACATGTATAATTCTATATGATGTGATAATACCATGGTAATTGTTCAAAAATCTTATAAATTTATGTTTCTAATAGTCTTCACATTACAATTCATTAAAATTATAAGGTTAAAAAGGGGGGGAGAGAGGTAGTTAATTGCACTAATTCCAAAATGCTTACTGGATTTCCTGAAAGCTAATCTTAAAAATTAAGAACCTCTGTTACTTAGAAGAAGAAAAACAAATTCTTTCAATTTTAATTATCTAACATGATCATGCTTGGTCCAGGGGGAAAAAGACACCAAAGAACACAGAATACCAAATTAGAATAAAATGATAGTTTTAGAGTCTGAATGGGCTTTGCAGAGTCAAAATGGTTGCATTAGGCTATAATCTGGATGTTAACATAGGACATTTCAAGATCCAAGTTCTGAAAAAAAAATAGCATGCATTGAATCTTTGCAAATTGTCACCTGAATGTGAAAAGTATTTTTAAAAGGAAGACAAGCAAAAAGGAAAAGTATATTTCAGGAAAGCAAAACTATACAATGTCTGGCAAATAGATAAAACAAAAATTGTGGGACAAAAACAAAATGTGTTCCAATCAGAGGAAAGTGAAAAGACAAACTAGACCCAAGAGGTCCCCAGATAACATCAGTGTATTATTGTTCCCAGTGAACTTCCAGTCCAGACAATGGACAAGATAGCATCACTGGCTCTTGGTGAATGGATTAGGCATTTGGTTTTGGTCAAAATACTAGATACATAAGAAAATTCAGTACTTTAGAGCCAAAAGCATACTGGGTACTTGTTTATATCTTAAGATCATGTCAGGTCACATGTGTTTTTTGTGAGATTGAAAAAAATAAGGGTTGTTGTTGCTTTATTAACATAATGGTTTCCTGGTATCTAGCTCCCTGGAGCAAGAGAAAGGGGTGCACTAGACTACGAAGTGTGGCTCTGGGGAAACTGAAGCCTTCTTGCATCACTTCAGAGTAGCTCCACTAAGCTAATTACAGAGAGAAGTTGATGGACCCCACAGGGAATCCATTCCAGGCCCTGCTGGTCAGAGAAAGGTCGGCCAGAACCTAAGGAAGAACCAAGGAGAATAAAGTCAAGGAAACAGAAAAAAAGAGGAAGAAGCAGTGGTAAGAAGAGCTCCTTGGAGATTCAATTGATTTACAAAAATGTGCTTATAAGCCTAAAAAAAATAACAATCTTTAATTATCAGGATGAGATTCTGTGGTGTAAGACATTATGTGGTTATTCATTTTAAAATTACATTTGTATTGATTAATATATGGAGAATACATCTCATGAAATTAATAGCTACAATTCCAAGAACACAATGACACCTTACTCTCTTCTTCTCTCCTTCCTTTCTTTTTTTTTTTTTTCATCTTATTTTTGATTTTAGTGTTTGGTGATAACATACTTTGAATTTACTTAATAATCTTGGGCTCCATGCTCTTCTAAACAAAAAGCTCTACAAGCAAAAAGCTAAAAACCACTATTCCACAGGAATACAGACAAGGGTCACAAAGAATAATCAAATCACTACATGTCATTTTCACTGATATACATTTTGTTTTTTGTATTTTATGTATTAGTTACCACAAATCAGAGAAACATATGGGGTTTCTCTGGCTTATTTAACCGGGTCTGGCTTGTTTCACTAAGCATAATGGTCTCCAGCTGCGACTATTTTGCAAAATATATTGGTAAACTATATAACTGATAAAGGATTAAAATCCATGATTTACAAGGAGATCAAGAAATTCAATAATAAAACAAAAACTCCAGTTAAAAAATGGGCAGACGCCAACATTATGGTATAGTGGGTTAGGCCTACAATTGTAATATTAGCATCCCTTATGGACACTGGTTCAAGTCCCAATTGCTCCATTGCTGATCCAGATCTCTGCTGATATGTCTGGAAAGCAACAGAGTATGGCTCAAGTGCTTGGGCTCTGTACCCTTGTGGGAGAATTAGATAAAAGTTCCCAGATCCTGGCTTCAATCTAACTCAGCTCCAGTCACTGAGGTCACTGCGAAAGTAAACCAGAAGATGGGAGATTTAGACTAGAGTGAAATTCTACCTCACTCAAATTACAACCACTCTCATCCAAAAACCAAAAAATAACAAACAACAAATGCTGGTAAGAATATGGAGAAATAGGTACATTAATGCATTGTTGGTGGGAATCTATACTAGTATAACCATTATAGAAGACAATCTGGAGATTACTCAGAAATCTGAATTATCCGTTAATACATCCATGATGCATAAAAAGATGCAAACTGTTACATCAATGGGAAAAGCAGGGAAGGTGAATAAAAGCATAGAGTATTTGTATGATGTTGAAGATAAGTTGTTATCATATTGAAATAGAGTATTACAATTTCAAAATATCTTTTGTGTCAGGATAACCTCAAGAAACAAAAAAATTGACAGATGCACAAAAGACAAAGATAGAGGAATCAAATAATATAAACAAATTCAACAAATTACCAAGAAGGAAAACAAAACTGGAAGGAATAAAGAAACTGCAAAGTAGTCAATAAACACTCAAAAACAGTAAAAGCAAGTGCTTACATTATTAAGTATAAAAAGATGGAATTCTCCAATCAATTACAAAGAGTTCTGAATGCATTAGGAAAAAAAGATTCAACAATATGTTGCCCAGAGAGATTCATTTTAATGTTAAGAGCATACAAATTCATAGGTTGAATGTGGATAGAAAAAGCCATAGCAAGGATGGCTTTAGATACATCTGACAAAACGGCTTTTCAGCAAAAATCTGCCACAAGAGACAATAAAGGTCAATTCACCTAAATGACATGACAAGTATATGTATGTACCCAATACCAGACATTAAATACAAAAACAAATATTAACATAGCTGAAAGCAGACAAGGACATGAATACAACAACAACAACAAAAAAAAAACCAAAAAAACCCAGGGACTTGGTCCCATATTTTCAACAACAGATAATCTGTACGGAAAAATGGTAAGGCAATAATATCAATACTTTAGAATAAGTGTACTAGATATATACAGTACTAACTATACATTTTCATGAGCACATGGAGAATGCTTTGCAGATCACATATTAGGGCATACTACAAGTCTTAACAGAATAAGATGATGGCAATTAAGTATATTTGCTGATTATAATTGTAAATAAAATTAGAAATTTAATAATAATATCTAAAGGCTCACAAACACATAAAAATTAAACAATATATGCATGGATTAAAATGATATGTCTTTGTAAAAACTGATGGGGGGGAGGGAGTTGTACCTATGGAAGGCACAATATCTGTTCTCTTTATATTAGCATTTTTAAAGAAGAAATCAGAAAATGAATAAAAAGTATCTTGGGGAAAAAGCATACCAAAACTTATGGAATACAGAAAAAGAAAATTCATCATGATGTTTATACTAATAAACAGCTGCATTACGATAAAGGAACTAAAACAAACAAACAAAAGGCTTTGTTCCCTTAGAGGCTCAGGGAGAAAAAAGTGACTAAATATGAGAAGCAAGCACACATAAGTGAACTGGAGACTAGAAAAGCAATAGAAAATGTCAACAAAACATTTTTATTTTTTCTGTTTATATAAGGGGACAAATTTTATAAGTCCCATGTATACAGGTATAACAGCATAAAGATACTTCCTACTATCCCCACTTGTCCTCCTTCCCTGTTTCCAATCTTGTTCCTCCTCCTTTTCTAATTTTCCTTCAAGTTTTACAATGACAAACTCTTAAATCACTCTATAATCACAAGCTTAATCTTCCACTAAATGGAGAATAAATAGTAGTCACAAAAACAAAAGTTTCTCAAGAGTATAGACAATGTTAAAAGCAAAAAGCCTCATTTTGAAATGTCAATTGCACTCATATACATTACATTTTTTAAAGATGTATTTATTTTTAATGGAAAGGCAGAAAGAAGGAGAGACAGAAAGATCTTCCAAGCACTGGCTCACTCTCCAAATGGCAACAACAGATAAAATTAAGCCAAGCTAAACTCAGGAGCCAGGAGTTTCCTCTGGGTCTCCCACATGGGTGCAGGACCCCACTACCACTGTCCTCTACCACCTTTCCAGGCCATAAACAGAGAGCTGAAAGGGAAATGGAGCAGATGGGATACAAACTGGCACTCATATGGGATCCCAGCACATGCAAAGCCAGGACTTTAGCCACTAGGTTAACGTGTTGGGCCACATTTCATTTTTTTATACTGTGCCTGTTAGTTTCCAGAAATCAGGGAAACGATGATATTTGTCTGAGACTAGCTTATTCCACTAAGCATAACTGTCTCTAAATGCATCCATTTTTGTTGTAAAGAAAGGATTCCATTCTCTTTTCATAACTGACTAGTATTCCATCATGTATGTATACCACAATTTCTTTATCCAGTCAGTAGTTGATGGGCATCTGATCTGATTCCACATGTTAGTTAATGCGTTGAACTGCGATAATTTGGGGGCATACGCTGATTCCATACGCTTTTGGATAAACCTCAGCAAAGAATGGCTTGGCCATACAGCAGATCTAGCATGATTTCTGAGGAATCTGCAGACTGTCTTCCATAATGGCTCTACTGTTTTATATTACCACCAGCACTGTACCAGGTTGCCTTTTTGCCTACATCCTGGTCAGAATTCTTTCTTTTTTTGATTTTTGCATGACAGCCATTCCAACATGGAGGGATGAAACCTCACTGTGTTTTTCTGTTTCCTTGATGACTAGTTATCCTGATACCTTTGCATCTGTCTTTCAGCCATTTATATTTCACACTGAAAAAATGCCAGCTCATAAACCTAACCAATGTTTTAAAATTTTTTAATGTTTATTACAAAGTAAGGGTTTTGCAGACCAACATGGGCCTCCAGTTGTGATGGAGACAGGTGGGGAGAATAAAGGGAGGTGAGAGTAACATGTCTGGGGTGTGGGGGTGGGGGAAAGAGGGTGTGTTGCTTCTTGTTGTTAGACTACATTAGTACCAGGGGATGGAGGTGGTTTCTTGATGCTGCCTCAGGGGCCTCAGTGAGAGGAAGAACATACTGGGGGTGTTATCTGAGTGGTAGATGGGTAAGAGTGTGGGAGGTGTGACTCTGGCCTGTGACACAAAGCTTGTGGCAGAGTTGTTCTGATTCTGATCATCTAATGGATCCTTCTTGCTAGCCGGAAGCTTTCCCTTCAGTGACTACAGCTGAGTCCCTGTGATCACTGAAGAGTGCAGTAGCCTGGCCCAGCCTTCCCCAACACCTGACTCTCCCACTCACTGGAAGGTACCTTTGCCTGGTCAAGGCAACTTTCAGAACCCCTACCCGGTTGTCATCCAGATTAGGATCCTTGAACACAGCACCCACGCAGGCTGAAGCCTGGCCTGGCCTGACCCCAGGCCACCTCTCATGTTTGTCAGCAGCCCTAACGGGATTGCCAGCATCTTAAAGTATTTCCTTTATGTTTTTCTGAGGTAATTTAATGGTTTCAGGTCTCAGATTTAGATCCCTGATCTGTTGTGAGCTGATTTTTTCAAAAATGGTTTTTATTACATACTTTTTTCAGGTGGAGATCCAATTCTCATACCATTTTTAAAGAGACTATTCTTTTTCCAGGATATGATTTTAGCTTGTTTGTAAAAAAAAATTAATTGGTTATAAATGTGTGGATTAATTTTTGGCATTTCTAAGCTGTTCCATTGGTCCAAATTTCTATTCTTCTGGCAATACCATACTGTTTTGATGGCAATTACTTGGTAATATATCTTGATATTTAGCATCGTTATGCTTCAGTTTCATTTTTATTATTAGGATTGGTTTAGCAATTGGGTGTTTCTAGCAATTCCATATAAATTTTAGGGCCATTTTCCCAAGATTTCAGAAGAACCATCTAGTATTTTGGTTGGAGTTGCACTTGAATATATAAGTTGCTTTGGGTAGTATGGGCATTTGAGTGATATTAATTCTTCTGGTCCTTGAATATAAAGATTATCCCATTTTGTTATGTCTGCATTCTATTACTTTCTTTCATGTTTAGTCCTTTCCTTTGCAGAGATTTTTCACAGCTTTGCTTAAATTTATCCCAAAGTATTTAGATTTTTGTGTAGTTATCACGAATAGAACTCATAAGTTCTTTATTAGCCATGAAAACAGTGTTTTAAAAAGTATTGAAATTAGCTGTTTCTGGGGCTGAGATATGGTGGCTGTTTCAAGCTGTGACTGCACAGTCATGGAAAACTGGGTTAAAGCATAATAAGTACCATTACCCAGTTGGGGAGGAAGAGGTGCTACTCCCAGATTACAGCTACACAATGATCTAAAAGAGATAAAGGTACTGATGGAAAAGGCTACTTGGAAAACAGCACATGATACCCTTACAGCAGAAAAATCAAAGATTGAGGCAGAAATAAAAATAAGACATAACATGAATCACAGAAAAAAGCAGAACCTGACAATGAAAAGCCAGCTCTCGTGGTTGCTCCCATTACAACAGGATATACACTGAAAATCAGTAATTACGAATAGGATCAGTCAGATAAGTTTGTGAAAATCTACACTACTTTAATGGGAGTTCACCAAGTTCCCAAAAATAATGTGCAAGTGCATTTCACAGAGAGCTCCTTTGATCCTTTGGTGAAGAATCCAAATAGTAAGAGTTACTTTATGATTGTGAACAATCTGTTGAAGTCTATCTCTGTAGAAGTCAGTTCAAATGAAATCAAGATGGATGAAATCCATATCTTACGTAGAAAAAAAGCAGAAAACACAAAATGGAACTATTGACTCTCATTGAAAAAGAACGCAAAAGAAAGAAAAGGCCTCATATTATACAGAAACAGATCTCAGTGAAGGGTTAATGAATGTTCCAAAGAAAATTTACAAAATGGAGATGATGAATGCACTGAGCTATTAATAAAGCCTGGGTGGAATTGAGAAACAACCTGAAAGAGACAGAATTTTGGGACTTTAAAGTCCATCTGGGAACTGTGATGTAGAAATTCTATTGTTACAATAAGGGAACATGGTAAGCTACACATATAAATTTGTCTGCCAGATAATTATTTAGACATCCTTCTAAGTAAAAGCAATGAATTCTTCATTCCCACTGGAGGATTTATTTAAATAAAATATGCTTATTAAACAGAAAGCTTGATAAAATTAACAAACAGCTAGACTCAAATGAAATTATGACAAGGAAACAAAAAATATCAAGGAAATATCATAAGATACTATCATAAGATACTAATATGAACAATTTTAGATCAATTTTTTTTTTAGAAAGGATGGATAAATTGCAAGGAACATGAAAACTACCAAGTTGAAAATAAAGAAACAGAAAAAATCAGCAAGATAGTAATAAGTAAGAAGACAGAATCTTCAAAAACTTCTCAACAAAGAAAAGCTCTGGCCTTGTGGCTTTACTGATGAGTACAATCAAACATTTAAAGAACTTCATGAATTTCTTCTCCAGTTCTTCTAAAAAACTGGACACAAGGGAACATGTCCAAATGTATAATATGACCTTGTATAAAATTCTTTTTTTAAAGATTTATTTATTTGGAAGTTAGAGTTCGATAAAGACAGAGACAGAAATTTTCCTCCACCAATTGACTTTCACAGAAGTACAATAGCCAGGGCTGGGGCAGACTGAAACCAGAAGCCAGGAATTTCATTCAGGATTTCCCCATGATCACAGGGGCCAAGGCATGTGGGCCATGCCCTGTTGCTTTCCCCAGGAAATTAGCAGGGAGCTGGATTGGAAGTGGAAGCATTGCATCCATAACATGGTTCATTTAGGATGCTGTTGACGAGGCTGCAGGTCAACCTGCTATGTTAGTGCCAAACCTCAATATAAAATTCTTCTAAAGCCAGATGTTATAAGAAAATTACAAGCTAATAACTGATACACAGATGCGAAAATCTTCAACAAAATGTGAGAAAATCAACTTCAATAGCACACAAAAACAACATACTTTGATAAAGTCAAAGTTATTTCTGATATGCAAGCAAAATTCAAGATGCACAAATCAAAAGAAGAAGATATACTACATTAGTGGAATGATTAGAATGGTCAACAAAAAGGATATGCTATCTCCATAGAGGAATAAAGGCAATTTGAAAAGTTCCACACAGTTTAGCGGTTACAAACTCTACACAAATTATTTATAGAATGAAGGTACTTTAAAACAATGATTGCCACATTTGATCAACTACTAGCTAACATATTCAATGAAGAAACAAATAATGATTTAGTTAACTATTACTTTTTTCCTCTAAAATCAATCAACAAGACAATGTTGCTAATTCTTGCCATTTCTAGTCAACGCAATATTACTTCTGGCAGGGTAACATTTGAGGCAAGGTGGAGGCTGGGACTCTGGGGAACAAACTGGCATTGGACTCTGCAGACACATGGGGTGCACATTTCCTTTTCCCTCCCCAAAGGAAGGCATCTACACAAGGTATTGTCCAGGCTGGGGAGAGGGTAACATGGCAATGAGGAACCGTCCTCTTTACTCTCTTCAATATTTTCTTCCCTGTGATACTCAAGGTACTGTTTAACCTTTTACCTAATTCCTTAGCTGCTTTGAAGGTATTTACACTTATATATAGTTGTTTAAACTGAGGTTTCTGTGAGCAAACCAGAGCCACAAAACCCAATTTTGCCATCTTGGCTAGCTTCTACTTTTAATTAGTATTTACCTAAAAAATAGTAATGTTGAGCATATTTTCATGTGTTTACAGGACAGTTCTAAACCATTTTTTTTTTTTTTGGAAAAACAACTCAAGGCTGTTATTGGATAGCATTGCTCATTTATCTAGTATTGATCTTTAGTTCAATATATATTCTGGATATTATTTTTTTATTCAAGTATGTGATTTGCCAACATTTTCTCCCATTCCATGAATTTCTCCTGCACACTACTGATTGCCTTTTCAAGCCTCCAGTTTTTAAAATTTCAAGATTATTTAGTCTAGTTTTTCTTCTTTCCTGTACCTTTGGTTTTATAAGTAAGGAATCATTGAAAAATCTAATACTCTGAAGCTTCTGACCTTAGTTTTTGTCTATGAGTTTTAAGTCTTTAATTTACATGATTGATCTATTTTGTGTTAATTCTGTTTATGAGATGGGTTGAGAGTCCAAATTTCATTATGTTATATGAGAATATCCTATTCCTCCAGTACCATTTATTGAAAACAACTATCTTTTCTCTATTGAATGGTCTTGGTAGTCTTATAAAAAAACCACTTGTCAAAATACACAGAAGTTTATTTCTGGTCTCTATTCTATTCCATTGTTGTTTATGTCTGTCTGTATTCCAATATTAAACTGCTTAGATTACTGTAAGCTTATAGCACCTTCTAAAAGCAGGACAAGTAAATCATCCTGCTTTGTTATTCTTTTTCAAGATTTTTTGAAGGCCTAATTAGTGACCCCTAAGATTCCATTTGAATTTAGAAAGGACTTCTCTATTTCTATGAAAAAAAAAATCCATGAAAATTTCACGGTGATTGAATACAACGTGTAGATTATTTTGAGTAGTGCTACATCTTTAAAGTATTTCAACATATTTATTATTTGTGTATTTGAAAGGTAAAGTGACAGAGACAGATCTTCCATCCAAATAATAGATCTTCACACCCAAATAGCCATGGACTGGACACATTGAAACCAGGAGCCAGGAATCCCAACCAGATCTCCCAGGCAAGATGGTTAGGACTCATTTGGACCTTATTCAGCTGCTTCCCATGCATTTTAGCAATATGCTGGAGTAGCTGTGACTCCAACTGGCACTCTGATATGGTAAGCAGACTTCTAATGCCTGCATCCACCTCTTGAAAATACTAACTTTGGGATGATTACCTGACTTAGTAGTTAAGATGTCAGTTAAAACATCTGTAGCAATCAGACTGCCAGGGTAGAATATTTACTTCTGGCTCTTAGCCTCGGTTTCCTGTTAAGGCAGACATTGAGAAATAAGGTGACGGCTAAAATCACTGGGCTTCTGCCACCCCTGTGTGAGAAATGGATTAAGTTTCTGGCTGTCAGCTTTGGCCAGGTGCAGTGAGCTAACAGATGAAGCTCTCTCATTTTATCTGTTTCTTCCTATTTCTCAAAAAAATATTCTGTATTCCAATTCACAAACAAGATATGTCTTCATTCATGCATTTTCTTTCAATAGTGCTTGATAATTTTCAAGGTACAATCATCCCCATGGTAAACTCTCAAATATTTTATTCTTCGCAAAGCTACTATAAATGGCATTACTATTACAATTTCTTTTTTATATTGTTCACTCTATGAATAGAAATGCAAGTAATTTTTGTAGATAGTTTTTTATATTTGGCTACTTTGTTGAATTTATTAATTTTAACACGGTGTGTGGAATTTTAGCTTTTTATATATAGGATCACAACATCAATGAACAGAGATATTACATGATTACATTTTCACATGTTGAAATTTCCTTGCATTCTAGAAATAAAACCCACTTGATTGTGGCATACAAGCCTTTAAGCAGGAAGCTTAATTAGAAGTGCTGTAGCTAGGGCTGAAGTCAGCATTCTAATATGAGATGCCAATATCACAGGCTGCAGCTTACTTAACAGTGTCATAATGCCAGCCCCAATCATATCTTTCTTATATTTCCAGTTGTGCAATTAAAAAAATACTCTAGTAGTAAATATTTGGATTATAAAGGCAAAAAATGAAAGCAAGAAAAAGTATGTTCCAATCCCTTAGACCTCCTAGAAATTATTTCACAGAAAAGGGGTGGGGTTTCCAACAACAGACACCCATCTATTTATCTGAATCTCAGTGACCAGAAACAGAATTTTTCTCATGCTGGTTCCCATAAGTCATGTGCAAGCTGTTCTGGGAATAAGTTTAGAGCTACCTGTCACAGGGATAGGGCCTGGGGTAGAGTGATTATTGCTGTTCTATGAAATTAAAAAGATGAAAATTAATCAGTGCACAGCACAATGGCTCAATGGCTCACTCTGCAAGTGCAGAATCCCTGTTCCTGTTCCTGTTGTTCCACTTTCTATCCAGTTCCCTGCATGTGATCTGGAAAAGAAGTAGAGGATGACCCAAAGCCTTGGGACCATGCACCCCATATAAGAAATCTAGAAGAGACTCCTGGCTCCTGGCTTCAGATTAGGCCAGCTCTAGCTGTTACGGTCATTTGGTGAGTCAGCCAGTGGATAGAAGATCTTTCTGTCTGCTTCTCCTTATCTCTGTAAATCTCACCTGCCTTTCCAATAAAAACAAGTAAATATTTAAAAAGAGAGAGAGAAAATACAATCACACCCTAAGGTTCAAATATTTAACTAGAATTATTTTTTAATTGTCAAGACTCAAGATTTTCAAATTTCATCGTAGGCAAATTGTGCCAGAAAAACTGTTTTCTAGTTGGAAAGATAATCTTATGGTGTTTTTCCCCTATCTATATTTACCTTTATCATATGACCCAACAATGGCCTTGTGTGGTATTTGGAGAAGTAGATGGAAAATGTATGTCACATGAAAGCCAAGAGGCAGATAGAGCAGTGGTATTCATAATTGCCAAATTTTGGCAACAGTCAATATTCCTTCATTAGGAAAATGCATAAATAAACTGGTAATGCACATAATGGAATGCTATTTAGTGCAAAATTAGCCACACCAGCAAGCCACAAAAAATACAGGGAACACTGGGAGGATCAGGTAGACAAGGAGGATTTTCAAGCCAATGAAACTACCTTCTGTTAAGGTATAACGATATATACATTTGTTCAAACCTATAGAAGGTTCAACAGCAAGAGTGAAGTTTTGTGAAGTATGGATTTTAAATGATAAGGATATGTTGTTGTAGGTTCATTAGTTATGACCACTGTGCCACTCTGGTGTAAAATATTTATAATGGAGAAGGCTATGTGTGTCATATGGCACAGAGTCTACTGGAAATCACTGAACTTGCCAATCAATGTTGATGCTAACTTAAAAATTTTTAAAGATCTACAAATTTTTGAAAAGTAAAGATGACAATAAAGTGAAAAAAAAAAAACCACTACAACTTACTTTCAGAGTCCTTTGTAGGAAATGTAATTGAAACTAAAACAGTCTAACAGCAAATGCCAAGCAGTAGTCCAAATGGTTTTTAAAATTGTTTCTGAAGTTCAATTCTCTCACAGTCTTTTACTCTAAAAGACTAAAAAACAACTCAGTTACCAAAGTGAGTTTGTACAGTATGACTCCCCATAGAGGGAAAAAAAGATTAAGAAAAGCAAAGACAATAATGGCAAAAAAAATGCTATAGTATTTGATTTTCTCTTAATATTCCACAAATGATGGTGAAGGATACCAAACACGTGATAGTACTTGAACTTTAAAGATGAAAGAAACATTTGTAGTAGCTGAGGACTTGAACACCTAACAATAAGGCCCAAAAGGGTCAACTACAGTCTAACCCCTGAAAGTCTGCAAGGTACTTTTCATCCTAGAATGTCTAAAAACAAATCTTCACCTCACATGTTACTTATACACTTACTAGATATTTTCCCATTTATATAGAAAATAATTTATAAAAGCAGCTATATGCATAAAATCATTTTTTCTCTGTAGCTCCAGAGGCTTTGATATTTTCCATAACAACAGTTTCACCATAAGTCTTTTTAGAGTACTGTGAAAAGAAGCCTCTCTCAATTAGGAATGAACTGTGCTTCTTTGTACAATCTCTAGGAAAGTTGAAGATATACCATGAAAGAGGTGAGCTGCCCAAGAAAAGAGAAAGACTAAGCGGTCCAAAGTGTAATCTTATATCCTTGATATATTTTTACTGTGCTTTTAAGGACTTAATTTTATCCATGTGTTTGCTTAACACTGATTATGCTGCTATATGAATACTTACCCAAAGCAATAGCCACGTGAAATTCTACAATGAAAAGAAATTCAGTAGGACATTTGATAAAGCAGTACAAATCAATTTTCTAAAAATGCAAACTGTTTGAGTAATTTTAGAATTTTTAGAAGTATTAAGTGAAAATTCATTTTAAAATAAAAAATATATCTTTTCTAATCTAATGTATGTAAGATACAACCTCAATATCAAATCAGTTTTTTTTAAATCAATGAAATAGTTCATACATTTTTCAGAATTTTTATGTATTCAATATTTACAGCATATTGTCATTTTTGACTAGCCACATTTCGCATGCATTAAAACCATTTGTGGTTGGTAGCTACAAAATGGACAACACAGCTCTAGGTGATATGCTGGGAGGAAAATAGACCCAGATTCAGTGAGGAAGACACACAGGAGTCCTGTGTCCTCTTCAAACCAGCCCTGACCCCACACCTTCCATTTATTTGCCTCTTTCTAAGTTACAAAGCTTCCAATAAGCTTTATAAGTTGTTGTAGCACATTATTGAGCTATAGGGAATTGCAGGTGGTGGGCAGCTACGTAGAAGAGGGCATGCTGGTGTTGGAAGTGCTGCTGTCTGAGACTGATCCCTCAGTTTGTGACATCTGTGCAAACTCTGGGCAGTCAATGCTCAAATCAGATTGAATTGTGGGACCCCTAGTTGGTGTCAGAAATTGTAGTCAGAACACAAAGTCCAATCCAGATTAAATACAATATAATCTGATATTGAGTCCATTTTAATATCTGGATTATAGCTATTCATGTCCTAGCACAAATAATATAAACATTGCATCTAGATATAATAAAAAATACGCATTTTCCCTACATGGTTATTCGTCACAGAATAAAAATGTAAAGGTACTAAACTAGACTTAGGATCTACCTTATCAGAGAACATAAACTTGCTAAGACATAAACTTGCTAAGTTCCATTTAGGAGCTTGCTATCGCTCTTTCTCTTTTCTTCCTAAAACAACAACAAAATGAAAGACAGAGAATCTCTGCCAATGGAATCAGAAATGTTCAACTGGATTAACTAAGGGGTAGTCAAGGAACTGACTTTGGATACAACAGGAGCTCTAGAGGCAGTAGGAATTTGAACTCTAAGTACTAGCTACAAGAGAGTACGTTTGGCATTTAAAGTGAACTTAGGTTTGAGGAAAAAGGAAATGAACTTATTCTTAAAGTACATAAGCAACCTTTTTTCCATGACAGATGGTTGTTTTTAAAAGAATATCTTAAGTGCCAGGAGTATAGGAGATAAATGAGTATTTCAAGTATTAAAAGCACTCTAGTCCTTAAAATGGTCCCAAGTTGAAAAAACCCTCAAAAATGCTTTTTTTGTAGAGAAGAGAACCTCACCCTTTTCTCTGGTTAATTGCCTGAGTAGGGGATTATGCTACACCTTGTTTCCATCCACTGACAGGCAGAACGCTGACAAAGAGACTCCAGTGAGTCAGAAGGGAAGGGCAGGCCTAAAGCAGTCCAACTGCTGGAAGCTGGTAAAATGTTGAAGAGACCTGAAGTTCTCCAGAAAGCCACATCATTCAGAAAGAAAGGACAGAAAAAAGACAGAAAGAAATGAAGGATTATTAGATAAATGTTACTGACGCTTATTAAGAAAATAAAAACATTTTTCCTCTTGGTTATATTAGATAAAATGTTTGGCATTCTTTACAACTAAATAGACAAGAGTCATTAGGCTTAACAATGGCAACACAAGAAAAATAACTGTTGAAATTTTAAGAAGCAGTAAAGTAAAGCCCTCTTTTCATCTCTTTCAAGCTGAGAGAGTGGTTGACACTGATTCATCATTTTCATCCTCCATTCATTTTTCGATTCTATTCAATCCAGTTTTTACTATCTGACTCTATGAAAAATACTCTTCCTCAAGTCTATTTCTTCTTCCTTCTGACTATAGCAAAACTTTGGTCAGTTCTTAGACATTTTCCTGCACCCTAAAACAGCTGGGTCATCTTTACATTGGTTTAAGTATCACTAACTCAAAAACATGAATATCTGAAATGTCCCCAAATCCAAAACTTGAGTGCTAATAGGAGGCCATTAGTGGGAAATTCCACACCTGGCATCATCTGATTGGCTGCAGTCAAAGCAATTATTCATGGGAGAGGCAAGACTGCAGCAAAGGGTGCAGAGATCAGGATGGAGCACAGGTCATGCAGAGCTAGGCTCTTACACCAACTTGTCTGCATGAGCCAGGGATACTAGGCCTAAGCATCATAGGCAAAGGATGAGACAGGTGAGGCCTAAGTCAATAGGGTCAGAGAAACCCCTGGCACGCATGTAATCTAAGGCCGGTTGGGGTTCCCACTGGTGCGTGTGGGGGCAGGAGTGGGGGCTGCATTCTGGTCTGGAGATGGCTGCAGTATCCTTTGACACAAGTTTGAACTGGGACTGTTCACACCTAGCCAGGATAGACTCTGGCACCATCTGGTGCTCTGGAGAAGCAGGGTAGATATAGGACGGACTACAGTAGGTCTCTGTCCCTACTGTGTGAGCAGTGTCTGGGTATGGACGAGCCTTGGCTGAGCTGTAATGTCCAACAGTAAGAACCAGAATGGGTTGAAGGCCAGTCAGGAAAGGCCACTGATACTGCCAGGACAGGAGGTGCACTAAGTAGCACAAGCCCATGGACCCACCAGTATGTGCGAGAATTGTCATAGGGAGAGATTCTGATGGAGGATCTTGGGAAACTCCCTTGTCAGGACACAGTCCCTGCAGGTAAGCTCAAGAACCATGATAGGGAGCAACAGTATACATTTGGCATAGGTCAGGGACAGACCAGGTTGAATCAGTTCACATTACCCACTGGCAAACCCAAGCACCAGAACAGTGTGTGGGTCGGGCCAAGTTTGGTCATAACACATACCAATGCACATTACAACTGGGACTGGGTGCCTATTAGGCTGGGCTAGGCTGTAACCCTCACCAGCATCAGCTGGAATTGGGGGTGAGCCAGGCCAGGCCAGGCTACTACACCCACTGGCAAATGTCAAAGTGAGGTGGACCATGCCAGACTGGACCACAGCACCCAACCAGCACACGTGAGAACCAGTGAGAGAGCAGACAAAGCCAGTGGGTGGGGGGATGTGGAGGACTCCCCTGCTGAACAGCCATTCCCACTGGAGAGCGTGAGCTGGCGTGGGGACAGATCAGACCAGGCAGGGCTATAACAACTGTGGGCCTCTTGTGAGCTAGATCAGGGAAAAGCCAGGCTTGGTAGACTGTTACTACTAGTGTAAGCATAAATTAGAGTGGGTGAGGGTTGGTTCAGTTTTGTCGCAGGATCAGCTGGCAGAGGCTGGCACTGGGGATAATTCTGTCAAGTTAAACTGCAGAACCACCTGGAGAGTACATAGTCCAGGAGTGGGAGTGGCCTAGTAGGAAAATAGTGCGCACCTCCCTCTTGGGTTACCACTCCCACTGGAGAGCATGAAAACCTGTCCATGTAGAACAAGTCTGTGGTACATACTGGCAAGCACGGGAACCAGGGTAGGGGGCAGGCCTGGTGGGGGTTATGGAGAGTCGCCCTGACTAGGCTACAGCTCCCATCGGGTTGCGTCAGGGTGGAGTATAAAGTTGGCAGGATCGGGCTGGACTGCAACACCCACTGGTTCGCATGGAAGACAAGGCTGGTAACAGAACCGATTCAGCAATCGCAACCACCAGTATATGCATATGCCAGTTGGGGCGACGGACAGTGCTGGGCCCTGTACTGGCAAGCACACACAAGAATCAGGTCTGGGATCACCTCAGACAAAGTTTCTTTGGGGAACCCTCAACTGAACTGCTGATCTCAGAACTCCAAACATGAAGAAACTATGTCAGTCAGTGGATTCTGAAGAAAGTTCATCGCACTTAGAACAGCGAGATTGTCAGCAATTCAGACCTGTTGTACTATTAAAACTGCATAAGCAGAACCCTAGGAGCATGCCCCACATCGGGGACCTGGGGTGGGTGGGAGACTGGGTGGGGTTTTTCCACTTATCTCTTCCCTTAATCCGGATACAGAAAAAAAATAATATTAATGTGGAAATAATGGTCTTACCCACTTTCCTGTAGCCCTTGGCCCTTTGTGTCCTAATTAACTATGTAAAGATTATTAAAATAAAAGATTTTAAAAATTGTAAAAAAAAAAGAAATTAATGTTGAAAATAAGTTCATTGCATTTATTTCACTAATATGAGTGGGATAGTTAGGCCATATGGTGGATCAATTTTCAGATTTTTGAGCAATCTGCATAATGTCTTCCATTATAGCAGTTGACTTTTCTACCACGAGTGCATTAGTGTATTTTTCTCCACTTCTTAGCCAGCACGTTATTTTTTGTATATTTGCATGATTGGCAAAACTAAAACTATGGTGATATGAAAACTCAAAATTAATTTTATTTGCATTTCCCTGATAGCTAGTGATCTTGAGCATTTTTTCATGTGTCTTTCTGTTGATCATTTTTATTATTTCCTTTGAAAAATGTCTGTGCCTGTTTTTTGCTCATTTCTTCACTAGAATATTTATTTTGCTGTAATTGCTTTTCCTGAACTCCTTATACATTTTACATATTAATTCTTTATCAAATAATTTGCAACTATCTTCTCCCATTCTGTCAGTTGCTTCTTCACTTTACTGAGTGATTGCTGTGCAGAAGTTTGTTAACTCTATGTAAATAACATTTGTTCAATTTTTTTTTTTTGCCTGTGCTACTCCATCTTATTCAAGATGCCTTGGCTTATGCCAATGTCATACAGTGTTCCTCCCTTATTTTCCTCTGACACTTTTATGGTTTCATGTCTTAGGTTTAGATCCTAAATCCATTCTGAGCTGATTTTTTTTTATATTGTGTGTAAGGCAGGGGTCTTGTTTCATAATTCTAATTGCACAGATCCAATTTTCACAGCATCATTTGTTCAAGATACTGTCCTTTCTCCAGACAGTGTTTTTAATTCATTTGTCAAAGATTTAGCTGGTTGTACATTCGTGGTTTAATGTCTGGGATTTCTAGTCAGTTTTGGTGGTTTACAGTTCTCTTTGTCTTATCTTTTTCTAGTTTTGAAATTAAGGTGATGCTGTCCACATAATAGAAGAAATTCAGGAAGAATCATTTTCTTTCAATTGTTTTGAGTAGTTTTAAATAGTATTGGTATTTGTTTTTACATAACAAGTTGGTAGAATTCGCTTGGTCCTGGATTTTTCCTTGTTGGGAGGGGCTTTGCAACATAACAAATCTTTTTCCTTGAGATTTATTTAGGTTTTCTATGTTGTCTTTCCTCAATTTTAGTAAATTATAATTGTCCAGAAATCTACCCAGTTCTAGATTTTCCAATTTCCTGCCATAGAGCCATTTGTAGCAACTCCTAATCATTCTAGTTATTTCTATGTATCAATTGTAACACTTTCTATTTCATTTATGATCTTATTGGTTTAGATATTCTTCCCCCCCCTTTTTATTGGTTGACCCAGTATTTTATCAATTTTGTTTATTCTTTCAAAAAACTAGCTCTTCATTTCATTGATCTTTACATGGTTTGTTTCAATTTTGATTATATATTCTCTAATTTTTGCTGTCATTTTCTTCTAATTTTGGGTTTGGCTTGTTCTTGTTTTTCTAGGTACCATGTTGCATTGTTTGATCATTTATTTGATGCCTTTCAAATTTGTTCGAGTTGGCCCTGATTGCTATAGATGATATTCTTTTTTGATATTCTTTTTTTTTTTTACAGATTTATTTTTATTTTTATAGTAAAGTCAGATACACAGAAAGGAGGAGAGACAGAGAGAGGAAGATTTTCTGTCAAATGATTCTCTCCCCAAGTGACTGCAATGGCCAGTCTTGTGCCAATCTGAAGCCAGGAGCCAGGAACCTCTTCCAGGTCTACCACGTGGGTACAGGGTCCCAAGGTTTTGGGCCGTCCTCAACTGTTTTCCCAGGCCACAAGCAGGGAGATGGATGGGAAACGAGGCTGCTGGGATTAGAACTGGCACCCATATGGGATCCCAGTGCTTTCAAGGCAAGGACTTTAGCCACTAGACCACCATGCCGAGCCCCTTTAGATGATATTCTTAACATTGCTTTTGCTGTATCCCACAAGTTTTGGTAGTTTGTGCTGTAATCTTTATTTGTTTCCAGGGATTTTCTGATTTTCTGATTTCCTGGTTTATGCTCTTAAATTATGGCCAAATAGAAATGAAGAGTTTACTGGCAATAGCCTTAACAACAATAATTTAGTGTCAAAAAATGAAATATGTAAAATGTATCAGCATAAACATTTAGACACAAACAAGAGAAGTGAATACATAAGAAACTTTTGGGGAAATCAGGGTTATTGCAAATATTAAGGCTTTGGCTTGTGTGAGTAAAAAATGGAAAGCACAACTGATTTGATGGAAGGAGACATCTGTGGTAAAGAAACAGAATCATATTTATTTGAAATGGTGTTTGGAGTTGATTGACAGAGCAGAAAATGATGGATGGACATATACTGTTCTGGGGCTAAGAATAAGGCCCTCTGGTTCAAATTAAGATGAACTGCTACTTCTAATGCCTTATTTATTCTTAAAAATGCTTATGAATATTTTCAATCAAATAAACTATATTCAAGATCTTTTTAAAGTAATGTATTTTTTAAGCTTCCTATAAGAAAACCAGTAAAAAAAAAAAAAAAACTTCAGAGATTAAAAAGTTATGATGTGGGCCCAGGATGGTAGCCTAGGGACTAAAGTTCTCCCCTCGCATGTGTTGGGGTCCCACATGGGTACTGGTTCTAACCCTGGCAGTTCTGCTTCATTTCTAGCTCCCTACTGGTGGCCTGGGAAAGGAGTCAAAGACAGCCCAAAACCTTGGGACCCTGGAACTATGTGGGAGACCCTGAAGAAGCTCCTGGCTCCTGGCTTCGGATTGGCTCAGCTCCAGCTCTTGTGGCTGCTTGGGGAGTGAACAGATCTTCCTCTCTGTCTCTTCTCCTCTCCGTATGTCTGCCTTTCCAACTAAAAAATAATAGATTTTTAAAAAGTTATTATGATGTACTCCTCTAACAGTAACAAGACATGCTTTACCAAGGATGGAATATGGTGAAGGGATGTGACATTAGCAAAATATTTTACATATTCATATTTGAAATGGCATTTTCTAATCTTTGTGGTACTAGAAAAGGTATAATCAGCAAGAAAAATCTGAACAATTGAAATAGGGACTAGTCACCTCAGAGATGAGCCAAAGATCACATCTAGAATTCACAGAGAACTTTAAGAGTTGTGAGTTTGCTGGAGGCAAAGAAACTTAACTGGAATGATCCTTTATGTAATAGATTCTTTGTATTACCTCATCAGTAATACTTCCCAGGAACCATCCAAAGCAATATTTGCTACCAGAAAGATACTTTATGTTGGACAGTCTGTGGAAGCTAGTAGCACAGTCTGACAGTGATGTATGATAATGTTATAGAGGAATGATCCATCTCCATTTTCTTGACAAAGATGCCATCTCAGGCCATGGTGAGGAGGAACAGGCTGCCTGGCAGAATGGCTCAAGTTGGCAGCATCTACTATCAAATGTCTGCATGTCTGGCAACTAGGCTCAGAGAAACAATGAGCACCTTATCTCTTGGAATTTAAGGACCTTCAGCCCCAAAAACCAAAACAGTTGTTGAGTGGGCACTACTCACTGACCCATGTCTGATACAAGGCCTAGCACAGGGTATTGGAACTGTCATCCATTGCCAAGGAAGTGACATTACTGTTTTAGCATCAAACAGGCCTATTTGGGCTCTCCATTGCTGGGAAGGACCTATCATGAAAGCATAACATCTGGCATAATGATATTTGTAGGAATAGAAGGCAACAAACAAAGTGGGTTTTTAAAAGTGTTTTAAATGATTTTTCAAGTTTCAAGATTTTATTTAACACAAAGAAAATGTGTAGCTATGCTGTCTATTCATTTGCTTTGCTATGCAGCCTGATTTTGGAATGATGATCTATTTTTTATGGAGGTAAGGCATTTATAATTTGTGCTCTTCCCACACCATTTTATATCTTAGCTAAAATCAGAGCTTAGAAAAACAGGTGAGGAGCTGGGAAGTGGAAGGAAGATAAAGCCAAACAATTTTTAAGTTTCCAAATTGCAGCGGTTGATTAAGAGTTATGTGCTTAAGAAAATGATACCACGAGAGGAGGAAGATGGCCGACGTAGGAGGAAGACTGTGAGGGAGCAGCTAGTGAGAGAGGGATAGAACGCTACAGAAGCAGCAAAGAGGAACAGCAGGGAACCGCAGGGAGAGGTCCGTGAAGCTCCCTGGGACAGTGTGGAGCCAAAAAGATCCACACAACTCGGAAGAACAACGAGAACGGAGCAGGGCAAAGGCAGAGAAACCGACATCCCACTCCAGACCTGCTGAGTCACTCTTGAAAACGGCCTGACAGGAGACGCGGCCAGCTCGGAGGCGGGGAGATCAGGGGGATCGTCACCGGCGGGAGGCCTTCGGCAGCGGTGGAGGCAGACTGCAGCGGCCGGACGTTTGGTGAGCTGGGGGTTGACGTGGCAGCCTCCGCATTTCTTGCCCCCTGCTGAGGCTACAGCCTCAGAACGCGGAGCAGACGGCCGAAACTGTTGGGTCTGTGTGGAACTACGTACAGTGGTGTTGTGTTGGTGGCTGAGGGGGCCCCGGGAAGGCGCATCGGATGTTCTTGCGCTGAGGGGACCAGTGCGGCTCGGTGCGCAGAGGTAGCTGGCGAGGGTCTGGAGTCCCCCACATCCTGCCTGGTGAGTGCTTGAAACCACCAGGACTCTGAACGCCGCACCGAGCGGGCTGGGCGCCCCGCCTACAGCAGCAGCACCTCCGTAGCGCAGGTGTCAGGTGACAGGAGAACTCCTGCACCAAACTGACACGGTGCGAACCTGCCGCCGTGAAGTCATTATAACAGGGCGCCTGGGCCACTCCTCCGCTAAGGGCCTGTGTGGGGGAGCCACACGGGAGCAGGGGCTCTGAACACCCACACACCACGAGTGGTGGATTCACTGCATAAGAGCCACGCCTGGAAAGTGCCTCACCCACAGTCCCGTGTGTGGGAGACGCACCAGGTGGGCTCTGAAAAACCCTGCAGTCCCTGACACGGAGAACGCAGGGAGAAAGCACATAAAACCTTCTACGCCCTGCGGATTCCCGTGAAGGGAGCACACCCAGAGAGCGCCTCCATCCCGCCACGCCCTGGGGTGTCACACCTGTAGAAGAGGTGCCCAGAGTGTGCCTGGAATCCACTGGGCCCCCAAGGTGGTGCTCTACAGCCCCGGGCCCTGAGAACGCACCAACGGTGCCTTGAAAATTACCACGCCCGGCAACACCACGCCTACAGGCTCCAATCTCTACAGGAAAGCACCTGACAGCCCCTCAACACACGGGCCCATTTGCCTCACCAGAATACACCAACGCAATGGGAAAAACCACCAGAAAGAGTTGTGCTCCAGATGAAAGAGCCAGCACCCCACCAAACAAGGGCCAAAAGCCATTATCAATATCGACGATACGAGATGAAGACATGGAAGTGTTACCAACAAAGGAATTGATGAAAATAATGCTAAAATCTCTCAGAGACGTGGACATAAAGCTGGAAGACCTCCAGAACCGCATAATCACCGAAATACAACAAATCAAAACCAAACTGGATGCCCAAGATAATAAGATTGAAAGCCTCATCAACAGAATAAATGCGGCAGAGGAAAGGATCTCTGAAACAGAAGACACACAAAATGAAAGTGCCCAGCGAATTAAACAGCTGGAGACAAACCTCAGCAAAACTAATAAAATGATGCAAGAGATGAAGGATTACCTTAGAAAATTGAATATTCGGATCATCGGCCTCCCCGAGGGAGTAGAAAGAGAATCTGGGATGCAAGCAGTGCTCGATGAAATTATACAGGAAAACTTCCAAAACACTTGGAACACGAACCCACCCCGCATACAGGATGGACAGAGAACTCCCAACAGACATGATCCAAAGAGATCTTCACCCAGACACACGGTGCTCAAGTTCTACTCCAATGAAGACAAAGAAGGAATCCTGAGACAAGTACGAAGTAGAGAAAAGATCACATACAGGGGAAAACCCATCAGAATCACTGCTGACTTCTCCGAAGAGACCCTACAAGCAAGGAGAGAATGGACAAAGATCTTCCAAGTCCTGAAACAAAACAACTGTCAACCAAAAATAATCTACCCAGCAAAGATCTCATTTGTATATGAGAACGAAATCAGATACTTCAATAGCAAAGAAAAACTAGAAGAATATGTCTACACAAAACCAGCTCTGCAAAGTCTCCTTAGAAATGCGCTAGTCCCGGACAAAAAGGAGGCAAATCACAAACAAAGTTGGCAAATAAGAAGGTCTCCAAACTAAAGGCCGCACCAACAAGACAATTACATAGGCAACAACACACACACAACACAATCACATGGCAGGGCAAAATTGCAACCTCTCAATTTTAACTCTCAACACAAATGGTCTAAATTCACCAATCAAAAGACAGAGATTAATAGAATGGATCATCAAACAAGACCCAACCATCTGTTGCCTACAAGAAACGCATCTAACCAGAAAGGATGCAAAGAAACTGAAAGTGAAGGGATGGAAAAAGATATTTCACGCCAATAGACGAGAAAAAAAAGCTGGGGTAGCTATCCTAATTTCAGACGAGATAGATTTCATTCTAACTAACATCAAAAGAGACAGGGAAGGCCATTTTATACTGGTGAAAGGAATGATCCATCAAGAAGCAATCACCATCATTAATGTTTATGCACCGAATCTTAATGCACCTACTTACGTAAAGCAATTACTTACAGACTTAAGGGAAGACATAGACACCCGCACAATTCTTGTAGGCGATCTCAACACACCTCTAACAACAATGGACCGGTCTACGAAACAAAAACTCAACAAAGAAACAACAGAGCTCACACAAACAATAGAACAACTGGACTTAGTAGACATATATAGAACTTTTTATCCTAAGGCCACAGACTATACCTTCTTCTCAGCGGTGCATGGCACCTTCTCCAGAATCGACCACATGATAGGACATAAAGCGAATCTAAACAACTTCCAAAACATTAGTATCATACCATGTACCCTCTCAGACCACCATGGGATGAAACTGGAAATCAACAACTCAAAACTCCCCAGGAAGTATAGGCACTCTTGGAAATTGAACAATATGCTATTAAACGAACAATGGGTCAGAGAAGAAATTAAAGATGAGATCAAAAAATTTATGGAAACCAATGAAAACTCTGATACAACATTCCAAAACTTGTGGGACACCGCCAAAGCAGTGCTACGAGGTAGATTCATCGCAATCGGAGCCCATGTCAAGGCCCAAGAAAGACGCCAAATACAGGAACTAACCTCACACCTCCAGGATCTGGAAAAACAGCAGCAGAAGAGTCCCACACACAATAGGAAACAAGAAATCATCAAAACAAGGGAGGAGATAAACCAAATAGAAATCAAAAAAACTATACATAAAATCAACAAATCAAAAAGTTGGTTTTTTGAGAAAATAAACAAAATAGACACTCCACTGGCCCGATTGACCAAAAAAAAACAAGAGAAAGTGAGAATCAATAGCATTAAAGATGAAAAAGGCAACATAACAACAGACACTGCAATCATTAAGAAAATAATTAGAAATTACTACAAAGAACTGTACTCCCACAAATTTGAGGACCACCAAGAAATAGAAAAGTTCTTGGACTCCCACCACTTACCAAAACTCAGTCCGGAGGCAACTGCAGAATTAAATAAACCCATAACCGAGGTAGAGATTGAAACAGTCATCAAAGATCTCCCAACGAAAAAAAGCCCAGGCCCAGACGGCTTCACTACAGAATTCTACAAAACATTCCGAACAGAACTAACCCCAATCCTCTACAAGCTCTTCAAAACAATAGAGGAGGAAGCAACCCTCCCAAACTCATTCTATGAAGCTAACATCACCTTAATCCCAAAACCGGACAGAGAACCATCAGAGAAGGAAAACTACAGACCTATTTCTCTGATGAACATTGATGCTAAAATTCTCAACAAAATCCTAGCCAATAGAATTCAAAAAATCATCAGACAGATCATTCATCCGGATCAAGTAGGATTCATCCCTGGAATGCAGGGATGGTTCAACATTCGGAAATCCATAAATGTTATAAACCACATCCAAAAACTGCAAAACAAGAACCACATAATAGTTTCAATAGATGCAGAAAAAGCTTTCGACAAAATCCAACACCTCTTCATGCTAAAAACTCTAGCCAAAGTAGGCATAGATGGGAAAATCCACAACATAATCAAAGCAATTTATGAAAAACCCAATGCCAGTATCATACTGAATGGAGAAAAGCTAGAACCCTTCCCACTGCGATCTGGAACAAGACAAGGGTGCCCGCTATCACCACTGCTATTCAACATAGTCCTAGAGGTACTTGCAGAGGCCATAAGACAAGAAAAAGAAATCAAAGGCATACGTATAGGAAACGAAGAAGTCAAGCTTTCACTATATGCAGATGACATAATCCTGTACATAGAAAAACCAGGAGACTCAATACAGAAACTGCTAGAACTTATACGAGAGTTTGGCAGAGTGGCGGGGTACAAAATTAATGAACGAAAATCAACAGCCATAGTGTACGCAAATAACACCAAGATGGAAGAAGATCTAACCAACAGGATACCATTCAAAATAGCAGAGAGAAGTATGAAGTATTTGGGAATAAATTTAACCAAAAGCGTAGGAGACCTATTCGAAGAAAACTACAAACTATTTAAAAAGGAAATTGAACAAAACCTCAAAAGATGGAATAACATCCCGTGCTCCTGGATAGGCAAAATCAATATCATTAAAATGTCTATACTACCACAAGCAATATACATTTTCAACGCAATTCCAATCAAATTGCCCAAAACATTCTTCACGGAACTGGATACAATGATTCAAGAGTTCATCTGGAAACACAAAAAACCACGAATAGCTAGAACCATCCTGAAAAATAAGAAGTTAGCAGGGGGAATCACAATCCCGGACCTCTGGACATACTATAGAGCAGTGGTTATCAAAACAGCCTGGTACTGGCACAAAGACAGAAAGGAAGATCAATGGAATAGAATAGAAGCACCAAAAGGGAACCCACACAAATACAGCCAATTAATCTTTGACAAAAAGACCAATGACAACTCAAGCAAGTGGGAAGGACTCTTTAGTAAATGTTGTTGGGACAACTGGCTGATAGCCTGTAGAAACAAAAAGATAGACCCACATCTATCACCATACACTAAGATCCAATCTACATGGATAAAAGACCTAAACCTACATCCAGAAACCTTCAAACTCTTGCAGGAAAATGTAGGAAATACCCTGCAAGACCTAGGAGTAGGTTCCGACTTTCTAAGAAGGACACCAAAAGCAATAGCAGTTGAGAACAGAATAAACAAATGGGACCTCATCAAACTAAGAAGCTTCTGTACAGCAAGGGAAACAATCAACAAAGTAAAAAAGCAACCCACAGAGTGGGAGAAGATCTTTGCACACGATATAGGCGATAGGGGGCTAATTTCCAGGATATACAAAGAACTTCAAAACAACCAAAAAACCAAAACAAACAAACCACTCAAGAAATGGGCACGGGAAATGGGCAAACATTTCACAAAGGAACAAGTCCAAATGGCAAACAAACATATGAAAAAATGTTCCAGCTCCCTAGCAATAAGGGAAATCCAAATTAAAACATCGATGAGGTACCACCTAACACCAGTAAGATTGGCCCACATAAACAAGAACACCAACGACGCTTGCTGGCGAGGATGCGGGGAAAAGGGAACCCTACTCCACTGCTGGTGGAGCTGCAAATTGGTACAGCCTTTATGGAAATCAGTCTGGAGAACACTCAAACAACTCAAAATCTGCATACCATATGACCCAGCAATAGCACTCCTAGGAATATATCCAAAACACCTGTTTTACGACAAACCAACATGCATCCCTATGTTCATTGCAGCACAATCAGTAATTGCAAAAACATGGAAGCAACCGAAATGCCCATCAGCAGAAGATTGGATAAGAAAGCTTTGGTTCATCTACTCCATGGAATACTACTCAGCTATTAAAAAAAACAAAATGCAGTTCTTTGTGGCTAAATGGGCACAACTGGAAACTATAATGCTAAGGGAAATGAGTGAATCCCAAAAGATTAGATACCACATGTTTGCCTTGATTTAACCTGTAATTTTTTGTTTGATTGTTGGTTATTTTTTGAACCTGTCATTGATACTGTCTCAACCCAGATGTTTCGAAGAATGGAACTTGCATTATTTTTAACATATTGTCTACCCATTACTATGTCAATTAATTCCATAATGTTGTATATTGATACTGAGGCCTTGTTGGGGCTTTTAACTGACCGGATCTTTACTCTGTTAGACCTATCTTCAGACCATAGAAGGTCTCCCCAAGAGGCCACTGAACTTATCTGGACAATAAGACGCTGAACTTTATGCTAGGCATGTGTTTGCAAGCAATGAATCTCAACTGAACTTGAACTATGGTTATGCAACAAGGTGGAGGAATCCACCATGGGGGGAGGGGTATGGGAGGGGTGGGGGGGATCCCCAGCGCCTATAAAACTGTACTACATAATACAATGTAAGGAACAATTAAAAAAAAAAAAAAAAAAAAAAAAGAAAATGATACCACACTATCATCTCTATTTTTAGCTTATAAATCCCCACACTTGAGCTTTAAATTTGATCTCTCACATAAGATATCTGTTATGTCAAGTCCTACAGACTATAAAGAACACAATCATGAATGAATCGCTCATTATTGTATATGTATGTATATTTCTATAATTGCTAACTTAATACGTATATACACATATGAGGATGAAAGCATTATTGCGAAAAACATTATAAAATATTTTTCTGATTTCATTAAGTGGTCAGTCAAAAGCCAAAACTAATTTTTTTAATGGAAGAAGTAATTGTCTTCCTCGTATTAAGTCAGTAACAACTATCCTTTGATTTTTACTTGTGAAGAACACCTTAAATTCTATGAATAAAATTTCTTTTTCTGCATATGAATATGACATCCATCATCAAACTGCTGACCTTAATGTTTCTCAGATCGACAGGGCAAAAAGGTAAAGGTTGTTTTGAAAGTGTGATTTAAAAGGATGAGGCTGAGAATAGCTGCTAACAAATCTGAAATTAAGGACACTAGAACACTCAAATGTCTTTCAGTGGCCTAACCACAGAACATCTTTTAGTAAAGGAGGCACTTGTTCTTTTCCTATAATCTAGTTATAACAGACATAAATTTTTTAGTTGGTTAAAGCTTCCTCCAGCTTGTCTCTTTGAAACCTACAAGTCTTGAAAAGAATCCTTTGGATAAAGCACAAAAAAATATACTCCAATTAGAAAGGTAAAAAATTTCAACATTTTTCAATGAGAATCCCTTAGCAGGAAATGGTGCTGCTTGCTATGATGTTGGAAGATTTCCCAGATTCATTTAATATCACAGGCAGCCAGTTTTTCTTTTAGAAATCCATACTGGGGGCTGCTGCTAAAGCATATCAGGTTAAGCCACAGCCTGGGCTGCCAGCATCCCATGTGGGCATCCGCTCCACTTCTATCCCACTGTCAGTATTCTGGGGAAGCAGCTGAGGACGGACTAGATCACTGGGCTTTTGCACCATGTGGGAGACTAAAATAAGCCCCTGGCTCTTCTTTGGACTGGCCCAGCACTAGTCAATCAGGCCATTTGAAGAATGAACCAGCAGAGAGAATATCCCTCTCTTAGTCTCTCCTTCCTCTACATAACTATCTTTCAAAAAAATAAATAAAAATATTTTTAAAAAAGAAAATTCATATCTATCAGAATTCAGGCCCAGACAACCAGGTTTCACACATAAAAAAAGTCTTCAGATTATTTAACCTCCTCTGATGTGTGGAACTGCTTAGCTACCATCCTTCAATGGTAATACTGCCTGAATCCACAGCTATTGACCAGTTAGAACTTCTTAAACCAAAATTATACAAAAGGTAATAGCACAAAGCTAACTTAGATAATCCTGCCTTGTGGAACTACATCTAAGTTCTTTCAGGAGAAAAAGTGACTTTATTTCAATGGTCATTGAATTTATAAGAGCCCTTAACAGCATATCACGGATGGAAACCATAATAAATATCTTCAATTTTTTTCAGAGTTTACAAATACTTATATACTAGGATCTATAAAGCATTCCACATGATTATCCTATTTAACTCTGTTACCAACTATTTAAAAACAACACTCTTGCAGTTTCTAAACTTTTATGAAAGACTGCAATATCTTAGAACTAAATCAACATTGGGGAATCCTCTTTTATAAGTTTCTCTTATTACACAAATAAAGAACTTAAGGCCCAAGAATGTTTAATGAATATCTAAGACCACATAATTACTTTGTGGCAAACTGAAGGTTTCCAATCTGGTACTCTTTCCAATGAGGATGACAGTAATTATGTGGCTAATCAGTATTTATAATAGTGACTACTCAAATATTTCAACAAACTATGAGATAGGTGCAATTGTATATTCATTTTAGATATGAGATTTGGAGGAGAACTTAAACATGTACAAATTATTAAACTGAAGATTCAGGTCTCAAAGGACAATCTATTCTCATCACCTAAGATTTAAAAATTACATAACATATAGCTGGCCTACACAGATGGTGGTTACTAATAGCTTCAAGTCGAAAGAAGTTGCTGGCATAAGACAAGTATTAAAATCGTTAAACACTGATTCTTCTGTTGTACCTTTCTTTAAAATTTTATTTATTTTCATTTAATTTGAATGGCAACAACACACAAAGTGATGCAGAAAGAGATCACGTATCTACCAGTTCACTTCCCAATGATCACAACAGCCAGAGCTGAGTCAGACTGGAGCCAGCAGTCTAAAACCCCAACCAATAAGCCACTACCTACTGCCTCCCAACTTTCAAAATACAGGAAACTGGATGGAAAGCAGCAATATGTCAGGTACTCCCACATCGGATGCAGGCTTTCCATACCCATCCATGCACACAACCTTCTAAGGGAATAGTAATCCAACCATATCCCAAAGTTCATCTCATTAACCATGTTGCATAACATTGAGCCTGAACTAATGTCTACCTCTATTCACATTCTCAGAGCTGACTAAAGAAACTAAGAAGCTGTTAATGTGTCATTTTAATAACTAGACAAATACTTCGCTAGGCACTAAGAGGACAAGAGTAAACAAGGTATACATAATTCTGATGGCCACTAAGACACTATTTACCTTTTTCGTGGACTCTTTGAAATCATGTACTTAAAATAAACTTCCCTTTATATTTGAGTTTATTTAAATACATTTTTACTCTTTGGTACTATGGCTAAAATGTCTGTATCTCTCCTTGCTATTCCTATGGAGTCTTGATTTTTAATGTGGTGGTATTAAGAAGGACTTTGAGGGAGGTAATTAGGTCATAAGGGCTCTGTGCTTCTAAACAGGATGAATAATCTTAAAGGAGGATTGAAGGCAAGCAGCAAGGCCTCATTTGACCACTGGCCATGAAAGGACACAATATTCTAGTTGCCACCTGGAAAACACAGTCCAGGTCCTCAATAGATGACAAAGAATTTTTCAGCATCTTGACTTAGAAATTTCCAGCATCCAGAATGGTGAGAAATAAATTTCTGTTGCATCTAAGTTATCCCATATCAGGTATTTTCTTAAAGCAATATCATAAGACCAAGAAGCTTCCTAATAAACATATTTTATTTACGACAGATGACTATTAGAGAAAAAAAATACCAAATAAAACGGAGAATATTTTGAATCGATCAGCAGGTGATGATAGCAAAATGAGCACATCAAGATTTTTTCTCAGGCCCGGCGCGGTGGCGCAGTGGTTAAGGTCCTCGCCTTGCACACCCGGGATCCCATTTGGGCACTGGTTCTAATCCCAGAAGCCCCGCTTCCCTTCTAGCTCCCTGCCTGTTGCCCGGGAAAGCAGTCAAGGATGGCCCAAAGCTTTGGGACCCTGCACCCGCGTGGGAGACCCGGAAGAGGCTCCTGGCTTCAGTTCGGCATAGCATCGGATCCTTCCTCTATGTCTCTCCTCTCTGTATATCTGCCTTTCCAATAAAAATAAAATAAATCTTTAAAAAAAATTTCAAAAAAATAAAGCTTTAAAAAAAAAAAGATTTTTTTCTCCATCGGGGTAGGGTTGTGGGAGGAGTAGGGGGAATCCCAGTGCCTAATAAAACTGTATCACATAATACAATGTGACTAACAATTAAAAAAAAAAAAAAGATTTTTTTCTCTACTTCCCAGAATGCAGACCCAATGGCTTATGGAACTGTTTCTAATTATAATATGCTTAAGTGTATGAAACTCTGGAGGACTAGGTTTTACTTCCATTTATCAATTAGAAGAGACTAAGAGGAGCTGGTGCCATGGCACAGTAGACGAAGCTTATTCCTGTGGCACCAGCATCCCATAGGGGCACCGGTTTGTGTTCTGGCTGCTCCATTTTGATTCAGCTCCATGCTCATTGCCATAGGAAAACAGCTAAGGATGGACCAAGTCCTTGTGTCCCTGCTCCTATTTATGGGAGACCTAGAAAAAGGCCCACTCTAGCTGTCGCAGCCATTTAGGGAGTGAACCAATGGATACAAGAGCTCTCTCGGTTTCTTCTATGTATCTGTCTTTCAAATAAAAATAAATGTTTAAAAAAAAGAGATTGATGAGGAGCAGCACAATGGCTCAGCTGACCAATCCTTCACCTCCAAGCCTGGCATCCTAATAGGCAGTTTTTGGTGTCCCAATTGCCTCGCTTCCCATCCAGCTCCTTGCTTGTGGCCTGGGAAAGCAGTAGAAGTTGGACCAAGACCTTGGGAACCTGTACCCATGTGGAAGCCCTGAAAGAGGCTCCTGGCTTCATATTGACTTAGCTCTAGCTGATGTGGCCATTTGGGGAGTGAACTGGCTGGAATACTTTGTCTCTGTCTCTCCCTCTTTCTATAACACTGCCTGAGCTATATGGTCCCTTTTAACAACACTGAGCAATTTAAAGTAAAAATGAAAAATTCTAGTTTCTCCTAGCATGTTTAAACCAGGAATCTCAGAAAATCCAAAACTGCAATGAAGATCTAATTGTAGGAATCTCCTCTGCTAAAGCTGGACAGCTGGATAGCTAAAAATAAAGAGCAGTAATTGATTTTTTTTGTAGCTGTGTTCATGGCCTCATCATATTTTCTTGACAAAGGCATGGATTCTGAGACAAACAGCGGAACTCTGAACTTTCAAATGCTCCCAGAATGTTTTCCACTGTATCAGCCTTGCACCCACTGCAGAGTGCTGCTTTGCAATGTTCTGTCACTTATTCATCTTTTCCTGTGTCTAGGAACTAAACACAATATATGCTCAAAGGTGAAAAGTAAAACAAGAGTGGAGAGGGAGGAAATTGTATCTGGAAGGAAACATAAGAATTTTGGATTAAAAAATAGGAAAAAATGTGGGTATGTACTCTGTATTACTTCCTTATTATTATTTTTTAATATTTATTTTCCATGGTACTATTCCATAAAAACAGCTAAACATAATCATGACTAACAACCGTCTTGTTACAGAGTACCTCACTGGAGAGAGACTGGATTGAAAGAATTAGCTGGTTATTGCTTTCAAAGCTTACTTGCTTAGCGCATGAAGATTTAGGTTCAATCTTGGCTTAGTTTTTTTTTTTTAAAGGTTAGAACTCTATTTGTATAATATAAGTGCCGAAAGCTTCAAAATGGGAAAGACAGTATTGGATCTGACACATACACTTTTTGTTTTTCACATTTTCTCCTATTCCTCTCACTGGAGGAATGGCTAAAATCCTGAGAGAAGCTCACATGGAGGGTGTTCTCTGCCTCTGAAGAAGGTTGAATCACACACATAGAGGGGTCCTATAAGGATATGATCATAATATATTGATATTGACAATGCATTTGTAATGACCTTCATGTTAATGCCAACTGGAGGACTTGGCAACTGATTAAGTCACATTCCTTACAATCTGCTTTTTGTGTCAATTAAAATTCCATGTTACATAGAACCACCATTTTGTCTTAGGAACCACTGCCTGATATGGAAATTTTATATAGTTAAATTTCTCTGCATCTCTGTTGATGAGGATCATATTCTTTAGAATTAATTAGTACAATTAACCACACGGATAATTACCCATATGACAATAAAAGGGCAACGGTAGTTGGGCTCAAATAGTGAAGAAAATAAAAGGAAGTAGGCATAGTTCTTCCAGGTGGTGGTATTTGATCCTGGTATCTAGAGTTCTGAGTGATCTCTTTATATTCTTCGGTTCAGAAGCCCAGCAGCAAAATAGCAAGGAAGCTTGTTAAGTTTTACCTGATTAATATTCACTGACATGTCTCATATCTTAGAGAAAAAACAGCTGAATCACAGTTATCTCATTTATGGAATATATTCCAAAAGATGGGGACTATGGATATTGACTTGGAGTTAAAACTCGCTCTCCAGGAATGCAGAAAATATGTGGCTTTGTGGTTAAAGAGGGAGGCTAAGTGACAAATGATGTCCTGCTATTATTTTATATCACAGAAGCTGAGGGAGATCATTAATTTATCCCCAAATCCTTAATTTACGCGGAATTTCCAGATTTATACACGAGAGTTATCAGAGTGTCATTTTCCAATAATGCAGCAAAGTCCAGATTAACCAACATTCATAGAACCACAGAGAATTTGGCAAAACTGACTCCATTCCTTTCCTGCTCAAGGAACCAATATATTCTGTTCAAAAGATTCATTTGTCCTAGGAAATAAGGGATTATGTTAAATTTACAATTACTGCTGCCTTCCCTTAACTAAATGTGTCCTACATAGGCTTGTTTGTTGTATTTTTAAAATACCAATATTTTGAATAACCTAAGACACTGAAAAGGAAAAATGGAAAATATGAAACATTATAAATCATAAAACTGTGACAAAAAACAAGAACATATTGAGAAACATTCACAAAGATACATGCTGAAGTTTCTGATCAGATCTAACAGAGTGTGCTGCAACAACATTTTGAGGCTCATTGATCACTCAATTTTCTCTGAAAATAAATGTAATAAAGTATTATTCTACTTAAATGTCTACAATTTTCAATTTTTAGTTCTAGCACCTAGCATTGTACCAAGTAAGGGCATAGAGTTCTGAGACTGCTTTTCTTTGAATACACAAAAAGAAAGCTTAAAAAATTGCAAGTCAAACGCAGATTGAACATCCCAGTACAGGAAAGATACAGCAGTCTGAGTTTGATCAAGGAAGTAAATAGTAAAATCAAAATTTGCTAGTGTTTAAAACTCAGTTTTTCTGACAAAACATTCTAGTAGCCAAACAGCTGCAAAACAAGCCTATGGGAACGTTAAGACGAAGTCCACACAAAGCACGAGTCAGTGTCAGTTTTTAAAGCAAGGGGGAAATTTTCTTAAATTACTCCCACCAAAGGTACATGGGTTTGGTAGCCTGTCAAAAAGAATTACCTAACAACAACACTCTTGTCAGATAATGGCACCCTAAGCTGTAGTCACCATCTCTATAAAACATAAGTTAACTGACTGATGTCTTACAAAAGCATCAGGCTGAAATTAGAAAATCATCAGTTCTCAATTATACCTTTCAGGATAACCGTGAAAGTTTCACAGACAACTATCAAGAAGTGAAAGTTAATTTTTATACCAAACTAAAGGACTTTGCAAATCTTCAGGTTTACAAATTGCAGAACAGGTCCAGGCGGTTTGCAAAAACCTGAGAATTGCTGGATATGTGCTGACAGCTGCTACTACTGCTATTAATGGTATAGGAGTAGCTACCAATATCTGCATTTTGAATGCTTCAATAGTGCATGAATAAACCCTTATATGAATTCTTTCAGTTATTCCTGACCTTAACTCTTTAAGATAATATTATTATTTAATCATTGGGCTGTTAAGGGTTGAATAATTTACCCATGAGCCAAACTAAGGTAAGCAATTATTTGAATTTACTATGTCAAGTTCTCTAACATTCCATGACATAGTTCCATAGGCTCCAGGATTTCCCTTGCCCCCTCCCCAGGTTTCCACCTCCCCACTAATTTTTCCCCATGTCATTAATGACTGCACTACACATGCTGAATACCCAGGTGGGTGGTAGTGTGGGTAATTGTATACATTTTGTATCTAAGAAAATGAGAGTCCAGGTCATGGAGTCAAGCATATAAGATACATTGACTATCTTGTCCAGAATGTTACTTCCTTCATGACTTATATAATTCTTCCGAGGACTCACAGGAAAAAAAAGAAGGCAAATATCTCACACACGGAGACACACACATACACACATACATACACCACTGGATAGAACAATGTAAGTGTTAATTATCTTGTCATTGGGGGCTGCTTTTATACGCCTCTGTACAGTTACTTGAATTTCATGTATCATTTCTTAAAGATTTCTTTTATAGATCATTGAGCATCTAAAGAAAAAAAATGAGGGGGGTGGTATAGGAAAAGACATAGAATAGAGCTCTTTCTTCTAAAATAAAATAAATGCCCATGGAAAGTTTCTTGACAGACAAATTATTGCTAATCAGAAAAGAAAAATTAACTTCTAAGTCAATGAACTTTGGTGTTTCTACAATATAGAGAAATTGTTTTTTCCAAAGCTGATATTGTTGTTAGTGGTAAAGTCATCTTCAAATGTTAGCTTCAAATTGATCTTAAATCTGAAAGGCCAGTATAAAAGCTGAATGTTATTTTTACTGAACATATTAGCTTTCTGGAATCCCTTTTATATGATCAACATATTATTATGCTTAGCATATAATTAATATAGTATTATGCTGCCACTTTTTTACTAAGTGATCTCTCCATCTCTTTGTCTCAACTGAGAGCTGGCTGACCACTACGTAGGCTGATTTCCCCATAAACCTCCCAGGCAGAAACTATTCTTCCATCTAACTAAATGAATTTTGGAATCAGGCCATAATTCCGACCTTTATTCTACTTTTCATACACTTCCAAAAAACACTCCTCCTCAAGGTGCCTGTATTCCAGTTTTATTTCCCATTCCCTATTTCTCTTAGTTCTTTGTCAAAAACGCAGTAATAGTCATTACCAATCATTCAACAGGCTGATTACTTAATCAATGATCTTTATTGCTTGCCTATCTCAGATCCATTCCCCCCCCCCCTTTTTAAAAGGAAGGAGTTGGGACTAGCATTGTAGTACAGTGAATTAAGCAACTGGCTACAGTGCTGGCATCCCTTATCAGGGTTTGAGTACTGACTACTCTGCTTCTGATTTAACTCCACGTTAATATGCCTGGAAAGCCAGTAGCAGGTGGCCCGGGTGCTTCAGCCCCTGCCATTCATTAGGGAGACCTGGTTGAAGCTCCAGACTCCTTTCTTTGACAAGAACTGCAAGAGCTATAATGACCATCTGAGCAATGAGGCAATCGATGAGTATGGATGTTTACTGACTTACATATTAATACAGATAACCTAATAAAATGAGGAACACAATGCATTACATGAATGAAAATTCAGAAAAGAGATACAGCTCTTCAAAAAAGGATCAAATATACATATTCAAAATAAAAAAGTCAAATAAAAAATACAGTTAATGCAACAAATGGCAAGAACAAATAGAAAACACAACTACTCTTCTTTTAATAGTTTTTTTTTTTTTTGCGAAGTCATATATTCAGAGAAGAGGAGAGACAGGAAGAAAGATCTTCTATTCACTGGCTCACCCGCCAAGTGGTCACCATGGCCAGAGCTGAGCCAACCCAGAGCCAGGAGCTAGGAGCCTCTTCCAAGCCTCCCATGTGGGTGCAGGGTCCCAAGGCTTTGGGCCATTCTCAACTGCTTTCCCAGGCCACAAGCAGGGAGCTGGATGGGAAGCGGGGCCACGGGGAAATGAACCAGCTCCTATATGGGATCCTGGCACATGCAAGGCAAGGACTTCAGGCACTAGGCTATCAGACTGGATCTGAAAGCACATTTTTATACACAGAAGATAAGCCTTCTAAAATTTCTTACTAAGAAAAAAAGAAAGGAAAAGTGATTAAACAGATACCTTCTGGACCCAGCCCGATAGCATAGTGGTTAAAATCCTCGCCTTGCACATGCCAGAATCCCATATGGTTTCTGGTTCTAATCCTGGCAGGCCCTGCTTTCCATCCCCACTGTTCTACTTCTCATTCAGTACCCTGTTTGTGGTCTGGGAAAGCAGTCAAAGATGGCCCAAAGCCTTGGGATCCTGCACCCATGTGGGAGACCCGGAAGAGCTCCCGGCTCCTGATCAGCTCAGCTCTGGCCTTTGGGATCACTTGGGGAGTGAATCATCGGATGGAAGATCCTCCTTTCTGTCTCTCCTCCTCTCTCTATATATCTGACTTTGCAATAAAAATGATTAATCTTTTAAAAAAAGACAAAACATAATAAATGTTTCTGAGGATGTGGACAATAGAGAACCCTGACCCACTGTCAGTATGAAAGCAAATTACAACAGTCATTAAAGAAAGCAGTATGGAGATTCCTTAAGAAACTGAAAACAGGTCTACTCTATGACCTAGCTATCCCATTTCTGGTTATATACCTAAATGAAATTAACAAATGAAAAATATACCTGCATTTCCTTATTTACTGCAGCGCTATCACAGTAAGGAAGATAAGGAATCAAGCTATGGTGTCCATCAGTGGGTGAATAAAGAAAATGTGCTATATATACACAATAAGGTATTATTTAGTTAGAAAAATGAACATCATCCTGCCATTTGTTGAAATATTTATGGAACTGGGAATCATTATGCTAATTGAAATAAAACATACACAGAAAAAACAAACATTATATACTCTCTCTTCATATGCTGGAATTTTACAAAGCAGTCCAGAACTTAAAACAGTGGTTATAAGAGGATGGGAAAGGTTGAGAGAGGTTGACAGCACACTGGGGGGTGACAATGGTTCACAATATAGTGTATCCTGCAAGGAGAACCCTAAGAGAAGCATTGGTAGGCTTCACACATATACAGAATCAGAACTGAAACACAAATTGTCTAGTCAATTTATGCAGCATACATGTGTTGAAATATTATATGGTGCTACATACAAATTTGTACAAGTATTATGGGGAAAACATATAACTAATGAATTATAAAAATGGGGAAACACTGTTGCAAGAATTATGAAATTTCTATTTTAATTTTACTGGAATTTAAAAATATTCCAGGACTTTTATCAGTTTTTGCTCATTTTAGTTGTCACTGAGAGCATGGCGAGCAGCACAGCATTTCTTCATAAACAGCTTAATTTGTGTTTAGACTTAAACTGATCATTTATAATGAAGCAGCTAGGACAGTAATTTTGTTTGTTTCTTTCAGTTTACAGGATACTAAATCTCACAGCCTTTCTTAGAATAGAAGTGACTATCTGGCATGTGATCAATGAGACAGATAAGGAAGCAAGCTAGGGATCACTGGAAAAGTTTTAATTTTCTTAATGAATGGAATAAGCAAGGCAGCCCTCTTTCTCGTCTTAAATGTGAATCTTATACGACTACAATTTATGAGGAGGAAAAGTGCACATGCAGCCGAAGAAAAGAAACAAAAGGCGGTGAGCCCATAATGACATCACCGGGTAACCAAGGCAATGCAGGAACTAACTGCCTCTGAGAAAAATAAAGTTTATCTGTGTAAAGCACTTCAACTAGATATTTCTGTTTCCCATGATAGAAAACAACACTGAGAATTGCACACACCACTTGTTCTTAAACCAAGGAGAGTTTGCAGATAATATATAGCTTGTCTTAAAAAAGATTTTTAAAAAGAAGCGGATGACAACTGCATTTTCTTGACATCTTTGGATTAATCAGCTTTACTTTGATGTCCATTAAATGCATGTCTGCCTTACATCCTCTCTGATTGCAAACTTCTTTGTGGCCAGAGGTCTCTCTGTTCTAAATTCGGGTGTAAGCACTATTAGGTCCTCAAATTAGCTTACTGACAGCCTCTATTTTTAAATGTCATGTAAGTTATCTCTGTCATCTAGGTGTCCTTTGTCTCCATCAGAATAAGAACCTTAAGACCTTAAACTATTTCTTTTTTCAAAGTAGTTCAGTATAGAGGTAAGACCAAAAAGAAAAAAAAAAAACAACCAAACAAAAAACAAGAAATGCATTCACTGCCTTACGTTCGCATTCTCTGACATCCAAGTTGAACTGCTGTAATGCTCCCAAGGTGAGCTGCCTGACTTCGGCTTCCAGCAAAAGCTGCATCAAGGATGTGGCTAAATGCTTGCAAGCTGACATACATGCTGTCTGAGCCACCTTGCCCTGAAATAAAGAGTAAATACCACAACATTAGTGGATTAAAATGAAATTCCAACAAAATAAAAACCACTTGGGAGTATTTTTCAATCAAATATGCTCAGCACAAGTAACAAGGCCTAAAAAGACAAATATCATATTCTTTCCCTGGTTTATGGTAGGCAACATATAGAGTTAAAAAAGCAGTAATGTGTAGGACTGAAACTGACATTTTGATGTCCACTTATTAATTAAATCCCTTGTCTGTACTCCTGGGGAAAGATGATTTTTCTGCATTTTACCTGTGGAATTCTTTATCAGTTTGAGGATTAAGTCAGTGATTATAAAGTAAATTGAAAATACATTATTATAAAAATTAAGAAAATTAAAGAGAGAAAGGAAGGAAGGCAGGTATCATGTGCTTAAAATTGTACATATAGAATACATAAAATATTTCCTCTTTATATCAATAAATTTTTTAATAGTAAAGAATTTCTCCAGACTCCTCTGTCTTGTCTTGACATCCTCCCATTTAAATAATCTTGGAATTTGAGCGCCTCATGAAAATCATCTCCAATATCAGCTGTTTCACCTTGGTCATAGCAGTCACACTCTAAGCTAACATTCACAAAACGCAGCTACTTAGAGAAGAGCACAATATTAACAACCTTAAATAAAATGAATGAAAAAAATGAGAAAAACATTCCACAGAGAAAAATGTTTACAAAGGTTTTTAATGTAAACTTAATTCTTAAAAAGTAACTGTAAACAATAATCCATTTTATTTAGAAAGCAGTGTTTGCTGCTTTGTGTTTGACATGCATAAAATGAAAAGAATGACTTAAGAAGGCAACTTAAAAATATAAGTAAAAGAATTCATTTACTTTTATTTAAAGATGCTGAGATTAATATAAACCCTCAGCTAATTTTCAAAACATCAGTTTTAAATTAATATTTTATTTTACTATTTCCTTAGAAGTATTTAAAATCCTCTAAAGTTACAAAATTAAATTTTAGCCCCAGTCTAAGTTACGTGTTACACTTTTATCTAGATATATATTACTTTTATTTCTATATTGCTTATCATCTATTCTGACACCATTAGAAATACATATTTTTTAAGCCTATGTACTCAAGTCAGCCAGTGAATACATCCGTTTTGCAGGGTGGAATATCTCAGTCCTATGGAAAGACAAATGGAGTGAACATCTAGCTATCCTCTCAACCTTGTAAACAGCTTTAGGGCCCCATGTGACACGCTTCATCATGTTCCTCTTTTCTCAGAGATGGACATTAAGGGTATGAGGGTATCCCTTTATATTTTACAACTATTATTACGACATGGACACAACCAGAAATAACATTAGACATTATTCTACACATTTTGAAACTTTCTATAATGTCAAATGGAATGTTCTTCAGTAACCTGCATTAGGTGTTCAATGTTACGAATGTGAGTATCTTTCATTGTACAGTGGTCTGAAAGGAAATTAAAAGGAAAATTGTAAAAATTCCTGCAACAAATTAAGATTTCAATGCGACATATCAAAACTTAGGGAATACAGCAAAAGCAGTGCTAAGAGGGAAGTTCATTGTAATTCATGCTTATATTGAGGAATCACAAAGACATCAACAAATGAGCTATCGATGCATATGAAGGATTTACAAAAAAAAAAAAAAAAAAAGCAAGTGAAACCCAAAATGCAAAATGGAACAGAATAGAAAAATTCAGAAAGAAAACCACACATTTCTAGCCAATTAATTTTTGACAAGTGAACTGAAACCAACTCAAGGAGAAAGAACAGTCTTTTCAACAAATGGTGATCAGAAAACCAGATATATGTTTGAATAAGTAAGAAATAAGACTCTTACCTCATACCTTATACAAATTTCAACTCTAAATGGATCAAGAACCTAAACCTATGACCTGACACCAAAAATTACCAGAGGAAAATAGCATAGCACTCTACAAGACATGGGCATAGGCAAATATTCTTAGAAAAGACCCCAAAAGCACAGATAAATATTAAGGAAAAAATAAACAAATGTGATTATATTAAGCTAAGAAGCTTATGTACTGCAAGAGAAATGGCCAGGAAAGTGAAGAGGCAGCCAAAAGAAAGGAAGAAAATATTCCCCAACTACACAACAGATACAGGACAAAACCCAGAATTTACAAAGAATTCTAGAAATGCAACAACACCAAACAATCCAGTTAACAAATGGATAAAGGACAGAAACAATTATTTTTTAAAAGATGAAAATTGAAAGGGCCAAGAGACACATAAAAAATATGCTAAGGTTCTCTGGCTATCAGGAAAATGCAAATAAAAACCATGATGAGGTTCTAACTAACCTCAGAAAGAATGGCCAACAGACATTAATCGACAAACAATCACTGCAGGTGAGAATGTAGGGAAGAAGATACCCTAATCTACTGGTTGTGGGAATGTAAATTAGTGCAGAGACCTTGGAAATCAATTTAAAAATTCTTTTCAGACAGATCAATATAGATTTATTTTATGACCCAGCCATCCTACTCCTGGGAATGTATCCAAATGAAATGTAATGTGTGTGTGATAGAGTTACCTGCAACATCATGTTTGTATCAGTACAATCAACAAAAGCTATGACATGGAACAAGCCCAGATGCCAATCAACAAGGTGAATGGATAAAGAAAATGTGGTACATCGGACTCAATTACTCAATGGCTAAGTCCTCAGCTTGCAAGTGCCAGGATTCCATGTGGGCACCAGTTTGTGTCTCAGCTGTTCTACTTTTCATCCAACTCCCTGCTTGTGACATGGGAAAGGAATCAAGGATGGCCCAAAGCCTTGGCATCCGATAACTGTGTGGGAGATTGAAAGAAGCTCCTGGCTTCAGATTGGAATTGGTTCAGCTTTGGCCGTTATGGCAATTTGTGGAGTGAATCAGCAGATCAAAGATATGGCTTCCCAATACAAAAAAAAAAAATAAAATCTTTAACAAAAATAAATAAGAGAAAGAATACATGATATGTTTACTACATGACATACAAATGAGCCCTGAAAAAGAATGTAATCTTACCATTTGCAACAAAGCAAAATCAGCTGAAAGTCATAATGCATAGTAGGAAAAAGCCAGTCACAAAAATAAAAACATCATAATTGCTCTGATACATGATGACCAACACACAGACACAAAAAGTATTAAACTCCATGAGGGAGATTAACATATTGGAAAATAATGGAGATGTATACAACATGGGGTCTGTAATTCAGAGTAACAATAGAATTCCCAGTTTCATTTTTGATTATACTTTTATATTACATAACTTCATTTTCTTCCTTTTCCTATACTTGACATGTTACAACACATTTATGTAAAAGGTTAAGTATGTAACAATGAAATAAATGACTATGCTAATGTAACAACTTGGGGATAAATAATAAGAGGATAAGGGGATGATTAATAATAATAATAATAATAATAATAATATGTAGTGGGAGGAGAAGAAGGGACCTCTCTGCTTCTAAATCTATATCATGAAAAATAAGAAATCTACTCAGGGTACATGAATTTAAAAAGTAAAATTAAAAAAAAACTTTAAAAAGGGACTGGGAATATGAGCATCTTTCATTGTAATGGATATAGACATTTAATCCTTCAGATGTTCCACAGTACTCTTTTGGGGAATATATTACAATTCATCTGGTCTTTTTCTGTTTTTACATATTTAAGCTTCTTCTTTCTATATTTGTGATTTTTATTTTTTAATCTTTTAAAAGTTCTTTTAAAATTTATTTTTACTGGAACGGCAGATATATAGAGAGGAGAGGCAGAGAGGAAGATCTCCCGTCCTATGATTCACTCCCCAAGTAGCCTCAACAGCCGGAGAATCTGAAGCCAGGAGCAAAGAGCTTCTTCCTGGTCTCTCACATGTGTGTAGCATTCCAAGGCTTTGGGCCATCCTCTACTGCTTTCCCAGGCCACAAGCAAGTTGCTGAATGGGAAGCAGGGCTGCCAGGAGTAGAACCAGCACCCATATGGGATCCCAGCACATGCAATATGAGGACTTTAGCTACTAGACTACAGCGTGGGGCCCCTTACATATATTTTAAAGATTATACATACACTAAATTAAACAGAACCAGTAGTAGCTCATGACCGTGTCAGAATCTGACTCCAGTGTGCCTCCTGTACATTCTTATTCATAGGTTTCATTAGTTGAAGACCTTCCTCAACAGCAGCTGACTTTAAACAAAGAAGGAAACAAAATAGTCAATTCCTAAATTTATATCTTTTAAGTAATTTTTAGAACCATCTAGGATGAGGGGTATCAATGTAGTGTTTCTCAATACATATGAGGATCATACACAGAAACCATTCTCTCAAACATCTGATGATGAATATAAGTTAGATTCCGATTATATTTGGTGTTTCGAACAGTATCACTTTGTTATGCTATTACTAACACTGAGAACTAATAAAGAATTTTGTGCTAATTCAATTAAGAGATATGCTTTTTGTCTGAATAGTTTGTACAACTGAATATTTTCAAAATCTATATTTCATTAAAATCAAAGCTTTATATACTAACACTGAGAACTAATAAAGAATTTTGTGCTAATTCAATTAAGAAATATGCTTTTTGTCTGAATAGTTTGTACAATTGAATATTTTCAAAATCTATATTTCATTAAAATCAAAGCTTTATAGCATAAAGAAAAGAACAAGTAATGATCAATTTTGGTATAAATACTGAAAATGTTACTAAGACAGACTATTTATCTACTTATTTATTTTTTAAAAGACAGAACAACACAGAAAGAGAGAATATCTCCATCCATTGATGTAGTCTTCAAATGTCTACAAAAGCGGGCCAGAACTAAGCCAGACATGTGTGGTAGGTATCCACTTTAAACAACTGGTCCATCATCTGCTGCCTTGCTGAGCAAATTACTAGGAAGCTGCATTGGACAAGAGCATCTGGGACTGGAAACAGCACTCTGATATGGAATTTATAAGCAGTGTTACAAGCAATTGATTACCACAACACTATTCACTGAAAGTGTTTTGTTCATGCAAATAAGAACATCTGACATGTATATAAAAACATCTGTCTGTTTTCTGATGGTCCACATTCTAGATAATTCAATACAACAAACAGAAATAAATCAGGAAACAATTTAGAGACCAAGTGGAAAAGAGGCAATGGACACATAAAAGTCCTAATAACAAGAGTCCCATTGTAAGAGATGTTCACATTAAATATCTTCCTTTCAATTAAACCCACCTGTGGCCTAAGGCAGGTGCCGGGAAGTACTAAGGTTCAACACAGTAGTCAAGCTAACTTTAATGCAAAATCTGAGAAAACGCAGATAAAAGGTGAAATATGAGACTCTGAATGGCTTTTCAACAATGAGAGTGGAAATGGAGTGAAGGAACAGGCAAGACTAAAGCAGACGTCCAATATCAAAATAGATTTGATAACAATGAATAAGAAAGGAACTCTCTTCTCCTATTCCTTATTATAGTCAATATATACTACACTGAGACACCTGACATCTTACATCACATCATTTAATTCTCATAATCACACAAAGTTGTGTTATTTTTTTTAGAGATTTCAAAAACTGAATGAGCTATGAAATTTAGACAAACTCATTATTACCCAGAATTTTGACATTATTTCAAATTTGTCTTTCCACTAAATCATTATTCAAAAGATGTGCTATATCAGCATGTTCTGTAATAATTAGGCAAAACCAGTTTCAGTGAATAGTAGCAGATTATTAGGTTATCCAAAGGGTAAGGGAGGTCCAACTAGGTAAGGCTGTGGTTATACAGGTATAAAAGCTTAAAATCCCGAGATGCAGGGAGTGGCGTTGTGATGCAGCAGGTAAAGCAGCTGCCTGTGATACTGGAGTACTTAAGCTGGAGAATGCCTCGTTCTTTTACATAAATCCAAGCTTCACTTCACATGAATTTTGCCTAAAAGATTTGTTTTAGCATTTCTTGTTATTAAGAATTAAAATATTATGGCAATAAATTCCCTCAGCTTTTTTTTTAAAGATTTATTTATTTTATTACAAAGTCAGATATGCAAAGAGGAGGAGAGACAGAGAGGAAGATCTTCCATCCAATGATTCACCACACAGGTACAGGGTCCCAAAGGCCTGGGCCATCCTCAACTGCCTTCCCAGGCCACAAGCAGGGAGCTGGATGGGAAGTGGAGCTGCTGGGATTAGAACCGGCAACCATATGGGATTCTGGCATGTTCAAGGCGAGGACTTCAGCCACTATGGGCCCCCTCAGCTTTTGATCGTCTAAAATGTCCTGGTTTGCTTCCACTGTTTGCTACATAGAAAATTCCTAAGTGACAGTTATTTTCATAGTATTTCCCTGGTGGTCCAGTGGCTAGGACAGTTATTTTCATATGGTCAGATCACATTGTTTAATTTCATTAACTGCAGGCCTACTTAGTCACTTAGTATATATTTAGCTATTTCATCTTTTCTTGTTTGTTTTATTAATTTCTTATATTGCTTTTTCTTTTCCATTTTTGGTGCCTTGGAGAGTGTGTGTGTGTGTACGCTGCGCATTTTCTCAATGAACTTCACTTTAATCATATTTGAATGTTTCTAGGAACTGATTTAATCCTTATATGGATCACAATTTTCAATTTGGAAATCAAGTAATTCTTATTGAACATGGATATTGTGAATAACAAGTTACTGACTAACATTTGTAAGCTGTTGAATTTCTTTAAAGTGCACTGTATTTTGTTATGCAACAGTTAAGTTACTTTTGGATGAATTTGTAATTCAGGGTTAACTGGTATGCACATTTACGTAGAATGTAAAGTGACCGTTTATCTAGAGCTACTTTAGTTCCAGTTATATCACTACTTTGACTAGCCAGTTGATCGGTGTTTGCTTTAATAATACATTTAAACCATAAAAAAACTGTAAAAGCCATTAAATAATTTCTTCCTGGTCAATAATCTTGTATGTCCTAGTTTTGACTTCCAATACTACCTTAGCAAATGCTCTGCTTTATAAAAATGTTACATATATGTGCTTTGAATTTATATTTACAAGAAAAGATAGAGTCAGTCATTAATCAGTGCATACCCAATTTCAAAGCAGTAACATAACAAACATGCTCTGACTGACATGGGCCAATAATAGTGCCAGAGAAAAAGCAAAGAAAAACATATACAAAGGAAAAATAAAGAAATTGCAGATGTATAGATTAATGAAAATCAACATACTCTTTAAATATGATGCTGTAGAACACTGACTTTAACCTTGGTTCTAGTTACATCATCTGATAAGCAGGACTATAGCAAAAGTTAAATAAACAAATCCTATGGAGGATTTACTACAATACCATGGCTTATATTAAATACTCAGGAAGTGTCTCATGATTATTATATTTTTATAATGATAATCCTGAATATGGGAAACTATTAAAAAGATATTGAGTATATTTGCTTAGAATGTATTTTATGAATACATAAAATTTTACCGTTTGTGCTCAATTTTTATAGAGACTTAAAGACTTCTCTGGTTTTCAACCAAATAATTTTACATGGGCAAAAAAAGTTAAATGTTTACTTCCTGTTCTGAAGGAAATCAAGAAGAACATGCAATTAAGTGCTAAATTGAGCAGAATAAACTCTAAGTCCTCCATGAATTTAGAAGAAAAGGTTACAAGGCCAACACAATTGGAAAGCTTCAAAAAAGCAATGAGATAGGCCAATTGATCCCCACTACATCTTACATCACAGAAACTTCAAAAAGAAACCTTAAAATTCCAGATAGACTTGATACAAAATATTCTACAAATAATAGCAATTACTAGCATACAAACCTGTATGCAATAAAATGCCCTCCTAAGTAAAAATAAAAATTCTTCCTTTCTGCTTTACTCAACCCCTGTTCAGGTTACATTCAGGTCAACTTCATCAAGTCATCTCATTAACACAGAAATGTCTTTGAAGGATTCAGGCTTTGCCAGGCTTGACATTTCACCAGACTACAACCAAGATGCCAAAGAATCAGATTCAAATATTAATGAGCAAAAGGTCAGGAATAGGTAATCTCCAAAGCTCTATTAGTTCCTGTTTTCTGACCCTATCCAATTCCCCCTGCCCTTTCTCCAGTCCTCTCTCACTACATACATTTACAATCACTGGCTGAGCTTCAAGACACACCCTCTAAACTGTAATTTCACTTGAAGTACATTTTAAGTGGAGGCCTCCCAGATGCCAAATTCCCCAATCTAGAGGTAATCTATAGGAACAGAACGGTAAAATAAAAAGGAAGGGGATCAACACAAAATGAGATTCAGTTTTGATTTTTAACTAATAGAACTAGAAGGGGGAAAAAAAAGAAGAAAAATGAAAATGAAAAGGACAAAAGGGGAAAATAAAAAAGGAAACCTCTTTCAAACTTTCCAATAAGATATTTAATAATGTGACAAAGCAGAGCGTATTAAAATATTAACCAAAGCTTCCAGGAAAACCTGTATAATATCAATTGTTTATTCAAGACCTTTACAAACCTCATAAAAAATTAAGTGAGCTTGGAAAAAACACACCACAGCCATAGGAGAAAGTTTACAAAACACAATGGTACAGACGCCTGACTGTCTGCCAGCCAGTCCCTTTTAACTTCCACATACAACATATTACTCAGCTCCTAACAGGTCAATACCCTAAATAAGAGCATTTCTCCTCCCAAACACCTCATTAGCTTGAGTTTCTTTTTGGCTCTTTTGAGCTAATGTATCCTGTAGGTGCTTTGGTTCATTATTTTCTGCCAATAATACTTCAGTTCAGAATATTTAAAACCTTAGGTTTCTCTTAGGGAAATCATTTAAGATCTTCTTCACAAACAGTAACTAGCTCTTTAATTAATCTCACTAAGGGAGAACAGTACATGAACCATCTTGTCCATTTTAAGGGATGTAGTAGCAAAAATAAGATAGAACTGCAGAGGAAGTGGTACACAGAGAAACACCGAAAATTTTGGTCCATACTAACTTCAGCCCTTTCACTTGCTTGACAGTTCTTTAATCCTGATTAAATTCAGCTTTCTCATCAGTAAAATGCAGACAATGACACAAAAGTCACCAAGATCATGCACAATAAAAGATATACTAAGAGCCCAGTGCAGTGTGTGCCACATAGTAAGAGTTCAATGAACAGCAACTATTATGAAAAGTACTGTCGATAGCTTAGGGGATCTCTAAACTGAACTTATATATATGTATTTACCAGGCAGAATTAAATGGAAAATGGTTAAAAGAAACTTCAACAAAACATTCTAACATGAGAAACACATAATCAACTTGTACACATGTGGAAAATTACCCTGTGTTATTCAATTTGTAGGAACTAGAACATGAGATATGCATCTATCATTCGATTTGAGAAATACTCTCAGATCACTTGTATCACAAGAAGAATGCTATACATTCTCCAAGTCCTTTATTTGGTCCTTCTCTGTGGCCTTAAAAGAGCTGTAAAAAGGAAACTTTTCATCACAGTCTATCTGTGTAAAAGCACCAAAATATGTTAACAATTAGAGCAGGGGAAATCTGAAAGACTGCCTTGTTAATAAAGGGACTTCCTATCAATGAACTCATTAAAAGGTAATGAAACCAAGTGGCTATTAAAATAAATACAAGTGGCTAACAGTTCCTCAGTATAGTTTTTTCAAATACTCTCAACAGTAAAGATTCTAAGAGATGAAAAGCAAAAAATGCTCAAACAAAAGCTGACAAAATGAGAATTTTTAAGTAGAAGGCAAAGCTGCATTCAGAAAACTGTATCCAGAATTCAGAATATGGAAAATAAAAAAAACTTGTAAATTTTTCTAACCTTTTATGCAATGTTCTAAAAGAACAAAAACAATGGGGCACAATAATAAGTGGCTTTGACATAATACAGACTTTAAAAGATAAAGTAGGAAAAATTATAATAGTAAATGGGATCTGAAAAAATAATGATATGGGCCCAGTGCGATAGCATAGTAGGCTAAAGTCCTCGCCTTGCATGGCCAGGATCCCATATGGGTGCCAATTCTAATCCCGGTGGCCCTGCTTCCCATCCAGCTCCCTGCTTGTGACCTGGGAAAGCAGTGAAGAAAGGCCCAAGGCCTTGGGACCCTGCACCCACGTGAGAGACCCGGAAGAGCTCCTGGCTCCCAGCTTCGGATTGGCCCAGCTCCAGCCGTTGCAATCACTTGGGCAGTGAATCATCACGTGGAAGATCTTCCTCTGTTTCTCCTCCTCTCTGCATATCTGCCTTTTCAATAAAAATAAATAAATCTTCAAAAAAGATGATATAAATTAAGACGGTATGTATTAAAGTTTGCACATAGTTAGGGTGTATGTCTTAACAGTAAGTAGGGTAATGTAAAACAAATCCTAGAGTATTCCCCTAAATCCTTGTTTAAAAAAATGCAAATAGCTAAGCATGATATTCAAATCTTTGGGTATATCATACAAAAGGAAATATATAAATAGATAATAGATGTAAATATAAAAGAGCATAGTAAATTTTTTTGCAGAAAAATTTTAAAGTCTCTGTCTTGGAGTAGATACATATTTCTTAAATAGGACAAAAATATTCCAGACATTAATGAAAATCAAAGATTGATGTTTGTATTGAGCTCATTAGAATAACAATTATGATATTCAAAAGATGCTAAGAAAATGAAAAGGCAAGAAACTGAATAGAAGAAAGAGCAAGAACAGGCATGTTAGGTTAACAATGCTAGCTCTGCTTCAGATTCCAGATTCCTCGTAATGCATGCCTTGGAAAGCAAAACAATATTTGGTTCCCTGCAGCCAATATGAGACCCGAAGGCTAATTCCTGGCTTTGGCCTGGTCCAGACAAGATGTTGCATACATTTGGGGATTGAACTAGCACATGAAGGTCAATCTCTCTCCCTTTCTCTCTTTTAAATAAAATAAAAACAAAGATGATTCTTTTTTAAAAAAGACACACAGTTCATATAGCTGAACAATTACTTGTATCTACAAAATATACATAACTCTAAAACCTCAACAATAAGAAAAATCAATTTCAAATAAAGGATAATGATATGCATATGCATCATTATATACATAGAGACATACACACATGCATACATATATCATGTATGTATACACACATATATATGTGTACATATTAAAAGTCAATATGCACCTGAAAAGAGTTCAATATTATCGGGTATTAGAGCAATGAAAGCTAAAGACATAAGAAAATGTTTGCATACACTCATTACAATAACTACCATTAAAAAAAAAATGACAAAAAATGTTGCTAGGACTAATTTTGGAACCAGAAATCTCACAAATTGGCTTTTAGAAAATTAAAGCTTCTTTTAAAAAGCCTTGTATGTTTCTTAAATAACTAAATACATGCATACATTATCACACATAAAATGAAAATTAAAATAAAATGGAATACATAGATTAATATTAGGATGACAATAAGAAAACTAAATGTAATAATAAATACATCTATCTGTTTAAAGAAAATACAAAGGGCAAAAGAACATGTAAACAAAGCAAAGAGATGTAAAACAGGAAATTCAGTAACACACTGTCACTGAATTCTAAAAATTAACATATAGTCTAAACAATATATTGTACTAAAGAGAGCTTTGATGAATTCTCCTTGAGGTTAGTGAGAGGATGAAAAAGATAAAAAAAATCTTAAAAATAACAAGAAGGAAAAGATACACTGTTCAAAAGTAACAACAAGCAGGTGATAGGAAAAAGCTCATGAAAATATATATTATAGAGACCGGGGCCCAACCTAGTAGCCAAAGTCTTCACCTTGCATGTACTGGGATCCCATATGGGTGTTGGTTCATGTCCCCACTGTTCTACTTCCCATTCAGTCCCCTGTTTGTGGTCTGGGAAAGCAGTAGAGGCCGGTCCAAAGCCTTGGGATCCTGCACCCACATGGGAGACTCAGAAGAAGCTCCTGGCTTTTGGTATGCTCAACTCCCTTCATTGCAGCCACTTGGGGAATGAACCAGTGGACAGAAGATCCTCCCTTCTGTGTCTCCTTCTCTGTGTAAATCTGATGTTCCAACTTAAAAAACACATAAACAAAAAATATATATTATGAAAAATTTATTTTAAAACCTTTTTGCATCAAAAAGTTTCCATTTTTCCATGAATTTTCAGCATTCTTGTAAGACTAAACAGTAACAAGAGAGTAGAACACAATCAAACCAAAACATTAACAAGCAGATAATAAAATTTAACTTGGATTTCTAACTCTAGCTACAAATGAACAGAGAACAAATGAAAACATGTTCACATAAGACAGATTCATACAACCCTCCAAAAATACTACCCTACAAAAACCAGAAGCTTGCTGAGATTATGCTTGCTCATTGCAAGTCATATTTATGCACTCTGAGTGTTAGAAAAAGTTTAAAGGATGACCAATTGATTCAACCCACTACATGGATGAGCGCTACACTGCCAATAAGCGATGTTTAGAACAGAACATAAATGCCTGTAGAGAGGTGAAGTTCAGTAAGTCACAGAAACAGTAGAGCACTTTATTCAGAAATCCTATCACTTAGCTCTACTTTGTAGAGGGAGGATAACATTTAGATGTTGAAGGCAACTGTGATATGTCTTACATCCTCTGAATTGTCATGTTTTCTGCTCAGAAAAAAAAATCAATTTAGCTGCTAGACACTTCTGTACTATTTTTTTTCAAAAGTCATCTAGTTTGTCAGCACTTAAAAAAAAACAGAAAAGTATAAAATAAAAGCAAAATAACTGATCCACACATGTTCTAACCAGTATGAAGTAGAACAAAACTTTTCTTTGTTTTTAAACATCATCAGTTCTTAAACTTTAACATACAACAGATTTACCTGGAAGACTTATAAAAACACAGATTGCTGGGCCAAAGTCCAAACTGCTGATTCAGTGGTCGGGTTTGATGACTAAGATTTTGCATTTTGATCGAGTTCTCTGGTGATATTGACTCTGTTGTTCCAGAGATCACACTCTGAAAACTGTTAGGCAACATTCTTCTACAGCAAACTGAAAATCAATTTAGCTGTTTGTCAGACTTAGGATTTTAATGACTTAACCCAAACTTGTGGTCAGTTAAAATGTCCCTCATTTTTGTAGACACAAATTGATTTCAATCATCTATGTACTATATTGATTTCTGGTTCTAACACATGGGAAAAAAGTGATGAGCATATACAAGTGACAGATCCTTAAGTATAAAATCATATCTGAATGAATACATTATTCTTTTGAATAAATAAGCTGGCTGCCCTTGGGGAGGGGCACTCAACAGCAGCCTTCAAGTCGCCCTGCCTGGAGGCTTTTTGAACCCAGCACGGGTATGTACAGCTGAGCACACTGGCTTCCTCAGGGTAGGGAAGCTCAGCGCGCCACCAGGACTACTCCATCCTGGAGGTTAGGTATTTTTAACCTGCACAGGTGCCTGTAACTGAGCTGTGTGGTCCCCCTGGAAGGGCTCGGACACCAAAGGTGCTGGGCAAAACCCCCCAGGCTGCCTAGTGACACACCCTTATGGATAGAGGGTATTATTTTACAAGGGGAAGATGGGATTGCAGAGGTGGTAGTGAGAGATGAGCTGTGGTTTTTGTGCACATGTTAGGAATTACAGTTGAGGGACTTCCATAGATAAGTCCATGACCAGGGTATGTAAGTAAGTGGCACCAAATTGGTTTGGAGGGGAGAACAAGAGTGAGAGAAGTGGGTCTGACAGCAGAATACGTGAGGGCAATGTGGGCTCACCCTGTGGAACTGCAATCTCTGCTGGCTCACCCAAGAACTGTGGATGGAGTCAGGACTTGATGGAGAGCTAAGGGGACTCCCCAGCTGGGTTGGGCTTCCCACTGGTGAGAACGGGAGTAGGATTGAGGGCAGCAGGCGTGGCTGCATATGGCTACAGACTGCACTGGCACGGATGCACACTGGGACTGTGGAGTGACAGATTGGGCTTGACTCCAGCCCCTACTGGTACTCGTGAGAGCCAGTTCAAGTGTAGAACAGGCCAGACTAGGTCTTGACTCCCGCTGATCTATGTGAAACCTGTGTCTAGGTGTGGACCAGGTTGTGATGGGCTGCAACACCCAACAAGAATCAGAATGGGAGTGGTCGGTTGAGCAAGGCCACTGTTCTTGTCAGGACAGGAGGTGGACAAAGTCAACCTGGGCCAATGACCCACTGGTATGTGTGAGAACTGCCACTGGGAGGAGACTTGAATGAGGAGCTTGGGAAACTCCTTCACTGGGATGCAGTCCCTGCAGGTGAGCACAAGAAGCAAGGTAAGGAGCAACCCAGACCATGCCAGGTTATAGTACCCACCAGCATACATATGGGTCAGGTCTGGGCACAGACCAGTCTGGACCAGCACATAACATTCACTGGCAGATCTGAGAACCAGGACAAGGAGCAGGAGCCAGATCAGGCCACAACACCAGCCAGTTCACATTAGGACTGGGACAGCAATTGGGTTGGGCTGGAATAAGCTGCAGCACCCACCAGCAGGAGCAGGAACAGAGGGTCAACTAGACTAGGCCAGGCTATGCAATAAGATTGCAAACTCTGAGGTGAGGCAAGTTATGCCAGTCTGTGTCCAGCAGGGACCAGGTAAATGAGTTGCAGGGATGGGGGATCTGACAGGGCTGGGGTAACTTGGCTCAGGTCCTGGAGCCCATCTGTGTGATGGGTGCTGGATTCCTGAGCCTTGGGGATGGGGTAACAGGTGGGGTTTGGATCACCTGGCCCAGATCCTGGGGCCCACCTCCTAGGTGGGTGTAGGGTTCATAAGCCCCAGGGTGGGGGATTTGGTGTGGCTCAGTTGCCTGGCCTGGGGCCCATCTGCTAGGTGTATGTCGGGTTTGTGAGCCCCAGGTGTGGGGAATCCATCAGGGCTTGGGTTGCCTGGCCCAGGTCTTGGAGCCTGCCTAGTAAGTGGGTGATGAGTTTGTGAACTCGAAGGAAGGGGGCTCCAGCGACACTTGGGACGCCTGGCCTGGGTATTTAGACTCACCTGCAAGAACATATCCTACTTAATGAAAAATGTGGAGCAGTGGACATCAGCCCTATTATAAAAGGAAAATATGGCAGCAAACTTGCTGTTGTAGCAGAACAAGAACAGAACAATCTGAACAACTATCTCAAACAAACAATGAGAGCAAAAAATTTCAATGAATGAAGCCAGTGGACATTGGGAGGGTGACATCATCCTTTTATCAATGAAATCGGCAGCACTTCAGAACTATTCAAACCACTTGTACAGAACCCTTGGAATATGTGCACATTGAGTCTCTGGGTTGATATGAAGTGGCGCTTCCTCATCCCTGGGTACTGGAACATGTGGAAAGTCTTGAGTGCTTTCTTCCTTTGTCTCTTCTCTTCCCCCAGGAACAACAGGAAGAAATAGCAAATTTGGAAGCAGTGAGTTCACCCAATTTTCCCTAAACCTTAATCCTTCTCACCCTGATCAACCATGGAATCATTATTAAAAAATAAAATTAAAAAATAAATAAATAAGCTAAAAGGAGCCCAAGACTTCTGTCATTTCTAGTTTACAATTCAGCCAGCTTTTGAGATGTACCAGTGTTCTTTCCTCAACATTAGAACTATACAGCTTTGTACTGAGTATTCCACAAATTATTTTTTTTAAACATCCCATAATAACAGCGGAATTGCTGAGCATGATTTTAAAAAAATAAATCAATACATAGTGTTTTCCAGAAACCTCTGAAAAATAACCAATGGCATCTTCCCAACTATATGAACAGTTTATCTAATTGTCCAGATACTAGATTCCAAGAAAATAGTTTTATGAATACTTATCTGTAACTGAAAAAGAATTAGCTTTAAGTCTGAGTGCTTGGTTCCAGTTAACTAATGTGACGAGAGATCTACCATTTTCACATAACATGCACAAGACTCTCTGTGCTGATATATTAACATATTCAGAGAAAGACTTTCAAAGAACAGATGCATCATTGTCAACCAGCTAAGCTATAGTAATTAATGACTTTTACTTGATTTAGTAATTTTTAGCGCCACATTCTTGAGTACCAAAAATTTAACAGCTTGACCGAGTTAAGATATTTCACAAGAAAACAATCTGCAATTCTACATAATTTACCTGCTCATGAAATGTGCCCAGCTCTGTTCACACTTACAACTGAAAACTCTCCAGTTAGCAAATAAAACCGCTAGACAGTTACTAGGCAACAATACAACTTATTTGTCTCCTTATGTAATCTCATAATTTACACTCATTATGGATAAATAAGTTGATAATTACTACTTTTCTATGACTAATTGAGTACACATTCTTATACTAAATGAGACAAATATGCTATGTTCGTATACATTTTTCTTTTAACAAATATAATCACAGTTGGAATGCAGAATGGCGGAATAGTGAGGATTGGTTGAAATCGATAGAGAAGGATTAGCCAAGGAGAAGCAGAGAGGGCACAAATGTGGGAAATAAGTGGACAGACTGATGATAGAGGGACACCTAGAGACCTGTAGACATGGGAAAGCAGCAGAAACAGTGGAGCGGTGCTATAGTGAATAGGGCAGAGCTCCACCCATGACCAGGTGGGAAGGGGAGATCACCGGGAACTCTGGAGGTGAACTCAGTCACAGAACTACAGCTCATTTATAATCCAATCGCCAGGAGAATCAAAGTGGCAGATGAATGTGAGAACAGGGTGGATTTTACAACCCAAAGCTCCACCAATGTTACATTGGACGCTATTCTGACTTCTGTGGCAAAGGCTCTGGGGGAATAAAAGTGCGTTGCACATGGACTAAGCCAGAGGGATATGATACCAATTGCCATCCCACAGACACCATCCAAATAGGTCCAGGCTGCACCCAGATCTAACTGCCAGCAAGTTCCAGCAAGAAGAGGAAAGAAAAACAAAACAAAAACAAACAAAAGATGTGCAATGAGCAAAACTGATAGCCACGGGATCTAGGTTAAAGTCACAGCTGCTGTCTCCCTATTCCTTGGTACTGCTGGAAACGATAGTGGGAGAAACCTGAGCAGACAACAGTGCGCACACAGCACAGGATCACAGGGACAGAGAGGTGACCATGAGCTGAGGCCACAGAGGTACAGCATGAGAATCCAAGATTAAAATTCACTGGTTGGAGTGGCACAAGTGACAGCAAACTGAGACGCAAGCACTGCAAATTCCACATGCAGACTTGTGGAGACACAGTTTAAAAATCAGCCCCAAGGAGAAAAAAATTGCTAATCAGAGTTGCAATTGCCAAAAGCAACAGAAGAGGCCAAAGTACAATGACTGACGTTACTGATGCCTCCCCTGCAAAAGAGCAAAAGAGTAGGTAAACCTCAAAGTTACTAAGGAAGACATTGAGGAACTTCCAGAGAAAGAATTTCAAAAATTTGTTATAAATCTCTCTAAAAACAACAAGAGACACATTCAGGAGCTCAAGGAACAGGTTACACAGGAAATAGCAACAGTGAAACAAAATTGAACTGAATGACTGGAAATGAAGAATACAATATATCAAATTAAAAATTCAGGGGGAAAACCTCAACAATAGAATGAGGCAGAAAAAAGAATCTCAGAATTAGAAGATATCTCCTGCAATAAAGCTGAAACAGCCAAGAAGTGGAACTGAGTAAAGCTAACAAACCATCCAAAAATTAAGGGACTCCATTAGAAGGCCAAAACTAAGAGTTGGGGAGTTACTGAGGTGCAGAAAGAGAAGCTGAGTTAAAGATTTGTTCAGAGAAGTAAAAATTGAGAACTTCTCTATCGAAGAGAAAGAATTGGGAAAAAAAATATAAGAGGGGCACAAAACTCAGAGTCAACCAAAAGTAATCCTCATCACAACACATTATAATCAAGCTCTCTTTGGTTGAACACAAAGAAAATATACTTAAATATGCACATGAGAAAAGTCAATTAACTTATAGAGGAATACCAATCAGACTCACAGCTGACCACTACAGGCCATAAGAAAAGAAACAACATGCTGAAATTCTAAAAGAAAAAAACTTATAGCCCAGCATAACATATCCAGCCAAGTTTTCCTTATATTTGAAAGCAAAATAAACAAGCCAACAAAGGTAGAAAAACTTTGCCTATACAAGATCTTCCCTACAAATGTTAATTTAAAATGTGTTACAGGAAGAGAAGAAGAATAGCACTTATCAAATCCAAAAGCAAACATGAAGAATGTTCTGATAAAACAACAAAAGAAATCTAAATCAAAAAATAAGAAATTCATTGCTAAAATGACAGGACCAAATCACCACCTGTCAATTTTAACCCTGAATGTATGTGATTTAAAATCATCAACCAACTGACACATTAGCGTATTACATGAAAAAAAAAACAGAACTCATCTACCTGTTGCCTACAGAAGACATGTCACTAACAGAGATATGTAGAAACTAAAACTGAAAGAATAGAAAAGGATATTATAGACTATGGAAAGGAAAAATAAGATGGTACAATCATTCGTATACATCAAATGATATATACTTCAACATAAAAAGCATTAAAAGAGGCTAAGAAGGATACCATGTAATGATCAAGAGATCTAGTCAGCAAAAAAAAAAAAAAAAAACACCCACCATAATAAATATATACACACTCAATGCCAGGGCATGTAGCTTCATGCAACAAATATTAATAGATTTAAAATAGAATCCAATACAGCAAGAGTGGGGGCCCCTCACACGTCACTAAACTCAGACAGATCAACAAGACAGAAACAGCAAAAAACAACAGAGCTAACACAGACAGTAGAACAAATAAACTTAATTGACATTTATAGAATCGTTTATCCTATAGATGCAAAATACACTTTTTTTCATTAGTACCAATCCCATTACACGCCACAAAACAAGATTCAACAAGTTTTAAAAAGTCAAAATCATACCATGCATTTTATCAGATCATCATGCAGTGAAACCAGAGACCAACAGGCCATAACACCCCAGAAGATACATAAGTAAAAGAAACAACTATAAAAACTATTAGAAATAAATGAAGGCATAAGAACCACATATCAAAGCTTTGGGAACACAATTAAGGCAGTGTTAAGAGGAAAGTTCGTTTCAATTAATGCTTCTGTAAGGAAATGATAAAAGCACCAGTAAATGGGCAAACCATACACCCGGAGGTGCTAGAAAAACAATAGCAAAATAATTCCAAGATTAGCTCAAAAAATAAATAAATAAAAATAAGGGAGGAAATAAACCAAATAGACACCAAAATAACAACACATGAGATCAATGAATCAAAGAGCTCATTCTTTGAGAAAATGGACAGTTAATTAAAAAAAGGAGGGAGAAGATAAAAATAGAATCACAGACAAAAAAGAAAATATGCCCCATCCATTACAAACTATTCAAAACAATAGAAAGGGAGACATGCTTTCCAAACCCTTTCTATGAAGCCAACACTACCTCAACACCAAAGCTAGATAGACACAACAGAGAAAGAGAACTATAGACCAATATACCTGATGAACACAGAAGTGAAAATCTTCAACAAAATACTAGCTAACAGAATCCAACAGTACATAAGACAGACCATTCACCTGGACCTAGTGGGATTCATCCCCAGCATGCATGGGTGGTTTAACATATGTAAATCAATAAACGTGATATATTTCATCCACAAATTAAAGAATAAACAACATATATTATCTAAATAGATGCAGAGAAAGCATTTGATAAAATCCAAAACTACTTCATGCTAAAAACCTTAAGTAAGACAGGCATAGAAGAAACATTTTACAATCAAAGTAATATATGAAAGTCAATGCCAGCATCATACTGAATAGTGAAAAGCTAAAAGGTTTTCCACTAAGGTCTGGAACATGACAAAGATGTCCACATTCACCACTGTTGTTCAACATAGTACTGGAAGTCCTTGTTAGAGCTATTAGGAAATAAAAAGAAATTAAAGGAATTTGACTCAGAAATGAAGAATTAAAATTATCCCTGTTTGCAGATGGCATGATTCACTACATGGGAGAACAAAAAGACTCAATCAAGAGACTACTGGTACTCATAAGAGAATTTGGCAGAGTAGCAGTGTACAAAATTAATTAATATAAATTTATGGCCCTCATATACACAAATAACTCCATGACTGAGAAGGTAAATATAAGTATACAGGAACCTTATGCCTTAGAATTAACAAAAGATGTGAAAGACCTGTTATGAAAATTATAAAACATTGAAAAAAATAAGACATTAGAAGATGGAGACATTTACCATGTTCCTAGATCAGTAGAATCAACACAATCAAAATGTTCATATTACTAAAAGTAAAATACAGATTCAATGAAATTTCAATCAAAAGCCCAACAACATTATTCTCAGAAATATAAAAGATGATACAAAAATACATCTGCAAACACAAGAGATCATGAATAGCCAACCTATCCAAAAGAACAAAAATAAAGCTGGAAGAATCACAATTCCAAATCTCGAGTCATATTATAGGGTAGCGATAATCAAATTAGTCTGTTACTGGTACAGAAACAGAGATCAATGGAACAAAACAGAAACCTCAGAAGGGAGCCCAACGTATAAAATCAACTAATTTTTGACAAGAGAACTGAAAATAAGTTTGGTCTTCTCAACAAACACTGCTAGGACAAGTGGATACCAGACTGCAGAAGTAAGAAGCAAGATCTCCACCTTATACAAAAATCAGCTCTAAATGGATGAAGGACCTCAGTCTCCCAAACTTAACTCTGAAGTCCTGAAAGCTTACAGATTTTTTACAAAGGAAAAGGTACTAAGCCTAAAGATCTCAAACAAACAAATAAAACAAACAAACAAAAAACCAGTATGCCTAACACACAAGAAAAGGAGAAGATGAAATAAAAAGTTCTTTAGGTGAGAACAACAACAACAAAAATTTAACTATAATTAAAAAACACCTGGAAAAGTTGGTGATGTCTAAGAAACTTCTGGAGATTTACCTTCTTCAGGATTCTAGACATGAGCACAAATTTTTTTTTTTAGCAATACTGACTTATCAGACAGATTAAAAGTCTGTGCTGCAGTGACTAACAATCTTGACTCTTTGTGACTTACAACTACATTGTTACAAATGTCCAAATAAATGTCCATTGGAATAAATGTCCAAATTGGAAAACAGACCAATGGGAACCACACAACATTCACCAAACCATTTGAATTCTCAAGTTCTGATCAGCAAAAGCTATGCAAGCTTCTACTTGATGACAGTGAAGAATATTCCTTATTTGAATCCTTGCTCTCAGCTAATTGATGTATTGCTGGATCTACTACCCAGATCATTGTCTTAGATCTATAAAACAAGGGGTGATGAAGATGTCTTCCCCCATCAACACACACACACACACACACACACACACACACACACACACACACACACACACACACATTCAGCACTTTTTGTGGCACATCAGATTTCTACCACAGCTTCCCATTTATAAAAACTCCAAGGTACCCAAGTCATGAACAATCAGATTCTTTTACTTAAACCTTATAAGTCTCTCGGTTGTACAACACTGAAAAGTTTAGTAGGGCTTTTATTTACTTAATTGCAGTTACCTTATTATGCCCACAGCCACACCCACAAATTTTTTAGAGGTGTGATGTTGTCTCTCCATTTTGTGTGGGAGAGTTACACTCAGGTTTTTATCTTCATGGGCTGTTTCCTTTAAATGGAGTGATTTACTGGGTACACACTTGATCTGATTCTGAGGTTTTAAATTGAAGTGCGCTGTTTTATAGCCTTCATGTGGTTTTTTTGATGGGATATTGAAATGTAATAGGATTCTGTGTTTTCAAATAATTTTTCCATGATATATTTTAACACCTTGAAACTAATAAATCACTCATATTTTTAATCTTTAAGTACTGGAATTCTTGGGTTCTCTATTTGCTTTCTCTCCCTAGTCAGCAATCAGGTCAGTTCTTCTTTGAAAATCTGAATCCAACTGCAATACAGATTAGTTAGGTTTCCTCTCTAATCCTATTCAACTTCTCTCCACTATTTGTTTTTAAATTTTATTTGATTGAAAGGCAGAGAAAGACGGATCAAGATCTTCCATCTCCTGGCTCACTCCCTAGATTATCGTAATAGAAACCAGGACAAAGACCTCAATCCAAGTCTCCAATGTGGGTGGCAAACACAAAACTATTTCAGCAATCATTACCAGGATGCTGGATTCAGGAATAGAGCTGAATAGGGATTTGAACTCAACTACACTAACACAGAAATTACGCGTGTCAAAAACCATCTTTTCTTCCTTAAACTTGAAAAAAACATATTAACAACATTACTGATACCCACAGGCAATTTTTATTCACTTTTTCATTTCAGCTCCTATATATAAGGGAGACTATGTGGTACCTGTCTTCTGTGTCTAAGTTATTCCACTTAACATGGTTTTTCTCAGTTGAATCCACTTTGAAGCAGTAGTAGAATTTCATTTTTATAGATAAATAACGTTTCATTTTATATGCATGCACATATCTTCATACACATATATAATTATGTAGTCTAAATAACACATAAAATTATGTAATTCAAATAACATTTAAAATTATAAAAATGCATGGCATGTAAGATATGTAATATCCTATTGCATATATATTATTTATAATATATCACTACATGTGTATAAATATATATATATATATATGCATGTATCACATTTTCTTCTTTATCTTGAGATGGACACTTCGGTTGATTTACTATTTGGCTATTGTGAACAGTGTTGCTATAAACAGTGGTATAGCTATTCTTGAGACAATGTCAATGAATTCATTTTAATGACAGCTAAACATCACATCTATTTGCTTTTTTTGTTTAAAGATTTATTTAATTTTTACTTGAAAGTCAGATATACAGAGAGGAGGAGTAAGAGGAAAGATCATCCATCCACTGATTCACTTCTCAAGCAGCTGCAACATCTGGAATTGCACCAATCCAAAGCTAGGAGCAAGGAGCCTCTTCTAGGTCTCCCACGTGCATCCAGGGTCCCAAAGCCTTGGCCCGTCCTCAATTGCTTTTCTAGGTTACAAGCAGGGAGCTGGATGGGAAGCAGGGCTGCCGGAATACAAACAAAAGCCCATATGGGATCCCAGTGCATGCAAGGCGAGGACTTTAGCTGCTAGGTTGCCATGCAAGGCTCATCACATCTATTTTTATATGAAATAGAGGCAGTCTTCCTTTCATTTGAAAGTAGAGATGCAAACTACAATGTATCTTCAATTTCCAATATGCTAGTCAAAGATGGCCCAAAACCTTGGGAACCTGCACCCATATGGGAGACCTGGAGGAGGCTCCTAGTTCCTGGATTCGAATCAGCACAGCTCCAGCTGTTGTGGCCACTTGAGGAGTGAAGCAATGGACGGAAGATCTTCTTTTCTGTCTCTCCTCCTCTCTGTATGCCTAACTTTCTAATAAAAATTTAAAAATCTTTTTTTTTAAAAATATTTGTCCATCTCCACCTATAGAGGAACACTACTCATGTTCAATTCAGTGAAGTAAATAATATTCAAGTAATGTAATTAGACAACTGTTTATCAAATGAATTCAAGCTGGTATTGGTAATGGTGTATACAGAGACAAGCAATATATAGCAGTGTGCTTTTATTGACATGATGTATTTTTTCATGACCCCCAGGGATATGAAAACCATGGATGGTACAAAACTCTAAGCGTACACATATTTCCCCCTACCTGTATATACTTGTGATAAAGTTTGATTTATAAATTATGCACAAAAAGATTAAAAGCAGTAAGAATGATAAATATTGACAAAGATTTTGTAAGTGGGTTCTCTTTCTGTCTTTCCAAATATCCTACTGTACTGTGCTCAATCTTTATTCCATAATATGAGATGACTACATGATGAGATAAAGTGAAGTAAATGGTATTGGAGCCAGCAAAATAGTATAACAGGTTCATCTTCGGACTGCAACACTGGCATCCTATATGGGCACCAGCTTGACTCCCGGCTACTGTACTTTTAATCCAGCTCCTTGCTATCAGTTAAAATATGTCAGAAGAGATTTCACAGTGCTAGACTGTGAAGTAAGGTGAACACAAATGACTGCAAATCCCTTGCTTTAATAATAGTTAAACTGAAAAGAGACACACATCCAATTCATAACAATTTTGAAAGTGTTTATACAAGAGGAAACTAAAAATTGGTTTAAATTCTTGACCATTTGAGTTTATTGTCTTCACTTCATTTTTTTCCTTATTGCCTTTGCTGTTGCTTTTTACTAAGGGATAAAATTATGCTACAGTTTTGCAAGTGATTCTCCAGATAAACTTGGAAAGCTGTGTTGGATCCACATGTTCTAATGAATAATTTTTTTATTCAAAAAACACAAGACAAAAATTCCTCAAATTCAGGCTTTGATTAAAAACATCCTTACTATCACTAAAATTTCTAATACACCTTAATAATTACTGTACTGGGGGAATTCTAATGAGTACCATATTAAGTAGTGAAGCTAATTCTCAAATGTAGTTCCCATATAGAGGTAGAAACCCAGGAATCTCAAGGTTGGGAGACCCAAGATTGCAGTCTGTTACTCTATCCTAGGTATGGTTTGTCTTTGGAGAGTCCCATTAAAATAATCACTTCTGCATTACAATGCTACCATCATTTCACTGCATCACACTCCCTTCAATTAACTCTTTACCTTTTACTTGTTCGATCTATTCATAACAGGCAGACCTACCACCTTTGCTGACATGTAACTTTCCTATTTCAAGAATAGGAGATGAGGAGTCATTGAGTATTTAATTTTCATTTTAACTAAAAATTAGTGAATTAATGCTAAGAGTTAGAAAAAATACTGGGATATGAAAGCTATAGGGTTTTCTCTATATATAGTGTTTAATATTCTATGCTTTGGAAGAAAAAACAAAAAAGAACTTAAAATCAGTACTCCAGAACATTGTGGTGGGTTCCAGTAATATTCCCACAGCCTGTTAATGCAGAGAGGATAAAATGGCCTGAAAAGAGAGCTGAAAGAAAGAGGAAAAACTCTGGTATGTGGATAAGATCAATGCCTCCCAGGCTTTTGAAGAAAAGGCACTTAGCCAAATATCTTCTCAGGCTCCACAGTATCAGAAACAGTCTGGTGATTTTACCAGAGGGACCTGAAGGATAGGGGTCAGATACTGTAAAAGGGGCAGACAAATTACAGGTATGTTAAATGATTTTCACACTACTGGAAATAAAAGTAAAAGGAATTAGACAGAGGCGTTACACATTAAGTCATGGCAAGACACAGTCAAAGTTAAAACAAATTCATAAAGATATTATGGTTTGTAGTTTTGTTTTAGATAATTTGCAACTGATCAGGGTCCTTAGCTATCCTCATCCACACTGAAACTAGAGTATTAGGCACTACCATCAAAGCTACAGTGCTCATGCTCGTTAGATCCACTCCCCAGCCTACACTGGGGAGTCAAGTTCCATCAGGAACATAAAGTGATAAACAAAAGACACAGGAAAGATCCCCATGGACCACTGCTAAAAGAAAGGGAAACCCTAAAGAAAGATCATAATTAAACATCCCCTTAGAAACTGACACTTCATATTTTCTTTACAGTTTACAGTGTAGCATAACACTGAATGGGATGTGGGGCAGACTGGACCAGTCTGCTGTACTTATTGGCAAGCATGGGAACCAGGGCATGGGGTGGGCCTTGTGGGGGTTACTGTAGGTTGCGCCAACTAGGCCGTAGCTCCCACTGGTTTACATGGCCAAGTGCGTGCTGGGTGAGACCAGGCTGGGCTGCAACATCCATTGGTTTGTGTAAAATACTGGTTTGGAGACAGAACTGATTGAGCAATTGCAATCACCAATGTAGTCCACATTCTGTACTGGCAGGCACATACAATCAGGTCTGGGATCACCTCAAATGAGGTATCTTTGGTTATTCCCCAACTTAACCATTGGATTCAGAAATCCAACCATGGAGAGAATTGCAGGGTCCACGGTACAACTGTGGAGTGCTTGTGTCAGAGCTGGGTCTCCTCAGCGGCTTAAACAAAACAGTAGACAGCACAGCCAGTTGCACATGGAGGATATGGCAATACATCAGAACATGTACAAGATACCTGGCACCACAACAGAGAACTGAGGACAGAACAAATTGATCAACTATCCCAGTCAAGTGCTGGCAGTGAAAATCTAGGCAAAAGGAGACTCTAGTGTGGACTATGTCAGCCAGTTGAGTTTGGAGAGATTTTATCGTGCTTGAAGTGGCAAGATTGGCAGCAATTCAGAACTGTTGAACTATCAAAACCACTTGGGCAGTGCCCTTGGAGTATGACCCACATCAGGGACCCTGTGATGGTTGGGAGGCTGGGTGTGGCTTCTCTCCTTATCTATCCCTTTCTTCCAGATACAGGAAGGAAAAAAGAATTGGAAACAATGGTCTTACTTTCCTCTAGCCCTTGACCCTTTCTGCCCTAATCAACAATGTAAAGATCAAAAAATAAATAAATAAAACAAAAATACTGTGTTACATAAAGTTTGATATCTATTACAAACATTATAGATAACATTAAATGTTTACACAGCATTACTGTTATATCTTAACCCATAAAAAGGTTCTTTTTTGGGGGGGGGGTCTTTCAGAATAATCTTGAATATCCATTCCCTGAAATAAAATTCTTGCAGGTCTGTGGGCATATAACTTTATATAAACATTACTGACTTATCTTCATAAGCTTGCCCTTCTGCTCTTCAAACTTCCAATTAGCATATTTCAATTTAACTATACCGTTTAAAACAAAAAACATGCGGGAAACATCTTGAATACACAAAATTAAAGAATGCAGAGATGTAAGAAACAGAAATTACACAACACTGTAAAAGGACATCTCCATAGTAATAGAGAAGAAAACAGAAGGACTTGGAAACAGAAGTCATTTTAGTCCTGCTGTCATTCACATGCACTGTAGTGTCCACTGCCCTTGCCTCCTTAAGTGAAATGGCGCCTGGTATGGATCTAGGGGGCTGATTGCGTTGTGAAATCCATGCTGTTCCTGCATGCCGCTCTGTCTCTGCTTATGGTCCATTCAAACAGACCACCAGGATGGGCAGTTCTTTGTCTGGGTTCACCTCCTGAGCTTCTGGTGAAAGTCCCTTCCCACCTGTTTGATGGTGGAGTTCCAGCTGCTGGTATGATTTGGATCGCCACTGTCTGAATGCTGCTGAGGTAATGGTTGCTGCAGCACCAGACCATTGTTTTCATTGCTTTCCTGTGTCTGTTGGTTTACAAGGACCCCTCTGCTGCTGTTCTGTCCTCTTATTTCCTGGAATGTGCTCACATTGTCTAATAGTTCTCTGTCTGTTTAAACATGTCCTTATCCTATTCCACTATCTTGATTCTCCCTTTCAGAACATTTTCTTATTAAATTCTTCAATGATTCATAGATCATAGAGTAGCATCATTTTCTTCAAGAAAATTCTTGATTTTCATTTCTTCAGTGACACATTAGTCATTCAGTAGCATGTTATTTATCTCCATGGTGTTAATGTCTTTTTTTTTCTTCCTGTTGTTGATTTTGTATTGTGGCTTTTCATTTATGGGGATGTATAATAATGGTGTAATGTGGACTATAATCTCTGACAGCATGTTATTTAAGGTCATGGCATTGTAAATTTCTATTTTTCTTCCTGTTGTTGATTTTGTATTGTGGCTTTTCATTTAAGGAGATGTATAGTAACTGTGTAATGGAGACTATCATATCCATATGTGAGGATACAATGCAGTATGCATCTCTACTTCCAGACAGATAGATTCCCAATGAAACTGTTTACTATATCTTGAAAATAGGATGCTGGACTCTCTGCCATTGTCCATGTCTGCACTGATGGACATATGACTGTGTATGAAGAACTACATTATAGTAATGATATAGGAGAATCTGAGGCAGGGAGAAAATTGGGGAGGGGACAAGGGAAATCCCTGGACCTATGGAACTGTATGATAAAATGATAATAACAAAAATAAATAAATGAAGATAAAAATAAATTCGTACAAAGCTAAAAGTGTACAAAAAAATACAACGATTACCCTCATAAATAAAGGTAAGGACTTTGAGGTAGGAAAAGGTAGGGAACAATTACTGGTATATGTATGTGTATAGGCAGAAAAAGGGAGACACGGAGAGAATGTACAGTAGTGCCTGGAATATGGCCAGGGAAGGCAGCAAAGGGCAGTCCAAAATCAAGAATTTTGCTTCTCTCATTTTGGTGCAGGAGCCTTGCATTTGGGCCATCTTACATTGCTTCCCCCATGCACATTATCAGGAACCTAATGATATGTAAAGCAGGCAGGTCTTGAACCTATATCCATGCGGGATGTCAGTATCACACACGCAGCTTAATCCACAATTCCACAACACCATCACTCTACATACTATTCTTAATTACACACATGATCCTAGGCAGTACGGTATTTATTATCAAAGCAAGTAAACTCCACCAAAATTTACTGTGTTCCATTCCATGCAGCATGCTACACTGAACAGAAAACAAGGTACATGGTTGACAATTCAGGAGGTAGTATGGCACAATGGAAGAGCTTCAAGACAAAAAAGTCTGTTTAAATGCTTAATCCTATCACTTTCAAAAGGTACATCCCTTTAAAAGTACATATCCTCCTTTTTCATATTGTGCTGAGCAAAATACAGTAGCACTACTAATCTGATTAGGTTACATCAAGTGTTCACTCTTTCAGATGACTTATAGCACATGTAAAAATATCTGGAACACAGCAGACATTTGCTAACTACTCACCTCCCTTTTCCTGGAAAAAAAAAACCCACAACTGAATGATGCATACTCGCCAACAGAGAATCAGGTTAGGGAAAATAAAAGAAAGAAACAGCATAAAGGAAAATAAATATTTAGCAGAAAACAGATACAGTGTCACAAAGGATGCAGTATTTAGGATGAAGGTTAAAGGACTGGTAAGACTTTACTAAAGTGTGATGAAAGTTTCCATAATGCAAGGTTTTGAAAGTCACAGAGAAGGTTCTGTCCTTATGGAAGGCACTGACAGTTTCATTTGCTAGGTCCAGAGACTGCAGTAGATCACAGAATCAACTGGAGATAAGAGAAACTTCAGGTTCAAGAGTTTTTCTATGGGAAGGGCTGCAGAAACTTGTATGTTGGGGCACCAACATCCATCCATGTGGAAGACCCTGATGAAGTTTTTGGCTCCAGCTTTTGGGCAGCCCTAGCCCTGGTTGTTGTGGACTTTTTGGGAAGTGAACCAGAGGATGGTAGTTCTCTTCCTTTGTCTCTTCCCCTCAAATTGTCATTCTGCCTTTCAAGTAAATTAATTAATTTTTAAAAAAGCAAACAAGGAAACTCCTTTAGAAACGGCCTACAATTGTCCAGGAAGTGAGACCAACAATATAACATTGTACTTCTAGAAACAGAAACCAAGAGAATTTCCAAACACAACCCAGAAACGAGAATGGGTTACCAGAGATCTTACCCAAGGCCATATAAATTAACATGAACAGCAGACAGAGAAAACAAATTCAGGATTCCCTCCTCTAGGTCTGTTACTTGAGACAGCATTTCCTCTCTCTCAAGCCTTTCTGAAAGATATTTTTCAAGATAACATGGATAAATTCTCAAAAATCTGCTCTTATGCTGAGCATGCAAAATGGGTAACTGGGCATGTAATTGTAAATTATTCAACTGGACCTGAAAAAGATGCCTATGTACTTTCCTCATCTATTAACTCCTAGGACACACAACATTTCAGAATTCTAAGGGCAGAAAACTTCATTATTATAATCATATCTGGGTGTCCCATGAAAACATGCAGGTTGCCTTGATGTCCAAAAATTCAGTAATTTCACCACATTACTATTCATTGGCTAGTCTTTAGTGTAATTTAAGACACCTTCCTATATCAAACCCTTGTTCATACTATTACTACATTCCCTCAGTTTCTCACATACTCACAGCGTATGCTGCTATTGTGATGTGATGACAAAATACCCCTGATAACTTAACGGAACTAAGAATTTCACAATCGAAATAGAAACAAAGACATTCTTTGCCCATTTCTTTCAGTTCTCTCCACAAACGTATTTCCTATCACTCAATTTTTCTCAGAGTCACCACAGCCAAGGAATTTCAAATATGAAAAGAAAAAATTCATTTTAAGTAAAAGATAAATCCTTTGGATTCTTTTAACTTCCCCTTCCAATTTTCTCTAATAATGCACAAGACAAAATCTTGAACACAGTTCTGTTTTGCCACTAACAGGGTTCCATGAAGAAATTATCAAGCATTCTGAAAGGGAAGTTTTAGGAGAAATACATATGAACTTGGTGCCATGGTCCAGTGGCTAAATCCTTGCTTTGTATGCCTGGGATCCCACATGGGCACCAGTATGTGTCCCGGCTGTTCCACTTCCATTCAGCTTTCAGATTATGGCCTAGGAAAGCAGTAGAGAATGGTCTAAAGCCTTGGGACCCTGTATTCATATGAGAGGCCTGGAAGAAGCTATTGGCTCCTAGTTCCAGACTGGCTCAGCTCCAGATTCTGTGGCCACTTGGGGAGTGAATCAGTGGATGGAGATCTTTCTCTCTGTCCCTCCTTCTCTCTGTAATTCTGACTATGCAAAAAAAAGAAAAAAGGTACATCTTTTTAAAAAATTATGCTTATTTACTTCTAGGAGATAAAGTAACTGGTGAATTCAATGAATTCTTTGAAATGTACAGCTTTGGGAAGTTCTTCTTTTCTTTCAATTTGTATTTATTTGAAAGAGAGAGAGATACAAAGAGATACAAATTGAGCATAATAATTTGCAATCTGTTTTTCCAAGTAAGAAATACTAAACAATGTTTTCATATATATAGATATATACACACACACATGCATGTATGTGCATGAAACATATCACATTATATAAACACACAGGAATTTAGAGCTAACAAATCTTATAGCTTTTTAATTTACACCAACACTCAACATACAAAACACAATACGATGTTGAACATAATTATTTCTGATTTTATATATGCTAATAACTTCTAAAATAGCAGATTACATAGCTTATTAAAAACAGAAATTTATTTCTCACACTTGTGGCAGCTGGAAAGTCTAATATCAAGGATCAAGAAGATTGAGCATCATTTGAAGATGCATATCCTGGCTCACAAAAAGGCTTTTTTTTTTTTTTACTATATTCTCAAAAGATGGAAGGAAGAAGACAGCTATCTGGAGCTTTTATCTTTCTTTTTGTTATCACTAATTTCATTTATTAGAGTTCCATATTCAAAATGTATCACCTTGCAAGGCTCTGTCTCCTAACATCATTATACTTATAATTAAGTGCAATGCATGATTTTAGGGGCCATTGCTTTGGTAAAGCTGGTAAAGCTGCCATCTGTAGTACCAGCATCCTTTATGGGTACCAGTTTGAGTCCCAGCTGCTCTACTTCTGATTCAGCTCCTTGCTAACATGCTTTGGAAAGGAACAGAGGATGCTTATTGCACTTTCATGAACCCACATAGGAAACCTGAATGGAGCTCCTGGCTCCTGGCCTTGGGCAAGCCCAGCTTTGACTGCTGTAGCCACTTGGGGGGTAAAGTAAGAGGTAGAAAATTCTGTGTCTCTCCCCTTTTCTCTCTTTTTCCTTCTCTCTGTAACTCTGTCTTTCAAATAAACATAGTTAAACTTAAAAATATGTAACTTGGACATATATAAGCAAGTCTAGAAGGAGCTGAAATTTCTTCAGAGAGAGCAGTAAATTTACATTTACATTTTCCAACTGTTGATAATTGCTAATTTTTTTAACTTCTTAGACTTCTCCAAGCATTTGCCAATTTCTAAAACTGAACAAGACAGAAGGCAGAATATATGAGACTTCTCTGAAAAGCAGACAACATATCAATAGTCTGGTGCTGAAAAGATAACAATATGCTATTAATAAAACCCCTGTAGAACCATATCCTAGCAACAGGAACAAAACAGACATATACACTACAACTTTAATCCAAACTTGACCCAAATCAGTCGATGATGAGATTATGGCAATCAGCATCTATCCACAAACTACCTGTGGATCCTACAAAGTTCAGAAAGGAAAGAATAAAAATCGTTGTTGATAGAAGTCAGTATTACCTTGAATCTTTATACATTGTACTCACAATGTATGACATCAATCAAAAAATTCTAAGACATAGGATCATTTGAACAAAAACTGGGGAAAATCAGATACACATTCGTCATTATGAAGGTAAACTATAGTATAGTTAAAGTGTTAGTAAGCAGTGACTAATGATTATGACTAATCCATGCTAAAAATAAAGATAAAATAGGGAGTCCCGGATTGAACCCTACATTCCCATTTATTGTGCAGCAGTGTGCAGGGACACAACATGGAAAGAATTTTGGAGGCTGGGCAGTTCAAAGCCAAGCAGCTGCCATATCCAGCCTCTGGTGAGGGCTCACTTCCTTGTTCACAGACAGCCATATTGTATCGTCACAAAGGAAGTTTAGGTTCAGGACAAGGTGGCCAATCAGCATAGGAAGAGAGTGCAGAGAGCTGAGAGATATAATCAGGTGGAATACAAAACTACAGAAGGAAAAAATCACCATATGGTGTAAGCAAAGCTCCCCGGAAACCACGGAGGCCATGAGAGGGAAGCAGGAGCTATGCAGACAAAGAACATCTGCTGAAAATGACCAAGACCGCAAACAGTAGCCTAAGAGGAAGGTGAGTGCAGGAGAGTTACAGAAAGATATGCCAACTCACAGACAAAAGCCTAGTAAATCTGGATCTACCACAAATAGAACAGGAACAGGCAGACTCCCAGCTGGAGCCTCCTTAGAGAGCATATAAGGCAAAAAGCCATAGGACAAAACACTAGTGAAGGGAGGCAAAGCTGAGTGAACATCCACAGCCTCCCACTCAAAAGCCACCCAGATTGGGGTAGCCACATCATTGGGAAGTGAGCCATTGGGGAGTGAACCTCTGGAGAGTGAACCAGCCAAGGGAGGGACTCAGGGAAAAAAAAGCAAAATTCATGTCACACCCAGAGGGTTCACATCCTAAACCCCTGGATAGATACCAGAACCAATCCAAAGGAAGACACTGGATCCCTGGGGGTCAGAAACTGGATTGGGATCAGCTGCTTGAATCCCAGAGTAAACCACAACAAAAGTCCAGGCACATTCACATCAGCTAGAACTAAAACTTAGAAGCTGAGTCGCCAACACAGGGAATGACTAGAACAAAATAAGACAGTAGGGTGAACAGCACATCTGCAGCAGGAAGGACCTGGTGGCACACACGAGCAGCCCTAGTAATCCGGGAAACTTGAGCAGACCAGACAGCAAGCTAAGATTGGGAGCTGCCTCAGCAGAGGCATCTGCAGTAAAACTGCAAGCTTGCTGACCTTCACAGCTCCACAGACTGGGCAGGACAAGATAGAGAAGAACAACACCCAAACGGCTAAGGGAAATGGCCAGGACAACACTATCTGCAGAGACTGAAGCCGAAGCCTCCCTAACCACAATTTGGAAGCAAAAAACACAACTAAAAGACAAAATCGGCTTGAATAAAAGTAGGTTCTCAACCTAGACAACAGAATGTTAAACTTTCTACCACTGCCTATACCAACAGTGTCATGACCCATGTAAGGAGCAGAAAGTTGAAATCAAGACTACACTTGATAGGCTATTTTATTACAAAACACAGGAGACAATTTGGGGGAGAGAAGGTACTGGGTGAAGAGAGGGAGAAGGAGGAAGCCCTATGCCTGCAAAACTGTAAAATGGAAATTAAGAATTCAAAAACAGATAAGACTCAAATTCAGTAAAATGTTGTCATCACAATTAATTTATGAAAAATATTAAACTAATAAAACAAAACATGCAAACTTGAATTTCTAACTTCTAAGTTTCCTTTCCACCAAAATTTCTTACTACATCTTGATACTATTTGCCTTGAAGTTAGGAGGAAAATAAGTGAGGAGATAGTAGCAATCATTATCAGAATAAACAATATCCGTATCAATGAAAACAACAAGAAGAAGACTAAGTATCACTAAGGGCTGAAAATTGCGGTATAAATTTGATACTTTGACAAGTTTTCTACTTAGTTACAGCATAAACTCACCTCTTCCAGTAAACTAGATTTTAAAAGTTTTTTTTTTCACAAGAAAGGAAATGTAAGAACAAGTGTCACTTACAGGAAGGTGTGTAAATACAGCAAAGGTGCTACGCAGAAAGGCAATGAGGTCTACCAGGTAATCACTAGCTTTGTTGCCTAAATCTCCCGTCATCCAGTCGTAGTCTGCCAATTGTAAGAACTGGTCAATTTTCTGGTTTAAGTTGGTATAAATCTCTTCTTCAGCTGCATGTCTAGCATCCTGTTAAATAATACAGAACAGGAAAATCAGTCACATTTGCTGGTAAAGGGTGACAATGTATATGACTTCAAGCCATATCACATATATCTCTATTAAGTAACATAATTGGGAATATTAAGGCACAAGTTTCTTCATGCTGCTTATAAAAACTCCAAAATTTCCACTAAATGTTATGTGTTCTTCCTAGTTACAATCATACACCTCTAACTCCTTCATAGTCAAATTTCATTTTTAAAGATTTATCTGATTTTATTTTTGAAGAGCAAAGTGAGAGACAGAGAGATTTCATCAGCTTGTTCACTTTCCAAATGGCAACCTGAAATTCTATTCTATTCTACATAGATGGGCAGGGACTCTCGTACTTGAGCCATTTTCAACTGCTTTCCAAAGCACATCAGTAAGGACCCGGGTCTGAAGAACAGCAATTAGGACTCCAACCAGCTCAGTGAGTAGGCCATGGCTTAAGCTGCTGATCCACAATACCACTATATTATCAAATTTACCTCACGGAGATGCTCCCATAAACACATTCTAAATAGCAACCATTCTAGATAATGCTAAAGCAATAGCAAAGAGTTCCTACACAGTGTATGTTTGAGCCAATCTGTAGAATGCATTCACGGTATATACTAACATATTAAAGACTTTAAGAAATGTCAGGGGACTAACATTCTTAGAAACATATTCTTAGCACAAACTAGTAATGTATTACTCCAATACAATCAGAACTTCAAATCTAATTGTTAGACAAATTCAGGATAACCCATGAACTAGTTCCACCACTATCTGATAACATATTCAAATTTTAAAGTTTTCTCTTCAACATCTTAATTTTAAATTTTTGTGTACTAATTAGCAACAGAAAAGGTGGGAGGCAGAGGAAACAAAGGAAAACAAGGGGTAGAGACAGAACAAGCTTCTGTCAGCCAGTTGACTCCTCCAATGCTTGCAACAGTCAGGACTAGGCCAGGTCAGTCAGGAGCCTGGAATTCAATTCAGATCTGTCCCATGAGGGATGCAGGAACCAAACTAACTACATCATCACTACTTCCTCCAAGGGCCTTAGAAAGCTGTGACAGGTATTGAACTCAGATACTTCCATATGGAACACAGGATTCCTAGTTACCACAATAAACAGCACTCCTACATTCATTTTGTTTGCTTAACATCTATCAATTCACAAGCACATAAACTCTATTCACTCCTGTAACATTGCTTGGTATATAGTAGATGCTTTATAACTACTGGTTGGATTCACAAAGGATTGAATAGACTCAGTGCATTAGTACTTTATGTAAAGTTCTAATTGATTTAATAGTATCTGTATTCCCTATTGATCCTGTGGTTCCAGGACCTCTAAATCCAGGTACAAAGAATATTTTTTCAATGTCCCCCCAAATCTGTAAGATTGTCACATAGTAATACTTGGAATAAATTAACAAAAAACTTTATTGTCTTTTGAAGGGGAGTGAGGAAAATCTTTTTTTTTTTAATTATTTACAGTTCATTGACAAGGCAGATTCATAGACAGAAGAGCCAGAAAAATCTTTCATCTGCCGATTCAATCCCCAAATGGTTGCAATGGCCAGAGCTGAAGCCAGGAGCAAGGAGCTAGCTCCAGGTTTCCCAGAAGGGTGCAGGGTCCCAAGGCCTTAGGCCATTCATCACTGCTTTCCCAGGCCACAAGCAGGGAGCTGGATGGGAAATGGAGCAGTTGGGACATGCACTGGTACCCATATAGGCTCCTGTTGCTTGCTAGGTGAGCATTTAGCCACTGAGCCATCACTCCAGGCCCATGAGGAAAATCTTACACAAGGAAAGCTAAGAAACCCAGCTTGCTTATATCACATATGGTAGAAACAACAGAGAACTCTGAAAGGAATGCCTTCTGATTCATACTGCCACAATTGTAACATAACAGTTTCCATCTGTAAGACAAAATTTTCTGGAAACAGTAGCTTAGGAAAATATACAACATATAGCTGTTGTAATTGCCATGTTTATACTGAGACCAGAGTTAACTACTCTGAAACAGAACTGGTAAAAATAAACTTTCAGTGTGTTTTAGGTAATCAGTGTTGCCAATAAGGACTGTCAATATGACCTTGGTGATCTGCAGAATATAGCCTCACTAAGCACAAAATTTGCTGCTTAGTCCCTATGGCTTCACACTCCCTTGACATTTGTCATGTGCATCAATGACAAAATACACATTCATCCTCTGGGAGAATTTCCAAACGAAATTGGAAAAGCTGTCAAAATAAAATAATTGAGACAGATTGAAAGAATGAGTATCACTATATTCTACATTTTCCTCATATGATAAATAAGTTATTAATAAAATTCATGTTTTAATTACCTAATCTTATTCTTTACCTAAAACTAAACTAAAGTCTTTCTTGATTTTCTTTTTCTTGGAGAGAGGCTTTCATGGAATAGCAAATAGAAATACATCTGATTGTGTTCTCACCTATTCTTCCTAATAATACAATATTGAACAGTAATTCTATTTTCCACAACTACCTGAGGTCATTGTGGATTCCTTGAAGCAGTTGTCACATTTGCATGCTTTCTGCACCTCTGTAATAAATAATTATTCTGTACTTGCACTGCAGCATAATACCATACCATACCAACATCATAGACAGAGGCTCGACCTCTGTCTATGATGCTGGTATGGCATACTGCCGCTTGTTCAAGTCTTGGCTGCTCTGCTTCTGATCCAGTTCCCTGCTAATATGTTTAGGAAAGCAACATAACATGGTCAGGTGTATGGGCTCCTGTGCCCATGTAAGAGAGCCAGAAGAAGCTCCTTCCAGCTTTTTGGCCCAGCTCCAGCCAATACAATCATCTAGGAAATGAATTAGCATGTAGAAGACATCCCTCTGTCTCTCCTTTTTGCCCTGTACCGCTTTCAATTAAAATTTTTAACAAGTCTTTAAAACAAAATAATTTTCCTTCATTAAAAAAGCATCAATCTTAATAAACTATTAGCCTATAATATTCATAGGTTTTGTATCTGTGGATTCACTCAATTGCTAATTTTCTTTTCATTATTACCTAAATAACATGATTCAACAACTATTCACATACTTCGAACTTTGTATTGGATGGACTGTATAATATGGAGATGGTCTGAAGTACATGGGAAATACATACAAGTTATAAACAAATGTTGTATGATTTCGCATGAGCAACTTGAGCATCTTCAGGTTTTAGTAACCACATGAGGTCCTGGGACCACAGATGCCATCAGATACCAAGACATGAGTATATTTAGACTTTATTTAAAAATTTTTTGAAATAATGATAAACATAATATGATTTATAGCAAATTTTAAGTAATTTTATTGATAACTTGAAACAAATACTCCAGGATCAACCAATGAAAACATGACTCTGTCCAGCAATGATCCTAATCACATGGGTAAAAAATCAATTTTTTCTGACAGCTTTGTATTTTTTCCTTACAACAAATGTCATATTTACTATCTTTACACCTTATGCATTAGGATAATCACATTTGTTTTTTTTAGCCCAGTCTCAATAAGATGCATTAATAAACACAAAAACAGGATAAAAGAGAAGAACAAGTAGACACTGCAGGGTTTAAATCACAGATTTAATACTGTAACCATATATAGTATTAACATAAATTTCTAGATTTCAAAATACAGATTGTTTTTCAAAACCAAAACAAATCACAACAACAAAATTCAGTGTACAAAAGTTAGATATGTCAATTAATCTTTTTAATGATTGAGATGATGTCCTCCTCTTTTTTCCTGCCATGTTCTTATTGTAAGCTAACATAACAATATATAGGAATGTATTAAAACATCTAAGTAGGGCATTTAGCCTCCAAAAACTATCTACCACTAATCCTTCTTTTGCTCAACTATCTTGTAATTTCCCCAATTAATTCAATATGAGATCAAAACTAGTGTTGACCTTAAAAAATGGCTATACAATCACTAACTACAGTAGCAAGATACAGAAATTCCTCACTAATAAGGAAGTTTAAAAATTGGTTAGAGAACACAAGAGACTATAGCTAAGTAAAAAATTTTAATTCTTATTCCTGTAATAACTATGACTACCTAAAATATAATGGAAAGCGCTGCCTGCCTGTGGTGAAAAATCAACCTAAAAATAATTATTCATGATATACACATACACATATATGTGTACATATGTAACATATAAAGAAACACACAGAATTTTTATCTTTTCAGTCTAATATCCTCAGAACTACTACTGGCATTTGTTTTCTAAAAGAAATACAGAAGCAAAAACCCTTCAAATTTTTGATTCTCAAAAGGATGCTATGAATTATCCAGAAGAAACAAAGCCAAATTAGGTAGAATGACCCAAACCTCACACCAGAAGCAGTGCCTCCGTGCTATGCAGTATCTCACCTTGAACGTTGTGGTGCCATAGAGTTTGGTGGTGTGGACTGTCTCTGGAAGGACATTAGTGATATTGGTGATGAATTCTTCCAAATACTTACAGGATTTCTCCAAGTGTGTTGTGTTGATAATAATCTGGACAAGCTAGAAAACAAGCAGATATTAACATCATTTGACAAGTCACACCATGATGAAAGGCTCAGTATGAATCAGCTCTATGAAGGAAATGAACGCCTGATGGAAAACACCACCTACACATTCCACAAGCTAGGTTAAGACAGGAACTTTCACTCGACTCCCTTCAAGAAGTCTTCCATGACCTCTTCAGACATTTTTTATAGTCCCCTATTGTAGAAACAGTTGCCAATTTATTTTAGATACGTTTTTCTTCTGTTAAACAAAGCCTAAGAACAAATATTATTACTATTTAGCATAATACTTGTCAATAAGCCATTCTCACTAAAAGAACAAAAATAACTGAAACAACCACAAACAGTTTCAAAGTTAGCCATCATCAGCAGAGAGATGTTAGAATAGACAGAAGTATATTAACAAAGGACATAAGCATATGGGAGAAAAAAACAGCTGTAAAAGTCAGAAAAAGCAGAGGATTGATGACTTACAAATCACTGCTTTAAAAAAGTTTCTTCACTCATGTAGGTGTGTTTCCTTATATGAAAAAAATGTCAATATGGGGCCAGCATGGAAGCATAAAACTTCCATGGCTCCAGCATCACAAGTGGGCACTGGTTCATGTTCCAGATGCTCTACTTCTGATCCAATTCACTGCATATGGTTTGGAAAAGCAATGGAGGATGGCCCAAGTCCTGGGATTCCTGCATCCAATGTAGGGGACCCAAAAGCAGGTTCTGGTTGAAGGCTTTCAAGTGGCTCACCTCTATATATTGAACTGTGGAACCATTTGTGGAATGAACCAGTAGATGGAAAACCTGTCACTTTCTAATGACATATGAGAAAAATTAAAAAAAAATTTTTTGAAACAAACATTTCTCACAGAGTGATTGCAAGGATTAAACATTTTGTTAATACTATTTATATTTTCTCAAAGAAGATAATCAATCATACTGCTAAGATTAAATATCCATTGGGTCCAGTGTTAAATATTCATTGGGTCCAGTTGGCTTGAAAAATCTGGAATCCCATATGGCTGCTAGTTAGGGTCCCAGCTGCTCCACTTCTCATCCAGCTCCCTGCTTGTGGCCTGGGAAAGCAGTAGAGGATGGGCCGAAGCCTTGGCACCCTGCACCCACGTGGGAGACCCAAAGAAGCTGCTGCCTCCTGGCTTTTGTTTGGCTTAGCTTTGACTGTTGTGGCCACTTGGGGAGCAAACCAGCAGATGAAAGATTTTTCTCTGTCTCTCCTCTCTCTATATATCTGCCTTTTAAATAATTAAATAAATAAATAAATAAATAAATCTTTAAAAATGATTTAAAAGTCCATTGCTTTAAATTAACTGATATTTCAAATTTGTCTAAAGGTTATACTTACACCTTAGTAAGAATCATTATATCATGCCACATAATAATAAAAATATGAGTAAGACTATAAGCAGAAGGTACATTCTTACTTCCTCTATAACAGACAAAACAGGGCTATAAAACACAATTCAGTCTCAAAAAACGTATCAACTCATAATGACAAGCTTTGATGACAGGTTTCACTAATAAAAAACCTTTTTCTCCAGTAAATACCAGTCTGAAGATGTTAGGGAAAAGTCACATTTGAAACAAAAAGTCAAAGAACAAAAACCTAGAAACACAGTTCCAACAAATCTTCTTCAATGAAAAGCTGAGACACACTAGAAGTAGAATTCAGTCATAGTACTGCCCATGACGCATCAGCCAAGGTCAGAGAGCTCAGCAGCCCTTTGTCTAATCACTCCAGTTTGAATCTGAAGACTTAGTTCTGGGCACAAGACTTTCTCCCTTAAAAAACAACATAGCACAGTCTTTTCTTTTCAAACGATTCTAGGAACAAACACCCAAAATAAGTAATTCCTTAAACCACCTTCTGCTATTTTTTTTAAATCATGTTTCTTCTATAGAGGAAAACTAAAATCATATTAAATCACTCTTTTTCCTGAGTACAAAGGTGGCTACTGGCAAGACTGTCTGAATGTGGAAATTAGAGAAGTATGAGAGTTAATTTGGAAAACTGAAGAATTTCTATTTTAAAATGAACACTACTGATAGGAAACACATTCTGTCTATCAAAAGAAATCCTAATAATAAGGAGGAATCATGTCATGTTATTGAAATAAAAAACAGTGGCAGTCAAAGAGAAAATTGTCCTGTTTTGCAGGATATTGGTAGTTAAAAGTGGGGGGGAGAAGAGGCTTCATTGGGTACAGTAGTAATTTCCCATGACTTTTTAAAGATCTGTCAACACAAAAGATCACCATGAATTGCATCAATTGGCTGTCAGTCACTGTTGAAATGTTTCATTGCTGTGCATAGAACAGACGATTAAAACACTCTAGGATTACAGTAGATACCATGTCATTTTCAGAGGGAATATTGTCTGATAATGAGTTCTCTAAATGATCTCTACTCTTGAATGACAGCCACTAAAATCCTTACAAGGGCATTTGCGAATGCAAAGCCAGATGCGGTGGGGGTAATTTTGAAGTTAGGGATAAATGAAGCAATTTCAGTTATCGACTTCCATCAGAGTTTGAGCTCTTCTGACAATATTTTTAACCCATACTTCTCAGTCTCTTATAAATTGTAGCACTGTAGCAATCGAAGCCAGCTTGAACAACATTTCAATCACATGGAGCAAGAACAACAACCACAATGATGGAATACATACTGGCCATCTCCAATGTAAGAAAACTTAGTGAGAAGCTTCCAAGATAAGAAAATCTCTTAAAGCCAATTGCCACCTCGCACTACTAAATGATGTCAGTTCATTTTAAAGTCATTAATATTATATTTTTCTGTCTTCCACCCACAACATCAGGTAGAACGTAATGAGGAACGCAGAGATGACATTGTGGGACTCATTGCATCCCTTCACCAGTGGAACCTGAATCATGAGGACAGAGTCTATTCTTGAAAAACTTCAGAAAAGGAAATGCCCTCCTCCTCTGGAATAGTTCAAACGTATGTTCTAAATTCCAAGCAGAAGTTTTCCTTCCAAACTTGGAATTACTTTGAGAGTATAACTATCAACTTATATTAGGATTGCTATTAGAAAATCTACTTTATTAAAACTGCTTCAGGCTTCTTTCCAAAAGCAGGAAGTTTCCAAAAGCAAGAGGACTAACCCAAAGCAAGAAACTGAGAAGTTGTGCTCCTCTTCACACCACCAATACCTCCCAATTTAGATGAGCAAGAAAACAATGCTAAGCAGCAGCATTCATTCTTATGAGAAAATGAGCTAAATCTAAGACTTCAACAGGCTTTCACTGCATTTCATCAAAGCCAGTTAAAAGAAGACGTCAACAACTCACTTTATACCAATTCACATGTAAAAATGCTAAAACACATAAAACTATGGTTGCCAAATTCCTACATCTAATACAAAGTGTATATTTATCAGGACATAGATATAAAATCTTTTAACATAATGTGAGCAACATTATGCCTGGTAACAACAGGGGTTATTTGGGAGATAAGAGGCTAGAGAGAGCCACGTGATCATCAATATAAATCACACTAAAAATAAAGGATGAAAACAAAGTATTGGTCATTTCCACAGGTCTTCTGAAACTATAGTTATAAAAGCATATACTACCAATATGATATCACTAAGAAGAATTATCAGCTGTTGTGACTCTACTTTAAGATCTGAAGCACCTTCTTTGTTTCTTCTCTCTTCTTTTAATAAGTTAAAAAAAAAAAAAAACCTGTTTCAAGGGAACAGGATACTGCTACATGTAACTACACCAAAACCAAAGTTGTTAATGTCATAAGGATCATGGCAATCACTTAGGTATATGACACGTGGTATTTAGAAGCACCATGGGTTAAGATACCACTTGGGACACAAACATCTCATATCAGAGTGCCTGGGTTCAAGTCCTAGCTCTGCTTCTGCTTCTAGGCCCTTGATAATGTGCACCTGGAAGACAGAAGGTGTTGGTTTAAGTACTTATGCCAATGCCACCCAAGAAGGAAGAGCCATATTAAATTCAGGCTCCTTGCTTCAGACTAGTCCAGCCACATCTGTTGTGGGTTTTTGGAAAATAACACAGTAAATGGTAAATCTCTGTTTTTCACTTTTTTCTTTCTCCTTCAAATAAATAAAAAAAAAAAAACAAGCAAGAATTAGGAAACATAACAAGCACTGGGAAATAAACATCAAGGATAACTAATTACATGGTTAGGGCTGGAACTATGACTGACTGGAAGAAGACACCACCTGCATATGTGACATTCAGCTCATTGCTAATTATCTGGGAAAAGCAACAGAAGATGGCCCATGCTCTTAGGCCCCTGCTATCCATGTGGGAAACCTGGAAGAGGCTTCTGTCTTTGACTTCAGCCAGTGCTGCCCATTATGACCATCTGGGGAAGCAGAGGATGGAACATCCTTCTCTCTGTGTGTAACTATAACTTTCAAACAAATAAATACTTTTTAAAAAAGAAATTACATGGTAATGATTAGTCTTAGCTATTTTGAAATAGGGTGGCAACAAAAGTTTCTTTCAGAAAACACTTTTTAGGGGGCCTGGCATGGTAACCTAGTGGGTGAGGTCCTCAACGTTGCATGTGGCGAGACCCCATTATAGGTGCTGGTTCATACCCCAGCTGCCCCATGTCCCATTCAGCTCCCTGCTTGCGGCCTGGGAAAGCAGTCAAGTACAGCCCAAAGTCATGGGGCCCTGTGCCCACATGGGAGACTTGGAGGACGCTCCTGGCTCCTAGCTTCGGATCAGCTCAGCTCCAGTCACTGCAGCCACTTGGGAGTGAGTCGAGGAAAGGAGGATCTTCTCTGTCTCTCCTCCTTTCTGTATATCTGCCTTTCCAATAAAAATAAATAAAATCTTTTTTTAAAAAAGCACTACTTAAGTAATGACTTAAGGATGCCTATAACTGTCCTAATTTATTATTTGTACATTAATTTTTATAAATCTGCTTTCCAAACATTTCTATTAATATATTCTATTAATTAATATTATTAATACATTTCTCCAAAAATTGATTTCCTTTTCTTATTTATGTTTTTTCTCATAATTTGCAAGGCAGGGAGATGGAGTTGACAGAAAGAGAGAGGAAGGGAGGGGGAGAGAGAGAGAGATAGAAAGAGATCATCCATCAGCTGGCCACAGCCTGCAATAGCTAGGGTTGGGGCAAAGCAAAGCCAGGCCCATATCCTAACCTTAAAATTCCAGAGAAAAGAGATAACAAATTCTAAAAGGAATTAAATATAAACAATGAAGTAGAAAGTATAACATATATCAAATTCCTTAGAACTGTTATTTGTATTGAGTACTTTATTGTATCTTCCCATTAAATGTGTATTCTAGGATAAGAAGTCTTTATATTAATATAAAAAGGATATATTTTATGTATTTCATAGATATAATTGAAAGACTACAATGTTTTTGCCCTGTCTCATTCCTCTTTCTTTTACATTTTTGTGATTTTAACATATTTGAATTTTGCTTTACAATCATAGGCTTAATCCTCCACTAGAGTTCAACAAGCAAAAAGCAGAAATACCACTGTTGCTTTAACTCATGTTCACATAAAAGCATGCACTAAGTGCCTCCAAATATTCACATTAGTTGGTATGAATCGATTGTTTTCTATCACCCCTACAGAATTGTGTCACACTTTTGATTCCCCTCCCAACACCCTCTTTCCATTTCCCCATACTTACTTCTCACCATCACTTCTAGTTGAAGACCTTGCTTTTACTGGGGAAATCAAGAATGGAGACTGATACTGTAACATATACCCAGCCTCTGCCATCTGCATCCGCCTTACTGACCATCACCTGTAATCACAGGTGCACTTTATACTGCCTAAAACTAATCTCTTAAATAGGGAATTAGATCTTAATGTCTTCTATTCAAGGATTCCTTCTTTTTGCTACCTCATTAACTTATTCAAGTTCTCCCATACCACCCTCATCATAGCAATTTAAAAATGAAATAAAAACTTTTTTTACTTAATGTACTTCCTTGCCAGCTATCACACCTTTTTCCTTTGTAATCATATTATTTTTGCTGGCTCCAATCTGCTTCTATTACAAAACATTTTTTAATTAAAATAAGCTTTAAAATTTTAAATTCATATATGGTGTACAAATTTCACACACTGCATATGTATAGCTTTAGGAACATAGTGTGACTTCTCTTAACTTAGGATAGCTTTATCATTTATGCAAAATATACCCCTCACCCAGGTGCCTGTCTTGCTAACACATTAATATGGTACATTTGTCACAACAAAGGAATCAACCCTGGCATGTTTCTGCTACCTGAACGTAACACTGTACTAAGATGTGATTATTTTCCTTAATATTCTTTACTGGTTTCACAATCCCATCATCACTTGGTATCCCTCTCTGAACTGTGACTGTGTCCTAGGCTTTCCTTCCATAGGGTGACACCGATCATTGAACCAAACTGTCCAAGATATGTTATCGAATGTCTTTCAATTTGGATTTGTTTAATTATTTTCTCATGGGTAGCCAGGGATTATCAGCTTTGAAGGGAAACCACAAAGCTGAAGTGCTCTTTCATCACATAGTGCCAAAGGTGTGTGTTATCAATGTAACTCATCACTAAGGGTGTGAGCTCTCATCACCTGCCTGAGGCAGTGTTTACTGTGCTGCTTCACTGCTGCATCCCTCCTCCCACACTCAACACTTTAGGGTTAAGTCACAGGTACAGCCCTCGTGCCCAAATTATTTGAAAATCATCTATTTAGAACTATCCCCTGTTAAACCTGCTCTATCAGACATTACCCATCACTTTTGTGTCAAAGACGCTCTAATCAAAAAATCACCAACAAATTTCACCCTACAGAGTCCTATGGTAATTATTCATCTTATCTATGAGGAGTATTTATCATAGCCAGTCTCCTCCTTCATCATATACAGTTGGATCACATGCCTGGGTTCCACATCCTCATATCAATCAACTGCAGTTCAAGAATATGTGGGAAGGTCTACGGCCATACCACCCTGAATGCGCCCGTTCTTGTCTGATCTCGGAAGAATATTGGGGAGAAAACCATGTCTCTATTGCATTTGTATGCCTTCTTCTTGTCACTGTTCCCTATGACAACTGCTTACATAATGTTTGCATTGCATTAGATTGTTGTTTAAGTAATCAACAGCATGTTCATAGGTTTTTACATAAAAACAATACCATTTTGAGTAAAACATTCTAGTATCAACAGATTTAATATGTATAAAAATGAATTTACAATATTCCTTATACCAAATTTAGCATTTCCTGAAGTTTTTTTCCATCATAAGCCATGGCACATTGAGCCTATTTGCTCAAAACCAAAAAAAATTTTGCTTATATTTAAAATCAATTTTAATAGTTTTATAAAGTATGCAGATTTCATGTGTTTCACAACACAAATCTAGAAGCACAAGGGCTCCTCTCACCACACTCACCTTCCTCCTTCCCCATCTGCCCCTCCCTTCCCCCCCATAATTAATACAATTGCATATTTTCCTTTCATTTCAGAATCACAAGCCAAATACTCCAATAGGTAAAGATACCAAGAAATAGCAAGTAGAGAGGGAAAAAATGGAAGTTATCTTCATGTCTTCACTCTCTTTCTTCCTTTGCATCCCAATATTGGGAAGCATGCTGGCACTCCACTTAAAATCTTATCATTGTTCCTCCCTAATTTTTAGGCTTCCAACAAATTTCACTCAATCATTGCTATTCCCATAAGTGATCTTCCATACTCAATCGATTATTTTCAAAACTGTTGTCATGCTGAGTGAAATAAGGTGGAACCAAAAGCTAAGTATTCTATGTTATTCATTATGTCTGGGAGTTAAAATTTTAAAAATCAAACAAACAAAAAATAAAACAGAAAGAAATGCTTATGTATATCAAACTGCTGCAAATACAATTTTGTATGCTACTATAGTTTCAATGCTCTAAAATTTACTGTATGTAGGTGAAATGGTAATTTTTCCATTCAATGATTATTTATAGTCATTCTTAGTCCCACAAAAGCTGAGGTCTTTTTGACTTATCAAACTTCTTATTCTGCAGTGTTAAGCCTTTTTACTATATTGCAAATTTAAAACATTAGCTCAAAAAAAAAATCAGAAAAAAAAGATGGAGAGATAAAGAGAACATTATCTTCTTAGACTTGTATATACAAACTACAGTGGGTCCATTAAAAATAAGTTAAAATTAAAATTAAATACCAAAATTAAAATATAAGACTTAAGTCAATGTGATCATTTGGAAACATAAGTCAGATCATGATACCTATTATAGTTCTGCAGTGGCTTCCCGTTTCTGGAATTTTATTCTTCACAGAGCATTCACCACCTTTTATAATGCTATATGATTTGCTTATTTATTTTATCACTATCTGTTTTCTCTTAGTAGCATATAATTAAGGACTATGGTGTTATTGTTTATTAACTTAAAGGTTTAGTTTGGAGTATAGCAGAGAATAAGCCCTCAATAAACAATGCACAATTAAGAAATAGGACCCACTGCGATGGCCTAGCAGCTAAATCCTTGCCCTGCATGTGTTGGGATCCTATGTGGGTGCCGGTTCAGTTCTCGGCTACACCACTTCCCATGCAGACATCTGCTTGTGGCCTGGGAAAGCAGTAGAAGATAGTCCAAAGCCTTGGAACCCTGCACCCACATGAGAGACCAAGAAGCTCCTGGCTCTTGGCTTCAGATTGGCTCAGCTCTGGCCATTGCAGCCACTTGAGGAGTGAACCAGCAGATAGAAGATCTTTTCTCTCTGTATCTCCTTCTCTCTACATATATCTGTCTTTCCAGTAAAAATAATAAATATTTTAAAAATTAGTAAATTATCTTAATATCTTCTTACAATTGCTTAACTTCTCTTTCATTAAAAAACTATTTCAAGGGCAGGTGTTCGGCATAATCTTCCAGACATGGTTTAGGATGCTTAAAGTGCCTAATTCTTTAGCCAGACTTTGCTGTAAATTCAAGTTTCCTGCTAATGTGTACCCTAGGAGGCAGCTGTCTTGTTAACGTCTCACATTAAGGGCTTAAGTGGCAGAATCTTTCCCTGTCAACTCAGGTTGTAAACCTAGACTGAGCTCTCAGTTCCTGGCTTTGGTCTGGGCCAATACAGGCTGAGTAGCACAGATGTTCAAATATTATAGTTGGTAACAAAAACAATTATGTAGATATATCTATGCCTATGAGCACTATTAAAAGAGTTAAAATAAATAAATGCATGTATTATTTCATTCATATGCAATGATATTGAGTATAAAAATAAAGTTGCTCCTAATTATACAATGATTATTCACGGGAATAAGATAGCATTTAATGAAATAGTACCATAGGTTACAATTCAAATTCATTAGCTCCTACCGTTTTTTCCTACCTTTTTCTGATCTGTAAAGAATTCTTGTAAAGAATAACAGGTATCAGAAAAGCCCAAGCTGGAAGCTAGCTATTTCTCTTACATGCTAGTGCAAAACCAATGGCACAGCCACAACTTTCACAAGAGTCAATGCTTTTTATATTAGACAGTGTTCCAACTACCTCACTTGTTTTAAAATGGCTTTTGAGATACCGCTAAATAGTATGGCATTAAAAAAGTTATATTTAGAGTAACAATGAAGACACTGTTCACAAAATAAACTTCCTGACATAATTGAGATTCAGAAGAGAACAGTACAAACAGCAGCATAAGAATTTCATAAGTATTGACACCTTTCCTTTTCATAGCTTCCAAATTGCAAAAACATAAAAAATGAGGGTTTTTTTTTGTTCAGAAAGAAAAGGCAATAACTAACATTTCCAGATAAGATAAAAGAAAGAAAATTTGGACAAGTAAGAAGACTATTTTAAACTATGCCCAAGATAAAATTCAATTAGGAAAAGTTTATTCAGTAAATTCAACTACTTCCCACATTCCAATTAATAATACAATGATTTTAATCTTACTGCAAAAAAACCCCCTGAAAATCACTCCAAAATCAAAGTACATGCCCACCCGGCTTCCAGCTGCCTATTGATTGCTCAGTACCATTTAAACATTTGCTGAATTTCCCCATAATTTGTGACAGTGTATATTTGAACATCTCAATTTTTCCCCTAAAAGAAATAATTTTTCAAACTACACTATACTCATAGATAAAACAGAAGGTCAACAATGTTTCCTTCTGCTTGTGAAAAACGCCCTATGGCACTATACTAGTGAATGACACGTTGAGGATACCATGTAATCATCAATTATCAGGAGAGAGGCAATTTCATATCTTTTCAAATTTTAGGACTACACATCAACGGGCAAAATCTTCAAACCGCCAAGACACCCTTAGAAAGCTCCCTTAGAAATGTGACCACTGCCTTTTCTTTAAAAAAACAAAAAAGATTTATTTATTTGAAAGGTGGAGTTATAGAAGAGGCAGAGAGAGACACCATCCAGTTCACTAGCCCTAAATGGCTAAGTTCTAGGCTAAGCCAAGCCTAAGCCAGGGGCCCATATAGAAGGGTTATATCTTCAGTTGCTCTCTCTGAGAGATGAACTGGAGATGAAGCAGCTGGGACTAGAAATGGCACTCACATGGAATTAATCAGCAGCACCACAACACTGACCCAACTTTCGCTTTTCACCTAAATTTCCTTAATCCTAGGTCTAAAGTGCTTTTGCCAAATAGAGCACATGTTGATTAAAAAAAAATTACAAATCAAATACGAGGTATCTCAAAAAACAAAAGCTGAACCTGATACTAAGCAAAGACAGAATGCCAATCTTTTTGATATCAACAAATGATGAACACAAAGACTTAATATTACTATGTTGTGTCTGTTACCACTCATATGCGTAGAAACCTGATGCTGACTATTTTTTCCAAGCCTCCCAAAATCTTTTTTCTCTAAAACTTGTAACACAAGACACATCAGCATGTTTTTAAAAAAAGAAATTAATGAAAACAATGGAAAAAAATGTGACTTAAGAAATAATGGATTTCTCAAAAACAGCAAAAGAAAAGAAAAAGAAATTTCATTTTTTGCTTTCCACAGTAGGAGGTTATGAGGAAGAATATTTCTAGATCATATAGAAAATTATTGTTCAATAATTACTCTTATTTCAAACATAAGGCTCAGAGTTTAGGACTATTGGTTTGGTCATGTGCATTAATAGCATCTTTACCTCAGTAAGGCCAATATTCTTCCTTTTAATCACATTCTGCAGAGAGTTGCTCAGAGTTCTGGTGAGCAACAGGTTTGTAGATTTACGAATCATGTCATCAATTTCCGTTGAACTGGAAAAAAGTGTCAAAAGTCAGTCATATCATGTAGAAATATTTTTGTAAAGCAAACAAGGTTTCACTGGTGCTTGTACAAAAATAATAGGAATAGCAGCAGATAATGTGGTGTTAACAGAAACTATTCTAGGTACTTTTACAAATTCTTCCAACTTTGCCCCAGGCAAAAAAAAAATTAATTTGGCTTTATTTAAAAACAGTATTTTTTTCTGCCTGTGGAATTGTGGCTTGATATTATTTTTTTCTCTGAGTACTTCACCAAAGTTTCTGCATTGTCTTTGGCTTGCACAGTAGTTTCAGACAAGAAGTCAGCTATAGTTCCTAGTGTGAACCTGCATGTAATGTTTGCCTGCTTTTCTGAATGCCAGGAAAACCTTCTCTTAACCTTTCATTTTTCTAGTTTGAACATAATGCCCTTCAGTATTTTTTGTTGCTGTTGTTGCTGCTGATGTTAAAGTTTATGTAGTCTGAGATTCTCAAAAGCTTTAATTTCTGGTGCGATGGCTTTCCATATTTTTGAAGTATCCTCAATCATTGCCTCTTTACATTTTCTTTCTTGTTTCTACAGTCTTCTTCCATCAGTTTCAAAGTGCTCCAGAGATTGGGCACTTTATTCTAATTATTTCACTTTTCATTTCTGCTTTTTAATTTGTGCAACTTCTATTGACCTGTCTTCCAAATAGATAATTATTTTCATGGCAATGTCAAGTCTACTGATGAATTCTTCAAAAGAATTCTGTTTCTCATTTCAAACTTTTCCATTGGGCAATTTCCTATAATTTCCATCTCCTTGCTAAACATCCCTCTAAGTAGATGCACATAAACTTTTGTGTCCCTAATACTTCTGATCATGTAGGCATCCGAGTACATTTCTGTTCATTTCATTGCTCCCTGACAAAGCTATTTTAACCGGCTTTTTAGTACATCTTACATTTTTGACATTTTTGAAAGTTGGCTATCTTACATAAAACAGCAGGGGTGGCTGTAAATAGTGTTTGTGCTTGGGAATGAGTCTGTCTTTCTTCCTGTTGGGTCATTAGTATGGGAGTTGAGCTGTTGGGTCTTGTTATTTCTGTGGTTACCTTCAATACATCACACATTTCAAACCTCTCTAAAGGTTGACTAGAGCCTGAGTTCCAGAGTTTTTCACAATGTTTCTCGAATATCCACAATTTTTTAACTCCCTATACAAAAAAGGGTGTGATTCTCCACATTTGTGGACAACACGTCGTGTTAGCTCTCTCCCTTTTGTTACTCAGTTCTTCCTAAGTTATTTCTAGTAAGCACTCAAAGGGCATTCTCTTTTATCCTGGCCAGCTTCACTCTTAGGTATTCCCTGTATCATGGATGAGAGACCTTTGTTTCCACTGAGAAAAGGACTATTTGGATATTTATAACATCATTTCTGAACAATTAAAAACTTACAATTTAAAAATTAGCCTGCTATATTCATTAAATTTTGAGTCTCATCTGCAATTGCTGTGACAGGGAAAGATTAAACAATTTCATGGGCTATATACAGCCAACAGGCCAGACATTTCTTGTGTGCCAATCATTCCCGAAATGTCTCAAATAGCCATGTTTGGGGCAGGCCAAAGCTAAGAGCCCAAAACTCTATGTCTCCTATTTGGGTGGCAGGGGTGCCACAATCCCCTGCCATCTTAGATGCACAAACAAGAAGTTAAACTGCAAGCAGAGTAGCCACAACTCAAATCAGCACTCTAGTTCAGGATGCAAGTTTCACAAGTAGTGGCTGAACTTGTTGCACCACAACATCTGCTAAAAAATGTTTCAGGGTGCTTAGAAACTGCATGTATTAACAAAGAAGGAAGACTAAAAGGAAAAACAAAAATAAAAACTTTTCATGTATAGATGGTATTGAGATGTGATAGTTTAGAAACAAATTTTTCTTCCTTATATTATTCTATAATTTCCAAATAATTCAGAAATATTTAATTTTTATGATATTAAAAATCTGTATATATTTATTTTTGTCAAGAATTAATATTAGATTATTAATTTACTCCCCAAATTTTGTTTTTTAAATAAAACAAAACTGTATAAGACAAACAGAAAGACTAAGTGCTCAGTATTTATGCAGTTATATTTTCTGCAGCTTTGGGCCAAAGCAAAATAGAAAATATTTCAAAGGGAAAAAAATGAAAAATTTATGCAAGAGAATAATTAGCCTTAGAGCTACATGAAAATCTCAACCCAGCAATTTTCTTGTTTTGTTGGCTTGTGTTTAAGATACAAATTTGCTTTGGTACCTGTGGGAAAACATGTATTAATGTCCATTATAAGATAACTGTAACTGACATAGTGACCCTTGTCACTCCACGTCTTAGGTAAATTTATTTTGGGACACCAGATAATTTTGTAACAAGATACCTACACTTCATGGTACTGTAAATTTTTTAACTTCATACCTGTTGTTGACTTTATTTTGTGGCTTTGCATTTATAGTGATGGCATAATAGAGAGTATCATATTCAGATGTGAAGATACAATGTAGTATGCATCTCTACTCCCAAATCAAAGATGGACTTCCAGTGAAGCTGTTGGACATATCTAGACAATGGGATGGTGGACTGACATTGTCTGTACCAGCAATGTCAGGGCACAATTAAATGATGGACTGATGGACTTCTGATTACTTATGAAGGACCGTATTATTGTAATGATATGGGGAAAGACCGTTAGGGGTCTGAACTTGGGGAGGCGATAGGGAAATCTCAGACTCTATGGAATCATACCAAAACATTAAAAAACAAAATTAAAAAATAATCTACCTACAACAACATACTTAAGAATATCTTATAGAATATTCTCTAGTATGAGATAATCTTGTCAATAGGATATGAATGTGAGAGCCACAAGCGAAGGGATCCAAATTCTAGGATGAAAAACAGAATTCTGGTTTAAAACTTCTAAAGAACCATTTTACTTCCTAATGACTGTTCCTGTGAAATCAACCTCAATTTCACAATAAAATAATAAATGTATAGAATATAACTAATCTCATCTTTTTCTTAGTAAGAATAGGCATAAAACAAGTGACTCAAATTATTTTCCAATTATACTTATTTTTAAAGTAGCCAAGCATACTACACTTTTCACTGCTGATAACTTATTAATAAAGGTATTGAGTTGGGTACAAGGAATATGGTATAAACAGGAGAATCTTCCTAACATTCCTAATTATGCTATACTTGGCTACTATGTTGTCCCTGTATTGCCTCAGCACTCATTACTAACTGTATACTCCTCAAATACACTGGATACTCCTGGGAGGCAGGAACCAAAGTTTCAGCATCTTCATGTTTTTAATGTTTTTATTACCAAGGAGCAGCTGACAAATAACAGATTAATCAGTATAGAGGATATATAAGCCCACTAATTGAACAAAGGAAAGATACCTGTAGTTTTGCACATACCAATACAAATACAACCAGCAATAACAATGTTTCCAAAGGATTTTATCAATTATGCCTCTTTTACAAGTTTCATCAAGTAGAATGGTAAAATTAGCATATTATACTACAATTTTCTAGTGAATTCTCATTAATAACAAGGGTTAAGCTGTAAATTGGTAAAGAAAATAGATTAAAGTAGATAATATGTTTTTTAATTATGTAAATGATATCATCTTTCCCTATCATCACAACTGAGTCCCTATGCAGTGAGACGCTAATATTAATTTAAGATATTGAAAATCAGAGCTTAAGGTTAAAAAAAAACTTTCCAGCTATTGAAGGACTACACTGTCGTAATAATATAGGGGAAAACGGGCAGCGTGGGAAGAGGAAAGGGGAGGGGGGAAGAGGATATCCCTGAGCCTATGGAACTGTTTCATGATTTTTTGTTAAAAGAAAAAACCTTTTCAGGATATTCATACAGAAAAAGTCACAATCTTAACATCAATTTCATTTGCACTGTTTCATTTTATACCTTAGGTGAAGATCTTCTGAAAACTTCAGGCAAGCATAAATAAATTCTTTAATTTGGTTGTAAACTTTTGGCACAAATTCAGAGAAAGGAAACTTTTTTGGAAATGGCTGCTGTAAACACAAGAATTAATAAAGGTAAGTCACAAATGAACATACATTAAAAATATGTATATATTTTAAAGATAAAAGAACTTTTCTTCCCCACTGTAAACTCAGCTTAACAATCTAAAATTCATGAAAATTTCCCCCAAGAGTTTTCCTAAAGAATAACGCAAAATTTTAAATAATACTCCAAATGTTCTTTAACATGTGAAAGGATAAAAAAAAACACAATACACACCCAGCGACAAGAATGAAGTGTTAACACATGTAACAACATGGACAAACACTAAAAATACTTTGCTTAGTAAAAAAAAAATCAGTCTCAAAAGTTTACAGATTACATGACTCCATCTACCTGACTCTATGGAAGAAAATCCCAGTAGGTAAGTAGGGACAAGGGTGGTGAATTGCAGGGGACCATGTTTAGGAAAAGTTGATTGTAAAGGGGCAGCATAAGGGAACTGTTTGGAAGGCATAACTGCTCTCTGTCATAATGGGGTAGAGAATGCACAATTTAATGAACTGCCAAACCAACAGATTTATATGGTATAAAGGGCAAATTTCACTGTATGTTTTTGGAAGGAAATGTCAATGATTCCAAAAAAAAAGCAAGTATTTTGAATTATGATATAAATTGTAATGCCCCCAGTAGTCCTCCAAACACTTTAGACATGATAGGACCCCAAATCCATCTACAGATTCCAAGATCAGAAAATATGTCTTTTCTAAGCCTGCAAAAAGAGTTGGTTAGAATTCAACCCATTAACTTGAAGGTGATAATCTCAGTGAAACTGCTCCAATGGAAGAGATAGAGACTTCTCTTAATCATTCCTTACCTTTTCCAGCTCTGTGTCTTGGAATGGGAACTGTCCTACCACCTTCTTGTACATCTCTTCACTTGTTACTGGTATGGGACTATAGTTGTCAGAATCCAGAATGTTTCTAGAGAAACAATAATGGGGGAGAATGGAAAAAAGAAAGGAGGAAAGTAGAGGATAGATGGGGGAAGCGGGAAGACAAGAAGGAAGAATGGTGAGTTAGTCACAAATAATTTAATGAACTCCACTGGTTGTTTATTACCTTCCTCTGCAACATGCCATCTCATTTTGGGTAAGCTTATACTTCAATCAAGGCAGAGAAAACTATACTCTGAAGTAGATGGAACACAATTACAAACATGATTATTGGCATTTGATATTTACAAACTTCAGGGTAAATGGGAAGGCCTGAGCCACACTGAAGCCAAGAGACAGGAGTTTCATCATGTTCTCCCACATACTGGCAGTGGCCCAAGAACTTGGGGGATCTTTCACTGCTTTCTCAGGTGCAGTAGCATGGAGCTGGATTGTAACTGGAACAGACAGAACATGAACTGGTACCCACAGAGATGTCAATGTCACAGCTTGCACATTAACTGTTGCGCCAACATGCTGTCACCATAATTTTCCAATTTTTTAAATTGGCAGATTGGCATGGTAACTTCTACAATAATCATAAACTATGTTTAATTATTTCACCAACTGTTCCCTTATTAGTAATTTTTTTTTATCAATATGTTCTCCGTGCTTTACTGGACTGATGGTTCTCTAGTAGCAAAAATCACAGTACCAAAGTCAAAACAGACACCCACTGAGGGTATCAGATCAGTTATCTTAGATAAGGTGTACAGTATAATTTTCAAAGTCCTGTACACTTAAACCTCTGCTAAATATAACTTATAATATTACTTAAATCTAGGTTTTAGAAATAAGTAAATGTTTTAACACTCAGAAGAGCTGCTGTAAAAAATGATCAGGAATAAATTAATAAACTATTAAGATTAAAATAACAGGATGTAGTGCTATGGCTTAGTAGGTTAAGCCTCTCCACAAGACCCCACAGCACTGGCATCCCATATGAGTGCCTGTTCAAGTTCAAGCCTCTCCAATTCCCACCAAGTCTCTGGCTAATGCATGTAGGAAAGCAGTGGAGGGTGGCCTCTTGGACATTTGCACCCACATGGGAAACCCAAATGAAGCTTCTGCCTCCTGCCTCCCGGTTCCAGCCTGGCCCATCCCCTGGCTGTTGTGGCCATCTGAAGAGTGAACCAGAGATGGAAGAGCTCTCTTTCTCATTCTCTCAGCTTCTCCCTATGTCTTTGTAACTCTGCCTTTCATAAAAATGAGTAAATCTTCTTTAAAAACTATATTAAGAAAGACTAAAGCAACAATAAAAGCTTTGAAAGCTTAAAGTTAAGAATTTGAAAATAAGTATGCTTATTGGTAAAAATTAACTTTCAATAGTCAGGAAGATCACTTACAGTAAGTAAAGAATTAGAACTCAAAGAAAAGGAACTAAAGAACTAAGGAACTAAGAACTAAGAACTAAAGAAAAGGAACTAAAGAACTAAAGAACTAAAGAACTAAAGAACTAAGGAACTAAAGAAAAGGAACTCAAATCAACTGACATAAAGTATATGCCAAGAAAATCATCCACAGAGGTATTTCTGAGTGGGAAAGGTAAAACAGAAATTTACTATTATATGCATGCTGTTTTAAGGAAGATGACTAGTCCTCAACAAAAGTGTCCCAGAACACAAATAATTCATAAAGACTCAAATGTATCACTTCATGATTCCAAGGAAAAAACAAAGTCACACACACCACAAACGAAAACAGAAGAAGACACAAGAGGATAAGGTTTGAACAAAGGAATTTATTAATGCATCCAAGAAAACAAAAGTGCCAAAAAGGTTTAGGCATTTCTCAATACTGTAGACAGTAACACAGTGAGATAAGACAGCTTGAGAATATCATTTTAAACAGGATTACAATTCACTCGAACTCTAGATTAAAACTCAGGGAAGTCAGAAAAATAACAGCTACATACTTTTGGTGTTTATCACATTGGAAAATCTTGCCTGTAACTAAATGTATACAGACACATGCTATACATAGACGCAAGAGACTATAACGAATTCCTCACCTGAAAATGCCAGCCCACTTCTTCAGCAAGGTTTCACTATACTGATCTCGGATTTCTAGCAGCATATCAAAAAGCTGATTTACAGGAAAACCATACACCTGAAACAAGATAAGAAAACAGCTTTATTTTCTAAGATGACTTTTTTTTTAACAACATGAGAAATTTTGCTCTTTGGGCCAAAATTTAAATGAAAACATTATTACAGAATCTTTCATTGCCAACTAACACCTAGTGTTCATCTCTTGACAGGGATGGGCAAGACACCGACTAGGACAACCACACCCCATACTGGATGCCTATGTTCCCAGCTCCATTTCTGATTTCAGCTTCCTGATAATTTGCATGTTGGGAGGCAAGAAATGATGGCTCAAATACTTGTTTTTCTGGCTCTTAGCATCAGTCCTTACATACTACCCCATGTGAGACTTTCAGGACTGAATAAATAAGCTTGAGCTACCTCTGTCTTGGTCTCTCAAATTCATTGGGCGAAAAGTAATTTAAAAAGAATTAAAAGATACATATCAACTTACCTAAGCAAGATTCTAAGAAAAGAAATAAATTACAATCTAAGCATACACTATGGAGACTGTGAGGTAAGTTCTCCCTACAACTCCACCTTGTAATTCTAACTACCTAGAGCAACCATCAGAGTAGGGAGAGAAGCAGTGACAGAAAAAATCCAATCCATTTCTAAGGCTCATTCGCTGCATATAACAAGTGGTTCACCTCAATCATCATTACTTATGCTTGTAGATAAGCAAACTACAACATCGCCCAGCAGCATATCTAAATTAAGAACGTTTTGAGAAACGTCAGGTCTGAGTGGTTCAATTAGTCAATCTGATGTGAGAGAAAAAAAGGGTTGAGAATTACTTATGAAAACAAAAAGGGTCAGAGTAAACTCTATGTAATAAAAAAAAAAAAAGATGGTAAGAAAAGAATATGACTCTAGTAAAACAATGAACACAACCAGAAGCTGAAAGGCACTTATCCAAGATTCTGTAGATGAGAAAAAAGTACTTGGTCCTAAGACTTCCATACCTGAAGTGTATCGGCAAAAAGCACGATGAGGTTCTTCAAGTCTAACACAAGGTTTGGGTCAGAGCAGTAAGACTACAGGAAACACAAGAAAGAGGGAAAACAATTTTAAAAGATATAACCCAAGTTTCATTTATTTAATTGCTTAATACTTCACCAGTGGAGGCTATTCTAGAAAAAGTAAAACTCTTGATTGGGATAAGGTAACATCAGATTCAGCCACAAAAGAACCACAGAGAAAAACTTCAGGAACCATGATGTACATTTTTAATATCTGGAAATCCAAAAACACACTTCCAAATAACATTTAAGTTAAAGAAAAAAAATAAAAAAACTTTTGCAGTAATTTTGTTAACAGCAATACTTATCAGAAACCTATGGAATATGGTTAACACCTTTTAAAACATATATATACCTTATGTGTGTAAAAAAAACACACAATATTGAAAATAAAGAATCATTGGACTTACAAAACTAGGAAAGTCAAATTACAAATAAGAAAATAAAATTGATAAAATTAAAGCCTGAAATCAATGCATGGAAAAGATATGAAATATTTTATTAACTAAGATAAAACCCTAAGTTAAAAATACGATCAATAACAAAGTCTTAGGTAAGAAAAACAACAAATGTAAGACAGCACTGAACAATACAAAATGTAAAAGAAAAATATGCAGAAAAAGAAAATAAAAAGTATAAACTGGGCCTGGCACAATAGCGTAGTGGTTAAAGTCCTCTCCTTGCATGTACCAGGATCCCATATGGCCGCCGGTTCTAACCCTGGCAGGCCCGCTTCCCATCCAGCTCCCTGCTTGTGATCTGGGACAGCAGTTGAGGACGGCCCAAAGCCTTGGGACCTTGTACCTGTGTGGGAGACCCAGAAGAGCACCTGGCTCTGGGCTTTGGATTAGCTCAGCTCCAGCCATTGCGGCCGCTTGGGGAGTGAACCATCGGATGGAAGATCTTCCTCTCTGTCTCTCCTCCTCTCTGTATATCTGCCTTTCAATAAAAATAAACAAATCTTTTAAAAAAGTATAAACTAATACAAGCAAATTAAAAATAATTGAGAAAAAAAGAGCTTTTGTAGACATGATAAAATATGTATATGACTATTTTAACACTTAATTCATATTGAGGTCAAATTCCCTCAATTATTATTTCATTACTTGATCTCTCAATTCCAGAAAGGAATAACTAAGAAACAACGATGCAGTCCAATTATTTATTTTTATTATCAACAGTTTTTATCTTATATACAACTCTCCCTTGTAAAAGGGCAACTATTTTTCCAGCAGGTAAAAACTACCATTAACACAAAATATTGACCTTGCTTCCCTAATTTTAGTATTTAAAATACAATTCTATTTCTCTTGTAGAATAATGTCACTTCTTTTCTTCTTTGATTTTAATGTTTTGGATAAATATCACTCTTAATTCACAAATCTTACTTTGATTAGTTTTGCTTTATTGATAGCTCCTAATAACCATAATATAAAACAGTTATTCACCCATTCAATCATTTATTTAATTAGTTATTAGATAGGAGGAGGGAGTGGAAAAACAGAGATGGAGAGAGACAAAACCAACTTGTAAAATCAAGACCGATGTGACCAAAAAAATCGCTGTTTTTTTTTTTTATCCAAGCTATCCTAAGTTTTCTCTATATAATGATTCACTTTTTATGCACTCTTTCTACTTGGATCAGAACCTTTCAATCAGCTAATAACTGTTAACTAGTCATATCTCTTCCACTCAATGTTTACAAGAAATAATCTGGAGTCATCATTTAAAAAAAAACTTTAGGAACAGTTTGCGCACCTTTTGTAGGAATTATTAACACCTTTAAACATACGCAGTTACTTCATGTGTTTTATTTATTTTTTCACATAGTTTACACATATGATAATATCTCCTAAAAGATTCATGGTACAGGTGTTCACATTGTGACAAGTTAATTAACAGAGCCTGAATTTTTTGCTCTATGCTTCTTCTCATACTGATAGTCAATTATGTGTTAAATACACACATACACACAGACACACAGACACACACACAAACTAATTCAACATTACTAATATAGCCTCCTATACTTCTACATTTAGAACTAATCAAAACAACCAAAAAACCAAAACGAACAAGCCACTCAGGCAATGGGCACGGGAAATGGGCAAACATTTCACAAAGGAACAAGTCCAAATGGCAAACAAACATATGAAAAAATGTTCCAGCTCCCTAGCAATAAGGGAAATCCAAATTAAAACATCGATGAGGTACCACCTAACACCAGCAAGATTGGCCCACATAAACAAGAACACCAACGACGCTTGCTGGCGAGGATGCGGGGAAAAGGGAACCCTACTCCACTGCTGGTGGAGCTGCAAATTGGTACAGCCTCTATGGAAATCAGTCTGGAGAACACTCAAACAACTCAAAATCTGCATACCATATGACCCAGCAATAGCACTCCTAGGAAAATATCCAAAACACCTGTTTTACGACAAACCAACATGCATCCCTATGTTCATTGCAGCACAATCAGTAATTGCAAAAACATGGAAGCAACCGAAATGCCCATCAGCAGAAGATTGGATAAGAAAGCTTTGGTTCATCTACTCCATGGAATACTACTCAGCTATTAAAAAAAAACAAAATGCAGTTCTTTGTGGCTAAATGGGCACAACTGGAAACTATAATGCTAAGGGAAATGAGTGAATCCCAAAAGATTAGATACCACATGTTTGCCTTGATTTAACCTGTAATTTTTGTATGGTTGTTTGTTATTTTTTGAACCTGTCATTGATACTGTCTCAACCCAGAGGTTTCGAAGAATGGAACTTGCATTATTTTTAACATATTGTTTACCCAATACTATGTCAATTAATTCCATAATGTTGTATATTGATATTGAGGCCTTGTTGGGGCTTTTAACTGACCGGATCTTTACTCTGTTAGACCTATCTTCAGACCATAGAAGGTCTCCCCAAGAGGCCACTGAACTTATCTGGACAATAAGACGCTGAACTTCATGCTAGGCATGTGTTTGCAAGCAATGAATCTCAACTGAACTTGAACTATGGTTATGCAACAAGGTGGAGGAATCCACCATGGGGGGAGGGGTATGGGAGGGGTGGAGGGAATCCCCAGCGCCTATAAAACTGTACTACATAATACAATGTAAGCAACAATAAAAAAAAAAATGGGTTAAAAAGAAAAAAAAAAAAAAAAAGAACTAATCATTATTTTGTAAATTCTCCTGCTAGGCACCAAATTACTCATATTTGCTAAAGAATAGCTGCTTAAATAGCTTCTTATTATCTTCTTTTTATATAATTGATTCTCTTCAAATGTTTTATGACTAGTGGTTGTTCATATTTTAGAATGAAGGAAGGGGTTGATTAGCATAATTAGCATGAATTTCCTCTCCTATAGTTTTCAGTATGTTCCCCAAAAAATCTGACTACATGCTCTGTGAGCACCGTTGGAACAGATTAATCATGCTGTTTAAGTAGCAATAGTAGAAATCTAGTTAGTCCAGGATTTTTGAAAGTAGACATTGAAGCAATGATATCCTTCAAGCTTGATCCTTGCTCGCTGTATTTTTTTTTTTTACTGTAAATTCAGAACTTCGTAGGTGCTTTTTGGAAAATGTCTCCTGTAAAATCTTCCTCTATCTATACCATATTTAATTTATTTTTGCTTCTCTGATTAATTTCTTTTTCAAGTCCAAATAAATCTTGTTATAATTTTATGGCCAATAGAAGACAATTTACATAGCTTCCAGTTTCAGTTTGATTTCTCCCATTTTTATCTGATCAGAATTTAAGTTACGTGAAAACACATGTATTCAGCATATCCTTCTGCTTCTGTTATTTATATTATTAACAACCATAATGGCACACTTGCAATATTTTGAACAATAAGTTTATTTATTTGAAAGTTAGAGTGAGCGAGAGCAAGAACAGAAGCAACAAGGAGAATCATCTGTCTGTTCACTGATCAGATGGCCGTATTCGCTAGGACTGGAGCTAAGAACTCCATCCAGGTCTCTGACATGAGTGGCTTGTACTCATCATCTGCTGCTTTCCAGGCACATTACCAGGAAGGGGAATCAACAGCTGAGCAACACCCAGCTGTCTGCAATTCACAAAGAGAGCTCTCAAAGAATCCACCCAGGATGGCTACCTAAGCTCTGCTATTCAAGCTCTGAAACTGGGAAAACACACATTTCAGTTGTTTTGTGTCACCCAGTCTACAGTTCTTGCTACAGCAGCCCAAGCTAAGAAACAGAATCACAATAATGTAGAAAGCGATGTGCTATTTTCAAAATAGGTGAAGTTAGAGTCCAATTTCATGTCTCTTGCTAAAAGGCAATATTCATACTTGTGATTTTTTTTAGGGAAGAAAAACAAGAAATAATAAAATCAAATATAACAAAAACTTACTGATTTTTTTGAATACTGAAGTCATAAATATAAAATCAACCAACATAATTATACAGAAAATTTTGAATTTCTATAAAACTAAAGGGGAAAAAAGCAAAATTAAGAAAATCCAGAAAATAAAAGCACTTATATCAGACTAGAGGTTAAAATTCAGATTAAATCCTAATAGCTAAGTTTTATTAATAAGAAAATTTAATTTATTAAAATATAAAATAAAAACAATGAAAAGAGGAATGTACATAAAGGTATGTAACTAAAACCATGTGGAGAAATTTTCAATACCAACATTATTCAAAGAAAAGCTTAGCAAAATAAGACAAATTTTTTCAAAATTTAATTTTTTTTCCTCTGTCAAAAAAATTTTTGAGCAGTGTCCAGAGAAAGTTCCTACCCATTGGTTCATTTTTCAAATGCCCATGATGGCCAGGGGTCAAACATGAAAGCCAAGAATACAATTAAGTTCTCCCATGTGGATGGCAGGCAACAAGTATGTGAGCCATCACTTCCTCAGCAGCAGAAAGCTGCTACTGCGAACCAAATGCAGATACGAAACCCTGTACTCTGATATGGGGCACAGTCAACTTAACTCAGTACCAGCCACAGTTTCAAACATACAAATTTATGACTTTTGTTCATTTTTAAATATAACCTTTTGTGGAATAAAATAGGAAAACAGACCTTCAAACAAATGCTATTCTGAGTGCTAAAATAGTTCAATAGTTTCATAATGAAATTAGCAATATGCAAAACACAAGAAATACAAAAATCATTTAACTCACTAATTTCACTTCTTAAAATTATTCCTAAGTATGATTAAGTGAAAAATATTTATAAAAAATATCCACTGGTTTTAATAGATGAAAAACAATTGGAGATTGACATGTTGAGATTTGATTATTGTTTACAGTCTTTGCACTCTTCAGAAATAACATTTTATTCTACTTGCTAGTTGTTGAATTCTTTACCTAACAGAGTATTAAGACTGTAATTTCAAAGTGAAATGAAGTACTCTATTGTAAAAAATTTTTAGAAATGAAGGTCAAGGTAGGTGGATGGGAACTCAGGCAGATGTCGGGGAAAGAGGGGCTAGGAAGTATCACTATGCTCCTAAATCTGTGAAAATTGTTCAATCATATAATAAAATAAAATACAATAAAGAATAATTTTAAGGTCTGAAAGTAGCATACTTAAAATATTTCTGTAGTGAAATATCATGCAAGTATATATTAAAATAAAAACTAACTTATTAGATGTTAAATTAAAACATACCATCAGTATTAGGAAGTGCTGGAAAAACAGCCATTTAATTTACACCTAAGAAAACCTAAGAATAAACATGCCAGAGATTAATAACCAAAATTTTCTCTTAGGGTAAGCATTTTCCTTGCATTTATATATCAAAACATACATTCAAGGGAGAGAAGTAAGATATTCAAAAAATGGACAATGGATATATTCTTCAAAATCATAAAATCATTAATCATACCACACAAGAAAGTAAATTTCAGGTGGCTATAAATATATAAAAGCATAAAATCTTGGCCATAAAATAGTTCAGTGGCCTGGGTTCATGCCCTATCTCTTCTTCTGATTCCAGCTTTCTGCTACTGTGCACTCAAGACAGAGCTAACAAGCAATGGCTCAGCTAGTCGGGTCTTTTGTCACACCCACCAAGGGAGACCTGCTCGGAGTGTCTGCCTCTTGGCTTCAGGGAGTCAGGCCATGGAGGACATTTGCCGGGTGAAGCAGTGAATGAAGAACTCTCTGGCTCTGTATCCCTCTCCAATAACATAAATTTTAAAAAATTAGACAAGTGATTTGTTTTGATTTCAGAAGAGGCAGGAATTTTTAAAAACATATTTTCAAATTTCTCCCAATTTTTTGTATCAACAAAATAAAATGGAGAAGTATAAGGTGAAGTGCACTCAAATATACACAATGGTAAGAAATTCAGAAGAAGATGAATATAGATAAACACTTCTTGCCTCCAGCTCTTGACAACAGTTTCCTGCAAAGGTAGGCCCTGGGAGGCAGGGCTGACAGTTCCAGTGGCTGGATTCCTTCCACTGATATGCAAGTACTAAACTGGATTTGAGCTCCTGTCTTTGGTCCTGGTCTAGTCATTCATTACAGGCATTTGGAAAGCAAGCCAGCACATGGTGGTAGCATTCTCTCTCTCTCTCTCCTATTCTCAAAGCAACAAAAAGCAGATAAATACATATAACACAATCAACATTCACATATTCTCTTTGCTTCAAACCTATATATTAATCAATCTCTAGGCTTTGCTATTTAAATGGCACAGAGGCATCTCAAAGTAATCATTTTCAAAGAAAACAATCTCCTCACTTTAAATACCAAAACCACTATCATGCAAGGAATAAACTCATAAACCTAGGCTTTCTCTTAATACTTTTTCCTCTCTCAACTCTTATATCTAATCCCTAACAAAGTTCAGTTAGTCTAAGTTCCTAAAAATCATGACCTCATCAACAACTTTCCATACCTACTACTGCTATTACTATTACCAGCAAATGATTCAAGTTATCAACTCTTATTAGACAGGCCAGATCATTCTATTAACTACTCATGAATCCATTTTTACTCACCAGCCACTATCTACATTACAGCAAGAAAAATTTTCTCTGAGCAAAATTGCCTTGTAGCAAGTTAAGTTGCCACTTTGAGACTCCAACATCCTATATGAATGCCAGTTTGAGTCCTGGCTGTTCTCTGTTAATGGCCACAAAAAGCTGATAAAGCAGCAGAGGGTGGCCAAAGTGCTTGGGCCCCTGCAACAATGTGAGAAACTCAAAGTAACCTCCTGGCTCATGGCTGCTGTGTTCAGCCTAGTACAGCCATGGTAATTATGGCTATTTAAGCAGTGAATCAGCAGATGGAAGATCCTTCTCTCTGTGTGTGTAACTGCCTTTCAAATAAATAAGTAGAGCTTTAAAAAAAATCTCAAAATGTAAATCTGAGCATTCCACTCTAATTTACTCCACAGCCACAACAAATACTCATATGTACACACATGAACACATACAGCCCACTGCTAAAAGAGTCTAACAGGCTCTAAACAATATGGCATCTGCACACTTCTCCATTCTCACCTCGTACCTTACAAAGCTTTCTGTGAGTTATGGTCTTTCTATTCTAGACTTCTCTCAAATCCAGCCCTTTTAAGCTAGGCTACCTTCAGTTATAGATTTTGCAGACAGTATTTACTATCTGAAACAGGTGACTAGTCATGGAAAACTTGAAGTCTCTAGTGAGCACAACTAGATAGACAATAGGGCTATCTAGTAAATTTTAAAAGATGGTCAAAAATTATCAATCCTTCATTATTATTTGTAAATCACTTTAGACATAGAAGTCCTCAAAACATTATTTCTTGTGCCTAAAATGCTCATTTAGTTGTCTTTGCAAAAATGACGACTTTGATATTCAGACCTAAACAGGTCAGTTCTTTCAAACAAATCAGAAAAGCAAATATCTATCGTCCTAACCTATCACTTTATTTTAGCTGTTTGAATTATATTGCCATTGTCTAACATTCTTATTTGTTTGAGTATCGCCTCCAATTAAAATACAACCCTCTGACAGCAAACGCTACTGAATTGTGTGACTTAATATTTGGAACTTTTTTTCCAAAAAGTAAAATTGCGAACTCAAAAGTACATCAAAAGGTATTACATAAGGCAACATAAAGCAGTGGGAAAGAAAAAGGACTATCTGGACCTGAATCTTGGTTCCACCTCAAACTCTGTGTCATTAGACTATTAATTTAAGCTCTCTATGGTTCGGTTCTGCTCCATACAGTGTAAAATAAGGAAACAAAAATATTCATATGAATGGGATTATAGAGATTAAAGGAGACAGCTTATGAAGTACATAGAAGAATGGCTGACACAGTGCAGTAACAGATGCTAGCTGCTATTTTCTTATTGCAATAAGCATTCCCCAAATAAGAGATCAGTGTTGGAAATATCAGAAAAGTCAGGGCTTTACTCCCATACCATTGAAGGATGTAGATCTATAGATAGATAAACATGTAGATATAAGATAATGATAATCACATATTTATGTACACATTCAAACATATATACACACATACATCTACACATGAGACATTTCAAAGATCATATTTATGTTGATTGTATATCAGTAAGATCTAGTACAGTATATAGAGAGTGAGCTTTTCTTGTGAACTTCCCCTGGGTTTCATACATACCGAGTGTGTACGAAGTGCTGCGATGGTTTTTGAAAGTGCCATTTCCCACAATTCATCAATGTAGGCTCTATTTACTAAGCCTTGGGTTGTATGTAAAATATGATCTTCAACCACAAAAAAACTAAGATTGAGAAGAAAAGAAAGTACAGCTGTCAAAAATTACAGTGTAATTACTATCTCTAGGGTTGGACAGACATTAAGAATTGCCATCAAATTCAAAAAGTTAACATTATTTTTCCTTAAAAATTTTTTCAGTATCATAAATGAATTCATACTTATTTAACTATGAGTTATATCTGTGTTCATGTCTTCTTAACCAATTCTACACTGAATAGATAATTTAAAATGGAAGAGGGGCCAGCACAGTGACTTAGTACATAATCCTCTAACTGCAGTGCTAGCATCCCTCATGGGCACTAGTTAAAGTCCTGAGTGTTCCACTTCTGATCCAGATCCCTCCCCACGGCCTGGAAAAGCAACAAAAGATGGCTTAACTCCTTTGGTCGCCGAGTCCATATGGAAGAAGCTCCTGGCTATTGGTTTTGGATTAGCTCAGCTCTGGCCATTGCCACCAACTGGGAAGTGAATCAGCTAATGGGGGATTCTCTTTCTGTCTATCTGTCTCTGTCTTTCTCTCTCTCTCTCTCTCTCTCTCTATATATATATATAGATAGATAGATAGATAGATAGATAGATAGATAGATGTGCAAGTGTATATGTATGTATATATATATATATACACACACACACAGGCACACACATATATATATGTATGTATCTCCTTCTCTCTGTAAACCTGCCTCTCAAAAATGAGTCAATCTTTAAAAAAATAGGCAATGAAAATTAGTGAAATTACTTTTTCACAAAGTAAATCGATTTTAAAGTGATAACAAAAGCTGAAATATTACATGTAACCAACATACAAATCAACAAAATAATCTCCCTTATGTGGACTCAAAGTAAAATGTTGCAAAAGCATTTTATAAGGTTAAACTAATGCAGACTAACTTTACTATCCTTGTTGTGGCTTTTTATTACTATACATTTAACATGCACTTTCAGCCTTTTTGCCTAAATGTTCATTTTAATTAAAATAATTTTTAATTAAGGAGTGTTATGACTGTTTTAATAAAACTATTAATTACATGAAAATAGCCTAAATCTGGCAAACAACAGAAAGGGAAAAACATAATAATCTATTATTTCTCCTTATTTCAATCATTATTGTACAACTACACAAGTTGGCTATATTTGGGATGTTTGGAAGCTGCAATTCCATGCCACTGCATATGAGCTAGATGAGAGCAACAAACTATGCAGCCCAGAGGACAAACTGGGTTCTGCCTTTTTATAAGACTGTTTCATTAGGATACAACTTTGTGTACTCATTTATGTAATGTTATAGCTGTTTTTGTACCAGAACAACAAATCTAAAGAGTTGGAAAAAAGTCTGTATATTCTATGATGTCTCAAATACTTGACTGCTTGGCCCTTTTAGAAAATGTTTGTCAACCTTTCTGATGATTTGGTTCTACCTTACCAAGAATGGAAAAGTCAAACATCAAGTATAATAAGATTATAACTTAGTGTTTTTCTTCCTTTATCCACTTTTATTCCACTATATAACACCGGAAGTGTCAAGACTTTCCTTTTCCAACAGAAAATAAAAAAGGAACCTTTGTCTTGAGGATTTAAGAAGGAAGAAAAACAGAACTTTTCAAGAAAAATATGATCTACTTTTCCAAATAACAAAAATCTATGAATTTAAAGTATTTCAATTTAAATACACACAGACACACACATATATACATACCCTACAATTTGATTAAAATACTTTCGGTAGCCATCTAAAGTTTCATGCTGGAAAAGAAAAACAAAGAAAAAAGTTTCAGTTTTGCTACATCAAAACAAAGTTAATATCAAGGTTGAATCTCTTAAGGTTCAGTTCTCTAGACTAAGTGCTAAGTATGAAAATAGTACTTATCATGTAGAACAAGGATGGAACAGTACATATCTAGTACTCAGTACATCTGACATACGACAATCCATACATGGTAATCGCTGTCCTTACTGCAAGTCACATGCATGAAATCTGGACTTAGAATAATAGTCAACGCACAAACACACACACACATCAATAAATATCAGAAAAGAGAAGTCGAAACACAGCAACAGTGAAGGCGAAAATCCCACCATGTTAGATGGAGGCTGGAGTACCAGACGAGCTTGTTTTCGCCTCTGCTTTCGGTAGTAGTTTTCAAATGTTTCCCGTGCACCCTACAAAAAACACAAGAAGAAATGAGTTGATTCAATTGGACCAATAATTCTTGCAATTTCAGGGGAGAGAGAATAATCCAGGTTTGGAATGTGAAGCATTGTCAAACATCTTAAAATCATGGTAAATTAAAAAAAAAAGCCAATATTGAACATTACTTACAAATTTCTTATGGTTGGATACAAAAGATCCTTATAAGAACAGTTCCAGAACTCAGTCACTAGTACACAGTGAGCTGGCTTCTGAGTCAACCATCACAAATTCACAGAAATGAAGACAAACCCATTTTGTTTCATGTTATAATTAAAGAGACATATCTCTTTAAAATCATAGAATGTTCAAGAAGAAAATGTTCAGAAAAAAATAAAAGCAGGCTCCAAAGATATGAGCTAGAGGCACAATAGGAAGTGGGGAAATGGCAAAAAGTAAGACTAGTAATTGGAAAACTCACAATAGGAAATCAGATAGAACACAAAGTAGCACAGGATTAAACCAAAGAAGTACAAGCAGGAGGAGGAGAAAGATAGATCTGAAAATGCACGCCATACAGGTTCTACTTTTCATGTAAGGGTTTCTGTAAGTAAAAAGAGGAGGGAGTACTCTAGAAATCAGTATCTAGCCCCTCAGCTCTGCATTGGATTGAGCAGTGTCCCTTCAGAATTCACACCCTCTGAAGAGGCTCAGAACAGGGCCTCCTTTGGAAATAGGGCCATTGCAGAAACGGCAGGTTAAATTAAGACACAGTCACACAAGTGAGTAGGATGAGACCTTACTACAATATGATTGGTATCCTTGGAAGGAGAGGATAAAAGACACACACAAGAACCATATCCCAATAATGGGGTCAGAGGTTGAAAGGATGAGCCCACAAGCCAGGTGACACCAAGGATTCTGATCAGCAGCATAAGCTGAAGAGGCAAGGCAGAGTAACCAGAGCCTCACATGGATCCTAACTTTCGCTTTCTTTGTTTTTAACTTCTGGCCTCTAAAACTGAGATTGTGGTACTTTAGTATAGAAGCTCTAAATAACCAATAAGAAAATCAGTTATAAAAACACTATGCCCAGTGTATTTTAAATCCTCACCTTTAAAGATTTAATTATTTTTATACGAAAGGAAGAGTTACTGTGAGAGAAGTGGAGACAGAGATAAGAGACAACAGATATATTCCATCTGCTGGTTCACTTTCCAAAAGATTGCAAAGGCCCAGCCTGGGCCCAGCCAAAGCCAGGGACCAGGAGATTCTTCTGAGTCTCCCACATGGGTGCAATGACCCGAGAAATAGGACTATCTTCTGCTGCTTTTCCCAGGCCATCAGCAGGATCTTCTGCTGCTTTTTGCACGTCCTTAGCATGGAGCTGGATCTGAAGTGGAGCAACTGGAACATAAATCCCATTTGGAATGTCAGTGCTGCAAGTCGAGGCTTAATCTGATATGCCTCAGCACTAGCCCCTCCTCTTTTTTAAAAAAATTATTTATTTATTTATTTTAATGGAAGAGTGACAGAGACTGGGAAAGACAGAGATCTTTCATGTGCTGGTTCATTTCCCAGATAATTGCAAAAGCCAAGGGTACACTAAGCTGAAGCCAGGAGCCAAGAATTCAACCCACAGCTTCTCACATGGGTGGCAGCAATTCAACAACTCAGCCACAATTTGCTCTTTCCCAAGTACATTATCAGAAATCTGGATGGGGGGTAGGGGAATGGGGAGAAGTAACCATGACTTTAATTGGGATGGGAGGTAGACGTCTCATGCAGCACCCTCTTAATCCTAATCAAGGCTTTTAGAAGCAGGCACAGAACGTCAGTATATGACAGAGATACAGATTACTGACTTGGGAAGCAATTGAGTATATTCAAGCCATCACTCTGTCCCTTATTAACTATATACTTCCCATGAACAGCTGCGCAACTGCCCTTCCACTAACTGATCATTTAACTTTCACCTTACAGTGTGCTGTCGTTTTCTCATTTGTAGAAGCTGTGAAGCTCATATTGCTACTATAGGAATTTAGAAGAGTTATAAAGCTGTTAGAATCATAACTGATTAAGACATACCTTTGTACAAATGCAAAAAAGTAAGGAAAGCGTAGGAATTTCACTTAGCAGTTAATACAGCAGTTAGGATGTTCACAGCCCATACATAAGTGCATAGGTTTGATCACTAGTTCCCTTGGTGACTAGCTCTCTGCTAATGCAGACCCTGGATGTAGCAATAATGGCGGAAGTGACTGTGCACCTGCCACCCATGTGGCTGACCAAAATTGAGTTTCTAGTTCCTGGATTCATCCACAGGTGAAACCACCATTGTAACATTTTGAAGTGAGCCAAAAGATGGCCAAGATTTGTCTGTATCTCTCTGTCACTCTCTGTTATACTGATTCCATGCAATAATTACTTGACTTTTCTCTGATTTATTGAAAGTGAGAACAGTTATATTCAAAGCAATTTCTCTGTTAAATTTCTAAGTCCACACTAGTGTAACTCAAAGGTCAGCAAGCATTTTCTATGAAGGACAGAGCAATAAAGGCTTTTTAAAGATTTATTTTTGGGGCCCAGCAGTGTGGCCTAGCAGCTAAAGTCCTCGGCTTGAACGCGCTGGGATCCCATATGGGCACCAGTTCTAATCCTGGCAGCTCCACTTCCCATCCAGCTCCCTGCTTGTGGCCTGGGAAAGCAGTCAAGGATGGACCAATGCTTTGGGATCCTGCACCTGCGTGGGAAACCTGGAGGAAGTTCCTGGCTCCTGGCTCCGGATCAGCACAGCACTGGCAGTTGTGGCTGCTTGGGAAGTGACTCATCGGATGGAAGATCTTTCTCTCTATCTCTCCTCTTCTCTGTATATCTGACTTTGTAATAAAAATAAATCTTAAAATAATACTTTTGAATGAGAGAGAGAGAAACAGACACACACATTTATGTGCATGCATGTTCACACTCACACATTTATCCACTAGTTCACTCCTCAAATAGCAACAGCCAGAATTGGGCCTTTCTGAAGTCAGGTACTAAGAACCTGTTCCAGATCTCCCTTGTGGGAGCATGGGCCTGAGGATTTGAGCCATCTTCTCCTGCATTCCTAGAACACAAGCTGGACAAAAAGGTACCCACACAGGATGTAGGTACCATAGGTGCAGGCTTAGCCTACTTCGCCATGGATCTGGCCCAAGAACAGTGAAGAGTTTACGCTTGGTGGGAAACCATTCAACTGTGTTGTCACAGTGCAACGGTAGCCATAGATAACAAATGACTGTCCTGGGTCCAATAAAACCTTGCCTGAAGAAACTGAAATCACAGTTTCATAAAATTTCCAACTGTCATAGAATTTTTCTGGTTTGAATTTTAAAAATATAAAATCCTTTTCAGTTCACAGCCTAAACAGAAACAGGCAGCAAGTTGGATACGATCAATAAGCCACAGCCTGTTAGGCAAAGTTGTAGCCTAAAAACCAAGGCATTATAAAAATTAAATGAATAAAACTACACACACATCATCTAAGATTTCTGCCTATTAAAGAAAATAAAATACCAGCACAGCTGTTTCAAGGTTTTCTTAGTTCACAAGTTAATGATGAAGCAAATAATTGCATTTAAGAAATGAGAAGCAGAAATTACAAATTGGTTTGTTATTGCTCACTTGTCACCATTTCACAGCACAGTAGTATTGTTAAACACCAATTACATTCTGTACACACTGAAGGGCTTTTCATTTTGAGGTTAGCAGTCCTAAAGGACGTTTATTATTTTAGTGTAACATGACATATTCAGTGTGTTTTGAAGCCAAGATACACCTACCTGAGAATTTAGGGAAAGCTTTCTTTCTAATTAGACCACAATAAACTAATTTTATTATTATTTTTTTGTAAATGGGAGGAAATACATAAGATGGAACTCTCTCTGAGAACCAAAAACATAAGCTTAATTCTAAACTGAATACAATTTTGCCTCTCAAACATTCCATCAATAGAACAAAAACAAATGACCAATTTATTGACCAGTTATGGCTTCCTCATTTACACAACTGAGTTGGATTTTCCTTTATAACTGTTAAATAAATTCATCTGATTTTTCTATTTCCTCTGCCAATTCTGCTGGTTTAAATGCTTAGCTGTGGAACTTTAGAAATAGATATTTGACCAACACAGTTAAGTAAATGGTGAAAAGTATGTCAATTCACAACTGGTCACTAGAGGTTTCACTTCAGCTTCAAACGCTCTTAGTCCCAAACATTAAATCAATAGAAACAAAGAAAAATTGAAAACTTTTAAGATATAAGCAAATAAAAAAAAAACTATCACTAGGCAAGGAAAAGGTTGGTTCCCCCCCCTCCATTTTATGCTATCAGTAATTCACTGCTGAAAAGTTTTATGTAAATTAAAATGTACAACATGACAGAAAAACTGGTGTCTTACTGTATTGAGCACTCATCATGTGAGACACCAGGATCAGCCAGTCCTTACTGAATTTATAGTGTATGATGAAAAACTAACAAACAAATAAGTTACAATGAAGTACAAAATCCCATGAATTGGAGTGGTGAGTGTGTGTGTGTGTGTGTGTGTGTGAGAGAGAGAGAGAGAGAGAGAGAGAGAGAGATGAAAATCCCTCCCCCAAAAAAATGAAAAGAAAAGAGAAGGAAGATGAAAAAGAAAGAAAAAGAAAAACAGAAGGAAGATGAAGACCAGAAAGGTGAAGTATCAGACAAGAAAGAGAGGAGGAAGAGGAAGAAGACAGGTGACTTATCAGAGAAGGCTTCCCAGACAAAAATTGTAATCAGAGGTTAAATCAGGTAAAGAGAAAGGAAAATAACATTCCAACAAGTGACAAAGATGTTGAAAGAGAAAAAAAAAAAGCATTACACTATGAATCTGCAAGATGTTCTCCATGACAGGACTAAGATACGCACACACACAATTCTCATGAGTGCTCAAAGTAAATCAGGATATGGAAGCACAAAAATCCTAAAGAGTATGAAAAGTTTTAAGTGAAACAAAACGTGGAGACTCTGCACTACCTAATTTCAAAAGACACTAAACGAAAAGAAAAATGTCATTTCTTTTCTCCGATCTGTGACCGCTAATACAGAGTACAAAAAAATGTGAACAATATGAGCAAAACTGACATTTGATTACTGTTTACAGCTTTTGTCTATACTCTTAGGGAATAGTAGCCTTTTGGGTTTTTGTCTTTTCTGTTTTTAATTTTCTAGTTGCTATGTGCTGATATCTTTAACTCATGGAGTGGTAAGCCTGTGATTGTCAAATGAATTGAAATATGCCATCGTGAAAACCAGGTGGGGGAAAGAATTGGGAAGAAGGAGGGTGAGTGGGGTGCGACATGAGGAAAGACAGGATGGGAGGAATCACTAGACTCCCTAATCTGTATTGTGAAACTTGTTCACTTTATATCAATAAATTTAAGGGGAAAGACAAGAAAATAATATTTCCAGAATAGTCTTAAGGTTTTTTTCTTTTGGATGAAATCTAGTGTTTACATCATTAATAGCAATGGTTTTTATAGTATTTCACCATTTGTGTCTTTCCTGAAGTTTATTAAAATACGGGGACAATACTAAAATTTTGAAATAGTTGTGTTTAGTAAATAAATTGAAATGAGGTGAATTGAACAAGAAGTTAACAGAGCTCAGTACATAAATCTGTTTTATTTGGCATAGAAAAAACTGGAATATGTACGGTGATTACTTAGCTGTTATGTAGTTTTTCTTTAACTGAATTAGAAATGCATACAGATGTTACTATGTAGACAAAATTCCTCATGAATATATTTACAAATTGCTAAAATTTTCTATGGCCTCAAAGGCTTTCCTTCTTAATCTTTCAAATACTTTAGATGTGTGAAAGTCTCAACACTGACTTCTCCAGTGAGTATTTTATCATCTTTGTCAAAGATCTATTGTCTGCAGATTTGTGTACCTCATTTTTGGAGCTTTCTGTTCTGTAAAACTGGAATATGTTTGTATTTTTATACAAATACCATACCATTTTCAGCATTATATCTTTCTAGTACAGTTTAAATTGCTTATTATATAAAGCACGTTTTACAGATTTCCCTATACAAATTTAAGAGCACTATTGCAAATGTAGTCTAATTTAGACGTAATGACTTAGTAGTATTCGGTAAAGTACATACACCACATTTTTCTTACTAAGTCTTTACTTGATGGATTTCTAGATTGATTCTGTATTTTAGCTTTTATGAATTGAGCTGCTATAAATGTAGGGATGATTTCAGGAAATTATTTCTGGTTGTGCTTTCTATATTATTTTTCTATCTTTAAATTATCAACAGAATTTTAAACTACTACATATAGAAAAATTACACAACATAAATTGGACAAAGGAAAAATAAAAATTATTTATAACCTACTACTTGGAAATAACTACTACTTATTTTTTCATATTCTCCTTTATAGACATTTTCCTATTCCTATTGTAAAGATAAAGTCACACTGTATATAATCTTTCCATTGAGCTCTGCATACACAGATCTTGTTCTCTAACACTGTAATTCAGTATCATTAACTTTTATTCCATAACACAGTTCCAATTCCCTTTTTTCAAACATATCCTACAAACCAACATCATAAACACTGCAATAATATTGCCTTTTGAATAAATGTTCAAAAATAAAAGTAAACACATAAATGACAGCCTACTTTTCTTCTCCACATGTCCACATAGAATAAATATAGGCATATATACATATATCTGGACACAAACACAGAAACACACACAACATTACCACTCTCTATGAGCATGTGATTAAAGCCTGTTTTGTCTGTAAATGTGGTAAAATTTACTAACAAGTTTCAAGGTCAAATTTTAGCTGCAATAGTTTAAAAATGTGCACTATCAATCAAACAATTCAAGATCATGTTATTCTAGACCTGGAAGAGACAATTCTATGCATACAACATGTACAGTTGACTCTGCAGCCTGGGGCTCCACATTCACAGACGCACCCAGCCCCAAATGAGGAATAAAGCATCTGCACCAAACATGTCTAGACATTTAGGTTTTTTGGTTTTCTTGTTTTTGTTTTGTTTATCACTATTCCCAGACAACACAGGATTAACAACCATTTACATAGTATTTGCATTGTGTTGAGTACCATAAGTAATGGTACTGGTAAGATGACTTAACATATCCCCTACTCCTAAACATTAGTGGCATCCACATGTCTAGTTTTGCAGAGAGAAAAAATTTACACTGGGACAAGACTTCCCCAAATGGGCAATATGTCTCTGCATGGCAGGCAAAAAGGGACAGATGTTATATCTTCTTTATTAAGTATTTACTGCACCATTCACCATTCTTTGGTTAAACAGTTTTTCATCTAATGGATTATTCCTGGCAGAACTGGGGTGAGGCCTATTGGAGAGTGGGCAGAGTTCTCATCCGTCACAATAACAGAAAATTAACCCGTGAATTGAGAAACAGCTAAGGGCAGCTATGCAAAGAACAAGGGTGCGGAATGGAAGGGAATGGAAGGGAATGGAAGGGAAGCTCACACCATTGTTCTTCCGGCTTTGCCTACAGGAAGCAATATTTCCATTTGGTCTTGGGAAAAGCCTGTAATTTCACCACCCTGACTGCAGCTGGAACTCCCTTTTAATTGTCACAGCGTCCAAGTGAAGACAGGTTTATTCAAAGTTGTATTTTTTTTTAAATAAAGAAAACCTGAAAGAACCATTTTAATTTGCTTCCATGTGAAAAGGGGAGCACTTTTCATAGGGCCTCGTAATGATGTTCAGCGGGATATTACACTTCACCATATGGCTAATTTGCACAGCAGGCCTAGAGCAGGATTTTCTTTCATTAGAACTGCCCTAAAGATCAGACTACAGAAACATGTGTAAAGAACAAACCCAAGATGCCCCCTATTGCTAAAATCTTGAAACATTCGATTCCCAGATGTAAAAACCCATTCAAAGAGTTCCTATGTCAAGGTCATTCAAGAATCATAGAGGTGTTTGTCACAGCTCCACTTACCTGTAGTAGGGCTACGAAAAATGCATAAAATCAAGAGCTACAATATTGTCAAAACACCTCAGAAAGGAAATTACGAATAGGAAAAAGATAACGGCTATTATAGCTATTTTATCTTTAAAATACTATTGCTTCCAAATGTACCGATTCTCTCAAACTACAAAATCAACCTAAGTTTCAGATTGTTTTTGAAAAAAGCATGAGCAGTCTGATGTTCTAACAGGGTCTTTTTTTTTTTTTAACATGGCCATTGCAACCTTTGTCTCAGCATTTATCCTGCTACGGGCAAGCAGGAGCCATGCAGAAGCATCTCCTCCAAAAACGGATTGTAGGTGGAGGAGAAAAACAGAAAGAGAAAAATCTGATGTCTAAGGATTATGAAACAGTTGAGTCTGTGCTTCTGAAGAAAGTAAACATTGTGATTAACAATCTTGGTCTTTGTAATCCCCCCTTCCAAGAAAGAGTGTTAATTTATTAAATATTTTAACAAAGAGTCTTTTATCAGATTCAGTTTGGCTGGCTCCTTTCATAGCATTACCAATTACAACCAATAAAGCTTTAATTGATGACTACTTTTTATAACCTTTGACCCAAGATGATAAACAGTTGTACTTTAGAAGCAAAAGGGTAAACCTCAAAGGGAACAGTGTCTTAATCATCCGTAGTGAACCAAACTACCTAAAATTACAACTTAACCTGCCTGGTTAAAACAAAAACACAGACTTCCTCTTTGATTAAGATAAATGATCTGGAAAGATGTGAATTTCATTTTTAAGAAGTAGGGAGACCTAACTTGAATAATCTGCATATAATTGTGCTGTAATGTGCTAATTATTCAAACTGTATAATTGAATCAATTTAAAATCTGTATAATTGAATCAAATTGAAATACGCCTTAGTTTTTAATATAAAATAACTAAAAAGCAGCTAATTCTGAAATGCATGATATTTTTTTAAAGTATTATTATTCGCAACATATCTCCTTCCCAACCCAATCATTTTATCCAGTATGCTAGGGGCCACTAAGGGCATGTGAGTGAGAAAAAAAGCCAGATAATAGGAAGCAAAAATTTTTTTAAAAGATCACCTGTAAATGACAAGCGAAGAAAGTAATTCCTTCAATCACAGCTAAGAAAATGGAATTATTTTTTTTCTCCAAAGAATTATGAACTAAGTACTATTCCAAAGCTGATAGCCAAACGTCCAATTTCACATATGCCAAATTTCAAGCAAAGCCCCTTCTAACCTAACTCACACCTGTCAATCTTCTAAATTGCTAGGGTGCTTTACAATTTGGAAGCTAAAAAAACTCCCAGATAAATCAATTTGTTTATATTGTCAAACTGAATAAGGACTCCATACAACTTATACGAAACTAACAGGAAAATATGAGCTTAAAATGCAAATAAAAATAACACCATCTGAGCGGGCATTTGGTTTGGTGGTGATGCTGGTGAAGATGTCCTTGTCCCATACAGGATCCCTAGACTGAATTTCTGGAATCTGATTTCAGTTTCTTGCCAACACAGACCTGAAAGGCAGTGGTGATAGTTTAAGTAATTGGTTCCCTGACCAAAAAAAAAAAAAAAGTTTTGGGAGATAATTAGCAGTGTCTATCTGTTACTCTCTTTCTCATATCTCCCGCTTTCTAACATAAAAAAAAAAAAACCAGAAGTACACCATATTAATAACAATGAGACTGGCTTATACAAAAGGAAAGCCATGACTTACACAAAAGGTACAGACACCCCCCCACACACACACAAAAAAAACTAGGTGGAAAAACTCAAAGTGACTATACATACATAATAAGAGAGTGAATGCTAGGAAAAGAACAAAATCTAAGACTCAAAGAGTTTTATAAACCTAAAGAGCTATATACATTATTTTTATGACATATAAATGTATGTAATGGCTGTTTTATTAAAGACACATGGTTGCTCCATGAATTCCAAAATTACATTTTCAGCATCCTCAAAAACAGCCCTGCATGTGCACCTAAGGAAAAATTGCAGAAGTTTTATATAAACACATTTATCCCTTTTCACCCATTAATAAAACTATTTTTTTTAAAAAAAAGACAAACTTTGAATTCAAGAATAGGTAAAATTGTCATATGGAACCTCAGATGTTCATAAAAATAGGCAAAATGTCAATACAGTGGAAAATTACAAGTTAAATGAAATTTTGTTGTTTTTACTTAAATTTTGATATGACAACTAAAGATTTACGGAGTTGTACACATAGGTTGTAGCACAAATCAAAGGTTCTTTCCAGGGATTTCCTTGTGGCATAGCAGGTAAGTCTCTGCCTGTGGCACTAGCTTCCTATATGGATGCTGGTTCCTGTGATAGCAGGGAGACAAATTTGGGGTAGAACAGCTAACAGCCTGGGAACAGAAGAGGATGATGGCACAAGAAACCTGGGCCCTAACCACTCATGTAAGATACCCAGATAAACCTCCTGCTCCTGGCTTGCGTGTTACCCAACCCCAACCAATGATGGAAGCTCTTTCGTTTCTGTACATTCCTCTCTCTGAATCTCTGATTTTCAGATAAATAAATATATTAATCTTACTTAAAAAGTTATTTCTTTTACACAGCTGAATGTTAGTACATGACATGATGTAGCACAATGTGACTATTCACCTGTTAAAGAACATTTATATCATTTACAATATTGACCATGAACATGAAATATCTTGACTTTTATGTACCCATTAGGTGATTTTTACCCATCAGTGTTTTATAGTTTTAATCATATGAATTCTGTGGATTGTTTTAATATTTACACTTAAGAATTTCTTTTTACATTTTGTTTGAAAGAGACAGATGGGACAAAGAGGTTTTCCTCTCCAAATGTCATCAACTGAAAATTCATGCGATGTTTCTCCTGTGGACGGTCAGAATATAATACCTGAGCTATCCCCACTGTCTCCCAGAGTGTACATAGGTAGGAAGCTAGAGTCAGAAGCCTGGCTAAGTATGAAATACAAACACTACCAATAGGATATGAAAACATCTTAACCAGCACCTTAACAACAAGGACAAATGTCCACCTCAATTATTTGTAGTTTTATTTGAAAGGTAGATTTATAGAGACTGAAGATAGAGAAGGAAAGATCTTCCATCTTCTGGTTCACCTGCCAAATGGAAGAGAGCCAATCTGAAAGCAGCAACCAGGAGTTTCTTTCAGGTCTCCCACACTGGTGCAGGGTCCCAGGACATGGTCAGCGACCACTGCTTTCTTAGGCCATCAGCAGAAGAGCCGCATCAGAAGCAGGGCAGCCAGGATGTGAATCGGCACCCATCTGGGATGCCAATACTTGCAGATGAAGGATTAGCCTGTTGAGCCATGATGCTGGCCTCAATCTTTTCACTAAAGAACCATAAGTAGTATATTTTTACTTTTGGTATCTACAAGTTCACTGCTAGAAGAGAGGAATGCAATTTTTTCTTTTTTCTTGTTTTTGGTAACCTACCACACTCTGCTGTACTTATTTATTCATACTTAGTGATCTGACCTGAATTCTTTGGGATTTTCAACAAAGACAATCTTATTGTTTCCAAATGGGGACAACTATGCCTTTTAAAAAGATTTGCTTGGGATTTTTGGTTTTGTTTTGTTTTTGAGTTGGATTTTTTTTTTTGAAAGGTAGAGTATGAGAGAGAAAATTTCATCTGCTGGTTCACTTCTCAAATGGTTGCAATGGCTTGGACTGGGTCAGACCAAAGTCAAGAGCCAGCACCGTCTAACTCTCCCACATGGATACAGGGCCCCTCATTATTTTGCTTTGCCAGGTGCTTCAGCAGTTAGTTGGATAAGAAGTGGAGCAAATGAGACTTGAACAAGTGCCTACATGAGACGCTGGCATCGCAGATTATAGTTTGGACCTCTTTATCAAAATACTGGCCCCAGTTTTATGTCTTATTTTGAAACATTTATGCTCTCCTTGTCTTACTGCACAGTGTGCAACTTTTCAGCATTACATTGAATATGAGCAATGAGAACAGATACTGCTGTTTTGTTCCTGGTCTTAGGAAGGAAACATGATCTGTCGCCTTTAGTAAAACCCTAGTATTAGGTGTTTCACATTTGCCCTTTACCATTGTGAGAATGTATTGCTTAAGAAATCATAAATGAGTTTAACATTTATCAAATAATTTTGCTGTGATTCTAATAAGTTGTAGATTTACTGACATAACTTTTGGGTTTTGGTCATATATGTCATTTATAAACTGCTCAAGCCCACATAATATTTTGAAAGAAATGTTGTACAAAAATTCATGAGAGTGTTCATCTATAGTTTTCTTGTTTATGCTAGTTTTTCTATAAGGCTACTATAAGCCTTTTAATCAGAAAGTGCTTCCTCCACTCCTATTTTCTCTAACACACTTATATAGGTGTGTTACTAATTTTTCTATAAATGTTAAGTAGAATTCACTAATAAAATCATCTAAGTCTAGAACTTTTATGGAGGAGCTTATAACTTGTCAATTCAGTTTCTTTCATAGTCAAAGGTTTATTTAAATTATTGAAATTCACTGGACCAACTGTGATTGTTAATAAGCTGATTAACAACATAGAAGTTGTCAAATTTCTCTCCAGAGGTTTTTTACAATTTGGTATCTATGAAGTCTATAGTGACACCTCCATTTTATTCCTAGTATAGGTAATTTATTTACTTTGTTGTTATTACTCAGGTAGAGACTTAACTATTTTATGTCTTTAAAAGATAGAAAATCTTTGAGTTTCTCTGTATTTTTATATCTTCAGTTATATTGACTTCAGCTCTTGCAATTTTTTTCTTTCATTCTGTTTGGTTTGGGGTTATTTGGCTTTCTTTTTCAAGGTTTTTGAGGTAAAGCTTATTTTGAAACTTTTTCTTAATGTAAAAACTTTACAATTAACACTGTGTCCCCCATTTTTAAAACTTTTATTCAATGTAAATTATAATTTTGCTTTCTTTGAAACTTCCTTTTCAACACACATGTCTTTGAGTGTGGCATAAAGGCTCCCATCCTGAAACCAAGAAGAAATCCTGAGAACAAAATATGAAACAAAAGATTCCATAGGACTATAAAAGATTTTAGGAGCAATTCACGTGAAGATCTAGACTTGAACAGCAGATGATCCAGGCAGCTCAACGAAGCTTATTTATACCAACAGTTAATGCAGGAAGTCAGTATTGTGGTGTAGCAAGTCAAGCCACTGAGAAACTTGTGCCTCATCTGAACACAAGCGTCCTGGATGTTCTGCTTCTCATGCCTGGGAAAGAAGTGGAACCCCAGCCACCCACACAGGAAGTTCCTGGCTTCAGGACTGACCTGGCCCAATCTTGGCCATTGTGGCTGTTTGAAGAGTGAACCAGGCAGTGGACGTTTCAATCCCTCCTCCCTCTTCATCTCTCTCTTTGTCCCCTTCCCTTTTCTTCTCTCTGTAACTATCTTTTAAATCAATACATCTTTTTAATAAAATGGAAGAAGAGGCAAGGCTTTACACATTTATAAATGAGGAGGAATCTGGAGGTTGGAACATGTAAGGAGTTGGCCACTTATGCATCTTGCTAAGATTTCTTAAATTTTATTGCTTCAAAGTGTTACCAGTTGGGCTAATAGGTAGTCAGTTTCCTAAAAGGAGAGTGAAGTGGGTTGGGGGTGAAAGACTGAAGATGTGATACTATGGTGTGCTGTTACACAAGTATATAGAGATGTGTTACTCAGTTTCAAAGTATTTCTAGATTATCCACTGCTATTTCTGCTGTGGATTCCTGGATTGCTGAGGTATGTTGGGATTCCAAACTTCTTAAGGTCTATTTTATAACTTAGTAAACATTTTGTGGATACTTGGAATAATATGCACAAATCTGGCTGCTGAATACAGTCCTGTATAAATGTCAATTTACCATTTGTTGCTTGAAGCTGTTGAGTTATTTTATATTCTTGCCGATTCCCTCCCTAGATGTTCAATCAACTGTTAGAAGTTCTTAGGTCTTCAAATTAATAGTGAATTTGTAAATTCTTCTTCCAGTTTAGTCAATTTTTGCAGCTATCATTTAGGGTATATTCATTTCGCATTCAATATCTTTTTGATGAGTTGATCCCCTCATTTTATAATATGCCAGTTACCACCAATCATCTTCTCTGTTTTAATATCTACTTCATTTGAAACAAATGTAGACAATTCTCCTTTTCCATGATCAATGCAGATATATTTTTGCCCATCCTTTACTTCCAAACTGCTTATATCATCAATTTGAAGTGACTTTCTGATGGATAACATACAATTAAACCATTATTCTTAGAATTTGGTAAAAAAAATAATAATAATAATAATAAAAAGCACTCACATTCTTTTCTGTAAGTAGTTATTCACTCACATTCTTTTCTGTAAGTAGTTATTACTTTTGTGAGGAGTCTGTATTCCCAATGAACTAGGGTCTCTATTTTCTACTTGTTAAATTTCTCATTCAGTGAAGTGCTAATTTTTTTTAAAAAGATTTATTTTTATTGGAAAGGCGGATATACAGAAAGGAGAGACAGAGAGGAAGATCTTCCATCCGATGATTCACTCCCCAAGTGAGCGCAACGGCCGATGCTATGTCGATCCGAAGCCAGGAGCCTCTTCCGGGTCTCCCACGCGGGTGCAGGGTCCCAAAGCTTTGGGCCATCCTCGACTGTTCTCCCAGGCCACAGGCAGGGAGCTGGAAGGGAAGCGGGGCTGCCGGGATTAGAACCGGCGCCCACATGGGATCCTGGGTGTGCAAGGCGAGGACCTTAACCACTTGCACCACCGCGCCGGGCCCGTGAAGTGCTAATTTTTACTGTAGTGTAAGCCTAGAGTATGTTAACTAAGCAGATTTAAAAAAAAAGATAGCAGGCGGAACAACAGGATAGGAAGATGGAAAATGAGGCTGGAGTGGAATGTCACTGGGTTTTTTGAATTATATCTAATCTGTTAAATATTAATTAAAATTCAGAGAAAAATTTTTAAAAAACATAAGTTAGGAAGAAATATGTGAAATCTGAACAACTGAAAAAACTTGGGGGCCCGGCGCAATAGCGTAGTGGTTAGAGTGCTTGTCTTGAGTGCACCAGGATCCCATATGGGTGCCGGTTCTAATCCCAGCTGCCCTGCTTCCCATCCAGCTCCCTGCTTGTAGCTTGGGAAAGCAGTTGAGGATGGCCCAAAGCTTTGGGACCCTGCACCCATGTGGGAGATCCAGAAAAGGCTCCTAGCTTCGGATCGGCTCAGCTCCAGCCGTTGTGGCTGCTTGGAGAGTGAAACATCGGATGGAAGATCTTCCTTTCTGTTTCTTCTCTCTGTATATCTGCCTTTCCAATAAAAATCAATTAAAAAAAAGAACTTGGGTTCAGATTCTACTAGGATCTGTAGTACCTCAATAACCTCATCTGCAAAATGCAATTATTCATATATGCTTGTTGTTATGAAGTTTAAATAAGACAGTGCATGCCAGTCACATAGTATGGTACCTAGTGTTTAGTAAAATAGTATCCACTGTCATTATCATGAATTCCAACGTTATAATATTAAGTAATCAATACTTAATATGTGGACACAAAAGCACTAAATGGTGAGTCTAGTGACATGAACAGGTATTTATGATATGGTGTATTAAAGGAGAAAGACAAGTTATAAAGACAAGTTATAAAGAAATATATTATAAATAATCTGGTATCTTCACGTTTTTCTATTTTATCTTAAAGTTCCTTTTTCTTAAGTAAACAAGAAGCTAACAAAAGCATCTATATCAAAGGCATTACGATATCTACTGACCAATCTCAAGTTACAAAGAGCCACGAGCAGACAATAATGAAATGATTGGTATAGAAACTGCTAGTTGCCAAGATACATAAGACAAGAACAGAAAAAATGCTTTCTTAGAAGCAGAAAAGTAGGATTAAAGATGCTTTCTACACTATGCTTATAGTTAACAGAGCTAGAGTGGACAGGGCTGCTACTCAGTGTTCTGGTGTAACTAAGATGATCAAATACTCTGCTGACCCTATCACTCACTATTGTGATGATTTCCCCTATAAATAAATACCAAGCATGAAATTCTAGGATCACTGAAAATGATAACTTCACGCATCAGAAAACACACTGCATAGTGAAAACTTTCAACAAAAGCTCTTTTTGAAAGAGCTAAACAAGTATCCCATATTTTCCCTTAGGAGAGTAGTAAAGCTGTGCTGGAAAGGGGAAATTTTTGCTCTTTTCTGAATGGGAGGGCCCAAATTTAGCCTGATCCTGGAACAAACTGCAGAATAACCTGGCATTAAGAAGGGCTATTTGGCAACTCTAGGAAGGATGATCTACTCCAAGACTAGTCCAGAATGAGTTTGGCTCTGTCTGACTTAGGGCTGGCAAAGATCCTTTTAAAACAGCAGCATTAGCACCTGCCCCACCCTCCTGATTTTCCCAACCCAGGTCTAGAATGAAGAGCAGACAGCATAGGGTAATTTCTAGTTAAAAATAAACCCTTAGGATGATCTTTAGAGAACTAACCCAGCAAGGCTGAAATTTTACATGGCAGTTGCAGAACCCTGACAGGCTCAAGAGACTTGTATGACGACACTAACACATTATTAGAGTTCCTCATAAGGCAACACTCCCAAATTTTAGAGCAAACTATTAAACACACTGCAATCATCATCTCTCTACCCAGTCATTTATCTAAGCCAAAACCAATGTACATTACGTGCCTACTTTCGCCACGTTCACGCATCTGATTTCCAACTCTTCCCAGTATTAAAAACTAGCACATACTGTGTGGTTTTTCTAGAAACTACCAAAAGTGGTATTTTAATTACAAATATTATAAACATGCCTTTCTCTGTGAATCTCAGACATAATTGATGTAAGACAACACAAAGTATCATAGTTTTACTAATGCCTTCAGATAAAAAAAAAAACCTTTTTATTAACTATAGAGCATCTGCCCCCATAACTGAAGCACCAATGATACAATATAGTAAGAGGAAGTTTCACATACAAGTCAGAAGATCAAGCTTGGATCAAGCTTGGATTCTTGCCATTCATTGACTCTGTGACCCACTGAGTAAAATGATATATTTTCACTATATAGTTGGTAAAACAAAGTTTGCTTAAAAACCCTGATAAAAATTAAGATGTAGGGATTGGCCAGTGATTGCTACACTCTAGGAAGCAAGAAAAGAGAAACAGATGGAGGTTGGATAAAGGATGCCAAAACACAGTCAGCAAGAAGTACTAGGTTGTACTGTCAATTACTACTGTCTATACCCTCCATGTTGTGATATACATAAACAGAAGAATGATGGACATGTGACTGTTGCTGAAGAACTATGTCATTGTTATAATCTAGGGGGAACCAGTGGTGGAGGGGGAGGTCAGGGAGGGGCAATGGGAGAGGACGGTTAAAGGGGAAATCCCTAAGTCTAAGGAACTTTAGCATGATAAATTTTTTTTAATTAAAAAATAATAGGTTTTAGGATTCCAAAGTATAGTGCGACTATGTTAATTCACAAAAATGTATTCTACATATTAATGAAACACTAAGGAAGAATAGCTGGAAGGCTCCAAACTCGGAAGAATTTGCAAATATGGAGATACATATCTGATTTGAACAAATGCAGCAGACATGTGTTAGAAAACCTACTATGGCCAAAAGAGTGTATCAGAGTTATATATTGAACCCAATACAGTAGCCTAAACACTAAAGTCCTTGTCTTGCATGTGCCAGAATCCCATATGAGTGCCAGTTTATATCCTAACTGCTCCACTTCCTATCCAGCTCCATGCTTGTGGCCTAGGAAAGCAACTGAGGATGACCCAAAGCCTTGGGACCCTGCACTAACGTGAGAGACCTGGGAGAAGCTCCTGGCTCCTGGCTTCAGACCAGCTCAGCTCCTGCCACTGTGCTAGGGAGTGAACAAGAGGACAGAAGATCTTTTTCTCTGTGTATCCACTATGTGAACCTGACTTTCCACTAAAAAAGTAAATAAATAAGTCTTTTTTTAAAGTTATATATTAATCAAAGATTAAAATTTACTGTCCAAGTACTTGGGGCCCTGCACCCATGTAAGAGACCCAACTGAGCCTAACGGCTTCACCCTCAACCAGCCCTGGCCATCGTGGCCATTTGGAAAGTGAGCCATCTTCAGGAAAATCTCTCTCTCCCTCTCTCTTTCTGCCTTTCTAATAAATAAAATAACTCAAAGAAAAAAGGGGAGAGATTGCTCAGGTAATTATATGCACTAATACAGATCTGTGAGCACCTGTGTTAAACAAATACAATGATAACCACAAACATGAACCACAATACAAGTTTAAATGTTCTAATCATCTTGGGAAGAAAAAGAGCTAAAAACACATGTTATTAATCAATATGCAATAAATATGAAAAAATACTGAAATATCTTATTGTGTTTTGGTGCATAGCCTTTGAACTCTGTTGTCTCTTCTAGCACATCTCAATTTACTCTGATCAATTTCAGGTGCTCAAAAATGGCATGTGGCTAGTGGCTACTGTATTGGACATTATGAGCTCAAATCACCCAGAACAGATTTCCTATCCAGGGGCAAAAGGATGTAACATGTGCTCTGCACATGTAAGAATGCAATAAATACTTACTGAATAGATGAATAAACAAAGTGAATTAGGTAAAACAAAATTCTGAAGCAACAAAAACAGTATAAGCTGGGACCTGGTGCTGTAGCCTAGTGGCTAAAACCTTGCCTTACATGCACTGGGATCCCATGTGGGTGCCATTTCATGTCCCGGGTGCTCCACTTCCCATCCAGCTCCCTGGTTGTAGTCAGGGAAACCAGTCCAGGATGGCCCAAAGCCTTGGGACCCTGTCCACATGGGAGACCCGGAAGAGGCTGCTGGCTCCCAGTTTAATATTACTCAGCTCCAGCGATTGCAGCTATTTGGGGAGTGAACCAGCAGATGAAAGATCTTTCTCTCTGTTATCTCCTTCTCTCTATATATCTGCCTTGACAATAAAAATAAATAAATATTTTTTTTAAATTACAAGGCATCAAAGAGAATTTGCATGTGGAATTCTCTGTAATAAATACCTGTTGCTGGCTATTGATTGCTGTAATTCTTAAGTTATAAGAACAAAACTCCACATTTGAACCTCTGCAGGGGGAATAGGCGTCAAATGAAATAATGACTCTAGGTCATGGCCAGAGGAGCCAGTGAAATATATCAATGCCTCACTAACCTCAAGTATCATTTTTCTATCAATGGGATAAGCTCAAAAAAAAAAAAAAAATCTAAATCACCAGAACACATGACTATCCACAAAACTAAAGCAAAATGCTGCCCTCAAACCCGGAGTCGTGCTAGACCTCCAGCTGACAAAACAGCCTGCCCAGCACTGCTGGATTGGCTAGGAGAGCAAAGAAAAAGGAAAAAAAAGTAAGGGGGAGGGGAGCATCTAGCATACTTCTTCTGCCCTGTTATTTCTACTCCCCACGATGCCAGGACCTTTGTGAGCAGGCAAGGGGGTTAGGAAGAGAGAACTCGATCTCTGCAGTCCAGGCTGCTTCACATTTTTCAGAAATTACTGCATGTTGAAACAATGGGATATTTGTCAAAGTACAACTTGATCACCAGAATTCATCTGTTTTTCATAACCACATTTGACCTAAACTGTGCTGACTAAACAAGGTGGCTTGTGTTTCATAGTCTGGAAAATGTGGCTCCCAACATCGTTTTTAGACTGCACTAAAACCTCTGGTCCCTGGACTACAGCTTCTCAGGAACTAAGTGCATTCAGATTGGGCCAAGGATGATGTCTGCTGGCTTCCAATCACAGACTTTCACTTTCAACTCATTCTTGGGTAGATTTCTCACTTTTTAGAGGTATTTATAAGGAGAGAGAGAGGAAACTACAAATTATATTCTTTCCTTTTTGTGGGCTATAGGCATACATAAAAATTTGTATCTATAGAGACACATATTAACTTCTTGTTTAGAAACATATCATTGATATATTTATATTTAGGTACTTTTCACCCAACTGTTATTAATATTTCACTCCTTATAATTTGCTCCGCTACAAAATAATTTTCTGTATAAAGTTGTCCTCAAGTATTCAAACATAATAGATTCCAGAACCCTTTTTATATATTGAAACCCAAGGACATTCGGGTTCCTTACATAAATTCATGTAGTATATGTATGTAGCTTATATATTGTTTTCCTATATACTTAAAGTCATCTCTTGATTACTACTAATAAGTAATACAATATAAATGTAAGGAAACCAGCTCTTTTGGTGCATTCTACAAAGAATAAAAATGACAATAAAGTCTGAATATAATCAATGCAGACAAATTTCATTTCTAGTATTATTCAGTCCACTGAGCAGACACAGTTGAATTTATGGATGCAGAACTCAGATACACAGGGTTGGCTGTGTATATTATTTTGTTTAATGCCTAAAAGTGTGAGATATATGTCAGATCTTAGTCCTGAAAGTACTACTATGCATTTTCTGAGAATAAGAGTAGTGTCATATAACCACAAGACAGCCAATTTAGAAAATTTAAAATTTGTACCAACTATTACCCGTAATAATATTGTCAGTCACCCCAAAAATGTCCCTCACAGCATCCTAAAGTGGAGGCTTTAATCGAGAACAGGAACTGGCAAAGCCTCACCAATCAGTCAAAGCTATAAAATTATCCATTTTGTTGATAAAGTTTTATTAGAATATAATCACATTCATGTTGTTCTTCGGTGCTTTTGACATTTAGTGGTAAAGCTGAGTGGTAGATACAGAGACTCGATGAGCCTGAAAAGCCTAAAATATTTACTATCAGGACCTCTATAGGAAAGCCTTAATTATGAATTCAGAGAAAGACAATGCAATTACCTTTAGCTGTCAATTCTTGTTAGTTTCCTTTAATCTGAAAAACTGTTTCCATATTTATTTTAATCTTTTATGACCAATATTCCTAAAAGAAATGCTTCTTTCTTTTTTACTAGAATGTTCTCTATTTGCAGTAATGGTTCCCCATTAATTACATTCAGGTGATGCACTCCAGATGGGAAGAGTACTACCTAAATACTGCTGTGTAGAAATCAAGACATCTCACTTAGAGGACAAAAGGTCATCACAGCCTCAATTGTAATTTTGATCACCTTAATTTTGAGCACCACCTGAAGATGGTGTCCATGTTATCATAACACCTTAGTTTTTTTTAAAGAACAATTTTAGATTCATAAAAATTTTTATAGGAGGCTATCAAGATTTCTCAAATATCCTCTGCCTTAACATATGCCAGCTTCCTGCATTACCAACATCACCTACCAATCACTATTTTTCTTTTTTTATTAATAAGAAATCTTGGAAAGGCACTTTAAGGCTACACTAATAAGGGCGAGCATTATAGCACAGTGAGTTAAGCCACTAATTACAGTGCTAGAATCCCATTTTAAAGAATTGGTCAATGTTCTGGTAACTCCACTTCCAATCCAGCTCCTTGAAAATGAAGAAGGCAGTGGAGAATGGTTCAAGTATTTGAGTCCCTGCCACTCACATAGGAGACCAGATGCAGTTGCGGGTTCCTGGCTCTGACCCGTTCCAGCTCCAGCAGTTGAGGCTATTTGGAAGTGAATTAACAGAAAGATCGATCTCTCTTTTTTATTCTCTCTCCCCTTCCTTCATCCGCTTGCCTCCTTTTCAAATGAGAAAACTAAATCTTATATTTTAAAAAAAACAAACATTTTATTCATATATTGTAAAATATTCTAATATTCTAAAACATGCAACTGTTCTAAAAGATACTCTTTGTGGAACTGCTATTTATTTAATGACCCTTGTCCAATAAATCCTTATTGGACAAAATTATAAAATAAAGAATCATGAAGGGCTGACAGTTTACCCATTGCAAACGAACAAATTAGCATACTAGCTTTATGAATACTAGCAAAAAGGACAATGCTCTTAGATCACAAGCAAAAAATACCTATCAATCCCATCAATGACAACAGAGTGTCTGCATTTCACCATACCACTTCCCAGAGTCCCAAATTTCCAGATGACAATGGGCACGTGTACAGGTGATTCTTGTACATACTGACTTGCACTGTAGGTGAGGAAACCTATCCACAGGAAATCCAAAATCCCAATCGAAAGACATCATCCCCACCATCCGAAGCTGCAGGTCTGGAACACAGTTAAGCTTCTACAGGCAAGACATACAGACTTGAAGATCAACTATGGAGAACTGCCTGGCAATACTCTCCTCTAGTTATATGTACATGTACTCATTCATATATCTCTTTCATTAACAGTAAGTATTGAAAATAGTAAGCTTATATAAACCTCTACTTTTTTTAAACCCATCTACTTTATTATTTCATGAAAGAAATTATAATTCTGAACAGCACAGAAAATCTAGAAAGACAATAGATCAAATGCAATTACAATTAAGGAAAACGGCCTCAATGCCTTTGGGGGGAAAAAAAAGAAACTTGAGTAATTATTTTTAAAAACTCACAAGCAGACCTTTTAGGCCACATATGCCTACAACCAACCTGCTTTGAGCCATTCACTCTCAGTGACATGACTTGGAGTTAAAAGGGGAAAAAAAATAAACTTGGCAAACAGATAAGCTTGTTTTTCATAAAAGGAAAGAAACAGCTCTTGCTGTTTAGGAAAGCAAGCCCTATCCTTTTCCCTACAATATCTACAGTCACCAGGCCTCCTCACAGACAACCAGGGCAAAACTGTGGACAAAGCTGCCATGTAAAAAAATGAGAGTACTGAATGGCTAACCTATGCACCAAAAGCAACTCTGAAAGAGAAAAGACTTTCTAGAAATGAACTAAAATTAGGTAGGAGGCTTTGCCACCCCCAAGCCCTAACCCCAATCGTTGTCAAAAGAAATCAGGCCCAATTCCTGATTAGAAGAAGAAAAGCCAAGGCTAAGTTTATTTATTTATCTATTTATATTTATTTATCTACTTATCTATTATGAACTATATTAAGCTGCAATATAAAATACTGACTAAATTAATTAGCACTTATGAAATGCTCAGAATAGGTCATATATGGTGTAATAAATCCTGATGCTTTGATGATTATAGACAACTGCTGGAGGAGAAAACAAAGAAAATTTATAACCAGTTTTTGGTTCTGATCCACTCTCAGACTTTAGGTGAGTAGTCTAAGAATTCTGGTTCTCTTTTGTAAAAACAGATGGCTAAACAAAAGGATGTACAGGGTGCCATAGTGGTATAGTGCAGTAAGCTGCTATGGACATTGCCTGCATCCCATATGGAAACTGATTAAATACCATTATACAGCACATCCAATCCAATCTACAGCTAATGTGACTGGGAAAAGCAGCAGAGGTGGACCCAGTACCCATATAGGAGATCTGGAAGAAGCTCCTGACTCCTGGCTTTGGCCTGATCCAGCCACAGACATTGCAATCATCAGGGGAGTAAAGTAATGGATGTAAGACCCTCTCTCCATTTCACCCTGTCTATAACTCTTCCTTTCAAGTAAATAAAAATTAATCTTTAAAAAGGGAGGGATAAGCAAAATTTCTGCTCCCATAACAATTCAAAATTTTTAATCTCTAGATTTTTTTTTAAATAAAAAAACATCGACTGGGGGTATGAGTAAGTGTATTTGGTAGAAATGCTTCTTCAAGCTGTGTGTGTGTATAAATTTTATAATCATAGATAAAAAGTGAGAATGAAAACTACAATATTCCCTTTTCAAATGAGAATCTTGAGGTCAGGATTTGGTTTACTGATTTGTTCTTAATCTTTTAAAACAAAATACTGTGATGGTAAGCTTATATGTAATTCAGTTTTTTTATTTTAGCTGTTTTCAAAATTATAAAATAATTTTGCATGTTTGCTACTTCTTCCTCAATCAACAGATATATGTTCACCTAGGCATAGCTTTTTGTATTTTGGCACCCCAAACCTTTTTGTCTGAAATACGTATCTTGTGTTCATCTTACAGAACTAAAAACAAAAGCTATGTGCAAAAGGCAGAAGTCTAGAAGAATCCAGTCTTGGATGACAGTATAAAGGCACCATACCAACACTAAGCTACTTACATCCAGAAATACTGTCATATTTAAAAAAAAAAAAAACAAACCTCTATATTTGTTTAGGTCATTACAGTGGGTTCTGATTATAAGTTAAAATGTTGTTGCAAAAGTCACTACCAAACATCATAAATGACCTCCAGCTATGCCTGCCACCCATTTCTAGTGAGAACATTTTGGCATATGTAGCTTACGTAACTGTCTGAATGGCCTAACTCCCTTGAGAAAATAGGAAATTCCTTTTAACCCCTATATGACCTCTTGTTGTTTAAGTCACCAGACTCTGACTACAGTTATTAACATGATACTCAAAAACTAATAGGACAATGTATTAAGCTACGTATCCAGGATATAAATCATTTAAGGCAAGCACAAGAAAGAAAATTTAAATCTAAACAAGCTTGGCTATTGCAAACTAGGTTGTATAAATAGAAAAAATAAAAAGTACCAGAGATCTGCTGGATCTATGTGAATGACAGGAAACTATAATCCCAAGATCTTCCAAATGGGAGAAATGCAGTGTAATAGAAGAGCACTGGGAAAAAATAAGCAGATGAGAAAGATGCTTGAGGAAGGAGAGCTGCCCATGCACCGGCATCATCATCATGAGAGTTCAAAGGGGTGCAGGCACAGCCCAGACAGGGAGCAGGAAAGAGCTGAGAGGCTGTGCCAAGGACAAAATATGGAGGGCGACATGACCACATTCAGAAATTTACTGAATTCTGAGAATAATGAGAAACCAACCAAAATATGTTATGCACAAACTTTATAAAATCAAAACTACGAACAATGACTGCTGGGTACTATTTGGAAGATCATTTCTTGTTTATTTGTCAGAGCTGTAAAAAAAATCATATTATCATGATATCTAAAATTGCTTACGTGAGTGAGATATTAGTGCTTAAAAAAATAAGCATACTTAGGAAGTTTAATCACCCCAAAACAAACATTTTGAAAAATGCATGCAAACATGTCTAAAAAACTTAAAAAAAAAAAAAAAAGACTGCATTCTTTTCCTCCTCTTGTTTTATGCAAGGCCAAACGATACATACGTATGTCCAGGGGTAATAAGGTCACCAGGTTAAAAGAGCATTATGACAATTATAAGAAGTTAGATTACAGCTACTACAAACCAGGGCCCATTAGCCCATACTGCAGGAAAGTTATCACTATAAATGGCTTTTCCTGTGTCCTTATCAATGCAGCGCACAAAGTATCTCACCCTCAGCGTTTTTCTATGATCTATGCAGTGTTTCTGCCTATCTAACCCGACCAGGCACCAGTGAGTCAGTGAAACTAAAAGGCAGTGAGATATGGCAAGAGAGCGATGAGACAACCTGTTAAGTATCAGAAATCAACTAGAAGCTACCAAATATTTCAGGGCAAAACTTTCTACACTGAAAAAGAATCTCTAAAGAAAATGCTTAAGATGCTTTTATTGCCCACCAGTACTCAGGTTCACCATGGAAACAAACCAGAAAGCTCCTAACTTTCTCAATGGTACTCATCTTTAGTTGGCTGCCCAAAGATACAATTAGCACTCATCTCAGATCGTCTAAGAAATGAAATGAATGTCTTCACAGGGAAAATAAATTCTACTTAAAACACAAATTCTAAAAATCATCAAGACCAATGTGAGAAATATTAAAGTCACCTGAAGTTCTTAACAAATTTCAAGTACATAAACATCTCAATTCTTCTCTAAAACCAATGCTAAAGACTTGAAAATGGGACCTACTTACTTCAAATTATTATTGGCAGGAAAAAAAATTTTCCATTAAATTTCAATGCTCTTTTCCTGCTTCCCAAAGAAAACTTATAAAAGAATGACAGATATTTAAAAACAAAAAAGTCCTATTCAGGTCTCTTATAAAACAGCTTTTCTTTAGACTCAATAAATTATGAACTTTTTCAGAGCAAAGTGTACTGATCATCTTCATATCCCTTAGTGCATTAGGACATGGTGGCTTAAATAAAAATGAACAAGCTTTGGTTGTGGTTTACTTTATTTGTAAAGCTCCTCAACATAAACTTAATACACTAAAGAGAACTTGAAAAGCCCAAGAGGACAACACAGAATACAGACATTAAAGACAATTGAAACAAGCAATCCCATCGTTTATATATTTACTTTTCAAGTGATGAGACAATGTGCCCTAGAAATAAAGCTCCAGGAGCAAGTTGAAGACTACGTGGATCATTAAACTCTCCTGCAATGTTGGAATTCTACAGGCAAGGTTTCTAATTGCTCTTCACAGACAAAATAAGTGCTTTTTCCCTCAACTCACAACAAACAAGAAATATCAAATAACAATTTACTTACAAGAGGAAAGCACCTAGATTGTGCATACAGGCATAGACCCTTTGCCTTGATTTCTAGCACAGGCATAGTAAATGATCTCACTTATGTTTATTCTGAAATCAGTATTTAAATATTCATTTAGCTACCAGTGGAAAATTCAGAGTTTAAACAATTCATTCTTTCTGCAATTATCAATAGTTTCAACTGTCAGGACAGCTCTCATAAAACACAGGAGTCTATGGGAAGCATATGAATTCTAAACAAACTTAAAAGCTAGTCACAGCTCTGTTTATTAAAATGCATGCCTAGATCAATGGTTAGTGAGAAGCAGTAGCAAATAACTGATACGGATGATCGTTGGGTAGGTTTTTTTTTTTCCATTTGCCAATCTACATCTAAAGATCAATACACAACATAACTGCTACATTACTTTTTGTTTTAAAAAAATTACTTTCTTGAAAACAAACTATCATAACAAACATAAACAAAAATTCTCCATATTTACTTTATACCTGTGTCATAAATAAATAAATTTATGTTTTATGCAAGGCCAAACAATACGTACGTATGCCCAGGGGTAATAAGGTCACCAGGTTAAAAGAGCATTATGACAATTATAAGAAGTTAGATTACAGCTACTACAAACCAGGGCCCATAAATAAATAAATAAATAAATTCTTGCTAGTAAAGCAAGAATTATCTGGTTATTGGATAGTACTAATGATCCTTCTGAGTAAAATGCAGTCATAAATCCTAAACAGTCTTCATTCCGATGACAAGAAAGCAGCTATTTCGTAGCATGATTCAGAGCAGCCAGGGAAACACATTCTGCTACCTAATATGTAATTAAGCTACCAATTAATACAGTTACATTTGTAAATCACTATGATATTGTAATGTTAGATGAAACCCAAGATGATATTATTACAAATATAAACAACAGCTATTCAAATTACACTGTTCAATAGGATCATAAGACCTAACCGTGAACATGCTACAAGTAATTCTTCTTTTCTCTTTAATTGAAAGGTTTAACAATATCTGAGACTGTTTGTTGTCTATTTCCCAAGTGCATTAATACAATAACCAAATGCCATTAAAGCTCTTTAATTTCATTAAGATGCTACCTTAACACTTCAGAAAACCCACCACTTAGAATACGAATCTGTTCCTGCTCCCATTCTCCAAACCCTTTCTTTACTATTATCTACAGCTACACAACTGTGGTTTCTGTAGCTTCTCTCAGTACAGACATACCAGCAGAAATCCTCAGATTAAGAGTGGAAGAAACATGTTCCAGGAAGATTACTGCCCACCCTACTCTATTCCATCCTCTGCCCCTCAGCAGCCATGAAGGACTGTTACCAGACTGTTAGTAAACAACAGCTCCACTGCTGATTCACTTCTCCCAAAGACAGCCATGTCCTTAAAAAGAAATATTGGCAATAGCAAGCAAGTATTCAATATTCAGAAAACAAAAACAACTACTTTTGTTAAGGGGGTCTATTACTAACAAACATTTTTCATAATTGTTTCTAAATCTTTGTTCTGGATCATTCTAACTAGAAAAATTCCAGAGACATATCTATCTATTACCTATCTATTTAGCTGCTAAAACTAACTTATTCCTAAAGGGGGTGGGGTGGGAGGGGAGACATAATCTTAGGGAAAGAAAAAAACAGGTCACAGCTTGCCATGCATAATGGCTATTCACAGATTAGATTTATGACTCTGAAATAGGGTCACTTCGAAATATGCTTTTAAATTTAGATTTTGGCAAGACTTTCAAATCCAAGAGAAAGACAAGGTGGTACAGAGTTCTGGGGAGATTTACAAAAGAAGGTACCCAAATGAAACTGGCATAAGCTATTCTGGGGCATAGGTTTGCAGTTATCAGCTACCTGAAACCTGACTTAACCTATACTTGTGTTTAAAAGAATGATTCTTCATGGGACTCAGGACAAGTTCAGGAAACTGGGGAAGCCTCTAAAATTCTATGCAAAATATCACATTCAAGTACATGAATGCATTTGTTTTCTGAGGAAAGTGGTCAAAGCTTTCATCAAATTCTCATAGGTCCCTTGCACAAGAAAACATAAGAGAAATACTTCACTAGCTAAGGTCTTAATAATGATGACAACATCCCATTAGATCCTGGGCTGCCTCACAGCGTTGGATACAATTGAGCTTATTACATTTTATGGAACATTGAGGACTTAGAGTTTACTACAAATGCAGAGAGAAGAAGTCTTCAAAAAGTTCATGGAAATACATTTATGAAAAATTATGCGTGGGTTTCAAAAATATTTACACCAAAATAAACATCTTTTAAGACAACTTTTCCAAGAATTTTCTAAAGTATCCTCATATTGTTAGCATCATTACCCCTAAATCAAAGATGTTGGAAATCTTTAAATTTTTATTATAGTGTTACACAAATGTGCAAAAGCACCTCACAGGTGTGCACTTACATCAGCATTATACTGATCTTGAAATTGAAATTATTAATGAACAAATACTGCAAATCACCGGAGACAAAGATACCAAGAAGACACAGTCAAAAAGGAGATCCACAAACTACAGTTGTAATTATATTTACTGGTTAGCTCTTGTAGTCTCTAAAACTGACGCCAAGGCTGCTCGCTTTGGAGAACACACAGACCCTAGCAGTGATAGAAGAATGGGTAAGCAATGAACTTTGAGAAGATTCAGAAAATTGTCTCAGTGTATGAAGAAGCTTAAAGTACATACAAATTTCTGTCCATATAGATGGCAGATGATACTGCATTAATAACATTTTTAAGAATCTACAAGGCAAACTAGTTTGTCTTTATTAGATAGTCCATCTGCCTTTTCACCAACCATTACAGTATATAAAAGAATTCAGATATTATTATTCACATTTACTTAATAATAGATGTTTCATTTTATGCTTTTCCTTATTTCTTATTCCTTCTTTAATGGCTACACTACCTACTTCATTTCTTATCTTTAACTTACTCATCTCTAAACTATATGTGAAGATTCAAACCACTAAGGATTATTTCAAACCATTCTATAAAATATACCTACAGTTGTCCCACACACTTCCACTGCATTATTATATCAAGAAACAAAGAGTCAATTAACCACTATCTGACCCTTGTTCACTTTCTTTCCTCCCCTCCCCCTGCCAAAGTTTGCCCTTCCTGCCAAAGTTCAGCACTTCCTAGAAAAGTCTCACTGCCTGTTTGATATTGTACTTCACTTTAGTCACCAAAGGAAGAATTTACAGGTGCTTGGCCCCATCTATAAGACCATGACCGAAATCTGACCTCCTGTTACAATACGTGAACTCCTGCCCTACTGATAAGGCTGGCAGATATAAGTAGGATTTTTCAAATAATCCTTTGGGAATTTATAAGCAGCACAGTCATAAAAAGGGGGTGAATGGAAGGTCGGTTTCACTAAAAATAATAAATATTGCCATGTTTATTCAAAGTGTGCCTTGTTATCCTCCAGGCCAAAAGTTCAGATAAACACTATTGTAAATGACAAAATATTAGAACTTTTTGTTACTTATGTTATGATCCTTCCGTTGGACATCAATAGAATTGTTTTCCCTTGTGTAAGTACCAGCCCTGATATTGTACAACACTGCCTGAGACTAGAATACTGGATTCATTTGCAGGTCAAAAGGAGGCTAGTTATCTTTCAAAATCAAAAACAAACATTTATTGGGTATTAAATACTACTAATACTAAGTGCTAGGGATTATATTAAAAAAATAGATAAATGTGATACCTGCCCTAAAAGAGCTTACAATCTATTGAGGAAAAAGAATACATCTGGAATATGATGATGTAATATAGTAAGTATTAATGATATACATTGGATTCTATAAAAGTGTAAAAGAGGAAGAGTTCTCTGAGCTCAACCTGGAATAACAGGAAAGTGTATGGAAGACATATATAATAATATATGTAGGAATATCAGGCAGAAGGGCTAACACGAAGAAAGAATGAGAAGCATAAAATGGCATGGCACATTCCAAGACCCAGATGATTTCACTGTATTAAAATAAGGTGGCAAGTAGCAAAAAATACAGCTGGTAGAACATGCAAATTACTCCATATTTTTACATAATATGCAGTCTTCCATACCTCTGCATTTTTTTCTATAGATAACCAATCGAAGAATTCAAGTAAAAACATGCACATATATTTCAGACTATCATAAATACAGAAAGGGCTGAATTAAAGGTTTAACATATTAAAGTAGAAACATCAGACAGACTATTCCTAGTAATTCTGATGAAAATGTGAATGTGGGTAAATAATTGTAGAAGAAGGGAGAATAACATGGAGTAAAACGGAATTTAAAAGGCAAAGTTTTGAGATCTCCATATTGGGCTGTAAAAAATTTCAGTTTTTGGATGGTGATTATAGAGATGATAATTACCCAAAATGACTAAAAAATCAGAAGAAGAAAATTAAATAGGGAGAAAGCAAAAGACAATGGATTCATTTTAACATGTACAGCAAAACAGTTGATATCATCTATGGAATATCTAAAGTTTAGGGCATACAGATAACCACATACACTAAAATTTAAGCCTCCAGGAAAAGCTTGGAATGAAGAAACAGATTTGGAAGCCATTAGCACTTCCAAAAGAAGTGTAGAGGCTATCATTTATAAAGGCAAAAACCCAAATATTACAAATAGGACAGATGCAGAGTCCTGGGAACCGAGGAATACAAGCAGCAGCAAAGTGCACACACTATGCAGAAGCACATAGTGTAAAACAAGACAAACGGAACGGAAAACAAGTTAAAGGTCAAGTAAGATTGAGATTCAAGGTTGTAACATGAAGAATATATTGGGTTGATGACAAGTGAGAGTGAAAAAGGGGAAAGCATTGGAATGAGAGAGAACGTATGACTTATTTTCTCCTTGATCCTCATTATCCCTTTCCCCAAACCTCTGCCCTTAAGTCCTAACATTATTATTAAGTATATTAAATAACTACATCATTTTGATATTAAAAATAAAACTTTAATTATAAATATATGCATGAAGTCATCTGTTTCAAATTAGTGTCCTGAAAATAAGGAAACACAAAAGTGACAAATTATAATTCTTCCAGCCCTCAAAAACTCTGAAGAGTCACCACTATAAGATATACATGCTCTGACACTTACAGTAGCAAAGTAGATATGTGAGCAATTATTCAAAATTCTTAAACATAAGCATATATTTCATAGAACAGAATGAGCTGTACCATTTCAAAAGTAGGAAACACTGTGAATGAAAAAGAAACCTGTTTCTTCCATATAAACCATGCTCAACAAACAACTGTTTATGAAGATTTATGAAGATCAACTATTTCATCATCATGGAACAACACTATGTAGAATTTATTTTTAAATGAGAAATGTAAGGTCCTCTTGTTTTTCTAGAGCCTTATGATCTCTAATTACCAATGTATTCTATATTCCACACAATTTGCCAGGACCATGAAGTCTTTCTACCTTCAGAATGTATGATTTTCAAATGTAAAATTAGCATGTCGATGACAGAAGAGAATCCCTACATACATTTATACTTTACTCCATACACTTTTTAAAACATCAATACTGTGTCTGTCCATCAACATTAGATATATGTTGGACAATGGTCATTTATTAAATGGCAATGATGTGTCAGACACTCAGGCATTCTTTATTCAATAAGTGTAACTACTCTCAGCAGGTAATTATTGTACCATTTTATCTATGGCTGGCTTACAGTTTGTAAATATGCAATTAAATTACTTCAACACACTTATGGCTGGCTTACTAGAGTTCCCATGTCAAGTTAATTTGTGATATTTTCACATAATAAAATCTAAATACAGCTTATAAAAACTAAAATAAATACAGTGATATAATATATCACCATCATAATCATTTAAAGAATATAAATCCCCTTGTGGCACAGTGTTATCATCTTAAAGCATAGGTTTTTGACTTATGTACGTATCCTTTCTTCTTCAAAAGTAATTCAAAGAGAAGTGAAATCAAAGAACTGTTCATTGATAAAGTAACTGAAAAATAAGAATTGAATCAACATATGTTCAAGCAGAAATACGACTTTCTTAGCTTTTATTTATTTCTCTAGTTATTCATTTATTTATTTGCTGAGTAGCCACAATACACAAAGTATTGCTGGCGTAGACAATATAACTTGAAACAAACAAAAAATTCTTTACTTCCATAGATTTTTATTTGATTTTTCTATTTTGATTATAAAGTTTACCTTGAGGCAATGTGAATAAATATGAGTTTTTCTCTAAGCGTCGAACTGATAAATAATTGTGAGATTCTACATCCATACTTACTACTGAAGAGACTAAACAAAATTATAAAGCACAGAAGGATAAGGAGTAAAGAAAGAAGACAGAAAAATTTTCATAAACACTCAATTTTCAAAGGGACATATAAGTTCTATCTTACATAAGTCACTTCATAAAAGAGAAAAAAGGGATAGATGCTCAATTCTTTAGAATGAGGCTAAAGCAACATTTAACTTTAAAGTCTTATAAGAGCAACACACAAAAAGACACAGGCTTGTGTTAATTCTGACCACATAAGGAAGTATCAAAAAATATATAAAGCAACAATTAAAAGGTCTTAAATTTCACAGAATGCTACAATTGTAGTAATACATATTCATTAAATGAATCTGAAGAATGATTTAATGTCAGAAAATATAGCAATTAAATTTGCCATGTTTTAATTAAAGGATAAATTCACAGGATTATATTAATATATGTGTACAACCAATAAAACTCAACAATCATTTTCACGTTTTAAGTATCAAAAATCTAGCAACAGTCAGATTTAAAACTTGGCAAAACCTACTATAAACATAAACATCAGGCAACTAAAACACTTCCTATAAATCCTTTTCAAAATTAGACTTGAAAATCTACTACTACAAAATAAAACTGAGCGTGGTTGATACAGTAAGATAGTAAAAGAACACTGTGATATATGGATAAAAAGAAAAAAGACAACGTAGCATACAATATGGCTGACTATATAGCCTATCCTAAATCAAAAAACACTGCTATAACTAAGAGGATTTAAAACCAACTTACACGTACAACAATTTCTCTTAATATCAGCAATAACTAACTTGAAAATAGAAATTGTCACAAAAACTGTCACTATGATGGTAACAAAGAATGCTTAAGATCGCTAACATTGGGTCTTAACTGGTTCCACTAGATCATTTCAAAGACCTTATCCAGGGCAAGCATTTGGCACAATGGCTAAGATGTTGCTTAGGACACAGCATCACCACCAGAGTGCACGGATCTGAGTTCTGGAACCGCACCTCTGGAGACAGCAGGTGACAGCTCAACTAGTTGTGCCCCTAGCACCAACATGTGAAACTTCCATTAAATTCTGAGCTTCTGGCTTCAACTTGACCAACTGTTGAAGGCATTTGAAGAAAAATTCTTACAGTCTCAGTATCTCTGCCTTTCAAACAAAATGAAAATAAACAAATATACCTAAAAACAAATAAACAAAAAATAAAACCAAAAAAATAAACTTTTCAAGGGAAAAATGATATTATTTTTTCATGACTAGGATGACTCAACTTTATTAAGGAGCTATTGTTCCCAAAACTTGTCTGTAATTCAATAAAATTTTTTATTTCTAAACTTAAGCTGATTCAAAAGTTTATGGTATGGAAATGGTCTATGAACAATTAAGGCAATTTAAGAGAAGAGAAATAAAAAGAAACTACTTTTATCATATATATTTAGAAACATTTAAAAAGCAAATATAAAATAAAACAGAGCTATGAAAAAGTCATCATACAAACTAAAATGCAGTCAATGACAAAGGTAATAATAGAATTAATGGCTGATATAAGATTATGACATAGCTGATGAAATTGGTAAAGCTGGGGCCTGGCACAGTGGCCTAGCAGGGAAAGCCCTCACCTTAAATGCATCAGGATCCGAAATGGGTGCCGGTTCTAATCCCAGCAGCCCCACTTCCCAGCCAGGTCTTTGCTTGTGGCCTGAGAGGGCAGCTGAAGACAGCCCAAAGCCTTAGGACCCTGCACCCATGTGGGAGACCTAGAAAGAAGCTCCTGGCTCCTGGCTGTGGATCAGCTCCAGCAACTGCGCTCACTTGGGGAGTGAATCATTTGATGGAAGATCTTCCTCTCTGTCTCTCCTCCTATTTCTGACCTTGCAATCAAAATAAATAAATTTTAAGAAAAAAAATTGGTAAAGTTGAACACATCACAAGGAAAAACTACAGCTATATCTGTGCCTCATACAACATACAACAGTGTGTCTCAAACAAATGAAGAGAAAAATGCACATCATAATGGCCTTGAGATTGAGAGCAATATTTTTAAAACATGGCTCTAAAAATGCTAAAAGTGGTAGACTTGATTATATAACAAGGATTTTTATTTCATGAAAAAAATCATACAATTTAAAATCTGGTGAAATTTTGAGGGGAAAAAGATAGTGGGATCATACACTGTCAATATATATAATTTATGCAAATTCTAAAACATCTATTTCCAGTTTAGAAGATAAAGAAAACAAAAGAAACCTAATACAAATATTTGGCAAAGATTAAAAACAGGCATTTTATGTAAGTAAACTCTGAATGATTAGTAAGTCTATGAAGAGAGACAGAATTGTAACCAGTAAAGCAACACAAACTAAAATAAAGAAATGCCATTCAAAATCACTAGCTAGAATTATAAATTAATCTACCCAAGAATTCTGTGCTTCAGAACTATATCTTATGATCCAATAATTCTACTCCTGGTTATCAAAAATTATACATACAGCCATTAGTGAATACCACCTGTTACAGGGGAATGCTAGAGATATTTAAGTGTTGATGACTAAAATGATTATTAAAACGAGCAAATAAAAACCACCAATTATGATGCAGTAGTGGGGGAAGAAAAATGATACCAAAATACAGACACTAACAGGACAAGGCTAAATAAAAGTCTAAGAAGTATAGCCAGAGACACCACAGAATACCAAGTCACCACATTCCTTCCACAGGCAGACATATCCAGAACCACATATTAAACATATTAAAACTAGCATCCATGGAGCTGTGGGAAAAGTGAGTTCATGCGTAGCAATAAATGGAAAAAAGATACTGAAGTAAAATGGACTAGAGCCTTGGTGAAATGATAACAGAATGTCATAACCTGAGGTGTAAATGATTTATTACATTTCCAATATTTGAGATTGGAATAGAATTGTCTACCTATTTTATGCATCAATTGACATTTGCACTCACCTTTGTATAAAAAGGCACATCTATTGGAGAGAGAGGAGAGAAGAAAGGAAAAAGAGAAAAGGAGGAAGAGAATCTGAATACAAAGTAGGAGGATGAAAGAGAAAAAAGGAATTTTTTTTCTAAAACTAATGGAGATTACCACAAAATTTTCCTGATCGTAACATCCACAGACCATGTTCTAAAGTGTCTAGAGGAACAACAAAGTACAACTATGTTAAATATGTAAAGAAATAAAATGAGCAAAGATGTGCAGACATAGGTTAACACTCATAGATACTTCCTTTTTCCATGTGTGTTCTATGACAAAAGGAATCATTATCAGGAATAATACAGTAAATAGCTTCCACAAATATTATTTTAATATGTAAAGCTAAGATTTTTTATTTAAACAATACTTTTTTGAATTTAAAAGAGAAATCTGAATAATTGTGAATATTTATAATTCGCTGATGACTGACAGATACATAACCATGTTATACAGCAAACAAAAGACAAAAAAAAATCACAAGAACTAATTATCTTTTATAATTGCCTCTCATCTTTCTTAATAATAAATTTTAAAAGCTATTAAAATGAGAAAGTGGAATTTTGAATTCAATATCCATGTTTACTGGAAACAGGAAGACTCACCAGGACAGTATATATATGTAGACATCGATAAACAGGAGAGAAATCCACCAAATCTTGGGCCCCAGGTACCTGCAAATGTAAAATCAACAGAACAGACTTCAGAAAAAGACATTTCAGAGCAACTAAATTCATTCAATACTACTCAAATATTAAAAAAAAAAAAGCTATAGCTTCTAAATAGTAAATACTTTATTGTTTTACTCTAGAAGTAATACATTGTGAGCATACACACCAAGGCTGGGACAAACGCCACAAGAGTGGAAGCAGGTGATATGCCCTTGCATTCGCCTTCAGAGAAATACCTTGCTTCTTATACCTCTAAAGGGAAAACAATGTGTGGGAATGTGACTTTGAAGCTTTTCTTCTAAAATACTTGGTAACTTACATTGAAATTTAAGTCTCATACATAAAAAAAAATTTCAATACCAAAACTTGTCATTCAAGGAATGAAACATTTTGCCAACCAACATCTGAAAGGTTAAAGAATTAGGGAATAAGACAGCATGCAATCAACAAACTGAAGGAAAAGAAGGAAGGAAAGAAAGACTATTAAAAAAAAAAAAGATCACAAAAGGAAAAGCCAAACCTAGAAGTAATCAGCAGATTATAAAGTGGATAATATAGTTAATGAAATCTAGATGTCAAAGGAGAAAGTAAAAGAAAAAATCCCTAAAGTAAGGATTGGAGTCTAGACTAGTGTTTCAACTGATTTGCCATCTGATTTGATAATGAGTAAGCCACAATTCACTATGGTCTAGATTTTCTCGACTTAAAAACAGAAGGATATCAGTTGACATAGACAAGGAAAAAAGGAGACAGCTAGAGCATATGGTTAGCCTAGAGGCTAACACCTGGTTCCCAGGTAAGACAGAATTTCTTCCTGCACCAGCTCTGGACTCTACCTTTTGGATAATGCAGACCCTCAAATAATTAGGTTAAAATTCTCCTGGAGGGAGATCTAGTTTGTATTCCCAACACCCAGCTCTGGATCCAGCACAAACCCAGCCTTGAATGGCTTGGGAAGAGTGAATCTCAAAAATGAAAATGCTATCTATCTCTGACTCTCAAATAGATTTCTAGTATTTTAAATTTGTATAAAGACAAAAAGTGTTGGTTCACATGTTTGACTCTTCTGTTCATATGCTTCACACTCAAAAGGGCAAAGATTAATAAGTCTCTATATACCTAAGTACATCGCTGTGCAGTACACTCTGTAAGCATACAAAACAAACCTTTATGTTAATCTCATGATTGGTGATAAAGCACTCAAGATCCTACACCATGACCCAAGAATAATTTTACTTCCAAAAATAAAAAAGTCGACAAGCACAAGCATTGCAAATTACTGATGAAAATATTTTACAGACAGATGGGCACCATGAGGTGAAAAGAAGGAGTAAGTTTAAAAATCATAAAAACTGTAACTTTAGACACTCATCTTCATTTTAATAAAAAAGTGATCACTAAGCTTTCTTGTCTGAAATGACCACATCATTAAAGCATCTTTGCAGCCTCCCTCTGTGATTGCAAAAGCGACGATATGCAGAAAATTTATCTTGCCAGAAAACCAGAACCTATTTTGTCTTGCCAAAAAAACAGAAATTTCTTTCATCTTGCCACAAAACCAGACTATACTACTAAGCAGAACACAATTCCAAAAGCAGAACAAAAAAATGTTTAAAAAATTGTATTTATGAAAATATTAACCAACAAACAAAACTGCCCTGAATTTAAAACAATTTTAAGTTTGATCTGTATAGGAAATGAAATTTTTAATTCAGAATTTATATTGTAAATTCATTCTTACAAATCTATAATTATAAAAATATCCAAAAATTTTCTTACTCAATTTGGAATACAATATTAAATCATAAGTATTTATACTGTTCTTCACCAGATGATTGGCTTTGTTTTTCCTCAGAGCTATAATTTCACTCAAAGAAAAACTGTAGCCATGGTCAGACAGAGCCATGGCCCTTTCACATGTCAAGTCCTTCCTTATAAAATGTTAATTTTCCTGGAAATCGTTAGAGACTAAGCTAACAGGGGCACTTACAGAAAGATATGTGGTTACTAATCAGTTTAAGACCGAGCAAACTAAAAAAGCAGATAAAGTTTCTGAGGTGGCAAAGGTCTTTTTTTCTGCCATCTTCAACAAATATTTATGACCCAACCTATTCTCTGTGAGGCTGCTGTGGCATCCCTCTATCAGCTTCCAGAGGTTTACGGGGTCCTGGCCTGTAAGCTGGACTGCTTCTTAGCCTCTGGAAACATCATCCTGTTAAGTCTCCCTAAGCCCTTGACTGCCTGCTCTACTGAAATCTAGGCAAATGATTAAAGAGCAAGACTGGCCTTCAGCTCCTGGTCTTTACCTTCACCCCCAACACAACAAACTGAGCAGTCATTTTTCCTCCACGCTCCCCTCTGTGAGGAACACTAGGAATGGACACTGAGACAAGCCCAGAGGAGTGCTGTGAGGATAGAGGTATGTAAAGTATGCACTGACTCATGCTGCTCTGAGCAGGCTGTGTTTTCTCTGCCGCACTAATGAAAAAGAATCACATTGGCGGAAAGGCAAAAAACAGAAGAGCAACATACACTGTACGTGAAGGAATGCTACACGTTGGGAAGGACAAGAAATGAGCTTTCAAAAAAATCTAAATAAATGGGAGCGGGAAAGGGACCCAGAACAAAGGGCAGCTTTTCCCGACTCACAGAAATAGGTTTGTTTAAGGTCCACATTTTGCTCTCCATTTAAAATACTTACTCTCTGTCAAATCTGTCTTCATACTTCTTCCCTCCTTTACCCCTCCGTCCCCTCAAGTTGCAAAGAATGATTCAAACAGGTTTAGGTTTCAGCTGGGGCAAAGGGAGGGGTCCAAGGACACTTTCCTAAGCTAACAATGACTGTCCCTAATGGTTTCTGTCTCCTAACAAAAGCCATGACTCCTTCTTTATCAGCTTCATCTAATTTTTCCTTTCCAAAGTAAATAACACAGCCCTTGCATTTTACACATGTCCAATTTGACAAATCATTATCGACTGAGACTATAACTGATAAGAGATAACTTTGTGGTAGGACCTTGTCATTTCCTCTCATAAGGGCTTTCTTACTGAGATACAGAAACATGATTAAAATAGTTAAACATTTCCTCTGCCTGGCAGTCAGGAACTCAAGACATTAAGATACTGGAGTCAGTATTTTTTCTAGAAGTTCAAATAGATCTGTGAAGATACCAACAACAGCCACCAAACAGTACATAGAAGATTATTTGGCCTTTTAAACTAATTGTTTTCCTTAAGAATTCACATGAAATAATTTCATCACCAAGGACAGCAGCTGCATAATTCCCCGTATAGTCTCGGAATAGATAGCATTAAAGTCTTTTGCCAGCTCAGACTTTGCTGCTTTTGTGGAGGATACATATTAAGTAAGATTTTAGATTTATTAAGTAAGAAAACAGTTCCTCAGGATATTTACCTAAATGATCGATAACTTGAAAACACTTTTCAGTAGTGGATAATAGTAAACTAGTAGCAGAATAATGGAGTGGCGTGCTCCAACTTGAAGAGATGAATTTCACCAAGCTAACTATTCTGCTCTGTAATTGCACGCACGTACCCATAAGAGATCAGGTATCCACTGAACATCAACACATATGATTAATCTGTTTATCATAATATAATGACTGGGAATCTAGATGACAAATATCAACAACATTAATCAAAGTAATACTTCCTAACGTTTGTCTGTGGAGTATTGTTGAATGGCATTTACAGACAATATAAAAATGTCAGCTCATATAAGAAGTTAAAATATGGAAGACTGAAAAAGGACTCTGAAGGGAAATTACAACGTAAGGACAAATTTATAAACAGAAATGAGTAAATGCACACCAAAAGTAGTTTTATGAGTCTCTAAAATCATATTTATTGGAAAATATTAATGACTCAAAGTAGATTTGGGAGTATTAGACAATCAGGAAAAGAAAAATGAATATTTCTGATTATGATATTTTTAAAAAGCTAGAATGAACCTTTCATGCTATCTTTTCCTTAATACATTTCCATACAATTCAAATGGTGTCTCTGAAAGTGGAAGAGAAATGGTTAATTTCTTTCATAAAGTATAAGAAAAATGTTTTCACAAATCGAAGAAAAATTTTTGATGTCAAAATAAATGATGTCACTCAAATTTTAACATTTTTCTAATTCCTTTCACCAAAAAAGAAATCCAAGGTGGCAATTGATGATACTAATTAGCTTTAAAAGACCTACAAGTGAAAGAAGGCAGGGGGAAGAAAATAATGTATGCAGGTTAGGACCTGATAATTCTAACTGCTTTACTGCTGAAAAAGCATATCCTTAGAAAAAGGGAAACGAATACAATAGAGGAGATGTTTACCTCTCTCCACCAAGCAGGGAGGTTACTATGATAGATTTATCCATGCTGCTGATAAATATAGCACATGAGAAGAAATGCATTAACTCACTCTAGCCCTGCTGCTCACATACCTACCCGACAAGACCTGTCCATACACACAAACTCCCTTTCTCTTCCTTTCTCTCTCTCTCTCTCTCTCTCTCTCACACACACACACACACACTCACAATTTTCCACTCACTATTTGTTTTCCTCTTACTTAGCCTTTCAAACAGATGGATCATCCAAAATGAAGATGATGATAGAGGTTTGTGAGGAATTTAGGTATGTTTTACACTAAGTACTTGAGCCATTTCTCCACCTTGAAAATACTTCTGACTACCACTTTACCCAAAACAATTTCTCAGTATTATTAAATGAATGCAAGGACTTAGTGCCCATTTCTGAACATTAGTTGGATCTCAAAGTCATTAAAATGTACCAGGCATTTTTCTGAAAACAGCAAACAACAAATGATTAGCTGAAGGGGCAGGCAATATCATTGCATTTAGAGGGTCAATTGTGACAGCCCATATTATGGCTGGAATCCAGGAAATACCTGGCATACATTTTTCACCACTGTGCTTTTCCAAACTACTTTGCTTCCAAAAATTCAGAAAAAAAAAAAAAGAAGAACAAAATCCATTTGTACATAAGCTTTCATGGAACTAGACTAAACACCACAGACACACCAACAAACTAGAGGACCTAAGTGAATAGAATTAGCAAAATTGATTTTCTTAAGAATATCCTATATAGAGACCTATCCTAAAAGGACCAAATTTTGCTAGACAATCTCACAAATTATTAGAGTTCTCTTTAACAAATTCCTCAACGGATCACCATATATTTTAAGTAATTGCAGTGAGCAGAAGAAAATTATGAGACAATGGGGGAAAAAAGGAAAAAAATAACCTAGGGCCAAAATCAAAGGGTAGTCCACAGTTCCTTAAGAATTTTCAGTTTGGGCTGGTTTGTTGGGAATTGGGTTAAGCCATGGCCTATAGAACTAGCATCACATCTAATCACAAGTTTGAGCTCCAGATGCTCCACCATTGAAACAAAATCTCAACTAGACATTATTGCATTCTTTTTATTACAAGTTTTATTTATTTATTTGGGAAAATAAAGGCATTGGGGCAGGCAATAGGATAACAGAGAAAGTGAAGAGAGAGATCTTGCTTCCACTAATTCACTCCCCAAATGATTGCAACAGCCAAAGGACAAGACCAAGTGGAAGCCATTTGGGTCTCCCACGTGAGTGGTATGAGCCCAAGATTCCAGGTTATCCACTGTCTTTCCAGGCAGATTAGTAGGGAACTGGGATCAGAAGAGCAAGTAGCTCCAAAATAGTGCTCATATTGGATGCAGCATCACAGGTAGTGGTCTCGCCAGCCATGTCATAATGCCAGCCCTAAGCTGGTCGTTATCTACCAATAGATTTGCCAGATGCTAACGCACTGTAAAGTCTTAGGCAGCAAAGTCAATCTAGCACTAAATAAAGCATGAAAAACAAAAGGTTGGGGAAGAGGATCATCTTCAGGTGATTTAAAGTAGACAGAAGAAAAGTGCCACCATAATATAAAGAACTTGCACCTCTGCTACTTAAAGAACTTGTAACATCTGAAGAAGAAAATAAAATTACTGGAAAAGATCAGCAAAAGTCATGAGTGGATAGCTTACTGGAAAAATGGATATGCAGTGGTACTAAAACTCATAAGAGATTCCACTTTATCTATAATAAAAAGGATGCAAATTAAATTTACAGAGATATCACTGTTCATCTGGTAAAAATTCAAAAACATCAAAAACTTCATTTACAGAAAGCTGCAAGGAAATAAGCATCCCATACAGCCTGGAGGTTAGGGAGAGATATATTAGACAGTGATCCCTCAATGGAGAATTTGATGTTATCCCACAAAAATATACATGAATTTATCCCTTCTTTCAAGAGTCCTGCTCCTTGAAAATCTAGCTCCAATTATACGAGAAAAGAAAAACTCTTAAATTTCTTCAGGTTTTTTGATTATTTTTTGAAAATTTATTTGTTCTATGTGCAATAGAATTCACTATTTCTATGGACCAATTTTTTATATTCTGACAAGTATGTACAAAATAACACCAAAATCAAAATAAAAAGAAACATTTTACTACCACAAAGAAGATTCCCTTAGGCTTCTTCTTAGTCAGACTGTTCATCTGGCAGGTACTGATCTATTCTCCATCCCTACAGATTTGTTTTCCCAGGAGCCTCCTATAAATAGACCCCAAAAATAAGTAGCTTATGAATCTGGCCTCTTTTATGCAGTATAATGCTGTTGAGATTGTGATTGGTCCATGTGGTTTGCTCTATTTGTAGCTCATTTTCCATGTCAGTGTGTCATTCTAATCATGAATTCTAATCATGTGATGGTAACATCATTCATTGAAACACATTTTGGTTGTTTTAGCAATGGCAATATGTGAACAGGCTCAGGTTTTTGAGTGAACATACTTTTGGAATACCTGAGATTGGGATTTCTAGGTCATATGACAACTTTATGGTCAACCTTGTAACAAACTGTCAAACTGCTTTCCAAAGACACTATATCATGTCACATTTTCACATCAATAAATAAGAGTTCCAACTCTCTTCCATCCTTGTCTACATCTTCAAAACTTAACTTTTTTAGCTATTCTAATAGCTGTGCAGGTAAAAACCTATTTTTATGCTCAGGCAACAAACTGTTGAATATAAAACTACTGCCAAGACAATAAGTGATTAAATCATGATCCAAATTGGAATACAATTAAAAGATTTCTATTAACTGATATGGAATGATTTTCAGATGTGGTTTTTTCTTACTCACTTTAGAAAATCACTACTGTCTAGGCACGATAGAGCACATGATTCAGAAGGCAATCGAGGACTTCTGCAATCACTAGGTAACAAATTGTAAGAGAATATGACAGTGGCATGATCTGAAAGTATCACTCTACAAATCACTTAACTATAAAGTGAGGACCTTACCTTCCTACATTAAAAGAATCTAACAGACACAGTCTTAACTAATTACATACTTCCTGGTAAAATGTAATAAAAAATAGTGTAATGTTGCCTTTGTAATATTGCTGGTAAAATGACTAACTTTAATCTAATTTAGTCATATGGTGACATAACAAGAAGTGCCTAAACAGAGAAGTATTAATAAGACTAAACAAATCTCAAAATTCAATACAATATATAATTGTCCAGATGTGTCTAGAGGAAGAAAAAAAGAAAACGTTTGCTACAAATGACAATATTAGAACAATAGTATATACAACATTAGGATAATACAATATACAACATTGTATATGAATTGTACATATAAAGTAGAAAGTTGACAACCATTTTTTCATGTGGGCCAAGAAGTTCAAAAGCTGTTTCTGGCTCAAGGGCTGCCAATCTTCAACCTCTAGTTTCTGGAAGATAAAATTCTAATGACATTCATTTTACTTTAGCTTCCTAACAAATAATCAATATCTGCTACCTTTCTGTCAACATAGAAAGTCTAGCAATAAACATTTTGAAATCTGAGGCAAATCTTGTAATAATTATACTACAAATAATCTAGTAATAATTCTTGTCATTCTTTCGTGATGAGAAAATGGATGCTTAGAAAAATTACATGATTTGTCACAATAGCACAAAGGCAGCAGAATTTGTACCTTGTTAACAAAAGTCTTATTTGTGTACTTTCCATTCACCCTGTGATACAGAATAAATTGCATCTCCCAGAATTCATATATTGAAGTCCTAATCCCCATTGCAACTGTACTTAACGTTACATGAGGTCATAAAGGTAGGGCACTAATCTTAAAGAATCAGGGTGGTCCTTATAAGAAACAGAAGAAAGACATTAAGGAAATGTACACAAAGACAAAAGATCAAGTGAGGACACAGCCACTAGACAGTCACCTGCAAGTCCATGAGAGGGGCTCAGGAGAAACAACCCCTGCTGAACCTCTTCTTCAGAATTATGAGAACATAAAGCTCTGCTGGTGAAGTCATTCATTATATATTATGTTCTTATGACAGCAACTAAATATCTCTTGTCACCTCAAAATCAGTACTACATCACAGACACAGACATCAAGACACCCTCCAAGGCTTCTTATTGCATGGTATTTGTATGTAAATTACCAATTTCCTCCTGTTAGGACCACATTTCAAAAGAGGCACTAAAATCTGGAGAGCTAAACCTAACATGAATCATTTAGTCAGCATATATTTGATCAGTGCTATGAAGGATACTAATATTAAGAAAATTACAAACGTCCAGTTTGTAATGTTTGTCACAGGTATGTCACCAGTAAAGTATTCTAAGAATGCAGAAGTGTAAAGAAGCCTATCAGCGAAAAAAAAGACCTATTTTCTCAAACTGTTTCTTAGTATTGCTTGATATCAACAGTTAATCCACATAAATATACATTACCAAAACCTACACCAGCATGTATTTCCCCTTTATGCAAACACAAAAGCACATAATCGTAATGTCATGCTAGTAACTATCATAGAGTGATAACATGGACTGTATCAAGTACTCAAACAAGCACATGATATGCGATAAATCATTTTTTAATTCTCATGATCATCCTACCCTCATTAGATGTCATTGTTCCACTCTCACAAGTCATGTATGATCTTGAGAGACTCTTTATCTTTTTTATTTTACCTTTATCTTAAATATCTCAAAAATTACATTTCTATCAATCTATGATATAAATGCATTCTCAACCTAAAATTTCACTACTTCAAAAGCATTAAGCCCTCTCCAGATACAAACACTTGCACATCGTAGAGGGTGATAGAAAATTCAAACCAAACTTCCTAAATCATACTGAAAATCACCTGAACTAAGCTGTCACCCAAAAATGACTAAATATCTATAGCTATATATAATTCAGTATTAACATATAATTTAGGGGAGAAAAAAGACCTTAGTTTAACGTGACTCCTTCACTAACTTAGCCAAACATAGAAATATGGAGACAGTTTTACTACAGAATACTTTCTTTGCAACACTTCTCAACAATCACTAGGAGAGTGACTCTGGAGGAGAGGTGGCGCTCTCATTCCATGAGCTGCTTCAACTGTGTAAGTTGGTTTTTTATTCAGGATAACAACTGACTACTGGAACATAATTGTCACTTACCTAAACTATTAAGTTTTTCCCATTTCTAAAAGAAATGTCATTTTAGTTTAATAATGCATTAACTATCTGTGTACAATGTGCAAAGGCTGTGATCCCCTATGTACCCATTTCAATATTCTAATGAAGTATGGCATAATAAATAGTTTAACAATATCATTCAACTCAAAGATTGCATTACATATTCTTGCATAGGACAAGTTCTCAGAAGAAGAGAATGCTTAAACTAAAGTATTTAACTGAAAAACTAGTAATTCTTATAAGCAAGAGATTTTAGAAAGTAAACTATATCCTTCTCTTCAAATATTACACTTATTTCCAGAAAAAAATTAAATCATTCCAATGGCAAATCAATAGGCGTCCCAATCATTCATGGGATTATTTATTTTTGCACAAAAAAAAGATCCCCCAAGATCTTCTAAAATCTTGCAACTCCTGTGGTGTCATCTTCATCTAGGATTTTGTTTAAAATGCAGCCTCTCAGATTCATCTGCCTGTAGAATGGAAATCTGCATTTTAATACTTTTCCCACCTAATACCTATGTATATTAAAATTCATGAAGAACTGCTCTATATATGGGTTCTCTGGCTGGGTCATGGGGTGACAAAGATTTCATGAATACCTTGAAATGTATGTACATCTTACTGGAAAGACTCCATATAATTTTCATCAAACTTTTATATATTACCACAAACAGATGAATAATCACTATCCTACGGTATTGTATGCCAGAGCTAGCATACTCACAGATTCAAAGTCATAGTATTCCAAAAACTATTTTGTTCTCAAAGAGGTCTGTTGAAGAATGACAAGAATGAAGGTCAGAACGTCACAGTGGGTCACGAAAGACCTTATCTGAAGAATTTATTCACACCATGCAAGAACTATGCCAAGAAACCAGTTTGGAGACATCTAAATAAATAATTCTCTACATGAGGTTTGAGATTAAGAATGTGCACTTGAAGAAGATTCAAACTGAGAAGTAAATAAACATAAGGTAGCATTTTTTAAGATAGGATGCCATTACATGACAGGGAAGTGATGAATTCTTGTTGTAAGAGTCCAATCAGCATAACTCTAGTATGAATTGTTTGATCTGGGATATGGGATTTTAGTTATGGGATATGGGAAGATAGTTAAAAATACTAACTTCCAAATACATTCTTACAATATTTTATCTATTAGGAAACCCCAATATACTTTACAACTCTCATTTTTTATTATCTTCTCTGAATCTCACAGGACAAAGCAAACAAGCACGGCACAAAACTTTAAAAGATTAAGGTTTTCAGTGAGCTAGTGATAAACATGGTTCCTACTCATTCAGTTCTCGATGCTATATAAGACCTGCATACACACTTCATTCCTTGATCACATCATCAAATATACACTCTACAAAGTCTTTTTTTTCTCTAGAAGATTCTCAATGAAATATAAGAACTGCTTATGCATTTATCCCTTGATCTTATCATCCTACACACAATGTTCAGGGTATGTATCATTCAGAGGAAAAAAATAAATATAGTTTCTGTTTCCATAAGTGACAGTGTTTGATAATTTTCATTTTCTTGATGGCTACTCAAATTATAAATAAATCAGTCTTTCCTCAGATTGAAGTTTTCCTGTGTTACCACTGTAACCAGTTGTTTGTGATGAGAATAACAGCTGACAGTCTCTAGGGTGGATCCATGTCCTAACATACCAATCATTCCAGGCAGGAAGGGAGAATGCTAGAGAATATTCCGGGGGATCAAATCCTCTCTGCCCCTGCTATCACCAACAGTGACCAGGCCACCGGTTGGATCTTTTGTTCCAAAATGGTGCATCAGACAGCACTTGAAAGACTTTTCTTGGCTCTAATGATTATTAAGAATTCTCATTATCCAAGGACAGTATAAATTAGGAAGAGATTCTCAAGTACTGTTAACTGTTACTGTGCCCCTTTTGTATAATAAATACATCCTAGTAAAGTACATACTTTAGCTCAAAATGATAAGCATAATCATTCACTTAGATTGCAGAAATGTGTCCCCTTAACAATGATAAACCATTTTACAGGATATAATACACTTTCTACATGTTAACAGTTTCTCAGATATTTAACTAAACTTAGATGCTAATACTGAGACATATAATCAATTTGTTTGCTGTTCAGTCTAAGTTTAAACTGTACTAACTTGATCTGCTTTTTGATTAAAAAAATGATCATTAGGAGATGCACAATGACAGTAGAGATACATAATAGAAGTCAGCAAGGAAAAAATCAAAAAAACAACAAAAAAATTAGCATTCTTGATCATCTTTTGCAGAGCGGGCATGTTTGCAATCCTACAGAGCATAATCTACTGTCTTACCAGCTGAAGATATTAGGTTCTAGATAACAATGCTAAGAGAAAATAAGCTACTTATGGTATAATTATAATGCCTCTTCAGTTATACTGGGTACCAAAATAATAAAACGTATTTTCATTTACCCATTTTAATGAGATCATTAATAAGATAAGATCCCTGGTTAATGATACAGTAGTCACATTTGTCCAACTGAAAATCAAAGCTCTGTTTTTCTAGTGACAATTTTTAGCTTCTTGGAGATGGGAATGGATTTTAAATTATCTTTGCAGGAAAGTAGTTTAGAAACTATCTTATACTGACATGATAATCATCTTCACGATAAGAGCATTCTGTGCAAAGACTTAGGATAGTACAGGGAATATAATATATTGTACTGAAGATTCATTTGTCTGCCAAGACATATCCTTAAAAAATATTGGTGATTTTTTTCAGTATATTCAATTAATAAGAAGACAGCATTTCTTTGGAATATATGTAATAAGCTAATATCTTTACGTTTGCTTTCATTGCATTCATTTTTTAAGTGGACAATCAAACTATTAGCAAAAAAAAAAGTAAAACAGAAAAAAAAGATACTAGGTTCAACACATTAAACAATTTACCTAAGATTGCAAAGTAAGTTAGTGACCAGTTTGGGGGCACAGTTTTGGGGGGCAGAGAAGAACAACAACGGTAGTCAAGCTACAAGGACAACAACAGAGGAGATCCAGTAAACTCAGGTTTAACTGAAGAAAGGAAATCAAAACAAGGGGACAAGTACAGGTTACTGAGTAAAACAGAACACTAACTACAACAGTACTGAACACAGGAGTAAATGATTCTGCATGCATGTCAGGGGCCATTTTAAACAAATGACATGACTATTAATATTTTTGAACAAAATGGCAGAGCCAGGATTTTAATAGCATCTGTATGATGTCAAATCTCATGTTTCTATAAACTACACTCAAAAAAAGAAACAAATGAAAAAAATAACTAATTCAGTGTAGGTAAACACCAACTATTCAGGAAAGGAACATTTTAATGGAAAATATCAGATATCACACAACTTTATTTTCAAAACTACATTTAATATGCTTCCAACAACAAAGAAGCATTTTTTATTTATTTATTTTTTTTTTTATTATTGTTGCTTACATTGTATTATGTAGTACAGCTCCATAGGCGCTGGGGATTCCCCCCACCCCTCCCACACCCCTCCCCCCATGGTGGATTCCTCCACCTTGTTGCATAACCATAGATCAAGTTCAGTTGAGATTCATTGCTTGCAAACACATGCCTAGCATAAAGTTCCGTGTCCTATTGTCCAGATAAGTTCAGTGGCCTCTTGGGGAGACCTTCTATGGAAGAAGCATTTTTTAAAATATACTAGTTAAGCTACTTTATCTTATCACTGCCTGATATAAACACGCAATCTAGGGGGGAATACATATGTCACAAAATTTCCAGATATTGTATAATCACTGATACACTTACATCCTCAGGAGCTAGACAGTCCCCTTCCTGCGATATTTTAATGCTTTTCAATCTAAACCTCTACTAAAGGTGATGAAAACTGCTTCTTCACTCCTTACATATTTCAAAAATATTTTTCACTTCATGTCTTTAGGTCAGATAAACTATATACTTTCCTAAGGTATATCGAGGTCGTATAAAATTTTTAAAAAGATTTGTTTATTTATTGGAAAGACAGATATACAGAGAGGAGGAGAGACAGAGAAGATCCTCCATCCTACAGTTCACTCTCCAAGCAGCCGCAACGGCCGATGCTAGGCCAATCTGAAGCCAGGAGCCAGAACCTCTTCCAGGTCTCCCACATGCGGGTACAGGGTCCCAAAGCTTTGGGCCGTCCTTGACTGCTTTCCCAGGCCACAAGCAGGGAGCTGGATAGAAAGTGGAACTGCCGGGATTAGAATCAGCGACCATATGGGATCCCAGCATGTTCAAGGCGAGGACTTTTGATGCTAGGCCATGCCACTGGGCCTGAAAATACATTTTAAAAACTCTCAATTTTGGACAGGTTTTAGCCTCGCAGTCTAGATGCAGGTTAGGATGCCCACATTCAATTCTAGAATAGCTCAGCTAGAGAGCCAACTCTGGCTCCGGACTTCAGCTTTCTGATAATGTAGACTCTAGAAGGCTGCTGTGATGTGTTAAAAAATGGATTTTTACCATTCATATGAGATTGGATTGAGTTCCTGGCTTCCTGTTTCAGCCCAACCCAATCTCAGCCAGTGTGGAAATGTGCATTCCTACCTCTCAAACAAACAAAAATAAAAATTCTCCTGAAGAACCAGAATTTGAATGATCTTGGTGCATCTTTAGTTTCCTTAAAGTAGAGCCCATTTGTATTTGAAATGATACTTAATATCCAGGAAATCAAACAAACTATATTACACAGATAATTCATTCAGCACATCTCAAGCATATCAGCATAAAGCTCAAAACAGACAAGGCTTCCCATATCAAACATCAGTTACCTCTTCATCATCTTCTTCATCTTCAACATCCAGAATTCCTGAATCCTGTTCAGACTTGGGGCTGGTGCTTTCTATCTCTGTATCAAAGATTGTATATGCTTCTTTCTTAGATTTTCTCTTGCTACCTATTCTGGGTTGTTGCAAGATAACGTTATCCAGGTTTCTTTGTTGTTGGGCCTAGGATAAGAAAATGAGAGAAAGGGACATAGGAAAAAAAATTAAGTAAGCTTTCAACAAATTTAAACTGTTAAACAAATTGCTATATTAAAACACTATGATAAAATCACTAAATATATACATAAATATAAATTTTAACCCTAGAAACAGTTAAATATATTATTTCAAACCTGGAGGTAACCTATTTAGCTCCTTCTGCAAGTTATTACAGAAGAAAAGATAGTATCATCATAGTACTTTTCAGTTATAGCCACTAAATCATCACAAAATGAAATACACAATTTTTGCTTAAGTAGGCAGGCAGTACAAAGGACTCAAACCACAGTGGTTAAGGGAGAAAGGAATGGGAGTCCATACTTCATTTTATTTCATTGGAAATAACACATCAGTAAAATGTAGTCAGGAAGATGAACTATTTTCAGAGTGTGATTTGGACTAACAGTGTTCATACTCTGTGAAAAAGGGTTTTGCAAAAGGGTTTCTAGGGCTGGCACCATGGTGCTGCAGTTTAAGCTACCGTTTAGAGTGTCCAAGCTGCAGATTGGGATGTCAGCATCCCATTTTGGAGTCCTAGTTCTACTACCAATTGCTCCTGGCTGCTCCTCTTCCAATCCAACTCCCTGCTAATGCACTTGGGAAATCAGTTGAAAGTTGCCCAAGTACTTGGATCCCTGCCACCCATGTGGGAGACAAGACTGGAGATCCTGGCTCGTGGCTTTGTCCTGGCTGAGACCTGGCATTGCAGTCATTTGAAAAGTTAATCAGCTGATCTCTCTTCTTTTCTCTCTGATGCTCACCCTTTGAAATAGATAAATCTTTTTTCAAAAATGGTTTTTCTTCTGAACTTTTGTAGAAAGATAAGTATAATTCCCTTGTTCAAATAAAATAGAATGATATGATGATGTGGTTTCAGTAAACACAAAACAAGGCAATGTATGCATATTCAGACTAAACAATATAAGCATTAAACTACACAACTTTAGAACTCCAAGCAAACTGAGCAATACTCAGGAAACCAAGGCTAGAAGAAAAGGATCTGTTTGAGGTTAAAAGGTTGGTGAATGAGAAATCAGAAACCCAAAGTATGACCCTCTAAATTCTGGATCAATGCCACAAAGCATGAGAAAAAGGATTTCCCACATAAAAATTCTGAGATCCTGTCAGGGAGAAACCCTGACTGCCATGCAGCATTCCTGCAGACATGCAATGCACATTCACAGAATGAAAGTTGCAAGTAGTCTTGTTTTTAAAGAAACTGGCCCCACTTGTTTTAATCCAGCATATTCCAGACACATTTCCCAAAGGATCATTCCTTTTTTCATTTAAATGAAATTCTCAGTGTAGAAGGTTATCCTGGGGCACTTAACTGGAAAAGGTGCAAGGGTACAAATACCCCAGGTCTGCCTTGTAAGGCAAATTTCCTAATTGCGAGAGTTCACTGGACCACAAGAAAGCTCACTGTGACCATAAAGAGATAGCCATGACAAAACCACTCCTCAGATTATAGTCCTTGTTGCAGCTGCCAGCTTCTGCTCTGTCTGCATGCTGCTTTCTTGCAGTTTGTTCAATAAATCTAATTCTGCTCACTCACTCCAGCTGCTCTAGTGAATCCTTTCACCACCTGTGATACCAGCTTCCATTGGCTGCCTACTTAACATCTTGCCAACAAAGTCTGAGCTTGTAGCCTCTCAAAATATGATATTTTTCTCCTCAGAAATAAGAAATTTGTTTAGGAGGAAAAAGCAAGAGTTTTCAAAGCTTCTGAATAAGATTAAGAAATTCAAGATTGATATTAAACATGAGAAGTTAGTTCAAGCACTGATCTAGACAATTATAATAGGACAGAGGAAAAACTTGAGCTGTGTTAGCTAGTTTCTGCCAAGAAAATGAAGAGAATCTACATTCCAGAGATTTGAATCAATGGACAAACTTGTTTCTCTGCATATTACCCACTGATATTTTGACTTTACTTACAGAAAAACATGGCTTCAATAACAAAGGGAGATACAGAAGGCACCCAAAACATTTAATTTACATTTTTATATAAGGCACACATATCTTTCAAGCATTTAAGGCTCCATGTCAAACAAAATCTCTTTTCTATTCCTCTCAAAAATACTAGGTTATGCCCCCCCTTCAAATGCAAATAACACAAAGCTATCAAGGACTCTGAGAAAGCACAAAGTAAGGGAGACCAACTTAAAGTTTTCATTTTTATCCAAACAAGTCTTCAATTGGAAAGTTGATCACTCATTCCCTTAATACTGTCTTCGATCAGTCAAGTAAAACCAAAACCATTTGCAAGTCTTATTTTGATGAATCCCAAGTTAATTATTTTTCTTTCCCAATCAACAAGATGATTACCAAAGCAACCAATAGGAGCCATATTAAGAACGATTATTTAAGCTTGAAATGAAAAAATAATAAAAATAAATCTTTAAAAAAAAAAAAAGAAATGACCTAAGTCTAAAGGGAATCTTACAGAAGTGGTTTTAGATTTTCTATGATTTGATCTTTTTTTTTTTAAGCTGGCATCTGGTTTTTCTTCCAGCTTACACAAGAATACAAAGTAGCTTGTGTCAAATCCAAAAACCAAAACAGAATCCTATGCTAGAAATCAAAATGGCTAAGTTGTGTTCCAAAGCATCATGTTTTCACCAGACTCTAAAGACACACTCACGGTAAACCTACTAAGCAGGAATTGGCCAAAGTTGAAAACACCAAACTACAGACAGAATGATAAAATAAACGCTAAGATATTTCTACTACAGATACAAACTGAAATTACTGTGCATTCAAATTATGTGGTGGGAAGTGGTAAAGATGAAATATAAAGATAAAAATATTTGTATATAATATATAGAAAGATAAAAGCATATATATATATATATATGTAATGAAAATGTGACACTAAAGTTCCTGAAGGGGGAAGAAGTAGAAGTCCCTTTATTGACTTTTCCAGCATCATCAGCAACTCCATAGGGATCACTTAGCCTGTTGTTTCAAAGACAGTTTTATAAAAACACACCTAAGAAGGAGCCACCAATAAATGCTGAATGAACCAGACTAAGAGAATTATACTAAAGCACACATGTAGCAGCTACATTATACAAACAACTCTATATTTTTCCTCTCATTTGTTCACTCCTTTTGTAACATTTTTTATACAACTAACTACTTATTCATTAAGATTCCCCCACATATATTCTCTAATTTGTGAAAACACTGAAACTTAGCCCCCTCTTGGCTCCTGCTGCTCTCCCCACTCTCCCAAGGTCCAGCAGCCCATCTCCAGTCTCCTGTTAGTCCTATCACATTTCAACTCATTTCTAACACATCTACAATGGAACTCCCATTCTGCCCATCACAGTTCCTAGCAGTGACTGTAGCCAGGCTTCCTAAATTAGATCATTTATCACGCCAATTAGACAAGAAGGAGAATGGAAAGAAAACTAAAGAAGCGTAAATCAATTTTTTAAGATTTATTCATTTTTATTACAATGTCAGATACACAGAGAGGAGGAGAGACAGAGAGGAAGATCCTCCATCCTACAGTTCACTCTCCAAGCAGCCGCAATGGCCAGTGATGTGCCGATCCGGAGCCAGGAACCAGGAACCTCTTCCAGGTCTCCCATGCGGGTGCAGGGTCCCAAAGCTTTGGACTGTCCTTGACTGCTTTCCCAGGCCACAGGCAGGGAGCTGGATGGGAAGCGGGGCTGCCGGGATTAGAACCGGTGACCATATGGGATTCCAAGCATGTTCAAGGCGAGGACTTCAGATGCTACGCCACACCGCCAGGCCCAGAAATGTAAATCCAAATTTTAAAATCTCACTTGCATTTCATCACACTTGAAGTAGAATTCACTTTTCCAATGTATTTACCCAGTACATATATTTCACAGCAATGAGACTCTTTCTCCTAATATACTATTTTTCTAGTTGTGTTCGTTTATTGGGTCATTTCTCTCTCCCATGGCCTTTCCTTGCCTAAATCTGACACTTTGCTCAAAATTTAACTGAAATTCTTCTTTGTTTAAAAGACTTTCTTACTGTTCTAACTCCTACATGTAATGTTTCTACCCTATTCCTGAGTGTGTTTAATTGAGTGTCTACTTTGTGCCAAGCATTATGCATACTGAATACACAGAAAGAAGACAGAGAATTCCTAAACTTCGCTTTATTATAGGGAGAAGTTTAGTGAATCAGAAGTTGGAATTCAATGTAATTAGTATAAGAGTAGAAATAATGAACAGGCAACAATGAATGGACAAAAGAGAAAATCAGATCCACTTGGACAGATTTTAGGAAAGGCTTCACACAGGAACAGGTTCCAGACACTGCTCCTAAAAAAATAAGTGTGTTTTTCAAAGCACAAATTGAATGGGCAATTATTCAAAAATACATGAGAAAGGACCACATGTGAAAAAACAATATCCATCCAGAGAGTAATAGTAATTTTGTGTAATCAGAGCAAAGGTTATAAAAGATTGACAAGAGATAAAAATGCCATATAAAGCAGTCTCAAAGGTAGTTAGCAAGCAATGGTGGAAAAAAAATGTTTTTAAGTAAGTTAGAATAACAGGATCAACTTTATAACAGAACAATCCTCTGGGGGCAGAGCAGTGGCCACTTAGGAGACAGTAATGACTAGAAGCAGGCAAACCAACAGAGATCTAGAGCAGTCCAAAGAACAACTATCAGAAGCTGAATTAAGGTGGTAGCAGGTGTACAAGAAGCAAAAGCAGAGAAATCACCGGGCTGAATGCAGAAAGAAAAAACTCCAGAAAGAATTTTGATCTTGATGACTAGTCTGTGGTGTCTTTCTTAGTGAGAGAAAATAATAAGTGGACTCTAAGACACAGATGAATCAAGTAAATCTACTGGATATTGAGGTGAAAATGACATCAAAGCACCTCAAAATACAACTCTTCTCTCAGTATTAAAAAAAAAAGTCATGCTTTACAATTATGATTTCCCAAGTCCAGACATAATGATATAAACCAGAAACATCTGATAAATGTTTACTACGTACAGGCAACAAACAGAATGAATGAATTTTAAAGCGACCTCTAAAAGATATGGATTGTGCACTCTCCCATCTACTAAAAGGCGGTAGAGAATAAAGACAAAATTTCACACAATCTGGGCAGTTGACTTAAGGAGTCACTATTAACATTAACTCACAAAGTGTATCTACAATACATGGTGGAATGCAACTTCTAGCTTATGTAGCAGTTAAGACAGAGTTAAAACAACGAGAATGTGGGGCAGGTGTTTGGCACAGTGTTGAAAATGCTGCTTTGGGATGTATCCCTATGCCTGCTGGAGTGCCTGGTTTAAACCCCAACCCCACTTCCAAACCCAGCTTCCTGTTAATGTACACCTTGAGAGGCAGTGCATGATGGCTCCAATACTTGAATCCCGGCCACACTAGTGAGAGTCCAGCATTGAGTTCTAGACTCGATCAGATTGTCTCTAGTTGTTGTTGGCATTTGGGAATGGATGATCACTCTGTCTCTCTGGCTGCCTTTGTAGTACTCCAGTACTACTGCTACTACTAGTGATCAGCCCAATAGTGACCTCTAGTGGAACAGGGGAATATATACAAATGACCTTTAATGAAACTAGCTGAAAAGTTAAAGCTTTCAGTTTGAGGGTCTAACGTAATTATTGTACGGGGGTTTAAATAATATAGTTCCATAGCAGGGAAAATGTTTGCTAGAGTAGTATGGTATTTAAATATAAATTCTGCAACCTATTCTAGAATCTTTGGCAGGTTTATTTTTCTATAAAACACATTCATAATAAGATTAATAAAATGTACTTCAGTGCTGATATAATGATCACATGGGATAACATATGTGATGTCTTATAATTAAATCAAAAAGGAAACCATTCAAAACTATAAATTGCCCCTTTCCTGCCTCTGAAAAGGATATGGGAATCTTGTTTCATTGCTATCTCCTAAGAAGCATCTGAACCCTCAGCAATGTGTAGATACATAGCCAATAAAGGCCTCTAGCATTGCTACATATCATGATTCATATTTTGCATTTGTTTGCATGTCCAGCATTAGATGTCTGTCCAAGAAACCACTAGTCCTTCATGCAAATCCTGTTAGCCTCACCTCTTACTTCAGCTACATCAGCAACCAGTTCCAAATGGGCTTAGAGGTATCACTTGATGTAACCTAACACAGCTCAAAGGAGTACATCTCGTGTCTATTTTCATTTTTATATTTAGCAGTTTATAGTATTGAAGCATGATTTTTACTGAACTTGGCAAATTTTAGGATAGTCCAAACAGGCTTATAACTCTAACAAGGCATATGTTAACAATTGAGGCATAGAACAGTTTTAGGAGGGGTGTGCAGAGAAATCTTCAGTACCTTAGTGAGGAGTAACTAATTTTCATGTCCTACGTAGTAAGGTATATGTAAGTCCAAGCTGACACGAGACAGCTGAATAGTACCCTATAACCATTTTAAGGTGTATAGCAGCCAGTTATATATAAACTAAAATTGAAATGTCAATGAAGTATTCACAGGATATGGTTAAGAACTTGCATTTTCTAACATACTGGTCACTCAATACCATGCCAGTTAAATCCACAGTGTTGTAAATTGTTGCTGATGTTATGTTGTGGCCTTTCATTGGATGCGATGATATTCTGCCAGCTCTACTTTCAAACCAGGGATGGTCTCCCAAGGAAACTGTTGAATTTATCTGGACAGTAAGAGGCTGGACTCTATGCATAGTACATGCTCGCAATGAAGAATTCATGAATGGATATGAACTGTAATATTGCAACAATGTGAAGGAATCTACCATGCGAGGAGGGAATAGGGAGGGGTTGGAGAATCCCAGAGCCTATGAAACCGTGACATAAAACGAAATTTTAAAAAATACTGAAATGAATCTCACAGTCAGACTGAAATATATATATATATATATAATATCCTAAGAATTATCACTGTATAGCTGACGCACAGCTACTTTTGTTGTGTGTTCTCTCCTACTCATTTGGCATCTGTATGAACATTCAGAGGTTATCTTACCTAACATCGCACTCTATTTCTGTATAATGATTTCTTGTGCATATTTGACACCAACAAAGGAAATGCCAATATATCAATGTATTACCTGTCATATTTTATAGAATAATTACTTGTACTTAGAGGAAGTAATGCATTGTATATTTTGTTGATAAAAATTAACTATTAGTATGATTCTTGAATATAGTTATCTTAATTGATGTGGGTTTTGTTAGCAAAAAAAGGATATTGGTTATTTGTATTTTAGTGATTACACATGACATAAAAGTATGTAATCCACAGTGCATTAATAAGGACATAGGTTAAGATTTTAAGAAACATGCTATTTCACAGGAGGATATCTCAACACATTCTCAAATAAGAATAGAAATAAATGTCTTCAACCAGAGGGAAAAAAAGGGAGTACATCTCTATAGTCCCTGGGCATGAGGTTTTCCTGACACTTCTACTGGATAGCACTCATGAGGCAAAATCTAAAGGTGAAGCAACCCTTGGAAAGGAGCTGTCATAAATGCACTTCCCCATTTTATTCATCTGGGTCCTGGTTTCAAATCAACTCAGCTTTAGCCATTGTGGCTATTCGGGGATTGAGCCAGTGGTTGGGAGATCTTTCTGTCTCTCCTCTCTATACGTCTACCTTTCCAGTAAAAATCAACATTCTTTAATTTTTAAAAATAAGTGAACAAATTTTAATCAAAAACCAAGCCATCAGAATTTTCAATATGGACTATTTACAAATGTGATTTTTATATACCTTATCTTTATATCAAAGATGCTGGAAATGCTTTAAACAAAAAAGCAAACTATGCTGCTCTTTTGTAATGGCTGACTATTAAGCAGAGTTTATAACAGCTAATATTCTCTTTGCGCTTCTAATTGCTGCATGTTTTGTGAGTTCTGGTAATGAATCAAGTCTCACAAGTTTATTTATAAGATCTTCCAAAATGAAGACATATACTCAAAATATTACCAAAAAAACCCCAGGTTTTTTAAGTAAGAAAAAAAGAACACAAATAATAAAAAATGACATCAAAAATGTCTCAAGGCCAGGCACCCATTTGAGATCATATGGAGATCATAGCATATCTCTTATTGCTATGTGTAAAACTAGACATTTATACAAGCTTCTGTTTCCAGTATTAACTTAAAAGCCAGGTGTTAAGATATTAAAGGTTCCTATCCATCCTCCTAATAAGATTCAATTTTGTTACCATAGTAGGTATCTAGTTCAATAAGAATAATCAAGTTTACAATCATAATGTGTAAAGCAGAGGGTCTGTAAATAATTTTAAAAGTAGAAATGTCATAATGTAGCAAGTGAAAAGGAATCTAAATGCCTACTAATAGGGAGTTGGATTGGGGGAAAAATAGGAAATTAAACAATTAAATATGAGGAAACATTGTTCAGTTTTAAAAATCAAGTCATTTAGCTTCATGAAGAACTGTCCTCGTTAAATTTTTGAAAGGCAAGATATAATTTGCATATACAAAATAATCAAAATCTTATAAAAGCAGACATTATAGACAATTATAACAAACACTTCTGGAAAAATGGAACTAGATGATTTAGACAAAACAAAATGAATGAAACATAAAACTAACTCTGTTAAAGGGGTCACACAGTTAATAAATTAGAACTTTTATCAAACATCTAAGAAAGAGAAGTGACACGGCAATTTGTAGCCATTTCTCCTTTGAGGAAATTTGCCAATATCAGAGTGGTGAAGATGGAATGGATCACGCTTTTGTCAATGCTAAATGGTTATAAAACAGAAACAAAAGTCAAGTTCCATCAGGGAGTGAATGTTCTAGGTATACCCATCATTTTGAATTGGAACCCTGGACAGCTGCATTCTATTACAAACAGTACATAAGGATTACACTGGTCCCTGAAGGAACTCATGTTGATCATGAAACTGGATTAAGGACAGCTTAAAAAGTACTAATGGCCCCAGCTTCTTAGAATAATACTATTCAGTGGTGCCAAATAAAAGCAAACACCACACCTCTCTCAGCAAAGATACCATTATACTAGACTGCAATGGTTTCAACAAACTATTTTGAAATCAAAGTCCTAGTAAGGGCCCTGTCTACTGCCCAGGAAAACTCTGTGAAGCTGATCCTTTGACAAAAGAAAGGTTTTATTGCAATTTTTCTCAAGAAAGCAGAAGAAACAGGCTTCAAACTCCTTCCATGACTGAGTGTAGATAAAAGGTTAATAGATCCAATAAGAGAAACCTGGGATGCAGAAATGCCCAGCAACCCAGTTCCTGATGGGAGCCACATGTGGCATATTCCCTGCCCTACACATGCTTAGGTTGGGCCACATGTGGCTCCCGACTCTGGGTTCCCTTTGCACAACTGTGGCCACATATTTCTAAAAAAGCAAGGAATGTCAAAATATAATCAGGTCCATTGTTAAGCAGAGAAACTTTCCGGAAAAAAAATGAAGAAGCATAACAGGTTTCTATGTTTGGGATGTCAAGAAGAAACCCACCAAAGGGGCACTCCAATATCAGTGCTGTGCTATCATTCTATAATAATACACATTTGGTCTTCATCTCTATTGCCTGGTACAGTTCTAGACACTGTAACTTTCCTGACTGACTGAGGTAATAAAAATATCTTGTTACAATTTTGGCCTTTATTCCAGTTCCCAGCACGAAATGCCTTAAAATCCTTACAATTTGAGTGATTGATAGGAGTTAACAAGCCCCTTTCAATCTCAGTAGGATTGTGCTATTAAGGTGACTATTGGAAGTTGGGGACTGCTTACCCAAAGAATCAACCATGGGAACAGAGAACCAAATTGTCAGCACTTGGGCCTGGCGCTGTACCTAGCAGCTCCACTTCCCATCCAGCTCCCTACTTATGGCCTGGGAAAGCAGTCAAGGACAGCCCAAAGCTTTGGGACCCTGTACCTGTGTGGGATACCTGGAGGAAGTTCCTGGTCCCTGGCTTTGGATCAGTGCAGCACCGGCTGTTCTGGCCACTTGGGGAGTGAATTATAGGATGGAAAATCTTCCTCTCTGTATCTCCTCCTCTGTGTATATCTGACTTTCCAATGAAAATAAATAAATCTTCAAATTGTCAGCACTGGGAGTCCATCTTTGATTTGGAAGCAAAGATACACACTGCATTGTATCTTCACATTCGGACATTATGATACAGAGGAAATCAGTTTGGGGGCTGGTTGGGGAAGGAAGAAAAGAAATCTCAGAGTCTATGGAACTGGACTATAAAATAATAAATACTTTTTTTTAATTGTAGGCACTACCCCACAAATTGAGGCCAATCAATAGCCAAAGACTTAATAAATCATACCTATGTTTAGATAACAATCTAAACAGAGTTTGGTGAACATAACAAGATGCTAAATTCGCGATACTGTCTTGCCCTACGAGAATCTTACACTGAACTGCTCCCGGCCTGTATTGATAAACTCTTTTACCAGTAAGTATTTTCCTGAGTTTGGCACATAATTGGGCAAATTAACAACCCTGATGAGTGATCACAAGGGCCCTTGGTTTGAATAAAAGTGCACACAAATGTATACACCCAAGAGACTTGTTCTGTGTTAACTACAGAAGCCAGATATCCAGAACCATGAACTACAGTGACTTATTTATAAACCATCCAGCCTCAAGTGTTCTGTTATAGCAAGAGAAAACAGACTACAATAATAATTTAACTCATTATATTAATAGGCTAAATATGAAAACTGAATCACCTCAATACACATTGAGAAAGCAACTGATAAAATTCAAAACCACTGAAGGCATCTGTGGACTTAACCAGCAGATGAGAGCTTTCTCTAAGTGCTTATCTGTCTTGGTCTCTCTCCACATTTCTCAAAATTTTTGTAACATTTAAAACATAAAGCAAACTACAAAGGGAATTTCCTCAAACTAATAAAGGGCTTCTTTTTTTTTAAGATGTATTATTTATTTATTGGAAAGTCAGATATACAGAGAGGAGAAGAGACAGAGAGGAAGATCTTCTGTCTGATAATTCACTCCCCAAGTGGCCAGAACAGCCGGTGCTGCACTGATCCAAAGCCAGGAACCAGGAACTTCCTCCAGGTATCCCACACAGGTACAGGGTCCCAAAGCTTTGGGCTGTCCTTGACTGCTTTCCCAGGCCATAAGTAGGGAGCTGGATGGGAAGTGGAGCTGCTGGGATTAGAACCGGCACCCATATGGGATCCCGGCGTGTTCAAGGTGAGGACTTTAGCTGCTAGGCCACGCTGCCAGGCCCAGGGCTGCTGCTGCTTCTTTTTTTTTTTAAGACTTATTTTATTTTTTATATGGAAAGGCGGATATACAGAGAGGAGAGACAGAGAGGAAGATCTTCTGTCTGATGATTCACTCCCCAAGTGAGCGCAATGGCCGATGCTATGCCAGTCCGAAGCCAGGAACCTCTTCCAGGTCTCCCACGCGGGTGCAGGGTCCCAAAGCCTTGGGCTGTCCTCGACTGCTTTCCCAGGCCACAGGCAGAGAGCTGGATGGGAAGTGGAGCTGCTGGGATTAGAACCGGCGGCCATATGGGATCCCGGGAGTGCAAGGTGAGGACCTTAACCACTGCGCCCAGGGCTTCTTCTTTAAATAGCTCACAACACCTTTAAGGAATAGGGGAAGGGGAAGGGGAAGGAAGGGAAGGGGAAAGGAAAAGGGAAAGGGAAAGGGGAAGGGGAAGGGGAAGGGGAAGGGGACGGGGACGGGGACGGGGAAGGGGAAGGAAAGGAAAGGAAAGGAAAGGAAAGGAAAGGAAAGGAAAGGAAAGGAAAGGAAAGGAAAGGAAAGGAAAGGAAAGGAAAGGAAAGGAAAAGGAAGGCAGGCACCTAAATGTGTGTGTTTGGTATAGGGAAAAAGCAAAGACAACTTTTCATATCAGTCCTATTCATTACTATATTGGATGTTACAAACAGAATGAAAATGCAAAAGCAGAACAAGCATCTGATATAGTGATCAATACGCCCCTTTGGAATGTATATATTACATATTGCAATATCTGGGCTTCAATGTGGGCTATATTCTTATTTTGGTTTCCAACTAATGCACACATGGGAAACAGAAGGTGCAGACTCCAGTGGATGGACCCATACCACCCATGTAACTTGGACTGAGTTCCTAGATGCTGGTTTCACCCTGGCAATTCTGGTTGCTAAGGGCATTTAAGGAATAAACAGTGAACCAGATTTTTTTTTTCTCTCTCTCTCTCTCTCCCCTTCCCCTAACCGCCTGCTCAGACTTTCAAATAAATAGATAACCATCTTTAAAAGCAAAAACCAAAAGTCATCTACAGACTGGGAGGTGCAGAGACTTTCTTTGCAGACAACATAATTATTTGTCCAGAAAAACCATACAAAATTGGAGAAAAGAACTACGAGAAATGCTAACTGCCAAGAACTGTTGAAAGAAATCAATGACTAAAACATGAGGAAATATATAATTACAATATATGAGAAAGTTTCTTACTCCTAAGGTTTTGATTTCACAAATTTGACCTATAGATGCAATAAATTCTCAATAAAAGTCCAAGTGCAGGTTTTGTTTTTTTTTTTTTTTGCAGAAATCGGTATGCTGTTTTTTAAATTCATTAAAATGTAAATAATACAGAATGGCCAAAATACTGTTACAGCAAAATGACACGGGAGATGTTTTATGACTTGATATCAGAATTTATTTTAAAACTACTAAGATTAAATGCTACATACTCCTGAAAAATGGGACAAAAAAGAATACAGAAACAAACCAACCAAATACATGAGCAATTGTCACTCAGTAATTAGGTAGGAAGAGAAAAACAGTAACTGTTCCCAGAGCATTGTCAGATACCATGTTAACCTGGTGATCAAGGTTTGTAATATTTATTAATAGGACACATCAAGGATAGACCATTTCTGTGGTACCCATTCTTAACAGTGCATAGTCTCTGATTATGAGCAAAACCTCAAACACAAACAAGAGTATTCTACAAAATATTGGTATTCAAGGTCATGAAGGAAAGTAAAGAGAAGTGTCATATGTCAAAGAATTTGAAGGAGATATGACAATAACTAAAAACAACATGCGACACTTAGATCCTAAAAAGAGAAAGAGAGAATTAGAGGCACCCCAACTGTAGCAACTGGCTAGGTTGCATTGTACCTAGGCAAGTGTTACACTGTGGAGTGAAGAGCAGCCAGTAAATGGTAGGCCTGGTTAAGGCCAAATTTGTGGTAACTATACCAGTATGCCAGCATAGTTGCTTATTCTTTTTCTTTCTTTCTCTTCCTTCTTGTTTTGAAAAGATAAGTGAGGAAGGCAGGGAACTCCATCCCTACACCCAGGCCAGGATTTGGGATTAGGGTGAGCTGTTGCAAATTCCCCAGAGAAGGAAGTTTGAGGATACAGTGCAGTGGGAGCATCTGAGGGCATGTTTGACGGGGAAGAAATGACTTCTGGGTTCTTCCACAGACCAGGCCACTGCACTCACAAATAGGCAAGGGAGCTGAGATGGAGTGATTTAGACTGGGGAAACTGGAGGACATGTTTGGGCCAGGCCAAGGAACCTGCCCAATAGGAGACCTGGGCTGGGCTAAATAGCATCCTCTGCTGCCCACTGGGGCAGCAAAAGTTGGAGCTGGGGGGCATGCCTGGTTGGGTTAGGCTGCAGTCCCACCAATGAGTGTTAGAGCAGTGGTGGGCCATGTTAGCCTAGATTGTAGCATCTACCAGAATGCAAGAGAACTGGATTTGCAGGCAGATTCTGCAGGGGAAATGTGAACTCATCCCTGCGGGACTGCAGCACCCACAGATTTATGTGGAGAGCTGCAGGGCAGGTCCAAGCCAGGCAGGACGACAGAACTCACCTGACAGAACCCACCTGACACTTGGCGAAACAGGGGCTGGGAGGAGGTGAGATGGGGCCAGGCTATAGCACCTGCCTGTATAGGCAAAGGCTGGGACTGAGGGCATACCATGCCAAACAGTGCCACTATCTCCACTCATGTGAGATCTAGGGCTAGGAGCAAACATGGTAGGGGAACTTGGGAAACTCCCCTACTATGCCACAGCTCCCAATGGAGAACACAAGAGACAGAGCTGGGGGCAGGCCAGGCCAGATGAGGCTGCAGCATTCAGCATTTGTGTGCACTGGGTCTGGGGACAAGCTGGGCTGGGACAAGCCTCAGCACCCACTGGCATGCAAAAGAGATAGGATAGAGTGTGGATAGCACCTGGTTGGGCTAGTCTGTAACATTTGCCAGCAAGAGCTGAGACTACAGGTGGGCCATGCCAGGCTTGTCAAAGCACCTGCCAGCACATTCATTAACTGGAGCTAGGAGCAGCCCAAGTGGGGGAACTCTGGGCTGCAACTCCCACTGGTTAGTGCAAGAGACAGGTCTGTGGGTGGGCCATGCTGGGCAAGGCTACAGCACTCATTGGCACGTAAGTAGGCAGGGTCTGGGGGTGAGCCAAACTGGGCTGGGTCCCAGCACCCATTGACAAACACAAGAGCTAGAATTAGTGTGGGACAGGCCATGTTAGACCACGACATCAGCCAGGTCACAAGACAGCAAGGTCTGGGGATAGATCAGGCTGAGTTAAGCTGCAGCAGCCATTGGTGAGAGCCAGAAAGGGTGCAGATCAATTATGCTAGGGCACAGTATCCACTGGTAAATGCCAGAACTGGGGGCTGGCCACGTCAGTTTGGACTATAGTACCCAACGGCCTGGTACGGGAACTTGCGGAAATCCTTGCTAGACAAAGCTTCTGCTTGAGTGTGAAAGGAGCTAGGAGCAGGCTAGATCAGACTCTGCTATAGCACCCTTTGGTACATGTGTTTGCTGGATCTGGGGACAGGCTGTGAAGCGTCGACAACTCACACTGGCATGAATGAGAGCAAGATCAGGTTGTACCAGGCTGGGTTGGGCCACAATACCTGCTGGTTCACATGAGGGTTGCAGGTGGGCCCACCTGGACTAGACTGCTGTACCCACAGGCAAGAGTGGGGGGTTGGGGGCTGACCATGCTAAGCCACACTGTAGCACCTGCTGGCATATGCTGAAATCGGGGCAGCCATCTCTGACTGGGCCACAGCATCTGCTGGCAGATGCAGGGCTCTGGGCAGGGAGTGAGCCTGATAAAGGAACTTCAGAGACTCCCTTGCTGGACTACTACTTCCACTTGTGAGCGTGAGAGCTGGTACTCAGGGAGGACCCGTCTGAAAGTGGGCCAGACTGAGCTAGGCTGTTTTATTCACTGGTGTGAGCAAGAGTCAGAATGGGTGAGAACCCAGCCAAGCCAACCACATCAGGCTCAATCACAGTATCCCCTAACAGATACAAGATGCAGGGCTGAGAGCATGCCTAGCAGGGGAACTGTGGGCACTCCTCTGTGAGACTGCATCTATTTCTGGTGAGTACAAGAACCAGGGCTGGGGCTAACCTGGTGGGATATTGGGGGTCACTCCAACTAGGCCACAGCACTGACTGGTATACATGAAGACTGGAACTGTGGTGGACTCGCTGGGCTGTAGCACCCATCAGTTCATGTGAGATGGGGCAGGGGAAACTGACCATGCAGCTGCATCTACCAGCATGTTGCACTGAGTGGTACAGGTGACAGACTGAACCTGACCCTGCACTAGCTGGCGCATGCAACAGTCAAGTCTAAAGTCAGCCCAGGCAAGATTTGTTAAGACATCTCCCCAACTAGACCACTGGGCTCAGACTCTGACCACAGAGAAATTAAATATGTGGTCCAACACTGGATTGTATGTATCAGGACTGGGCCTCTTCAGTTACTAATGCCTATGCCTTGGGCAGCATGGGGAACATGATGGCCAGCTAATGTAGGCCGGAACAGGATATCAACTGCCTCATCAGAGCATGGAAAGCCAAACAGGATGGACCACTCTCCTGGCCAAACTGCAACATGTTTCTAGGACTGTGAAAGCACTCATGTAAACTTTGTCAACCAAGAGACCTTAGTAAGACTTTCTCAATCCTGGAGCACCAAAACCAATAGCTTCTCAGAACTATCAAGACCACTCAAGTAAAACGCTGGAAACACTCCTGCTCACAATGGAGTCTCTAAGGCATCATCAAACCACCATCCCCCATTCCCAGGTACTGATGTAGCTTAACAGCAAGGAGCAGCCCCATCCCTTCCTCACCTGCAGACACAGGAGAAAAAAGAATAGCTGAAACATTTGTCACACCCTCCTTTCACCATACCGGAACTGTGCCACCCTAATCAGAGGCCCACATGGACATGCAACCCTCTCAACTGCGTAAACAGTATGAAAAACAAAATTTAAAAATTTGAAAAAGATTAGCAACAAAACTGGTGAGTGTCACATAAATTCTATACATTGATTAACTGAACTGCATCCAGGTAAGTTCCTCAATTTAAATAAACATTAATATTCAGTGGTTATTAAAAACAACTTAACATAAGAGAAAGAGAAAGATATCAGAAACATCTAGTCTGTTTTTATAACTCTTACATAATCCTAAAATCATCTCAAATCCTTTCAAAAAGGAAACAAAACACAGCAACAGAAAAGAATGACAATATGACAATGCCAAGAAGACAAATGGAACTCTTACACATCACTGATAATATTATAAAATGGGATACTTAAAACAATTTAAAAAGTTAAGCACATAGCTTAGCATATGACCCAACAAGTCCAGTTTTAAGTATTTACTAAACAGAAACAAATCATGAATCTACAATTTATACATGAATATTAATGACTGCTTTATATAAAATAAGCCTTGATACATGGCCTTGATACAAAATTCTTTCACAGATATGACAAAAAATAGTTAATTGCATGCTTACAGATGCAGAAATTCTCAATAAAATATTAACAGATCAAATCCAGAAATATGTTAAAAGTAAAATGCATCAGGACCTGAGGCTGGCACAGTGGGACAACAGAATAACCTGGTGCACCAACATCCCTTATGGGTGTCAGTTCAAGTCCTGGCTGCTCCACTTCTGAACCAGTTTCCTGCATGAAGCCTGGAAAAGCAACAGAAGATGGTCCAAGGCCTGCACCCACAAGGGTGACCCAGAGGAGGCTCCATGCCTCAGATCAGCCAAACTCTATCCACTGTGCCAGAAGTGAACCAGTACATAAAGGCGCGCTCTCTCTCTCTCTCTCTCTCTCTTTCTTTCCCTCTCTCTGTCTCTTTCTCTCCCAAATGCTGACTTCCCAGTAAAATAAATAAATCTTTTTTAAAATGCATTATAACCTACACAGACTTATACCAGGAATATAATGGTAACAGAATGTTCAAAACTCAAATCTATATAATACACTATATTGCAAAGGAAGGGGAGGGGAAGAGGGCCAGGACGAAGGCGGAGAAATCATATGATCATTTTCATGTACTGAAAAGGGTATTCGATCTTCACTATAAAACTTTTAAACTTTTTACTTAATGGAAAAAGGCTAAAAGATCTCACTATGATATTTGGAAAGAGACAAAAATGCTGCTATTATCACTTTGACAGTATAATAGAATCTTAGTGAATGAAATAAATTAGGAAAATAAAATCTATAAGAAATGGAAAGTGCTAGCATTGTGGCAGAGTAGGTTAAGCTACCTCCTGTGATTCCAGCATTCCCTATGGGCAGAGGCTCCAGTGCTGGCTGCTCCATCTCTGATCTAGCTCCCTGCTAATGTGCCCAGCAAAAGGCAGAAGATGGGTCCAGGTTCACGAACCTAGTACCCATATAAGACACCAGAAGAATCTCCTGGTCCTTGTCTTCAGCCTTCCCCAGCTCTGGCCACCAAGTCCTTTGGCCAGTGAACCAGTAAATGCAAGATTCTTCTCTAAATCTGTAAAGCAGTTCAACAGTGTTAGGTATTAGAAAGGATGCAATGCCTAATAAATAAGAGAAGACTGATTAAGGTATGGTGACCAACTTTAGATGCCCAGCAAGCAATTACAAATTTGGGTTTAGGGTGAGAAATGTGTCTGATAAATCAAAATTTGACAGTTGCTACATGTGAGTATTTAAAAAATATGACTACATGTAATCTTCCAGGAAAGAGGACAGAGGGAAAATTCACAATTCCACATGACAGTCAGGCTCTTTCTTAAAAATCAAATCAATCCAACTTCTGTATGTGAAAGCAGAATTCATTTTCCAGAAGAGATGTAAAGCACAAATCTGTTTTCCACTTGAGTTGACAAAAAATAAGGATCATGTTAAGTACAAAAAATAGCAAGAATTACAGGTCAAAATAATATATTTTCATTATGTTCCAATTTCCTAATCAGAACAGAAGGATGGGAAAAGAACCAAGGCAGAGTACAAAATAAGAGGTAATCTAGGATCCAGCTCAAGACCAGGGTCGGCCGACCAGAGATAAATAAACAAATTGCCCAAACACAATGGAAAGTGAGCACTGCACTTCAAATGATTCATCTAAGTCAAACAAAAATGCCTGAAGACCCAGAAATAGCAGTGCCTAGGCACCTATTAAATAAGATTTAACTCCAAAAGAAGATATCTTTATAGATAGAGAGATATATACAGAGAGAGTGCTTTAACACACATTAACTCATGCTCTGTTTGCTGTCCTTCTCTCAACAATGAAAAGAAATTTATTAATCATGACAATGTATGCTCCATGAGGACAAAACTTTACTTAGTTACTGACACATGTGTGTACAACATCTGTCATTTTAGAAGAGTCAATACCAGCTGGTTAAAATAATAAATGAATGTAAACACAGATTTGCAACCAAAACTTTCCAGCTCTGTAGTTCAATTTCAAAAGGGCAATTTAAGTGGCATTCAATTAAATTTTTTTAAAAAAGCCAAAGAAAATCTATATACAGTATTGCTTAGAAAATGTAGGTCCAGAAACAAAAGTAAGAGAGAAGAGGATGAAATGCAGCATTAAAAAAAGGTAGAACAAATGGTAAATACACATAATTAAAAGATGAGCTAGTAATAGGACTTTTGAAAAACTGCATTAAAATTTTTAGAAATAAAGTTAAAACTAATAACAGTGTTATGTATAATACCAAGGAAATTCAGAAAATATGAGAACTACAGAGGAAAAAAAAAAGACCTTAAAAAGAGATACAACAGGCTAATCAAAAGTAAAAATTTTTAAAGAATTTTTTTAAAGGAGTGATTAGAGCTAATGGAAAAAGCTGAGGGAAACAACTAATAGCACTGTCGAACTGAAAGCATATTAGGAGCCAGAAGCAACGCCAAGTTAGAGTGATGGAGGAGATAAATGGCACCCTGTCTGGTGGGGAGAGACGGGAATGGAAATCATCCGCTTAATGGGTTCAGGATTCCTTTAGGGGATGATGGAAATGTTGCACAAGCAGCTAGAAGCAAGAGTTGCACAAAACTGAATGTACAGAAAGCCACAACATCGTTTCACTTCAAAACAGTTAATTTTATGTTAGATAAATTTTACCCTCACTTTTTTGTTGTTTTTAAAAATAATAGTGGTGTATTAGATTATTATAGTTTATGAAAAAGGGAAATGAATGACAATAATGCTATAGGAAAACCAGAGGAGGAACTGGAAAAATTCTGTCATAAAGCATCTGCCCTACACAAGAATCATGAGAGTGATATTTGAACATGAATTTAGATATTAATCATAAATGTAGATGGTTAACACTAGAACTAGAATAACAAATAAAAAAATTAAAGGCCAATTATATGATGAAAACAGAGAGAAAACAGAATCATATAAAATATTCAATTGAAATCACCATACACACATACACACACAAAGAGAAAGAGAAGGCCGCTTTTGGGCCCAGCACGATGGCTCAATTGGCTAATCCTCCAGCTCCAAGTGCCAGGAGCCCTCCCATATGGAAACTAGTTCATATTCCAACAGCTCCACTTCCCATCCAGCTCCCTGCCTCTTGCCTGGGAAAGCAATAGCAGATGGCTCAAAGTCTTGGGTCCCTGAACTCATGTGGGAAACCTGGAAGAATCTCCTGGGTTCTGGCTTCAAATTAGCTCAGCTTTGGCCATTGCAGCCATTTGGAGAGTAAGCCAGCAGGCAAAAGAATGATCTTTCTCTCTATATTTCCTTCTTTCTGTAAATCTGCCTTTCCAGTAAGAATAAATAAATCTTTAAAAGAGAGAGACTGCTTTAAAAAAAAATTTTTTTAAGGCCAACATTGTGGCTCAATGGGTTAAGCATTCTGCAACCACAATGCCATATGGGTACCAGTTAGAATTCTGGCTGTTCCACTTCTGATCCATCTCCCTACCATTCAACTGAAAGAACCATGTGGAGTCCCTGACTCTTGGCTCCTGGCTTACAACCGGCCCAGCATAGACTGCCACAGCCATTTGAGGAGTAAGCCATATACATTAGCACCAAAACAATTTGATATAAATCTAAACAATATGTTCAAAACTTATAGGAAGAAAATTACAAAATTCTGGTGTAAGAAATCAAAGAATATCTAAATAAATGTGGGGTTAATTAACGTCTCCTGGCCAAAAGATTAAATGTTCTTAAGATACCAGTTTTCCCCAACTTGATTTGTATATTCAGTACAATCCAAATGAGAATTTTTGAGGATAATGACAAACTAATTGTAAAGTTTTATAGAAAGGCAAAAGACACAGTCAAGTCAATATAATACTAAAGAAGAAGGGCCTCAGAAGGATGATCAATTTACAATTCAGCTCCCTCCTAATGGCCTAGAAAAAGCAGCAGATGGTCCAAGTGTTTGGGCTCCTGTCATCCGCACGGAAGACCTGAAAGAACCTCCTGCTTCCTGGCTTCAGCCTGGCCCAACCCAGCTTCCATCCAACTTGGGAGTGATCCCACTGATGGAAAATCTCAATCAATATCAATATCAGTCTCTCTCTCTTCCTCCCACCCCCCGCAACTGTGACTTCCAAAGAAAGAAAAGAATTTAATACAGAAATAAATTAACATTCTCTCTACAAAAGATACTGGTGAGAGAATGGAAAGATACCCAAAGACTCTTGCATAATATAGTGAGAACAAAAACAGCCCTATTGAAAAACTGACAAAAGACTTCACTAAACATTTCACCAAAGAAGATATGCAGAAAGCAAGTAAGAAAAAGATGCTTAGTATCATCCAGCATTAGGGAAATATTAATTAAAACAAGAGATATCATTACGGACTCATTATGGCTATAGTCCAAAAATAAATGACATTAGCAAAACATTAACAAGGATGTGGAGCAATAGAAAAGCTCATTCATTGCTGGTGAAAATATAAAACAGTATAGCCACTTTAGAAGACAGTTTGACAGCTTTCTAAAAAAATAAATAAATATGGTATTATTATATGATCCAGTAGTTCACACTCGTAATTACTTGCCCAAGTTAGCTGAAGATTTATGTCCACACAAATGTTCGTAGCAGTTGAATTCACATTTGCTGACATTTAAAGGCAACTAAGATGCCACTCAATACATGAATAGATAAACAAAATGTGCTACATCCATACAATCAATTACTCAGAAACAGAAAAGAAATATGCCATGAAAGGCAAAGAAAAACCTTATAAACATTTTCAAAGGACTGTATGATTCTAATTACATGACAACCTAGAAAAAGCAAATTACATAGACAAAAGATCATTGGTTGCCAGGGGCTTAGAGAAGAGAGTGCAGAGTAAAACAGGCATGAATAGATGAATCATACAGGATTTTTGGTGTAGTGAAACAGCTATATAGGCTCAAGCAATAATGCATACATGGCATTATGCTGTGACTCAAATTCAAAGGACTCCATAATAGAAAGTATAACAATAAGACAAGCTATGAATTTTGGCAGTCATATATCTATATTGGTTCACCAAGTTTTTTTAAATTATTTTTGCTTATTTTTGAAAGGCATAGTGCCTAGAGATGGGGGAGAGTAATATCTTTCTTTTCTGGGTTAACTCCCTAAAAAAACCATAATGGCAGGGCAGGTCTAGGCTGAAGCAAAGAGCCCCAAATTGCATCTAGGTCTCCAATATTTGTGGCAGGAGTACCAGATACTCGGCTTATTCTCCACTGTCCTCTCGAGAGCAGTAACAGGGAGCTGGAAAAGTGAGCTGTACAGCAACTGAACTCTCATCAGCACTCCAATATGAAATGCTGGCATTGCAGGTGGCAGCTTAACCTACTGAACCACAAGGCCAGCCCCAGTTCATCAGTTCTGACAAACATGCTCTACTAATGCAAGATATTAACAACAAAGTAAATTGAGACTAGGAGAGAAAGAAGGAAATTGTCTTTCTTGAGTCAAGAAGGTTTTTAAATGTTTAAAAAATAAAGTCAACCAAACAAATCATTTTTTGGGGAGTGAGGGGAGGGTAAATCCCTGTTGGGAAAAAAATGCATTTAATGAACCCCCTCCTGAAAAAAATTACGTTTAAAGCAAGAAATGAAGTTAATCAGACTCAAAGCATTCGTGACTGAGGGTAGCTATAAAAAACACTAAGACGCATCAATTATTTTAAAGTTAAACTAGATATAGTTTATCACACATTGATAACATGAAACTACACAAATTACTGAAAGCTTTATTTTATTTTTAAGTGGTGTTATATATTTTAAGACTCCATTTTAACTAAAAGAAGCAGTTAAATCTTAATAAAATGCATCCATTTCTCCCTCCCCCAAATGGAAAGAATAAAAAAGAGAAGATGGATATAGTATAAGATAATTAACTTCTTTCTCCTTTCTGGGACATCATCAAATATCCATCAATAAGAGATAAGAGAGCTGCCAGGCGGAGGGTACGCTGTGAATGCCAGGGTAAACTCAAAGCACTGAAGGCTTTTCTCCATTAAAGCATTTGTCTTAGGATGTTTGAGCTGTTATAAAAAGATACTACAGTAAGGTAGCTCATAAGCAACAATTATTTCTTCAGTTTTGGAAAACAAACTGCTAAACTTCTGTCTATAAAACACAAGGTCAAAGATTTGGGGTGTCAGAGTCCCTGGCCAGTGAGCTGCTTTCTGATTCATCAAAGGTAGCCCCTCTCTGTGTCCTCACATGGTGGTTGGGCCTCTTTTGTAAGTATGCTATTCATGATGGCTCTACCCCATCCCCTGGTTGCCTGCTGGCATGAATACAACACTCATGCAGACATTTAAACTTTGATGACTTAACATTGATAGTTAATTCACTAAAAGTAGAAATTTGATCTGATGATGGGATCTGAGAGGTGGAGCCACAGGGAGGTCTTTGGGTCATTGGGGGCATGACCTCAGCAGGCATCTGAATTCTAGATCAGTCTAAGTGCTCTTTCCTTCTTGATTCACCATGTGATTATACCTCATACCTGGTTAGGCCTGCTTCCATCAGATGCTGGACAATGGGGCCACCAGTCCTGTAAACTGAAATGAGCCTTTTCGTTCCCAAAGCAACTCCTCTCAGATATCTTAAAATAACACAAAACAGACCTCCCAAAAGCCAACCACTCCAAGTATATCACATTGAAGGTTGGGATTTCAACCAATGAATGAAGAGACAAGGAGATGTAAACGGACCACAGACATACAGACCAAACCAATGTCGATCATTTGATATTGTAAGTTGACCTAATATTCAGCAGACTACAGCATACATAAAGTCAAAAAGCAGAAACCACAACTATTCACTTTGTGCTGAATAGAGGATCTAGGTAAATACTGAAATGAATTAGAAAACATCAATGGTATGACTGGCAATGCAACAGAAAGACTATAAAGCTATTTCATTTAAGAAAGAAGTATAATCTCAAACAGTAACTTCCATTTGTTATTATTTCATTTTCTTATTATTATTTACAAGAATAAATCAATGGAAAGAAAAGAGCCAAAGAACAAAACATAGAGACCAATGATTTCTAGTGAATCAAGGTTGTAGAAAATTCTGGAATGAGCCCAATCAACTTAAGCTATTAGCCCCATTAAGAGGAGGCCTGACTGCTACCACTGGAATAGGAAAGAGAGGGTGATGACCCTTAGCAAATTACATACAAAAAAAGAAACTTGAGAAAGTTCATCTAAATGACCTAGATTGCTTACAAACCTTTCCTTAATGATCTCCTTTTTCTAGGTAAATGATCAATTGGCTGAAATGTAGAGTAAAGGTAAATTTGGGAGACTTAAGTAACATGAGAAAAATGAGAACTGCATGAGAGAAACTAATCAGAACTGAAAGAATGAGTGTAAGTCTTGGTGAGTTCAGGAAGCCTGATTACAGTAGATACAATTGAGATGATTCTATCACTTTTTGCAGGAATTAATACAAGGGAACATTTTAAAAATCACAGAAAATGAAATTAAAGATAAGTTTATTGTAGTGCAGAAACATTTTGAAATGAAATTCATGCAGTCTTTTTTCATGAATTCTCTGTGAACTTTTAAAAATACTCAGTATAGGGCCCACCACAGTAGCCTAATGGCTAAAGTCCTCGACACTGCCATAGTCCCAAAAGGGCACCAGTTCCTATTCCGGCTCCTCCATTCCATTCCAGATCCCTGCTGTGCCCTGAGGAAGTAGTTGAGGACAGCCCAATGCCTTGGGACCCTGCACCCCTGTGGGAGACCCAGATGAAGCTCCAGGCTTCGGCTCAGCTTGGCTCAGTTCCAGCTGTTGTGGTCACTTGGGAAGTGAGCCAGCAAATGGAAGATCTTCCTCTCTGTCTCTCCTTCTCTCTGTAAATCTGACTTTTCAATTTAAATATCTATATATATATATATATAGATATTTAAAGAAAATACTCGGGTATAGTACTCAGAAGCAGTAACATTTTATCTTGTGGATTTCACAACTAACACCTCATTTGTTTAATAAAACTACCCAATTTCATGTGAAAGAGACAACAACATTTTTACAGAAGTTAATGGTGACTAGATGTAAGATTCTCTCACCGACAGAACAGACCATGTTGACAGCTTCATACTCACATGCCTATCAATTAATTAAAATCTTATCAAGTACTTGACTGTTACTTCAGAACCCATTTGCTCTAACAGTCTGCTTATAGAGTGCAGAAATCTGACAAGAACTTTAATTCCCAGTAACACTTCATAAATTCATGCCAGAATGTGCTTTTGATTATAAATACTACACACAATTCTTGTTGCATAAAGCATCCATTTACCCCACAGATTATTAACGTCTGCTACATAGCCAAGATGTTCCGAGAGAAAGGAAGCTTGGATTCAAAGGCAGCAGATTGTTGAGACTGAACAGTATCCTTAGATCAAAATTAAGCATTCTTCCTCCCCAGTTGATAAACTTAGAGCCCTCCATATATAAAAATGACAAATTCTGTTGGCTGGATCAAGGGTCTATTTTAAACCTGAGAGAGAGAGAGAGAGAATGAATAAAAGGAGGAGGAGGAGAAAGGGGGGAAGGGAGGAACAGGGTTAACTTGTGTATGGACAGATGGAATTTTTTTTAAAGCACTTTCTTTTCCACCAGGGAGTATCAATAGCCTTTTAAGCAGTCTCGCATTTAAATGTGTGTTCTGACAGTCATGTCAGAGCCTGGGTAAAAGCCTTTTCATGGAAATCATTAAAACGAAAAGATCCAGACAAGAGGCCTGTTTTTTTCCAGGGAGTGAGGGTGGAATGAAATAATGTCAGTTTTAAAAGATGGCAGTACCTTAAACACTGATGGGTAGATGAAACACCTTGTTTCTTCTCCTCCACCCCCTCAAAAGTTTTACCTGCCGATATCTGGAATACTCTATTACAAACACTAAAGGAACATTTGGGGGGCAGGGGTAGGTTTAGGAGTGAGGAGAAAAAGACAAAGTCTACTATTAACTGCACATCAGCTTGTGATTCAAACAAAGCAGGAAGGCACAGAGCAGTCCCTGAAGTATTCCAACAGAGCTGACCCTCCTGGGTCCTGTGCTCCCCATGTGTAACTCAGTCTCACAGCTCTCAACCTTAAACTGCTGAATCATTTCAACAAGTGGTGTGTACTTATCTGCTGGTGAGAAATAACAATCATTCCTTGCTTCAACCATCATTTCCTTACTTCCCACTGCTAAACACTCTACTGCCCACTGTCAGGTATTGAAGCAATGTGGACTGAATCTCCCCAGGAAAATTGGAGGCTGAGCCAGCTAGCCACGAAGGTCACTTTATATCTTGGCTCAAACACCAGGCTCTCTGCAAAAGATGTTTTTTGTTCCTGAAAGACCACAGAGATACTGGTATTTCCCTTGCCCAAGTTAACAGCTTTTCAAGGACTCCTCCCACCCACCACATTTTCCCCTTCTGGTACCTTTTTTCCCTTAGACTGGAGTCTTGATCTGCTAGAATGTTTTTTCATTTATATGTTCCATGAACATCACTTCTGAACAATTACTAACTGTGCCAAAAAAAAAAAAAAGTATCTGAAGATTTATTGCTCCCTGATGCTGATGGAAGTTTCTGTCACATGCATCTTCAAGATTCCCCCAATGATTTAGTGGCTCCAACCACCTTAGGAAGAAGTATAATGCAAAACCCAATGTCAGTGTTATTGAAATAAATTTCATAGATGCCTGGAGATTTCCTCCTGAGACAGTGTTATTCATAGTCTTAAATCCATTTAAAAAAAAAAAAAAGCTGTGAATAAACTCAACTTTCAGATTCTAGAAAAACACTTTGAAATTTTCGCTGCTACCCTTAAAATAAGAGAAATCCTAAAATCTTTTTGTAGTATAAACAAATATTGCAAAAAGAAATCCTAAAATAGTATTAATAACGTTTGTGAGTACTCTGTGCAGTAGGCAAGAGACTAACTGCATAATGTGAGCTACGTTATGTAAACTTCACACAGATTTATAAAGGAGATACGTTGGTTATTAGGGAAGAAGAAGCTTCCGTTAACGACGTGTTTTAAGTGATCACAGGTTGCAAATATCAAAGAGGAAGAGCCAATAGTTGAAGGAAAACTGATGAAAGTGACTGTACTTTTAATGATTACAATTATATTCTCCATTGCATAATAATTTTATTTGACTTACTGATCATATCCAGACATTATGGGTATGGCCTAAATTATATCAAAGAGTGAGAGAATCCATTAAAACATTCCTAGGAATGGAGGAAAATTCCTACTTAATAAAATTTCCTATAAAGACTGGCTTTTACACAAATTATTTCTTCACAAACATTTAGTCACTCACTTTGGCTATTACTGACAATTAGACACGTTAAGCAAATAGCAATGATTTGGTTATTCACTTCTATGAATTATAAGAATATAAGCAACTCTTTGCATTAAAGATACTATAAATCTGAAAGCATAGCACAAATTAAAGAAGTTTCAATTAAGGATATTCAAATTATAGAGAGGAATGCTTCACGCCCGCCAGCCCTACCTGTTAGTCTCTTCCGAGTCTTATCTTGGTTATGGAACTGCTCTCTTAATGCACAGGAATAGCATTTTATGCTACTACTATTATTATATTGCCTTGTTTCCAAAACAAAAGGAATTAAAGCATTTTCTTGGCATTTTAAGTTCACAAAATGTCCACAACACAAACCTTTACTCTTTTTTGCTTGCTTATTCAGTGGGAAACGATGCCTCCACATTTGAAAGGCTCATCATTATCTAATTTATTTCAGAGAAATAATTTACAGAAAGGGTTATTTATATCTTCTCAAAATCCCTTGTAAGCCTATTTTCTTCCTTTAGTCCTCAGAAGAGATGAAGATAGTTGCAGGCATTTAGGCAGTAAGACAATAAATGGAAAAGCTCTCCCCCATCCCCATCTTTAAAATAAATAAATGTTTTAAGTACTCTTTACAGATTTATTTATTTTCATTGAAAATACTGATTTACACAGAAAAGCAGAGAAAGAAATCCGATAAATAACTCTAAAGGGGGAAAGAAGTCATTATAATTGAATCAATTTTATTTTTGCATCTATTTTTACAAAAACAAATATCATTGAGGATAAGAATTATTATATTTGCTAATTATCACAAAACATGGAAATAAATCAGCACCTATTTCACCTTAAATGACTAATGACTTCATATAGAAGTTGAAAACACAAAGCTATATTTATCATACGTGTAGTGCCCCCTACAGGCCATTCGTGGAATGAAACTGAAGAAACAAGATTTCTCAAACTATTAGGATGCTTAATTCAACTTATTTTCTACATAGGTCAATACTAACTACCTCACTTTTAACATAGATAAAATTTGGACTAGGTGCAGTAGCCTAGTGGCTAAAGTACTCGCCTTGCACATGTCAGGGTCCCATATGACTGCCGTGTCTAATCCCTGCAGCTCACTTTCCATTACAGCTCCCTGCTTGTGGCCTGGGAAAGCAGTCGAGGACAGCTCAAAGCCTTCGGACCCTGCACCTGCCTGGGAGACCTGGAACAGGCTCCAGGCTCCTGGCTTCAGATCAGCACAGTTCCAGCCGTGTGGCCACTTGGGGAGTGAGTCAACAAACAGAAGGTCTTCCTCTGTCTTTCCTCCTCTCTATGTATCTGACTTTCCAATAGAAATTTTAAAATTAGTCTTAGAAAATTTTGTGGAAATACAACTATTCTATAGTAATACACATTTCTACTCATTTCCATTCCAAAAGAATCCGAGTACAAGTGACAATCCTAACATAAAGGTTAGTGGATTATCCCTTTTCAGAAACGTAACTATAGCACACTCCCACTCTTGAACAGGATGGCATCAAGTTCTAATATGTCACATATGACAAGTGTCCAACTTCACAATATCGCTCTTACGATTAATACACCTACAACACAATGAAACAAGAAATCCACTTTGCTGAAATTTTCTATGTATTAAACACAACCTTTAAACATATCGTCTTTTTCAGATCAGCACTTGTTAAGATTCACTAGAGGAATACGTGAAGGTCACAGTAACAGGAGAGATGAAGACTGGGGAAAACAGGTTAAATATTAAAAATCCATTTTCCAAATAGGGTGAGATTTGAATTAAATCTAACTCCTGTATCAGGTTATTTCCCAATACTGTTAGAACAGGCTTTGTTTCTTAGCTTATTAAACCCAGAATCATTTATACACCAGTTTTTAAAAATTATATATTTTAGAAAATCTCACTATCTCAAGAAATACAATTTTTTATAAATACTCTGTATTACTTACTCACAGTCTATAGGTGACTGTGTAGATCCCAGGGGTCCAGGGGAGAGTCAGACATTCCCTGAGCCATACTCAGAAACAACCTGTCCTCCTTTTCAATTTGCTTTCAAATGTAACAATACAGTGAGTAACATGACAATTCATCCAAATTCAGAAAACTGCATATACAAACAAATTTTCTTAGATCCTATAAAAAAAAGGGTCAATTAAATGTCCATGTTTGAAAAAGAGGAATATGAATTAAAAAATAAAAAACAGGAGGTCTACATCGGATAAATCAAATATTTAATTCAATGTAACAATCTAAGAAAATACAGCTACAGGTCCATCATTACCAAACACCTGACTTAGTAACTGACAAGTCATACGCATAATTAGTCCAAGCTTCACAGACACTAGAAAGGACTTTAGTAAGATTTCTGGTGTGTGGTCAGAAGTTTAGGACTAAAGTTTTCACAATAATCTGGATTATGCAGTTTTAAAAGGAAGTAAGAAAGTGATGTTAAATTGAAAAAAAAGAATATTAATTCATTGTGAACAAAAGCAATTATCAGAAATAAATGGAATGTTATTTGCAATAGGATGTCTTATGTAAATTAGGCCAATATAAAATACGGTAATCAAAAGTAACAAGCTCAAATGAACCAAGCAACAATATTTACACCTGAATCTACAGTGCTAATAAGTGAATAAAAACAGCATGTAAGATTCTAACAACTTTCTTCAAATTTTTAAACTTTATGGATCTCAGAATGGAGAATTAATATTTAGTACACAAAAACCCAAAGCTTTAAGGAAATTGAAAATATTGTAAAAAGTTATAAGGTACCCTATACTGTTGCAAAGAAAATATTAAAGAGAGGTAAATTTAAAAAGCAGAGAATAAACACCAAGCAAGTGACCCAAGCACTAAAGATAGGTAAGTTCCAGAATGGCCTTTATTGCAAGCAGTGAGAAATCACCTTTTTTAGAATAATTTAGAAAATAGACACGAGGCAGCTGAATAGTAATCCAGAGCCATTTTAAGGTGTATAGAACCCAGTTGTATATAAACTAAAATTGAAATGTCAATGAAGAACTCACAGGGTGTGGTTGAGAATTTGCATTTTTTAACATATTGGTTACTCAATACTATGTCAATTAATTCTATAACATTATAAATTGTTGTTGATGTTATGTTGAGGCTTTTAATTGATTGGGATGATACTTTGCCAGCTCTATCTTCAGACCAGAGATGGTCTCCCCAAGAAGCCTTTGAACTTATCTGAACAACAAGATGCTGGAATCTATGCTTGGTATATGCTTGCAATGAAAGAATCTCAACTGAACTTGAACTGTGGTAATGCAACAAAATGGAGGAATCCACCATGGGGGAAAGGTTTGGGAAGGGCTGGGGGGGACTCCCAGTGCCTATAAAACTGTGTCACATAATGCAATGTAATTAATAAAAAAATAAAATTAAATTTTAAAAAAAAGTTAGTAAATTGAAAAGCTCACTGCATTTCTTTTTTAAAATCATTTTTTAATTTCCCAAGACACAGTTTTGTAGGTATACAAATTCCCACTCATCCACCTCGTTTTCCGCCCCATTTTCCCTGATATAATTACAGTAGTTTAGTCCTTTAGTAACAGTTTAACATTCTGTTATTTAAATCATCAAAGTGTTGTACTTGTACACCAAGGTAGAAAATCCAGTATTATATCATCAAGGAATACTTAACTGTTTTGCTGGCAGTTCTTCTATTTGGGAGTAGAGATGCCTACTGCAACATATTGCCATTTCCCGGTATGCTACTTTTCATAATACAGTTCATCTATGAGACTATATAACATATGACAGTTGTCCTTTTGAGATTGGCTTATTTCACTGAGCATAATGATCTTCAGTTGGGACCATTTTGTTGCAAACAGAATTTTATTCTTTTTTAGTCTTCCTATATTCTATTATTTTCCTTCCTGTTAAAAACAACCTTACTTCTCTCCAAATATACAAACATTACTAAGCCAGATTCTTTATAATTTCTTTATTGTTTATACACAGAGATGCCATGAGACTTATGTTTTTTAATTTTCCCTAATTTGAACATCTATGTCACTTGTGGGTCTGCTGCCACTGCTGTTTGTTCTTATGATGAGTTGCTGAGTTCACCCTTTCTCTGTGTCAAATACTTAGATTGCTCTTCCCATGGGGCTTTATAATCTAAGTACTTAGAAGCTCTGGCTCTCCCTGTGTCTCCCAACACCATCCTTATTTTCTCACATGTTGCTCAGTGATGAACCTATGGGTAGTGGTGCTGGGAAGCAAAGCAGGTATTGGAAGCTGAGAATCTGCTTTTGCTTGGGACTCCTTTAGTAGACAGTGTCAGCAGAAAATTGAAAACTTGAAACAAACAGAAAGTCTAGTATTGAAAAATATAGCATATGAAATGAAAATTTTATAACTAAAAGCAGACTGAACAAACAAGAAAGAAGCAATAATGAATTTAAACAAACCACAGAAGTTCAAAGAAAGAGATCAGAGACCAACCAGTCGATATTTAACAACACCAGGGAAGCACATTTGGGTCCCCAGAAGGAAAACAGACAAAAGAAAAGCCAGGAGAAAATAACTTAAGATATTGGTCAAGAAGTTTCCAAAACTGATGAAGGATTTCAAGTCAAATTTCCACAAAGCTCTATAAACCTTAAGAAGGACAAAAATGAGGTTGGTTGAACTGATGCTTGCAATGCTGGCATCCTAAACGGGATTGCCAGTTCAAGTTTCAGCTGCTCTTGCTTCCTGGGAAAACAGCAAAGGATAACCCACATTCCAGGACCCCTGACACCCACAGAGGAGACCAAGATGGTGGTCCAGAATTCTGACTTCAGCCAAGCTTCCCAATTGTCTCTTAGAATTAAACCAGTAGATGGAAGTTCTTTCGAATAAATAAATCCTTAACAACAACAGCAGCAACAGCAAAAGGACCAAAACAAACACACATGTGTGAAGAAATGCCTCTCCCAGTCAATTTTGCATAAGCTCTACAAGATAAAATGTTAGAAAAAAACAAATGTATCAGACTCAGGGGAAAGCAATTAGGACATGACCAAATTAGAAATAGCAGGCACAGACAGTACAGTATCATGTTTAAAGTGCTGAAGAAAGCATAAATGAATCTATAAGTTTGTATCTAGGAAAAATATACATTAAAAATGAAGATGGGGTGGACATTTGGCCCAGTAGCTAAGCTGCCACTTGGGATGGATACCAGCATCCCATTTGGGGGTACCTGGTTCAAATCCTTATTACCATGTGAGCTTGCTCTCTCTCTCTCTCTCTCTCTCTCTGTTTCCACTCTCCGTGTATGTATGTGTGTGTGTCTCAAATAAATAAAGTTTTTAAAATCAGAGAGGAAGAAATTAATACATAAAACATGATAAAATTTTTTAAAAGAGATTAAAGATTTAAATGCAACCATGCAGAGATTTATGGCAACTGTAAGAGAACTGAAAACTCCATTTAATAAAGATGGATACTATTAATCCAAGTGGCAAAGATTCCTATCTCTGGTGATGTCATATGGATTACATGAGCTTCCTGAAAGGATGTGGTAATGACAGCATTTCATTTTTGAAGTATCCTTTCCAAAAAGTAACATAGCAACCTACTCAAGAAGATCATCACACAAACCCAAACTGAAGTCCACTGCCCCAGTAAAAAGAGACTGAAGAAATACGATGACTAAACAGTATAATACCCTGGACTGGACATGGAAGAGAAAGAGGACATTAATGGGAAAAGTAGAGAAATATCAATAAACTCGGGGGTTTAGTTAATAATAATATTCCTATACTGATTTCTTAATATTGACAAATGGAAGATGTTAATAACAGGGGGAATTGGAATGAGGAGTATACAAAACTATTATCTTTCCAAGTTTTCAGTAAACTTAAAATAGCTTCCCCAAAATTGTAATTGCATGAACAAAAAATGCTCAAACTAGCTACTTCACATTAGGTGTAGTGGTAAGCAAACCACAGTACATCTACATCATGGGACACTATGTAAAGCCACCAAGAGCACAGGAATGGAATTTTAATAACATAAAAGTTGAATATATAATGAAATTTAAAGTATGAAACTTAGGATCAAAAAATTGCACAGTCCGAATCTTGTAAAAAGTGCATGCATACACACACACACACACACACACACACACACACACACACACACACAGCAACTACACATATACTGGCAGTAACATGCAGAATGAGGAAAGTAAATTCAACCAGCTGTAAATTTTTCACATACTGGCTTTAAAAAGTTCTGATCATGAAGCATCAAGTATAATGAGTACCACTGTGCCTTGGAGGCAAAAATTTCATGTTGGTGAGATTCTTACAAAAGCAGCATCCTAAAACAGGCAGATGCTTTCTGCACCTACCAATGTCAGTTCTCTCCCTTTACACACTTATGGAAGGTCAACCTCATTACAGTGACAATGTGCCTAGTTTTATTTAAAAAAAAAAAAAACTACATTTGGAGATACATACAAAATTCATTAAGTGAGGTTTCTAGGAATGTTCTTTAAGAAGGAAAGATTTAGTTTTGCTTAAACATAAATACCCCTTTGCCTCTTGAACTTTATTTTCTTGGTGTAATGATATAAGAATTGTCATCTTAAATTCCTAAGATAAGCCATGGGACTAAAAGCTGTGTTTTGGTTTGTATTTCTAAACAGAAAGATAAAAGAAACCTGGGACCCAATCAGTATCAAACAACTCTTTCGATAATGCCGAGCTGCCTACTTCCCTGCTTTATAAGAGGGAAAATAAATCAATAACACTTGTATTGATTTAAACCTCACTATTTCATACACTTTTCACTTGTAAGCACACAGTGCACATGTTACAAAACTGATATCTATATTTAAAAATTTTGTAGGTAAATCTCTTTTAAAAAAGTTTATTTTTAAGTCACTTAATATTATTTGGTATTTTTCAAGCTATAACAAATGTCAATTTCAGTTATCCATAATGGATACGAAAGCAATCATTCTATCACTGAGCATGAGATAAAGTCTAATAACAAATAATTCAAGAAGCTGGAACGATAACAAAATCAGAGCTTAACGTCTCAATATATTTTCTGGCTGAACCATTAGTGTTCATATAGCAAAACATTATTGAGTGAGATTTGCTTGGCAGGAATTTAGCGCGGAAAAAGTAATATGATATAACCTTATCTTCAAGATCATAATCCTACTATTAAATGTTCATAAGCTATTTTAACCAAATGATTCCAGAAAGGAAACAAACGTACTTTCACATTAAGTTTGAGTCTTTGTTGTTGCTGCTGTTGTTGTTCCCTCTGCACCCTCCAAACACAGAGCAACAGACAGCAACAACCCTCCCACCTGTTGGCTCCCTCCCCAAATACCTGCACCAGGATAGCTGGGCCAAGGCCAAATGAGCAGCCTAGAATTCAGTCAGGATTTCCTCCATGAGTGGCAGAGACCCATATGCTTGAGTCAACACAACTGCTTCCTAGGGTGTGCAGAACCTCTGGAAGCAAGAGGCTGCATGGAAAGCAGGGACTCAAGCCCAAGCATTATGATAAGAGATACAGGTGTTTCAAGAAAACATCGACCAAACTCCAACTTCTACTTTCTTAGAGTACAATCAGTTAGGCAAAAACAACAAAACTAGCAGGTGTGGGGCAGAACCAGAATCTGAGACAGTCTTTTCAATCTGTTTGATACCACTTGAGATATTCACAAAGCATGTTGGAGTACCAGAGGTGCAGTCCTGCCTGTGCTCCTGCTTTCAGCTTTCTGTAGTGCACACTCTAGGAGGCAGCAGGTAACGGCTCTAGTACTTTATTTGCTCCTACCCTTGTGGGAGACCCACTTTGAGTGACTGGATCCTGCCTTCTAGCTATTGTGGTTATCTTGGAAGTGAACCAGCAAATCGGAGATCTCCCTCTGTTTCTCTGTCTCTCTAATCTTCTTTCTATTCTTTAAGTAATTTTTAAAATTATCTTCCAAAAGACGAGAATCCAGTTTTTCCCTTACCTACAGTTTCACTATCCTTGTGTTGAGGTGATGAATTTTGGAAAGATACCAAGTTCACATGTCTAGTGTCCTTCTATGCATAAGTGATGTCATGATAACCAACAAGTCAACCTGCTTTGATAGCTGTCCACAATTCAGTTATGTAACAGTTCAACTTTGGGCAATCTGTGTCTGTAAATTAACACAAACAACTAGGGGCATGGCTAGACAGGGTCACCTGCATATGTGTATGGACATATCTATGGTTGCCTGTCTATGGATTCATTAGATGCCTATGTGTATATTCAACTGCTGCCCACAAAGCCACAAATGGCTCTTAGTTATTTTCTGACTTTATCAAAGTCTGGGTCTGCTTGATCTTGACCTTAAGCCCCAGGCATGCACCTTGATGTACTTATTTATAGCCAAGTGTAGTTCACAAACATGGTATGTAAAATAGTGACTTCTTAATTTTTAACTGCCTATTGTTCTAAGTAGTATGGTGAAGTTTTACACCATACTGTCTGGTTTCCTGGAACATTAATTCTTCCTTGTATCCAGGCTACCCATGAGATCCATCCATTTGCCACTTAGTAGCCACCTCAATTAATTCATTTTGGGGATGGTAACTGTGTTCAAGTACATATGCTTTTCCCTAATTGTGACCTCAAAATATAACAATAATGATTCTGTAATGTGAATATGTCAGAGAAGCTGTACAGTACTTCCTTAAAATGAAAAAGTAAAAGTCCTCAATTTATTAAGTAGAAAACTACATGATGAGGTTGCTAAGATATAGTATGCATGAATCATCAACCCATGAAATTATTAGAAATGAAAAGAAGTTCCTGTGAGTTTTGCTGTTGCTGCTCAAACTGCAAAAGTTAAAGCCATAGCACAAGTGCTTCAGATTCACCTGACTTCATTTCATTACATTAGCACTGTGTCACTTCATATCATCACCCAAAGGAGATGAGGTTAGCATAATAAGATACTGAGAGACTGGCAGGTAATAATATTAGCTAGTATTTGGATGGACCACATTCACATAATGCTTTATTACAAAATATAAACAATTTTGAAAGCTCGGGGTAAAAAGTGAGTTGAAATATAATTAATTATACTGCAAAAAAGTTTGAAACCCATGCCCAGTATTTACAAAAAAAACACATTTTGCATGAGCTTTCTGAAGACAGCTTCTTCTAAAATCCTTTAACCAAGTTTAGAGTTAGAAAACAAAATTTGATGAAACTTATTGGGCATGTTTTAGATTACATGGAATGATAAATCCTAACACGATGACAGAGAAGAAAAATTGACAGAAAACAAATAAAAACGCAATGAGAACAATTAACCCTGCTTAGAAAATTTAAAAATTACCAGGAAGCACCTTTTAAATAATTTTAAAAAGGCCTTTAAAAAATTCATTGACAGGGTCCAATGTGACAGCTTCATTGGCTCTTCTGCCACCTTGTAAGCACCAGGATGCCATAAAGGTATCAGTTAGTGTCCTGGCTGCTCCACTTCCCATCCAGCTCCCTGTTTACGTCCTGCCAAAGTGGCAGAGAATGGCCCAAAGCCTTGGGACCCTACACCCATGTGCAAGGCCCAGAAGAAACTCCTGGCTCCTGGCTTCAGATCAGCTCACCTCTAGCCATAAGGGCCATTTGGGGAGTGAACTGGCAGATGAAAAAAAAAAAAAAAAAACCTTTCTCTTTGTCTCTCCTCTTTATAAATCTGCCTTTCCAATAAAAATAAATAAATAAATCTTTTTTAAAAATGCAGTTATATAAGTTTGGGAGAATGCACAGACAAAAGGTAAGCATTTACAAAAAGTATTGTAGACTAGCAAATCCCAATCAAAGTTTTTACATCAGCCTATGAAAGCTATCAGAATTAATTGACAGCTTTTTCAGGTAAGGAAATCAAAACTCAAAGCCCACAATCATGCATCAAAGCAATACCAAGACATGCATCACCACTTGCAATGTATCATGCTTCCAGTGAAATACTACAAAAAGCATTTTAGGAGCTGGCCTTTGTCACAGTGATTAAACCATCATCTGAGACAGAAATACCCACAACCCACATCAGAGTGCCTGGGTTTCAGTACTGGCTCCACTTTCCACTCCAACTTCCTTTCTCTCCCCTTTCCCCAACCCCTCCAAATAAGTAACCAAATATTTTTAAATGTAGGTGATAACATAAATAGCTATATGATGTAATTTTTTCTGTAAACAATAAGTGAATTGATATGTATAAAAACACTTGGCCATATGACAACAAATCACTTAAAGTGCTTGCAAACAAGGGAAAGGGCATTAGGCACAGTAGTGAAGGTACTAGTTAGGATGCTGCACTGGATACTAAAATGCCTAGACTGGAATTAATCCAGATCCAGGACAGCAACAATGACTCAAGTAACTATCTTCCTACCATCCACTTGGGAAACTTGGATTGAGACCTCAATACATGCACTGATCCAGTCCCAGCATTTGGGGTGTGAAATGGTGATTCGGAGCTAGCTCTCTAACATATTTAAAGATTAAAAAAATACAAACACACACACACACACACACACACACACACGAGTGTATAATTTCCAAGTTATTTAAAAATTGTTAGGAAAAAAAATAATGTCATGAGAAGCCATCACTGAGTAGTTAAAGTATGTTATATTTTCCCAAATGTTCTACAACAGGATACCTTCTCTTTAAAATAAATACTAATCTATATGAACAATCAAGAGTACAACTGGCTATGTAACAGAAAAAAAAGTGAATTCATAAACAGCGCTTACCAAATAGGGAAGCAAAAAGTTAGAGGAAGTGGAAGCAAAAGAGTATGGGAGACAGAGAAATTCACAATGAGGAAAGCAGGGGAAAAAAGAGGATCAAACTAAGAATCAAGATTTTACTGAAGGAACAAGAACAATCATCATTAACAAACATTTATTCAGAGTCTACCATGCCCCAGGTGTGAAAGTGAATCAGACGGATCAAAAAAAAAAAATTACACAAGCGATACATAGAAAAAGTCATTATTTTATAATCACAACCAAGCATGCACGCTTTCCCTTGAAATCCTTGTATATTTGTGAAGGATTTTTACTCAGCTAAAACAATTGCAAAAACCAAGTCTTAATTTAGAAATTTGTTAGCAGAAATTTATTGTACTGAAATATTTTAAACCAAGAATTTAAAGAATGGTCATCATTCCTTTTCAATTCTTTCCCTTAAAATAATAATAAGTCATTCAGTGAAGAGTCAAAAGAGTTTTTGTCAGGTTAATAAATAAAAAGAGTAAAACAGGAGTTACTATGAAACCAAAAGTATGCTTGATTTTGATCTGGCTGTTGGTCATATGGGGGTGTGTTCAATTTGAGGAAATCCATTAAGATGTATACTTATGTCCAATTTTTACATGTGTATGTATTTTTGTCTTTTTAAATTTGAAAAATTGAAATTTATCCCATTCATCACTCTCTTCTCATTTTATAGGATGTGTTCTTTCTGCTTTTTTAATTATTGCTTTTCATAACACAGTTGCATAGGCACAGAGATTCCTCTCTCCACTGTCCTCTTCTCCCCTACCCCCAATGTTTTACCCTATATTATTGTAGTAATATAATCCTTCAGCAACAGTCCAACATTTTGCTACTTAATTGTATCACTGTAGGTTTAGACAACGGTAGGTGGTCTAGTATCTACCTGATATTCTTATCCAAGTCCATGTCATCAACTACTCTACCTGCAATCTAGAGATTCATCTATCTATACCATAAGCTTAAAAATCTTTTAAGAGGGCCAGGCTGAGACAAGTTAGAAAAATTAAGATTGGCACCTGTTTAAGCAGACAGTCCTTAATTATTTGCTCACCATTTATTCAGAGACAAGGCCAAATGCCAAATGGCAGAGAGCAGAAAGAACCACAATGACACAGTGTAGTGTGTTTTCCATCACCACTATTACATTTAGATCCCAAATTTGAACAACAAAAAATATGTAACAAAATCCTTCAGTTAAGCAGTCTATACCCCTTAAAGAGAAGTCCCAATGTCCTTTTAAATTTGAACATGTCCTTTATGATATTCATCTCCCCTGCTAAATCAATCGGCTTATCTAAGTGTACCTACTCAAATCTTTTCAGTTCCCTGTGAACCGCCCAGCTGACCAACAACTTGGGTTGAACTTCTAAATTATTCATCTGTTAGCTAAACTCACACAACATACCTCCAACTTCAAATACTCAAAACTTATTATTCTTACTGCCTTTACCTTTCTACATCTGCCAAAACAACATATCTTGAAGGAAAGTATAGGTTGAGTATTTACAATGCTTCAGATCAAAAGTACTTCTAATTTTAGATTGTTCTGAATTATGAAGTATTTGCAGATACACAATGAGATATCGTAGGAATGGAACCCAGGTGTAACATGAAGTCGAATTATATTTTTTAAAGATTTATTTTTATTATTTTTTTATTGGAAAGGCGGATATACAGAGAAGAGAGACAGAGAGGAATCCCATGATTCACTCCCTAAGTGAGCGCAACGGCCGATGCTATGCCAGTCCGAAGCCACGAGACTCTTCCAGGTCTCCCACACGGGTGCAGGGTCCCAAAGCTTTGGGCCATCCTCGACGGCTCTCCCGGGCCACAGGCAGGGAGCTGGGAGGGAAGCGGGACTGCCGGGATAGAACCTGCGCCCATATGGGATCCCGAGCGTGCAAGGCGAGGACCTTAACCACTTGCGCCACCGCGCCGGGCCCTGAATTATATTTTTATATACCATAAATTGTGTAGCACTATGTCAGTGTTCAAAATGTTTCAGATTTTTTAGCACTTTTGATCTCAAATGTGGGGGGCGGTTAGGAATGCTCAACTTGTACTGCTATTCCTAATCTTACAATAATTTTCCTACAATCTCCTTAATGAATGAGCAATTCTCCTAGCCCATTCCAACCAGACACAAAGGAGTCAGTCAACCTTGCCCTCAGAGTGTGTATCAGTACTCATAATAGGAGTCTCCACTTACACTTTTGTACCCAATAATCACAAATAAAGTTCTAAAAGAACATTTGAATCAATTTACTGTTTACAGTTTTCAGAAATAAAACTAATATAAAGAATGAAGATATTAAGAACTCTTTATATAAATCACACAATTGTAATATATTTGATGTTAAAAGTACGTCTACAATACCTACCAGTTACCATGCATCACTCAAAACACTTTATAATGCTACTTTATTTAATTTTCCTATCAATCCTATAAAAGGAGAAATAGATATCATTAGGTTATGTGTCTTGTGTTACAAGGTTACATAAATTGTCAGTGACAGAGTGGGAATTTGAAACAGATTATCTGGCAACAAAATGTATTCAATATTAACCACCACACTTTTCTAGCTCCTAACCAGGGTCAACAGCCTAATGGTCTGTCTTTCCATACATTATCCTAGATTCAAGGACAGAATTTTCCCTTTATACAAAAAGAAATATTTAAAAAAAAAACACTTCAATACTATTTAACATTTGTTCATTTTTAGAATGCCACACAGCACTCAAATAGTCTTTCCATATTTGCCTTACAAAGACAGATCCAGAACCCTTAAAGCAAATCCTCTAATAGGTTTGCAACTTTCAGTTACCTTTCACCAAGGGAAAAAAAAGTCATCAAACAGTGATAAGAGACTGACTCCTTCTCCAGGGCATCAGGGCAGCAAGGAAATGCCAGTTTCTTGTTTCCCCCACTGTCCTCAGTCAGCAGCTCAGGAGAAGCGCTCCCATGTAACAATCCAGAAAGCGAACAATTTTCTCCCAAATTTACTAACACAGGCCAATAAAGGCTCCAGACTACACCAGTTGTCTCTAACTTCCCATATTCTTGCTTAAGATCCCAAATGTTATGCAGTCACTTAAGGCTCTTAGCCTACTGAACTGTGCAAGTATTTGTGAATATTCCTATCCTTTGACTATTGCTACAAGACTACCACAGCCCATGGCTTACAAACCTATCTTTAGGAAGATGTCTATATTCAATTCAAATCTTGTCATCATTTATATAAAACAATGGTTTTCAACTGAATTACCACGTTTCCACAAAACAAGAACTTTTCCATGACTCCAAACATACTAACCTTACACATTCAGACTACACTTCTAAGCTTCTATTCTTCCAAATCCCTCCTAAATTCATCTTCATTCAATATTTCATATAGCCTTTCCTTTTCCATATCAGGTTAACTGCATTAACCAAATAATTTGAAACTATGGTTTTCTTAATCTTCCAGAAAACTTCAATAAATCTGAAAAAAATAATTTTAATATATCAAAATACACTTTTCATATAAAAGAATAGCAATGGAACACTCATAAAACCATCCTAAATTCTTAAATCCCACACAACAATAAAAATGAGTGGCTCATTTATCATTCATCTGACTGAATGTTCCAAGAACAGAATAAACTAACTGGATAACAATACCACAGACACCTAACAGTATTTAAAATTCATCTACAGATAACACAAAGGTCACATGATTGTTTCCAAATCTAAATTAAAGAATATTTTATGAGGTTAGCCTTGTCCAAGAATTCTAAACTTTAAAGATATCTTTGTAAACTAGTCAATCCTCAAGTGGATTATTAAAAAAAAAAAAAAAGATGATTTTGGAGTCTTCAAACCACAAGACACTGTGAATTCCCTTTTCTGAGCCAATTTATTAACAGTGATCTGTCCATTCTGATCTTTATTCAGTACTTTATTTCCTATTTATATATTACTACGTTAATTTGGTCTATGAATAATAGGTTTATCCTCCCAAATAGACTATGATAACAAAGATAAAGTACACTCTTTCCATACCCTTTGCTTATTTTTCATGTCCAATTGACATATTTTACAAATACTACAAAATACTGCCAAATATGGGAAGGAAAAATATTTCCTTCCCCTGTACTATATAATCTATTTTAAGTGGGAAAAAAACTGTTTTTATATTATGCTTAAACAGGCTTATGAACCATTTTCTATATAATAAATATTTTGCTATGAGCTAAAATTCGATGCCTGATTTGGAATGACCTTAAGTAAAATAATTCTGGTCTATGCCGTATTAGATGGATTTTAGTATTCAGAAGCAATCTGAACTTCTACTGGATGGAACAGATTGAATGTTTCGATTGCAGACAATGGCTGACAAGTCACAGAAGAGAACAATACCAGATGAGTATCCTATTTTGTGTTGACGAATAAGGGCAGAACCCATGTACCAGCATTTAGTAAAAAAAAACAAAGTAGAAAATCACTGTCTCACTGTTTTTCTTTAGCTGATTTGATTGATGTTCTGCATAGAGAATTTGTTCATCTATCCATCTCTGCTTCTCACGTTACTGAAAGTCAAGTAAACTGCAGAGCAAATTCCTTCCTCTAATTGAGCCTAAGGTCCTGCAAATGTACATATTGAAAACATTCCTCAACTTAGCAGTGCTCCCTCCAGTGGAGCCACACCACAGATCAGTGTATAGCCGTACAGTAACTTACCACTAAGAAAGCAGAATTTTGGTCATTTCAGCAAATTATTTTGTTACAGACTCTTTTGGAACCAATGTTCCCATCCTTAAAAATTATCCTGAGATTGAAAAGCTTTTTGGATAGAGTCAGTTTCAAGAAAAACATACTCTATTTTTCAAATAAAAAGGGAAAGAATCTCTAAAGTTACTTTAAAAGTCGTTATATGGGATGTTAATGAAAAGTGTTAACTGTTTCTGCTTATCTTAATTGCCTTGCACAGTTTGGGTGCTCTGAAAGCATTATCTTGTGCATGCGACCTCTCCTTCCGGAGAGATGACATGTGTCCTTGATCCATAAAGTCCTCATATTTACAAATGGCAATGCTAGAAAATTCCCATAAGAAACACAAAGATGCAACATTCTTTGTGTGTGTGTTACCTTTGTGATCTATGAGTTCTTGTAGATATACTTGGTATTTTTAGTTAGTATATCCTCTGAATATAGAAGCCATCTGAAGTAGAGGATTAGTTCTCTAAATTCCTCTTCTGAGATTCAGAAAAACTCCAAGCTTCCTCAAATATAGTGTTCACTGCCCTGTATGATAGGTTCTTCCTGTCTTCAGTACTCATCAGATTGCAGGTATTGGAAATCACCATTAGCCACAGATAGCTTTACATCAGACCACATCTTAAGGAGGCTCCAAATCCAGAAGGAAATATTCAGCATGAGAGCAAGAGATCTTGTTACCACCTGTGATCATCTTACAGGCTTTAGGGACCAATTCCATAATTTCCCACGTCTATTTACCTAAGTGACTGAAAGTCTAACCCGTAATCACGCTCTACTCCCCAGACTATCATCCACGCACTCGCTATTTCTCCTCTAAGTGTAAAGTAACATACACATAAAAATCCAATTTTCCATTATTGCTAGAACAAAACAAAAAATAAAGTTTGACAATAGTATGCCAATAATGTCACACAGCTAAAATCAACTTGAGCTGAACAATAGCCCCTTTACTTTAGATCTACACAGTTATCACTATACTCATTTATATGCCTATATAATTCCTATAGTTAAAAGAATATGCAAGACATATCCTAATTTAACCCACTCTTTTCAGTAACCATAACTTCAGCCACCAGGCTTTTTACTATAACCTATGGAATCTAATTCTGAAGTTATTAAACTTCAGTATACTCTTTAGTAATACAAAATAAACAACTTTTTCCATTTTTAAAGCAACACAATTGTCAGAAGTTAAGAAATACATGATTTCTACTCAAGTTAAATAAAACAGAAAAGAATTCCAAAGCCAACTAATCAAATAATTACAGTAGGAGAAATAACATCCTAGATCATGTTAACTGTATTTTTCCCCAGAGGGAAAAAAAAAATATAATGCAAAATGAAATGTCAGGAGAAAGAAGCAATACAAATAATAATAGTAGAAGACTACAGCAGTCAACCCTGAAGGAGAAACACTGGCACCATGTCCAATCACATAACTGAACTAAACAACCCTCAAGTAAAGTCGTAACATAGTAAGTTACATTATAGCACATTCATCATGACTTTGCATTACCAACTAATTAGAATATCTCATAAAAGTCAAATTATACTTTAAAAGGATAATACATGATAATACAAGCAATAATATATATGAGCAAACAATATGACACACTCATGCTCATTAACAGTTCTAAAGAATAGAAGTACGTGTGTTTGCAGATGTTATTTATATGCGTGTATATATTTATCCTTGTATGTAGGTAAAACAATATAACATTTAAATGAATCACTGCTTAATGTGCATGGGACACCTAGGGAACTCAATACCTTCGTGAATGGCATCGTCCCAAATGAGCAGCACAGGTTTTCCAGTGCCAAAACTACTTCATTTGGGCCATTCACTTCACATACCATCAGCTTTAGTTACTACATTAAGGCAAACCACGTTTGTCACTTCTCTTCCTATGCCCAATAACCCCAGTATAATGAAATCAAGCATGTTGAGCTCCACACACAAAACAAGGAGAAATATTCTCACTCAATGCACTGAAAACTCCACATCCAGAGAGAAGTTCAGCACCCAAACCATTTTCAGCTGCCATTGGAAACAACTGCTCTGGCCACATTCTGCTGAATGTGCATCTCAAGTCATTCTTATACGAGACTCTTACTGCTACATTTTACAGCCCATTCAATCATAATGTTTAACTGTCAAAAGATCAGTAAAAGAAAATGTACAATCAGCACATGTGCATGCTAAGAACCATGAATTCATATGTGAGTACAAAGATTGCCTAGTACTCACTGATGCCATCATGGACAAAAATTCAATCACAAACATAAGAACAAACAAATCACCATGATAAAAAAAAATTCCTGCTTTATAGAAGTGAATGCAATTGATTTTTTTTCAGAGAGAAACTAGGTAACAATGTATTGATGTATTAGTAAATTCATTAAAGTAAAAAAAAACATTAACGAGAAAAGTAAACACAGTTCATAAAAGAAATATATTAAATACACATTAAAATGTTTCATCTGGAGGCAGGTATTTGGCACAGTGTTTTCATTCACCACTTAGAATGCCCACATTCCAAATTGTAGTGCCAGGTTCAAGTCCCAATTACTCTGCATCTGATGAATTTTCTGCTAGTGCATACCCTGCCAGGCAGCAGGTGATGGCTCAAGCACTTATATCTCTGCCCCCTTCCACTAACATGTCATATCTGGACATAGTTTCAGGTTTCCAGTTTTGGTCTGACCCAGCCCAGCTGTTGTGGATAACTGGAGAGTGAAGCATCAGATAAAGCTTTCATCCTCTCTTTCTTGTTTTCTCACTTTCACTCTGGCTTTTAAATAAAGAAAATTAAATAAACTTCCTAAAAACAAGTGTAGTCTTATAAGGATTACAGAATTGCAAAATAAGAGCAATTCCTATGAGGTTTCCAATTTAAAATATCACCATCATCATTATAATGCTGGACAGAATTCAAGCAATGGAAATTCTCTTAAGGTACCAATTAGAAAAGCAAATGTGAAAAATCAACTTGAAAACAATTTTCAAATATGTAGGGAGAACCTTAAGTATGTTTATATTTCTTTTTTTACATTTTTTATTTATTTGAAAGGCAGAGTTAGATAAAGGAAAAGATTGACAGTAATCTTATAACTGTTGATTCATCCCTCCAAATGACTACAATCTGGGCTAGCCCAGGACACATCAGGAGCCAGAAATTCCATCCAGCTCTCCAATATGGTTGGCAGAGACTCAAGCATTTGGAAATTTCAGTAGGAAGCTTGAATGGAAGCAGAATAGCCACAACTCAACCTCATGTTCAGATATGGGATGTGGCATTGTAAATAGTGGCTTAAACCAATGAGGCCAGGCCCTACTTATATTCTTTAACCTGACAATTTAGTATCTCAAAATCTAAGCTATAGAAAAAGTCTTATTTATGGAAGCAGTGATAGTCACAAGATTGTGTTGTAATATTTTTAAACATTTATTTAAAGAATAAAGGAGAGAAAGAAAGAGAAAGAGATTCCATCCACTGGTTCACTCCCCACATGGCTACAACGGTCAGAGTTTAGCCGGTGAAAAGTCAGGAGCCAGATGTTTCTCCCAGATCTCCCATGTGGGTGCAGGAGCCCAAGACTTTAGTTAACCTCTGCTGCTTCCCCAGGCCATACTCAGGTAGCTGAACAGGGAGTGGAGCAGCCAGGACACAAACCAAAGCCCATATGGGATGCTGGTGCTTGCAGGTGGAGGATTAGCCAAATGGGCCATCGTGTCAGCCCCCTGTTTTAATGTTTTTAAAACCCTAAAAGTAATCTAAATTTCAATCATTTCATACAAAGAATTGACAAATGTATAGAATAATGACTATAAATTAATAAAAGTCCATTCATTAAAAGTGCTGCTTACATGGAATACATAACATGAGAAGTTCTTATGAGTAAATGAGTAAAATACAAAGCAAAACTATATGTATGTTTTTAAAAGCATAGTCATGAATACAAGAAGAGTACAGAAAAATAAGCTAACAATTTAAGAATAGTAGCCATTACAATCTTAACTTTCTCCAATATTATACCTAGTAGGAGACCGCAGTAACTGTTTCCCAGGGGGAAAAAAAAAATCCCAGAAACCACTCTCTTACTCTGTACCTGGATCTATGTGAAAGGTGCCAGGATGTGGAGAAAAATTAATTTTCCCAGCTGAAATGAACTGTACTCTCGTAACTATATCTATTGATATTTTGTTAGTTTTCCTTTTTTTAATTTATATTATTTGATTCTGCCTTATTTAATGGATCATGACAAATCAAAAACTTTATCTCTCTACGTATTAAGCCCATAAACAAGAAGTGTTCTGTTAGTCAGCAGGTAAGGATCAGTGATTCTAAACAAGAATACACCGCTGTGTCCACCCTCACATCCTTAAGATTACTCCAGGAAACTGGAAAAGGAACTAGCCAAACCATATAGTGTGTGCTTTTGTTTTGGTTACGGTTGTTGTCACAACATTCTCAATTCCCTAACTCTAAAAATTCTGACGCCTAAGAAATTTTGCTGTCATGAAAAACAAAAATGAGTTTGGATTCAGATCATTTTCTGACACTGGACCTTTCAACAATCAACCCTTAAACAAATTACTTCAGCTCTTTGAGCTTCAACATCCTAACCTGTAAAAAAGAATAACAACAATTACCTTAGATGTTTAAATGAATGCTAAATTAGCAAACACAGGAACATAATTATAGGAAAAACACCTAGAATGGTATCAGAGATGACGCAAATGAAAGTTGACATCTCCCTAATCAAACTACTGAGGCGTCAACTACAACATTACATGGTGAAATTTTGTTCTAGGACAGTTTAACCTGGGAAACAAAATAGGAATGTGCCACTAAAGAAGTTAAGGCTTAGTGAAAATAAAAAACAAACCTCAATAAATAATACGACTAATCATTTTAAATTAACACACTGTGATGTGTACCATGAAGGAAACGTTAACAGTTGCATGAAGTAAAGGAGAATAGATAACCAAGGGAAAATAAAAAAAATATTTGAAATATGAAATTTAAAGCTAAAATCTAAAGAACAAATAGGAGATATCTAGGAGGAAAACACAAATGAAGACAAAGCCTATGTGAAAGTCCAAAGACAGAAGAGTTTGATGGTCAGTACACTGAGCAACCTAGGAGACTCAATGTAAAACTAAGAGGGGGTATGGGCAGGAGTTGTTGCACAGTGAACTAGGAGATCATCAGTGCTATCACCACCCCATATTCGCAGTAGCTGTTCAGGTCCCAGCTGCTCTGCTTTGGGTCCAGCTTCCTGCTAACTGGGAAAGCAATTGATAACAGTTACTTGGATTCCTGCCATTCACACAAGTGACACATATGGAATTACTGATGCCTGGCTTTGCCAGGAATAAAAAGGCATTACCACAGACTGAAGATATGAACAGAATAAGTATGGAAAACTACAAACAACTCTACAGACACAATTCCTACAAAGTAAATGAAGTGCATAATTCCTCAAAAACTTCCAACTAGGCCCGGCACAGTGGTCTAGTGGCTAACGTCCTCGCCTTGAACGCACTGGGATCCCATATGGGCACAGGATCTATTCCCAGCAGCTCCACTTCCCATTCAGCTCCCTGCTTGTAGTCTGGGAAAGCAGTTGAGGACTGACCAAGGACTTGATACCCTGTACCCATGTGGGAGATGCACAAGAAGCTCCTGGCTTCTGGCTTCAGATTAGCTCAGCTCTGGCTGTTGCAATAACTTGGGGAGTGAATCATCAGACAGAAGACCTTCCTTTCTGTCTCTCCTCCTTTCTGTATATCTGACTTTGCCACAAAATAAAAAAATAAATCTTTTTAAAAAATATTTACTAGCTCCATTTTTTCCTCTAGAACTATACACCAAAAATTGCCAACAACTGATGTGAAACATTTGGAGAAAGGGTAGATAATGACAAAAATAAAGGTGGGAAGTAATTTAGGAGATGTTTTCATCTGTCCTAAGAATGTTTTTTGTACACTAGGCAATAAAGTAATGAATCCATCAGTTTCAGAATTAATGTTACCTAAATATTAAGTTGTCAGTATTCACTGAAAAGTGTAAGTAATGTTTGAAGTAACTTATTTTATTACAAAATTGATAAAGCAGCAATGTATATTAATATTAGTTCAACCATCTATTTATGTTGCCTGGGAATGTGTGGTTACACTTCTGTGAGAGAAATAATGTGTCAGTGTTCACCATCTCATAAAAACCTAGAGCATGGCTTAAACTCCTAAATAAATAATGAAATAAATTTAGAAAGAAAAAAAAGTGGAAGAGTCAACCAATGACTAAGTATATGAAGAGTAATAAAATCAACAGCCATTTTCAACTGAGTGGTCCTATGAGCCAGGAATGATATTATGTACTAGCTATTAATCTGTAGTTCTTCAACTACCCTTTGAGTTTATATTCTTACCTTAAACTGTGGATTATGTGAGTTAAATTCAGCACTCAGAGATTTACTGTTAGGAAATGGAAGAGCCAGGACTAAACATGAAGGCAATCCAACCACAAAGCCTGCAGTCTCAATCCAAGATATACTACTGCCTCCACTAAGCTATTCTCCTCACTTATCAGTGATGGGACAACCAAATAAAACACAGGCAATTAGAGTACAGGCTGAGGTGAGCTGATCAGAACTAAACTGATATTAATGTAGCTGACCTTTGAAAAAGCATTTGGAAGGTAAAGCGCTGAAAACACAATTGCTTTAAGTATAATTAACTGGGTAGCGGAAGATGCTGAAGTAATTGATTTTGTGAGCATTAAATAATTCTGTGATTGGGATGTTCACAGCTAGTAAGCCTAAAAAGATCTATGTATCCATTCCACTTTACAAGAAAATACAAAGATGACAAAACTATGCAGAGATATAGCAGTAATCTGGCCTACCCTTGCCAAGCTATGAATTAAATATCTACTAAATGTGTCTTCCTAAATATTTCACAATATCTAGTTGGAAATTTAATGATTTTATAAATGATTCAGCACACATAGCCAGGTAGGAGTATTAAATACATAAAATTATATGCATATATATATATAGTATGTAATATGTTGTACTAAAATTTTTCCATCCCCAAACTGAGTAATTATAAATAATAAGAACAGTAGCAGAAAAGTCAACTTTTAAAGAAGGAGGTCAGAATTTTTTTAAAGTGTAACCATCTGGCAACCATACAATATTTGAGAAAATGTTAGTGTTCTAATTGAGATCTAATTGAGTTTGATTTTCTTGTCAAGATAATTGCTTCAGTATTAATTAAATATGTCTCTTGCAGCTGCAAAGAAAGCTAAACCTTACATTTTGCTGATTATATAGGATACACATCACTCATTCAAGTCAACATTGCTAGGCTCAAGTTACTCCAAAAATAGTTCTCCATATATTGATTATTAACATCTCAGATTTTGACATTAGTAATTTCTCCACAGATTAAGAAAAACATTACTTACATCTTGGAAGGAAACCTGTAAAGCCACCTAGAATTTAGTCAGAAACTATACACCATTAAGAATATTCAATCCTGAGCAGTTCTTTTAGAGGGGAAAAAAAAAGTGTTAAATCCTCAGAGTACCAAAGGGATTTTAATTATCTGTATTTTAGTTTCTGACAAAATAAACAATGGAAATTATCTTATCTTTTTCTTCATGTTTCTTATGTTTCTCTATTTCCTTTGTTCCAAAACAAAAACCAGTACCTCTTAATACCCATTTAGTAAACAATTCAAGGATTACTGCAAGTCATCCCACATGCATTCAATACAAATTCTACAGAAGACAAACTGACTCCAATTTACTAACAAAAATGATAGAGCAACTGAACAGTTATCTTTAAAAATTAATTGTGCATGCATTTATTTAATGACAAACTATGGATCACACTGCTAACTTTCAAGTTCTCATAATTCTCTCAATTCTTTTTATATCGATTCTGCTTTCTTTTTCTTTAATCATCAGCATAAGTCTCTTTTGAATTTGTTCCAAGTTTAAATCAGTAGAACAAAGAAGTGAAGGTCAAGCCAGTCTAATCAAAGAACGCTACAAGAATTATAACCTACATGAGTTATACCTAAGGTCACACAACACTGTCTCTCTACATTACATCTTCGTGCCTCATTCTTTTCACTCTCTGTTCACTCATTCAGCTACAACTATTTCTTTAGCTCCCACTCTTCACCAGGCTCTGATCTTACAATCTGAGGGTTTAATGTTCAATGGATATTAGAAACAAGAGACAATTAAGATAAAAATTGGAATAGCTTATGATGTACAGAAGGTCATGCAAGTACACAGAAAGGATGCTTAAACAGAAATTGGGAAGTAATTGGGGGGAGGAATACTTTAGAAAATGACATCTTCAAAAGAAATGCTTACATTGAAGTCATCAGGAACTGGCTGGGAAAAGGGGTAAAGAGAAGGATAAGCCTTACATACTGTGTAAAGCAAAGTGTTCAGATACGAATGGTGATCCAACTAACACAAGCTAAAATAAAACGGAGATCAGAAAGTATGGAAAAGAGAAGGCATGTCAAGAATCATTAAACACAAACAAGGTATGAGTCTGGGTTTCATCCTGGGAGAGATGGGATTTTAAGCAATTTTTTCTATATCTCAAATTGGAATTTTATAAATATTGTCCCGGCTGCTATATAGCAACTTAATTAGAAGACAGTAATACTAGAAGGAAAAGAAGCCAAATTAAGAATCTGTTCCAGAAACCTAACAATGAGATTTTAACAGACTAAAGTCAAGCAATGACAAAGCAATAGCAAGCAGATGGAAGAATATGGTGAGGCATATCTTTCAACTGTTTTTGACAAACTGTTTGCTATTTACTTCATTTCTCTATTTTTAAAAAGTCATTTCGCAATCTGCATTCTTTCCCAAAATATTTCCATATACTAGCAGCTCTCAAATTGTGGCATTTAGATGAACAGCATCAACACCCCTGTGAACTTATTAGACATGCAGATTCTTAACCCAAGACCAAGAATTTCTAAAGACGGAAGCACAGATGATTCTGACTCACAACTGCTGGAAAACCACTGTTCCACACATCACAGGTGAATGACAGGATATTTCTCTGTGTCATATAAAATCATTCATTTAACCATTCCTCAAATGATCAATTTAGTAAGGTTTCCCATGCTTCCTCATGTAATGCATTATATGACCTTATAACTACACATCCTTGATGATCTTAACTAACATGATCCCTCAAACTTGAAATTCTAGTCAAAAACATTAGAGCATGGAGGTGCATTTCCAAATTTTATTTCATCCTTCGACACTCATACCAGAAGTACATGAGAAAGTATTTCTCTACACTGTCACTCAGAGCATATTATCAGACTTATAAACATTTTTTTTCATGCATAGCATATTGAGTTCTGAAATGTATTGATATTACTTCTATTTGTCATTTGTAAATAATTGTATACTTTGCCAATTACTATGAGACCTCACCTAAAGAATTTCCTAAAATACCTTGGAACAGGCATTTAGACTCCTGAAGATCCATCTCATGTCAAGCATCTGCCAACTCCAGCTTCCACCTGACATATACCTGGGAAGCAACAGATGATAGCTTGATTAACTATGTCCCTGCCCATCCATGTAGAGGATTAGGATGGAGTTCTGAGTTCCTTGCTTCAATCTGACCCAGTCCTGGCTGTTGAAAGCCTCTGGGAAGTGAGTCCAGGAAAAGAAGATCTGTGTAATTGCGTCCCTCTCCATCAGATAGATACATAGAGAGATAGAGAGATAGATAGATAGACAGATGAATATTCAAAGTAAAACAACAATTCTATTCTTTATTATTTCTGTTCTTTCATTACTTTGAATTAAATTCTATTATTTGTTGAGAAGTAATAATGACTGAGAACACATTGCATTATCACAAAACTTTGGAACAAACCCTATTTTGTCACAATGAAAACTTTAAAAAAAAAAAAAAACATTGGTCTGCATCTCATTTTATTACTGAAACTTAGCCTATACACACCGTTTTCCTTTAAACCTTGCCATGCTTGCATCTGGCTTTCTTTCAAGTTTGCTGACTTTATATAAAATCTAAATACGTCAGCCCAGTGATGAATGTCTCAACTGCTTCGATGTGATATATTTACAGTTATCCAGGGCAGGAAAAAAATTTCTCAATAATAGCAAGAACATCACCAACTACCTAAATAATTCACTTTTTCAAGTCAATAACAGAGATGAACAATTCCTAAAGGAAAAAAAAAATCCTTCCTATCATTTTTCCTAAAAGTCCAGTGAAAGGGCAAAACTAAAAAGAAAATAAAAAAAGCTAATGATACAAACTTTACCTCATGCTACAAAACTAGTTAAAGAAGCTATGTCAATCCACATATTACATTAAATATCTAATGTCATTTCTTGCAAATTTTTTAAAGTCCCTTTGAAAATAAAGCAATAGATGATGAAAAACAAACTGGAGATCATTATGCTAAGTAAAAACAAACCAGGTTCCAAAAGTGTAAATATCATATTTTCCCTCATTTGTGGTAGTTAATACACAGAATACAAAAAAGCACTGTATATAAGCAAAACTGACATGTTGGGATTTGTTTATTGCTTATACTTCTTGTCTATACAAGAGTATACTACTCAGGAGGAAAAGCGACTTTTCTACTTATCACTTGTTGAATTCTTTATTTGGTGGAAGGTTAAGCTTGTTATTATAAGGAAAACTAAACATATGCACTTGTAAAAATTTAAACAAGAATAGAAGAAAGGGGAACAGAAGGGAGAAAGAGAGGGAAGGTATGGCAGGAATTATTATTACACAGAGCAGTTATATATGAAATGCAAAAAAAAAAAAAAGTTTTTTTTTGCAAAAACTAAAGAAAAGTGCCTAGTGTATTGGCCTAGTAGCTAAAGTCCTTGCCTTGCATGCACCAGGATTCCATATGGTTCGTGACCTGGCTGCTCCACTTCCCTTCCAGCTGTCTGCCTGTGTGCTGGGAAGGCAATCAAGGATGGCCCAAGGCCTTGGAACCCTGCTCCTAGGAGACCCATTGGAGGCTCCTGGCTCCTGGCTTCAGATTGGCTTATCTCTGGTCATTGCAGCTACTTGTGGAGTGAAGTGGCAGACAAAAGATCTTTGTCTCTCCTTCTGTCTATAAATCTGACTTTCCAATAAAAATAAGTTAATATTCAAAAAATAAAGAAAAAAATGAGGGTTCTATAAGGCAGGGAAGAAGAAAGGCAAGTGTGTTATCTTAAAATTGTATTTATTAAATACATGAATTTTATTTTCTATCAATAAAAATTATTAAGAAGCTTAAAATGTAAAATAAAGTCTAAGACCAGAACAATATATAGTCATATTCTTCAGTTGTAACTTCTCCCAAAGAATTACGCTGAATAGTAAAGCATCTTCAGAGCACTAATGAAGATATGCCCTTGACCTTTGAGAGATAAATCTATTCTGGATTACCAGGAGTAGAAGAGAAGAGCAGACAACAGGTGAAAAATAGAGATAAATACACATACACACACACAGTAAAAGCAGGACAATTTTCCTTTAAAAATATTTAGTTACTTAGTTAAATGATAGTGACAGAAGAAGGGAAAGAGAGAGAGAGAGATTTTCTGTCTACCAGTTGACTTCATAATTTGCGCCCCCCCCCCCCAAAGCCAGTTCTGGGCCTGAAGGAAGCCCTGAGCCTGGAATTCTATCCTGTTCTCACAATTAAGTAGCAAGGAAGTAGAGTAAGTACTTAAGCCCTTTTCTTATGCCTAACCAAGCCCATTAATAGGGTGCTGGACCCCAAGTATGGAGTACTGATTCATAACTCAAACTGTAAACATTGGCTTAATCCACAACACCACACAACTCCAGACCCAAAATCTAATTTTAATGAAACCACAAAATCAGCTTAACAATATAGAAGTCATATAAGTTCAATAATCTAGAAAGACTGAAAAGTAATTTTTTCATGCCATGTGTACCGAATGTTTTTATCAAAATAATTTGTAATTCTTACTTTTATGGCTGACATCTCCTGCTTTTTTCAAATATTATAATGGATCCAAGGAAGGGCTATGACTCCATTCCAGCTCAACGTTTCCTTCTTCCAAGTGCCTTTCCCTATTATTCAGTTCTTCCATAATTCCTGAAACTGTGGTAGTGAAGTAAATAGAGTCTCTATTTTCCTTTCCTATACAACTATTTGAGACATTGCCATTTCAGTGTAAGCTTTTGGTCTTTATTTCCTCTTCCCTTTAGTTAATCTCCAAGCTACCATAATTTTATTACAATAATATTATTCCTCTAACCCTAATATATGTAGATCTATTTTTTTCTCATAAAGATCCTTCAATTATTTTGGAATAAGGCAGTACCATAATAAATTAATAAAACAGAGAATGCTCAACAAGAAAACAATGACATCTTTTAACATAAGACAAATGTGATATCACCCTCTTGCACAAAAATCATAAGGGTTATATGAAGCAAATCTTTTTCTAAGTGATCTCTACCATTCAATCAAGTAATTATGAATCACTTATCTATGGTATAATAACAAGCAAAACTCTTGATACCCAACCATATTTAACTTTGCACTGAATTACTATACTTTTTACTCCAATTTTTAAATATTTCATCAAAAACAATTGAATGTGTTCACAGCTGCCTTTTGTTTCCCCTAAAGGCTACAAAAGGGTTCTTTATATAGATTTCAACAGCCAACAGAAATCCATAAGGTTTTATGAAGGTTTTGCCCTTTCAAAATTTCTCTATTGCAGTGACCACAGTGCTGGCAAATGGCCCCTGAGCTGGAAGCAGAACAAGATTGCAAATAATTTATAAATAATCATTTCAAGAACACATCTTTTCTTCTTTTACCCTACAAAAGACAGAATTCTGTTCAGGACACACAAGCTGTCAACTTCTCAGCATACTCAAAACCCCACTTAGCTCTCTATTGTAAACAGTGTAGTATTTCACTACCACATCAATAAATACAATTCTTGAAAGAATTATTTTTGTGTTTGATTCACATTTGTTCTGCATATGCCAACGAACCTGAGGTATTTGTAATGTTAAACTCTTAAAAGCTTTAGCTTACCAAAAGGTCAGGCAATCTGAAAACAGAAAAAGTCTATCCTATGTAGAAGGGTCTGGACAAAATCCAAAATAAGGAATCACAGTATAAACCAGTATGATAGACTCTTACTAATCCATTCTACCCTCTCTTGTTATTAAGCTTCTACTTCAGAGTAAGGGTAAAGGGCATTAAGCTGTAGTCTACAGTAAGTAAAGGTATTAACATGCAGTCTACAGATAGGTAGCATGACCCTAATTTTCAAAATAACATAATGATCATAGAGTAAAATACAATGAAGCCTGGTGTAAATAATTCTCTTAAGTATGGCCAACAATATTATCTACTGCATTTATTCCCAGTGGCATTTGCAGTCTAGTATTTAGAAGATAATATTTATTCTCATTTTTACAAATATTAGTCCTTTTAGATTTAATTGTTATAAACACCACAGATTTGATTTTTCTAAGGGTGCAGATAAAGAGCAATGTGTGTCATCCTTGGAACCACACTGAGGAGCAGAGTACAAATGCTATGCTGACTCAATGCTTCAGAACAAAAACTTAGTCTCCACCAATGCATTTGCTTATAGTTGATCTATCATAAAAGGCTTTCAATAAAAACCTTAATGATATTACCAGTTCATTCATTCTGATTACTGAGCATACACATAAGAGACGGTGCTTTAGTTCTTTCCCAACAAGTTTTCATTGATGGAGCCCAATTTCACATAAAATGAAGAAAGAAAATATACTCAAGCTTGTCACCCCTGTTGAGTAATTACAAACTTTCAGCAGAAGGCATGGAACAGACCTTGAAGTCTCTAAAGAAGTAAATAATAACAAGCTGGTTGAAGGGGAAAAAACTAGAATTTGAAGCACCACAATACTTGGCAATAGATTAATCTCTTTTTCTCCCCTATAGTATCACTCACACTGAAATCAATCCACCAGAGACCTGCCTGTGAGTAGATAATCAAGGTCCAATATCATCCTTCTAGTTATGACTCATGGAGTAGGAAAGAGGCTTCCACTGTTTAGAGAGAAAAAGAATGGCAATTTACTATCATTTTTCTCATTCTTTTCTCCATCGCACAACTACCCAGAAGCAACCTCCATGCAATTCTGGCACTGACCACTAACAGGAGCCCACAAGGGTTAAAATTCTACAGAAAGAAAAACTTTGTCCTGATTCAGACGGATCTCTGATTTTAAGAAGATGTTCTCAGTTTATTCCTTCTCTGTGTCCTCTCTGGGGTTGCCCTGAGAGGGTAAACAGGAAAGTCCATACCTAAAACAGCCCTAGGATGAAAGAGACAAATCTCAGAGAACTGAGGTACCTAGCCAACACAGTAAGGCAAGAAAGAATCTCCATTAAGCAGCTCTTCTAGAGGACTATATGTACATGCACGGTTACCTATACAACTATTGAACTTAAATTTTGCATGAAGCTTGCCCTGTATCAGAAAATGATTATTTGTCCTTTGGGGAATGGCTTTTTTGATGATCCTAACCATGCAGTGTGCATCTCTAATTCCAAACCAAAGATGGACTCCCAATGAAACTGTTTCTTGACAATAGGATGCTGGACTCTGCCGTTGTCCATACCTACAATGCTATGATACACTTCAATATACTGAATAATGTAGAGGAAATTAATGGAGGGGGAGGAGACTTGGGACAGGAGGGAGGGAAAAACCTAGAGATTACAGACCTGTATCATAAAATGAATTAATTAAGTGAAAGAAAGAGAGAGAGGGAGAGTGAGGAGGGAGGAAGAAAGACAGGCCAGCATGATGGCTCAACTGGCCAATCCTTCATCTCTAAGTGCCAGTATCCCACGTGGACACTGATTCATGCCATGCATACTCCATATCCCATCCAGCTCCCTGTTTCTGACCTAGGAAGGCAGTGGAGAATGGCCCAAAGCCTTGAAACCTTGTACTTGCATGAGAGATCTATGATCTATTTTTTTTTAAGATTTATTTATTATTTTTATTGGAAAGGCAGATATACAGAGAGGAGAGACAGAGAGGAAGATCTTCCGTCCGATGATTCACTCCCCAAGTGAGCGCAATGGCCCATGCTATGCCGATCCCCACGCAGGTGCAGGGTCCCAAAGCTTTGGGCCGTCCTCGACTGCTTTCCCAGGCCACAGGCAGGGAGCTGGATGGGAAGCGGGGCCGCCGTGATTAGAACTGGCGCCCATATGGGATCCCGGGAGTGCAAGGCGAGGACCTTAACCACTGCGCCACCGCGCTGGGCCCTGCATGGGAGATCTAACAGAAGCTCCTGGTTCCTGACTTCGGATTAGTTCAGCTCTGACCATTTGGGAAGAGATCTCGCTGTCTCTCCTCTATGTAAATCTACCTTTCAAACCAATAATACATAAATATTTTAAAAAGAATGAAAGATAAATAGATCTTCCACAAGAGTGCAGGGAAACAAGGACTTCGGTCATTCCCTGCTGTTTTCCAAGGCATTAAGCAGGGAGCTGCAATGGAAGTGCAGCAACTGAGCATCAGATTGGCTCTCAGACAGGATGCCAACACTGCAGGCTTATTATGCCTTCAAACTCCTCCACACCTCATTTCAACTCTTTTAACTATTCAGATTTCTTGTGGCTACTCCAATGATATTGGAGGACACAGCATCTTTTACAGTTTGGCTTAGTACTTTCTGACCATGTTTTATCATTTAAAATGCTTATTTTTACATTTGCTTTCAGGTTTAATTTCACTGATTTTTATCAACATGCAAAAGCTTGGAACATAACCTGCTTTTATTTATTTCCACCTTCATTTTATGTCTTAAGAGAATCTGAGAAAATTGAAGACTTTAGCATGTGTCACACATGCCAAACCCAAAACCCTATGTGAGCTAGAAGCTACCTACACCCATAGAATTATGTTAAAACATAATCCATGATAGGTTTCTTCTAACAACTCTTTAAAAAGAGAACTAGAAGGTCAAAGTAGTAGCAAGAGTTTAAATGAGTCAAGCTGAATCATTTATTGAGCTTTTGTTGAAATTATTTGAAGTCTATGCTTAATGTTGAACTAATATTATGTAAGCCTAGAACAATTGGAGGCCATCTTTGCTAACCTGTAACAAAAAGTCTCCTTAAAAATAAATATATCAGCAATAAATGTGGATGTTATTAGTCTTCTGGATCCACCTGTACTTGAAAGTAGATCTAGTCTGGAACTTTCAATTATATACACCAGTAAAATCCAAGTGTGTATGTGTGCGTGTGTGTGTGTGTGTGTGTGTGTGTGTGTGTGTGTGTGTGTTTTAACTCAGATAATTTTAGTTCAGTTCCCTTTTTTGCTTGTATTAATTTTAATTATTTATTTATTTATTTAAGGCAGCGCATCAGAGAGGAATGTACAAATTGAAAGAAGGGAAAGAGGAAGGGAAGGAGGGGAAAAGAACAAGACCTTCCTTCTACTGGCTTATCACTTAAATGGCTGCAACAGCCAAGACTGAGCATGCTGAAATCAGTAGCCAGGAATAGAATCCTGGTCCCTCACATGGATGTCACAGACCCCAGGGCTTAGGCCATCATCTGCTGCATTCTCAAGTACATTAGCAGAAAACTAGATTGGAAGTAAATCATCGCCAGAATTTAAATCAGGGCTACAAGCTGATATGGGATGTCTGCATCACAAAAAAAAAAAAAAATACTATACCAATTGTGCATCAGTGCTGACATTGGGAAGAAATCAAATGTTATCAAAACTGTAAGGATGTACACTCACTCAACCCTCTACAACCTCAGGTTCTACAATATGAGTTCCTCAACTGCAGACCAAATAATATAGTTGGGTCTATGATGGTTCTATCTTTAATGAACAAGTAGACTTTTTTTTCTTGTCATTATGCCCTGTGCAATAAAACAACTGTTTATATAACATTTACATTGTAGCAGGTATTCTAATTAGAGATGATTTTAAAACTGTATCTCCAGCATTAACAATACAGTGTCTAAAGCAAATGTTGAAATAATGTTTGACTGATGCAGCAAGGGTTTTCTTTTGTTTTGTTGTTGCTGCTGCTTCTGTTGTTGTTGTTAATATTTAATATTTTTGACAATTTAGAAGTATCACTATATAAGGCTTTTGCCCTGGTAGAAACAATTGTATGATTAAAGAAAAAAAACCTACTGACTGGCAAGCATGTAAAGCATGTGCTGGTGGGAAATACAGTCTCTAAGGAAAACAGTATATAAGTTCCTCAGAAAACTAAATATTAAATGAAAAAGGCAAATACAGAAAAGCATATCTATTTTTCTCATATATTAAAGTTTATATATACAAAAAAATATTAATTCAATCCCCACTTAAAATAACATACTAAGATCTAGGAAGGGTAATACAGAGAGGCCAGAAAGTGAATATCAAAGTACAAACAAAAGTAACAGGTTATAGCATTCTACTGTTCAGCACAGGGTATGGATTATAACTTACAATAACGTTTTACGTATTTTATGAAGAGAAGATAAGAGATAGCAGGCTCCAAACATGTATAAAAGACAAGGGAGTATATAGGCAGGTTGTTTGGTTTGTCAGTTTATGCTCCTGCGTGTGTGCATCCCATAAAACTATGCAAGTATTATATGTTAATCAAAAAATCAAATAAATATATATGTGCATATCTGTATTTATAGATATGTGCACCCTGGGAGGCAGCAGGTGATGACTTGAATGGTCAGGTTACTGATGCTCATGGGGGAGACCTGACTAACTTCCCAACTCCCAGGCATCTGAAAAATGAATAAGCAGATGGAAGCTTATTTGCTCTGACTATATGACTGCCTATATCAATCTGTCTCACTCATTCTGTCTCTCAAATAACTTAACAGAATTTTAAAACATAAAAAGGTGAACAAGACCTTTTGTAGCTAAAAGACAAAACATTTTATTAGTCTGATGTCATCTGACAGAATACTCTGGAAGATCTACCATTAAAAGCTTAGACGTGTTTTTAAGACTTTTTTGTGAACTGGGTCAATTACTTGATTTTATAGTTTTCTCATGGATTCTTTGTGGCTCATAGAATTTCCTGAGGCAGTTTCAAGCAGCCAAGTGCCTTGGATTTGTATGTCAAACATTAGGATCAGAAAAAAACAATACACAAAGTACAAATATTTCTAAGTCTACTCAATTGCCAGTTCAATATACTTACCTGATGGTTTCTTCCACGTTCTGTAAACATATCCCCTGCACCTGAATGAAGTTATAGCTTCATCTGTAGAATTTCTTTTTACAAACACAAATAACACAAACAAGAGACAGAACACACATAAACGATACACTCTCAATGGCTTTTGTTTTTCAAAAGTTGCCATTGATGCTGGATCTGGAAAATAGTGCATCTGAAGAGACATGGCATGAACAAAAACCTGAATCAACCTGTGTGCATCTTATCCTAGTTAAACATCTAGCAAGCTTTCAACTTGCGGAGAAAAAAAATCATCTTTGCTTATGATAAGTCATTCGTAGTCTTTAGAGAAAGCCCTGGCCATTTTCTGTCTTTCAACTCAGAAGTTCAACTTTTCAAATGATATTTTAAAAAGGTTCAAACGCTACAAAGCATCTGACTTAGTGAAAAGCACTTTAAATACCTCTCCAAGTACTCCCTACTGGATCAAAATGTCATAGAAATGTTGTAAACACTATCAGTCATGTTCCAGAGAACAATTTAAACAAACATTGTTTTGCTCTTTTGTCTGGAAAAGTCATTTCTGAAGTGAAGAGTTCAAAACTTTTAGCCCTACATACTATGCACTCACAAGAAAAAATACATCTTTTAAGCATCAGAAGCAGAGTACACAATAGGCTTTGTCTTGTTAAACAAAAGAACATGCTTTTCTTTTCAATCATTTCCAGCTGTATGATCTGGCCTTCATGGAATAAGAAATTAACAGCATATGGCATCTGGCTACCTGCACAGACTGCATATAAAATCTGAAGTCTTCAATAAGATTAACGGGTCTAGTGGCTGAAAGTGGAGAGGGAATGACCAAATATCGTTTCTTATTCAGAGGCAATAGCCCTAACTAAAGAAGGGGGAAAAAAAAAACCTACTCAATCAGATTTCAATTGTATTTTTGTGATAAAATTCAGATCACAGGCTCATCCAGCTTCCTAGATAACTGCAGAAAATACCATCACTGACTACATAACTATTTTAGTTCTCAAATAAGGGTGAAAAAACACCCAAAAATAAGTTTTGGGTCAGCCCACCTTCTGACATATCACTGTAATGCCATGGACACAAATGAGCCAGAAACAGGAGAAATTCAACTGACTTACCACTAGTATGGCATGTTCTACTAAGTATTGGTGTTGAAATGCTAAAACCACACAACACTGTGTCTTAAAGGATCTTCTAAGATAAAAATATTTCATTCAAAAATTAATTTTTCTTTCTCATTAACATTAGTGGATCAAAAAGTTTGTTAGCTTTTGAAAGAGTTCAATGTTTCAGAAGCTAAACTGTCCTAAAATTTGCTTCTTAGTTGGTATTACATAAGCCTAAGATCTTCCTATAGTTCTACAGACGAAGGTACAGTGAATGAATAAATGGCAGTAAAGATATTTGCTACCAAACTATGAAGAAAGAGCTATTCCAGTATCTTCATGTCCTTTCCCAGCACTTCCCAGAACAGCTTCAGTCACTACCTTCAGTTCTGGACTACTAACACTTATCACCTGAATCCTCTCCAAAATACTTGAGTTTCAGAGATCCTGAAAGTCAAACAATTCTAAATCCATTCACACTTAGCTTCATAACCTCTAGGGGAGTTTTTTTTTAATACACTTTCTTAATTATTAACAGACACAGAGTTAAATAATTTCTTCAATTAATTCATTCATCAATTCTGCCCTCAAGCATTTGGATTTTATAAGAGTACCCAAACCATGCTTAAGTGAAGCCAGAGGAGAAAATACAACAAACACATTCAAAATCAGAATTAAACTCTCAAAGATATACAAATCAGAGAAAAATAAAACAGGCAATCCACCAAAAAGCTGACTATTTTAATGTTCTTGGTCATATAAGGTCTAAGAATAATCAACCACTGGAATTCCTAAAACGAAAGTTCTTTCAGTTACCATGCAGATTGCTATTTTTCAGAATGACGACCCAGATTTTAAAGAGAAAAAACTAAGAGCAAACATTAAAAAATGATAAGATTGTTTTCATCTCTTAGATTCTCCCTCTCCACACAGCTCTCATCAGAACCCTGACAGCCTGACGACATTAATATATAGCACACCCTGAGGCACTAGGTCAAAGAGAGGAATCAATCTATCACAGCTGCTAATGTTTTATCTTCACTTGAAACTTCAGAAATGCAAATGCCATACACCAACAGCTGTTCACACTTTCTTTTTTCTTTTTCCTTTTTTTTTTTTTTTTTTTTTGCGAAGCTGGTCATGAAATGTGGCTTGCTGAACATTTGTAACAATTACCAATCTCTGTTTCAGTGCCTATAAATATTGTTGCCACCAGGGTATAATCTCATTTCACTGTCCAGTAGTGAAACAATGTTACTGGCCTGGCATTCATTCCCTACAAGAGGTCACAAAAGAAGGAGAGGAGATAGAGCTGCTTATTAAAGAACTAGCGCAGATTGATAGCTAAAATACCCAAAACAGCAGTCTGTTTAAATGAGGAACAGATCACTAACATGTGTGCATGCACACATAACTGGTGTACAATGTAGATTGTCAGGAACTGCATTTTGCTAAAATTTGAGAGTAACTACTACTCTGTTGCACATTAAGATTTCATGAGACCTACCAAAAAAAAAAAAAACCTCAATATGTCATCTCCATCCTTTAAAGGCAACACAAAATAAGGGGAAAAAAAAGTCTTAAAACTGCTCTGGGTCATCAACAACTTTGGACTCCACATGGACGTTACAGACTCTCCCAAAATCCATGCAAATCCATCCAACACTGTGTATAATTCCAGAGGGATGATGGACTTGCAGTTTACAGATCCTAGGATCAGAACTCCAATTCTAAAAGATACCTTTTAAGGTAAACAAAAGAAATATGGGTTTCGTAGCTGTAGTCTGTCAAGATAATGTTTTTGAGAAGTGCTTTTTCCATGAGAATGAGAGAAGAAAAATTGGCAGAAAGGCAACATTTCTGTTTCTAAAATTGGTAGTTCCATGGGACTTTACTGATGGCATCAAAGTTGTCAAATGAATTGAGAAGAGATGACAGAAAAAGTGAAGCATTGATAATTGGAAAGAAATATTCTAAAGACGACAAGAATAAAAAGAAACTATAAAATTATGAAGTCATTGAAGCTGACAGAAATGGCAACTGATTATTTCAAAAGAGAAACAATACATTCAATGCTAAGGTCCAGATGGCAGGCAACTCTGGGAGTACTTGCCAGTGGAAAGGCTGTCCACATGAGACTCTGAACACAGGTCCTGAGCAAGAGATCCTGGAATAAGCCCCACACCAAGCAATTTTTTTCTTTTCTAATAATATTTGAATAAGGTTTAGAGATTAGATAAAGAAATATATGATCATTAATTTCCTAATTTTGACAAAGTGATTATGTAAGATATAATGACTTCTTTCTAGAAAAATTTGTATACAACTATTTATAAAACCTCTTGAAAAAAGATATATATATACAGAGAGTAAACGTATTAAAATGCTGACACATAGGGAATCTAGAAAAATATATATCTAGTTGATTTATTTGTACAATTATTCCATTAAGTCTCATAGTTTTTCAAAATAAGATTTTTTTTTTTAAATTATACAGGCTTGGACCCGGCGCGGTGGCGCAAGTGGTTAAAGGTCCTCGCCTTGCACGCCCGGGATCCCATATGGGCGCCGGTTCTATCCCGGCAGCCCCGCTTCCCTTCCAGCTCCCTGCCTGTGCCCTGGGAAAGCAGTCCAGGACGACCCAAAGCCTTGAGACCCTGCACCCGCGTGGGAGACCCGGAAGAGGCTCCTGGCTTCGGATCGGCATAGCATCGGCCGTTGCGCTCACTTGGGGAGTGAATCATCCATCGGATGGAATATCTTCCTCTGTGTCTCTCCTCTCTGTACATCCGCCTTTCCAATTAAAAAAAATTATAAAAATAAATCTTTAAAAAAAATTATACAGGCTTGGCTTGGCATGATAGCGGGATCCCATATGGACACCAGTTCATGTCTCAGATGCTCCACTTCCCATCCAGCTCCCTGCTTGTGGCCTGGGAAAGCAGTAGAAGACAGTCCAAAGCCTTGGAACCCTGAACTCATATGGAAGACCCAGCAGAGGCTCTTGGCTACTGGCTTTGGATTGGTTCAGCTCCAGCTTTTGCAGCCATTTAGGGAGTGAACCAGCAGATGGATGATCTTTCTCTTTGTCTCTCCTTTTTGTAAAATCTGCCTTTTAAGTATAAATACATATTCTTCAAATAAAGTAATTAGGCTCAGGGGCTGACAATCCTCTGCCTGTGGAACTGGCATCCCATATGGGCACTGATTCATGTCCTGGCTGCATCTAGCTCACGGCTCATGGCCTGGGAAAGCAGCAGAGGACAGCCCAGGTCCTTGAGTCCTTGTACTCATGTGGAAGATAGAGAAAAACTCCAGGCTCCTGGCTTTGGATCAGTTCAGCTCTGGTTGTTGTGCCCAGTTGGGGAGTGAACCAGAGAATGAAAGACTTCCTCTGCCTATCTCTCCTTCTGTCACTGTAAGACGCGCCTTTCAAAAAAAAAAAATTCCTGGGTAGGGCTCTGAAACACGGTAGTGTGAGTTCAAATCTTAAGATTCAGTAGCTATATAATCAAGGGAATATGTTTTCTAATCTGTCTTCTCCTGCTGCCTCATTTGTAAAATAGAAAAAATTATGGTACTGGCTCAAACTGTATTGAATAAAATAGTTATCAAATAATTCATGTATAATGTTTAGAACAGTGTCTGATAAATAAGAAACAGTTCAATCTTCATGTTTATTTTTATCATTTCCAAATATAAGCATTATTCTTTCCCCATTACATCTCACCATTTCCTGTCTTAGATCATGCCAATTCAAAAACAAACAAATAAATAAATAAATAGAGAGAGAGAGAGAGAGAGGTAAGCAAATGATGAAAAACGTCATATTTCCTCATCTTTAGCTCGAGGAGGGTTGACCCTCAGCGTGGGGGAGGGGAAGTGGAGGGGACAACTTTCTTCAATCTACTCTCTGATCTTTCTCAGGGGAACCTTTGATCTTCATACACACAATATTGTACACACACAACTCTAACCAGTCAATGCCTTCCCTAATATACCCAGCGTATTCTTTTGGGCTCAAACCCCACTCCCATTAGTGCAGAATATGAAGTTCATCACTATCCATTTGCCCCATTACTCTGTTTTTATCTTTCAATATACTTCCTCAAACATATCCTTCACTCAGGTCTCAATGAACTACTTAGAATTCTTGAACACAAAGTTCCATTTTCCCAAAACAGCATATTCCCTTTACTTTGTACAGAATTTTACCCATATTAATCCAACCAATCCATCTTCATCCTCAAAACTTTTCTCAGTCTTTTGTAGATGTCTCTATGAGCACACATCTGGCAAGGTAGCCATACCACAGATACTGATTAGGCTGTCAGCTTTATGAGGTTCTGACTCTTAAAAGTCAGTCTTATATGTCCTTAAACTTTACGAATACCAAATACAAACCTTCATCATAATACAGGTTTCAATTAGGAGTAACTGAATCTCTTGAAACAACACAATAATAAACACTAGCTCTTATCCATATTCTGATATACCCCTGAAATTCCAGCAGTTTGGGGCTCACAGGATAATCTATTGAATAAAAATATGAAAGCATTTGTTAATTCTGGAGAGTTAACACTTAAGTCAACTCTATCCTTTTATGCAATGGTATAAAATGTTGGTCACATACACTTCAATAATAAAATAAAAACTAGCTCCATGTCTCAAAAGGTCAGAGAAAGTAAACAGCAATGTAGTTAGTAAAAAAGAGAATTCACTGAATGGATTTCCTAAATTCTTCTAGTGTCCTTAAGGACACTAGCAACAACCAAACAGTTACTAAAAATATTTCTGGTGCCAGAAGCATACACCCATTCATAAAATTACAATCCTTCGAAATCCCTTATTTCCACTGATCATGAAATAGAGGAAGATCCAATTTCAGCTCAAAGTTATTTCTTCTAGCCTGAGTATCTTGCAAAAATAAAATTATAAGAAGGCTCTTGCTCTTGCTAGAAACGATGGCTGGTTAAATCTCAGAACCAAAATCAGTGTTCTCTATGCCACCATGAGTTGGATAAAACACATGGTCAAATTAAAAAGGGTGCTAGAAAAGGGACCTTGAGCCTTTACAACACAGAAGAAATAACATCTAAAAAGACTATCATTCCCAGCTAAAAGAAACACAATGGCTCCAACCATCTGCTCATTTTCCTTAAGATTCCTTTTTCACATTTAGATAGACTGATTTATTACTTATCTTGTTCAAAAAACAAAACCAAAGGATGTACGGAACACAATTTAAACCAGAAAAAAAAAAAAACTGAGACAGCCATAAGTAAAAACCACACAAATTCTTGGACATATCTTGTCATTTTTTATATATTATATTCCCCTTTTCCTCTTTTTAACTTTCTTAACTATTACCCCTTCCATTAAAAAAAAAAAAAAACAACTTATGAAGCTTAAAAGCTTAGTACATTTTAGATGAATTATAAAAGGAGATTACAGGTTTGTATTAGCATCAGGGTGACCCTAAGTAACAGCAAAAAATATGAGAGAAAAACATAATTGTTTCTTCTGCAATTAATTATAAACAATTTGAGTAATCTGGAGATAAGTTACTGAGTTAGCATCAGAAGTGATTTGGGTCTGTCTGACTTCACAAACATGATGGAAAAGAAAATTCTAGACAGAAATCTATCTTGATTGCACATACACAGCGGGAAGTTTATAAAATTATTCCATGATACTGTTTTATATAGTAGGCCTCCATGTCCTACTGCAAGATTCCATTTTCTACATGTACTCTTTCTTTCAACAAAACCCTATATAGTTCTCACACAATTCTAATGTTTTGTGGATTGACTTTTGAAAACAAAAGGCGGGCCCGGCGCGGTGGCGCAAGTGGTTAAAGGTCCTCGCCTTGCACGCCCGGGATCCCATATGTGCGCCGGTTCTAATCCCAGCAGCCCCGCTTCCCTTCCAGCTCCCTGCCTGTGCCCTGGGAAAGCAGTCGAGGACAGCCCAAGGCTTTGGGAACCTGCACCCGCGTGGGAGACCCGGAAGAGGCTCCTGGCTTTGGATCGGCATAGTATTGGCCCGTTGCGCTCACTTGGGGAGTGAATCATCGGATGGAATATCTTCCTCTCTGTCTCTCCTCTCTGTATATCTGCCTTTCCAATGAAAAAAAAATAATAATAAAAAATAAATCTTAAAAAAACAGAAAACAAAAGGCATGGTCTATGATTTAATAATAGTAACTTATTAATGATACTTCTTTCAATACTAAGTGGCATCAAAATTTGGTAATCTTATTACCCAGATGTACTGACAAAGGACTAATCAGCAATAGAGACATACTAAGTCTGACTTAAGAATTTCTGCAAAAATCACCGCACAATCCCTGAACAGACTACTAAGAAAAAGATGGACTTTGGCATCTGATTTAGTTTCACTGAATACATAAGTTCCTAGAAGGCAGAACTACATCATTTTCATGTTGGGTTTTCCACCTTCCCTCAACTATGCCCACCCAGAGATTTACACATAGCATATTTTACAAATATGCATGCCTTAAAAGTCAGAAATAATCCAATGTCCTAAATTATATAGAAGAGAATGTAATTTATGACATATACATAATAAAATTTTAAAATAGTTTTTGTAGGTTTATACTATAGAAATTAAACATATCCAAAATATAAATGAAAAGGCTATAATTTGTGTGTGTGGTTCAAGGCCATTTTTGCAACTATGTATAGACTAATATGCATATATAAATAAAGGAATGATTTTCATTAGCCTTTAAATTAAAAAATTATCACTTTCATTAAAATGTTAACAGAAATATATGAATCACACAAAATCGCACTTCCTACTGTTTTACATTTTGGTGAGCCAATTCAGGCTTTCATCTATGGATTAATGAAAATCATTCATTTACTTATACTTACATACTAGTATATACACTTTAATTATACTCTTATTTACTTATACCTTCATACAGTATACAAAAAATTTTCATAATAAATACTGGGGTAAGAATTTAGCCTGGAGGCTAGGAGACCAGTCCAGATGCTTGTATATTACATCAGTATCCGGGTTCAATTCCTGGCTCTGGCTCCTGATTCCAGCTTCCTGCTAAAGAGCAGTCTGGGAGGCAGTGGTGATGGTTCAAGCAATTGGTCACTGCCAGTTGAATTCCCAGTTCACTCAGCCACTATGGACATTTGGGGAATAAATAATCAGAATAGGCAGGAAGGGAAAAGGAATTCAGTCCCCCTCTCTCTCATTAATTAATACAGATGCTTTCATAATTACTGCTTTCAAGTCAGTAATTCTTCTTTCCAAATACCCGCAATGACTCAGTGTCACTATCCCTCTGAGCAATTGCTATTGATTTACTAGCTTTGTCACTCTTCCTCTTTTGCTTTCTTTTCTTTGTTGCATTTTATTTTCCTACCCATTGTTTTACCTATGTTCCATAACAGGGCAGAAAATTCACTATCTTAACCACTGCAATTTGGAGATTCCTTCTATCTCTTATTCTTCATTTCCCACATGAAAACAAAGTAAATGCTGACCACAATGAAACAGCATCTCATACTCACCAAAAAAATATATAGAAGACTGATAACAAGGAGGCAGAGAAACTGAAACCTTTCATAATTAATTGAAGAGGCAAAAACGTAGATGTATTTTCTAAAAAGATCTGGCATTATCTCATAAAATTCGGACATTAGATTTCACTGCTCAGCTCATTTACTCAAGACAAATCAAATGATGTTCATAAACAGGCACGTATAAGGTTGTCCATAGTAGCTTTATTTTCTAGACATATCTTTAGACATTGTCAATCAATAGAAAAATGAATAAACAAACAGTTAAATTCAGACATGTAAATACTACATAAGAATGGAAATGAGTAATGGGAGAGAACTGGGTGGACAAGGACATGAGCAAACTCTCCTGAGAGATGGTAATGTTCTCAGTCTTACTAAGTGTTTAGTATACACATTTGTTAAAAAGTTAGTTCAAATCAGTACATTTTGTAGTATCTAAAGTTTACATCAAAAGAAAATAAATAGATAGTGGTGTTTAACTAATGTTAAACATGCTAGTATTGAGAGATAAGTGTACCATTTTCTCAACTTATGTTGAAATGCATGAAATGGCAATGATGGCAGGGCAGGCCTTTAGCCTAGCAGTTAAGATGCGCACATCTCACATCATAATACCTGGGTTGAATGGCTCAAGTTTATGACTACAGCTTTCCGTTTATAGAAACCTTAGGATGCAGCAGTGATGGCTCAAGAATTGGACTCCCATCACCCTTCAGAGAGAACTGGACTGACGTAGCAGCTTACTGCTCAATCCAGCCTAGTTCAGGTCATTTCAGGGATTTATGGAATGAGCCAATGGTTGGAAGCTCTCTATCTCTCAAATAAATAAAAATTATATAAAGAAAATGGTCTGAAGGGTTGATGGGCAAGAGATGACTAGAAATATAAGAAGCATCATTAGATACTAGAAGGTAGATCAATACGGATAACAACTACAATTCTTCCAACTTCCCTGAGTGTCCAGAAGTTTTCAAAATAAAATGTTAAAAAGAAAATAGTAAATTTGATCTCCAATACAAATTACTTTTCACTCGGTCTACAAAGCAAAAAGTGGTAAGTAAAGATGACTTCCCTCCTCAGACCACCAGACAGGCACTCTGTGCTACTTAGCAGTGGTCAGAAATGGTACATTAGCAGAAGGAAGACTGGTCCCAAAGGATGAGCCAAACAGGAAACTCACTGGTGCAAAGCAATCAAAGAATGGCTACAGTACTACTGACTGTAAAAGTGCCTTTGATAACTATTTTCTTAAGCCAAAAAACCAACAGCACTTTCAACCAGTACTAAGTCTCCTTTAGGGGAGCTGGCCACCACCACCCAAATACTCAGTAACATTCTTAGGCAGCTTTTCTAGTCTAAGTACAACCAGAAGTACCTTCTAACAAAAACACATACAGCTTTGAATTGCAGTATGGGACAGATTTATGGAATATGGAAGACATTAAAGTATTCGCTTTCTCTCTGAAAATAAAGAGTGCAGACTCATAAACAATGCCTGAAAGGCATTTCAGCAGCTTAATCCACGCAGGACATGTTTTGCTTTTTGAGACAATCAGGAACTGTTGGGTACAGGAAGCCATAAACAACAAGCATTTGGCTTACAAATGAGAACAGAATAACAGAATAAATGTTTTTTATGGAAATCACTTAACATTTTTGAATGGGTTTATTTATATGTGACAAGGCCTACAAGACACAACTTGTACATAAGCAGCAGCTCTTAACAATACAGCTAATACTGACTGACTTCTCACGACAGTGGCACCAAGCAGGATCCGTCTGTCAGCGTTTCCATCAACAACTACATTTTCTGGGCTTAATAATTCCCTTTTCCCAATTTTCTCCAGACAGAGAAAACCACTTAGCTGGTTCTCAGGCATTTAGGCTCAGCCAAGAATTTTTCTTTTAAGTTCCATCATAGATGAATTCTGGAGTTGGGGAAAATGGATTTCCTAAGGAAGGCTCAGTCTTTTGAGTGTGAGGAATGAAAGAAAAACCACTCACAGAATTTTGTAACTTAATAAACTTGCTACATACAAAATTCACCATGCTAGTAAGTTTTAAGACATAATAAATATAGTGAATAATTTAGGGTGGAAGGAGAGAGAGATACTCTTAGAGGAAAAGTATGAGTAAATAGAATGTACACTTACAATCTACAAACGAGGAACTGAGGAATTTAAAAAGTTTTGTTCCAGAGAGTATCTGATAAAATTTATTTCAGAGAGAAAAGATTAGTATTTTTTTTTTAGATCATTGCGTATACGTAAGCAAGATTCTGAATTCTGTATTCACTCCATCAGTAAAATTAACCAAACTTTCTAAATTACTTATGTTTAAATCCTTCAACTTCTCAAATAAATAGGAAGCATTGTTTTCATAGCCTCATTCCTCCTAAATACAAAAAGGTGGTTGTATATAACATACGAATGACACTTATACTCCAAACGATGCCATGTGACGCAACATCCAACACAGAGCATGTGCATTCCATATACACCAAAGTTGTAAAATGTTTAATTTTTTCTCTAACTTCCACTTCAGTGTGTTTTTTTTCTTACTTGGTAATATCATATTGATAATCTGGAAGGAAATAAACATTTGACATGTTTTTCCTCAGATGTTCAGAAACATAAATTATTAAGCATTGGGGTAAGTTAATGCCACCTAAGGCTTTATTCAATATAGCAAGGTGCTCAACCTTATTTTATTCAATTTTCTTTGGAGAACAGCAATTTATACTTGGCACAATTCCTCAAAAAGTCCACTAAAACAAAATTATACAACCTTTTCCTAAAAGCAAAATCCCACCAAATAAAAGTACAAGAGAAGAAACAAGAGATACAAAATTTTGGAAGCTGGTTCAGCTGGTAGCCAGACAAAGCAAGTAGAGAAGAAATGTCAAGAGGGAGTCTGACTTATATTACATTGGAAGCACACAGGACCTCAGGAAGAAAGACATAAAATGGAACGTGAAAGAGTATGGTAAAAGTCTACTTAAGAACAAGCTAGATCCTGAGTCCATTTTTTTAACTTAATAGCCAAGCAGCTGTTCCTCCCTCAACACAAGCAAGGACTAGGTAGGTATTCTTCAGGGAAGCTAAAACAGAAAACCACTGTACTTCTTTGACAGTAGAAGCTAAATGGATATGTAGTAAGCTTTGTCTTGGATCCATTAGAAATATAAGTTTCCTCCTATTCCTGAGTACATGTAGAAATAGGGTCTCAACTTTTCACTGTTATTAAATGCTATGTTATTGTAGGTTGCCCCAGAAGCAGGACCTAAAACAAGGATTTGGACCAAAGGAATTTATTTGGGAAAGGAATCCTTGCAAAAACTAGTAGGAACATAAAAAAGAGAAATGGGGAGAAGGAATCCAAAATAGGTATGTTTTTAGCCAACTTAGGTCAAATAAAAATTCCACGGGAAACTCAAAAACAACACAGAATACCTGTTTCAAAGGTATTCTATACCATCCTCCTACCTGAGTAGGGAGCTAAAGTATTTACACACTACATTCCATGAGATATTGACTGAGAGTTTCTGAAGCAGGAGGCACAAGGGAAGAAGTGGCATGAATTCTTCCTTTCTGGCTTCTAGAGCAAGCTGTAGGCAGGGATGCCAGTGCTGGCCACCTAGAGATGTACTCTGCATGTACTCAGGTTAACAGCTAAAGAGATATGAACAGGCATTACATCCAACATGTAGACATTGCTACATCCAACATGATGAATTTGTTATTCAGTGTAACAGGTACACTCTTGAATCCTTTTCCTGCCTTTCTTTAGGAAAGCTAGAAACAAATAGTAAAGGATAGAGAAGCCCAATATTGTCAAGCACTTCTGCAAAATGATGTAGCCGTGGCTGTCCATCATTTATTTAATGGGATCAGCCTCATCATTCTACACTACAGATAAAGATTAACTATATTTATATTATCAGTAAGAAAAAGCTTAGTTAAATGCATGGTACCCATTTCTAAACCTTCAAAAGGTGCTGTTTATTAATTTTCACAGTCACATTAATTGTGCCAATTCCTAATTCTAAGAATTTTAGCCCAGGGTAACTGGTCAGAAATGTGTATTTACATAATTTCACAATTTGGTAATCAGAACTAAAAATTATACCCACATCAATAAGTCTCTGAAAAACATGTGCAACCTGAAGGTTCCCTTGGCCCATCAACCTGAGAGCATTCCAGAAAGTTACTCCAACAGTTTTATGTCCATAAAGCTTCTTTTAAAGATGACTAAACCTCAGTCTTCACTCATTCTCCATCACAGCCCACTTCCTCATTTCTATACGAGTCTCTGTCTTCCATACACAAGTCTTCCTTTTTGATAGCCACTTTGTTTTAACATGGATACACTACAGCAGCAGAACTGGAATTCCTAATCACATTTCTCAGCCCCCTACTTTAGCTCTACAACTATTTGACTGTAAAGTGAGAAGATTGTCAGAAGAGCCAGATCAATGCTGCTTTCTGATATCCAGGCCTGATGGCAAGGTCTGCCTCACTGTCTAGGATTCCACCTGTTCTTCCTTAGAAATCTACTGTCTCTGTTTGCAATCTGATTGTTTTTACTCCAGCTTAAGAGTGCACAATTATCAATAAAATTTGATCCTACATGGTCTATAATGCTTCAGACAAGGAGACATGGCTAGGTGCATGCTTTAGTGATTTTAAGGCCACTACCCACCTAAAGTATCCATAGAAAATCCCCTGGGGTATGGCTTAACTTTTCATTCCAGCTCTGACTCAGCCAAGATAACCTGTTATATAAGTAGAATTTGTCACTACTGAAGGACAGAGACAGCTTATTAAAGATCAGGAATTAAACCTTCGGTTGAAATCAGTTTATTGGCAACTTTCTGTAGCTGGCTGCCCAGACAGGGTTTTTTTTTTTTTCTCAGAAAACTTTCTTTTCTTGCCTCTAAGGAAAGGGCAGGGGGATGGGGGTGGTGGTGACAGGGAATGAGTGAACCAGAAAATAGAAAATCTCTGCCTCTCTTTTCTTTCTTCTCTTTCCTTCTCTTTTTCTCTTCCTCTCCAAGTCTATCTCTATGCCTTTCAAATACAATGGAATTAAATTTTTATAAAATATTTACTTTAAAAAATTCAATATTTTCTTTTAAAAAAAGAGTAAACATGTTACTTTATCTCTCCTAAAAAGCTTTTCAAAAGGTTTTATTCATTGAATATCTTGACACCTGAGACAACTCCATGAATTTATGACCATATTAAAATGTCACTAACTACTCTTTAATTATCAACTGCAGTTTAGCACCACTGTAGAAAACTAAAACTAGTACTTTTAACTCGTGGATTAGTCTTTCTAAACAATTTGAAAACTCTCTGTATATAGTATCAGTCTGAACACCTGACTATTGAGCCTGCTATACCTGTTTAGCTCACTTTTCACGAAGTAGACATGTATGCTTAAGATTTTGGGGGTGTTTAGACATTGCTTCCATATTTTTTGTGTGGTACAAACATATAACACAGCTTTTAAAAAGCCTAAAGAAAGGCATATATGGTATTCTGTCAACTTAAATTCTAGTACAATAGTATAAACTATGTTCCTCAAAAATGATATGTCAAAACCCTAATTTCCAATATCTGTGAAAGTGAGTTTATTAGGATTAGGGTCTTTGTGGATATAATCGAGCTAAGATGAAGTCATCAGGCTTGGCATTAATTCAACATGACTGGTATCATTATAAGAAATGGACTGAGAGTCAGGATGAGGCTCAGGCCAGGTTGCGTTGGACCACAACACCCACTAGTTCACAGGGCTGGTGGAAGCCAGACTGGGCTAGGCTATTGCTCTTGTGAGCAAAAACTGGGAATACAGGTAGTCAGGCTGAACCAGGCAGTGAAATCTGCCAGCAAATGCCAAGACAGGAGCAGGATATTTCTGACTGGACTACAACATTCACTGCCATGTGCAAGACCAAGAACTGGGAGTGAACCTGGTAGGGGAACTTCAGAACTCCCTTGACGTGCAACTGTTTCCACTGTACGCATTAGAGCTGAGATGTGGGGTATGCTGGTCTCAGGGCAAAGCAGGTTAAGTTAGGCTGCCATACCTGCTGGCAAGTGCCAGGATTAGGTACAAGTCATGTCAGGCTGGACTATAGTGCCCCCAGACAAGTCCAAAATCTGGGGCTAGAAGCTGGCCTGGTAGAGAAACTGTGGGCACTCCTCTGCTGGGCTGAAGCTCCCTCTGATAAGCACAAAAGCAAGGGCTGGTGGCAGACTAGACTGTGCAAGGTAGGAGAACCTGTCAGAATACGTGTGGGCTAGGTCTGAGGGAGGTCAAGCTAAGTTGAGCTGCAGCAACCATAATTTTGTGCCAGAGCTGGATGGGATGCGGACAGACAGGGTTGTGGCTATGCCAGCACACCCAAAAGCTGGTCTGGGGATGGGCTTGCAGAGGATTATTATGGGTCCAACCAACTAGGCCTTGGCATTTGCTGGTATGCATGAAAAATGGGCCTGTGGCAGGCTGGACTGAGCTAGGCTGCAACATCCATCAGTTCATGTGAGAAATGGGGCTGGAGTGAAACTGACCAGTCAGCTGTACCAAATGGTATGTACACTGGCTGGTATAAATGATAGATCAAAACTGACCCTGCACTGGCTGGCTCACACAAGAGTTATGCTGAGGTAATCCCAAGTGAGGTTTCTTGGGAGACTTCCCAACTAAACCACTAGACTCAAGGCCATGCCACAGGGAAAATCACATGTGATCTGATCTTAGAATGCATTTACTGGGACTGGGCCTCCTCAATTACTGATCCCTGTGCAATGGACAGCATGCCCAGATGTATAAGGTAGACATGGCAGCCAGCTCATCCATGCCAGTAGATGACATCAAGTGCCTCATCAAAAATGCAAAGTAGAACAGGTTGGATCACTCTACTGGGCCAAGCTTTGTAACATGCTCCTGGGCCTGTGCATACACTAAGGTGGACTTGGTCAGCCAACAGACCTTGGAAAGATTTCTCAGTCCTGGTGCCATGAAGCTGATGGCATCTCAGAACTGTCAAAATCACTCAAGTAACAGCCTTGGAACACTCTTCCCTGCATCGAAGTCTCCAAGGCATTAGCAAATGATTTTTTCCCTGGGTGCTGATGTAGTTTGGTAGCAAGAAGCAGCCCTTTTTCCCTTTCCTGCCGGCAGACACAGGAGGAAAAAAAAAAAGACTGAATCGTTTGTCCCACTCAGCTTCCTCTACACCTGGACTCTCCACACCCTGACTGGTGACTCACCTGGGCATGCATCAAACTCAACTATGATTCTATTACAAAATTATGTTTCAACTATATTTACAATGTTGAAAATAAAATTTAAAGACAGAGAGAGTGAGAGAAGAAATGCACACAAATGCAAAGAAAGAATAGCATGTGAACTAACAAGGCAGAGATTACAGTTATGCTGTCAGAACCTAAGGAATACCAAGGATTTCTGGCAAAAGTCAGGCAGCCATGGACAGACTACCTTTTTGCCCAGAAGAAGGAGTAAACTACTGTATTATTTTTTGTTACTGCAGTTGTTTTACCTGCCTAGTTTTAGTAAACTTTATTATGGTAGTACTAGTAAACTAATATATCCAAATGTATTAACATATGTTAACAAATGTAACCATAAGCTGAGAAATCAAAATTTCAAGGAAAAAAATATCAACAGAGGCAGTAAAGTTTATAAGAAAACCAATGATGTATATACAGTTGAATAGCTGATCAATATTTTATATAAAAATTTAGACTTTTGTTCTATTTCTAGTCAATAACCCAGAAAAGACATACATAAAGGACAAAATTTTCACAGAAATGCCTATCACAAGAAAACAAATTAGCAAGATATCTTTGGGATAAATACAATAATCTAGAAATTTCTGAGAAGTGTTTCTAGGTACCATCCTCCAGGATTTAACAATTTCTTAGTTCCTGCAGTACAAGATCAGCAAACTTGCTCATAAATGACCAGAGAGTAAATGCCTTCAGCTCTGTGGGACAGTTATTACTACAGTATTCAACTCAGTCTTGGTAACACAAAAGAGGGGAACATGAAAACAAGTGAGAATAACTGTCTTCCAATGAAATTTCAATTTTTTAAGACTCACTCATTTTTATTTGAAAGGCGGTTTTCAAAAACAAACAGAAACGGAGAGAGAAAGGTCATTCATCAGCTGTTTTACTCCCAAAATGGCCACAACAGTCATAGCTCAGCCGATCCAAAACTGGGAGCCAGGAATTTCTTCCAGATCTCCCACACGGGCATAGCGTTCCAAAGACTTTTAGTCATGTTCCACTGCCCCATAAGAGACATTCTTGTTGGGCCCAGCATAGTATCCCAGTGGCTAAATCTTTGCCTTGCATGTACTGGGATCCCATATGGGTGCCAGTTCCTGTCCCACCTGCCCCATTTCCCATCCAGCTCCCTGCTTGTGGCCTTGGGAAGCAGTAAAGGATAGCACAAAGCCTTGGGACACTGCACCTATGTGGGAGACCCAGAAAAATCTTCTGGCTCCTGGCTTTGGATCAGCTCAGCTCTGGCCATTACAACAACTTGGGAAGTGAACCAGTGGATGGATAATCTTTATGTCTCTTCTCTGTAAATCTGACTTTCCAATAAAAACAAATAAATCTTTAAAAAGAGAGAAACATTCTTGTGTATGATTCAAAAAGCAAAATGAAGCAACATTCATTTTTTAGTTTGTCAAGGGGCAGCAGCCATACTTGAAGTAACATAACTTCCCCTTGCAACTACCCTAACTTCTCATGGATTTTCCTTCTGCTTCTCCTGTGTTAAATGCATTTTAGCTCCATGATGAAAGGTACCAGCTTCTTCTGTAGGAAACCCACATCATCAAGATCACAGTCAGAAATGTATATGGCTCCAACCCATATTCCTAGGTTCTACCTCATGCAAATGGGTTGTAGCCGGTCATAATTTTTACCTTTCTTATATCCATTTCCCATGCCCATTCACTGTCCTATAGACTTCAAATTCCAGCACAAAATACAAAGAAAACAGAGACCTGACTCATGCAACTTGGGAAGTGAAGCACACTGATTACACTGTGAATGCTGTATAGTTCACCTAGAGAGGTCATCAAACCTAAATCAAGATAATGCACATACGCATAAGGAAAAATACTGCAACTATTTACCGGAATCCACCAAATCTACCTCAAACCACCCTCCCCCCGTAAAGAGAAACAATTCAAAGGTCCAAGTGTCTACCAAAGGCCTAGTCTGAAACTTTCCAAGCCCAAAATTAAAGGGAACATAAATTTGTCTACCCCTAATAATGGAGTAACATCCAGAAGCTCACTGCATGGGGCCAACATTACTTTACCAGCTGGTAAAGTATCCACCTACAATGTCCCATACAGGCACTAGTTTGAATTCCAGGCATTCCATTTTTGATCCAGCTCCCTGCTAATGTGTCTGGGAAATTAATGGAGCATGGCCCACTTGGGCCCCTGCACCCACATGGGACAGTTGGATGAGACTCATGGCTCCAGGCTTCAGCCAGGCCGAGCTCCAGCCGCTGAGGGCAATTGAGGGGCATACCAGCAGAGGAAGATTCCTGTCTATCCCTCTGTATCTGTTACTCTTTCAAATAAACAATAAATAAATCTCCTTTTTACAAATCATTTTTTAAAAAAAGGAAGCCCATTAAAAGAAAGACAGGAAAAACACCAAATCTCACTTTGGCTTAATACATAAATTTTTTTACACACAAACTTCTTCAATTGTGAAGTTCTAAGTACTTCTCCTTTCACAAAAGATAACCTGCTGCCGCATTTAGTTTCATACTAGACAAAGATACTGTGAAGAACACCAAAGCAAATGCAATTTTCTTAACCATATCATACAGATTTATAAGCATAGAGGATCATCCCTTCTCTTCCCACTTCTCCCTCCATATATTCCCCTCCTAATATTTGTCCCCAGGTTATTATAACAGAGACATTCATTTCAACATTAATGTACACTTGCTTGTAAATAGTTATTTGTAGTCAAAATCTGGTCTATCAAGAGGCAAAGCAACAACAACAAAAAAAAGAAACTAAAATTCCAGCAAAATCAGGAGTTTCAAATATTTAGGGAAAACAAAGCAAAAAAAAAGCCAACATTTTAAGTTTTAACTGTCTGCTAAAAACACTAAAAGACTGATTACCTTACTGAACTCTAAATAATCATATAACCTTTCCCCTCCATTATTTTATTTTCTCCACAGCAAATACCACCATCTGATGTACCAAATACTCACGTATTTTAATATATACTAATATATTTAATCTTATATCTTATAATATATCTTATACCTTATAATATATGAATTATATTTCTATTTCTTATAATTTATAATTCTATCTTTATTAAAATATTAAATATATGCTGATATATTTAATATTATATTAAAATATGATTTGTTGATTGAAAGAATAGGTGGAGTATAAATCATCAAGATAACTAATTAAACTTAATATCTCTTAAAAACATAAAAGTCAACAGCCTTTGTGGGGCCCGGCGCGGTGGCGCAAGTGGTTAAAGGTCCTCGCCTTGCACCCCCGGGATCCCATATGGGCGCCGGTTCTAATCCCGGCAGCCCCGCTTCCCTTCCAGCTCCCTGCCTGTGGCCTGGGAAAGCAGTCGAGGACGGCCCAAAGCTCTGGGAACCTGCACCCGCGTGGGAGACCCGGAAGAGGCTCCTGGCTTCGGATCGGCATAGTATCGGCCCGTTGCGCTCACTTGGGGAGTGAATCATCGGACGGAAGATCTTCCTCTCTGTCTCTCCTCTCTGTATATCCGCCTTTCCAATGAAAAAATAATAAAAATAAATCTTTAAAAAAAAAATAAAAAAAAAAAAACAGCCTTTGTGTACACAAAATTCTATTGTTGGGAAAAGACTTGAAAGATAAGTCCCATTCACAATAACTAGGCCAAAAAAAACCTTGGAATAAATTTAGGCAAGAATGGCAAGTATCTCTAAGATGAAAAGTAGAAAACATGAAAAAGAAAGGAAGGAAGAAAAGAAAAGAAAAGAAAAGAAAAGAAAAGAGAAGAGAAGAGAAGAGAAGAGAAGAGAAGAGAAGAGAAGAGAAGAGAAGAGAAGAGAAGAGAAGAAAAGAAAAGAAAAGAAAAGAAAAGAAAAGAAAAGAAAAGAAAAGAAAAGAAAAAAGAAAAGAAACACAAACCCAAAAATTGAAAAATCTCCCATAAATGTAGATTGGTAGAATACAAAAACATCCGTATTACTGAAGGTACTTAACAGATTCAATGTCATTACCTACATAATACCATCCAAATACCTACAGCATTGTTCTTAGACCCAGAAAAATTTTGATGCTAAAACTGGAATGCAGGGCCTGGTGCAGTAGCCTAGTAGCTAAAGTCCTTGCTTTGCACATGCTAGGATCCCATTTGGGCATCAGTTTTATCCCAGCTGCCCCACTTGCCATCCAGCTCCCTGCCTGTGGCCTGGGAAAACAGAAGAGGACAGCCCAGCCTTGCGACCCTGTTTCCATGTGGGAGACCCAGAAGAGGCTCCTGACTCCTGGCCTTGGATCAGCTCAGTTCTGGCCCTTGCAGCCACACAGGGAGTAAATCAGAGGATGGAAGGTTTTTCTGTATCTCTATCTCTCCATAAAACTGACTTTCCAATAAAAATAAAACAATCTTTTTAAAAAACTGAAATGGGAACATAAAAGACCCTAAATAGCTAACGCAATTTTTAACAACATAAACAAAGCTGGGGCCTGGCGAGGTGGCCTAGCAGCTAGAGTCCTCGCCTTGAACACACCAGGATCCCATATGGTCACCAGTTCTAATCCACTTCCCATCCAGCTCCCTGCTTGTGGCCTGGGAAAGCAGTCGAGGACAGCCCAAAACCTTGGGACCCTACACCTATGTGGGAGACCTGGAAGAGCTCCTGGCTCCTGGCCGTTGAGCTCACTTGGGGAGTGAATCATCAGACAGAAAATCTTTCTCTCTGCCTTTCCTCTATATATCTGACTTTGCAATAAAAATAAATAATCTTAAAAAAAAAAAAACTAAGCTGAAGGCATCACAATATCAGACTTCAGGGCAGTTATAATCAAAACTGCCTAATACTGGAACAAAAATTAGACATACATATCAATGGAACAGAACAGAAATCCCAGGGGCTGGTACCACACATCAGGCTAAGCCTCTGCCTGGAGCACTGGCAACCCATATGGGCAGTTTCATTTCCCAGCTGCTCCACTTCCAATCCAGTCCCCTGCTTATGGCCTGGGAAAGCAGCAGTGGATGGTTTGAGACCTTGGGCCCCTACACCTACACGGACCCAGAGAGGTTGCAGCTCTGGATTGGCTCAGCCCTTGCCATTGTTGTGGCCATGTAAGGAGTGAACCAACAAATGGAAGCTCCCTCCCTCTCTCTCATAAATTTGTCTTTTAAATAAAACCAATAAACCCTTTTTTAAAAAAATCCTGGAAACTAACCTATATATCTGCAGCAATCTTTTACAACCAAACTGAAATCAATTCAGGAAAAAATGACAATCTCTTCAAGAAATGGTGCTAGGAAAATTAGACATACAACTGCAAAACTACGAAACAACATCCCTACCCTATACCTGGAAAAAACTCATCTCAAAATGAATGAAGGATCTAAATTTAGGACCTGATATCATCAAATTACCAGAAGAAAATATTGGGAAAACTCTGCAAGACACATTTATAAGCAAAGACTTCTTGGAAAAGACATCAAAAACAAAAGGAATAAAAGCAAACCTAAACAAAGGGACAGGCTAAGTAGCTTTCGCACTCCAAAGGAAATCATCAACAAAGTGAAGAGTCAACCAACATAACTGGAGAATATATTTGCAAACTACAAACTGATAGATGATTAATATTCAATATATATGCAAAGAGTTCAAAAAACATAATAACAATAAAACAACCAATCCAATTTTTAAAATGGGCAAAGATGCAGCATCAGCTGGCAGATGCCGGCACTGGAGGTTAATCCTGTCAAGTTAAACTGCAGAACCACCTGGAGAGTGCATGATGTGGGAGTGAGTCCAGGAGGGAAACAGTGGGCACTTCCCTCTTGGGGTGCCACTCCCACTGAAGAGCATGCACACAAGGACTAGGGTAGCAGTGGCTAGACAGAACTGCACCTGCCAGCATGCATGTTGGCTGGATATGGGGGAGCTGGTTCGGTTGAACTAGGCTTCAATGCCCATTGACAAGTATGAGAGCTGAATGAGATGTGTGAAACAAACTGGACCAGTCTGTGTACATACTGGCAAGCACAGGAACCAGGGCAGGGGGTGGGCCTGGTGGAGGTTATTGCAGGTTGCCCTGACTAGGCTGCAGCTCCCACCAGTTTGTGAGAGGGCCGAGTGTGTGCTGGGCAGAATCAGGCTAGACTGCAACACCCATTGGTTCATGTGGAAGATAGATCTGGAAACAAAACTGACTCAGCAATTACAACCACCAGCACGTACAAAAGCTGATTGGGACAAAAGACTGTGCTGGACCCTGTATTGGCAAGCACATACAAGAATCAGGTCTGGGATCACCTCAGACAATAGTTCTTTGGGGATTCCTCAAACTGAACTGCTGATCTCAGAAGTCCAACCATGAAGTGAAGTGCAGGTTCCATGTGTCAAAGCTGAGCCTCTTCAAAGGCTCAGAGGGAGCAGTGAACAGCATATCCAAGTACATATGGAGGATATGGCAGACCAAAGGGACCTGCAGAGGACACCTGGTACCACAATAGGATCGAGGACAGGACAAACTGATCAACTACCCAGTCACGTGTTGGCAGTGAAAATCTGGGCAAACAGAGACTATTAGGTGGACTATGTCAGCCAGTGGATTCTGGAGAGATTTCATCATGCTTGGAATGGCAAGATCAGCAGCAATTTAGAACCGTTGAACTATCAAAACCATTTCACCAGGACCCTTAGTGCATGTCCCACATTGGGGATCTGGGGTGGGTGGGAGGCTGGGTGGGTCTTCTCCCTTTATCTCTCCCTTTACCCCAGAAACAGAAAAAATAACAACAATGTGGAAACAATGGTCTTAGCCACTTTCCTGTAGCACTTGACCTTTTGTGCCCTAATCAACCCTGTAAAGATCATCAAAATAGAATAATTACAGAAAAAAAAGCTCAAAGAATATAAATAGGCATTTTTCAAAGAATAAAATTTAAATGGTTGACAAATGAAAAAATGATCAGGATTGATATCCTTCAGGAAAATGCAAACAAAACCTCAATGAGAAACTCCTTATCCCAGTTAGAATCACTATCATCCCAAAAATAAAAAAAAAAAAAACAATAAATGCTGAAGACAATGGGGTGGGGGAAGTTACTCTAATTCATTATTGGTGTTAATATAAACTAGTGCAGCTATTATGGAAGACAATTTGGAGATTCCTCAGATACCTGAAAATAGATCTAACACTCCTGAGCCCCCACTCCTGTAAATTTGCCCAAAAGAAATGAAATCAGTGTACTAAAGAGTTATTATATGCCCATGTTTGTTGCAGCTCAATTTGCAATAGCTAAAATATTAAAAAATCCAGACAAATGTTCATCAACTGAGGATTAGATACAGAAAATGTGGTATATATGTACTATGTACTATGAAATACTACTCGTCCTTTAAAAAGGAAATCCTGTCTTACATCAACATGAATGCATCTGGAAATCACTGCTTAGTGGGGGGAGGGGAACACAGCACAAAAAAAGAAAAACATGTTTTGCCTGATCTGTGGTAACTAATAGACCACAGAAATGCAATCTGTGAGAGAAATTCATATTTTGAGATCTGATTATGGCTTACAGTATTTGTCTATACTCTTGAGAAACAGTGGGGTTTTTTTTCCCCCACTTGCTATTTGGTGACTTCTTTACCTAAGAAAGTGGCAAGCCTGTTATTGTTAAATGAACTGATAGTACACCACTGTAAAAAATTTTTTAAAGCAAAGAAGTGAAAGACAATAGGTGAAGAATGTAGGCAGGAGGGAGGGCAAGGTGGGAAGTATTACTGTGCTCATGAATATGTTGTAAAACACATGAAGCTTGTTCATTTATACAAATAAAACATTTTTATAAAATGGACTACATTCAAACTCAAAGATTTCTAAACAAGGACAATTTTTCACACAAGATGTGTTATATAAGATTACTGACAAGTTCCAAATTCCTTTCCCGTTATTCCTGCTTCTCTCTTAGAACTTCAAAACTTTCTCTACAGAGAGGTATACAATCTTCCTCTTTCATTTTCATAGTATTCTATATGAATTAAGACATCTTCACATCCAAAGAAGTTTCCACTTAGTAACTGACTTATTTGAAACTCTAAGGTGATCCTTAAGAAATGGCATTCAGTAGGATGTAGTGGCTGACTACATTCCAACTGCATTTTTCTGTCTGTGCAAAATATTCTTAAAGCCCAGGAGAGGAAACTAAGTGGAATCTTAGATTTCAAACTTCTTTTACATGAAGTCAATACTAACATCCTTGAGGCAAATACTATTTAACCCAACCAGGACTCCAGAAAGAAAAACAGATTATCAACTCTCCCAATTCTAAAGTATCCTTTTAAAAAGCTTAAGTCCAAAATATGCTTTAGATGTAAGTATCTTAATGACAGGGGCATTAAGCTTTAATACCAGAGGAAAATAAAAAGAATTGCATGAAACTTAATAATAGCAAGCATTTTGTCTCTCAGTTCCCTGATATTCCCTATCCCCATTTCAAAAGACCAAAAAAAGAAGAGGAGAATAAAGTGGACAAGCAGTAAGGGAAAACAAAGTGGCAAGGAGCAGCAGCAATCTGAGTTAGCCAAAAAACCATGATACATCACTGAGAACAAAAGCACAACAGACTCAGATAGTCTCACCTGGAAAACTGGAATATATCCCTATGTACAAAGCTTGCAAATTTTAAACAACGAGATGCATTTGCCTTCCCAATCTAGGAACTATTTATACTTTGTACTTTGCTTTGCCTGTAAAGTTAGTCAAGTTATGCCTCCTCACCTCTGGTTTAGCCTAGATGGTAACAAAGTCTGCAGTAAGTTCCATAAAGACATTTTGTGAGCCTTTCTGCAAAATAAAAGAACAATGCACAGGATCAAGCAATTCCTACATCTCTGGAAAAAAGAGATCCTAGCATCAAGAACGTGATGAAATGCATCAGAGTTGTGGGGTTATTTAAATGCCTAAGTCAATAAAAATTGTGGCTGCTTCACATGACTGTTTAGAATTCACTCTCCATTCTGTAAACACTAATCTTACATCTTCTCTCTCCATTCACCCACAAATTCCACATCCAGCTTACATCTCTTTCCACCAATTTCTTCAACTTTGGTTTGTTTGTGTTTTGCTTTTGATAGCATTCATTCCTCACAATCCTACATTCCTTATTCTCCCTGCTTACCTAAAAACTACCTGCATCACTTTTAGACTTGATGGTTTCTTTTTCCTAAGCCAGTTATAAAAGTGAGCAATATTTCCAAGGAAATGTGACCGAAGATACTAATGTTGTTTTTAGAAAGTATTGATCTATACTACATTATAAATGTATAAGTATACATTTCTTTCTAAAACCAAATGCTAAAGAAAGCGCAATTCTAAAACTTCTAGAAATAAACATCTGTTTTATAAAAAAAGAGTTTGCTTCCATTAAGAATAAACTTCATAGATCTCATCTTAAAGACCCAAAATTTATCCCCCACATCTTCATCCAACTTATGCTTTTTAAACAAGTATTCATTGGGAATGGAGACCTGTAGAGCATGATGATGCAAAGTATTATTCACACTTACATTTTGTTGTTGTTGTTATTGCTTAATGGAAAATAAAAATGAAAAGGAAAGTGTCACTGAAACAAAGGAATTGCTAACAAATCCTAGATGCTCCCAGGCTGTGCAAACACACATGGCCAGAGTCAACTTCCCTTTTGTGGGCTTGCATATTGCTAGATAGACAGATTTCAGCCCTTCCGTTTGTAGCAAGACATTTCTCTGTATGTCATTTGGCAGATGCAGTGGTGGGGCTCTGCCAATTCACCCTGGAGCCCTCCATTTTAATCAGTATCACATAAAGTTTAACACATGCTTTGAAATATGCACCAGATCCAAAGCTTTGCCTGGGGGCGGGGGTGGAGATGCTTGCTAGAAAAACACATACCATCCCAGAGCTACTCCACAAGCAATTATCTTTCACCTTTGGCTGAACTAAGGGAACTGTCAACACCAGCACACTGCCAACCAGGGGAGAGGTTAAGGGGTTAAAACACGAAAGAAGGCAAGAGGCTTTGGGGTTCAATTTGGCCATCTGTTAATCCTGCTGGCTGCATGGAAGAAGCATTCTCTTTAGTCACCAGGATACAGAAAAACATAACTACAACAGTAGCAGCTATGAGAACAACAAAGTTCAGTAAGGCTTTCCAAGTAGTAAACTTAGAACACTCTAGAATAGATGAAAACTCTATCTCTGCAACATATAAAATTCATCACTTATAACCAGAATAATAAACACATTCTATCTCATGCATTTATGATCTGTGTGAAGGCTGGTCTAGATCACTACATTGAAAAGGATTTTCCTGCATGATTCATCACAATGCGAAGAGGCAAAGAGAGTCAAGCCGAATCCTATCTGTCAAGAGAGGATGCGAGTGGTCCTGGCAGTACACACAGATTCATGGTATTTAACTATCCTAAATTAGTTGGATCAACAGTCTCCAAAGGAGGGCATATCTCCACCTCATCATTTATCATATATACAGAATTCAAAATACACTACACTAAGGAAAGACAATGCAGAATCATTGATGGTAATATTCTCATTAGTTAATTTTCATTACTTGTGATGTACTATTGGTTGTATGTGCTCCACACAATAAGATTATGTCAACCAATGTGAATTAAATTTTTGTACACATTTTAATTAGATTTATACAAAATGGACAAATGATCTTAATATCCATAAAGTTGGAAAATAACACTAATAATACTGGCACATGCAAATAAGAACAACAGGGTTAATACTTACCCTCCTCCTGATGTGATAACACCATTAGAAGAATCCACTAGGGGATGAGTCAGGTCTTCCTGTGACTTTTGCAATGTGATACTGCTGTTTCTACTATCAAAAGGTAGAGACCATTTTTCCATCCTCTTAATTCTGGACTGGCCCAGTGACTTGTTTTGACTAACAGAATGTAACTGACAAGATCTTCTGGAAGTTAGATATGAAGAGACCCAGTGGCTTGGATTCTGTCCCTCTCTTGACCCACAAGACCAAACACACAATTATGCAATAATTCCACCATCCTCTGCAAAATGCAATACATGTCACTTACTCTCTATCTCTTACCAAAATGCAGCTACTGGATATAGATCCAGAAAAGAGGATCTGTATTTTAAGCTTATTTATCAATGTGTTAATGAAGATAACATCATTTTTCATTAAGTATGAAATTAAATGCTGATGTGGTTAAAACCTTATCAACTTATTCTGCTATGCGTTTTTCAAGAATCATGAAGACACTGGAGAAAAAGAAATCCAGAACACAATATTGAGCTTGATTCTGGACCTTAACAATGCTGATATACATACACAAGGTTTATAAATTGGATATATATTAGAAAGGATTTGAATCCCCTGCAAAGTTATAAAAAAATTAATGATAATTTTCCTACAAAGAAGAGGCTCAAGAGTTTCACTAGATTCTTTAAAGGCTTATGTCTCTAAAATGTTTATGAACTACTGCTATAGAAAGCTTCCTTCTCCACAGTTAAGAGATCAAATTCTGAATACCTACCAAGAACATCAAACAGCACAAACACCCAGTTAGGCCACAGCCTTCTTCATCAGGGCAGCTGCAATATCCATATGTTTAGCAGACTAGGAAGGAGTGAAGTCATTATGGTAAGAAGCAAGCTGTACTATTTTTTGGCATTTGCTTATTTTCTTATATAGTTTATTGAGAAGTAAGGAAAAGGTACAAATTAATAACAGACTTTAACTTAGGACAAATATGTTACAGTAATGAAAAAAGAGACATTCTTTATCCACAAATAATCTGGCACCAGGGTAAAATTACCATATTCAAAGGCAATATAGCCCTCAAAAATAGACTAAGACCACCACAGTTCAAGCCAGCTTTTAATCTTTAATGCCTTTAACCAGACTTTACACAAAATCTACGCTAAAAATATATCCTTTTATATATCTTGTTAGATGCTATAACTATAGTAATGTGTTTGTGTGCACACACAATCACCCGTATTAACCACCAGACTGGAAAGAATTTGAGAGAGAAACGACTACTCCTAGTTTTTTATGCCAAATAAATTTCTCAAGGAAATTGAAGAGCAAAAAAAATCTATCTATAAAATTAGACATAATAGATTTCTTATTAGATTAAAAGCTGGGGCAAGTATTGTGGCAAAGCAGATTGTTGCCACTTGGAACCCCCACATCCTCTATGAGAATGCTGGCTGAAGCCTTGGGTATTCACACTTCAACTTAACTTTCAGCTCACATGTCTATTAGGTAGAAGATGAAGACTAAGTGTTTGGGCCCCTGCCACAATATGGGAAACCCAGATGGAGTTTTAGGAAACTTATTGATACAGATATTCAGGAAGTAAAAACAATAAAACAAAGGACCAAAGATTCTCTCTGTCTCTTGCTCTCTCACCTTCCTGGTTATTCCGTCTTTCAAGTACACAAAAAACTTTTTTTAAAAACCATTGTGTGAATTCGAGTTTTGTTCTTTATCTCTTTCCTCCCTCTGTGGAGAGATCGGAATAAGCTCTTTAACATGTGCATAAAATATCCCATTTGATCGATTAGTAATGGGGCACAAATTATGAACTTTCAACTCACCATAAGTTATTTCAAAGAAGCCTTGTAGGACTATGAAACTAAGAACCCTAAACTGTATTCCCAAAGACTAAAGTTCTCCACAATAACCTATGCTCACTCAATATTGTTATTTTCTTGAGAAGATATATGATTTAGCCTCTCATCATGACATAAACTGTGACTGGTGATATGGAAAAAATACAAATATCTTAAAATCTAAAAAAAAATTCCCAATGGTTGCATATTTTTAGTTTGAGAAAATGAAAATGTTCTTGGGATGGATACTGGTAATGGTATAATAATGTAAATGCACATTAATGTCAGTGTTGTGCATTTTAAAATGATTAAGATAGTAAGTTCCATATCATGCATATTTTATTACATTGAGAATACCCATATCAAGCACAGTTTACTGAAAGAAACAGATAAGTTTATATCAAGAGAAAATTCCTTTCAAATTTTTAAAGATAAATTAATTAATCAAAGGGGGGAAACATGAAAATAATAAAATTCTTACAATATCCACAGAGATTCTCTCTTCAGATACACACATGCTTAAAGAAAAAAAAAAGGCACAAGGTGACTATGTACGTGCAACAAAAATTCCCTCAATTCCTAGAGTGTAGAAATCAATGCTCTAGGTTCTGTGGGGAAAAAAGATGAAAGTAGTTCAGTCATGTCCTGAAGAAGCTGCCAGGTAATGCTGATCACTTATACTTCCACTTTCTGGAGTTTATCCTGGCCATAGAGCCCCCTCTTCCAAACACCTGCATCAAATCCCCTTAATCACCTGGTATTCTGCCAGTGGGTGTCCTGGGACTCAAAATCCACTTTCTTCAACACATATGCCACAGCACAGAACTCATTTAGCCATAGCACTATAACAGTGCCTTTAAAACAAGGACTTTCAAATTCCCTACTTCTCTCCCAATCTCATTAATATTGCACTAGTATGGAGGGTAATTAACTCTCATGACAGAACATTCTGCTTTTCAAAACAATTTTCTCTCAACTTTGAAAAATTGCCAAATATTCAAAAAAGTAATATAAATACCCCTTATTGCTGTTCTATTTTAGTAGCTAACCACACTCAGAGACCTTAATGGTTGGGTGACTTCTGAACTGAAGCAAACACAAACACACATGTAATAAATGAAAACTATTCTAAATTTTCTATAGATATACACTTTAAGAAGTGTGTCAGCAAGGTGAAGTAGCCTGAACTTATCAACAGAACAATATTCTTGGCAAGCTTTCAGAACAAACAAGGCCTACTCAGTTGAAAGTTTAAAACTTACAATATAAAATCTGTCATGACATTGCCACATTCACCACTGTCTCAAAAAATATCTATGAATGAGAAATTTAATTTTAATGCTCTAATTCGGATTCCTAGCCATCTGGGTTCAGTCATTGATCCGTTCAATGCCTAATGAAGAAACAAAGAATCCATTCCAATCACCTAGTCTAAAAAAGTATTTAAAGCATAATACAGCAGATTTATACAATGGGAAATTTTAAGTGACTACCTATTACTGTTTAAATGCAAAAATGTAATATTTCAGGTTTCTTCTTTGTTCAAATATTAAATAAAGCAATAAGAAAAATTACACCTCTATTCGCTAACGGCCTACCAATAACTGGTTCTCGTGTCTGGTAATCCCACTCCCACTGAATGTGCATCCCCCAGCCTTTATTTCTCTTACAGTTCACAGGCAATGATTAGAGAAAAGGAAAAGCCAAACTCCAATAAGCAAGAAGGATAAAACTTCTCAGTTATCCAGAAAATACATCACATATTTATGATTTGGGGTTTTTTATTTTATTTTTATTTGAAAGGCAGAATTAAAAAAGAGAACAAGTGAGAGAGAATCTTTCATCCACTGGATATACGAAAACATAGCAAGACAGTTTTAAAATTATTTGACACTCCCCCTCCTTTCAGAGATGGTTATCTATGTCCTCTTAACTATTGCAGGCTTCTACCCACCTTAACCAATAAAACGTTGAATTCTGTGGCAAGGTCAAATAACGTGTAGCAGTTTGCACATTGTGCCTAGGAAGCAAAGGCTGTTCAACAACATGGAAACATCCACATGTGAGGAAAGGCCACATGTAAGCACTAGAGTCAGAACTTGCCTTCACGTCATCCCAAGAAGGTGCCAGCCTGATGACTCGTGATTCTGGCCCACTTCCCAAGCCATTAGCAGCCTCAAAAGCATCCCTGCACAGGTCCCAAAGACAAGCCACTTTCTCTGCATCAGACCAAACTCCTGATCCACAGAATTTATGAATACAATAAAATGTTTGCTGCTTTCAGCTGCTAAGATTTGGGATAGAATGTTATGAAACATTTGTAACTTGAACACCTATATTCAAACTTAATTCAAACTCCACCTTATCATTAAACTTAGAGTATCTCATATAACTGAAGGGCTTTCTCATTTCTCTACACACTTCTAATATTTTCTCTTCTTTTTGCATGGCATTTATTTTCTCCCATGGATTTTTATTATTTGTACGTATTTTTCATTTCTCACTGGAGGATAAGCCTCATTTGCGACAAGGTCTTTGGCATTGAATACAATAATGTTTGCCACGGTACTTTACACTTCTTAAACTCTCAATATGTATCTCATCAATGAACAAGTAAGTTGATCAGAATCCACTGAGAAACAAATTTAAGTTGGGTAAGAAAAGAAACATACAGCAGATAAGGAAAAGATAGAATAAAAGTTACTGAAAATGTTTTAAAAAGCATGTGTCGTGTTTCTCTAAGAAATAGGTGAAGAATTTATAATGGATCAACAGATATGACTTTTTAAAAGTTTAAATTTCTGATGAAAACTAAACTTAAATAACACCTCAAACTTAGAGGCTACTTTGGCTCAAAAGGCAAAGCTGGAAAGACCCATTTGATTCTTACTAATTTGCAAAGTTTCAATTTATTGTTCTACTATGAAATGTTTGGCTTTGGTTTCTCACTATTATTAAAGTCTCTGCTGTAAACACACCTTTTAAAGAAAGAAAAATACAACACCATATTTCTTAACACTAAAGCCTGAAAATAGTAAGAAAAAAAAAAGGAGGTGAGGAAGGGTTTCATCAAAGAAATCTGCTCCAAAACCTCATACTCTTCAAATCATCTTGTTTTAAAATACTCATGGAAAAATATAATTCTAACTCTCAAACAATGCAGAAGTGAACTAACATATGATTAGACTATCAATACCTAAGTTATCCAAAGTAAAGACTTCAATTGCCTGATAAATCACAGTAAGGATGAGACTGGTAAAATGTCTCAAAAACAATTCAAAAGAATAACTGTGCTAAGCCAATCAGCCTACTTGCTGCTCGGAGCCAGACAGAGCCGTTTAGCCCTGGTCTGAGCTCCCAGGTGGCAAGGCTCAGGCCAAGTGTCCCAGGCCTCTCAGCCAGCCATGGGCTGGAGCCAGGTGGGTCAGATTGCCCCCTGGGAATGGCTTGGGTTTGGAGAGAGACCTAAGTCCATAGGCTCACCATGTGTTCGAAGCCAGGTCAATCAGTTACCCCAAGGGTGGGCTTGAGCCTGGAGGGAGGCCTAAGCTGGGCTTCATCCAGCACCTTTGGTGTCTGGGCTATCCAGTGGTGGGACCTTGAGGAGGGATCCCTTGGACCTTTAAAGTTCAGACCAACATAGCGGCCCTAGAGGAAGAGCAGAGCTGGGGTAATTAGTAATTACCAATGCTGAATACCACTCACTGGGACACACTATTGCTAGGGCTGGGGGCCTACCTGGCAGGGCTAGATCACAGTACTCACCAATGAGAGTCAAAACAGGGGACAGGTAATGCTAGGCTAGGCCATGGCACTAAGTAGGTAAGAGAAAAAAGTCTTAAGGCAGATTCTAAAGGGGATGTGCGGGCCCACCCCTTTGATCTATAATTTCAGCCAGTTTGCTTGGAGCTGGAGGTGGTGACAGGTTGAGCTAGGCATGACCGTGGAACCAACAACACTCATGGCACAGGTGGGGTGGTCCAAGCTGCAGCACCCATAGACACACCCAAGAATATGGTGTAGAGTGGGCTGGGTCACAATATTTACCGCTCATACATATGCAGGACGGAGGGGGTAGCCTATGACCAGTAAGGCCTAGCACACACTGGCATGGGTGGGCTATAGGCCTGGGAGTGAGTCTGGTGGAGGAACTAGGGCAACTGCTCCTGCTCATGAGCATGCGACACAGGCCTAGGTGCTGGTCAGACCAGGCATGGTAGCTCCAACTGTGCACACACATGTGGGGTGGTTTTGGAAGGCGGTGGAAAAGGCAGGGACAGGCCAACCTTAGCTCACTGGCAAGTGCAGGAGCCAGGCTGGAAAGCAGGGCCTGCTGGGCTAAGCTACACACCTGCTGGTTTGCATGAGTCATGGATGGGAGCAGACTGAGTTATGGCCAGGATGTAGCACTCACCAGCGAAACTTGGGACTGGAGGCGGGTCAGGACCAGGTTGTAGCATCTGATGGCAAAGGTCCAGACAGGGGAAAGGCTATGCAGAGTTGGGTCAGAGCCACCACTGGCATGCTCGAGATCTAGGCCTGGGAACAGGCCTAGTTGGGGAGCTTAGGGTACATCCCCGCTAGGTTGTGGTTCTCATTAGTGAACATGAGAGCCAGAATGATGATGGTCTGGGCTAGACATGGCTGCAGTGTCCCTTGGCATGGGAGTGGACAGGTTCTGGGGAGTGCCAGACTGGATAGACTCTAGCATCCACTGGTGCTCGTGAGAGCCAGAGTGGGTAAAGGACATGTTGGGCTAGATTCCCGCTCCCACTGGTCCGCATGAGAGCTACAACAGGACATGCATGAACTAGATGTGGCTGGGCGGTAACATCTAACAGTAAGAACCAGATTGGGTATGTGTCAGTAGTGTAAGGCTACTGTTCCTGCCAGGACAGGAGGTGGACTAAGTCAGCCTGGACCAAGGACCCACCAGTGTGTGCGAGATCTGCCACTGAGAAGAGATCCAACAGAGGAGCTTGGGGAACTCCTGTGTCAGGGCACAGTCCTTGCAGGTGAGTGCAAAAGTCAAAACAAAGAACATCCCAGAGCTGACCAGGTTTCAGACCTGCTGGCATATGTGGCTCAGGTACACAGGCAGGCCAGGCTGGGCCAGTTCATAACACCCATCGGCAGATCTGAGAACCAGGATGGGATGCAGGACAGGCTGAGTCTGGCTTTATCACCAGCCCGTTCAAATTAGGATTGGACTGGGGGTTGACTGTGCCAGGTTGGGTGGCAGCTCCAACCAGCATTTGCTGGAATTGGAGCAGAAAGGACTATGCCAGACTATAGCACCCACCAGCAAATGCTGAGGTGACGTGAGCTACACTAGACTGGGCCACAGCACCCACCAACACATGTGGGACTGGGATGGAGGCAGGGCGAGCCTGGTAGGAGAGCAGTGGGGACTCCAAAGCTGGACCACCACTCATGCTAGTGAGCATGAGAAGTGGAACCGGGGGCAGACCAGGATAGGCAGGGCTACAACACCTATTGTCCAACATATGAACTGGGTTAGGGGAAGAGCCAGGCAGCTGATTGTGTCCACTGTATCCACTGGTACAGGAATGAGCTAGAATAAAGGCAGGTGGGTTGCGCTTTGCTGTAGGATCATCTAGCAAGTGTAGGAATTGGAGGCAAGTCCTGTCAAGGTAGACCACAAAACCACTTGGAGAGTGCAAGATCCAGGGCAGGGAGTGGGTCCAGTGAAGGGGTTGTGGGCAGCTCTGATGGGTTGCAACTCCCGCTGGTGAGCATGAGAACCAGGAATGGGGGCAGGTATCCAGGAATGGACAGGCAGTGGCACCCACTAGCAAGAGTGTGTGCTGGAGAGTGGAGTCAGTTGGTTGAGTTAGGCTTCAATGCCCAGTGATGTACATGAGATCCCAATGGAATGTGGGGTAGACTGGACCAGCCCACTCCACATCCTGGCAGGCTAAGGAACCAGAGCTAGATGACCAGTCCAGTGGGAGTTATTAAGGATCACTCTGACTGGGTTTACAGCTTCCCCTGTGGTACATGAGGGCTAAGTGTTGTTGGGCAGGGATGGGCTAAGCAGTAGCACCCACTGATTTGCTGAGGATGGAGGGCAGAACAAATTGATCAACTACACCAGTGAAACTTGACAGCAAATTTCTGGGCCAATGGAGACTCAGAGGTGGACTATGACAGTTAATCAACCTCGGAAGGATTTCCTCATCCATGAAGCGGCAATATCAGCAGCATCTTAGAACTACCAAAAACACTTGAACAGAACCCTCAGAAAATGCTCCACAATGGGGAACTTGGGATGACAATGGGTGGCAGCTTCCCAATCCCCAGGGTTATGAGGCAGTTGGGAAGCACAGGATGGTTATTCCTCTTGTATTCCCCTCTTCCCCATATATAGGAAGAAAATGTGTAAACAAGGGTCTCACCCACTACCCCCGATCCTCTACACTTCCCACCCTGATCAACCATGTAAACATCATCTAATAAAATAAAAAATATATAAAAAGAATGACTGTAAGATTACTCAAGAATGTAGAGAAGCATTTACATAAATTGAATAAATTTGCACATCACACAGTTGAAAAAAATTCTGCAGGGAGACGCAAGCATGAAATAATAATCAAATAGCAATCTAAAAAAATGAAGGTGGGTGGAGAACAAAAAAATAAAGGCTTCATTATATCAAATAAAAATACAGCGGAAAGCCCTAATAAATAGACTCCATGAGACAGAAGAAAGATATTCAAACTAGAAGACAAATTTTTGGAAACATCTCAAACAGTGAAGCAAGAAGAGGAGAAGAAAAACCATTAAACACATATTTAAACAGTGTTTATAATCTATGGGACAACATCAAATAATCAAATATATATGTCTTAGAAGTTTCTTTAGAATGGAAAAAGAGGGCCTGGTGCCGTGGCCTAGCAGCTGAAGTCCTCACCTTGAATGTGCTGGGATCCCATATGGGCGCCTTGTCTATTCCCAGCAGCCCTACTTCCCATCCAGCTCCCTGCAGGTGGCCTGGGAAAACAGTTCAAGGACGGCCCAAGGACTTGGGACTCTGCACCTGCGTGAGAAACCCAGAAGAGCTTCTGGCTTCTGGCTTCTGATTGGCTCAGCTCCAGTCATTGCGCTCACTTGGGGAGTGAACCATCGGATGGAAATCTTCCTCTCTGTCTCTCCTCTCTGTATATCTGCCTTTCCAATAAAAATAAATAAATTCTTTTTTTTAAAAAAAAAAAAGAAAGAAACAGAGCTAATCAACACTATTAACCAAATGGATCTAATTGAACATTTCATTTTACAGAAACAGAATACATATTCTTTTCATCAGTGCATGGAACTTCCTCTAGAATAGAACACATGCTAGACCATAAAGCAATTCTCAATAAATGTTTATAAAAATTGAAATCATACATCTTTTCTAACCACAATGGAATGGAGCTGGAAATTAATAAGACAAGAAACTCCAGAAAATATCCAATCAAATGGAGATTGGACAACATGATCCTGAATGAACAGTGGATCAAAGAGAATAAATCAGCACAAAGTCCAAGAATAAATGAATATTACAACACAACATATCAAGACTTGTTGGATACAGAAAAAGCACTGTTAAGAAGAGTTTATATCAATTAGTGGCTACTTCAAGAAACTGGAAAAGCATGAAATAAATGTTCTAACAATGCATTTCATGAGCCTAGAAAAGAACAGATCAAACCCAAAATACTAAGTAGATACGATTAAACAAAATCGAAACAAAAATTAATGAAGAACTGTTTAAAAACATTAAACAAAATCAATAATCCATTGGCCAAATTAACCAAAAAAGGGAGACAAGGCCCAAATTATGACAACCAGAGAAGAAAAAGGAGGCATCCTAACTGTTGTCAGAGATACAATGAAACATCAGGAATTATTAGAAACAGCCACATGCCAACAAATTGGAAAATCTACAAGAAATGGATAAATTTCTGGACATACACAGTTTACCAAACTTGAGGCATGAAGACACAGAAAACCTGAGCACACCAATAATCAAGAAAGATTGAATCAGTAATTTAAAAAACTCAACGGCTTCACTGCTGAATTTTACCAAACACTTAAAGAAAAAAAAAAAAGTTTTCAAAATCATTAAAAGCAAATTCTCCTGAACCCCTTCTATGAGACCACCATTACCTTAATGCCAAAACAAAAAAAACAAAACACAATCAGGAAGAAAGAATTATAGAACGATATCCTCAATGGACACAGATGCAAAAAATCTCCAAATACAAGCTGATTACATCCAACAACACATAAAAAAGGTTATCCACTTGGATCAGGTGGAATTTCTCTCAGGAATGCAGGGACTGCTCAACGTGTGCAAACCAATAAATGTGATGCATCACGTTAGCAAACTGAAGAATAAACACCATATAATGATCTCAATAAATGCAGAGAAAACATTTGATAAACTATAACATTCTTCCTTGTTAAAAAAATCTTAGCAAATTGGGTACAGAAGGAACACTCAAACTCAATGCACTAAATGACAAACCCACGGTCAGTATCATATTGCATACGGAAAAGCCAAAAACATTTCCATTAAGATCCAGAACCAGACAAAAATGTCCGCTCTCACCAATACTATTCAGTACAGTTCTTGGCCCAGTCCTAGTCACTATGGCCATTTGTGGAGTGAATCAGTGGGTAGAAGATATTGCACTGCTCGCTCACTCTCTCTCAATATGTGTTTGTATGGAGGCAGGGGAGAAGGGTGACAGGCAGTGAGAGACTTTCTGCAATTATGCCTTTGAAATTAAAAAAAAAATTTTAAGTCAAGGATTCTAGGTGGGGTAATCAGTGTTTAAGCCCACTCACAAAGAAGCTGAATTCTCATATATTGAACTCCAGAACTAAGACAAAAGGAGGAAGAGGGAAAAAAATGAGACAAAAACAAGAGAGGTAAAATCAAATGGTTTAAAATTTTGTGGAATAAATATTTGGCACAGGAGTTAGGATGCCATTTGAGATCATTACATCCCATATCCAAATTTGGTTCTGAATTTTAGTCCCAATTCTACTTCCAATTCCAACTTCCTACTAATATGTACATCCCCAACCGGTGTTTAGGGAGTGAACCAGGGAATGGAAGATCTCTCTCTCTCATTCTCTCTCTCTCTCTCTCTCTCTCACACACACACACACACACACACACACACACACACACACTCACAGACATTGATTAACTAAATTAACCACTAACTAAATTAACCACATAAAGCAGCAGAGTAACGGAGAAAGTTTTTTTAAATAATTATTTATCCTGTATTTCAATCATGCAGCTATTATGTCTGACTTGAGAAAATGTCATCCATATTCAAGTAGTGTAAGGCTGTAACTTTAAAAATATTACACAATACTTTTTCAGACTTGTAATTAGCAGGTTGCCCCCTTCTGAACATAAGCCTTAATAATATATTCCAATAATTGTAAAATACATCTTGTTTCTATATGTCTTTTAGAAAAGCAAACATTTTACCTTACAAATGTAGATTTTATTTGATAATAACTTGTTCTTGTTCCCTTACATACTGCTATGCAGCAGCACTTAGGTATATATTTACATGTTATACTTAAGACATTACTTTGAATAATCAATTTATATTCTTGTATGAGATTAAACTACATGTTAAAAACAAGTAGATAAAGTAGATAGCATTCTTCTTATGTTAGCAAGATTCATTTCAATGTTATAACTTCAATCTACACTTGATCTTAGCCAAAAGGCCAAGGAAGTGATTGTACAATTTAAACCTAAAGTCAAAGCCTGATGTTCTCAGGTCAAAATCAGAAGTGAGTCAAGGAGCTGAAATTCACTTCCATATTCATGATACTTGAAGCAATAAAAAATCCAAAGTTTTATAATAGAATAAAGTTCAGTTATTATACAAATCACTCAAGGAAAACATCATGTAGGTGATGTTCCTTTATCATAAGTTTAAAAAAAAAAATTGAGTTTCCCAATGAAACAATAAAGAGAACCCTGGCTATCCCACAAGGTGGTGAGGTCAAGTCAATCACATGAAGACCAACCACCAGCACTATCATCCTTCAGTGTTCTAATTTGCTTTTTGCCTCCAGCAGTGGCACCAGGGCCACGCATTCATTCACCAGAACATGCACCCAAAGAGAAAATGAGCGTGTGGGCCCCCAGCAGTAGCATGGATACAGCAGCATGGTATTTATTTTACAACCAAAAGGCAGTGCTAAAAGACATATACCCTCTTCTGAACATGAGTAATATTTAATTTATAAGAATCCAAGGCCAAGAAAAGAGATCATTCTGATTACCACAAATTTTCAACTTTTATCATCACCTTCAAGATTTTTTCAGCATTTCTTTATTACAAAGAATAACATTTACTTTGTTTCTTCTTATATCAATATTTATTTTCTCCAACAATGTAAAAGAGAATTAACTGAACCTTAATTTAATTTATAACTTATACATTATCGCAACCCCATCTTGCTACAAAAGGGAATTTGAAAAACCATCATTCAATTACAACCACATAAAGCAGAAAAGAAAATAATACTACAGACAAGTATAAATAATCCCTTAAGTAAAGGGAAATTTTCCTTTGCACCATGAGGGTTGAATTTTTCCTGCTTCATGGACAATCCATCAACAAAATATTCCAAATAAAGCTGTTTGAAATGTTTTATCTAAATTATAGATGCAAAGCTATGCATAGTGCAGTTACCTATACTCCAACATGTTTTATCATGTTTTACTATGAGAAATAATTTCTTCCATCACCTTTCACCTCAAAACCTATTCACCAGAGCCAGTCATTCTTTTGATGTTTACCTATCTCCCTACAAAATGTTATGTGTTGCTGCTTGTCTTTGTACTTTTATTACTGTTGCAAAATGCAAGACATTAGATTTATCACTTGCGTCATTAAGTGTATGTTTCTGTGGCATTAAGCACATTCACATTGTTGTACAACTATTATTACCATCATACATCTCTATAACTGTTTCATCTCTAGGTAAAATTCTGTAACTACCAAACAGTAAACTACACTCACCATCCCCCAGAAAACATCACCCTACTTTGCATCTCTGAATTTGCCAATTTTGTGCTAACATACCAGTGTGCCCACTCAGTTGCCTATTCTAATATTTTTAAAGGTATGTAGGGAAGGCAAGAACGCCATGCCAGGACATGCCACCAGGCCCCCAGGTGGGGAAGGAGGGTCTGCAAACTGCCCAGGGAGAAGAGTCTGAGACTGTGTTGGAATGGGAGTAGTTAAGGGTATATTGGATTTTGGAAGACTGATTGCTAGGGTCTTTCATGGACTGAGCCACTGCACACACAGGTGGGTGAAGGAGCTAGGTGGTTTAGATACAGGAAACATGAGGATATGTCTGGGTCAGAATAAGGTACCTGCCCCACATGGGAGGCTTAGGCTGGCTAAACAGTATCACCCAGTACCCATTGGTAAATGCAAAACTGGGGATAGGGGACATGCATGGCTGGGCTGGGCTGGGCTGCAATGCCTACTCACAAGTGTTGAAGGAGGGGATAGGCCACACCAGGCTGGGCCACAGTATCCACCAAAATGCACGAGAGAACCAGATCTGGGGGCAAATTCCATAGGGGACATGTGAGGTCACCTCTATGGGGCTGCCGCACCTGTCGGTTTGCACATAAAGTTAAGAGTGATGAAAGGTGGAGCCAGGCTAGACCATGGTGCTCACCTGACATTTGTGAGAGCTGTGGCTAGCTGGAAGCCAGGTGTGGCCAGGCTGCAGCATCCACCGGCACATGCAAAGGCCTGGACAGAGGGCAAACCATGGCAAGCAGGGTTGTAGCACATAACAGCATGCTTGAGATCAGGGCTAGGAATGGGCCTAGTAAGGAAACTTACGATCCAGCCCTCTGCTTGTGGCCTGAGAAAGCAATGAAGGACAAGCTAAGTCCTTGGAACTGAGGAATCACACGGGAGACCCAGAAGAAACTCCTGGCTCCTAGCTTTGGATCAGCTCAGCTCCAGCCATTGCAGCCACTTGAGGAGTAACCCAGTGGATTAAAGGCCTTTTCTCTCTCTCCTTCTTTCTCTCTTAAAAAAAGAAAAGAAAAAAATCTGCCTGTTGAATAAAAGTATGTAAGCCTTTATAAAAACTGAAAAATTTTCAGAGTTGATGCATTGACAATGTTATTATGTCTGGAAATTTACTCACTGTTACACAGCACATGGCTAAGCAGAAATTTAATACACACTCCAAAGTCTATTTTGTTAACTAACCCACATATTACCTAAAAATAAACTAATACTAAATCCCTACTTTTTTTTTTGGATTCTTTCCTAAAATTTTATTATTGACTATCAGCTATTCTGATTCTTGACTACATCAATACTCTATTAAAAGCCTTCATGCTCTCCCATTTCACCCTACCCCATCCGTATATACCAATGACCAAGGATCAAAAGAGTACATTTATGTACCAAAATCCAGAGGAAAAGACAAAAGGATTTCCAGGAATACCAGACCAACTGCTTAGACTCCAAAGGCCACATTCTGTGGATGCTTTGCATAGTATCCACCACAGGAGAGGTTTCAACAGCAATTCTCTTTGACAGAGAAGCCACTACGCCCCTGTGTGAACTCAATTGGAAGTACCAGGTCGGATCTGAGTCAACGATGTTCTACCAAATCAATGTAAGTATATTTTGCTCTAGCCAAGACCAAAGAAAGTTCAGCTTTAAAAGAATCATGATGATAAATATGTTTATTTGAATATCAATTGATTTAAAATCGGTTACTAAAGAAGAGTGACACTGCTCTTGCATACAGCCAGTTCCTTTCCTTAAAGCAGTTATTTAATCCATATTGCTTGCCAAACGCAAGCTCTAAATTTAAAAGCAAATAAGTTTCGCCCTTTGTTAAAGGGAATCACACAGAAAACACATAGCAACTGGTTTGTAGTCCCAAAAAGCCCACAGCAAAATAAGGAATATTAGAAATAAAGAAGTTCCCTCCTGCACAAACCATTTCCACAACAAATAAATGGCAGAAATCTGTTTAAAATGAAATTTTTTAAAAAAAAGCAATTAGCAAAAGTCAAAACAAACAAAAAAGTCACAAAAAGCCTTCAAATACACTTTTTTAGAATGTTCTTCAATCTACAGTGATTGGTAACTACAAAATGAAATATATAGCATTTTGGAACCACACCGGACGACTGACGTATCAAACAGCACGACGATCAAATGGAGGATTTTTACCTGCTTTAAACAGGGTTCTGTTTATTATGGCAAAGCCTGAATGTAAGTCCATTAAGTTCTTTCAATCCAATATTATGTTGCAGACAACAAAAATTCAATGAGAACATGAGTTTTTAAAAAAAAATAAAAATATTTTTTCACTTAAAATATACAGGAAATTGGACAATTTTAAAGATCCTCCTAAGATTATGCTAAATCTTTCACCTTCTCTATTCTGGTCTTTCCACTTGCCCATTTTTCTTTCTACAGCTTCCAAGACATACTGAAAGAAAGACTACCAAGTAGAGCCCTTCTGCTGATTTGCTTTGGCTCCTGGAATGCACACCACCATGGATGCAGGTCATGTATGGATGAAAGCAGCAACTGGGGATTCATAGTATATTTAAGAAGGGAAACAAAAGGCTCCTCACCAAGAAGCAGCAGCATGAATTTACATAATTTCTAAGAGTCCTAACCAAATATCGATAATAAATAAAACTGTCAGTTTTCTCAATATGATTTTGAAGAAGCAAGTTAGAAATGTTTTTAGAGGCAGATATTTAGTCTAGCAGCTAGGATTCCCACGTCTGGAGCAAGTATTTGGTCCAGTGGTTAAGACTTCTTGAGAAAGCTGCATCCTGTGTTAGTCATTCCTTGGGAGATCTGGATTGAGTCCCTGGCTCTCCTTCCAGAGAATCAATATCTTAGCAAAGAAAGTTCACTTACTACCAGTCAGAAGGACTTTCCACTACCTGAGATTTAGAAAAAGGCACCTTTAAAAGGTAGCGTCCATAGAATTTTATATTACACTCGTTGGTATTCTTAAAGTTTTGTTGAAATTAATCAGCCATAATAAAGATTTGTCTTGCAAAATCCCTTCATGTGTATACTCACAATCTCTATTCACCATTTCTTTTTTTTAAGTATTATATAATGCATTTTATTTCTTTTTTTATTGTTAATAACATTGTATTCTGTGATACAGTTTTATAGGCACTGGGATTCCCCTCACCTCTCCCACAACCCTCCCCCATGGTGGATTCCTCCACCTTGCTGCATAACCACAGTTCAAGTTCAGTTGAGATTCCTTCATTGCAAGCATATATATTCACCATTTCAAATATATGTTTTAATAGCTCATTTTGTTTCCTTACCATATTTTAAAATGACACAATAAGAATCTTTCAGATCAATTAGTTTTAAACTCTGTGCTTTGTAAATTATAACACTGACAAAATTTCCAAGGCAGAGGTGATACTCCCTTGGAAAGGAATAACTGATGAATCTCCTTACAAGATCAAAGGGATATCTGAACTAAAATTAAAAAGGTTAATTGAGTCCCTAAAATATTATTCAAAATATAATCTACTTCCTCACTTTCCACAGAATGATAAGAGCTATCACTGGTTATAATGATCTACCCTACAACGCTTTTGCTTATGATGAACAACTGAATTTTCTATTCACTATTGCAGGTTACATTACCAAGTATATTGAGAATTTTAAAAAAATCAATGTAACTTAGATTTCAGGAGGAGCAAACAGAGAGCAGTTAAGTCACCAGTGTTCCCGACAGGTGCTCAATGGCTTTTATCACAGTTTCTCCACTTCTGATTGTTTCCTGCTAACGCTCACTCTAAGAAGCAGCAGGTAATGGCCCAAGTACGTGGGCCTCTGCAACGTGGGCCTCTCCTGACTGCTGGCTCCAGAATAACTCAGTCATGGTTAGCACAGGCATTTGGGAGGTGAAACAGCAGATGGAAGATGACTATATTTTTTGTTCCTTTGATTCTCTTTCCAATAAAATTAAAATAAACTTTTAAAATTCCAAAATAGAAAGCATTACTGCTTTGTAAACTATATGATCACTCTAGGTGATCATAATTCACAGTACCTACTACTACCATTTTGGACTGACACATGCTAATATCAGAAATATCTATAAGTAATAAACCATCTTGCCTACATTATGAACAATCAAAGACATACGCAACACATCTTAAGTCATTTAATAGATGTGGAAGACCAAAATTTCTGTGGCCTTCAAAATCATGTAATAGCATAGGGACACACACACACACACAAAATCTTAAAATCAAACTTCATCACTACTTAACTAAACATCCACAGAGCAAAGCAATATACTAGTCAACAGTTTATTACTGTTAATGCAATAAAATTTTTTAAGCATGTATCCGTAAACTTGAAGGACTTCCATAAAATGTCAAAAACAAACAAAAAAAATGAAGACACTTAGCAAAGAGAATACCATGTGTTCTGAGAACCTGTGTAACTGAGAACCTGCAAAAGCATGTGCAGGTCTGTCACAGCCTGGGGACCTACCTGCTTCATGGCTGTCTCTCCAATCTTGTCTGAATGTTTACGGATGCTCTCCAGAAAATCTTTGAGATCAGACATGGAAACATCCTTGATTTCTTCTCGCAGCTTGGGGATATTGTCCACCATCACTTTGCAGAATCGATAGTGGCTTACTTGAGGCAGATAGGTATGTTCCAGATGCTCCAGGGTTTTAAGTGCAGGATAATGCCTACAAAACGGATTGATCACATATTCACCTCAAGTTCACCTCAAGACTTTTGGAGGTAATATTAATATCTCAAGCAAAAATGTCTAGTCAAAATTAGTTCTACTATGCCTTAGGACAAACCAAGAATTAATGAAAAATTTTAATTAAAAAAACCAAATAATTAAAAAGTAATATAAGCTCTAAGAAAAACTATAATCTATTAAAATTAAAATAAAAATGAATTTTATCCAAAGAATACATAAAACTTTGAATATCAGTGAAATTAATTGCAAAGAAAATAAAATTAAAGAAGTTCTTGTCATATTAAAAAACTAGTCCATGGTTAGATTTCTTTTTTTTTAAGCTTTATTTTTATTGCAAAGGCACATTTTACACAGAAGGAGAAAGTAAAAGATCTTCCATCCACTGGCTCACTCTCCAAGCAGCTGCAATAGCCAGAGTTGAGCTAATCCAAAGTCAGGAGCCAGGAGCTTCCTGTGAGTCTCACACATGGATGCAGGATCCCAAGGCTTTGGGCCACCCTTTGTTGCCTTCCCAGGCTACAGGCAGGGATCTGGGTGGGGAGTGGAGCAGCTGGGACAAGAACTTGCCCCATATGGGATCCCGGCAGATGCAAGGTGAGGATTTAGTCACTAGGTTATCATACCAGGCCCTCAAGGCTAGATTTCTACAATGGCAAATAAAAGAGCCTGACATATCTTCTACCCAAAAAAGAATACTTGCCAAGACTCAATCTGCCTAAAACAGCCATTTCAGGGCTCTGGAAATTGACCAAAGGGGGAGGAGGGGGAAAGACAACAGCTCAACTGTGAGGCTCTGTAACATTATTGAACGAGGCTACTCCCATCAATCACCCCTTAATGCTCTGCCCTTGGTCACTACCTACAACTGATCAGAAAAACAAAATAAAACAAAACAGAAAACAGTGGGGAGGAAGGGTGACTAGGCAGGTGGAAGGGGAACTGTATCATCAAAAAAAAAAAAAAAAAAGATAAATTTCACAGTAAGATCACAGAAAGAAGACAACAGAGAAGAGCTTAACAAACTCTCTGCACATCCCTAACTTCCTACAAGGGGACCCCTAAAGGGCAAAGCGCACTCATACACCTCTGGCTGACCAGAAGCTACCACACGCCATATGGCCTCAAGGAAACGCCTAAAAAGGCTGCAAGGGAAAATAACGTTAATACATTGTAATTTTCCTTACATTAAAAAAAAAAAAAACTGAAAGAATTCAGATGCTTTTATCATAAATAAATGTTCAATGTTTGAGGAGACAGATCAATTTATTATCATTGGATAGCTTACCACATGTACATACGAACTGCAAAATTACATGGAACTCCATGAATATGAATAGTTTTACATAAAAAGATAGACATAATTTTGTCACTCCGACAGCCAAATATTTCTTAAAAGATGATGTGTACTACTATTAAAGTTTTAAAAATAAGAATTCACAAAATATTGGCCAAAAAATATAATTAATGATACAAATCTGCGGTGAAAAATTTCAGCAAAAACAATCATCCCCTAAAAACTGCATTTCCAAAGAAAATCAGTTTTACAAGAAATTTATAAGCCTCTTTTGCAGAGGCGAGTTTTTATTTGAGCAAATTTTTTAAAACTGACAAATCTATCAACAAGGAAATGGTTACAGATATTACAATTTATCCAGAAAGTAAAAGACCAATGAAATAGCAAAATGTTTACAAGAGCATTGAGTGCAAATCCTTTCAAAGGGCAGATTTATCATTCTTCACCCTTCAGGTTAAGCAGGCGCAGTGTGTGCTCCTACTAGCCGAGCCTGACACACACTCTAGCAAAGGACAAAATGCTACATGGATTACGGAGACAGGGAATGGGAGCTTGTTTAATCCACTCCTTCTCCAAACGGCGATGACAGCATCTCCAAGGATTGGTACCAGAGTTAAAAACAAATACATTGTACAAGCATGATCATAACATCCTTCAAAAACTACAACATGTAGACATGTGCAAATTATGAATACGTATGCCCATATGAAGTACATCACTGAGTAAACACACACCAACCTGCAGAGAAAAATGACCGGCAAAAAGTATACAAAACCAAGGTTAGCAAATCAGGGGTTTTTTCTTTGAACAGCAATACTCTAAATGAACATTTTCTTTTTTACACTTTTAATTTCTTCTATACTTCTGATGATATATTCCTTAGAAAGCTCAGTTCATCTCTATAGAATAACAAGGCATACAACTGTACTTGGGTCTTACAGAACAAGCATCCTAGCAGACACCTACGCTCTTCTTGCACTCAGAACAGCAGACAGTGAAGAGACACTGCTTTCACTTCTTTTCGTCGTCTCTCTCATGTGCTCCAAAGATCAAAATTTTAGTCCAAACAAATGAGAAAAAGATTTACTCCCCCTAAATTCAGAAATATATATATAGAAATATAATTAAATCTGAAATAGTTGCTTTTATTAAAATGTTACAGACTCAAAAACAGAACAATTCACTTGGCTTAGTATAAACAGAATGGTGTTTATAGTACAATTAGGTAGGAAGAGCTATGTGTAATAAAACAATTCCTCTAGAGAGAAACTTTAGAATGGATAGAAAAGCCAGAAATTAAGCCAAAAAGATAAACATACTTTGGGGTTTAGTTATATTTTGGAACATTGTTTATAGAATGAGAAAAATCCAACAACGCTGCCTGCAGACACAAGGCCCACTCACTGATGAGACACACAGCTCATGCTGAAAACATCTGGTTTGTCAAATAGCTCCACATTTTTCAAGGCTAATTAGCACAAAACCCAGAGATTCCTGGCAACAGAAAAAAAAATGTCACCTTATTTCTTCACTGTCCTTTCTCTGGCATATTCATATTTCAACTACAACAACATATTAATAAAAGCATTCAGAGTTCTCCTACATTTCAATATCCATGACAAGTTAAAGAATGACAGCCAAATTACCTGTGCAAGCAGGCACCCAAAGAAAAAAAAATTACATTTTCCCTGGCCATGTAAATCTGAAATGTTGCCTTGTGATAATCTCCGAACATTCTGAAGAGGCAGATGACTGAGCTGCCTTCCCGTGTGCGTACACTGCCTTGCACACTGCCTTCACCCTCACATAGGCCTCGTTACTAACAGAGGCGTGAGCAGAAATAAAGTAACAGAAATAAAAGCAGAGGGAGAAAAAAGGAGACAGAATGCAGCAAGAAAGTGTAAGCAATCCTACTAAATGGACAGCCGAGGTGGGAGTAACAGGCACAGCAGGATGTTGTCGGGGGAAGAGGGATGTTCCACGCATAGACAATGCCCGGGCTTCTTGGCCATGGAACTCTTACACAACGATGGTCTTTGGAATTCTGGCAAGTGAGTCTTCTAACTACATCATACCCACCTATAAGAACCTAAAAAATTCCACAGTATAATATAATGTGAAACAAATGCTTTCAACACAGAAAAATGTTACTTTCTTTTTAAACCACAGGTAAAACATCACTGACAAAACCTGTGCTAGTGTGCCCGACACAATAGCCTAGTAGCCAAAGTCCTCATCTTGCACGTGCTGCGATCCTATATATGAGCATCGGTTCATGTCTTGGAGGTCTTTTTTGCCATCCAGCTCCCTGCTTGTGGCCTGGGAAAGCAGTCAAGAAAGGTCCAAAGCCTTGGGACCCTGCACCCAAGTGGGAGACCCGGAATAGCTCTGGGCTCCTGGCTTTATATAGGCACAGTACCAAGCTGTTGTGGCCACTTGGGCAGCGAATCAGTGGATAAAAGATCTTCCTCTCTGTCTCTCCTTCTCTCTGTATGTCTGATTTTCCAATAAAAATAAATAAATCTTTCTTAAAAAGCTGTGCTAGCATTAAAATGATAGCCAGACAGCTTCCAAGGAGAGCAACAATCCAGGAGTGCGATCAGTATTTATGGCTGCTAGCCATGAAGGCATAACAAGCAACAGACAAGTCATTTCACTTAGAAAACAAGGAGAATATTGGCTACAGTAGAAAAATCACTATTTTCAAATACTAAATATCACTGGGGGACCAAAAAAAAAAAAAACCCACAAGGCAAGACTAATAACCTTCTGGGTTCCCCACCCAAAGGCAATTTCCACATTATGGACACAATCAGAAAACTCAGAGCCCAGCAGCCTTCCTGACTTGGGGAGGAAGAGACGGTCATTCAGGAAAGCTCGGGCAGCTTCACGTTCTCTAACCAAGTTCAGTTAAAAAGGCAGCAATGCAGAACTTAGGGAGGACTGTGCATCAGCTTCTCCAGTGTCTGCTGAGTACCGGACTAGTCACGGGGGAAGTGAGAGTGCTCGTGGACGGGCAAAACAAAGGAAGAGAGAGTGGCTGACACACACAGGCCGTAAACACGCCAAAGAGCCTCACAAAGGCAGAGAAATATCTGACCTCTGGAAAGGCGATGTGACCACTGAACTACGCAACGTAAACTACTGCAGGTACAGACCTTACCTAAGGGAAGACACACTGACCCAGAAATGAAGAGGGGGCCAACAGAGCTTAAGAAAAGCCCAGCAACTCACTAAGAAAAAAGAAAAAGTCCTCCCAGCATCTAGACTCTCAGCAACATAACTTACTATCCACCCAAAAATAACTACTGAGGGTACTGCAAGCAGATGGCCAGGTCAGACCTCCAGTGGTCATTTCCCCCACAGAAACCCACACTCGGACATTTACAGACTAAGCCATGTTCACAAGAGCTAACGAAACCAGGTGAGAGACCCCAGAGCCCGTTTCACGTAACAGCAAGAAAACATGCTCTGCAGAAAACAGAGAGAGGCACCTTATCACTCCTCCCCCAGCTCAAAGCAATACACCTGAGGAGAAACCCCTCCTCCTCGGGGGAAGAAGAAAGATGCCAGGTACCCAGGATCAGGCAGAGAGCCATGACCCAAGCCTCCAAGCCACCGCTTAGCCAGGCAGCCAAGGGAGCGCTTCCATCTCCCTCCTCCACCTCTGGGCAGCACAGCAGAGAGGAAGACACCACCCAACAGGGAGCACGCACAGGACTTGGCGAGGAAATCAGTTTCAGGGCCAGCAAGGTGAAATCCCACATGAGACAGAACCGAAAAGCCCTTATCCCAAGGCCAATGCTTGAAGACAGCGCATCCAGACTTGTCCCAGCGCCAGGTAAAGACTTGAGTCCCAGTAGAATAGACTTGTAGTCCATCTCATGTGATGCTAGTAGCAGGTATTTCAGGTCAGGAGTACGTCACAGCAGCAAACAGCCCACAGCAATGCAGACCTTGATCCTACGTAGATCTCCACACCTATGGGCTGGGCTCCAGGCATGATGTAGCATTGTGGCAAAGGCAGCCACAGGATTACCAACCTCAACCCTGCCCCCAATCCCAGATATCATATAACTATTCACCTGGGATAAGAAAAGGGAAGTATATTCCAACTCACTGCATAGAAGCCTGGGGCTAATATTTCCACAGTGATGCTCAAAGCCAGGCAGAACCCCTCTGTGCCCGATCACAGCCTGGTAACTGCACAGGAGAGCTGGGCTCACCTGGGACCTGGCCAAAAGTCAGCAGAGACACAGCTTTTGGGTACTCTTAGCTTAGTTGGTTCTGAACACACAAAGTGCAGATTTGAGACAACTATGGGCTCTGGGTGCCCTCTAGTGGGCACACAGTGACAATGCTCTAGCATTGGATTTCCAGCCAGGTTGACTGGGGGAACTTAAAGAGCAGAGGTGTCCACAAAGAAATTAAGTGGTCTGTTTGGAATCCTGGAAGGTCACGTGCACATGAACTTATACAACTGGCAGTGAAATATATCTTGATCGTGCAGACATCACATGCCAACAGGCATGAAATCTCAGAGAAACAGCTTCACCTAACAGAAAAAACAAATGACCATACGCGACTGATCACAAAACAACTCAAAGGGGCCAGCGTGGTGGCAGAGTGAGCTAAACATCCTCCTGTGGTGGCAGAATCCCATATGGGCAATAATTCTAGTCCTCGTTGCTTCACTTCCAATTCAGTTCCCTGTTAAAGGCTTGGAAGCCATCAGAGAATGGTCAACGGTACAAGGCCTTGGACCCCTGCACTCATACGAGAGACCCTTGGGAAGCTTCTGGCTTACAGCTTCAAACCAGCACAGCTATGATCATCATGGCCATTTGAGGAGTTAGCCAGTGGATGGATGATATCTCTCTCTTCTCTCCTTCTTTTTCTCTTTCTCTCTCTCTATATATATAACTCTGAAAATAACTGAATATTTTTTAAAATCTCATATGCATGTATTCATGAAACAGCTGAAATCACTGATTTAAGGAAACAGGAGCTTTGAGAAAACTCAAAAAGTTTTTCTGATACAGTACTGAAATGTTAACAGTGACACTTTTTTTCAAAAAGTCAAACAGAAAGTGCTGAGCTGACAAGAACACTAAAGAAAACTTAAAATACAACTCCAGCTATAGGCAACTGCCTAAGTTGCCTGGTACCTAGACAAGTGTTACAGTACTGGGAGAAAAGCAGCCAATAGCTGGCAGGGATTCTGGGCCTGGTTCAAACTATATGTGCCAGCACAGTTCCCTATTCTTTAATGTTCAACTCACAGGTGGAGTAAGTGGACCACTGCAACCCAGCTGCAAGGAGGCTCCATCAGCTGGGGTGGGAACCACTGAGGGTTTTTGATGTGAGCAAAGCTGTACCACAGGCCTCCCCAGGCAAGTCCACTGTACCCGCCAGTGTGTGCAAGAGCTGGGCCAGGAACAGCATGGGTCGGGGGAGCTAGAAACCAGTGCTGTGGGTCACCTAACCCACCAGTGCACAAAGAGCTGGTGCTGGAGGTGAGCCCAGCAAAGGAGCCTACTGAGCCAGTGTCACAGGCCACCCAGCCCAGACCACTACACTGTATGTGCAAGAACCAGAGGTGGGCACGCACCAGGCCAGGGGCCTACCCAGCCAGCACACCAGGGCTTCCAGCACACAGCACCGCTGAAAGGGAGGCCCACCAGTGGCTTCTGGCATCTTCAAGCAGCACATCCTTTCCTCTCATGCTGGCCTCAGACGAGTCAGGATCTCTGATTTCAGGAACTAAAAGCTATGGGTGTATGGTCTCGCCTCGGCACACACCCCATTAGACCACCTACACTGCTGAACCGTTCAAATAAGCCAATAGCATCTTAGAATAATGATCACGATGTGGGGTACACAGCCGCTGGCACTGAGTGGAAGTTCAGCCAATTAAGGGGAGAGTCATTAGATCAGATACAGAGTCCCAAACCCAGGATAAGCAAGCCCCACACCCATGAATCTGCACCCTTCAGAAACCCTTTAAGAGTCAAAACTCTCTGAGGGCAAAATAAAATGGGACAAATAAGTAGCTACCTTAGGAAGCCACACTTCCGCTCTTTGAAAATATCACTGCTTATCAATCAACGACCTCCCCAGGGTATTTCAACTCACTGGAGATCAGAGGCAGTGTCAGGAACTCACTCCCACTCCCCAAACACAGGTCAGTCTCTTCCCACAGATGCAGAATGAAAGGCTAAAACATCTCCCCACCCCCACCTTTTCCCTCTCAATCCGCCCCACCTCTGAACATGCCCCACATGTTTCCTCCTCACCTTTTAAATAAGCTCAACATTTTACTAATAAAATGCTATTTTAAAAAAGAACCACGATGACAAAATAGAGAGAGAATCAGTGAGCTCAGGACAGAGGCCAGTGTAACAGCTGGCTGTCCCTCCCCCTCCAAATGCAGCATCCCACACAGGCGCCAGTTCACATCCCGGCTGCTCCACTCCCCACCCAACTCCTTGCTTGTGGCCTGGGAAAGCAGCAGAGGATGGCCCAAGTCCTTGGGATTCCACACCTGGGTCGAAGATCCGAAAGAAACTCCTGGCACCTGGCTTCAGATTGGCTCAGCCATTGGAAAGTGAAGCAATAGATAGATCTTTCTCTCTGCCTCTCCTTCCTTCTCTCTGTAAATCTACTTTTCCAATAAAAACAGACCTTTTTCTTTTTTTAAATGCAGTCAGAAAACAAAAACCAAAGAGAAACGGATAAAGTTTACAGGAGCTTTGGTACAGCATTAAAAGAACAAATACCTTAATTATTGGCATTCAAGAGGAACTTGAGAGCCCAGTGCAGTAGCCTAGTGGCTGAAGTATTCGCCTTGCACACATCGGGATCCCATATAGGTGCAGGTTCTAATCCTGACAGTACCGTTTCCCTTCCAGCTCCCTGCTTGTAGCCTGGGAAAGCAGTCAAGGATGGCACAAAGCCTTGGGACCCTGCACCCACTTAGGAGACCCAAAAGAGGCCCCAGGCTGCTGGCTTTGGTCAGTGCAGCTCCAGCCGTTGTAGCTGCTTGGGGAGTAAATCACCAGATGAAAGATTTTTCTCTCCTCCATTCTGTATATCTGACTATCCAATGAAAATAAAATTAAATCTTTAAAAAAAAGAGGGACTTGAGAAGGACCAAAGGTAAGAAAGATTATTCAAAAAGATAATAACGGGAACACCCCCAACCCCAGAGGATATAAACATTGAGGTACACCAGGTTCCATTCAAAAAAGTCTACTTCAAGACACTTTATATAACTAAGTTCTCAACAGTTAAACACAAAGGCAAGGATTCTCAAAGCAGCCAAAGAAAGGAAGTAACACATCAGAGTGTTACAGTTCACTTCAGCTGGCTTCAACAGAAATCCTATAGGCCAGTATGAGCAGGATGCGATCCTCATAGCACTGGAGGAACAAAAGGGCCAATCAAAGACAGATACGCACAGCAAAGATACCCTCTCTATGTGAAGGACAGATAGACATTATCACACAGACGTTGAAAAAACTTACCACCACCATCTCTCTCCTACAAGAAATGATAAAAGGAGCCTTTGAAACTTTCTAAAAGAAATGCTGTGAGTCAGAAAAAAAAAAACACAAAATAGAAAACTCACTGGTAAGAGCAACTATGCAAATCAAAGATGGCAGAATAGGAAAAAGACGCACCGATTAAAACCCCAGGAAGGTAACAGAAGCAAGAGTAGGAACTACACTCCCGGAGGAGAGCTGGAGAGCAGTTTTCAGCACCAATTCCACAAAGGAGCATTGGGAACAGTTGAATCACGCAGCAGCAAACAGAATACCATCCAGCAACTCCCATAATCAGTGGCCAGTTGGGACACCATCTTCTTGGAGTGAGGTACCAACAGCCACCTAAATAAGGCAAGTAGAAGCTGCTGGAAGGCACGTGTAACTAGGGGCTTTTAGTAGAGGGATAATCTGTGGTCCAGTGATTTTGAGTTTGACCCGAGGTTGGTCAGAAGCAGGGCGCAAATGTCAGCCCAAGAAGCACTTTCCCACATCACGCTACTAAGGTACCTGGGCTCAACTTGCCAAGGCAGACCATCAAATATCCCCTTTTGGGTATGGAGCTGGCTCTGGGAAAGCCAAGGCTCTTTCTGTAGAGAAGGAGGCTCATGGGGCTGAGGATGGATGTCCTCTTCTCTGCGGCAGTGGGACTTCTGGGACTCAGGCATGCAATAGGGTGTGGCAATCAGTGTCAGAAGGTCAGACTTCTGCACTCACACGACAGTGCACAGGCGCTTTGTGCGGTGCCTGTGTATGCCCGGGTGACACAGCAAGGCACTCTGGGCTCATCCTGAGTGGCTGGTTCAGCTTGACAAACAGAGGCCAATGCTGTGATCACACCAGCAAATGCAATCTTACCCTTTCCCATGCTGAAAAAGGAAATTTACCACACCACAAACATGGACATCATTCTGGACTCGTGTCCCATCCTCAAGCACTGGTCTGAGCTCCCGGATCCTGCCCAACTTATGTCTCTGGATATGTACTGAAGGAGAGGAAATTTCACAAAGCCACAGAGTCATATCTCAGAGATAAAAGAATTCAGAAGAAAAACCAACAAGAACTTCCACAAATATAAATATTTATACAAATATAAGAAACAGAACAAGAAAGAAATATGAAAAGGAAGAAAAGCCAAATTAATAAAATCAAAGATGAAAAAGAGATGTTACAATGGATACCACAGAAATAAAAAAGACTCATCAGGAATTACTAAAACAGCTACATGGTAACAATTTCATAAATCTAGAAGAAACAGAGTTGTAGACATAAAAACTCTACCAAAACTGAGTCATAAAGACATAGAAAACCTAAACAGACCAATAATCATGACACAGACTCAATTAGTAATAAAGATCCTCCCAAAAAAGAAAAGCCCAGGGCCTGATGGTTCACTGCTGAATTCTACCAAACTCTTAAAGAATCCCAATCCCTCTCAAACTGCTCAGAAATCCTTCCAATCCTCCTACGAAGCTAGCATCAACTTAATTCCAAAATGAGAAAATGATACAATGAAGAAAACTACAGAGCAATATCCCCGATGAGCATATATGCAAAAATCCAACATTTAAAAAAAGTCATTGACCCAGACTAAGTGAGGTTTATCCCTGCTATGCAGTGGTGGTCCAACATACAGAAATCAATAAATGTGGTACATGACATTAACAAATTGAAGTAAAAAAACAAAATAATTACCTCAATAGGCATACAGAAAACATCATACAACATCCTTTAATGACATTTTCCAAAGGAAAAAATCGGGGTATACCTCTGCCTGCAAGCACCAAAAATCCCATATGGGCATCTGTTTGTGTCCCAGCTACTCCACCTCCCATCCAGCTCCTTGCTTGTGGCCTGGGAAAGCAATGAAGGATGTCCAAAGCCTTGGGACCCTTCACCCATGTGGGAGTCCTATAATCTGCCTTTCCAATTCAAACAAATAAATGTTTTTTTAAAACATATGCAAATTGGATATAGAAAAAAAAAACATATCTCTCAACACAATCAAGGCAACATACAAGAAACCTACCACCAGCATACTAAAAGGGGAAATGCTGCAAACATTTCCCCTAAGATTTGGAACCAGACAATGATGCCCACAATCACCACTGTTATTTAAAATCATTCTGGAAAGTTTAAACAGAACCATCAGGCAAAAGAAATAAATCAGAGGGATACAAATAGGAAAAAAAAAAAGATGATATGATCCTATATGGAGAAGAATCAAAAGACTCCACTAAGAGGCTACTAGAGCTCATAAGAGTTTGGTAAAGTTTCAGGATAAAATCAGCACACAAAAATCAATAGCTTTCATATACACATACACACAAACAAATGCTATGGTTGAGAAACAACTTGTAAGCTCAGTTCCATTCACAATACCTACAAAATAATGCTTTGGAATAAATTTAACAAGGATGTGAAAGATCTCTACCCAAAAAATCAAAAAAAAAAAAAAACACTAAGGAAGGAAAAACAGAAAAATCCAAGAATCTTCCATGTTCATAGATCAGACAAATCAATATCATCAAAATGTTCAAACTGCCCAATACAACTTATACATTCAATGTAATTTCAAACAAAAACCAAGGATATTCTTTCTCAAATGGAGAAGAAAAATAAAATGCTAAAATTTATATGGAATCAGAATTTTACAAGAAATGCTAAAGCAATCTTGAATAACAAAAGCAAAACCAAAGATATAAGAACAGATTTCAAAGTATACTACTGGATAGTTTTCAAAATACACTACTGGATACATACTAGGCATGTATGCCGACGGAACAGAACAGAAATCCCAGAAACCTATTTATGCAGCTATAACCAAACCTTGACAAATGAACAAATGAACAAAGGAGCAGCTCAGATCAGGTCAGGTTACAGTACGCATGGGATTACCTTTGGGTCAAGTCTGGGGCAAACCAGGCTGGGCCAGTTCATGTCACCCACTAGCAAATTCAAGCGCCAGAATGGTGTGGGGTCATGCCAGGTCGGGCCACAATACTAGCCAGTTCACACTAGAGCCGGGACTGGGGGTTGGCTAGGCTGACTAGGCTATAGTCCCCACCAGCGTGAGCTGAAATCAGGGGCAGGCTAGGCCTAGCCAGGCTACAGTACACACTGGCAAATGCTGAGGTGAGGTGGGCCATACCGGACTGGGCTACAGCACCCAACCAGCACATGTGAGACCAGAAAGAGTGGGCAAAACTTAAAGGGGGCTGCAGGGAGACCCCCAATTGGGCCACCCCTCCCACTGGTGAGCAGGAGAGCTGGGATTGGGGGTAGACCAGGCAGGACAGAGCTACAAAACCTGGTGACCTGCAGGTAAGCTGACAAGGCAGGCTGGGAAGACTGTACCTACTAGTACATGCATAAGCCAGAGGGGATGAGGGTTGGTTGGGCTTTGCCACACCACCAGCTATCAAATGCTGACACAGGGGGAAAACTGTCGAGCTAAACTGCAGAATCATCTGAAGAGTGCAAGATCCTGGAGTGAGAGTGGACCCAGTAGAGAACAGTGGGCACCTCCCTCTTGGGTTGCCACTCCGATCGGTGAGAATGAGAACCAGGACTGGGACAGGCATGGCTAGATAGAGTGGCACTTGCCAGCACATGTGTGGTCTGGATAGTGGGGTTGGTTGAGCTGAACTAGGCTTCAATGCCCATTGACACGTATGAGAGCTAAATGGGATGTAGGACAGATTGGACCAATCTGCTGTACATAGTGGCAAACACATGAACCAGGGCAGGAGGCTGGCCTGGTGTGAGTTACTGCGGGACAATCCAATTAGCCTACAACTCCCACTGGTGTGGGTGGGGGCCCAGTGTGCAGAGAGCAGGATCAGGCTGCACTGCAACACTCATTAGTTTGCGTAGAAGACAGGGCTGGAGATAACTGACCCAGCAATAGCAACTAATAGCTACCATACAGAAATCAGAACATTAAATGCTGGCAAGGGTGTGGGTGGAAATGTACCCTAATCTGCTGATGGAAATGTGAACCAGTGCAACCATTATGGAAAACAGTATAATATTCCTCAGATATCTGAAAACAGATCCAGCCATCCCACTCCCAGGAATTTACCAAAATGAAATTAAATCAGTATATGAGAGTTATCTCTACCATGTTTACAGCAGCTGAATTCAGACAAGCTAAGATATAGAACAAACCCAGATGCCCATCAACTGATGATGGTATACGTATACACAATGGCATACCATCCGACCATAAAAAAGAATGAAATCTTATCCCTGCAACAAAATGAATGCAACTGAAAACCATTATGATTAGTGAAAAATGTCAATCCCAAAAAGACAAATACCATGTTTTCCCTGATAAGTGATAATATATGGCGTACAAAAAAAGATCGTTATGAGAGAAATTAACATCCTGAGATCTAACAATTGCTTCCAACCTTCGTTTGCATGTTTGAGGAATAATAGGACTTTTCCTTATACTTGTTATGTGTTAAGATTGTGAAGTAAAATGGAAAATCTTTTTTTATAAAATTAGGAAAAAGTAGTGGGGGTAAATAAGGAGGTGAAGGAGCATGAGAGGGGTCACTAGGCTTCTAAATTTGTATCACGGAATACATCAAATTTATTCACTTTACATAAATTAATAAAATTATCTTTTAAAATAAGCATTAAATCCATATGGTCAACAGACACATGACGAAATGCTCAGGATCGTTGCACATCAGAGAAAAGGAAAAAAACAACATTATGAAGTTTCACCACCTCACCTTTTCCAAAAACCAAAACTAACAAATAGCAAGACTGAATCACAAAAGGCTAAAAATCAGTAGTAAGACTGCATCAGCAATAATTCCTAAATGTTATGGCATAGGCATAGTAACTCAATTTTTTTAATGAAGGTAAATATAGACTTTTTCAGAAATCTTTGATTTCTGAGAGTATTCATGGTCAATAGACTGGCAAGAAATGCTGATGGATATTGTTCCAGCAGAAGGGAAAAGTTTATGCCAGATGAAAACTTGGATCTACATAAAAGAATAAAATGTACCAACAGTGGTAAAACGTGTGTAGATGAAAAGATAAAATGTAAAAATGATGCACAGCAAAGTATAAATGTACTTTGGGCACCATACTATATTTAAAACTAAGATCAATGACAATAAGAACACAAAGGAAGGGAAAGTAAAATGGAAGTATTTCGACTCTGCTTAATTTGTAGATGGCACATGATAATTGTACATATTTACACAGTGTTATAATTTCACACATAGATACAATGTATAATTATCAAATAAGAATCAGCATTTACATTCAGTGCAAATACATTGCCATTAGAATCTTGCCATGTATGTAATTTGGTGTGATTTTATATAAAGATCTATATGTTAAAGATAAACATTTTAAATCTTCAAAAATCTTGAAGCAACCACTAAAAAAGTAAAGATAACAATCCATTACTGAAGATAAAATATAAGTCTAATACATCATGTGAGTGCAAGAAGGCAGGAGGCCCAGTACAACAGCCTAGTGGGTAAATACTCGCCTTGTATGCACAGGGATCTCATATGGGAGGCAAGGGAAATGGAAGACAAATTAGAAGATAATATATTTGAACATTATATTCATAAATGCTCTAAGTATAAAAGATCTAAACAGTCCAATTAAAAAGGGATTGAGGCAGGAATTTGGCCCATTAAGACACTTATATTTTAGTGCCTAGATTTGAACCCATCCCTGGGTCTAATTCCCATTTCCTGCTAATGCAGACCATGGGAGATAGTAGCCACAACTCAAGGAATCAGATTCCTTCCATCCATGTGAGCAATCCAATTTGTGTTCTCAGCTCCTGACTGCAGTCCCGGGTCAGCCCTGTACTGGCTGTTGGCACAAGCCAATGGTCTGAAGCTTTCTAGTCTTGTCACTTATTCTCATAAATAAAATTAACCAGTTAAATTAAAAAGTAAATAACACTATCACATGATATCTTCTTTAAAAGGCAAACAGCATTACAAAGTAAGTCCTAAAATGTTCAAAAGCAACAACATCATGAAAGTCAAGAACATAATAAAAGTTCCAGTTTGAACTACGACTAAACAAACAGAACAACCAAAAGAAGCCTATGATTTGAAGTGGACTCTTGCTATGCAGAACATATTGGAGACGACAGGCAAAATGTGAAGTGGGAATAAGGATTAGATGCTAGTCATGTTTCAAGCTAGTTCGCACTCTTACTTTATGGTTGCACAGAATAATGCCTCTAAAGTATTTGGAGATGATGGCACATCAGGCTAGCAGCTTGATTTCAACTAGTTCATGAAAGAAATGCAATTAGTTATACTAAATTTTCTAAATCCAAAAGCAAATTGGTTACATCAAAAATAAAATAATTATACAACCAAAAATACAAATGGTACAAAACAGATAAGCCAGGCATTGGAAGAATGCATTGCAGAACATAACAAGAAACACCATCCAAAGGACATGATAAATTTCCATTAATGTAAAGGAAAACAGATCCCCTTCTCATATGCAGATTTCACTTCTATTGGGTATATTCCTAGGAGTGGGACAGCTGGGTCCTATGGCAGGTTTATTTGTAATTTTCCAAGCACTCTCCATACTGATTCCCACAGTGGTTGTACTAGCCTACACTCCCACCAGCAGTGAAGGAGGGTGCCTTTCTTCCCACATCCATGCCAGCAGGTGTTAGTTGAGTTCTGAATGTAGGCCAGGCTCACTGGAGTTAGGTGGTACCTCAACGTGGTTTTCATTTGGATCTCTTATGGCTAGGGAGCCTGAGCACCTTTTCATTTGTCTGTTAGCCATTTGAATCCGTTCTTTTGAAAAATGTCTGTTCATTTCTGTTGCCCATTTTGTTACAGGGTTGGGGTTTGTTTTTTTGGGTTTTGTTTTTTTTTCTGTCCCTGGGTTTCTGAAGCTCTTTGTAAATCCTGGATATTAGTCCCCTATCACTTGTGTAGTGTGCAAAAATTTTCTACCATTCCATTGGTTGCTTCTTCACTGGGGGGAATGGTAGAAAATAGAGAATGAGGAAAGATACCAGTCCCAATCAGAAACTACATTATCAAATTCTCATGTGATCCATGCCATGGCCACTCTTGAAGTGCACCACGCTGCAAAAGTTTTTCATGTGAGTTCAAATAAACAAAGATTGAACTTAACTATTATGCGCTTTACCAAACAACTGAAAACATGCCAAAGGCCCCAAAAATATCAGGATAGTTACCTGTCAAGGACACTCCCCACATCTCAGTAACTCAAAGATTTAAAGCCTACTCAGTTTATACTAATCATAAAATTAATATCAAGAGAAGCTCTGCTCAATGAAGTCACTTAGCGACTCAATATCTTGAAAGTTATTTTTCTCACATTCAAGAGAAAATAAGAACTTTGAGGTAATTTAATCTGACATTAAATGATAAGCCCCAAACGAACAATATCATTAATGTTCACATTTTATGAACCAGAAACAGTCACATGACCCACCCATAAACAACGAGTCTGAAAAAGACTGAGCTAGAAACACCAGTGAACAACACTTAGATCAATACTGGAACTGGAAGGGGAAATGTGGATTATCCAGACAATGAATTACAATGTCTAGAATGAATATATATAAAGAAAATAAGCTCTCCACTAGTAGATATCCATAAAAGAAATATGTTGTGTTTGCTTTGGTCAAGATCTGCTAACAAACTGTATTATCATTCATAAAACACAATATATGACCAATAGTATATGTAAATAAATCTATGATGAATCAACAGATGTACAGCAAAAAGTTAAACTAAATGTGGACTTCAAAAGCATTCTAACAATAGAAATGTTCAGATAATAAAAGTTTATGGCATAAAAATATCTTACCTTTTGGTTTTCATCTGGTCCCTCAGTTTACTGTACATCTCTAGGACTTGAAAGAGAAAAAATAGCACACAAATATTATTTAGAGAAAGTGAAAGAATTGATTAAAGCTAAATGAACTGTATCAAAAATCCTACTCCATTTCTAGTTTCTTACCTGGAAGACACAGCATTAATTTATCAACAGTGGCAGAAATATTTCTCTGTTGTAGCCGACACTGCTTCAGCTCTTCCATTGCTATTACCAGCTTGGCAGGAGGGAAAAGAAACTGAATTATGCCAACAGCTGTAAATAAAAAGCTTTCAGTCACATTTTTCCACACTGTGTTCAATTCATCAGAAAATCCCAGACAGTTTCATAGTAAGACCTGCCAAGTGGACTAAGGAACTGCCTTTTCCAACCAGTAAAACATTCCTACCGTTTCCTACTTTCTCCCCAAGAAACATACTGTGCTCGAAATGGCTAGGTAAGATGGAATCCTAAAATACAGAGGCTATCCAGGAGAAAATAAAATTTTTTACATATTTTCTCCAAACTCTACTCAGACTCTTTGCTTTATGATCTCATCAATCCTCAGATCCTGCATTTCTTTCATTTGTGCTAAACTAGAGGAAAACAGTCCTTCTTCAACTTCATCTGAGTCTTGAAAATCATCATCAATTAAGATTCAATTTCAACAAATAAACCACACACTTTGAAGTGTGACTTAACAGTTCAGGATAAGTTATTTCACAAAATAACTAGAACTATATTCTCTGTAGATTTTATAATGTGTGAAACATTTTTTAAAAATCACTTATCTACATATCCACTTGAAGGATTCATTCTGTACACATATCAAATAATGTCATCTGCTTAGATATGTCAAAAAGGAGAAGGATCCTGATCAAGTCACTGAGAAGTCAGAGGGTGATCTTAAAAGACTATTTAAGGGGCATGATACAGAGAAAAGGTACAGTCTATGATTTAGGAAACTGGTTTTAGTGTCAGTCTCGTCAGTGACTATGGAAACTTCAACAAATCATCTGTTCTGGTTTCCTCATCCATGAATGAGCAGTAATATCTGTCCTTGACTTTTCAAACAGTTAGCCAGAGTTCAAGTGATGAGTGAATGTAAAATAACGTAGCAAACTGAGAAGGCTTAAAGGGTGAGTCAATAAAGGAATCACTAGTTTATTTTTAAAGCAAATATTCATTGAGCAACCATCCCATACCGGTCATTGTTTAGGTAGGTGAAGAAAATAAATAAATAAAACCAAAATTTACGATCTCATGGAGCTTCATTTCTAATGAAAGCAAACTGGAAAACATATATATATATAAGTACAAATATAAAATATCAGGGCGTGATAGGTTCAGTGGAGGAAACGAGAAACAGTAACAATGCAGGTGATGTGGAATGCCAAGGTGAGGTTGCCTGTGCCAGATGTGACCGCAGCACCCAACTAGCACACGTGAGAATCAGGAAGGGAACGGGCAGAACCAGCAGCGGAATAAGGGGTGGTTCCCTTGCTGGACAACTACTCCCACTGCAGAGCGTGAGCTGGGATGGGGACAGATCAGACTAGGCAGGCCTACAACACCTGTATGCCTCATGTGGACCAGATCAGGGAAAAACCAGGCTGGGCTGATTATTCCTACTGGTGCAATCTACAATTAGAGTGAGTGAGGATTATTTGGGCTTAGCTACAGCATCAGCTGGCAGAAGCTGGCACTGGGGGCTAGTTCTGTCAAGTTAAACCACAGAATCACCTGGAGAGTGCATAATCCAGGAGTCGGAATGGCCTGGGAGGGAAATAGTAGGCTCCACCTTCTTGGGTTACCACCCCCCACGGAGGGCATGAAAACCAGGACAGGGGCTGGGGTGGCTTGAGAGACAGCCAACAACATCCGTGAAGGCTGTAGAGTTGAGCTAATTAGATGGAACAAGGTTTCAACATCCACTGACATGTATGAAAGCAGAAGGGGATGTGGGACAGACTGGACTAGTCTGCCACACATACTGGCAAACCAGGGCAGGGGGCGAGCCTGGTGGGGGTTATCGTGGGTCGCTCCGACTAAGCTGCAGCCCACATTGGTTTGTGTGAGGGCTTTGTATGTGCTGGGCAGAACCAGTCTGGACTGAGGCACCCACTGGTTCCAGTGGAAGACAGGGATAGAAACAGAACCAACCCAGTAATTGCAACTCACCAGCTGATTGGGGCAGCGGACTGTGCCGGGCCCTATGCTTGCTAGTACATACAAGAATCTGGTCTGGGAACACCTCAGACAAAGTTTCTTTGGGGATCCCCCAATCGAGCTTCCAGACTCAGAACCCTAACCATGAAAAGAGGACAGAACAGTTCAACCAACAACCTCAGCTATATGTTGGCAGTGAAAAACTGGGCAAACGGAGACTCTATGATGGACTATGTCAATCAGTGGATTCTTCAACAACCTCAGCGTGCTTGGAGTGGTGAGAGTGGCAGCAATTCAGAACTGTTGAACTATCAAAACCACTTAAGCAAGACCCTCAGAGCATGCCCCACATTGCAGACCTGGGGTGGGTCGGAGATTGGGTGGGGCTTCTCCCTTAAAATCCCCTTTTACATCAGATATGTTAAGGAAACAATACGGAACTAACTGTCTTACCCATCTTCCTGTAGTGCTTGAACCTTTTTACCCTAATTACGTCAAGATTGTCAAAAAAAAAATTTTTTTTTAAAAACTGCTAATAAGAAAAAAAAAAAAAAAAGCTAATGCAGGCGATGAGGATGAGATGGTGACTAAATAAGACGATTATGAAAGCTCCTCCAAAAAAGATCATCGAAGCGAAGATTTGAAGCAGGAGAACATTGGGGAAGGGGCATTCCAGCTAGAGAGAACAGCACTGGCAATGGCAGCTGCACGGCGATCGTAAAGCACAGCTAAGGAGCGCTGCATCCTCTCCCATCACACATCCAGTGGTTTTAGTCAGGCACTTCAAATAAACATGAGAAGGAGCAACCATAATCTCCAAATTCTTTCGACATACTGCTTAATCTTACAAGCCACTAAATAAAGAACACAGACATCAAAAGAAACAAAAGGAATTTTCAAAACGTAAATTGGCCTTACTTCCTTTCCCTCATGTTGAAGTTTTCTATTAGTATCCGTCACTTGATTCTGTAGAGGAAAGAAAATTTAAATTCATTTTAAAAATCATATATTTAGACAACAGTTGAATAATATCAAAATGGAACGTGAAGATAGTAGGATTAGCTGTTTTCAGCATCCCACCACATACTGGCCCAATGGAACTTAAGTCCTATCAACTTCACGAATGCTAGAATGAGTAACCTTTCGAAAATGGAAAAGAAACACTTCTAAAAGGCATAGTTGATTTGTGATATGCCAAGCTAATAACACTAAAACAACTAAATATTACATGTTTCCTTTGAAGAGAAAAAGCAGTTGGGCCCAGCACGATAGCATAGTGGTTAAGGTCCTTGCCTTGCACATGCCGGGATCCCATATTGTTGCTGGTTCTAATCCCAGCAGCCCTGATTCCCATCCAGCTCCCTGCCTGTGGCCTAGGAAAGCAGTCGAGAACAGCCCAAAGCCTTGGGACTCTGCACCTGTGTGGAGAACTGGAAGAGCTCCTAACTCCTGGAGCTCAGCTCCAGCCATTGAAGTCACTTGGGGAGTGAACCACCAAAAAATCAGTGGAGGGAAAATAATGCACAGGGAGTCTTATCTTCTTCACAGTGTCTAGAAAGAACAAATTCATCAGGAAGTTCTTACTTCATAAATGATTCCTGCAGAAGCTGGGTGCAAGTTTAACTTCTTAACTCAAAAAGTTTCCCTGTTTCTCCTAATTTAGCAAATGTTGTATGTTAATTCTTCTTAGAGCATTACTTCTTAACAGTTCTTAACACTCCATATTCCCAATTTCTAACCTAGTCTTTCCAACAGGGAGCAAAAAATATGTGAATAAGCTTTAAAATGATCCATAGTTCGTCACTAACATGAACAAGAACATAGCTTTTTCTCATACCCATTTTTGATGCTTCCATTGATGAAAAATGAGTACACAGAATAATTTCCTCCTCTCAGATATCAAAAAATGAGCAATATTAACTTCCAAAACATTGACACTTTCTAGCCTTCCACTGCATCTGACCACCTCATACTTTCAATATATCCCTTATCCCAGTATTTCTTATGGTGTTGCTTGGAATATGAAGAAACTTTATGGAATGTTAGTAACAGGAACACACACACAGACTCATACACAATATGACATGCAAAGCAATGCTCAAAACAGTGATACCATACAAAATACATTCTAGACTTAGTTAATGTAAGTTTTTATTAGAGGTCATCCCAAGAAATTAGGTTTCCAGAAAATACACTTTTTAAAAGTCCTATATGTTGAGCCCAGCACGGTAGCCTAGTGGCTCAAGTCCTTGCCTCGCACGCACTGGGATCCCATATGGGTGCCAGTTCATGTCCTGGCTGTTCCACTTGCTATCCAGCTCCCTGCTTGTGGCCTGGGCAAGCAGCGGAGGACAGCCCAAAGCCTTGGAACCCTACACCCACTTGGGAGACCCAAAAGAGGCTCCAGGTTCCTGGCTTCAGTTCGGCACAGCTCTACCCACTGTGGTCAATTGGGGAGTGAATCAGTGGACAGAAGATCTTTCTCTTTGTCTCTCTTCTCTATATATCTCATTTTCAGATAAAAATAAATCTTTTTTAAAAAGTGCTGTATGTTGTACCTGCGCTATCATAACTACATGTATTGCTGTTTTCAAACACAAAAAGAAATCCAACCGTTTCTATAAAACCTTTATAAACAACCAGAAAGGTAAGAAACTCAATTTCCTCTTTATTGCTTACCTAATACTTATCCTTAATTTAGCATTTGCTTTTGATTTTTGATTTGTAGAAATTTTTTTTCATTTTAATGTATCACAGCTATCCATTTTTTCCTTTCTAGCTTAGAAATCTATATACAAATATAATCCCCTCTCCTAAAATCATATGTTCACCTAGATCTTTTGCAATTCTATGGTTTGCTTTAAATTATTAACTTCTTCCGATATTAAGACTGAAATGTTGAATGAGGAGGGGACCCTACTTTAACTCTTAAAAGCTAAACATGAAATAACTTGAACAGCAGATCAAATTGTCATATTTATAGTGGAGGAGGTAAATAAGGCACAGAAGATGTCACCATGCTGGTAATACTGATTCCTAGAGATGCTCGTGCACAACTGTACAGGCCTTAAGTCCTTGAAATCCTGGGACACAGTGTGCTTCGGACTTCAAAATTTGAGATTTTATGAAGATAATGAAGTGAACATTATATGTTACATAACACATCCCCCAATGAGAACTAGGTCAGCATCCCACAGCACAATCAAATATGATAGTAGTGCTGTAGCAAAACACAAAAATTAATAACAGATAAAATATATTTAAATTAAATAAAAATAATTAAATAATTATATTAGTTAAAATAAGACAGTTTTGTCATTTCATGTCCAGTTAGGTCATTTTTACAATCAACTGAGTTTTTAAACTAACGTAGTTTTAAAATATAACTTAACATCTTATAATCCACTACAACCCTCAATAGAACCACATCTTCACTATTCCATGAGTTTTATACTATCAAGTTAGCCCTATGCCCCAGGAAAACAAAACAAATAAAAAATCCAAAGCACAAAAACAGGAAGAGAGTAAAATGGCTATTACTTACAGATCATTTAAGAAATATTTACACATAAAACTCAAAAAAATCTACATATAAATTATTAGAAATAGGTGAGTTTAGTGAAGTAACTCAATTTAAGATTAATAAGCAAAATAACTCGTCAAAGATTCAATGAATCTTTGCCAGGGACCAGATCAATGTGACTGACAAGCATCCATCTAAGCTGAATGTATCCGTCAGCAACTTTCTGCATTAGTAGAAGACTCCCTACGACCCTTAACTGCATTGGTTTGGTTTGGTTTATTTCTTTTCCTACGTGCCTACACTGCAAAGAGCCCTACAACAATGTCCTGGAATTCTACCATCTTATAATGCCATATTTTATCCAGCAAGGAAGCAAATTACATGAAGAGTCCAAAAAGATAATTCCTAATCACTGAATCTGATCCACATCTAAATATCTTACTTGAAATCTAACTGAGGTGGGTGATTTTGCTTTTTAGCTAAAATCCTATAATCTCAATTATCTAGGTTTCAATATAAATTTCCTTCTTACTACACAAAAATCTTTACTACAATACACAACCAGCAATGCGATCCCTATTTCTGTCCTGCTAATCAAAACCCCAGTATGGAACAAGGGAAATGTGTCTCTTACTTTGAGTTTCTGGGCTTCTCCTCTCACTTTGAGGAGTTCAGTTATAGAGTCCACAAAGCCCTGGTAATGAAAGTTGCACATCTTCTCAATTTCTCGGTCATGGTTGCGGATGCGAGTCTCGAGCTTCTCCATGAATCGTCCATGTTCCTCACCATCATAGACAGACCTTAAAAAAAAAAAAAAGGCAAGAAGATCACACCACATTTCCTTCTAAAAACAATAAGAAGATTTACAAACACAGAAGCAAATATTTTTGGCAAATATATCCGGTATGTGAACCACAAAGTAATCCAATTTTATTCTCTCTGTCTCCCTATCTAGATTTCAATATATATAGTATATACATATCAATACACACATATATACACACATACTACATATGTTCCTTTTAAGATTTATTTGTTCATTTATTTGAAGGGAAGAGCAACAGAGAAAGATTTTCCTTCATCTAGTTCACTACCCCAAACACCCACAACAGTCAGGGCTGGGGCAGACCAAAGCTAGGAGCCAAGAACTCCATCTGAGATTCCAACATGGGTGAAGGGGCCCAAGTACCATCAACCACTACTTCCCAGGCACATTAGCAAGGTGCTGAATTGGAAGTAGAGTTCCAGCAATCCCATATGGGATACCAGTATCACAAGTGGGGATTTGACCTGCTGTGCCACAATAAAGGCTTCAGGTACTCAGTACCATTTCAACTACCAGTTGAATATCCCTTACATGAAATGTTTGGGATTTCATGCTTTTCAGGATTATAGAATGTATGTATATACAAAATGAGCATCTTGAGAATGTGAACTAAACATGAAAATCACTTAAACCTCACATATACACATTCATACATGTAACCTGACAGCAGTTTATTTAATATTTTTAGTGCTTCTCCATCTGACTATGATCTATGTCATAAAAGGTCAGATGTGGAATTTTCCACCTGCAGAACCATATCAGCACTCAAAGAGATTCTGATTTGGGACCATTTTGGATTCTTGAATCAGGGATCCCAACTAAATAATAATATTCATCATCATCATCACTTTGTGTTCTCCAAAATACCTAAATGTGGAAGTTTACCTTCTCCTTCAAAATGTTTACTACAACCTCATTTCAAGCTGAAGCAGACACAGAGCTATCTCCACTCCCCTTTCTAAAATCATCCAGATTACCCAATCTGATATCTGTTGCTTCTATTCTGAAGATGTGCTCCAAGTTGTGTTACACTGCCACTCTAGAACACTATGGGACAAGAAGAGGCAATCAGCAAAACATCCACTGAGAAAGAATGACACTGTTTCCAAGACCCCCTGGCAATCTTTCGTGTCTCACAGCATCACTACTGTGCAATTCACTTAACTCTCCTTTGCATGATGTATTTTTCTCTCCATCAGATCTTTCTATGCATGTGCAAACATGAGTCCTCAAAACCTGTCTTGAACTGTGCTTCAGTGTCCAGCAACCACATCATTTCTATGCTCCCCTTCCTAGCAAAAACTCCTTTCAGCTTTCTGACCACTTCAATTCCTTTGATTAGCAGAGTAAGTATTCATCTTACTCCACCTAACAACTACACTTTCTATGGCTTGATATCCTCGCCTTCTTTAAACTCTCTTTTACTGAGAATTTCAACAATTCCACACTAACTTAGTTTCTAACCTTGCACTAGCATGTCTTCTCAATCTCCTTCCCCAGCTGCTCCTCTATTACATTTTTTTAATATTCTTTGAACTTCCTTATCTGTGCTTGGTTACCAAGTGATATCATCTAAATTCATGGCTTTAAATATTGCCCACAATCTATGAACTTCTGGGAACACCAGATTCAAATGTCTATTCAACAACACCAACTGGATTCTTAAAAAGCCATCTAAAATTCAACAAAGGAAAAAATCATTTATTAGCAACTTATATATATTCCCAAAGCTGTTCTTGTCCAAATTTCCCAAACACCCATCAATCCCATCATAGTTTATGGGACTATTCAGTTACCCCAGCCAAAAATTCAGAAATTCTAATCTATCTCTTCTGTTCAAATAATTACTGAAATTTCAACCCTCCAAAACCTGCTTTAAAATTAACCACACTCCATCTTTTTCACTAAAACCCTAGTCCAAATCTTACCATCATGACACTGCAACAGCCTCCCAAGTCTCCTTTCTGCATTTCCCATTTCCTTCATCCTCTACCCCAATACACTTAACACAGCAACTAAAATAATGTTTTTATAGCAATAATGCAGATGTTATGCTCCAGCTTACACCTCTTAAGACTTCATTTAACAACAAAAAAAATTAAAATCTTGACTCTTGGAGAGGGAAAAGATGGCCGACCACAGAAAACTGGTGTAGCTGAGTCTGCAGAGGGATAGGGACAAGATTCAATGGAGCAGAGAGCAAGAACAAGAGAATCGTGTGAAAAGTGTCCAAAACTCCCTGGAGACAGCGGAACCAAGACAGGTCCCACAAGGCAAGGGAAAGCCACTGTAAAACCCTCAAGTCTGTAATCTGCAGCCTAAGCAGGTTAAGGCGGACACCATTCAGGACAAACAGGGGCCTTGGTCAAAGGCTGGTGAGTCATGAATTGACACAGGGAGAATCCCAGTGGGAGTCGTTGCCTGCCCATAGGAGACAGAGGGAGGCAGAAGGACCCTTAGGACAGAAAATCAGTGAAAGAAGTCCACCCTGAGGAGAAAACTATAGGCATGGTCCCAGGCAGCCCCTGCTGGAGGAGGGGACATCAATGGGGAAAGGGTAACCAGGGAGTAATTTGTACGAGTTGGAGGCACGCAGGGCAAGGTCTGAACCCACTCACTCCCGAAGGCTCTGAAGCCTGAGCCCCACAAAGGACACCAGAATCACCTGAAATAGAGATGTGGAGTCCATCGGGAGCAGTTCTTCACTCGATCGCTGAGCGGCATGGGTACAGATGCCAGAAGAACAGAGCAGAGGCCACAGGGGAGCCCAGGGGCAGGAGTGCAAATACTGGGAGTGAACAGGGGAACATACTCCAGCCACCAACTTGCCCATCAAGGACAAGGGAAGGCACGTTGTCACCAGAGCTGGAAAGTGTGCCTGCTGGTTGTGCACTGTACAACAGCAGCTGGACACACTTGCACTGGGTGCCCATCTAGCCAGTGGAGGCCGCAAAGGTGTCAAACATTGAAGGCGCTTGCACACAGAACAGCAGCAGGATCGTACTCATCCTGAATAACAGTCCTGCAGTCAGAGATTGTGTGAAACTCCAAGATTTAGTTGCCAACTAGCTGGACACGTATCTGCCTGAGAGCAGCAGGTCAGAGAAACCTCTCCCCTACCCCCAACCAGGGACATAGTGAGCTTCCTTGTGAATCACCAGCCTTACAGAATACAGACAGGTGTATCGGGAAAAGCCAGCAAACCATCAGAGATAGGCGGCGTGCAATTTGACAGCCATAAGAAAGCCCATAGAGATCATGGGGGGGGGGGGAAAATGGAAAAATAGGGAAGATCTCAGATGAGGGGGCCAGTGCTTCCCTCAAAAATGAACAAAAAGTCATTTCAATCCTAGAGCTACAGAGTAAAGATACTGAGGAGCTCCCAGACAGGGAATACAAAAAACATCATGAAACTTTTCAGAGACAACGAAAAGCATTCAGAAAAACTCAAGAAATTCAAGAATAACGTCCTCACAGACATAAAACAGGCTCAACAGCCATAGTGTATGCAATAGGGAAATCCAAAGAAAGACAACACTGAGGTTCCATTTGACTCCATTAAGAATGGCCCACAAACAGAGAACTACCAATAACAAATGCTGTCAAGTTTGCAGGGGGAAAAGGAACCCTACACTACTGCTGGTGGGATTGCAAGCTGGTGCAACCACTATGGAAGTCAGTATTGAGAATACTTAAGCAACTGAAAGTCTACCTACCATATGACTCAGCAATAATACCACTTCCGGGACCATATCCAAAAGACTTTTTACGTAAGAAAGCAGTATGTGTCCCTATGTTCATTGAAACACAATCAATAACCACAAAAACATGGAAGCGACCTAAATGCCTATCAACAGAGGACTGGATAAAGAAACTGTGGTTCATCTACTCCATGGAATAGTACTCACCTATTTTAAAAAATGAAATACAGTTGTGTATAGCTGAATGGGTCAAACTGGAGACCATTATGCTAAGGGAAATGAGCTAAGAGATATGTCAAACCAATTGTAAACAAGCTCTGCTTTGATAGGTGGGACAGCTGCAGAATAAGCATTTGTCTGAGAAATCTATTTAGAATACAAAAAGCAGCACATACCACTGACATTGAGACTGGGGTGGGGGGGGAAGGTTTCCAAGATAATCATATTCCTTGCCACTTCCAGAATGGAATTAATCACTGAAAACTTTTCCAACCTAAGTAGCACAGCCATATTATCAAATATTCAACAAACTCTTGGTTCAAAACTTTGGACATCTTGACTCAGCCAACACGTGCTTGCAAGTACATTTCATTTCATTAGATAAGACTTCATATTTTTCCTCCAAAGATCCACAGTACTACCACAAAAGATAATCTAGAAAATAAGAAAATCTTAAAGGCAAAAAATTTAGAACTTATTTTAGTCATGCCTCCTCTAAACCACCTGAAGTTCCACTTAAAAATAAATTAGGATGACTGGAGGGGAGAACGAAGGGGAGGGAGGAAACTTTTGGGAGGGGGAAAGGAGAGCCCAGCACCAACTAAATTGTATCAAAAAAACAATTTTTAAAAATGTAAAAGAAAAAAAAGAAATTAGGATGGCATTTGGCCTCCTGATTAAAGTGTAGATTAGGGAAACGTATGATGTTCCATCTTTCATTTCATGTCAGAGTGCTTGGTTCCAATTTCTCTTCCAGATTCCTACTAATACAAACCCTGGGAGGCAGCAGTGATGACTCAAGCAGCTGGGTGGGAGAACTGCGCTGAATTTGGAAATCCCAGCTTCAGCTGCAGAACCAGTTCAGCCATTATGGCCATTTGGGGAGCAACCAGTGGGTGAGAGTATATCATGTCTCTCTCCACCTGTGTCTCCCTACCTCTCAAAAAAAACAAAATAGGAGGAAGAAAAGGAGGAGGAGAAAAAAAAAGGGCCAACATTATGGTGCAGCAAGTTAAGCCTCTGCCTGAAACATCTCACATCAGATATCAGTTCAAGTGCCAGCTGCTCTACTTCCATTCCAGTTCTGCTAATGTGCCTGGGAAAGCAGAGAAAGATGGTCCAAGTACTTGGACCCCTCCACCCGTGGAGATCTGGATGGAACTCCTGACTCCTGGCTTTGGCCTGGCCCAGCCCTGACCATCATAGCCATTTAGGAAGTAAATCAATGGACAGAACTCTTTCTCTTTGACTCTCCCTCTCTTCCTTCATTTTGCCTTTCAAGTAAGTAACAAACTTTGTTTAAAACTAAAAGTGAAAAACCACGAATTTTAGTTGCCTGTATAGTTTTGGTCCTAGCATCAAACATGAACTAGCTATGCGTCACTAACCAATTCAGTTATTGATCCACACCTTTTTATGTGAAAACCTGGAAGAAATCAATCAAAATGTTCTAAAGAGCTGAGCTTTAAACTTACACAATTCACCTCCAGTTCTAAATTTAGTCAAGAATGTAAAGATCACATTTTCACGTAGATAGGAAGTTTATGAATTTTCTACCCCCTTACTGTTATTCCCCAGCTTATATATTTTTTATTTGACATATTTACAGAGAGCAGAAGAAACAGAGAGCTCTTCCATGTGCTGATTCACTTGTCAAATGGCTGCAACAGCCAGAGCTGAGGCAGGCCGAAGGTAGCAGCCAGAAGCTCCTTCCAGGTCTCCCACATGAGTGCAGGGGCCCAAGGACTTGGTCCTTTTTCCACTGCTTTCCCAGGCACCTTAGGAGGCAGCTAGATGGAAGTGACGGAAGCAGGATTGAAGCCCATGTGGGATACCACGCCCACAACTTTACTTGCTGTACTGCAACAACCCCACCACCTTTGCAATCCCATTATTCTCTTATAAAATGTTGAAGTACACAAAAAGCTTACAGTATGTCCCTAGAAATTAAAATCAAGATAATACGTAAAACACACTTATTTAAAACAAGGAAAATGGATTCACATACCATAGGTCTGCTTTAAGAAATCCATGATCCCCAGGCTCTATATGGATTTTATAAATATAGGGAGGGGCACACACATGTACTTTTAAGGCAAAGGGATACATAGTTTTCAGATATAAAGTTCTGTTTAAGATGCCTGCCATGGGAAAACCTAAGGTTGAACTGAACACCACCTAACAGTGCATCCTGAATCCTCATTTCTAGTATACCAGTTATGATCTATCAGTTATTAAAGGCAAAACAGAAACAAGTCTTAAAATTTTTAAGGATTAGAAATCCACTAGATCTAAGTCAATATTAGTAGCTAGCATTGAATTTGAACAAAGCAGTTTTTTCCCTCTTCTGAACAAATGGGAGAAAGTGGAAAATGGAGAAAGACTGCCATCTACTGATGGCCCATTTCTAACTCAGTATAGCCAAGAAGATGCAGATGTTTAAAAATCTCAAACTACATTTGTAAAACATCTGATGTCTAAAACTTACAGCAAATTATGAAATCATATTTAGAATATTCTAATATTTACATTTCAATTTCTGTTACAATATACTATCTTTAGATCATATCATGTCAAAATCATATGCTTTTGACATGCCCCAGTATATATTCATATAATAAACTGCATCACTGACTTAATTAGCGATAATGTCAAGAAAGACAAATAAGAAAATGCTTGAATAATAACTTCATAGCCTACATTTTAACTGGTTTCAAAAATAATAAACATAAATCTTTGAGGAAAAAAATTTATTCTAATACCAATATCTGAGACATTCTTCCAAATATCACAACTGTTTCATATTCCTTTCCCACCACGATTTCATGTGCACATTGAGAGAATATTGCATATCAGGTGTAAGAAACTTACAGAAGAGCACTGGAGAAATTGCATTCAGCAAATGCTCACCACTTCCCTCACTAAACCCATTAAAAGAATATATCACTTGCTTACAACCTATATCAGCTTTGAATCTGCTTGTCGAAACAGGAGGTGCAAATAATATTATGAGAAATTATTTTATTTACCTTAAGTTCTATGCAAAAAAATCAGACATTATTTCTACTTTCTTAATGAGAAGCCTAGACCCTAAGAGGATAAAGTAACTTTCCAAATTCAGTAAATTCTAGTATATCAGTATGTCTTATGGTAAGGCAAAGAAAAATACACACCAGTTGAAAGAAGTTAGATTCAGAACACAAAGTTCCCATTTTACACTTGAGGAAAGGAGGCCAGAAAAAATTAAATGACTTCATCAAAACTGCATTTCTTGTTACTGATACAACTGGACTTGATTTCCAAAAATACAAGTAGAGAAGGTTAGTGCAATATGAAGCCTGACACAAAGCTAGAGGAGAGGCAGAGAAAATGAGTCAGTCAATTACTAATTATACCTACATAAAAGATATTCCCTTCTTCCTGTTGGCAGAGTCACAATTTGTTCTAGTAGTTCATCTTCATATCCCATCTCAGGAGCAGGTACTACCTAATACATAAAACCAGTGATGATCATGCCACTCCGTCAGTGCCAGCAAATGTAAGGTACATGACACGATTCTCATCAATAAGAAGTAAAGGAAAATCTGGCAGTGAGGACCTAAGTAAAGATCGACTTGCCTGAAGAATGCAGGAAAGACATTTCTTTTTATTCTTTCGTCAGCATGATGCTCAAGGATACAGTGACCACTATGAGATGAGAGAAGACGCTACCAATAATCAGAATGGCAAATACAAGAGCTGCAAAACACCTGCATCCATGATGGCACAGAAACCCTGAAACAGCCCTAACTTTAGACCACATCATTTTCTATTGTTTAAGCCACTGTGTTTCTGCTACTAACCAAGAAAACTTTCCCAGAAGCTTCAGCACTGTTTAGTCTTCCAAAGAGGCAGGCAAAGCAAATAACAGTGACAGCTAAGGAGTCCTGTAGTCTCCTTTCTTCTAGCCTAATGAAGAGTAACTCCCATGCAGGCTTCCAAACTGACCTTGTACCTTACTTCTGGGAAGCCTCCCCAGATCACAGGAACTCAGTTGTGCCTCCCTCCAGTATGGTGATCACCATCAGAACATGTACTAAAAGCCTCATTGCTTGCCCCTCCACTGATCTAATGGGCAGAGACTGTCTTGTCCATTTTATCTCCACTTCCTAGCACAGAGCCTGGCGGGGAGGAAGTCCTCCATGCTGAAGGAGAAAGAATGGGAAGGTAGGAACACAACTGATGCGAATTTGCCATCATGACAAAGGCAGATGCAAAAATGAATCACATCATAGAACGCTTTATCTGTGGAGATGCTTTCAGAACCAGTGAAAACTTCAACACACAAAGGATAGGGTATTTTGTTTCTTGTTTTCCACTAATCCAAGAAAAAAAAAATGCCCGAACCTTATTCCAGTCTTTTCTTTTTATATATATGGCAGGTTTTTTTCTTTTAATTTATGTCGTGGCTTTAGTCCTCAGACATTTTCTTCTCATTAAGTTCCAAACAGGCATCATTCGTGTTTTTGTTTATTCCAAAAGTTAAAAATAAAGTGGGAAAATAAATTTAAACATGATGTTGAAAGAGAAACTGCAGCAGGTCAAAAAGAGTTTAACATCGCTTCTCCTTACTGCAGATTTGTTTATCAACTTAATTCAGACTTTATTATTGTAATTTGGAACCTCTGGGTGCATAAATATGAGGTAGATTGTGCATAAAGATGTCGTTAACATCAACAGGGGAACCATATGCCAGTTAATAAATTCTAAGCCGAACATCAAACCCAAATATTACTGACACAGGAGATCAAATCCTTTTTCTACACTTGTAAATACCAAGAAAGCCAACTGGCTTCCTCAAGATGGTCCGTTTAACCAAAATAGTGCTGTGTTGAAGGTCTCCCTCAAGGCAGAAGGGGAACCCCACAGGTGGTTGCATTCAGGCAGAAGAAACAGGGTACTGCAGTTTAAACCAATACCTCGCCAAAGGTCCCACTTAAAACCTGGTTTTGGTTTGACACCACAGGAAAGTAGAGAAGAGGAATTTGTCACAAAACATCAGTCAAATCAACAACAGACTATTGGAAAACAAACTAATGAAAGCAAGGCAGCCCTACATTACAGCCGCAGAGGCTGCCATAACTACTACCATGAGTGTCACGCTGTCAGAACAATTCATATCCATCAGCAGAAGATACAAAGGCATGGCCAGATATGTTGGTGGCTTCATTATGTTCTTTGAATCAATTTGTGTTAAGAATAAAAAGATTTATCCCACTGCATCTTTCAGTGGTAGTCATATCTGGAAGTTAAAATCTGAATCATGAATGTTGCTGCCAATTAAAAAATAAGAAACAAAAGAATACTTCTAAAGCCTGATGACAGTCAATGACTGACCTGGGGAACTGTCAAAAAGCCAGTAGTAACATGGTTGGTCTGGCAGGTTATAACACACACTCATTTTCACTGTATGTAATTCAGTGTATCAGGCTTCAACATTTAAACATCTAGTGCCGGAGCTAAGAAAACTACCAATATACTTCATACCTAGCTTCACCACAATGATTCTGAATCTAGGGTATTCCCTTCAAGAATCTATACAAAAGATATTAAGTATTTAAGTAAATAATTTCTCTAGAAATAAGTATTGAGGATGCATATTAATTAATGAAACATTACAGTCTTCTCCACTTACAACTATTGTAAATGAGAGCAAACATTTGGCCGAGAGGTTCAAACATATGCATCTTGTTGAAATCCCTGGATTTAATATCCAGCTCTGCCCGACTCCAGACTAAAATGAATCCTGGCAGCCAGCCTCAGTGATGGTTCACTGATTGGAGTTCCTGCCACCCAAACAGGAGACTTGGATTGAGTCCAAGCTCCAGGCTTCAGTACCCAGTATAACCTGGCCCAAGGCCACTCCAAGTATTTGGGGGGGTGAACCAGTGGATAGAGGGTCAATCTCTCTTTCTCTCTCTCATGTTATTTAAATATACATGTTATAATGATTCCTATGACAGAGATCACAAAGCTACTAAAAGAGAAAAACCAACAATAACTCTGGTATGGTGAAACACTAAGATAAATAGTCATAGATTACTTAGATATGCAGATTTAACATGGGTTTAACAAACTAGAACAGCCAAGTTTCCCTACCACTGAATCAAATTCTAATAAATCTGACATTACTGTTGATGTATATGCTTTATATACATATGTATGTACATATATGTATGTAAAGATAGATGTGCTCATGCATAGAGATATGATGTTATTATACAGCATTTGTAATACATGTATATTTGTAGGGCACATATATCTCACACACACATGCACATCCACATTATTCCAATTTTCTGAGAAAGAATTGGGCCTAGCAACATCAATTCTTGGTCCATAAATCATGGCCAAATGTAACCACAATCCAAAACTCTTCAAGTCTATAAACAATAGAGATGCAGAAGGAAAATGAATCATTCAGAATACTACATTCAAATTCTAAAAAAGTAATAGGAACAAGTAGACAAAATAAAATATAAGCAAAATGAAAGACTGGACAAGACTCTGAAAAGCCTTTCTGCTATCAAAACTCCTCAAAATGCAGTATTAAGTTTAGTGCATGGCTAAACAGAAAGGAAAATACAGGAGAGAAATTAAGATTTTTGCTAATCATCCACAATCTCATGCTGCTATTTCACACTCAAAGAACAAGAGATACAGTCTATGGTGCACAGAAACTGGGGAGCCAAATCACAGGGCCCCTAATAAACAAATCCAATATATCCAAGGGTTTTGACCTCAGGGAATGAAAGGTTTTAAAACTCCCCATATAGGGGGATTTCAAGGAAACCTGGTTTGTCTAGTACTGACTCTGGGTAGAAGAGTAAGGGGACAGAAAGAACTCCATAATGGCTCAAAATCACACACTGGCCTTCTCACAGAAGGGGGGCTCATATTTACAGTATTCACATCACCCATGAGAGCTGCACAATCTCAGAGAATTTACCTGAAGGAGTGGGTGCCACAATGCAACGCAGTTAAGCCAGCACAGGATGGAGGTTCAAATCCTGTCTCTGCTTTGAATCCACCTTCCAGGAAGTAAGCACCCTAGCTGGCAGCAGGTAATGACTCATACTTGGGTTTCTGCCACTAAGTGGCAGATCTAGACTGATCTAGAATTCTGATCTAGAATCTGGCTTCAATCTGACCTAGTTCTGGCTATTACAGGCATAAAGGAATGAATCAATAGAAGAAAGCTTGTCTTTCTCTTTATCTCCCTCTCTAAGATGAAAAACTCTCTTTGTGTCTCTCTGTCTCTCTTTCTCCCTTTCAAATAAATAAATAATTTCTTTCAAAAGTAATCCCTGTCAGGTTGTTAGTGCCCCCATTACTGACCACAGCAAAGGTAAATATTCTCACAGGAACACACTTCAACCCACCTGAAACTGAAACATATCAAAAAGAATCATACAACACATAGAAAACAATGCTTATCATCAAGAGAAACACAAACAGCAGAATCAGACTTTAAAAATGCTTGAAAGTATATCCTGGAAATTAGCCCCCTATCGCCTATATCGTGTGCAAAGATCTTCTCCCACTCTGTGGTTGCTTTTTTTACTTTGTTTGATTGTTTCCCGAACAAGAACACCAACGACGCTTGCTGCGAGGTTTTTTTTTTTGGCGGAAAGGGAACCCTAACTCCACAGCTGGTGGAGCTGCAAGTGGTACAGCCTTTATGAAATCATCTGGAAACACTCAATACAAACAAAATCTCATTACCATATGACCCAGCAATAGCACTCCTAGAAATAACCAAACACCTTTTTACGACAAACCACCATGCATCCCATGTTCATTGCCAGCACCATCATCATTCCAAAAACATGGAAGCATCCGTAATGCCCACCAGCAGAAGATTGATAAGAAAGCTTGTTCATCTACTCCAATGGAAACTACTCACTATTAAAAAAAAACAAAATGCCAGTTCTTTGTGGCTAAATGGCACAACTGAAACTAGAATGCTAATGAAATGAGTGAATCCCAAAAAATTAGATACACATGTTTGCCTGAATTTAACCTGTAATTTTTTTGTTTGTTGTTGAGTTATTTTGAACCGGTCATTGATACTGTCTCAAACCCAATGTTTCGAAGAATATACTTGCATTATTTTTAACATATTGTCTACCATTACTATCAATTAATTCCATAATTTGTTATATGAACTGAGGCCTTTGGGGCTTTTAACTGACCGGATCCTTACTCTTTAACCTATCTTCAACCATAGAATCACCCCAAGAGCCCACTGAACTTATCTGGACAAATAAACCTGAACTTTATGCTAGCATTGTGTTGCAACAATGAATCACAACTGACTTGAACTTGGTTTTATGCAACAAGGTGGAGGAATCCACCATGGGGGGAGGGGTATGGGAGGGGTGGGGAGAATCCCCAGCGCCTATAAAACTGTACTACATAATACAATGTAAGGAACAATAAAAAAAAAAAAAATGCTTGAAAAGTATCATGTACTACATGTAGCATATGCCTAAAGAAATAAACAAAAACATTACCAAATTTTCAAGGGAAAAGTTATCTCTTGAAAAACTATAAAAATCAACAATTGGTAGCTGCAATTTCATCATTTACCACCTGGCCCCTCCTGTGTCATTGCAGAATTGTGAATTGGACTTGAACCTATGAAATTATGTTCAGGTTGAGGTAAACTTCACAAGCAAGACTATCATCCTGTTTATTCCTTCAAGCCCTCAAATGCCTAACATTACCTTGAAGTTACATTAGGGTAAGAGCCTAAAATGAACTGGCACCGCAGCACATGGCATTCCTTAGTCGAAGGCAGAACGGATACACTTTCACTTCAGAATGTTTATTTGCTCATACCTTTGAAAGGGCATTCCACTGAACACGCCATACAGTAAACTTATTTACATTGCCTATTACTCCTGCAGAACCATGCGCTCCTTGAGACTGTACACCTGGAACAATGCCTGTATTCCACAGAGCAAGCATTATAAAGTGACAGAAAGCCTAAAGCAGTGCTCCAAAATGTTTCAACATTTCAACCTCCCCCAAAGACAAGTGTTAGGGTTAATAATAAACATTCCTACTAAAAAGTAAATTCAAGTTCCTTTAGTGCAAATAATTGGTACTTCAGCTAAAATGCTAAATAGGAAAAGAAGGAATCAGAAGAAGAAAAGAAGGAATTTGGAAGGTTCAAGGAAGTCCACCGGAGGAGGTGGAGATTAGTATCTGGGAATAATTTATTTCTTGAGCTCTCCTCTAACTTTCTCTGGAAGCTGGAACAAGGAAGATGATTAAACTGCAGCAAGACCTGACTCTGAAGGGAGCTGGTGTTTCTGGCCCTTGATGCCAACAGCAGGGGGAGGGTGACAGCAGTCCCTAAGGGCTCTCAGGGGAAAAATTGCTTCCAGGTGGAATTTTTTTTTTTTAATGGTACCACACAGCCTGGAGCCATTTTTTGCTTTCCTTCTTAACTGCTTACTATTAAACCATGGACAATCAGACTACAACAATGGAAACAGAGAAGTCCCAAACATCACGGTTATATGCTCCAAATTACCAAGTTAACTCTCAAAAAAGAAAGAAAAATCGTTGGCAATGTCTTTTTTGTCTCCAGGAGGAGGGAAGGGTAAAGTGTCTTAAAGATCTATAGTTAGTAGAACATAAAAGCACCCAAGAATTCTGTATCATGATAAACATTAGCCCATTCCAAACATTGTAATGTATAGTCACAAAGAGATGAGCAAAAGACAATGTTAAATGCCCGATTATTTAGCAATCTTTCATTATTTTATTTTGACTCGGATAAAAGTCCTATGAAATGGTTATCATAGAAACATGTAGGGAAATCCTACCATACATTATGTGGGAAAGCTGAGACAATTTACACCTGATTGTGATTTAAAAAAAAAGAAAGAAAGAAAAACAAAACACAAACAGACAAAAAATGCTGAACTGTACATTTGAGTTTGCAATGACAGTTCAAGAGCATGAGCACAAGCAGTGATAGGACCAGTCTCTGAACCACCCAGCAAGTTAGCCTAGGCAATCTTCAGATCACCAAAGGATAAAACCAGCTCAACTGTTGGTCATCATGAAACCAAGTGCCTTGAAACGTGCCAAGCCCTCTGTTAAACATGTTACATACACCAACTCATCTCACTCTTCAAAAATAAGCCTAGTGGAGCATATGTGATTACCATCACTTTCATGCATGAAATAATTCTTGTGGCATGACTAGTACAGAAAAACACTTACCTCTCCCAGGTTACCAGAAAGAAAAAGAATGAGGAGGAAGAAAACGAAAATGGAAATGAACAAGAGACAAGGCACTGTGTAAAAACAATAGAAAATGATATACATATTCAAAATGAAGCTAAATATGTCCTACTAGCAGACCAGCAAATGGAAAATATTTCTTCTTTCTTTCTCTCAATCTCTGTTTTCTCCCACTCCCCACCTTACACATAAATAAACACTAAAAAGTCAAAATAATGCAAACCTAATGTTTGAATGGTACAATTTTGATTTCTTTCTTTTTACTTTTCTATATATTTTACTTAAACAACCATACTGTTTTTCTAGTTGAAAAAAAGGCATTTAGAAGTCTAAAATAGTACCTGGCTTATAATAAATGCTTCATAACTGATTGAATTAAAAAACAAACAACAATATATTCTTCAGGTCTAATTTTTACTAACAATATTTACAAAACTGAGAATTTCCTCTTATGGTCTATCCCCCACAAGCCTAAACAGCAATTGCCACAGATCAGAACTTAAAAATTTCAGTAATTTTTTCATAGTCCTACCTCTTACTGGTAATGATCACAATCTCAAAATGCCATTAAAACATACATGTAAATCTTGATTTGAAATCTAATGCAACAATTTCCTACATCTCCTCCAATCTAAGTATGAAGTTCACGATTAACATTCTTTCCTTGGGGCCTGCATTGTGGTACACTGAGTTAAACCACTGTTTTCAATATTGGCACCCCACACCAGATTGCCAGTTGAAGTCATGGCTGCTTCCAATACAGCTCCCTGCTAATGTGTTAATATGCAGTACATAATGGCCCAAGTGCATGGGGCCCTGCCACTCTGAGAGGCATCAAGAGGGACTTCCGAGTTCCTGGCTGCAGCCTGCTCCAGGCCCACCTGTTTCAGCCTTCTAGGAAATGAACCAGTAGGTGGGAAGATTATTTTCTGTCTCACCCTCTCCCTCTATTGCTTTACCTTTCAAATAAATAATCAAAAAATAATTCAAAAAAAATCTTAAAGAAAACAATCTTTCCTCAATCCTCAAACGGGAAGAGGGAGAGAGAAACCCCCACAGTCATAATGGTGGAACTTCTGATCTATTACTATGTAAGGCCACTTTCATTTTGCTTCCTACTTCATTAACATGACATAAAAAGAACTCCCTGTCAACATTATAATGCTATTTATTACAAAACCTATTTTAGGCAAAAATCAGTCTTAACTCCATCTCTTCACACCAAAGATACCACGGCTGCATTACAAATTAATATGGTATCCTTTTTCCCTTGAAGCACTGGTTGAGGACTAGCCCATTTTAACGAGCTCTCTTTAACACAGAAATGCACATGATGGAGAAAAGCACCTTCAGCAATGACCCAATACAGGTTCACAAACATGACCAGTTTCTCAGTTACCTCTACCAACTACCAGCTCAAATTCTGCTGAAGCATCTCTAAAGGGAAGTTCACGACTAGGCAGTCAATCCCATTTCCACAGCCATACAAAGTTTTTAAATAAAACTACAACTGGCCTTTCTATAATTCTCATAATTTATCTGATTTTTGTCCTCAAAAGACCACGGAGAACAAATCCTTGATGCCACTATGTTATTCTCCAGATTAAACATCCTCAACCTATGCAACTTTTCCATATATAAACACACTTTGAGTTCAAGTTTTGATCCTCTGGACATGTTTCAATAGCCTCCAATTAAAAGAGACAATAACACAGGCAGTGCAGCACAGTGGTCAAAGCTGAAGCTTCCTGTATTCAAGTCACAGCTCTGTTGCTTATTAATCAAGTGACCTTGGGCAAATTACTATACTTCTCTATACTTCATTTCCCACATCAGCAAAAATGTAGTTAATAATAGCAACTGTTTCATATAGCTGTGTGACTTAAATGGGATAATGTAAGTGAAGCATTCAGAACAGTGCCTGGTGCATGGAAAGCATTCCGTAAATATTGGCAATTCTTACATCAAACAGTCAAACAAGGAAAATAAGGCCCATCTCCTTTAACCCTTTTACTTGGCTTCTGTTAAAACAGTCTAAAGATACTATTTATGAAACTTTGGCAGTCATATCATGCTGTATATTAAGCTTAGTCACATACAATATTCAAATATATTGTTACACCCATTCAGTTGATATTTTGTATTCTCAATTCACTGTCCACTACAAGCATAGTCCACTTTTCCAGTCTCTTGAGACCTTTTAGGATCATTTCATCATCCAACCTCCCATTTTCAAGCTTTCCTTTGCTAATCAGGTAAAGGAAGATTTTCACAAATCAAAGTCACTATGTGCAAGGGCAAAACCTAAGTTTTTTTTTAGGATCTAAGACAGGAGAATTCAGGAAAGCATGAACATATAAAACTTGGATTTTCTGATTTTGATTTTTAGTGGGGAGGAGAGACTGTTAATCATGTAAAGTCAAATTGACAGACAGTTGAACAGTTACTGTTCCATCTTTTTTTTTTAAGTCCAGGAAATAGAAGAAGTCACCAATCTCACTTCTTCAAGCCAATACTCAGACTCCCAACCGCATCCAACTTGCAGAGAACTTGCCATGAGTCAAAGCTTTTAATGTCCCTCTCTTTTGAAGGCACAGTGGAAACAATTCCCCAGAACAAAGGAGTTGCGTCAGTGAACTCTCTGCTCTTTTAAGTTGGAAGGACAGTTGATTCACACCATGTGTCAGAGAGAAACACCAGTTAGAACTAAGTGAGATAAATTTTAGGCCTACATAGCTGTTTAATATTAAACTGTAATAAATCATCTTTACAGCAAATTATAAACAAAATATTTTGTTTACCCTCCCTCTCCTTCCCTTGAAAAGAAATCTGAAGACAATTCATAATCCCAAGGTCACAGATGCTCCACCAAGAAATCATTTTCAAATGTTAGCGTCCAGATCAGACTCCTAACAGATTGCCCTGGCATCATTTTGCCAGTCAGCCTCATTATGCACAGCCTTTCTAGATTCCAGGGTAAATGAGCTCAGTGACAGTCACCGCCATGGATGAAGATCTCACTTCCGTCATTAATTGTCTCAACAAGGAGTCCTTTTGTAATCAATTCACTTAAAAATTTTACTTCTTCAAAAATGTATGTATTTATTGGAAAGGTACAGTAAAAGAGACAGCCAGGAAAAAAGAAAAAGAGATCTTCCATATTCTGTTTCACTCCCCAAACGGCTATCACCACCCAGGCTGGGTCAAGCCAAACCGAAGCCAGAATGCAGGAACTGCATCTGATTCTTTTACGTGTGGGTGGCAGAGGTACAAGTACTTTGTCTATCATCTGCTATATACCCAAGCACATTAACAGGAAAACTGATTGGAAGCAAACTAGTCAAGACACAAAACAGTACTCTTACGGAATGCTGGCATTACAAGCTGGCATTGCAACACAATGCTGGCACCAATTATTTCACTTTTTATCTGAACCAAAAATTCAAGTATATGTTTAACTATTCAGATGACACCAACCTGATTTTCACCTTAGTACTCTAGAGGCTAGGGGGAAAAAAAAAATCTGACAGCCTGTATCTATATAGATTTATTTGAAAAACAAAAATGATCCTAAACCAATCAAAATAAAATGTAACAGTTGAGTGGTAATGAAACTCAAGCCTTAAAATATAGGAATATAGGTTAAGAAAAGATAATTTTAATAATGTCAACATTTTATACTAAAGCTTTATTCTAACGCTTTTCAAAAAAAGGGATCACTAAAATTACAGTTAGGGGCCCAGTGCAGTGGCCTAGTGTCTAAAGTTCTTGCCTTGAACGTGCCAGTTCTAATCCCAGCAGCCCCGCTTCCCATCCAGCTCCCTGCCTGTGACCTAGGAAAGCAGTTAAGGACAGCCCAAAGCCTTAGGACCCTGCACCCGAGTGGGAGACCTAAAGGAAGTTCCTGGCTCCTGGCTTCAGACTGGCAGATCTCTGGCGGTTGTAGGTACTCGGGGAGTGAACTATCAAACGGAAGATCTTCCTCTCTGTCTCTCCTCTCTCTCTATAGATGTCTGATTTTGCAATAAAAAAGCAAAATAAAAAAAGAGCAGTTAGTAATTAAAAAGCTACCATAAATAATTGTAGAAAGGTAGACAGTAAATTACATGTCTTTTAAAAATGATCTATAATTAAAATCTGCTAAGTACTTTCTAGTACATATTTTCATAACTCATCTATTATCAGTAGGCAAATCCGGTTTGAGTCACAAAGGCTCTTTGAAGGGTAGTATATCCCACTCAAAGCAATTCTATATTCAACAAAATATAGATCTGATATTATGCTAATCACTATTGAAGAAACAAAGATATTTAACAGCAAATTACTTTTCCAAAGTGTTCCTCTCCCAAAGTTCAGAACTACCACTATCACATCCTCATTCTCCAGTGTGAGGTAACTTGATAATCTATTTAATGAGGGAAAGTAGAATCAACTTTTTTAAATGTTAAAATGTACCAAATTAGAAGAAATAAATTTTTTAAAGGCAGAAGAAATTTGACAGTTGAATAATAAAAAAGTTTTTTAAAAATAAATGGTCTCAGCAAACTACACAGAAAATGTTTTCTCAGAAATTTAACCATATTGGCTACTTTATGTGGCTTGGGTCATTTCTCACCATATTGGCTCATTCAATAACTTTCCACTAAGAATTTACTAAAATGAAAAAGATAAACATGTTTCCATTTGGAGGATATCATACTATGGTCAGTAAGAAAATACTCAAGGAAACGAGTTTAAAAGTAATTATATACCTGTATGGAAATGACCAAATGCTTAGATATGTGCACCTAGGTAATGAAGCAATGCAAAATAAAACAATGTTAAGCTTGGAAATGGAGTAGGCATAAAAGTCTACTTGGAGTTGTTGAAAAATGGTCCTAAAAAAACAAAACCTTAAAAGCATTAGTAGGTCAGTGGTGTGGTATAGCAGAGTAAGCCATTCACTTAGGATGCCCACATCTCACACCCAAGTGCTGGCTCAAGTTACTCCACTTCTAATCCAGTCCCTGCACAAACACAGGGGATGCAGGAGATGAGGGCCGCAAACAGGGGAGTCCTGGATTAAGTTTCTGGCTCCTACATTCAACCTGGCTCAACGTGTCCTTGTTGCTTCTGTTATTTGGAGAGTCAATCAGTAACTGGATGGAAGTTTCTCTGTCTCTCTCTTTCCAATAGATAATCTTTTTTTAAATAAAGTAAAATCAAAAATTAGCAGGGGACAGGAGCAAAACACAAAAAAAACAAAGAATAACTACAGATTTCTCAAAAGATTTCACAAGACAAAAGAAAAATGCCATTAATTTAATACTGAAGGAAAAACTGTAAACCTAGAATTCTATACCCAGCAAATACATAATCTAAAACCTAAAGAAAAACACAGATCATTTTTAAACAAATTTTTTTAATTTTATTTTCTTAAACAAAATCCTAAGAGAATCTGTTGTCAACAGATCTAAATTATAAAAAAATCAAGTAAAATTTTTTAATTTTCAAAATTAGCATTTGCACAAATAAAGCACATAAAAAGTGATAAACATAAAACACTTTCACTATTTTTAAGTTTTTAAATAACTATTTAAAGCAAAAATAATAATAATGAAGTATGGGTTGCCTAACATACAAAGAAGTAAAATATTAGTAATAAAATTAATGAGGAAAGCAAAGTACACTGTCGTAAGGTTCTTATGGTACATATGAAAAGTATGATATCATCTGAGGGTAAACTGTGATAACTTAAGATGCACAGTGTCAATCCTAGTACAAGGGCCTCCACACCAGAACAAAACATTCCTAATAAGCCAATACTGGAGTAGCACGGAATCCTTACAAATAGTCCATCATTCTTTTTAAAAATGGAAAAGCAGAGTTATACAGAGAGAAAAACACACATATATATACATACATATACAGAGAGAGAGAGGAAAAAAAGATCTTCCATCCTCTGGTTTTACCTCCCAAGTGGTCACAATAGCCAGAGCTGAGCTGGTCCAAAACCAGGAGCCAGAAGTTTCTTCGGGATCTCCTACATGGTTGTAAGGTCCCAAGTACTTGGGCCATCCTTTGTGGCTCTCCCAAGCCACTGCCAGGAGTTAGACTAGAAGTAGAGCAGCAAGGACTTCAACAAATGCCCATAGGAGATATCAGTGCCACATGCAGAGTCCTAACTTGCTACACCATCATGCCAGCTCCCAAAATAGTTATTCTAATTCAATTAATAAACAGAACTAAAAAACAAAGACGAGATGGAGTAAATAACAAACAAGATAGATTTTGACACAGTTGTGTAGTTAATCATAATAATGCAAATTACTTTTGCTTTTCTTTTTTTCTTGCCAGTTGACTAAATATATTTTCATTTCCCGTTTTCATATTTGGAACTAGGGCTGTCATTCTTTGTATAGCGCCTAGGTGCAGAGTTTCTGCCTCAGTTTATTCTACTTGAGGATCTTTTGCATTTTTTGAATTTGCATTATAATCTTCCAGAAAACCAGATTGAACTTCTAAATTTCTATCTTGAGATAATACCATAATACCATTTTATTTTCATCAACTTAAGAACTCCTACCTTCTGCTACAAACAATTAAGACTTGCTTCATGACTGGAGTCTGTGCCAGCCTGCAGTGTCAGTGTACCATATGGGCACCAGTTTGAGTCCCGGCTGTTCCTCTTCCAGGGAAGCAGCTGAAGATGGCCCAGTGCCTTCAGGATCTCCCATGTCGGTTCAGAGGCCAAGAACTTGGGCTATCTTTTGCTCCGGGCTTCTGACCAGCTCAGCTCCAGCCCTTTTGGACGTTTGGGGATTAAACCAGCAAATAGAGTATTTCTGTGTTTCTCCTTCTCTCTCTGTAAATCTGCCTTTCAAATAAAAATAAATATTTTTGAAAGGACTTACTTCATCATACCATATTGTTTTGCTACCTCTCTTCTCAATATATCACTGTGTTTACAAAAGATGACTTTTGAAATTTAATATATTTATGATTTCTTTTCTTATATTATAAGCAACACACAATTCTATTTATTACTTTTTTCTTCTCTACCTAAGAAACGAATTTTACTTTGACAGGGTTGAAAATATACATAATCTGTTCTATAACCATTCAAGGATTACATAAACTTTGTATTTTAAAAACAGTAAACATGAACTGACACTGTGGCTCAGCTGGTTAAGTCACCACCTACAACATCCCACCTACAACCCAAATTAGGGTACCAGTTTGAGTCTCAGCTGCTCTGCTTCCAGTCCAGCTCGCTGCTAATGTACCTGGGAAAGCAGAGGGAAATGGTCCAAATGCTTGGGTCCCTGCTACCCACACACGAGACCAAGTTCTAGGCGCCCATCTTCAGCCTGACCAAATCCCAGCCATTATGGCCATTTGGGAAGCAAACCAGCAAATCGAAGAGATCTTTTTGGCTCTTTCTGTTTAGCTCTGCCATTCAAATAAATAAATCTTTAAGGGAAAAAAAAGTAAACAATATTTGCAATATTGTAAATGTAAGTACCCCTTACTTTTATCCAATATTATACACACACACACACACACACACACACACACACACACACACACAAAGAGAGACTAAGCTCTAGCCATTGCAGCCATTTGGGGAGTAAACCAGTGGATGGAATGTTTCTCTCCATCTCTCCTTCTCTGTAAATCTGCCTTCAAATAAAAATAAATAAATGTTAACAAACAACAACAACAAAAATACCAGGGACCCGGCTAAATAGCCTAGTGGCTAAAATCCTCATCTTCCACACACCAGGATCCCATATGGGTGCTGGTTCTAATCCCAGCAGCCCCACTTCTCATCTAGCTCCCTATTTGTAGCCTGGGAAAGCAATCAAGGATGGCCCAAAGCCTTGAGACCCTGCACCCACATGGGAGACCTGGAGGAGGCTCCTGGCTCCTAGCTTCGGATCGACTCAGCTCTGACCATTGAGGCCACTTGGGGAGTGAATCAATGGATGGAAGATCTTCCTCTGTCTCTCCTCCTCTCTGTGTATCTCACTTTTCAATAAAATAAACACACATGCCAGATAAGAGGACAACAAAAAATCACTAGTCAATATTCTTTAATCACTTTGTTTCCCATATCAAGTTATCTAGCAAAGCCACACACAGGAGGATAAAGTTCCCAATAAAGGGATCAAGCAAAAGACCATGACTAAGAGGTAGCAAAATCAACTTTTGACAGTCTGTGGAACTCAAGTAACTTGGAGACTTAATGAGCTAGGCTATTGAAGAGAACATATGGAAAGAAAGCATAATACTTCTAATGTTTTCTTCCTCAACACATTGGCTGAATCCTTGAGCAACATGAAGCAAGAGTGGAAAATAAAAAACTGACAAGCAAAAATAACAGAAGAAGTCCTGTAGAACAGAGCACAAAAGAGTAATGCCTTCGAGATGCACCGAGGGAAGTGGCCCTAAGCATCACCCCAGGCTCACTAGGAGATGCCATCCACTGCACAAGGAGAACACTGCAGTCCATTGGAGTCCACAGAAGACCCCTGGTACTATGGCAGAGGAAGGAGAGCAGAACAATTGGTCAACTACCCCGTCCAAGTGTTGATAGAACTTTCTGGGCAAATGCAGACTCTAAGGTGAACTATGTCAGCCAACGGTCCTTGGAAGGATTTTCTCATCCTTGAATTGGTGAGATCGACAGCATTTCAGAACTACTGAAACCACCTGAGTGGAACCCTCAGAACATGCTCCACACGGGAGATCCGAGGATGACACTGAGTGACTGTTCCCCAACCCAGGGTACTGAGGTGGCTGGGAGGCTGGGTGTGGCTTCAACCCTTATCTCCTCCCATCTGCCAGATACAGGAAGAGGAAAAAGAAAATGTAGAAACAATGGCTCCACCCTCTTCCCCCTAATCTTCAACCCTTCCCACCCTAATCATCTATGTAAACACCAAAAACAAAATTCTGAATTTTTTTAAAATGAGAAAATACAGAATTGAAAAAGATTTTTAAATTGTCTTACCCTAAAGAACTCCATTAGGTGGTTTATTAGCAGGAAATAATTGGTGAGTTTAAGTCAACAGAAAATACGAGAAAAAAATCAGGCAAACTGAATCATAAAGAGAAGGGGAAAAGAATAGAAAATACAGAAGAACATGAGACACAGAAACACACAGGACATAATCATAAGGTCTAACAAAACAGTTTCCAAACTTTTTTGCCTGAGAAATTCAAAATGCAAGAATACATGGGCATAAACTACATTTCCCGCTGTACAAACAGTGCCTTCGGATGACACCTAGCCTCTGGGAAACCCACTATATCCTTCCATGAGAATGAAGTAAAAAGATCAAATAATCTCCTGCTGGTGTTACAAAAGTATTTTCAACTGAGACTCTCCTAAGAAGGATTTAATCTTTGCACAGAGGGGCAAAAGTTTTAGTTAAAGATATAATAACCAAATATTTCAAAAACAAATGGAATCTATTACTCCACAGTCTCAAGTTCTAAAATTTGAAGTAAGACAGAGGTAAAGAAAAATAGAAGTATGTATATCATAATAAAATTGCTGAAAACAAAGACTTGGTGCTATCAGTAGATTAAACTGTCACCTGGGAAACCCACATCTCGTATGAGACCATAGGTTCAAGCCCTGGCTCCTCTGCTCCCACCAGGCCACCCTCGCACTCACGCACCCCGCGAGGCAGCAGGTGACAGCTCAAGGTCTCGGGCTCCTGTAACCTGCCTGGGCACCAGCCTCAAGTTTCAGGCTCTGCATTCAACTCAGCCCAGATATTGAGTGGTGGGCCAGTGTGTGAATAATCAATCTCCCAGTGTTTGCCTCTCCCTCACTCTGCCTTTCAAACATAAAATGAAACAAATACGCTGCTCTTTTTAAAACTGAATGTCAGGGCCCGGCGGTGTGGCCTAGTGGCTAAAGTCCTCACCTTGAACACCCCGGGATCCCATATGGCCCCAGGTTCTAATCCCGGCGGCTCCACTTCCCACCCAGCTCCCTGCTTGTGGCCTGGAAAAGCATAGCATCAGCCATTGCGCTCACTTGGGGAGTGAATCATCGGAGGGAAGATCTTCCTCTCTGTCTCTCCTCCTCTCTGTATATCTGACTCTCTAATAAATAAATAAATCTTTAAAAAAAAAAAAAGAAGAAGAAAAAAACTGAATGCCAAAAAAAAAGGGGGAGGTAAAAAATCTTATCTGCTTCAGGAAAAATAAATCACACTCCTTTCAGAAAAAGATACAACAATAAAACAAAGAGAATGACTTTTAAAACAAAATATTTCAAAAGACAACTGAATGATATTTTAAGGTACCGAAAAATATGAATTTTCAGTTAGCATTAAAGCACTAATCAAAAATGTCCACACCCTTTAAAAGTCAAGGCAAATAATTCAAAATATGGTATAGCTGCTAGTGAAAACAGTATGATAACTCCTCAAAGAATTAAAAATAAATTATTACACAAGCCAACAATTCCAAGTCTACAGCCAGAAGAATTAAAAGCTGAGGCTTGAGATGTTTATACAACCATGTTCATAGCACTTCATAACAAGAGCTAAAAAGAGAAAGCAGCAAAATATCTGTCAAAAGACAAACGAAAAAACACAATATGGTAACAGACACGCAGGAGAATACTATTGAGCCTTAAGAAAGGGAGCTCTGGGCTGAGGGGCATCACGCAGGAGGAACCTGTGGCAGCCTGTGCCTCTGGCGGTACTGCCCAGGCAGACTCTTCTGGTCCCCACAGACTTCCAGTCCAGCCGAAGCACTAGGTGACAGCGGGGCACTCAGCAAATCCCATGAAGGAAGAGCACATTGCATTCCTACCCTCCCCTCAACAGAGGCACCTGTGACCAGCAGAGGAAGACACACCATCTTAATAAAGTCAGCAGAGACCACTGAGGCCCACACACACTGGGGCAGTGAGGGGATGGGGAGGGTATATTAGTGGCGTGAATCACTGTCCCCACAGACCGAGTCTGGCCTGCAGGCGTGGTGGGCAGGGAGGAGTGGAGGCATCCACTTCAGGCCATGAAGTACCGCCCTGCCCTCACTCTATCAAGGCGCCTGGTCTACACAAGGTGGAACAAGAGCCACCTCCCATCAGGCATGTGTGGGGGAGGCACGGTGTGGGTGGATCCCCTGCTCCCTGTAACTGAGGGAATTCTGACACTGAGCAATAGGGCATGCGGTGTGACTGGGTCTTAGGGCCATCACTGGGTCCGGCTACAGCAGCTCAGCATACCCCGAGTGCCCGGTGTGCCACCTGAGAGAACTCCACACCCCCACTGAAGAGCTCACCAATCCTTGCTCCCTATGTGGGTAAGAGGCATAGGCAATGTGGACTCAACATACCAGTGGTTCCTCCTTAGAGAGGCACTGAGGATGCAATCACAACAGCCAACGTAATCATACCTTCCCCTTGCTGGCCACAGAGGGCATCTGCCAGGCCCAAACTGGGCGTCACTCTGGACTCTTGCCCCACTCTTGAGCACTGGCTGAAGCTCCCCGGTGCCAGCAGGCACAGCCCCTGGAAAGCTGCGGAAGGAATGTGTGCTGCACTAAGCCAGAGAGGCAATGCAGGAGAAAACCAACATGTGTTCTCACAAACACCTAAAAAAGAAATATAAACAAAAAAGGGAACAATGGGTTTTCTTGCATTTCCTTTTTGTTGAATTCTTTAGTGTAGGGTTAAGCTTGTAAGCGTAAAGTGAATTGAAAGCACGTCATTGTAAAATTCTTAAAATAAGGAAAGGAGGAGGAGACTGGGATTGAGGGAGAGAGGGAAGGTAAGGTGGGAAGATTTATTCTGCTCTTAAAACAGTATCTAAGACATGGAATCTGTTCCCTTCATACAACTTCAAAAAATGAAAAAATGAAAATAAAACAGAAACAAAGGAAGTTCTAACAACATACTGTGGCAAAGAAGAAAGCTGAAGACATATGCTAGGGGAGATAAGTCACTCAGAAAAGGACAAATTCCATGACTCCCCTGACAAGAATTTCCTATCAGAGACCTAAGTTACAACAGTGACCGCATGCTAGCAGCTGTGGGACAAGGAAACAGCAGTTATTGCTTAGTGGGTGAGAGACTCAGTTTGGGAACATCAGAAAAGTTCTGTAGATGGATGCTGGTGACAGTTCCACAGGAATGTAAATACAGAAAAGACACCGAGCTGAACAGTTACAAATGGCTGAAATGGTAAATCATGTGTTATATGTTTACCATAACTTTTTGTTTACCATAATTTTTAAACAATTAAGGCGAAACAAATATTTTTCACACAAATAAAACAAATTAGATATCAGGCAGCAATAGACCTCTACTAACTGACATGCTAAAGGGAACTCCTCATACAAAAAGAGAATGATATCAGAACAAAGCTCAGCAATACAGCAGGACATGAGATATCAAACAACACACTAACCATGCATGAATGATAAGGATAATACCTTGTGGGAACTAAGCTACATGTAAGGTTAAAATGTCTGGTAGCAACAGCTCAAGAGCCAGGAGAGACAGAAGAAAACACCACCAGTAGGTGGTCCTAGCAGGCCAAAGCATCAGTCTGCATTAGGCTCTACTCAAGCACAGGCTTTGCTGAAAGCCTCAGAGTAACTTCTAATGAATAATTAAAATATGAATCACTGACAGCCAAGAAAAGAATAAGCACTTATAAAAACAATCTGCAGGCATCAGACTTCTCCACAACAATGAGCATCAAAAGGCAAGATATACAAGGGAAGAAAATATGAACCAAGATTGCTAATTTCAACCAAGGTTTTCTTTGAGCAGAAAATCTACAGAGCCCCCATTCTCCACACACAAAAACTCAAAAATCGCTGTTTACGCATAATTTTCTTAAGGCAACTACTACAGAAGGAAGTGAACCAAACAAGGCGGCAGAGCAACCCAGCAAAACACGATGGCAGTGGAGACCAGATATATTTAACCACAACTCTGAGACAAAAACAAGATCAGACTTAGAATGATAAAATTGTGGGGGCAAGGATTTAAAAAATTGTCTCCGTCCCAAGTTGGAGAACCTGGGTTCAATTTCCAGCTCCAGCTCCTGATTCCAGCCTCCCAGCAATACAGAGCCGAGAAAGCAGCAAATGATACTCAGGTACCTGAGTCCCTCTCCCCACAGCTGGGCTGAGTCCTCAGCGCTTGGCCTCAACCCTAGCCCAGCCTCAGCCACTGCACATCCAGGCAATGAACCTGAGAGTAGGAGCTCTCAGCTTTCCTCTTTTCATACGTTTTTTAAGTTTAACAGTGATAAAATATGGTACATAGAAGTAGCATGTAAAGCACAGGTGAGTTAAGCCACCTCCTGCAGCATCAGCATACCATATCAGAGCACCTGTCCACGTCCTGGCTACTGCACCCTGATCCAGCACAAGAACAGTGGTTGGGTTCTAGAATCCACGCGGGAAACTAGGAGGGAGTTCCTGGCTTCTAGACTCGACCTGGCCGACCTGTCTTGGTCATTTAGAGAATGAACTAGCTGACAGAATGGAACTCACCATCTCCCTTCCTCCCTCCCTCCCTCCCTCCCTCCCTCCCTCCCTCCTTTTCCTCCCATTCTTTCCTTCTCTCTGCCTTTAAAAAAAAATGAATGTATCTTTTTGTAAACAGTGCATTAATTAGCATACAACAGAAATCGGCGAGAACACAGAAAGCAGAATAAGCTTCTTGACTGATCCATAACCAATAACTAGGAGTCAAAACTAAGAAATCAAGCAAATGTCCAAAATTCCTAAATTAAAATCTTTAGGGGAAAATATTACATAATACAAAACTCCGTGGGCATTTACAACCAAATGTAGTGCACATTTACCATTCATTATGTAATATCACCAGTAAAAGGCACTCCCAGAATTCCCAATAAAACAGTTAAATGTACCTTGACAGTACGGTGCTAGAGTCTCCACCTTCGCTTATATCTACAATGTGTGATACGCTTGTTAAACTTGTACCTGTTACTATAGGACTATACCACTGTGACAATATCGGGGGAAACTATGGGAGGGAAGGAGGGAGGAGAGGAAGAAAAAAAAAGAGGGAAAATACCTAAACCTGCAAAACACTATCATGGAAAACAATAATAACAATTTACAATAAAATAGTAAAAAAAAAAATGTTCCGTAATCAAATTATGTACACTAGAATTACTGAAGTAAAATGTAGGTACGTTAATGTTAATATAAAGGCATCAATATCTTATGACAATCCATATCAGATTTTCTTGACAAATGAGTTCATGTAGATTTTGTAACAAATCTGAGCACTGCAAATGAGACATTATGAGAAAGTCAACCATGTCTGACTATAAATAAAACACTAAGACAGTACTATGATCTAACCTTTGGTGACAAGAAGGAACCCACAAGTTTTCTTGTTGCTCTTGGGTGAAAAACTAACAAATGCTACCTTTTAAAAGAAAATGGGAGTTTCTATGGAACTGTATCATAAAATTTAAAAAGAATGCAAAATAATTTTTAAATGCAGACTCAAGAAAAATTAGTAATTGAAGATACAAAGAAACAGCAAAAATGTTTAAAAGAGAACATGATATAGATTCAAATAAATCTCGAAATATTTTACTTTGTATTTTTTATTTAAAAAACTTTCTGTAAATTATCATTTTTCCAAGAGACTTTTGTGTTTCCTTTTTGTCACTCATGTGTTGGTTACTCAGTGACATGTTTTTTTTCATGGTGCTGTAATTTGTTGTTGTTGTTGTAGCTGTACTAACTCATACCAGTTGTTGACCTTATTTCATGGCTTCTCAGTTATGGAAATCTATAGTGATGGAGTACTGGGGTCTATCATATACAGACATGGGGGTATAATGGAACATGCAACCCTGCTTCCAGACGAAAGATAGATTCCCAATGAAACTGTTGGACATGAGTAGAATGGGATGCTGGACTGTCTGACATTGTCTGCACCAACAATGTCGGGGTACACTTAAATAAGAGACTTACAGGATTATGATGCTTTATGAAGGACTACACCATTGTAGTAAAATGGGGAAAATCTGTCGGGGGGTAGGAGATTGGGGGGAAATCCCAGCCTATACGAAATTGTACAACATAATTCAAAATTGAAATATATTTAAAAAGAATTCATAAACCAAGACACAAAAATTTCTGTAAAATATGAACAATTTTTTAATCATTACAATGCTTTTAATCCCCAGACTATGGTTTACTTGCAGAATTAATTGCTGTTGAGCATAAAAGACACTAGGGGGCAGCAAAGCATAAAAAGTAGACTTTGAAAAGCATCCTCAAAATAAACAAACTCCAATCTTTACTGTTCGAAGTGAAAAAAACTTTTCAGTCATTCACAGTACAATAAAACACCAACCAACTAATATACAAAATTTGCTTCTAAGACACTTATTATATTACTTTATATTTTTGAAGTTTTATTTTGAATTTCACATTGCAGAGACCTGCACAATCCTTAGGCAGAATTTGGCAATTTATGCTTGTCATATTACTCCATGTATATGCAAATGTTCATTTTTTAAACTTTCTTAAGCAAATTTTAAATCCTAAAAATTGTAATGTGTAAATCTTGTCTCATAAAATTATGATAACCTTAATTGAAAAAAGTGTTATTGGCACAATTATAGTCCTAATCACAGTTGTAGTCCTAACCTCAATCCATACCGCCATGCTGTCAAGTGCACAATAATGTTCTTAAGTGCATTTATATTTTCTTACAAGGAATCCAAGATCATGAGTTACAATTTGTTACCATGCCTGCTCACTTCCCAAGTACCAGTTTTCAAACATCCTGGACATAGGGCCACTTTTACACTATTTAAAACTGCTGAGGATCCATGGAACCTTTTGCTTATATCGATTATATACCATATGTTATATCTTTGAAATTAAAACAGGAATGGCAGCAGCAAGAGGGTGGAAAAATTCCTGTCACAGAAACACCAGTTCACAAATACCTAAGAAATCCAGATGACAGAATATAGCCCCTGGAGGAGCACAAGCATATGAAAAGATGCACTACAGGGGTTACTGAGGCCAGGGTCACCTTACTGGAATCCTCTTCCCCCTTTGCACAGGGAAAGGAGAGTGAAATGAGTGCCTGACCCTGCTAGGTCGGCAGCACCAGGCCCACCCTGCCAACTCTCTGTGCCAGGCCAACTCCTTGAGCTCTGGCTGCAGATCCAGCCCCACATCAAGATAAGCCTGGCACCCACAGCTCCAGGCCTTTACCTCCAGATTCAGACTCCAGGTCAGGCTCCAAAGAACCAGAGTTCAGGCTAGCAGACTCAGTCTCCCAGCCCACACCCATGTCAAGGTTAACCCTACACCAGACAGCTCCAGGCACCCAGAGCAAAAGTCAAGGCAAGGCCACAGGGCCACACCCACAGGCTCGGGCTCAGGCTCAGGCTCCAGGCCACTCACAGCCACCATGGGCTCAGGCACAAAGCCCACAGGTCATCATTTATGGACCCAAGTTCCATATCCAACACAGCGGATCATGGCACAAGTTGAACTCCCACAAACGGAGGCCCACACCACAGACTCACACCAAGATTGATCCTACAGACCAAGGCACCAGGCACATCCAACTACTGGCCATAACCAGGCCAGCTCACCAGCATGCCTAGTCACATACCCACTGCCAGTCTACTTAGAAACTCTAGGCAGGCTGAACAGCCGCTGCTTCACTGCAGAAGGTGAGCTGCAGAGACTGGAATAAGTGCCAACTCCTCAAACAGGTAACGAGGCAAAGCCATGGGGATCACCAACAGAAAAACAAAAGGAAAAAAAAATGAGGCACCACTAACCTACCACTGAAAAACGTAACTATGAATTGCATGGCCAAGATTTCAAAATAAGCATCCTAAAGAAACTGGCAGCTGCAAATGTCAACAATATTACATTGTCTAGTTTCCCTAAGGCAGTGGACTTTATCTATTTATAGACATAGAGACAGACATCTATCTGCTGGTTCGCTTCCCAAATGCCTGCTACAGTCAGATCTGGGCAGGTCAAAGCCAGGAGCCAGGAGCTCTACTGAGGTCTCCAGTGTAGGTGACAGGGACCCAGCTGCTTGGATCATGACTGCCACTTCCTAAAATCTGCATTAGCAGCAATCGGATTCAGAACAGTCAGGCCTCAAATCCAGGCACTCCAGCACCAGGTCAAGAACCAGGTTCCACAAGAGGACCTTATCAGTTTACTCCACAAAACAATAAATAAATATAATAATATAATAATAGCATGTGAATTGACAGATATGTTCAAGAGCTTGATTGCAGTAATCATTTCATAATGCATGCACTCATAAAAACATCCTACTATGTATACTAAAAATACTTAAGTTTTGTTTGCCAACTATCTATAAAGCTGGGGGGGAAACGAAATCAAGACTGAGAAATTTGAAATTATTATCTAAAGCTGGCAATAAACCCATCATAGTTTAAATGACATAGTTCATAAAAAGTAACTACACATTCTGTAACATGCAGAACGTAGAAGAGCTTGTTTCACATTTGTGCAAGTCTCTTTAATGCCTGATTTCACAGAAGACAGCTGAATTCTGTACCTGCTTCTGTGCTCAATCAAGGACAATCTGGTTTGGTTAAAGACCATAAACAAAACCTACTCTCACACACGAGCGCTTGGAAAGGCAGAAAGCTTTTTCAAAGCCTTCACAGATAACATTATATGTTTTCTTTGATACAATCTCAAAACTTGACAGGTGGTACAGTCTTTGTATTTATTTTCATTTTCCTTGAAATGCAGAGAGATGAATGGAGAGACATCTTCTTCCACAAGGCCAGCCAAAGCCAGGATCTCAGAGCTCAATGCTGATGCCCCAGCGCAGTGGCTGGAACCCAAGTCCCTGAGCCACCATCTGCTGCCTTGCACATTAGCAGGAAACTGGATCAGAAGCAGCAGAGCTGCGACTTGAACCAGGCACTCCCCAACACTGACACAGCCACTGTGCCTGCCCCAGGTGGGGTCTACCTAAAGGTGTTACAGTCTAAAATAGAAAACCACACCAATTCCCTTTTTTGTACTCAGACTGAAAGTTGTTAGTTTGTCTTACACCACAAAAATGATCTTAAATGATTTTGTAACATCTGTGTTTGGTCATTTAAAAAAAAACTAAATTACTGGATAATACAGATTCTTCAAGTATTGATATATTTTATTATATAGTATCAAAAAATCACGCTCACTATAAGTAAGTGAACAAACCACACTACTAGGAGAGTATAGTTGGGGTGTGAATCAACAGATGAAAGATCTTTCTCTGTCTCTCCTTCTGTCTAAATCCACTCTTCTGATAAAAATAAATAAATCTTTTTTTTAAAATGACATTAAAACCTGAACATAAATGTTCATAGCAGCTTTATTCGTAATAACCAATGATAGGTTCTTCCTCCTTCTGAAACCAAATCTGTGCTGTCTTTTCCATCAGGTCCCTGACACCTACCGGTGTCTCTCAATGCAATTCAATTCTGACATGCTCATAACTCCACAGGCCAAGCGTCCCACAAACCTGCCTCCACTTCAGATGCTAATCATATACTAAGACTTCAATCATAACCCCATGACAACCACTAAAAAACTAAGGTTTAAATACTCAGTATAAGAAAGGAAGGATTCAGAATGGTAGACTAGAAAATAACTATCCCTTGATCCTATTGGATCAAGATTTACATGTTTATATATATATAAAAATATGAAAAAAACTTATCAATAATTATATAACAAATGAAAATTAACTAGTCTCTCATAAAAAGGCAGGGATTGAAAGAAATGTTTTTAAAAGATCACAATATATTCAACTACATGCCATCTGTAAAAGATTCCTTTAAACCCAAGGATGCAGACAGATCAAAACTCAATAGATATTCCACGCAAATAGGGACCACAAGATTAAGCAGATGTGGAGCGGACACTGCAGTGCAGTTGGTTGGGCCTCTTGGGATACACATGTTCCCCGTCAGAGTGCCTGGGACTGAAACTACCTCTGCTTCCGATCCAGCTTCCTGCCAATGCACACCCCAGGAACCAGCAGGCAGCAGCTCAGGTGCTTAGGTCCCTGCCACCTACACAGGAGACCTCGGTGGAGTTCCTAGCTTCTGGCTTCAGCCCAGCCCAGCCCATCCTCAGTGTTGAAGAATATGAATGAACCAGCAGAACAAAAATACCCCTCCCTCGTCCTCCATATCCCTCACTTTCTCTGATTCTCACATAAATAACAAACTGTTATTTGTTCTGGAATAATGTACTGCCTACAACAGCAACAGAATCAATGCTGTAGTACCTTAACATACATAAATTAACATGCTTAACACTAGTTTCAAAGAAAGAAAAAAAAGCTAACGATTTACAGAGCCTATAAAAAATAGCATATCCATGCATATCCATGCCAGTCATCCTTTTAATCCAGGAAAGGGATATACTAATCTCATTCACTCATGCAGGCCAACAACTATAAATCAGGACTAGCGTTTGCTGTTAGCCATGTTGCATTCCTTAACAAATCACACACACCTGTGGTTAAGGTGATCATACTCATAAGATTTTTCACCATGTCTCAGAAAAAAGTTACTACCAATGAACAACCCAAAAATTTTTAAAACAAATTTTAGTTCTCTAAAAAGGGTTAAAGTTCAAAAGTATAATATAGCAAAGAAACAAATTAATAAAGCATGTGTACCTAAGTGTCACACTGTCAACTAAACAAGTACAGTACACATAAAACATAAATCGTAACAAAATAAAAGCTTTATAATAGAGGCTGAGTGGTGGCACAGCAAACTGATCCTATCCTGTGACGCTAGCGTCCCACATGGTTCCTCTTGGGGTTGCTTCAATTCCAATCCAGCTCTCTGCTTGTCATCTGGGAAAGATAGCCCAGGTCCTTGGGCCCCTGCATCCACATAGAGGTCCAGGATCCAGGAGAAGCTCCAGGCTCCCAGCTTTGGATCAGCTCAGCTCTGGCTACTGCAGTCATCTGGGAGTGAACCAGCAGATACAAGACCTTTTCTCTATCTTTCCTTCTCTCTCTGTAAAATCTGCCTGTTCAATAAAAATAATCTGTAAAAAAAAAAAAAGGCTTATTATTCTATGCTAATAAGCATAGGTGTGAAGGATTGCCCCAAACACTCATTATGTTTAATCTTGCTTAATCTCAAAAACATCTTCAAGATACAGGATGGTATTACTATCTTCACCTCACATACAAAAAAGTGAGTCACAGATAAATTATTCGTTCAAGTAGAAAGTGAATGTATAGAGCAGTGAATTAGGTGTCAGTATAGCAAAAATTCCATCTTCATCTTTTTCTCCATCTGTGACTCTATAAATTATAACATGTGCACATAGTATATGTTATATAAATGTGTATATTAAAACACATTATATAAATAATAAGTTATATGCTATAATTCTGGAAAATGGTATATATTCATGTATGTGTTCGAAATACAGATATGCTAGGGGCCAGCCTCTGGTACAGCAACTTAAGCAGCTGCTCCTAATGCCAGCATCTTCTTTGAGCACTGATTTGAGTCCCAACTGCCTTACTTAACAACTAGCTCCCTGCAAACACCTGCGAAAGCACTAGGAAATGACCCAAATGCATGGGCCCCTGCTAATCATACTGAAGACCAGATGGAGTTACAGGCTCCTGCCTTTGACCCATCCAGTCTTGATCACTGGTTATTTGGGGAGTCAACTGACAGATGGATAATCTTGCACTCTCACTGTCTCTGTATCTTAATCTCTCCCTCTCTGTAACTCTCCCTTTCAAATAAACAAATCTTTATACCTGGTCCTAGCCAAAAGCCAGAAGCAATTAAATAAATAAACCTTTAAAGAAAAAGATGTTGAGAAGAAAAAAACATTTCCCAGGAAATACATCAAAATATAAATGACTAATAAATAAACAACAAAATACAAATGACTATAATGAATTCAGGAACAGAGTTCTGTTCAAGTTGAGGTTTCTTTTACAAAATAGTTCCTAAGTACTTCCTTATGTTCATCAATGAGCTTTCCATTGGTAAACTTTGATCAGAACAACCCTTAAAGTCAAACCTCTCGGGTAACATCTGACCACCCACCACCATTAATAAAACTAATCAACGAACCAGGTGTGAACCATTATAATATTTCACATCCCTGAGGACACAGGAATTGGACCATATGTAACAGGTGAGAAATGAGATCCTTTCCCCAGGATTTTAATAACTAAAGTTGACAAAAAATAAACACATGCTTTTCTTCTTTGATCTCAAAGACATAATAATGATAAAGTCTGGATTGCTTATGTTACATTCCCTGCTGCATAAAACCTGTCTATTACAGGACAGGATCAAGACAACACAGGAAGATACCACACAAGAAGTGGAAGGAAAAAAGGAAAAGCTGGGAAAGAGAAGAAACTTCTGGTCAACATCACTTCTTCATTCAATCTGACCTAACACCAGCTTCACCCTTTGCTTCCAGATGCTTGGCATTAGCTAATAAATTGTTTAAAGTTTATCCACACTGAGTTTCTGTTACTTGCAACCAGACTCAAACATGTATTATTTTTGCAATCAGAAAAAAGATCAAAAACTGTTTTTATTGCCATATCTTCTTCTTAAAATGATCTGTATACAGCAAGGTGGGCCTTGGCTCCCACACTACCAGAAGACTTTATTCAGGTAGCAGCAGTGCATAGTAGGTCTGAAAAGGTGGGCCCAGGAGAAAGCCCTTATGTCGCAAAGTATTACTCCCAAGAAGGCTGCTTACAAAGCAAGCTGTGCCCAGCCACCCTCTCCAGGCATGCTGGTCACGAGATGACCCCTCACACACATTCAACCAATGACATCTTCCTCAGCCTCACCAGGGGCCTGAACATTCTTGGCAAACGAGCCTCCAAACTGAGAGGGAAAAAAAAAAAAACCACTCCTTTCTTCCTCTCCAAGCAAAGGCAACCCTTTAACTCCTATAAACAGAGAATAAATGGTCAGTATGACAAAAGGTCAGCAGTTTCCACAAGATGTGGTCCTTGCTGACAATATTCACCCACTGCGGTCAGCAGGATGTACTGCTTTACCAGGCCCTGACAGCAAGCAGCAGCCAACTGCCTAGAGAAAGCTATTTCTATCAATGGCCGGGTAGTAAATATTTCCAGGTAGAAAGCAATAGATTTGGTGCCAACATGCAAAAATCAGGTTGAAATATCGACCCGTCCTGGGTCCTGTAACTTCGATCTAAGCTGATTTAAAGTTCTTCAGATGGAACCTGAAGTGAAAGATAAGATGAAGAGATAAAAAAGATTTCAGCAGTTATCCATATTGGCGCAACCTGACAAAAATCAAGATCAGCTAACAGAGCACAAAATGCCTCCGAAGTTATGGACAAACTTACAACTTGCATAAATACAAAAGAAGACAGCCGTGCATGTAATTCAAACAGACAAACAATATGTGGACTACACTGCAAGAGAAAAAAAAAGTGAAAGAAGAAAGAAAAACCTATAAATTTATAGGAGGAAGATACTGAGCTGTCCATGTCCAAACAAGAAGTATAGAAACAAACCACGAAACTGCTGAGCTGGAAACTCAAAGCAAAAGAGAAGTCAAAGAGATGAAGGAAAGAGACCCTGGGAAGAACAGATGAAGACTCAAAAAACAGCCAAAGAAGGGAGGACAGGAAAGCTTTGAGCAAAGCCAGACGGTCACAGGGACAGACAGAACACTTCCAAGCAAAAGAAAGAAGAAAATCAGACCTCCCTGTAACCACCCAAGTGAAAACAGAGCAGCGCGCTGGACTGCCTGCAGTCGAGGCCTCAAACTCCTCCCAGCTGCCTCTCCTCCCACTCTGAAAGACTTAGTGTTCCTGCCCACTCCCACCCCACCCCAATATAGTGTAATAGGCTTTTTTTTTTTAGTTTATTTTGTTTTCAATATGATTTAGCATCAGACTCATTCTTTTGTACACTGAAAGGTAGGGTTCAGTTTTTTAAAAGACTTTCTCCCTAACTCCCTAATGCTGTCTGTGGCAGAACACTGAACAAATCACAACTTAGATCTTCATCTCAGCTTTTTCTGCAGGATATAAGGATGAGTCATAACCTCTTCCTTGATGTCCTGATGCAGGTTCTCTCATAGATTGTGCCGGCATGTGTGTGGTGCCACATTTGGCACTCTCTCTTCTAGGAACGCTGATGTGGTGAAAATCAGATGTATTTACGCTGGTTCACCCTGTAATTTCCTCCTGTTTATTACTATCAGCAAATGCACAGAACATAACAAGTTTTATGCTGATTAGTAGTACAAAGGCCTCTAAAATTCCTTAGGACCTAATGCCTTTGTCAACTAGTTTTTTCTTCCTTAAGATTTGTTTATTTGAAATACACAGTAACACAAAGGAGAAACCACAAAGATATATTCCATAAGCTGGTTCACTCCCCAAACAGATGCCATGCTGAGTTGGACCAGGCAAAAGCCAGGGGCCTGGGACTCCATCTGAGTCTCTCACTTGGGCCCTCTTCCGGTGTTTTGCCAGTTGTATGAGTAAGGAACTGCATCAGAAGTGGAGCAGCTGGGACACATGCCAGTGCTCCAATATGGGATGCCAGCAATAGCTTAATCTGTTGTACTACGATGCCAGCCCCCCATCAACTACTGTTCTAAAAAGTAGTATTGATAAGTCCCATTCAGATTGCAAATCATGTAATACTGAAACAATTTATCCAATTAGAAAATGTTAAAAACATCATTTCACTGTCCTTCTCAATATTTCTATCCATTTTTCCCTTCTCTTACTCTTTTTGTAGCTCTTTTAAAACTTTTTTTTAAAAATGTGAAAATCAGATAAATTACAGATAACTCTAAATTTGATAATCTCCCCAAATTGTCATACAAGCAGAGGAGATAATGTGTACTGACAAAATAAATGTAGCAAAATGTTAATAAATTATTTCATCTAGATGGCTGCTTTTTCAGTTTTTCCTTAATAAAAAGTTGGGGCAGACAATGAAGAGACAGAACACAGTCATACACCAACACTTCCAGAGGAAAGGACAGCTCTGCTGAGGGCATGCCCAGGCACAGAGACCTCCACTCCAAGGGGACAGAGACAACCTCTATTCATCATCCCAGATCTTTTAACACCCAAGAAGAAAACATTGAGTAAAATCAATAAAATAGTAAGGCAGAAACAGTAAGCTAAACAGCAAAACAGAGTTTATCAGCTTGCTTTACCTAAAGTAAAAGCAGCAAAGAACTCTGCATTTTGTATCTCATAAGCACTTCAACTGCAAGAGGACTGTTCCAATTATGCTCTCCTTTGGAAAGTTTTTTTTTTTTTTAATTCAAGATAATATAAGAATGGAGACTTTTTAAAAGTACCTCATGCCAGGCTTTAAATTTCAAAGCTAAAAATAGTAAACAAAAGTTCTTACATCCTTTCTAAGAAAAATAAGACAAAAAGTAGTCCCTTTTAACACAAAATTGTTCAGTAGAAAACAAAGAGCCTTGAAAATTAGATTGGAGATTAATATTAGCACCATCTTAGAATATGACTTTCAATATCACTGCAATCTCTCCTGCTAGTTTTTACAAATCACCTAACTTAATCTGCATGCTAAAGTTTAAAATAACACGAATAACACTGCCTGAAAAACTGACTTACTTAAAAATAAATTTAAAACCAAGCGCTACCTACATATGTCTTAACAGCTAATAATGATATGAGAAGAGCTGTGAATGAACCAATACCCAAAGAAAGCCCGCTTCCCTAGTAAGCAAGCCATCTTTGATGGTCATCTTTTGCATTGTTCAAGTACACTGTAAATCTAGTTTCAAACTGTCATACCTGCCTGACTTCACAATAATGAATAAATACAGAATAGAAAATAAGCAAGGTAAACATCAGATATAGTTCAGTAGTCAATATTATACATTTTTTCCTATAATAATGAATTCAGTGAATTTAAATTCTACACAATTTTCCAACATCTTAGTCTGATTCTAAGTTAAAATCAGTCCTGGAGGCATAAAGCTGGGTTAGTTTAACAAGATTCTGCCACAGGAGATAGAGCACCTTCCTAGAATCTAATCTAATGCTCTCCAGTAGAAATTTCTAAGGATATGTCTCACTTATATACCTCAGAGAATCTGCATGGACTGAAAACAAATTACTTCCTAATTTTAAGTCAAATTTAATCATTAATAATAGCACAGTGAAAGAATCTTGTTTCAGATCCCAATTCAACCAACTAGCTGTGGAACCCTGGAAATTCCTGAAATAAAATGGTAATATTGACATCCAGGCCAACCAATATGGGTTTTTAAAAAATAAAAAATATTTATTTATTTATTGGAAACTTAGATATACAGAGAGGAGAGAGAGAGGAAGATCTTCCGTCCGATGATTCACTCCCCAAGTGAGCGCAACAGCCGATGCTATGCCGACCCAAAGCCAGGATCTAGAAACTTCTTCTGGGTATCCCACACGGGTACAGGGTCCCAAAGCTTTGGGCCGTCCTCCACTGCTTTCCCAGGCCACAAGCAGGGAGCTGGATGGGAAGTGGAGCTGCTGGGATTAGAACCGGCACCCATATGGGATCCTGGGGCGCGTTCAAGGTGAGGACTTTAGCCGCTAGGCCATGCTGCCAGGCCCCAACCAATATGGTTTAACTCTATAGATTATAACTGAATCTTGTGTCAGAGTTATTTTGAATATTAAATGAAACAATATGCTAGCAGGCATATGATAAAGTAGCATTAACTTCAAATCACTATTTCCAGTTTTAATGTTTCAATTTACTCTCCCTTTAATTTTTCATATTTAACTTTATACTCCCTTCAGAAAGCCCATAGCATCTGCTTCAATTCATAGTGAATTATAGTAAACTATTGTTCATTTTTAGGCCAAACATTAAGCTAAGTGCTTTACATAGCTTATCTCACTTCTTACAAATTATATTAACGCAGTTATATTATTCCAGCTTACACTTAAAAAATTGAGGCTAGGAGGTTAGATAGTTTCCCGCAAGTTGCTTGGTAATCATCTTTACTTTTACCTCTAAGCATCCCTCCGCAGTTACTACACAGTTCCTCCTACTGGTAACCATTATCCTGAATAACAGTAATCCTTTCCTTGTTCTCTATATTTCAACTCAGATCCATATATTTGTTAAAAATATTGGGGAGCTGGCATCAGTGCAGTGCCAGCATCCCATATGGGTACCTGTTAGCCTTGGGCATATAATTTTTTTTTTTTATCATTTACAGATATTTCTGAGGCTCAGCCAGGTCTCAGAAGCACTGGACTAGAAATATATATATTTTTTTCTCCCTCCCTCTCTCTACCCTCTTTCTCTGTAGCTCTGCCTCTCAAAATATTCTTTAAAAAAAAAAAAACTAATACACTTCCTTACTTATCTAAAAACAACTGGATTTCAATAGGTCATTCAGCATCAAAAACACCTCAAGTTCCAAGAATTAGTTACAGGCCAGCACTGCAGTGTAGCAGGGCAAATCGACACCTGTGACACCAGCATCCCACATGGGCCCAGGTTCCAGTCCTGACTGGGTCTTATGAGTGCACTGTGCAGCATGGCAGTATTAATCTATCATCCCTTAGTAACAAGTCAGTGTTTTACCAGTGAATGCCTCACTTCTGGCATGAGATTCAGTGTAGCTCCTGTTGACTCATTCTATTCCCCAGCTTCCAGTCAATGTGCCTGGGAAAGCAGGGGTACATGGCCCAGGTTCTTGGTGACCCAGAAGACCCCACTTCCTCCCTGTGGTCTGGCCTAGTCCTGCCACTATGGCCATTTGGGGAGTGAACCAGCAAATGGGTGCTCTCTCTTCTGTCTCTCCCTCTGTTAACTCTTTCAAATAAATAACTCTTAAAAAAACCTAGTCACTATTTCATCTGTTTTCCTTTATAAATACATAGACTTATACACTGTAATTTGATGTTTATATAATGCAGTCTATAAGAACAAGACCCATGTTTTATCCAGCTTTATATGCTGAGCACATAGTAGATAATGTCTACATAATGTCTACATTAAGTTAAAAAAAAATGCTGGGCCCATCGCGACAGCCTAGTGGCTAAAGTCCTCGCTTTGCATGTGATGGGATCCCATATGGGCACTGGTTCGTGTCCCAGCGGCCCCACTTCTCATCCAGCTCCGGTCTGGTGGCCTGGGAAAGCAGTTGAGGACAGCCCAAAGCCTCAAGACCCTGCACTCATGTGGGAGACCAGGAAGAAGCTCCTGACTCATGGCTTTGGATCAGCATAGCTCCAGCCATTGTGGCTGCTTGGGGAGTTAATCAGCGCATAGAAGATCTTCCCCTCTCTCCTCTCTGTATATCTGTCTTTCCAATAAAAAAAAGTAAATCTTTTTTTAAAATGCTAACAAATGAATTTTTTTCCTTCTGCTTCCATGTACCCCAAGCAGTTGCTCAGAGTCCTTGCTCGCCAAAGAATCTTGGCACACTGCCAATACACACAGGCCCTCTACACTCCCAAACACACCTTTAAATCCCCTCTTTACAATCAAGATGTGGGGCAAGAGCTCTCAGACATTCCTACTGCTCTCCACTGCCAGAGGAAACAACCAGCTCCATCTGCAACCACAGGCAACATCACTTGGACCACAGGAGAGCACCCATAAAAAGAGATGATTTATCAAGAGGGAGTAAAGTTATATTACAAAGTAAACTTCATGAAGGGGCAGAGTTAATACAGTACAAGTACACTGCAGGTTAAAGTTCTTCTCCAGAGGGAGAAGGCACTGAATAAACCAAGCTCAGGAGAGAAACTTCTGTGGAGGAAGGAGACTTTAGATCAAAAGTATTTGCAGGCACCACCGACTGCCCCACCACCTTTCATTCATCCCCCAGTCACCAAGCACGCTGTGAGAGTGGACCTCATCCTCAGCAAAAGGGCTTTCTCAAGGGATCAGACAAAAGCTGTTTAAAAAGTATCTCTCGGTTCCTTGCTACACCTCTTCCTGGTCCCTAACCAAAATGTCCCTTGTTTTCTCATCTGCCCAGAAAAAGGAAGTTACTCTAACAGACAAGGAATTACCCATTTTCTTTTAAGTTTAATGTGAGAAAGGACACCATGAAAACACTTTTAATTTAAAGGCAGATAAAAGACAAAATGATCCAAAGTTGTCTATGTTATAATAGGATGGAAAAGGTTTCAAAAGAAAAAAAATTTGAAGACTTCCTGAAGAAATCATTGCCATATAGGAAAATTTTAAACTCAAAGCCACACAAAATATAGCCAAACTAATATACTATGACAACAGCCAAAGAAGAGGTATCAGATTCAACTTAGAGCATCTAGCTAAAATACAAACTTCTCCAATGTAAAATTATATTGACATTTACCACAACTTAAATTATATTTTCTAGAAATATTAAACTTAGTCAAACTACTGCCCAAAACAATATTTCCTTTGACTCAAGTTCTAGGTTAGCTCAATCTCCCACCATGTGCCAATTACGTTTCAGTAATTATCAGCTAACAGAGACTTTTGTTTTATCCCTACACACGACAGAAAAAAAACCAACCATGTTAAAAAGCATGATACAACTAATTTCACTTCCTATATCTCTACTTATGCGATGAACAGTTGTGTTCCTTGAAAAAAAATACTTGATGTTATAGAAAAATTACTTGAACATGACTTTTCAGTTTAAAAATTTGAGTGTATTGTCAAATATTCCCTTAATTTTGTCTTTACATTCATTAGCACTAACAGAGTAATTGACACCACACATATGTAAGCAATGTTGACAAATAAATCAATGAAGAATAAAAGTAATTTATACTCTTCTTAGATGAAAAGTAAAAGCATTCATTTTTCTTTTTTTTTTTTAATTTTATTAATTGTATTGCATTATGTGACACAGTGTTATAGGCACTGGGATTCCCCCCACCCCTCCCCAAACCCTCTCCCCATGGTGGATTTCTCCACCTTGTTGTATTACCACAGTTCAAATTCAGTTGTGGTTCTTTCATTGGAAATATTTACCAAGCATAAAGTCCAGTGTCTTATTATACTAGTGGGTTCAACAATTTCTTAGTGAGACCATCTCTGGTCTGAAGGTAAATCCAGCTGAGCATCATCCCAAATGATTAAAGGCCCCGACATGACCTCAACAGCCATTTACAACCTCATGGCATCAATTGACGTGACATTGATTAATAGTATGTTGATAGGAAGATACGGTTTCTTAACTACATCCTGTGACTTCTTCATAGACATTTCAATTTTTGTTTGTATTCAACCTGATTCCATACAGTTATCAGTTTAGGTACAATACATTTTTTTTTTATTTAGGATGGGTGTGCAAAGAAATCCCCAGTACCCCAGTGAGGCGTTACTAATCTTTGTGTCCCACCTAGTGAGGCCTGTTTGGGTCCACGTTGGGCGTTTCCTGTCTGATTCTAAGCTTTCCAAAAGCATTCATTTTTCATCTTAAAATTTATATTGAATAAAACCTAAGAACACATAAAATAACTAATTTTGTATAATACCACATAGCAAAGAAAATAATCAAATTTTTAAGTTTTGTTTATTACAAACTTAATTTCCCTCGCCAAAATTCAAATAAAAAACATGTTTCAAAAAGTTAAACTTGATCTGTAATATATGGACCTAAAATGGCAACATGCCAGATATTTAATAACTAATCAAAATACTACTTGGAGACCCAAACTGTTAAAATCTATATAAATTGGTAATATTTAAAACTCTAAAAGAATAACATATATACATATATATACAGGCTATTTTCATTTTGTCATTTTCTTCTTTTTTAATATTTATATCTTATTTAAATTGCAGATTTACAGAGACAAGAAGAAACATAGAAAGTGTCTTCTATCCACTGGTTTACTCTGCAAATGGCCTCAATCACCTGACCTGAGTTGATCCAAAGCCAGGAGGTTAGAACTTCTTCTAGTCTCATGTGGGTGCAGGGGTCCAAGGACTTAGGCCATCCTCCACTGCTTTCCCAGGTCACCAACAGGGAGCTGGATTGAAAGTGGGGCAGCTGGGACATGAACTAGTACCCACATGGGTGCCAATGCTGGCGGTGGAGGCTCAGCCTGACCCACCACAGCACCAGCCCCTCATTTTTCCATTTCAAGGATCTGGTCTTATGCTGAAACATCCCAGTACTTTAGCAAATAATTAAAGTATTTCATATTACACATATTTTTAAGGTTTTAAATACTGAGCCACACAAGATGGGCAACAAAGGCCAAGGCAACATAGAAATTACTCTAGCTGAGTAACATAAAAGCTTGTGTAACCAGATGACTTGGGAAATTTAAGAGCAATGAGATAATAGCAATGATGAATTTCTTCCCAGGTATTACTACATGTGGTCAATTGGCCTTAAGTCCAATATTGCTTGAAGTTTGGTTCTTTTGTTCTAAATTAAAGTTGATATATTTTAGGTATTAGAACTATTTATTCATTTATATGTATTTAATAGTAAATTTATTATATAGCCAAATATGTGCAGAAAACTACTTTTATGAGGTTTTTAAAAGAACAGAGAAACCAAAACACCTTATTTTGTTTGTTTAGGAGAAATACTTCTTTCTGGGGTTCCACTGCATGGCAAGCTGACTATAGTTAAGGATAACATACTATATTTTTTCTTTATTTTGTGGAGTAGAGCATAATCCCAAAATAACATGTCTCACATAGAAAAATATTCAACATCTCAAGGAAACAATAAGCAAACCTTAAAAATTATCATATAACCAAAAAAGAACATGAAAATGACTTATAAAAATAAAATGTATGTATTTTCAAGTACCTGCAAATAATAAAACAGAGTCCTTTCATTTTGTCATTTATTTATCATTTATTATGCCCAGGCAGTCTTCTAAGCTCCAAAAACTCCAGCAAGTCATTGCCATTTTACAATAATTTAGGTATGGGTGGGAACAGGGCTGCATAGGTAAAGTCAGAGTGTCTGGTTCAAGTCCCAGCTACTTGGCTTATGACTTGAACTTCTAGATTTCTTTATATTATGTACAAATTGCAAGTAAAAACTAATCATAACATTTAAGAAAAGCACTAGCCACAAGGACAGACATCATTTCTTACAACAGCCTCGTAAGATGAATGCTCTTGTTATTCCATTGTGCAGATAAGAAAAACGAGGCACAACAAGGTAAAGTAATGCACCCATGATCACACAACAAATAAGTGGCACAGCCAGAAACTGAACCCAAGTAATCCAACACCTAGAATGTGGCTTCAGTTCTTCAATACACTAAAACTTAGGGATAATAAAGTCGACGACAGAAGGTGATTTTCATGATACGCTTCATAAGCCACAATTCCTAATAAAATTGTATCCGAAATCAAGAGAATGTGTATTCCATCAAAAGTACTAGATAATACAATTTCTCTTTCTACCTAAAAGAACAAATAAGACCTACAAGCTCATCCTCCACTGTGCTGACTACAACTGACTTTAATTTTTTCAGAAATTGCTAAAAAAAAAAAAAACACACACACACACACACACAAGAAAAGAAAAAGTGCATTATTGGACCACAGAGCAATCAATGAAAATCTTGGCTGTGAATAGTATACAAGCTCAGTTCAAATACATGCCTCATAACAGGAAGCACCTTGTTCTCTGTGGAAAATGGGACTGTCTCTGGGAGAACCCTTCTACTCAAGATCCCTTCTACTCAAAATGAGAGATTGAGATTACGAGATCCTCACTTCTGCTTGGTCCAGTTGTATCTGTTGTGGTGATCTGGAAACTGAACCAGCAGATGGAAGAACTCTCTCTCTCCCTTTAAAATAAATAAATAAATGGTAAAATTTAAATAAACTAGAAAGTTCCTTTGCTGTGCAACATCTTTCTTTTTGTTATAATCCCATCTATCTGGACCAATTCCTTGGTCTGCCTGGGAGGTGGGTGCCAGGTCCATCAGCTCGAAGGGTTGGGGGTCCAGAAGGGCCTGGGTCGCATGGCACAGGTCCTAAGGCCCAGCTGTGCGGTGGGAACTGATGTGTGAGCCCCACAGGTGTGGAGTCCACAGGGGCCTTGGTCTCCTGGCCCAGGTCCCTGGGTCCATTTGCATGGTAGGTGTCAGGTCCATGAGCCCCAGGGATGGTGGGTCTGGCAGGTCCCTGTTCGCATGGCACGGAGTTGTGGGCCCACCTGCACAGTGGGTGCTGGGTCTGAGAACCCCAGGGGTAGAGGGCCTGGTCGGGTTTGGGTCACCTGACCCAGGTTCTTCGGCCCACCTGCAGGGTGGGGGGCACCATGTGCGTGACTCTCAGGGGTGGAGGTCTAGCTTGGCCCAGATCGCCTGGCCCTGATCCTCCTCAGTGTAAAAGATGGATTGGTGCATGACAGACCATGGTGCACATAGAGGACATGGTAGCTCATTAGGGCCTGCAGAAGACATCTGGTACCATAGCATAGAATGGAGAACAGAACACATGGACAACTACCCCAGCCAAACAATGACAGCAAATACCTGGGCAAATATCTGGAGACTCTAAGGTTGACTCTGTCAGCCAATGGACAATGGAAGGGATTTCTCAACCACAGATCAGTGAGATTTACAGCATTTCAAAACCATCGCATCCACATGGGCAGACCCTTCAAAACATGCACCACATTGTGACCCTGGGTTGATACTGGATGACCTTTCCCCATTCTCAGATACTGGGGTGGGGCGGGGGAGGCTAGTTATGGCCCATCTCCTTATCTCCTCCCTTTCCCCAAAATATAAAAATAGAAAGTTCGGAAACAATGGTCACACCCACTTCTCTCTAATCCTAGATCCTTCCCAACCTGATCAACTATGTAAACATCTAAAATAATTTTTTAAAAGTTCAAAAAATTTATACAAGAGCAATCATATATATAACTTATGTATTTGAAAAAAAAAGTGATTTAACTTATCTTGAAGGGTTTCTCTTTTAAAAAAAAAAAAAAAAGAGCTGCATCGTTTTATTATATTTGACAAGCAGAGAGACAGATTTCCTGCCCCCCGTCACAAACATCTGCAACAACTGATTCTGTGCCCAGCTGAAGCCAGGTGTCAAGAACTCAGTTCAGATTTGCCACATAAGGGGACCCAACTGTGTCAGCAAACACCTGCTGCTTCCTAGGATGCCTGTGAGTAGCAAGCAGATCAGGGGCAGAACCAGAAATCAAATCCCAATACTTCAACATGGTACATGGTCATTCCAAGCTGTGTCAACTGCAAGAGCATAATCCCACTAACAATTTTCTTTTACATCCTAAAGTTTCAGAATACTTTCAGTGTTAGGTGAAATAAGTCACAGAAAGATACATTATGTATGATCTGCTTCATCTGTGAAAAAAACAGTTTACCTACACTCAGTATGTCATTAGGTGATTCCTAAAGCACTAGGCTTGGCTGTCTGTACTCTACAATAAAGACCCTTCTGGGAAACTTTCAACAAAACATGTGAAAGATAAGTAACGCAGCTGTCAACTGAGAAGATGTTTTAGGCTACTTTAATCTAAAAATACAATACCTAAATGTATAGGAAAATAGCTGAAATTACATTACCAAAATGGTTACTGTATTAATAAGGGGACCCTATTAATTCTTACTTGTACCTTTAAGGTTTTCTGTATGATTGGATTTTTATTATATATATACCATATACTATGGTCAATATCAGAAAAAAAGAAAATTCTAAGATTTTAATAGTTTTCTCAAACCTAAGCTATCTTTTCTTCATGCTGAATATAAACATATTTAGGGCATTTTGATGTAATTTTATCTGACAGCAGTGGCTCTTGAAGTGTCCTACCCAAACCAGTCCCATCAGCATCCCATCAGAGTAGCTAGAAATGCATCTCAGGTCCCAGACCAGACCAACTTGTTCAGAAACAGGGTGGAGCCCAGCAGTCTGCCCTAACAAGCCTCGCAAGTGACTCCAATACACTCAAATTTGAGAATACTTTGAATTTTTTTATTTTTTTTTCATCTATTTAAAAGAACGACAAAGAAAAAATCAGAAATAGATATCTTCCATCTGCTGGTTCACTTCCCCAAATAAACCCCAAGCTGATAGGACTGTGCCAGGCCAAAGCCAAGAGCCCAGAATCCCGTCCAGATCTCCCAAATGGGTGGCAGGGGTCCAAATACTTGAGCCACCACCCACTTCCCAGGAAGCCAAAAAGAAAGAGCAGCCAGTACTGGAACCAGCACTCCAATTTAAGCACCAGCTCAACTCACTGCACCATAATATCTGCCTCAAAATATGCTTTTTAAAAAGAATGCAGGGGCCCGGCGCGGTGGCGCTAGTGGTTAAAGGTCCTTGCCTTGCACGCCCAGGATCCCATGTGGGCGCCAGTTCTAATCCCGGCAGCCCCGCTTCCCTTCCAGCTCCCTGCCTGTGGCCTGGGAAGGCAGTCAAGGACGGCCCAAAGCTTTGGGACCCTGCACCCGCGTGGGAGACCCGGAAGAGGCTCCTGGCTTCGGATTGGCATAGTAGCAGCCCGTTACGCTCACTTGGGGAGTGAATCATTGGAAGGAAGATCTTCCTCTCTGTCTCTCCTCTCTGTATATCCGCCTTTCCAATAAAAAAATAATAAAAATAAATCTTTTAAAAAAAAAAATAAAAAGAATGCAGGACCCAGAGCAGCAGCATAACAGCTAAAGTCCTCACCTTGAACACACCAGGATCCCATATGGGTGCTGGTTCTAATCCCAGCTTCTCCACTTCCCATCCAGTTCCCTGCTTGTGACCTGGGCAGGCAGTCAAGGACGGCCCAAAGCCTTGGGACTCTGCACCCACGGGGAAGACCTGGAGGAAGTTCCAGGCTCCTGGCTTTGGATTGGAGCAGCACCAGCCATTGCAGTCACTTGGGGAGTGAAACATCAGACAGAAGATCTTGCTCTCTGTCTTTTCTCCTCTCTGTATATTTGACTTTCCAATAAAAATAAATAAATCTTAAAAAAAAAAATGAATTCAAAACTTGGTCACCCAATAGGTCAATTTCAAACTGCTTCTGGTATGGTCAGAACGACAGAAATGAAATCCCAGTAAATGTAAGCAATCTCCCAGCAGGGAGATTCTGTATACTGAACAACTTTAGGGGACCAAGGCAACAAGAATCTTCAAAATATAAGAAATGAAACAGCAACCCCACCTGCACTGTGACTAATCTTGATGCAAAAAGAAAAATAAAATTTCCAAACCCAACTATAGCAACAGCAATCTCCAGACAGGGAATAATAGCAAAAGCCTGGTACTAGCCAGGACAACCTTCTGGAAACTCTGAGGAATAACAAATGAAGCCAGCTGACACACACTGATAGAATCACAAGTAATCCTCAACCCTGGCAAAATGTGAGTTTCATTCGACATACAATGGGGCTATTAACAGCATCTAAGCATTGTCATTGCTGCATAGCAAGGACATCCACACTAAGGCTTCAGAGTTGCTCAATTGTGAATGAATTCAATATACCAAACTAGAAGTCCAAAACACTTTCATGATAAATTCACTTAAGAGCTCACTTCTCCAGGGCAAGAAGGGAAAAAAACTGTCAGAATTAAAATACGGAAACTATGTGAAGAAAAACAGAGCCAGGAAAGGGAGGATAAATATACCAACAATGCTCCTAAAATTATTGCGTCTACAAATGACTCTTCTGAAAGAGTTCTCATTTGTACTTTTGCAAGAAATTCTTAAATATTTAAGGGTCTCATTTCCCACAAGAACCTCTCTCCTCTTTGAGACACTATCTGCTGGATAGCTGTCCCAACGAATATGTAGATCTACACTAAGCTACAAATGACCACAACCTGCCCAATGCTACAAAGCAGCCACAATGAATTAGAAATCTTCAAGGTGTCTGACTCTTGGGGCCAGCACTATAGTACCAACTGCAATACCAGCAGCCCATATCAAAGCACTGGTTAGAATCCCAGCTCCTCCACTTTCAATCCAGCTTCCTGCTAATGCTCCCAGGAAGGCAGAAGATGGCCCACATACTTGTGTCCCCGTCACCATTTGAGAGATCAGGATGGAATTCCAGCTTCTAGATTCCATCTGATCCAGAACTGGCTGTTGCAGTCATTTAGGGAATGAATCAGCAGATGGAAGAGTGTCTCCACATCTCTCTCTCTCATCAGCGCCTATAAAACTGCACCACATAATACAATGTAAACAACAATAAAATTTAAAAAAGAAAAAAAAATGTTCATTTAGTCACATTAATCTAGTAGTACAAAAAACAGTATCACCAGAAATAATTTTCAGAGAATACTCACATTTCTACTCGGATATACAGCATTCTGCATTTTGCAGCCACTCTTCACTTCTAGGCCAGACATTTTTAAGTAAAAACAAAGAAAAACTAGTCCAGTCCAGTTCACAATCTGGTCTAATCCATGAAGACTGATCTTATCCTAGCAAGTTGAGGAAAACAAGGAAATGAAGGAATCTCAAAGTCTTTCAAACAACTTTGTAGCCAAGAAATGAAAATCTTCTAGAACTCTCTCAAAAAGTTGAGAAACTTATCTGTACCATTAATTTTACCTGTTGTAACTTAAAATCAATTTCAAGTAACATGGGATGATTCATTCTCCCAGTTCCTGGCATGTCAAGACTGCCCAGGAGCAAAAACAAAATTCCTGACCAACTTTATATGATGACGTGAGAAATAAAAATGAAAAAAAAAAAAAAAATGACAACTAAGATTTTTTTTTTCTTTTGGAGAATTAACCTGTAAAATAAACTTCTGACTTATTTTAATAAGGCTGAAAACAAAGGCAAATTCTGGATTATATAGTCCAAAGCACAAATTTGACAACTTAGAGTCTAAATCTTGAAGACTTAGTGTTCCCAGCTATATGGGAACTGCAGGAATCTAAATGGAGGCCACTTTCTATATTTTAAATACTGACAACACATAATGTTATATAATCATTTCAGTTATTTGCTTTTTTATTGAACAAGGTGAAGGGAGGCAGGGAGAGACAGAGATCTTTCACCCACTGGCTCACTCACCTAAAGGCCACAACAGCCAAACTGGGTGAGGCTGAATTCAGGAGCCCAGAATTCCATCCAGGTTTCTCACGTGAGCTGCAAGGGCCCAAGTACTTCAGCCATCACATGTTTCACTGCTAATCTGGCAGCCTGCTAACAACTTCATGCTGGGAAGCAGCAGATGACAGCCCAAATAACTGGGGTACCTGCCACCCATGCTGAAGATTCAAATGGAGTTCTGAACTATCCGCCTTCCGGTTTCAGCCTGGTCCAACTCTGGTTGCTGGAGGCACTTAAACGATTGAACCAGGAGAAAAAAGTTTGCTCTTCTTATCTCACTCTCTCACTCCCTCTCTTTGTCCAACTCTGCCTTCCAAATAAATGTCTTTATTGTAAGGAAGGCTAAAATATTTGGATCATAAAAACACTTGAGCTATTTATACATTATTAAATAGAACAAAATAGATAACCATCAAATGCACAGTGATTCCCATTTAAAAAATAAAATTATAGGGCACGTGTTTGGCACAAAAGTTAAGATGCCTAAGGGACTGGTATCGTAGCATAGTGTATTAAGCATCTGACTGCAACATCAGCATCTGGTATGGCTGCCAGCTTAAGACTCAGCTGCTCTACTTTCAATCCAGCTCTCTGCTAATGTGACTGGAAAAAGCAGCATGATTCAAATGCTAGAATCCCTGCACTATTGTGGGAGATCCAGATGAAGCTCTGGGCTCTGGCTTCAACATGGTTTCACTCTGTTAGCAGACATTAGGGAAGTGAAACTGTAGATGAAAGATCCATCTCTGTTTTCCTATCTCCCTCAAAAGCAGCAGAAGGAAGAGGTAGCATACCCCCTCCACAACTTCCCCTCAAATCTCCTTCCTCCTTCTAATTCTGCCTTTCAAATTGAAAAAAAAAAAAATCATTATTCTCAGGGATGGGCTCAATGAGGCAGAGGTGAGAGGAGAAAGACAGTGACCTGAGAAAACTGATCAGTGCTTAGGGAGTGACTGTACCAAGAGACCCAGAGGCTCTGGTGAGGAGGAGCAAGGCAAGAAAGTATACAAATAAAGGCTAAAATCATTCCCCTTACAGATGCAAACAACCTGAGCAAACCTTAACCAGAACAAATTCAAAGAAATTCATGCCAAAATGCATCATAATTAAACTCCTGAAACTAATAACAAAAAATTCTAAAGCAACCAGGAAAAACGGAGACATTTTCAATCAAGGAAAACATAACCTGACTGACAGAAAATATCCCATCAGAAACCATGGAGGCCAGAGGGAAATGGCACAGCATGTTTCAAGTGCTCAAATAAAGCACTAGCAAGCCAGAATCCTACCCGGCCAAAATATACTTCATGAGTGAAGAGGAAATGAAGACATTCTCAAATGAGCGAAAATTAAGCTGTTCTACTGTAACAAGAAGCTCATTGCAGCAAGGCTACTTTAAAAAGAATGGCTATAAGAAGCTCTACAAACAGGAAGGAAGTGATTTTTTTTTAAAGGAAGGATCTTGAAACATCAGGAAGATAACAAAAACAAACCAAAAAAAAAAGGATAAAAACAATAGCCATTACTTGTCCTGAGTTTTCCAAACCAAGAAGAATGCTTACAGCAAAAAACTGTCTGATTTGATTCTAAATGTTGCTATAGAAAACAATTAAGATGATTATAAAAAAGCAATTGTACAAAGACAGAAAAAGAGATAAGGGTTTCACTCCAACTGGGCAAAAGATCCACTAGTAGACTAATTCATATAAGCCACAAAACATATACAGAAACTGCTTTTTAAATCTATTCAAAAGGGGGCCTGGCACAGTAGCCTCGCAGCTAAAGTCCCTGCCTTGCATGCACCAGAATCCCATATGGGCAACGGTTCATATCCCAGCTACTCCATCTCTCTTCCAGCTCCCTGCTTCTGGCCTGGCAAAGCAATAGAGGATGGCCCAAAGCCTGGAACCCTGCAACCGTGTGGAAGATCCAGAAGAAGCTCCTGGTTCCTGGCTTCATATCAGCTCAGCTCTGACCATTGCAGTCACTTGGAGAGTGAACCAGAGGATGGAAGATCTTTCTCCCCGTCTTTCCTTCTCTCTGTAAATCTGCCTTCAAAGGAAAAGAAATAAATCTTTAAAAAAAACTATTCAAAATGTATCCTCAAAAATACTGTAAATAAACAAAAATGGAATTCTATAAAAAAAAGTTTAAGTAACCCAAGGGAGAGCATGAAAAAGAAAGCAAACCAAAAACAGGAGAGAATAAGCAAAAATCAAAATAAAACATCAGGCTTAAGCATTAGGATGTCAAGATTTATATTAAATATAAATGGTCTAAATACACTAATTAAAGACAGATTGACTAAGTAGATTTTAAAACACAACTATAGTCTATTGACAAATTCACTTCAAATATAATGACATAGCTTAAAACAAAGGGATAATGATTCTACATACAAACATTAAACAAAGGAAAATTAATATACCTTATCATTAAATAAAGTAGAATTCAATGCAAGCGGAACTTTATTATAGAATGAAGTGATCAATCTACCAAGAAATAAAATTTTAAATTGTATGTACCAAATAACAGGACTGCTAAAAACGTGAAGCAAAAGCCAACTGATCAGAAAGAAGAAATAGAAAAATCTTCCATTACATACAAAGATTTTAATACCTCAGACAGGAAACAAGTAGGAATACAGAAAAAAATTACCAGCAACCAATAGCTAATCAACATTTATTTTTATAGGAAAGTCAGATATACAGAGAGAAGGAGAGACAGGAAGAAAGATCTTCCGTCCACTGATTCACTCCAAGTGATTGCAATAGCCAGAGCTGAGCTAATCTGAAGCTAGGAGCCAGGAGCCTCTTCCAGGTCTCCCACATGGGTGCAGGGTCTCAAGGCTCTGGGCAGTCCTCGACTGCTTTCCCAGGCCACAACCAGGGAGCTGGATGGGAAGCAGGGCTGCCAGGATTAGAACCGGTGCCCATATGGGATCCCAGTGCATGGTGAGGACTTTAGCTACTAGGTTATCACACCAGGTCCAAGCAGCAATATATTTTAATGTTTATTAACTGCTATTACCCAAAAGCAAAGTCAGACATCTGAGTTTACTTAGTAAGAAATAAACACACTAAAAACATGGAACTATTGTATATGAGTGATTTGCAATCAACAGTGTAGTGTTTCTATCACAAATCAGAAATCAAGGCTGTTTTAAAAACAAGATAGATCCGAATATCTTGCATCTTGAGTCCAAAATTAAACCTGTGACTAATAAAATAACTTTTTAAAAGATGTAGAAGGCTGGCTATAGGCAACTGCCTAGGTTACCTTGTATCTAGGCGACTGTTATACTACTGGGAGTAGAACAGCCAGTTGTGGTAGGCATTCTGTGCCTGATTAATGCCAAATTTATATTAACTATCACCAGTATACCAGTATGGTTACTTGTTCTAGCTCTCTCTCTCTCCTTTAACATAAGTGAGGAAGGCAGGGAACTCCAGGTGGGATACACAACACACATCCTCAGGAGAGGAGAGGGAGTCTGCATGCATATTGCCCAGAGAAGAGGTCTGAGATCATATGAGAGTTGCTAGGACACATTTGACAGGGAAGGAATGACTTCTGGGGTCTTCCACAGACCAGTCCACTGCACTCACAGGAAGGCAAAGTAGCTGACATGAAGTGGTTTAGAGGGGAGAACTAGAGACCATCTCTGAATCAGGCCAATGCATCCACCCAAGTGGGCTGGACTAAACATGATCACCTGCCTCCTGCTGGTCTTTGCAGGGGCTGGGCCTGGAGGGCATGCCTAACTGGGCTGGACCACAGTACCCATCCATGAGCATTCGAGCAGGGGGTGGGCCACATCAGGCTGGGCCACAGCACCCACCAGAACACACGATCTGGGAACAATAGGGGAATTGTGGGTTCACCTCTGTAGCACTGCAGCACCCTCCAGTTTACATGGGGAGCTGGGAGCACTGATGGGCCAAGCCAGGTAGGACCACAGAACTCACCTGACAGGATCCTGTCTGACATTCATGGAAGCTGGGATTAGGAGGAGTCTGGGTAGGGCCAGACTGCAGCACCTGTTGGCACAAGGGCCAGAACCAAGGGCAGATCATGCCAAGCAGGGCCACAGCCCCCAATGGCACACATGAAATCCAGGAATAGGGCAAGTCTGGTAGGAAAACTTGGAAAACTTCACTTCTAGAGCATAGCTCCCATGGGAAGCACAGGAGCCAGGGTTGGAGGCAGGCCAGGCCAGGCAAATCTGCAGCATTCATCACCATTCGTATGGGCCAGGTCTCAGGACAGGCCCGGCTAAGCCAGGCCTCAGCATCCACTGGCATACATTAAAGCTAGGAGAGGATACAGGCCATGCCTGGCTAGCAAGAGCTGAGACTGTGGGTGAACCAAGCCAGTTCTGCCATCACACACAAGTCCTTGGGCTGGGAACAGGCTTACTAGGGCAACTCTGAAGACTGCCCTGCTGGGCTGCAGCTCCCACTAGAGAATATGATACTAGGGCCATGGGTGAATCAGACTGGGCAAGGTTGTAGTACCCATCAGCATGCATGTGGGCTGAGCCTGGGGGTGGACCAAACTGGACAATCGCAAATGCCAGAACAGATGTGGGCAGGCCAGGATGAGCCACAGAACCTCCTGGGTCACATGAGAGCCGGGTCTGGGGGTAGACTAGACTTGACTAGGCTATAGCACCCATCAGTGAGAGCCAGAATGGGTGAGAGCCAGTTAGGCTAGACCATGGTACCCACCAGTGAGTGTCAGGACTGGGGACCAGCTTTGTCAGTCTGTGTAGCAGCACCCACTGGTACATGAGAGATCTATTGCTAGGGACAAGCCTGTGAGAACTTAGGGAACTGCCCTGCTAGACATAGTTCCTGCTGGTGAGCATAAGAGCCAAGACTGGGAGCAGGCTAGACCAGGCTGAGCTACAGCACCCATTGGCATTTTGTAAGCCAGGTTTGGGGACAGGCCAGGCAGAGTCAGTCCACAGCACACACTGGCACCAGTTGAAAGCTAGGACAGGGTGCAAGCTATGATGTGTAAGATGACAACACCTGCCAGTTCAGAATGGGGGAGAATGGGGGCTGGATTAGGCTGGACTAGGCTGTTGTATCTACTGGTGAGAGCTGGGATTGGGGGCAGGCAGGGCTGAGCCAGGCTATAGCATATGCTGGTGAATGCCAAGACTGGGGAGGGTGATTTCAGACTGAGATATACAAGCTACTGGCACACACAAAGTCTTGGGGTGGAAGCAAGCCTGGTCGGGGAATTCTGAGCACTCCCTAGCTGAACTATTGCTTCTACTGGTAAGCAAAAGAGCTGGCACTGGAGGTGGGCCAGACTGGGCAAGACTGCCATACCTACTGGCACACACAAGAGCAAGAATGGGTACAGGCCAACTAGGCTAAGTCACAGCACTAACTGGCAAGTGCCAATTCTAGGTATGAGTCATATCAGGCATGACTGAAGTATGTACTGGCAGGTGCATGATGCAGTGCTGGGAATATGCCTGGAAGGGAAACTGGGCACTCCCCTGCTAGTCTGTATCTTGCTGATGAGCACAAAAACTAGGACTGTAGCTGGCCAGTCTGGACAAGATGGCAGCACCTGTCAGTGTATGTGAGGCCAGGTATGGGGTCTGCTAAGGTCCAGCCCATATCCCATCTGGCTGTCATGCATATCTGTGGGTGCTATGACCTAGCAAAAAAACAGGGCTGAGGTTAGGCATAGTGGGGGTTGATGAGTATCACCCTAACTAGGCCAAGGCACCCACTGGTATGTGTAGGGACTGGGCCTGTGGTGGGACTGGGTTTGTGGCAGGCTGGCAAGACTAGACCACAGCACCCATCGGTTCACGTCTGGCTGGTTCCCCATCTGACTGGGACAGAACTGACCTCCACTGGCTGCTTTGCACTGGCTGACATACGCAAGAGCCAAGTCTGAGATCACCCCAGATGAGGTTTCTTGCAGGTGCCTCGAACTAGACTGCTGGACTCAGACTCCGGCCACAGGGCAAAACTCAGGATGTGTGGTCCGATCTTGGAGTGCCTGTATTGGAACTGGACCTCCTCAGTTGCTGATGCCTGTACAGTAGATAGCATCTCCAGATGCACATGTGGGACATGACAGACAGCTCATTTAGGACAAGAGATGTCAACTGCCTCAGAAGATGGAAAACAGGACAGGTTGAACAATTCTCCTGGCCAAGCTTCGTAGCATGTTGCTGGGTCTGTGGATACACTAAGGAAGACTTTCCCAACCAATAGACCTTGGAAAGATTTTCTCAACCCTGAAGCAACAAAACCAACTACTTCTCAGAACTATCAAAACAACTCAAGTAACACCCTTGGAATCATCTTCCCTACAACGGGGTCTCTATGGTGTCATCAAGTGACCATTCCCCATGCCCAAGTGTTGATGTAATTTGACAGCAAGGAGTGGTCCCCTCCCTCTCCTCTGCAGACACAGGAGGGAAAAAAAAAAAAGACTGAAACATATTTCCCACCACTCCATAACTAACGTCCAAATGGACATGCATCCCTCTCAGCTATGTAAACAATATTAAAAAGAAAAATTTTTAAATATTTTTAAATAAAAGATAAAGGGCCCATTCCACAGTGCAGTAGGCTAATCCTCCACCTGTAGCACCAGCAACCCATATAGGTTGCAGTTTGCATCCCAGTTGCTCCATTTGTAATCCAGCTGCCTGCTATGGTCTGGGAAAGCAGTAGAGAATGGCTCAAAGTCTTTGGACCCCGCACCCACAAGGGAGACCTGGAAGAAGTTCCTGGGTCCAGACTTAGGTCAGCTACAGATCAGCTCAGCTTCAGCCATCGTAGCCATTTGGGGAATGAACCAATTGATGGATGAAGATCTCTCTGTCTCTTTCTCTATAGGTCTGCCTTTCAAATGAAAATAAATCTTTTTTTAAAAAAAAAAAAAAAGATGAAGATGGCTTTTTCCCCAAAAGAACATGCAAAGCAACAAATTCTATATGCAAAGATGGCCTAGCCTTTCACAAATACAATAAAAACATCACACCCTTATTACACATGTGAATCTACCAATAGTGTAAGTACAGTTCAAGACTAAAATAAGGAACATGATAATTAAAATGTCAACCATTGTGCCTCCTCAAACAAAAAGAGACAAGACTGAAAGAGTAATCAGGTACCACAGGAAGAGAGAATACAAGCAACAATGTGTAAATCACAGCAATGAGAAGACACATAGTTCAGTCTTTTTTTCAAAAACAGGAACTTCAGGTACAGGTATATTAATGTTATATCTGCTATCAATTTACTGTTAATCCAAGATCTTTTATTCTTCAATTAGAAAACCTATCTCAGGAACAGCTAAGAATCTGATGCTATAAAAATGCTACCTCAAAAAGATGTTAATAATAGGAAAGATACAGCATGAAGAAGGGTAAAAGAGTTTGAGATTTAAGATTGAGACAGTCTATGGACTAAATCAAACCTGTTTAGTGATTATCATGGAACAACAGATGATGATGATGGAGGTGCACTCAGGCTAACGCTGGGATCAGAAACATCAAGTCTGTGCAAGCCGTGGCCTCTGAACAAGGTAAGGAAACTAGGCGAGATCATCGCCCATGAACTTGCGAAGGGACAAGCTGACTTGAAGACAAAGGCAGCAGGTGCTACTCATACTAGATTCAAAATCATTCAAATGCTTGAGCCTCGGGTATGACTGCAAGATTTAGAGCTACCTGCCAAAGACAAGACACAGCAAAAACAAAAAGGTCCTAACAATAATATAGAGAATAAAGAAAAGCAACTGTTAGGATATTGCAATGGCTCTAAAGCTTTTTTATTCAAAATTCCCTTAGAGCAAATTAACCTTAATCCATCTAACTCCACATTTTCCAGTGAAAAAGATCTCAGGGATAACAAACCAAGTACTAGGGAAAATGGGTAACTTACATTTGATCCATAATGCATATACTCCAAAAGTCAAGAAACTGGAGATTACAATCCAAAATTCAGCTTATTAGTATTTGCTTCTCAGTTGAGAGTTAACATAATAGTAATAAATTAAATTAGTAACACTAAATAATTTATTGTATAAATCAAGAGCAGCAAGTGAAAACCATAAGCGACCCAAACCAACATTGATGGTGCTAGGATAAATAACTCTTCCTAAAAACTCTAGTAATCTAAACTGCTCCAGTGAGAACTTCAACAAGACATCAACTATGTCTACAGCTAGCAGCCAAGTCTTTTATTCTTTTAAGATTTACTTTATTTGAAACACAAAGCAAGACAGACAGGCAGAGATCTTCACCCACTGGTTCATTCACTTCCCAAATGGCCACAACAGTCTGAAGCCAGGAGGCTGAAACTCAATCAGGTCTCCTCTATGGGTGCTGGAAACCCAACTACTTGTGTACATCAGCTGCTACCTCCCAGGGTGCATATCAGTATGAAGCTATAATCGAGCAGAGTCAGGACCCTAACTCAGGTGCTGCAATTTAGGAGCCATGCACCACAAGCATGTTGTAACCACCACACCAAATGCCCACCCCAATATTTTGCTTAATATAATATTAAGGAGCCACCATGGTAGTGTAGCACATTAAGTCACTGCCCTGGCTGCTCCACTTCAGCCCAGCTCCCTGCTAAAACACCTGGAAAAGCAGTGGGATATGGCCCCAGTGCTTGGGCCCCTGCCACAACCGTGGGAGACCTGGAAGAAGTTTCTGGCTCCTGTCACAGACATTTGAGGAGTGAACCCCCACCTCTTTCCCTCCTTCTGCAGATCTCCCAACATACCACAGTCCGTACCATTCTGCCCACCAAATAAATGGCAAGGATGCAGTTTCAACAACTCCACTAACATCTTACAGGGGGAAAAATGGATAACTATTAATAATATACTTATGAATAAGTATCTCTGAATATTCATAGAAGTATTACTTGTAATGAGAATCACTGATCCTTCAGAGCTAATAGGACAGGAGAGAAGCATGGTGGTCCAAATGCTGACACAATGAGAGTAGGGGTGGAGAGAATCTGTGTGGCAACTGTGTGGAAGAACTGGTCCAAAATGGGGGCTAAAAGTCACTCCAGAAGGATACAGAGCAACGTGCTGAGGACAGTTATGTCCAGGGATGGCCCTGGAGAACAGCGCGAACAGTGCACAATGAAGAGGATGTGCAGGCGGGGATGAAGAGTCAAGTCTCCAGCCGGCCCTACCTCGGTCTCCCAGGAGGTGGCTTTTCCCATGAAACAGCAGGCAGTGAGTAATAACTCTCCAGGGGAGGGGCAGTGACTCAAGACTCTACCAGGAAGGCAAGAATTCTCCTGTCCATTGGCTGCACGGAGGTCAGAATGCGCCACAGGAACAGAGGAGGATGAGTTAACTCTAGGGCACTGGTAAACTAAGGAGCAAGGGAAAGTGGTTCAAAACTTGATAAGTGATCACCACCAGGAAGCGCAGCGGTGGGGGCTGAGCCTGGACTCAGACTGCCTGCGCAGGAATCCCGAGCCCCCACACCCCACACTTTATGACCTTGTACAAGTCCCATAACCTCTCCTTGCCTCCTTTATATAATGAAAGTAATAACAGTACCTGCCCAATAAGATGGTTTTGTGGCTTAAATAAGTTATGTGTAAATCACGTCATACCATGTATCACACGGTGCATAACAAATGCTACCTAAATGTAAGTAAGTGAGGTGGTCCGGGGTTCATTTTGACATCTCCAGCTAAAACTAGAAGCGAGGGGATGTACATGCCGTAACTGGGGGACCAGGATGTGGTAAGGTATTCCCTCTGCGAGGATGCATCTGAAAGAGGGGCCGGCCTTCCACAGGGGTTAAAGGAGCATCAGCCCTCGGGAAAGGGGTGTGGGGGTCCAGGGAAACTTCCTTAGGTGGCCTAGGATTTTTTCAGATAGCGTTTCTGAGACGCGGCTGTGATTGCGGGACAGCAGTTTAATTCCGAGCAACACGCTGTGCAGTAAAAACTGATCTGTAGAGCTGACTTGTGTCAGGGGCGGGACGAGGTCTGAGGGAGCCGGGTGATGTTCCCAGGGGGAAGAGCTGCTAGGAGCCACCATCTGCCGGGGGCTCTGGGCTAGCCTCGGGGGGAGCGTGAAGGCTGCCCGGCCGTGAGGCAGACGGGAGGCGCCTCCCGAGTCGTGGACGATCGATGGGGAAGGGATCCTTCCAGCATACAACACGCCTCACCAGCATACAGGTCACTAGCGGGTCCCTCCAAGGGGAGGGGCAGCGCCGGCCCTGCGGGCGGCCGGCACCGGACCCAAAGGAACCTGCCACCCCGTCCCGCCCGCGCCCGCCCGTCGGTGGCGCCGGTACCGGGGGTACCTGAGCGTGGGCCCGATGCAGGCCGTGTCGGTGCTCTCGATCTCCCGCAGGATCCGCTCGTGCTCTGCCGCTGTCTCCAGGCTCTCCGCCTCCGCCATCTTACCCCGCTCCATAGACTGGGGGCGCCCCGCAGCGCGTCCCCTCCTTCGGCTTAGCTCACCTTTCGCTCCCTCACTCCCTCACCCCAGGCTCCCGGCCGCCCCAGCCTCCAGCTACCCGCAGGACGACCCCTCCCTCGGACTGACCACGCCCCCTTACCTCACCGCGCCGCCGACGTTCCGCGCGGTGTCCACTGGGACTTGTAGTTCTCAGGACAATACTAGGCTGGGTTTTGTTCATTTACCCAGTGAAATCTACAAATATGTGTTGAAAGCCCAACACACGCCAGCAACAGTCAATGACATTGCACATACAATGACAATGAAGTCAGAGGAGGTCGCTAACCCCACAAATTCTTATAGAACATCTTTGTGACAGAGGCGCAGCAAGCATGAATAGCAGGAAAAGACAAACAATATGCCTGCTGGTCACTCCTCCCATGATCTCGGGATCAAGAGCTGGAGAATCCAAACCTTTAACACAAGAGCAGAACGTGGACGCAAGATGGTTTGGAAAACTGAGGCCAGGTGTAACTAACTGGAAGGTGTGGCAACAAGAGTGCCATTTGCACAGACTTATAAAGACGCAGTATTAAGAGACAGGGATGGAAAGAGATCCTGAGGAGCCTCAAGGATTAGACTAAGAAAGTTATAGTTTATACTAATATTCCCACAGATCCTACAACCAACTGCATCAGCTGAAACTTCTTTAAATACAGACTAATATGACAGATGTTTGGCATTGCACGTAAGACTCCACTTGCATCCCATATCAGGGTACCTGGGTTTGAGGCGCAGCTCCAGCTCCTGAATCCAGCTTCCCTCTAAAGCAGGCCCTGAGAGGCAGCAGCGAAGGCCCGAATGAAGGTATTCCTGCCACGTACACAGGAGACCTCTTTCCCTCTCATCCTCCTTCCCTCTCCCACTTTCCCTCCCATAAGCAAGTATCGGCTTAGAGGTCCTAAACCTAGGGATTCTTATCCAAGTATCTGCCTTTCATGAATTCCTTAGATTACAATTTTAAAATCAGACTTATTCATTGGTGCTTGAGTTTTTGTGTAATGCAGTGAATGGGAAACTGCTGAAGGCTTCTGACATAATCAGAACAGAAATTTGATCAATAGCATGTGTGCAAGAAATGCATCAATGGAGAACTTTTCTAATAGAAAAACACTGTAAGAGATGAAAAGGCCTAAACCAGGAATTGGTGATGAGAATGATTTAAAAAAAAAAGGACAAAGGAGAATTTGGAAGAATTTACTATTTAAGAGGAAGAAGGCTAGGTATTACTCCAAGATTTGGAGCCAGAGCAACCAGTAATGTTGCACCAAAGGAAGACAGATATACTGAGGCCATTGTAAATCCACATGTTGCACCACCACCTGCAATATCTGCATCCCATATGAGTGCCCATTCAAGTCCCAGCTGCTCCACTACAATTCAGATCCCTGCTAATTCATCTGGGAAATGTGCCAGGTACTTGGATCCCTACCACCCACATGGGAGACCTTTTGGCTTCCAACCCTGGTCATTGCAGCCATTTGAAGTAAACCGGTAGATGGAAGAAATATCTCTCCCTCTGTCTTTTCTCTGTGTGGCTATTTCAAACAAATAAAGCTTTGTGTTTTTTTAAAGAAAAAAAATCATATCAGGGGACCAATGTGGTAGCTTAAATCCTCACCTTGCACATATTGGGATTCCATATGGGCACTGGTTCAGTCCCAGCTACTCCACTTCCCATCCAACTCCCTGCTTGTGGCCTGGGAAAGCAGTCGAGGATGGCCCAAAGCCTTGGGACCCTGCACCCACGTGGGAGACCTGGAAGAGGTTCCTAGTTCCTAGCTTCAAATAGGCTCAACTCTGGCCATTGCAGTCACTTGGGGAATGAACCAGCAGATGCAAGACCTGTCTCATTTTCTTTTCTTCTCTCTCTAAATCTGCCTTTCCAATAAAATAAATCTGTAAAAAGGAAAAAAAGCAAAGACAAAAGACTATATCCAAATTTTAGAAACTACAAATTGTAGTGCTGAATGGAAAAAAAGCAAGGCATGAAACAAGGCAGACTACATTCCTATTTCCTTTTGTAAAAGAATGCTCTGTATGTGTATTATGTGTACAGAAAAATATTACACAGATAGAATTCTGTCTGGGAGAATACTCAAAAACAGCCTGAAGTAGAAGGAACGTAGTTTGTAATTACACATCATTCACACTTTGGAAATTACTTGCCTCTTTGTATGGCTTTTTCTATAAAAATAGTAATTATTGAAGCAAACAGCACATGAGTTAAGACATTGCTTGGGATGTCTACATTCATATTGAAGTATCTGAGTTTGAGCCCCAGCTCTGCTTCCTGCTAATGTAGAGCACTGGGGGCTGCAGGTAATGCCTTAAGAACATGCATCCTTGAACTCAGGTGAGAAACTAGAACTGAATTCCCAGCTTCTGGCTTGAGTCTGTTACGGGGTGCAAGCGAAATCACACCAGACATGTCTAAGGTTTTAATTAAGGAGTCTTTATTAACCACACTTGGTAATAGAACATACTAGAAAGAGCAGATCACAAGTCCATACGGCAATCCAACCAATCAAAATCCAAAGGGGAACAAATCGTCATTATCCTTAAGTCCATCGATTAAGCTAAAGATCTATGTCCCACCTTCCCCAGCAATATGTTATCCTAAGAGACATGCAACAAATAACCTGGACACACTTACAAAGCTGCAGACATTCAACTTTCCCTGGCTTCTCTGCCCACATTCCACTACTGCTAGGCCTCACCTCTGCTGGAACTCCTGATAGTTCCAGACCAGAAACAACATTATTATATCCATTGTCCCATCTAAGCAGTACACAGGGACCACGCTAAGGGGCTTACCTGTCCTGAGTCAGCCAAGAGTAGAGGTGCCAGAGTAACAGAAACACCTGACCAGAAAGAGAGTGAGCCCCTGCTTCATGGGCCTTTTAAAGGGGCTTGTGAGGGGAGTGGTTACACAACAATGCAATACCATCCCTTCTCAGTTGCTAAGTGAGTCACAGGTGGGCAGGAGCGAATACCTAAGTGTTGTGAGTTAAGGAGTTAATTGGTGCTCATTGGGATGGGCAGAAACAGAAACTGGGCTTGTAGCTAGAGACTAATTGGATTCATCTGCACCCAACATCCGGGCCGAATTAGGACTTCGGGGGAAGAGTATACAGGGAGAGGTGAAGGAGCAATCACTGGCTGCACTCTGTAACAAGTCTGGCCCAAACCCAGCTGTTGGTTATATTTTGGGAGTGAACCTACAAATGAAATATTCCTCACTCTTTCTCTCTCTCTCAAATTAATGATTTTACTTAAAATGTTCTATTAAAGATAAGGTTAAAATAGTAGTAGTGAACTACTATTAAAAACAAACCTATAGTAAGGAGAATACATTGCAAGTCCTGGTCTGGAGGAAGCAAGTTGTTAAACCTGTATGTTTCCACAGATTCTCTTGCTGTTCTCATTTTATTTCATTACTCATGCTGAAATAATGCCAGGCAGATGTAGGAGGAGCAGAGGGAGTTTGGAGCCTTTTATATTTCTAGAGATCTCTTGCAATGCCTAACAGAGGGCCCCTTCAGGGACCCTTTGTAGCATCTCCCTTAGATTTCCAGCCATCAGAGGAAGCAGACTGGTGTGTGCTGACCAGATATGTACGGTCATGGTTAAACTAACCTCTTTCTGCTGTCAGCTGTTTTCTTGAGATTCCCCCACCCCCAGAACCAGGGGCCCCACATCTTATCAACAAAGCTATCCGAGCAGAGCTCAAATGAAGAAAGCCTGATATTAATACTTTCCCTGCTTTTTTCTGTCATCTCTTCTCTTATTTCATTTCTCTTTTTTTTAAAGATGCATTTGCTTTTATTGAAAAGTCAGATATACAGAGAGGAGGAGAAAGATCCTCTATCTGCTGCTTCACTCCCCAAGTGTCCTCAATGGTCGGAGCTGAGCCGATCCAAAGCCACGAGCCAGGAGCTTCCTCCAGGTCTTCCACCCAGGTGCAGGGTCTCAAGGCTTTGGGCCATCTTTGACTGTTCTCCCAGGCCACAAGCAGGGAGCTAGATGGGAAGTGAAGCAGCTGGGACACAAACCAGTGCCCCAATGAGATCCCGGCACATGCAAAGCAAGAACTTACCCACTAGGCTATTGCGCCGGGCACACCTTAGACAGTTTTAATAATTAGACTTGATATCAGGAACTTAGCACAATGCTTGGAGTAATAAATGTTCAACGTATATTTCCATGAGCCATCAGTTGGACAAAACCTCTAAATCTCTAGCTCCCCTAAACATCTTGATCTTTCACCTTCTCATACCATCAATCTTTCACACTGCTATTACCATGGGGGGAAGATTGTAACAGTAACAAACAGCACCACAACATATTTGTGTTTCTCGATATTATTTGGCCCCTCGGGCCCACTTGGTGTTCCAACTTCTGTACTTGTTCACAGCACCCATTCGCCATCCTTTCCTCTCAAGTGAAAGTGGCGCGTGGCTGTGCTCCTCATCCTTTCATTCTTCAAATGAACACATCTGCCTTCCGCTCCACCGACAGTCACACCCACTAAGTCCTCACCTTCCTTCTCCTTCACCATCTTTGCATTCAACTCGTGCTCATCTACGGTGTAAGAAGAATGGGGTTCCCAACCATTTTTCCAAAACCAACTTCTCCTCGGGGAGAAACTGTTTCAAATATCCCTGTGCTAGTTCTTGCAATTATCTCTTTCCCTTCCTAGCTTCAGCCTTCCTTTCTATGTTTTACTTTGGTTGTTAAACACATGCTTGAATCTTTCCAACTAAAACTGCCCCTCTCCTCTGTGCTATGCATGAGCTATACAAGTTCCTCCATTCTCCTCACTGCTTGCAAACACATTTTACATTCCTTCTCTTCACTTTCTGTTTAATCCTTAACATCCTAATTCAAATCACTACAGAGAAATAACCTGTCAAATGTTATTCTAAACGTTTCAAATGTCAAATTCAAGGCATTTCTCCAGCTTTTGTCCTACGTGATCTCTACTCTGTATTTGACAGTGTTGACCCCAGTTCCAACTGGAGTCAAAGAATCAGAAGAAAAAGGGAGCGTGCCTCCTCTCGTACTTTTAACCAACTTCTTTGCAACATTTTAGGGCATAGGCCTAGTTGAAAAGCCTAGATGTAGTTTATTGCATTAATATTTCTAGTTTATTCCTCCATGTGGCTTTTCAGTGTCTTATACTTTTGATGCAGTCTGCCTCCCTGACCCTTTCTTGGGGTTCAGCCGTGTGACTTGCTTTGGCCGACAGGACAGAGAAGTAGGAAGCAGAAGGCTGAATTATATTTACATAGTTGGATTTCCTCTCTTACTTCTCTGGAGTCACCCTGAGAAAAATATGCCTAGTATAGCCTCCTGACTCAGGCAGAACAAAAGACATGTTGGGCAGACCTACGCAGCCAACCCACAAGCTGAAGCCTGAAGCAGAACCACCCTAGTCAAACAAATACTTAAAAATTCAATAAGTAAGTACAAGAATTGGCACTGAAAAACAGAAAAAATACTGTTGAAAGAAATTACAAACACTTAAATAAATGGCAATATAGTCCACGATCATTTATTACAAAAGGTAATATTGGTCTTGACTCCAACATTCTGCTCTTTAAGCGGGCCATAACACTGTTGGCATAGGCAATGGCAGAAGCTTTCACATTCTGTTCTCTAAATATATTTAGAAATTTCATTGGAGGTCTGCTTTATTCAACAGTAGAGATGCATTCTATCGATTTTCTTGATTCCTGGTAGTCTGGTCTCCATTACCATCATTCATTTATGAGATTACAAGTGCATGTCTGTTTACCTTAGTTTTTGTTTTGCAATTTCTATGGAGGTTACCTTAATATTTAGTAAAAATATATTTGTTCTTTTGGGACTGGCTCATTTCACTGAGCATAACTGTCTCCAATTTACTGCTTATTTTTTTTTTAAAGATTTATTTTTATTATTTTTTCATTGGAAAGGCGGATATACAGAGAGGAGAGACAGAGAGGAAGATCTTCCATCCGATGATTCACTCCCCAAGTGAGCGCAACGGACCGATACTATGCCGGACCGATACTATGCCGATCCGAAGCCAGGAGCCTCTTCCGGGTCTCCCACACGGGTGCAGGTTCCCAAAGCTTTGGGCCGTCCTCGACTGCTTTCCCAGGCCACAGGCAGGGAGCTGGAAGGGAAGCGGGGCTGCCGGGATTAGAACCGGCGCCCATATGGGATCCTGGGCGTGCAAGGCGAGGACCTTTAACCACTTGCGCCACCGCGCCGGGCCCTAATTTACTGCTTATTTTTAATTCAGTTAGCTCCTATTTTTTCCAGTTCTCCAGGTGGAAGTTTAAGTCATGGATTTGAGAAATTTCTTGCTTTTAATATAGGCATGTATATAAATTTCCCTCTTGGTTCTATTTTAGCTGCATTCCTTATATTTTAGTATGTTGTGTTTTCATTCTCATTCACCTAAAAATATTTTCTAACTTCCCTTATGATTTTGTTTTCAATGCACTGGTTATTAATTTTTATTTCCACATATTTGTGAATTCCCAAATCTCCCATAACTAATTTCCAACTTAATTCCACTATGATTCAGAAAATGTACGTTGCGTTATTTCCATCATTTTAAACGTATTGATATAGTCTGCCATGGTGTTCTCCATGTGCCCTTAAGTTTTCCACTAGCATGTTCTATTTTTCTATCCAACATTGAAAGTGAGGTAATGAAATCCGCAACTATTTTGTTGACTCTATAGCTGCTTTTAAACCTGTTCCTGGTGTTTCAAATTCCATGTAATAAAAAGTAGTTGATTTTACCCTCTCTTCTCACACTCCTCTCATTAATGACATATGGATGCCAACAGGAAACTTAGAAATCATTCTAGATCCTTCTTTTTCCTCATGCCCTAAGTCTATAGACAGTCAAGTCCTGCTAATTTTACTCCTCTGTTTAGTCTTCTGTATCTCCTCCATTTCCTGTTTTACCTAGTTCAGCTTCTTGCCTACCACACAGATCTACTACAACCAGCCCACTTGCCTCCATTCTTCATATTATTTTGCTAATGTTGTCCCTTTCATCCACCTGTAATGGTACACTCGTTCTTACCACTTAACTGCAAAGTTAACTGCTCCTCTAGGGAGTCCGTACTGTGTGATCTCATTCTCCCACTTGGGCTCCCAGCCTCTTGTGTATGCCTCTGTCCCAGGAGTTATTATACAATTTTACCACTCTCTTAATCTCTTCTGTCTCTCATAGCAGAGTTAGGAGCACAGACTTTGGTATCAGGAAATATAAATTAAAACCCTGACTCTCTGCTTTCTAGATGTATAACTGGGCAAGTTAATAACCTTTATGCTCAGTTTCCTCATCTATCATGTTAGAGTATTAATAATACCTGCCTCCTAGGGTTAAAATGAATTAAAAATAAACAGCATTTAATAATAATAGTAATGTTAATATAAGTGCACTTATAAAATAAGTGTTGTGAGTGTTATTTGCTCCTGTAGCCCCAGCATTTTATTAAAAGGTTGGGAGGGGGAACCCTAGTTCATGCAGCTTAAGCTGAAATAGGATGGATTTAACAAAGTGTTCTTCTTGGGTTTTGTTTCACCATTCTATTTGTTCTATATGAACAAACGGAAAGTTTAATATTCTGCTGTCTGTTGCCTGCACCTTGCTTTCCTGGTGAATTAATTCATTCTTCAAGTGTGTAACTTTTGTCTGGGGAGAGGTGTTCCTTTCTTACCAAATGCAATAAATCACTGTGCATTGTCCCTGTCACGCTGTGTGATAGGAAGTGGTGATAGTAACAGCAGTCACTCATTAAGCATCTGCTGGGTACTAGAAACATAATGTGATCTCTCATTTCATCTTCGCAATCATCCCACCATGAAATAAGAATTATTGTCTCCATGTTTTTTGATGCGCTGCGTGGTTCAATAACTTGCTCAAGGTCAGGTGGCTACTAGTCCAGAAGCAGACTGAAGTTAGTAACTGCACCTAACCTCTAAGTTAATGCATTTTCTTTCATCACTGTTACTAGTTTCCAAGCCTATCTCTCAACCTATGTACCACTGTCTGATAGGTGACTCCCTAAGAGGTAGAAATGTGTCTCCCCAGAAAGGCCTAGCATTTTCTGAGTACAGAGCATCAACATCCCTTCCTTTATCTCTCCACAGCACTGTAGTTGGGTTCCTTACTGGTAGAAGGAAAAACAGAAGGAACCATAACTGAACAGTGGTGAAAGCAGCCCAGCCCCCAGGGCCCTCCTGGCTGTGTTTGTTGCTCCAGCACCACTAGGGGCTGTGCAGAGGCCTCCCTGGAGTCAGAGCTCGCTGGATCCCCAGGGCAGTGATGTCAGCCTCCTGCTCTGCTGGGCCTGGGAGGCCACAATCACACTGACATCACCCCCGTTTCCATGGTTTTAGTAAAGAACACAGACCTCATCCATATGTCCCTGCCTGAAACAATTTCTGAAATCGTGACTGTGGGAGTTCCTTTGCCTGAAGATCTCTTTCCTTGTGTGGACGACTATGCTCCCTTCCCCTCACCCTAATTTTTGTGCTCCCTAAACTTACAAGCTTCACTTAGCCCTTTGCTTGACTTATAAACTGCCTGGAATCTCTGACACACCACTCTAAATTAGGAAACACAGGGGATTACCAAAAAAAAAAAAAAATGCTCTCCAGTGATTTCTGTCAGACTAGAAAAGGGAAAAGCTGAACAGAAAGAAATTAGGACAACTTGTCAACTTTTCCAAGATCTGACCTTCACATGATTGCCCCACATTAAAGTAACTGGAAACAAAAAGGCTGTAACCTTTAACTTTTGGGTTAACTTGCTAGTCTCTGAAAACCATAAACCAGGTGTCTCTATAGAGAGAATCTCTCCCACTACCCAACCAAATAGACAGTCATGAGAGGAATATATTTTAAAACAAAAAATAAACAGAAATTCCTCCATTTGAAATGCTTACATGAGTCCCACCACACTTAGAACAAAACCCAACTCTACGAGCCCATGTGCCTTCCCCCGTGTACCTCCAGCTTCACTGTGCACCACTCTTTCCATGTCCAATCTGTCACCTTCTAGTCATTTGGACATACCAAAATTATAACCACTTCAGGCTTTTGAAATTTATATTTATGTTGACACATCTTGGGTAGTCTTAGGTTAGTCATCTCCCAAGACAATAACAGACCTGACTGAGAATATGAATGTGGCAGTTGAAGTATTAAAACTCAACTGTGGGGCCCGGCGGCGTGGCCTAGTGGCTTAAGTCCTCGCCTTGAATACTCCGGGATCCCATATGGGCCCAGGTTCTAATCCCATCCAGCTCCCTGCTTGTGGCCTGGGAAAGCAGTCGAGGACAGCCCAAAGCCTTGGGACCCTGCACCCATGTGGGATACCCGGAAGAAGTTTCTAGATCCTGGCTTTGGGTCGGCATAGCATCGGCCGTTGCGCTCACTTGGGGAGTGAATCATCGCACGGAAGATCTTCCTCTCTGTATATCTGACTTTCTAATAAATAAATAAATCTTAAAAAAAAAAAACTCAACTGTGAAGAGATGTGGAAGCTTTAGCCCTTTCAGAAAGCAGCACGGACCCAAGACCAAGGCAGAGATGCTGCTCCCGGAGAGGAACAGAGGCATGAGTTACATTAGGACAAGTTCTTTCACCAGGACAGTGCTGGCTTTGGGGCAGCTCTGGAGTTACACATACTCTGACACCAAGATGAGGATCTCACTCTTTTCCTTCACATCACTCACCATAATTTGTAATTATATAGTATTTGGTGGCTGCCTTTTCCTCATCAGACTATAAACCCAACGGAGGTACAATCTGTGGTTGAACGTCTATTAGTTCTTATATCGGTACCCACCAATAGTGTGTGCTTAGTTAGTATTTGTTGGTCAAATGAGTGATAATAAGTTATGTCTACAACAAAGAGGTAATAGAATATACCTCAGGAAGCTGATATAGCACACATAAAACAGATATATAACATCTCACTGAGAAAGGGAGCGAGGAAGTAGATACCATTATATTCTTAGAATTGTAGCTATGAATTACATTGAATCTGTTTTTGTATTAATTGTATATTAACATATAAAATTAAGTATCAGGTGATTTTAAAAGAACAAATTGGGTATGCAAGAAATGAGACATTATTTTAATGTCACTCAACCAAATCATATCTACCTCCAATGCTCATTTGGTTCTGTTGGTGGGAAATTCATTGTCAATGGAGGAAAGATGTAGGGAGGTTTTCCTAAGGCCAGCTATTTATAGGGGGTGTCCTTTAGCTGGGGTGTCTCTGTCCCGGCCCTGACCCAGATCACTGCTCCCTTTAGAAAGCAATGTGGAGTCAGAGTCTTGGTATCCACGGTGCACTGGGTAGCCATTCCTCCCAGTCATCTCATTATCCCTCCAGGGTGTCCTAGGAGGAGTTCACTTCCTTAGAAACCTTCTCCTTTGCTCTCCCTTTCTACTTCCACCTCAGCCCATCAGATGCCAGTGTGTTCCCTATGCCTCATCAGCCCACCAATGAATTTAGACTTCCTCCTACTTCCTATATTTCCTGGCTCATCAACCAAGTGGTTCTGCCAAGGATGTAAATCCAAACCCCAACTGCCTCCTAGGAATGAGAGAAGGAAAGCAGCAGAATGAAGGATAAAATTAAAAGCTCGATACATTATCCCATAGTACTCCAAATACAAAGACAGACCGCAAGGATGTACTAAGTTGAAGGATAGCCAAGTACCACATGCATGTGATCATTAGGAGTGTTTAGCGTTAATTTTTCCTCACTTTCCAAGTACAGGATCTCTGCAAGTCTGTCTCTAAACCCTCTCTTACAACCTAAGTGATCATCCTGGATCATCTAATTTTTCATACATGCTAGAGGAACACTAAAACATACATATTAACATTGTAAAACCTTGTCAATTATTCTATTTACTCAGTGGCTTATACCCTGCATTCTTTGTCTGCCACTACCAAATCTCAAGGTGTAACATCTTTGTCAGGCTTTCTGTAACAGTCAACCAATTCATTTTCCTAAAACCTTCCTTTGGGCCTGGCATGATAGCATAGATGTTAAAGTCCTTGCCTCAGACGTGCTAGGATCCCATATGGGCACCCAATCCTGGCAGCTCCACTTCCCATCCAGCTCCCTGCAGGTGGCCTGGGAAAGCAGTCAAGGACTGCCCAGAGCCTTGGGACCCTGCACCCACGTGGGAGACCTGGAAGAAGTTCCTGGCTCCTAGCTTCAGATTGGCTCAGCTCCAGCTGCTGCAGCCACTTGGGGAGTGAACCATCAGACAGAGGATCTTCCTCTCTGTCTCTCCTCCTCTCTCTGTATATGTGCCTTTCCAATAAAAATAAATCAATCTTACCAAAAAAAAAAAAAACCTTCTTTTCCCACTAAGTGTATTTTTGCTGTTCTACCCAAGAAATATTTTTCGTACTACAGTGACGTTGTATGACCTTGGGCAAGTTGCTTACATTCCTAAAGCTTCAAGTTCCCTATCTGAAAAAAACAAGACAATAATAATATCCTTCATGTAACATTGCTATGAGACAATGTTTGGCATATAACAAATGTTGGACAAATACTGGCTATCATTTAAATGGAGTGATAGGCTACTCACACCAATTATGATTTCTGTTATAAAACAAACAAGAGAAACAAAGAGCAGTAAGTCATGACATTGAAGAATTTGGAATGTTTCCATATTTTTGGTGGAGATGTAAAAAGATAGTGCCTCTACGAAAACTGCTATAGTGAGTTCTTAAATTAAATATTGACCTTCCATGTGACTCAGAGACTTGACTTCAGCGTCTATACTCAAAAGAATCAGAAAGCCATACTGATACAAATACTTGTACATCCTTATCCATAGCAGTATTATTCATAATAGACAAAAATAAAAGATGGAAATCACTCATGTGCCAATCAAAAGAAAGAAAAATGGCATATTCTGCTACATAAAATGCAATATTACTGACCTTTAAAAAGAGATGGAATCCTTTTTCTGTATCTTTACAATGCAAATTATCTATTTTATATTTTTTATTTAAAGCGTGAAGGGATTGCAGATATACATGGGCCACATTCAGGAGTGAAGTAGAGTAGGGTGGGATAGGAAAGGTAGCAGACAGAAATGCTCTGCCTTCCATTCTATGTCCTCAGGGAGAGAGAGAGAAGGAAAATGGACCACTAGCGGAAACTTGGGGTGACAGTAGATACTAACACAATCCTCTGTTGTTGCATCTAATACTGGGACTGGGTATCATTTCCTATTCTCGGGTCAAGCAGCAAAGAGATCAAATGGAAATAACTGAAGGTCCCAGGAAATACCTGCTCCTGGGAGGAGGTGTACCCCTCACTTCAAGACCATCCCCTTGGAGTGACCATCAGTCTTAAATTCTTAGAAACTACCCAATCCTAACTGATTTTCCACCTTGCAAGACCCACTTTCAAATCACTCAGCCCAGGACCTAAAAGCCTATAAATATCCTGTCCTAATTTGCTCAAACTAAGATGCAAGTAAAATTAGATGATGCTTTCTCTTACTATAGTGACTCTGACAAACTATATAAAGAGATTTCTCTGATTTTTGATGACCTGACAGTTAACATTAGCTTTGTAAGTGCAGACATGATCATCTATTGTAACAAAGAGAATATAGATGCAATTCTTTGGAGGTTTAGAGTTTGAAGATATGATACAGTTCTTTTCCTACATTACACTTACATGCCAGGCCTGGTGCAATGGCTTAGTGGCTAAGTCCTTGCCTTGCTAAGCGCAGGGATCCCATATGGGCGCTGGTTTGTGTCCCAGCTGCTCCACTTCAAAATCTCTGCTTGTGGCCTATAAAAGCAGCTGAGGCTGGCCCAAAGCCTTGGAATCCTGCACCCTGTGGGAGACCAGAGGAAGCTCCTGGCTCCTGGTTTTAGTTCAGCTCGGCTCTGGCTGTTGTGGCCACTTGGAGAATGAACCAGAGGATGGATGATCTTTCTCTCTGCCTCTCCTTCACTCTGTAAATCTGCCTTTCCAATATAAACAAACAAATAAATAAATAAATACTTAAAACAAACAAAAAATCTTACATGCCAATATCATGCATTAGCTTCCTATTGCTGATTGCTACAAACAGAATGGCTCAAAGTAACACAGGTGTATTATCTCTGCAGGTGAGAAGTCTGAACTGAGTCCTATGGGATTAATCAAAATGCCCACAGGGCAGCAAACCTGTTGGAGACTCTAGAGGAGAATCTATCTCCTCTGTTCTTCCAGGCTCCATGGGCTGACTGCATTCCTTGGTTCGCAAAGTCCTCCAATGTTCTAACACAGCAATCCCATCACTATGACCTCTGCTTTCACTATATCGTCTCCTTCTTAGTTTGCAGATACATTTTGAAACTAGAGCCTGCAAGTTTTGCTGATGAGTTAGACTTACGAAAGAAAGAAGAGTGATTCCAAGGATTTTGGCCTAAGCAACTGACAGAATAGGGACATCCATTTTCTGAGACACAGAAGCCTTGAGAAAGATCAAAGTGCAGAGGGGGCAATAAATCAGGATTCTGAACTTATACATATTTGTTGTGACTTGTTTGTCTTCCATTCTAACTGTACAGTAAAATAGGGAGTTGAACATGAGTCTACCTGAGTTCATGTGAGGTTAGGGTTAGAGATGCAGATTTGGGAGTCATAAAGTATAAATGGTATGCTGATAAACAATTTCATATGTTCATGTAAAGGAGGGACTGAGACTCAGGGAGTAAAGCAAAGTCAAGACTTGATTAACTGTCTTATGATATCAGTTGTCTGGTGGGCCAACTCACCCAGGATGGTTTATGGCAAGCTATTTATTTCCTAGCATATAGGTCCCTCCTCTGGAGCCTTATTGGCTGAGTAACTACAAGGTTACAATCTTCCCCAATACCCCATATGTGTCTCCATCTGTTTTAGTTTTGTTACATTAATACCTTGTTTTCCTTGGGACTTTTCCAGGTGCACATACTTTGCAGTTAGTAACCTGTTAGGCTAGCTAGCTACTTCTGTGCTGGCTGGCTGTTAGTAATGTTCTGCTCACAGTTTAACATCTTATTTTAAAATGAGAACCAATGGTCTTCTATGAAACTGAATAGGATTCCAGAGGGAGTGCACAAAAATGGAAGAAGAAATCTAAGGATTGAGACTCATTATTGCAATATTTAGAGACTTCTCAAACCCAAAATATATCCCCCTGTCACCTCTTCTACTATTCCTCCAGCCTGAAATGTCTTTCTCTAACCCTACCACTATCTTTCAAAGTTATCTTCAGGTAAGAGTCAAGTTCTGGGAACAGAGACTACAGGAACTGCTTGGCTTCTGGTCCTGGAGCAAATAACCCTGACATCAGACTTTCCTCTTCTTTCTTGCTAAAACCACTTGGGTTTAGTTCAGGCAGAATATTAGGGCCCAAAGCATTTTTAAAAACGCTGATGTGTTATTCTTAATCTCCAAATACATCACAATCACCTAAGCAGATTAAAATAGAGACTATATTGGCAGCAGCACGGCCTATCCCCTGAAACAGATTAAGAAACCTATCCAGGTACCGAAAGTGGGTGCAGAACCACTTGGCCTGGAAATAGTGCAGTCCTGGGTTCCTGTCCCAGGGTCTGGAACATCAGGCACAGGTTCTAAGCGAGTACATCCCCTTGATCCCACAGACATCTCAGAGCCCAAGAAAGACCAGCCTAGGAGGAGGCCAAGACCTTCTCCTCTAACACACAAGGCTCAGGCTAGAGGCCCTTTTGGCTCATGCCTGTAGGATCTTTCAGGAAGCAGAGCCCATCTGACTTCCACAATGCTTACTTAACCCTCAGGAAAGTCAGGCAGTTGAGTATAATCAAGGCTGCTTTGCTGTTCCTCCTTATCTCACCTCACCCTCAAACCTCCACCCTTGCCAGTTCCCTCCCTCCCTGCTTAGATAGGCAAAGGTAAGATCAAGAAGTACACTACTAAGTGGACATGTTCAGGAAACAAAACACTGCTCTGCTCATACACCATCCACACCCGCCCTATGTCTGTGGATTTTCCTCTGGGAGTCCCAGTTTCTCTTGGCTTGTGGGGCAAGGAGCCAGGAGCCTAAGACCAACCACTCCGGCTCTCCCTCCCCTGCTCACAGCAGGTGTGGATTACTGCCAATGGTAGGTCAGCTTCATAGTTCATGGAAGAAGGGTCTGAGTTAACATCTTGGCTACTTTCCTAAGAAACATGGGGATACTCAGCATATTTGTTTATTTGTTTTTCATTTGTTTTTGTCCTGTGCTTTGGGCCTTAGCTGTCATTTCCAGGAAACAGGAAGAGCTACACTCAGCATCCTGCTCCAGTTTAAGGGCCCAGGCACTGAACAGATTTCTGTGGACACCAGGGCACAGAGTCTCGGGCAGGAGGAGATGGCAGGCTCCCAGGGCAAACTACCAGAGCTGCCCTGTGTGCCCTAATTGCAGCAGCTGAGAATCACTGTATAGAAACCAAGACAACAAGTGCATTACCGTCCATCCTCTACATTCAAAATTTGCTGAGGTGCTAGGAATTTTATGACTGGAAGCCATGAAGGTCTTTATTATATTAACACTTTTTTTCTCAAAAAAAAAAAAAAAACACTGCTAAGACATAAAAGGAAAAGGCATATAAAGAAACACCTTAGGAAGATGTAAAAAGATGCTTGGTTCCATATAGAGTAAGGAAAATTCAAATCAAAACTTAGACCCAAAAATCATTCTTCACCTGACAGGTTGTTAAAAGTAATTTTCAAGTTTCTAATGGTATTGGGAGAATGTAGGGAAGGGGGCATTTCCTACACTGATGTTGGAAAAACTGGTTCATCTAGGAATTTATTCTCCAGATATTCTCACACATGTACAAACAGGTACCGTTCACATCTTTTTTGTTTGTTTGTTTGTTTGTTTGTTTTGGTAATAGGGAAAATGCCTAACAGTAGAGGACTCAGTTGAATTCTAGTAAATTCACACAATGGAGTAATGTGCATAAGTAACAAATGAGGAAGTTCTCTACTTCCTCAATAACTTTCCAGATCTGTATTTTCAAAGATCGACTTATTCTTATTTGAAAGGCAGAGTTACAGAGAAGGAGAAATAGATAATGAGAGATCTTCCATCCACTGGTTCACTCCTTAAATGGCCACAATGGCCAGAGCTAAGCTCATTCAAAGTTAAGAGCCTTCTCTGGGTCTCCTACATGGGTGCAGTGACCCAAGGACCTGAACATTCCTCCACCACTTTCCCAGGCCATAAGCAGAGATGGGTCTTAACTGGAGCAGCTGGGACTCAAATGACACCCAGATGAGATGCCAGCAGGTACTGCAGTCTAGCCTGACAGGACTTGCCCCAGTCCCAGCACCTGCTAGTCAATGCCACAGCAAAGCCCTGCACTTACTCTGACTCATGTTTGCACTAGTGTATATGGTCACTTAGCCCAGCCTGGCTCTCCTGCTAACTCAGTTCTCACATGCAACACAATAGGCTTTATAGCCCTGCCCATCCTGGTCCCTCCCAACTCCTAGTTCTCACACTCAGCAGCAGCAGCAGTGGTCCAGCATAAGGATACTCCATATGGAGTCCTCCACAGCCCTCCTGATGGACTCTCCCTCCAACCTCATCCCAGGTCTTACATGTGTTGGTGGGAGCTACAGCCCAGACTGGCATGGCTCGCCTCACCTTCACATTCACCAGTGGATGCTATAGCTTAACTCATCCCAATCTGCCCCCAGTTTCAGCTCATGCTGGTAGATGTTGCAGCCTAGCCCAGCCCAGCCAGCACCCAGTCCCATCCCTAATGTAAACTGGCTGGTGTTGTGGCCCAACATGGCCTGTACTGCACTCTTTCCTGATTCCTTGATTTGCCAATGGGTGCCATGAACTGGCCCCTCCTTGTCCATCCCCAAACCTGACCCTTACACATGTCATCGGGTACTGCAACCTGGCTTGGTCTGGGCCATTCCCAGCCTTGGTTTTTGTACTCACCTGCCAGGATTTCATCCTGACAAGTTCCCCAAGCTCCTCTATCAGCTCATCTCTCAGTTGCAGATCTCATGCACACCAGTGGGTTCTTGGCCCAGCTTGACTTGTCCTACCTCTTATCCTGATAGGAACAGCAGCCTTGCCCAACCAGCCCACACCCATTCTGGCTCTTACTGTTGGGTGCTATAGCCCAGCCATGACTCCCACCCCAGACCCTAGCCCAGCCTATCCTACACCCACAGTGGCTCTTGTGAGCACCAGCAGGTGCTGGAGCCTAGCCAAGTCTGGCACACCCTAGATCCATGCTGAGGGAAATGGCAGCCATGTCCAGTCCAGTCCACTACCCCTATTCCAGTTCTCATGCTAACCATTGGGAAGTACAGCCCAGCAGGGGTATTCTTTTAGCTTTCCACCCAGGCCCATTCCCAGCCACAGATCTTGTACATGCCGGTGGTTGCTCCAACCCAGCCTGGCATTACTCATCATCCAACTTGGTCTTTGCCATCAGATGCTGCAGCCTGGCCTGGCCTGCCCCTAGTCCCAACTCTCCCTGGTGGGTGTTGCAGTCTAGTCCTACCATCCTGTCCCCATCCCTGGCTTTCACGCAAACAGTAGGTGGTAGCCTAGCCTAGCCTAGCCTGGCCTGTACCCCATGCTGGTTCCTATGCATACCAGTGTGCTATGGTTTGGCATGGCCCTGCCCAGTCTTCTCCCTCAGAGCCAACTCACACCTGCTGACAATTGAAGCAGCTCTGCCCAGCCTGACCAACACATAGTGGGAGCAATGGCCCACCAGAGGAGTTCCCCAAGCTCCTCTACCAGGCCACTCCCAGACCCAGATCTCACACGTGCCAATGGGTGTTAGAACCTTACCTGGTACCACCTGTCCCCCAGTCTCAGCCTTTATGTGTGCCTTTTCAGCCCAGTCCACTGTATATATAACTCTTCATTTTTTTTTTTAAGATTTATTTTATTTTTATCTACAGAGAGGAGGAGAGACAGAGAGGAAGATCTTCCATCTCATGATTCACTCCCCAAGTGACCACAACGGCCGGTCCTGCACCAATCCGAAGCCAGGAGCCAGGAACTTCTTCCAGGTCGCCCACGTGGGTGCAGGGTCCCAAGGCTCTGGGCAGTCCTTGACTGCTTTCCCAGGCCACAAGCAGGGAGCTGGATGGGAAGTGGAGCAGCCAGGATTAGAACCAGCACCCATATGGGATCCCAGAGTATTCAAGGCAAGGACTTTAGCCACTAGGCCACCACACTAGGCCTCGCATATACAATTCTTAAGTATGCCTGTGAGTGTTGCAGCCTGGACCAGCCTGGCCTGTTCAGCAGCCATCAGTGTTGGTGAGTTCCATAATCATGCCTAGCTCAGCCTATCATCTCCCTCAACCTTTAATCAAACCAGCTGGTATGGCAGTCCCACAGGAGTGAGTCGATAAGCCCCCACAGAATCTGCTCTCAGACCCAGTTCTCTCATGTGCTGGTTAGTGTCATAGCCTAACCTAACATCATCCCCACCCTGTTCTAACACACATTGGTGGGTACTGTGATCGAGCACTGCCAGGCAGGCTCCCCAGCCATGACTTTCATGTGTGCTGGTAGATGTGGTTGATACCAACCGGCCCAGCTCAGGTCTCCCACATGGCCAGTGTATTGGTTTGTTCCCAAAAGGTCCTCCAGTTTCTCTCCTCTAAACCACCCAGTCTCAGCCCCCTCGTTTGTCTCAATGTGCAGTAGCCTGATTGGTGGAAATCCCCCCAAAGTCACTCCTCACCTGTCACATTCTCCCTTAGCAGTCCTCCCTCCCACACATTTCCAGACCCACCTCCCTAAGCAATCCATAGCCCCCATGCTCGTGAGCACACAGATCCCCAAGACTGTCTGACAGCAGTATGCTGTTCCAGCCTGGGACCCTGCCTGCCTACCCAGGGCCATGAACACCGGTGCAAGGGTCACCAGACCCTGTCTGCCAACATGGTTGCATCTGTCCCACATATTTTTTTTAAAATACAGTAGGCAACTACAATGGCACATTGGTATTGTTAACACGAATTTGGCATTAACTAGACCCAGGAATCCCACCAGTTATTAGCTGCTTTTTTCCTAGCAGTGTAACACTTGTCTAGGTACAACGCAACCTAGGCAGTTACCTATAGCAGGGCTGAATACAGATTTTATTCAGCGTAATTTTATATTTGGAGAACAATTTAAAAGATAGTAGGTTCCCTCTATGCCTCTTACCTAGTTTTAATTTCTTCTAACAGTATGTTATATTACATGGTGCTTTATCAAGAAACCAATGAACTCTGGGTTTCCTTTGGAATTTGGGTTTTTCTGTTACTTTTCTATTTTGGTCCAGGAGCCAATCCAGAAGACTACATTGCATTTTGTCATCATGCCTTTTAATCTTGCCTAGACTGACAGTTTTTGAGCTTTCCTTGTTTTTCACAACACTGCTGGTGTGGGACAGTCCTGGTCAGATATTTTGTTGACTGTCCCTCAATTTGGGTTTGGCTTATACTCCTCTCAGGACTGCCTTGGGGCTCTGTCTTTGGAAAGAATGCCACAGAGGTGTGTGGTGTCTTCTCATGACCTCACAGCAGGCACATAAATGACGGGACTTTGGTCACATTTCTCCACTGTCACACTACTGTTTTGTTTTGCTTTTTCTCCCTTTCTAAACTCTTTCCTTCACAACAGCCAAAAGACAAAAATACAACAAATGTTTAGATCTTTAAATGGATTTACTTGCAAATCCAGATTTGAGCAACATTTAATTCCATTAAGGAGAATGAGTATTCCAATGAGCTGAAGAGATTGATTTCATAGACAGACAAGGGCCAAGAAGAGCCAAAATCAAGAACAGAATGGACTGGCTACTTCATGGTCACTTCCTTGAAAAATGGGGACTTGGCAATAGAACAGAGAAATAAGTGGTTGACATAAGGTGACTGCAGTTTACTTTAAAATAAGGATTAAAGCAGAGAGAACTTCATTATTTTGCCAACTGCAACTGGGCTGCTTGGGAAAAGCTGCCTGTTATTTCTCTTTCTCTCTCTCTCTCTCTCTCTCTCTCTCTCTCTCTCTCTCTCTATTTCTCGGGAGGTCAGATAACAACCTGGTTGCTGCTTAGGGGAACTTCGACACAAATGGCTTCATTTTGATCTTTTGTGTGGTCTGTTGAGGCTCAGAGCAAGAACCTGACCCAAAGTGGCAGCCCTATCTCATGAAAGAGGGACTATCTACACATGTTAAAGGAAGTGCCTGGGAAATGATAGATTCCTCAGCTATTTACTTATTTATTCAAACAGGTGATACTCTCACTGTGGACACACATCTGTCTGTCCTTTACCCAGGATAACAACCCAGTACTCTGCTGTTTACATTGGTGCTCCACTGGCTCCAGCTTTGGCCACTGGACATTACTTCAGGCTGGTACATTTGTCCATTCACATGGCCCAATGCTGTTGCCCTTGATCACTTTCTTTTGGCTTTGCTGCCCAGAGGTCAGTGGCTAGCCTCTCCCTGCACCTGGCTCCTTCCTCAGTGACCTCTAGCATTTCCTCCCCATTGGACTGAGGGCCCTCCACCCCTTCCCAGTGGCTGGATTTGACTGGCTTTTGGTAGACAGCTAAAGCTAGAAACACCACAACTCAGCAGTGTCTGTCACCAGAACAATCTGGCCATCCTGTAGAAAAGCCCAGGGCTTTAGCTCTCACACCTCCTCCCATGTGTGATACACTGGTCCTCAGGGAATGCAGGGAGGGTGCCATCACCATGGCATTTTGGTGCACCTGCTCCAGGGCCAGGACCCAGGGAAGGAGGTCTGCAGAGCAGCTGCTGGCTAGCATTTCCCCCAGGGTCCTCAGGAACAGCATAGCTAGCAGAAGCCATGGTTTCCTAAGCCACAGTCACCCACAGACTGAGCTATCACCCTTTATCTCACCTCCTGCACGTTTACCTCCATACTGAGGCACCACCTCTGAACTGTCCCCCCACAACAAATGCAGAGAAAACTTCACCTCCAAGGATGGACGGAACAACATGGAAGCAGGCATCTCTTGACTTCCACGCATCTCTGCATGTCACAAAGCCTTGAAGGCACAGAGGAAGGTGCAGCATCATGGAAGATGACTGTGGGTGTAGCCAGGCCAAAACTGCCTCATCCCTGTATCAGGGCATCTTCTTCCAACCCTAACTCCAGGTCTTAACAGGTCCTCTCTCCACTGCACCCACTCGTGCCATCATCACCTTCCACCTAAACCACAACTTTATTCCCCTAACATATTTATCCTACTCTAGATCATTGTAATTGTATTGTGTGCTCTACAAAGATACTTAAAGATGTTCTCTTGACAGAGAAGAGGAATAGCACCCACCAAAACCAAAACCAAATCCAAATATGAAGAATATCCCAGTAAAATAACAGAAGACTAAATCAATTAACAACCCATTGCTAAAATGACAGGATCAAATTACCACCCATTCATATTGTAAATGGCTTAAACTCATCAATCAAACATCATAGATTAGTAGAATGGATTAAAAAACATTTGTTGCCTACAGGAGACACATTTCATCAACAAAGATCAGCTGAAACTATATCTGATAGATTTTGATTTTTTTTTATTTAGCTTCATCTCTTCAAAACACTTTCTCATTAAATTCTTCAATGATTCATAGATCATATAGTAGCATCATTTTTTTAAAGATTTAGTAGCACCATTTTCTTCAGGAAGGTTCTTGATTTTCATTTCTTTAGCAACACATTAGTCATTCAGTAGCATGTTGTTTAGCTTCATGGTGTTGTTAATTTCTTCCTGTTATTGATTCTATTTTGTGTCTTTTCATTTAGGAGGATGTACAGTAACCGCGTAACAGAGACTATCATATCCAGTAGCATGTTATTTAACTTCATTGCATTCTAAATTTCTATTTTTCTTTCTGTTGTTGATTTTGTACTGTGGCTTTTCATTTAAGGGGATGTATAGTAACTGTGCATTGGAGACTATTGTATCCAGATGTGAGGATACAATGCAGTATATATCTCTACTTCCAGACAAAGATGGACTCTCCATGAAACTGTTCACTATTGACAACAGGATGCTGGATTCTCTGTCATTGTCTGTGCCTGCAATGATGGGCATGTGACTGTGTATGAAGAACTAAAGTAATAATATAAGGGAACTCAGTGTGAGGGGAAGGGGACTTGAGGAGGAAATCACAGGGCATATGGAACTGTATCATAAAATGGTAATAATGATAAAAATACAAAAAAAAATTAATAAGCTTTATTTTAAAAACAAGCAGCTGCTACTGGGACTCTCAGATAAACACCCACACTCTCCTGGCCGGGACTGCAGGCCTAAGACCGAGGTGAAGACTGCCTCCATGCCAAGAGGCAGATCACCAAACACAGCAAACTCAAGCCAGACCCCAGGGGAACGGATGACGACTGTGGATAGAGCTGGACCTACTCAGTGACATTAACAGCACTTTAGGAACTTTAGTGTTCTCAGGCCTGGTATTGGTCTCCCAACATTCACAGTTAGTTATAAGTATCCAGAACGGATTTTTACTATATTTTGCTTAAGACTAGAAGTCTTAATGAGAGGTCTTAAGCTCAAGCGTTCAGGCTGCTGCTATCCATGTGGGAAACCTGGATGAAGTTCCTGGCTCCAACTTGGCCCAATCCCAGACACAGCAGCCGCCTGGAGTGAACCAGTGGTTGAAAGATCTCTCTGTTTCTCTGCTTTTGTTTCTCTCTCTCTTTCCAACTTTCAAATAAATAAATAAGTCTTTAAAAGGAATAAGGTCAAAATTGCACGGCAAATGACAAAGAAGCAACTCAAGGAAACTCAAAATGCTTTGTGAAACAAAATGAGTAAGTGTCAACAATGCTCTGTAGGTAGAGAAGCTGATTTATACAACTTCTATCCACCACAAGTCCAGTAGAGAAAACTCCCCCTGTGTTAGCTGCAGTGGTGTGGACCGCCAAGCCACGGTCAGGATGCTCATTTGCGTGAGGCAGGCCAGCAGAGCGGGGAAGAGCTGATGCAAGCCAGATTAGAGACCAGAGGACCCTGAAGACACTGAGGTTCCCCCTACTGGCCAAGAGGAGGCTGGACCCCAAGTTGTGAAAAAGCCGCAGGTTCTGCTGCCACCTGGTGGTAACTGTAATGCACCACTACATCCCAAATTGCAAAGTCAGCAGGTCACAACTATAGGGCCAAAAACGCATTTTGCATGCATTTAACAAGAATGGAAGGAAAATACTTTTTTTTTAATGCTGACTATAGCATAATCCTAAGTGTCTCTGGAGCCATGCAAACCTCATTTATACTTCTGACTCAGCAAGTCACCCTAACCCCTCTGTGGGCCCCATCTATTCAACAGCAACAATAACAGCACCAGTCTAGTGTGAGGGGTTAAATGAGATGAGGTCTATTTGGCACTGTAATCCACCTTATGGCGCTCAGTTAATAGCAGGTGATTGATACACAGGACAAGGGAATCAAGTTAGCTCCATTCTAGGAGGCTTTTTCTCTCACATTTCAGGGACACCATTGGAATCCATCAAAATCCTTGGCTTATAATGCATGTCTGTCACTGGTTATGGGACACATGACGAATGTGCTTCTGTGTTGACACTGGAGATTTGGAAGTTATCGGATTCAACAATTTGGTGTCATTCCAGGACTTGGAAGAACACAGTGCCCACACCTGCAGGCACACATGCGCACAGAGGAGTGGGCAGGCTTTCCAGCCATCATCTTGTCCTGCTGCCCCCCACCCCCAAGGATGGTCCTTGGCTCTCCTGAGCTGTGCAGCTGAGCAATCATCAGGATATCAGGATGTGCCTTTGCCTCCAGCAGGAGTGAGTGCTTACAAGGAGGAAGTGTGTGTAGAACTTAGGGAAGGCTTTCTGCCAACAGCTGCTCCAGGGCTGGTGGAAACACTGTGAGAAGTGGGGAGTGTGTTTCCTCTTGGTGCAATTTGTCTACCAGATTCTTTTTTAATAATTGTTATTGGGATCCGGCGCAGTAGTCTAAAGGCTAAAGTCCTCGCCTTGCATGTGCCGGGATCCTTGCATACACCAGTTCAAATCCCAGCCGCTCCACTTCCCTTCCTCCCTGCTTGTGGCTTGGGAAAGTAGTCAAGGACAGCTCAAGGCCTTGGGATCCTGCACCCGTGTGGGAGACCTGGAAGAAGCTCCTGACTCCTGGCTTTGAATCAACTCAGCTCCAGCCGTTGCAGCCACTTGGAGAGTGAATCAGTGGGTAGAAGATCTGTCTCTCCTTCTGTCTGTAAATTTGACTTATCAATAATAAATAAATAAACAAACCTTAAAAATAAATGTTATTTTCCTATTTCCACATCTATATAGACTTCTTTTTTTTTTTAGAAGTGGATCTTTTTAATGTTTTTTTTTTAACAGATTAATAAATAGCTCTCTTGATGGCTGTAGAGTAGGGCTGTTTGGTAGTTTGCAGAAGCATCACAGGAATGACAGTGTCCCCATTTAATCTGCAGTCTTCTATAATGATTAGAAGTTACTTATATGAGATTGCTGTCAAACAAGTAAGACTGCATTGATACATCCATCATTTTCAGGATTGTTGGTGACCTGGGCATATTTCCCCCATATAACCTTGCCTCCTTGTGTCACAAGGCCCAACTCACTCACATTCACTTCAATGACAGTGCCTTTGGTTATTACACCCAAAGTTGTATATAATGGGGACGAAGGATCCTTTTTTACACCAAGTATTGGCAGACAGAAGGTGGCTTTCAGTTCTGGATGTGTTACGTGGGCCTTCTTGAAACGTAAGCCCATTGGTCTAATGAATCTCTCATATTTGGGTGGTTTTCTTGTAAAGCCATCTCCAACAAAGCAGACTTTGGTGACCATCCTCGTCCATGCCTTCTTTTTTCTTTTTCCTGTTCGAATAACTTTTAGTACTTCTGTTTCTCCCTGGGCACGAACTTCAGGCAGAGGGACTTCCCATTTCCCCGCTTTCTCTTTGTGTTTCTGTTTGATCATATTGGAAAGGACTTTAGCTTGCGACTGTCCCTCTCTGTCCAGCAGACAGGCCGGTACTGCTCCCTGGGGAGTCTTTTCATCATTCTTCTGTTTGGTGTTTCTCTTTTCATGCATCTTGATAGTCTTTTTCATCTGTATTTTCTCAGCGTGGCGCTGCTTGTGGCAGAGCTTAGCCTGTAGCCCAATCATCTTTTTGGCCTTCTTGGAGCGTTCATGAGCCTCCCAGCTTTGCTTTTTCCTCTTTTTCTCATGGTAATCCAAACGACACCCATACCGTTTCCGGTGTAATTCAATATATTCATTTTGTGGCATGGTGACGGCCTCAGACCCATGGGGTGCTGCTCCCCGGCCGCCGAACTTCCAAAGCTTCTGCTCTCAGAAAGAAGCCCACCGCACGGCTTCACGCACCTCGCGACAGGAAACGGCCCTATATAGACTTCTGAATGGACCACTCACTTCTCTCTATTTGTATCAGCTAACAGAAACTTTTATGTCTGAATTTATGTCTGAAAACACTTACATGACGCGTTTCTATATTTACCCTTCCTCTAAAGACTCTGATATGGTGATCTGGATCTCTATATGATGCTAAAGCCAATGGAAAATTGTCCCTGTTTTAAATGTTTCAAGTGACGCGGTTCTCTTGTTTTGTTTGGACAGAGCCATTGGTTACAAGGCAGCTAAGGCGTGGGATCTACATGATTTCTGCTTTAGGGAACCTATCATAGTTTCTTACAGGCAACCAGTTCTTATGAATTTTTTAAAAGATTTACCTATTTTTATTTGAAAGGCAGGGTTACAGAAAGAGAGAAAGAATAATCTTCCACCTGCTGGCTCACCTACACAAAATGGCCTCCACAGACAGAGCTGGACTGGTACAAAGCCAAGAACCAGGAGCTTATTCCAAGTCCCACCTGGGTACAGGGGCCTAAACCTGGGTCGACCTCTGCTGCCTGCAATGTTCAAAAGCTCTCTGTTATTACACTTCTCTATTTTGAGTACTTGTTACTCCTAATGTCCATTTTTTTAAAAAAATGTCACACACACATACACACACACACACAACTGGTCACTTCGAGATAAACTTAAGAACTATCTTCTTCCAGAATTTTCCCAATAGAGGTTTTCCCCTTCGCAGCTTCTTCCAGGGGGCCGTCTCACTCATGGGTCACTGGTAGAATGGAGAGTCACCTTCATGCTTCACGGTCATCACCTGTCTGTGTTGGTGCACACTGAGATGAACATTATCTTTCCCTCCCAAGCCTGTCATCTCCCCCAGGCTTCAGAGTCCCGAGTTTAGGGGCTGGGTTCCCGCCTCTCCCTGCTCTAGGGCACATGCGCTTCAGGACCAGACCTCGAGACTAGTTCCCCTCTCCCAGCCACCTCTGGGATCCCATGGGGCAAAAAGGAAACATTTGCCTGGCTTCCTGTGATGCTCTGGGACCTGAGAAGATCCGCATCCATGTGGCTGCTGGAGGGTGCGGTGGCCTAGCCCGGGGGAAATCAATTCAGGACAACACAGAGCGCAGGGGCCAGAGGGGCAAAGAAACAGAAATGAGCTACTGTTATACTTTTCACATCTTTGGTGCATTTATTTCAGGTTTTAGGAATATACAGAAATAAAATGCTATTTTTAAAAATTGCTTTATTGTCAAAGCCAGAGTTGCAAAAGACACAGCGAGAGACAGAGAAGTCTTCCACCCACTGTGTCACTCCCCAGAGGGCAGTAACGGCCAGCAGTAGGTGAGGCTGAAGGAGGATCCAGGAGCTTCCTTCCGCTACGTGGTTGGCAGGTGCCCAAGTGACAACCACATTCCATCCTCTGCTGCTTTACCAGGCCATTGGCAGGAAGCTGGATAGGAGGTGGAGTAGCCGGGACAACAACCAATGCCTATATGGGATTCCAGAATCACACTTGCAAGCCTTATCCATTACGTCATAGAGCTGGACCCAGAAATAAAGCTCAATTTTAATTCGTTTAATTTTAAGCTCAATTTGATTCATATATTCTATGTAGATTTATCCTAGTTTTCCATAATGGGATTTTCGGCTTTAAATTTTAATTCGAAACCTAATCTTGTGAGTGCATTGCAGACTCTTAAATCCGCTGTGTATTTTTTAATCATTCAGTTAATACTGAGCTCTCATTAAGTTTTCCATGCTATAAATAAGTAATGTAGAAGACTCACTCTTCTAAAGACAACTGTTGTTTTGCCTCCTCAAAACATTGCAGCTTCTTCTAACACCTCTCCAAATTTTTCTTGGGAACTAGCACTGCCACACTGGCTAATGCTGTGTGAGACTGTCCACAAAAGGACCACCAAACATTTCTCTTTTAAAAAATAAACATGGGGCCCGGCAGCGTGGCCTAGCGGCTAAAGTCCTTGCTTGAACAACCTGGGATCCCATATGGTCGCCGGTTCTAATCCCGGCAGCTCCACTTCCCATCCAGCTCCCTGCTTGTGGCCTGGGAAAGCAGTCGAGGACGGCCCAAAGCCTTGGGACCCTGCACCCGTGTGGGAGACCTGGAAGAAGTTCCTGGATCCTGGCTTTAGATCAGCATAGTATTGGCCATTGTGCTCACTTGGGGAGTGAATCATCGGACGGAAGATCTTCCTCTCTGTCTCTCCTCCTCTCTGTATATCTGACTTTTCCAATAAATAAATAAATCTTAAAAAAAAATTTAAAAATAAAAAAATAAACATGGGGCCTGGTGCGGTGGCGCGGTGGTTAAGGTCCTCACCTTGCATGCCCAGGATCCCATATGGGCACCGGTTCTAATCCCGGCAGCCCCGCTTCCCTTCCAGCTCCCTGTCTGTGGCCCGGGAAAGCAGTAGAGGATGGTCCAAGGCTTTGGGACCCTGCACCTGTGTGGGAGACCCAGAAGAGGCTCCTGGCTTTGGATTGGCTCAGCTCCAGCCATTGCGGCCGCCTGGGGAGTGAGTCATCGGATGGAAGATCTTCCTCTCTGTCTCTCCTCTCTGTATATCTGCCTTTCCAATAAAAATAAAAATGAATCTTTAAAAAATAATAAAAAATAAACATGAAACCTGTCCAAGGCAAATTCGGTGCTCTCTCCCTGACAAATGAATGTTAAGCAAAATGATAAGCCCCCAAAAAGCTTGGATAACCCATTTCCTTGGAGTCAGTACGGTTATGGCTCTCCAGGGACTGATCTTTCGGCTTTTTCTACTAGCTCTTGGAGTTCAGCCATTTATTTCATCTCTTTATTTATGGGAGCTTAATTCTGCTTTCACAAATACAAAATCTAAACTATAAGGTAAAATACTTAATTCATTTTATTTTGGCTTTTTTTTCTAATAAAAAACATTTAGCCACATAGATTTCCCTGAGAACAGTTTTGCATACAATGATGCTCTGACTCATCATTTTCCAAGTAGAATTTTCTTTCCTTGATCTGCTTATTGGAAAAGTGATTAGAATTCCAAGGGATTTTGCTGACAATCTATTGACTTTTTTTCCTTGATTCTGTTACACTGTGTTAAGAGAATCTGGAGAATTACATAGAACTTTCTATACACGACGTTTGTTGGAGAAATGAAAAAGCAAGTATTTATTTGTAGATATGCAATTCTGTGTGTATTTACAAATCCATATCATTTATATACTACATATGTATACATATACAGCCGTGTATCTGTTTTATCAGTCTCAGCTGCCTTTTTCCCTAACCATTAATTACCCTGCTACTTAAGCTAAATACAGACATTACCAAAAAAAAAAAACCAAAAACCCTACAAATCAATACTGCTTATGAATACAGATGCAAACATCCTCAATAAGATATCGGTAAACTGGGCCTGGCGCCATGGCCTAGCAGCTAAAGTTCTCACCTTGAACGCGCCAGGATCCCAAATGGGTGCTGGTTCTGATCCCAACAGCCCCGCTTCCCATCCAGCTCCCTGCCTGTGGCCTGGAAAAGCAGTTGAGGACGGCCCAAAGCCTTGGGTTCCTGCACCTGTGTGGGAGACCTGGAGGAAGTTCCTGGCTCCTGGCTCCTGGCTCCTGGCTCCTGGCTCCTGGCTCTGGATCGGCACAGCACCAGCTGTTCTCACATGGGGAGTGAATCATCGGACGGAAGATCTTCCTTTCTGTCTCTCCTCTCTATCTGACTTTGTAATAAAAATAAATAAATCTTAAAAAAAAAAAAAAAGCTGGGGCAAGCTGGGAATTCTACTCAGGTCTCCCTTAAGAGTGGCAGGAGCCCAAGTCCTGGAACCATTCATTACTGCCCCCCAGTTACACATCAGCAAGAATCTCAAACTGTGAGCAGAGCTGGGATTCGAACGGGGACAGCCTCACTCAGAATACGAGTGTGCCCGTGACACCCTAGACGCTAGGCCAAACACACCCACCCTGGCTATAGACTTTCACATTTAGAAAGCTTGGCTCAATTCCCAGTCTGGTAATTTTTTCCATTTCATCTTTTGTTTCTTTAAACATGTCACATACAGTCATCTATATTCCGAGAAGCCTGACTGGAGACTTTTTATCCCATAGACAATCTCCATTTGTGGCTGTGGGTAACCAAGGACACTCACAGTCTGTTGCCACTGTAATTGACTTCCTCAGCCTGGAGTTTCCCAACCCCACGGAAGTGTGAATTTGAATTCCAGTCCCAAATGTTAACTGACCTGTGGTTAGAAAATCTCAGAAAAAAAGGAACACAAAGAAACCAAACATCTAGTGATCAAAGTGTGAAACCAGTATTAGCCTAAACTCAGGGCCAAAAACACATGTCATCATCACAGAACTCCTGGGATAGACAGAACTGAATTTTACACAAATATTTTTTAAGATTTATTTATGCACAGGTCTAGCACAGTGGTGTACAAGGTTAAGCCTCCACCTGTGGAGCTGACATCCATACAAATATCAGTTCAAGTCATGGCTATTCAACTTCTGATCCAGCTCCCTGCTATTGCACCCGGAAAAGCAGCAAGAACTAGCCCAAGTCCTTGGGCCCCTGGACCCTTGTTGGAGACCCAGAAGAAGCTCCTGACTCCTGGCTTCAGCTCTGGCCCTGTGGGAGAGCTGGGCAGGTTAGACTTCATCAACAACTGGCCGTTGCAGCCATTTGGGGGATGAAAAAGATGGGTCTCTCTCCTCATCTCCCTCCCGTTCTCCTCTTCCTCCTCCTCTCCCCTGTCTTTTGTCTCTCTCTACCATTCTGATTTTTGAGGAAATACACCTTTTTTAAAAAAAAAAAAAAAGATGCTTATTTTTATTTGAAAGGTAAAGTTACACAGAAGAAAGGGTAGATAGATCTTCCATCTTCTGGTTTAGCACGTGAATGGCAGGTGCCCACACACGTGGGCCATTATCTGATGCCTTTCCAGGCCCACAAAGAGCTGCCTCAGTAGCAGAACAAGCAAGAATTCAAACCCACACCCCAGTATGGGATGCCAGTCTCTGGTTGAACCTGGTATGCCACAAGATTGTTCCCAAATTTTACCAAAATATTGATTCTAATTTTTAGTACAGTATTAATAGTCATATTTTAACAATTTGATGTTACTGGAACAAGGTAATTCATTGTTACTTTGCTCCTGTGTTCATTATACTGAGATTTGTGACAGCAAACATCCATTTTCAACTGAGTTCAGCAAAGAGCAAACATTGCTTGGTCTGCTCTGCCTTCCAGCCCCTGCTGGTGCTGCTGGTGCTGCTTTATTGTTTTTCTCCTTAGTAGCCCCAGATCAAAGCAGAGACATCCTCTTCTGAACCGCCAGATGAAGGGTTCAAGCTGATGGGGACAGCACATTTCGCTGTGGCAATTTTACAAACTGAAGCCTTGTGTAATGGTGAAATCAAATGTTCTGAGTGTTTTCAAAATCAGATTTAAGACAACTGACCCTACATGTAATTTTATTTGTATTTCTCCATGCACTTGCTACTGCACACAATCACTTTAAAAAAAAATCTTTTTACACATCGAATCTGAGGGAAGGTGCTGTGGTGCCACCTGGGATGCCCACACACCATATCGAGGGCCTGCGATCAAGTCCAGCACCTGTTTCCAATCCAGCTTCCAGCTAACGAGCAGCAGGTGGCGGCTCAAGTCACCGGGTCCCTGCCACCCACACCGGAGACCCAGGAGACCCGGAAGAAGTTCCTGGCTCAGGGTGTGGGCTCGGCCCAGCCTCACTTGCTGGAGGCACTTAGAAAGTGAACCAGTGAGCAGAATCTCAATCTCTCTTGCTACTGCTCTGCCTTTCAAATGAATAAACAGATATATTAACTTGTTTTTAACAACAAAAAACCTTGAATCTCGAAACAGAACATAACAAAAGAGTATGATTTTAACTCTTAGCAATTTTTAAACATTTTTATTTGAAAGGCAAAAGGCAGGTCTTCCATATACTGGTTTTATTCCCCAAGTCCTGACAACAGGTGGGACTAGGCCAGGCTGGAGCCAGAACCAGGAACCCTATCTGGGTCTCCCAAATGAGTGGCAGTAGACCAACTACCTGAGCCATCACCTGTTGCCTTCCAGGTGTTCATTAGTAGGAAACTGGATTGGAAGCAGAGCCTGGTTCAGTCCCAGCAGCTCTGATATGAGGTGTGCTGTGCTCAGTGTCTGCCCCTAAATCCTGAATTCACATCTCTATCAGGCAGTTCCAAGACAATCTTGATGATCTTATAGCTTGTTTTGGCTGAAGAAGAATATGGGGAAGGTTTACCCTATTTCAGTTAATTGCTACTAATCCATGGTGCTATCTTATTTTTAAGAAGGGCTTCTGGCTGTTCCTGCATGTCCAGGAGTCTGATGGAGTGTACAGAAGTAGTACCGCTAAGATAGCATTAACACACCAGACTTCAACTCTAGAGACTGATTTTAGTAACATATTTTATAGAATGAATTTTAGCCACATCAAATGTCAAAAATCTTTCATCTTCCACCACTAAAAATAGTTGGCCATCTCGAGCAATATTTTTGTCAATCTTGTGTTTAAATTTTTGCATGGATGCAAAACTTAAGAGAACTATCTTCCTGAGACATTTTTATAAAGTCTGTTACTTTGGAATTCGCTTAGTAAGAACAAAAGGGATTTGGGACACCTCACTTCTCTCAGCAGCAATGTTGGCTTCATGGTTTAGATGCTTTGTTAGAGACGCAAAGTCAAAATTGTTCCGGCCACAGTGATATTTTCCGTGACTTTTTTTTCTTTTTTTAAGATTGATTTGTTTTTATTGGAAAGGCAGATTTACAGAGAAAGAGACAGAAAGACCTTCATGCACTGGTTCACTCCCCAAATGGCTGCCAACAGCTGAAGCAAGCAAGGAGCCAGGAGCTTCCTCTGAGTCCTCCACACTGGTGCAAGGTCCCAAGGCTTTGGGCTGTCCTCCTGTGCTTTCCCAGGCAACAAGCAGGTTGATGAAAGGGAAGTGGAGCAGCCCAGACATGAACCAGCGCCCATATGAGATCCCTTTGCATGCAAGGCAAGGATTTAGTCACTGAGTCATCACACTGGGCCCTCTCCATGATTTTAGAGTTGTCTCCTCACACATTGGGATGGCAATGTTAATATTACCTTCTCAAGTAACGAGACAGGAAGCATTCCCAAATATGACTCTCCCTTGAAAGATTAAAAAGTAAATGAAATGTTAAACTAAGCATTAGGTGTAGTTCCTAAAGTGTGTCTGGCTTAATGTTATGAATGCTACAATGTCAAGTCTGTAAAGATTAAAATTAATGGGCTGTAATTTATATATATGCTCATATTTTCCATTTAAGAAGCTAATCATTTTTGAATAGGAAATATATTGAAAAATCAAAATAATACAAAAAGTTTACTCAGAATATATTCACTTAGCATTCCCCAGTACTTAACTAGCTTTGGAACTTACTGGGAATCTTTGCAGTATTTAATAATGTGAATGTAAGAAAGTCTAAACATATATTTCTCCTTCTTGTCACAAAAAGATAACACAGTAAAGCACACTGTTCTTCACCTTCATTCACTCCTTAAGGAGATTCTCTCATATCAACAGAGAGAATTTTCAGTCATTTTACATAAATGCATGGTATTCCATTATAAAGGCTATGCCATCAGGTATTTTACCCTGTTTGTACTACTTGGAAAAATTTTTTTGAAGATTTATTTATGCATTTGAAAGGCAGAGTTACACAGAGAGCAAATCTTTCATCTACTGGTTCATTCCTGAAATGGCTACAATGACGGGGGTTGGACCAGGGGGAAGCCAGAAGCTTCATCTCAGTCACCATGCAGATGGCAGAGCTCCAAGTACTTGGTCCATCTTCCACTTGTCCACCTCCCAGGCACATGGAACAGGGAGCTGAAGGGCAAGTGGAGCAGCCGGGACTCAAACCAGTGCTCAAATGGGAAACCTGATGGAAAAGTGGGCAGAAAATGAACAAACAGCTCACAGAATAAGACATTAAAATATTCAACTTTACTACAATGAAAACAAAGAAAATTAATATGGTGAAAAAGACACGCTTATAAACGATCAGGTGGAGCACAGAACTGTTGCAAACTTTTTAAGGTTTTTTTTTTCTTGGCAGTAGCTATTTAAATATAATGATTCAATATTTATTTTTTATCAGTTTCCAGGACTTTAAAATGATTTTAAGTTATATAATTTTTAACAGACTCAAGAGAGGGGTAATAACATATGGCCCTCAATATATCCATAAGCCAGACTCAATAATTGAATATTTATCAAGTTTTATCTCTCCTTGCTTTATCTGTTCCTATTTTCCTCTTCCCTCCAAGGTTTCCTCCCCTCTTTCCCTTCACCTCTTCCCCCTCCCTACCTCTGTGTGTGTGTGTGTGTATTACTGAACTGTTTTAAAGGAAATCCTAGATTCATTTCACTTTAAATCTAAAAATGTTCATTTTCTTGCAGGCCCATATGCCATTATCATACCAAAAGAATACAGAAACTACTGACATCATTTAATACCCAGATCATATTGAAATTTCCCCAACTGCCTCACAAATGGATTCATTTGAATCAGGAACCAGATAAAATTCACATTTTTAATTCAGTCGGTATATATAATATAAAGCAGTCTGTCCCCACCTTGTTTTCATGTCCTTAATTCAAAACATGCTGATCACATGTGAGCAGAAAGCCTCCCCTTCCACTTTCTGCTCCTTCCTTAACTTCTTCAGTTCCCTCCCCGTGCCTTCAGATGCTGCTGTGAGCTCACGTGAGGACAAAACACAGTATTTTAAAAACACAGAAAACTTGTTTCTCACTTTTTAAGATATTACAACTAGCCAGTGAGTTCAGATTGTAGCAGTTCCATCCTTCTGCTGTAAATCTCCCAAACTTCTCATGTAATGATTTCTTTCATGGACAGTTTTTTGCTTGAATCAGTTATTAGGAGTTACAAGATATTGTCCTTCTGCCATCTACAGTTATAAGCTAAATTTATAAAATATTCCTTGTCATATGAACAAACTGATTATATTTAAACCAGCAACAAAAAAAATGGACAAGCTTAATTCTTTACCTTTAATTTTTCAATATGCTTGTTAATGAAAAATTCTATCCAAGTTACCTCTAACAGAGACCAGTGAACTTTGTTTTTTATGACCTTTATTATGCATGCGATGGCTTTTATATACTCAGCCTGCTCAAATCCACTGCAACGTCTCCTTTTAATACACAATTTGCTCCGTATTTGATTTGTTGAGGGGGTAGATGAACGAAAAAAGGCAAAATGTTGGTAACTGTTGAAGCCGGATGTTGGGTGAAAGTACCAAACCCTCGCTCCTTCAAGAAAAAGTGTTTCAAAGTATCGCGTCTTTGAGCAAGGATGGTTTCATGCTTGTCCTAGTGACCACTAATATTATTTTTCCGTGTGTGTGTGTGTGTGTCTTGTTTTCTTACATAAAACAAGATATTCCAGGATCACCAGGATAATTTTGTATACTTCTTTCCAGGTCTTAACTACTGAATTAAAAATGTGAATTTTATTTGGCTCCTGATTCAAATTAATCCATTTGTGAATACATTTATTTCTCCAGGCAACCTGGTTCCTTTTAGTGAACACTGGCCTTTGCAGACCAGGAGCCAAGAGCCTAGAGTGCTCTTTGTGATTAAAGTGCTATTGCTTTTAGATCTTTCCAGCAGATGGAACTACAAAATATTTACTTGGGGAAGGGAATGGATTCTCAGTTTTTCATGAACTTTCTAATTCAATCTTCTCCAACATTTTTATTGTAAGAACAGTCAAAGCAGATAGAAGTTAAGAAGATTCCAATGCCTGCACACTTACCACCTGAACTGCATAATTAACATTATATTTGCTTTATCACATACACCCAAGCCTCTATCCACTAAATTCTTTAATGAATTTCAAAAGTAACTGACACTATCATGCTTCACTTCTATTCTGCATGAATATTTTTAAAGACAAACTTTATTTTTACCATTATTGAAATTATACACATATTGAAAAATAATTCAGACACTATACAATTCATCCACTTAAATGTACAAAATTTGGACCTGGCACGATAGCGCAGTGGCTAAAGTCCTTGCCTTGCATGCGCCAGGATCCCATATGATCCCCGGTTCTAATCCCGGCGACCCTGCTTCCCATCCAGCTCCCTGCTTGTGGCCTGGAAAACCAGTCGAGGACAGCCCAAAGCCTTGGGACCCTGCACTCAAATGGGAGACCCGGAAGAGCTCCTGGCTCCTGGCTTCAGATTGGCTCAGCACCAGTCGTTGCGGCCACTTGGGCAGTAAATCATCAGACAGGAGATCTTCCTTTCTGCCTCTCTTCCTCTCTGTATATCTACCTTTCCAATAAAAATAAATTAAAATCTTTATTTTAAAAAAGTACATAATTTAAGTATCCAAGATAGCTGAATAAGGAAGACACACTGATTTGTCTGTTTTCTAATTTTGTTTTTTTTTTATTTTTATTTTTGATGTTGTTTAAATAGTTGACAAGGATGCACACCCATGAGGACCAGTGATTAGGGTGGGGTAGGTTGAAGCATGGGGGAAGGTGGGTGGGAGAAATGCTGCCAATTTTCCTTTTCTTCCCTTTTCTACTATATCCAGTGGCGGAGAAAACGAGGTGCTCCCAGCTGGCAAACTATATCATACCCACGGATGGGGGATACCACTTGATGTCATCTTAGAAACCCCAATGTGGAGAAGAATGTTGCAAGGGTATTGTCTGAGTAGTTTTTTTTTTTTTTTTTTTTTTTTTTAATTTTTTTTTTTTTTTTATTATAAGATTTTATTTTGACATTTTTTACATAGTTAATTAGGGTAAGAAGGTTCAAGGGCTACATGAAAGTGGATAATACTAGTATGTTTTCCATATTGTTACCTTCATGTTTAAAGGGGGTTATTTAAGGGAGAAGGCCCACCCAATTTCCCACCCTCCCCAGGTCCCGGATGTAGGGCATGCTCTGAGGTTCTTGCTCAAGTGGTTTTGATATTGCAACAGTCATGAATCGCTGTCAATCTTGCCACTCCAAGCACTATGAGATCTTTGAAAAATCAACTGATTGACATAGTCCATCATAGCTGAGATGGTTGCTTGACCTGTTCTGTCTTCTCTCTTTTCTTCGTTAGGGTTCTGAGTCCAGCATTTAGATTAGGAAGATCTCCAAAGAAACTTCTTGTATGTGCTAACAAGTACAGGGCCTGGCACCGTCCATCGCTCCAATCAGCTGGTGGTTGCAGTTGCTGGGTTGGTTCTGTTTTCACTCCCGACTTCCACTGGAACCAATGGGTGTTGCAGTCCAGCCTGGTTCTGCCCAGCACATACTTGGCCCTCACATAAACCAGTGGGAGCTGCAGCCTAGGTTGGAGCGACCCACAATAACCCCCACCAGACCCACTCCCTACCCTGGTTTGCCAGTAAGTGTAGCAGTAGTCCAGTCTGTCCCACACCCCATTCCACCACAGCCGCTATCTTAGTTATCTTAGTTTTATGTCCTGTGAAAGTGGTAACCCAAGAGGGATGAGCCCACTATTTCCCTCCCAGGCCTCTCCCACTCCCAGATTCCAGTTGATGCTGCGTCTAAGCCCAAACAACCCTTGCCCACTTTAATTTTGCTTGCACCAGTAGGAATAATCCGCCGAGTCCGGCTTTTCCCTGATCTGGTCCGCATGAGGCGCACAGGTGTGGTAGCTCTGCCCAGTCTGGTCTGCCCCCATCCCAGCCCATGCTCTCCTGCGGAAGTAGCTGTCCTGCAAAGGAACCCTCCCTTATTCCCCTGCCGGCTCTGCCCACTTCCTTTCTTGTTCTCAGGCTGGTAGGGCGCTGCGGTCGCTTCCGGTACAGGCAACCTCACCTCGGCATTCCATAATGTGCACTAGTCTTTGTTGCGACCAACCCTAGGTCGGCCCACACTGGTGCCTGGATTTGCCAGTGGATAATGTGGACAGATTCAGCCTGGTCTTGCCCCCACATCAGCCAATTGTATGCCAGTGGGTAGCTTTCCATGGCCTTTTCTGGGCTGTTTCCTATCATGTTTCTTGCGTTTACCTGCCGGGTCTGTGTCCTGCCAGAGGAGTTGCCCAGGCTCCTCCATCAGAACCTCTCCCAATGCCAGGTTTCACGCTTACCAGTGGGTCCATGAGCCAACCCTACTCAGTCCACCTCCTGTAATAACAGGAACTGTGGCTTTTCCTGTCTGGCCTTCCACCCAATCTGGTTCTTGCTGTTGGATGTTCCAGCCCAGCCATGGTTTGTCTATACCTACATATGGCTCACACATGGCTCAGTAGGGGTTTGAGACCCTGCCTGGTCCATCCCACATCTGCCCTGGTCCTCCAGAACACCAGGGGGAGTCGGGGTCCGGCCCGGTTCGGTGCATCCAATCCCAGTCCACACTTGTGCCAAGGGAGACTACAACTGTTTCCAGATCAGAACGCAGCTCCCCTTCCAGGCCATGTGCCTCTTGGTGGGAACCTCAGCCCAGCTAGGGTTGTCCCCTTTGCTCCCCAACCGGGTCTGTTCCCAGCCATAGATCACTTGCCTGCCAATGGATGCTCTGACTCAGCTTGGCACAGCTCCTCACCTGTCCCGACCTCTGCCTTAGACACTGTGGCTTAGCGTCCCTGGCTCCCACAGACCAGCAGGTACAAGAACCTAGCTCGGCAAGACCTCTGCTCCCTCCTGGTTTCTAGTTTTACTTGTGGGCTAAGGTTTGTTCAGTCGTGCCTAAACTACTCTGTTCCATTACCAGTTGACACATTGGCCAACTGTTGGAGCTACTTTTGCAGGACAGGCCCCAAGCCCTAGCTTCTGCATGACTGGTATTTGGTACTCAGAATTATTAGTGATTACAAGTTTTGCTAAGGAAGAGTTACTGCCTGTTTCAGGTCCAAGAAGCACAATGGGTTCAAACTGGAGGGAATTAAGCAGCAACTCAAAGAACCAAATCCCCAGAGCTCCCCGGCCGGGCGGCCAGCAGGCAGAGCCTGGCACCAAATGGCGCACTGGCCGCCCGAGGACAGCTCAGCACATGGCGGCTGTCCGGGATCCAGGCATGAGACGCCCCGTCCTGAGACCCACCAGCTGCCAGGAGGCAGCTGGAGGTTTAAATAACCCAGGCCCAAGGTCGCCCCCCTCCCAAATCCCATTCACCGCCCCATGAGGGCGGCGGGTGGGTGTCGGGCCTGCCCAGCCCCGGAGGCCTCCCCCTCGGTCTACTCACCCCGAAGGAAGCGGCCCCCGGAACCAGCAGGCCCGAGGACAGCTCAGCACATGGCGGCTGTCCGGGATCCAGGCATGAGACGCCCCGTCCTGAGACCCACCAGCTGCCAGGAGGCAGCTGGAGGTTTAAATAACCCAGGCCCAAGGTCGCCCCCCTCCCAAATCCCATTCACCGCCCCATGAGGGCGGCGGGTGGGTGTCGGGCCTGCCCAGCCCCGGAGGCCTCCCCCTCGGTCTACTCACCCCGAAAGGAAGCGGCCCCCGGAACCAGCAGGCCCGAGGACAGCTCAGCACATGGCGGCTGTCCGGGATCCAGGCACGAGACGCCCCGTCCTGAGACCCACCAGCTGCCAGGAGGCAGCTGGAGGTTTAAATAACCCAGGCCCAAGGTCGCCCCCCTCCCAAATCCCATTCACCGCCCCATGAGGGCGGCGGGTGGGTGTCGGGCCTGCCCAGCCCCGGAGGCCTCCCCCTCGGTCTACTCACCCCGAAAGGAAGCGGCCCCCGGAACCAGCAGGCCCGAGGACAGCTCAGCACATGGCGGCTGTCCGGGATCCAGGCATGAGACGCCCCGTCCTGAGACCCACCAGCTGCCAGGAGGCCCGAGGACAGCTCAGCACATGGCGGCTGTCCGGGATCCAGGCATGAGACGCCCCGTCCTGAGACCCACCAGCTGCCAGGAGGCAGCTGGAGGTTTAAATAACCCAGGCCCAAGGTCGCCCCCCTCCCAAATCCCATTCACCGCCCCATGAGGGCGGCGGGTGGGTGTCGGGCCTGCCCAGCCCCGGAGGCCTCCCCCTCGGTCTACTCACCCCGAAGGAAGCGGCCCCCGGAACCAGCAGGCCCGAGGACAGCTCAGCACATGGCGGCTGTCCGGGATCCAGGCATGAGACGCCCCGTCCTGAGACCCACCTGTCTGAGTAGTTTTGATAGTTTTGAGACATTGTTGGTTTCATTGCTCCAAGGTTGAGAAAATCCTTCCAAGGTCCACTGGTGACAGAGTCCACCCCTGTATAGCCACCCACCCAGATACTTGTTGCCAAAGCCAGCTAGCAAAGTTGTCCAACCCATTCTCTTCTCCATCTTCTGACATGGCACTTGCCAGCCTCTGCAGGTCCAGATGAGCTGACCATCTTGTCCCCCATATACATCTGGGTTGTTATCCACTACACGGGCATCAACAATCAAGGAGGCCTCATCCCAACACACGCAAGTAATTCAAGGTCAAACTATGATCCTCCCTGTGGCTGGAGTTTCCAGTTCAGTGGTCTAGTCTGGAGATCCCCAAAGAAACTTCACCCCAGACCTGATTCTCGCATGTTCCAGCGAGGACAGGGTCCAGTTTAATCTCACCTGCATCAGACTGCACACACACTGGTTGCTTGGTCAGCTTCTTCCCCAAACCCTTTACGGTGCACACTGACAGGTGCTGTAACCCAGCCCAACCCAACCTGCCACAGACCTGGTCCTTAAGCACACCAGTGGGAACTGCAGCCAAGATAGGGCGATCCCCGATAACTTCCACCAGGCCCGCCCCCAGCCCCAATTCCTGCATGTGCCAATATGTACAGCAGACTAGTCTGATCTGTACCACATCCGAATCAGGTTATCCTACACTTATGGGTGTTGCAGCTTAGCTCAGCCCACACCGCACCACCCCTAAGATTGAGTCCACATGTGTGCTGATGGTGCTGCTGCCTTATCCAGCCTGGTCCACCCTCATCCCTGACCCTCAGACACGCTGTCCTGGACCATGGGAAGATACAACAAGAGTAGGAGATGGACCATATTCCCAGAACAAAGTTAGAGAAAATCTTTCAGCAGAGTGTACAGAAGAGAGACTATGAAAACTAGCAAAGGTGTTCACAACACAGCAGCTGGGAGGTGACCCCAGAAACATCCATGGCCAACAGGCAGAAAAGAGATGTCAGCTTACCAGGGGATAAGGCTCACAATCCAGGGAGAGCACCTTTGCATCCTATGACTATAGGAATCCATGACTGTGTGACTTCCATGTAGGCTAGAAAGCTGAGAAGGGCGTGGAGTGTGGCTGGGTCTTTGGGTAACCAGCCAGTCCAATTCCAGCAGCTCAGAACTTCCTGAATGCTTGAGAGGGGCCTCATGGAGGAGTCAGCACTCATACTATGGAGTGCACAGACACTGTGGGAGGTTCCCACACCTAAGCGGATGCAGCACACAGGCACCATGAGCTCATCTTGGGCAACTGGCTCACATTGGCTCAGAGAATGGCTGAAGCTGAACATGCCAGCAAAACAACGATCCTCTCCCCTTAATGAGGACAGAGGAGGCTCACCACACTCAACTTGGGTGTCACTCTGGATTCTTACCCCACCCACAAATGTTGGCCAGAGTCCTCTGGTCCCAGCCAGCACACACTGAAAGAATAGTCACTGTAAACTTCAGGCATTCCACTAAGCCATAGAGGCACATTACCTTCAGAGGAAATACCGACAAGTGTTTCCCTATATACATAAAAAACAAATGTAGAAACACAAGAAACATGAAGACAAAATGACTCCCCAAAAGGAATACTTCAGTAGTTGACTGTGGTAATGGGGAGGTGGACAAAATGCCTGAAAAGGAAATTCAAAATAATGAAGGGAACTCGCATATGACATGGTTGAAAAATTCTTCAGGAAGCTAGAGATAAAGAATTCAATGTTTCAAATAATCAATACAGCAACAGACTCAGGAGGCAGAAGGAGAAATGGAGCCAGGGACAACTCTTCTGAATTGTGTCAGACCAAAAGAAAATACATAAAGGAAAACTTGAAACAAAAAAAGGGTTTAGTACCTATAGGACACTATCACATGGCCAAACATGCATGTCTTAGGCACACTGCTGAAGGAAAAGCGTAGTGACTTAGAAGACATATTCAGTGAAATAATGGGAAACACGTGATGATGGCTGATCAAAAACTTAGTTACTATACTATCTGGCCTATCTATCTGCTTTGAGTAGTATAAAAGTTTTTATATAAATGTTTCCAAACCATGAACATGGAAGAGTTTGTTCATTTTTGCATTTTCTATTTATTTCCTTAATGTTTTCTCATTTTCACTGTAGAGATCTTTCACATCCTTAGCTACATTTATCCCAAGTATTGTGGAGGGGAGGCAGCTAGTTCAGGGTTACAAGCTTGGAAACCACTCCCCCCATCATCACCTAGGTGTTCCCTCCTGCCCACCTGTGATGCTCACTTATCATCACCTGGAACCTGAGAGGGGGCAGCACTGTATTGTGCAACCACTCCCCTCGCAAGCTCCTCTAAAGGCCCACGAAAGGGAGGGGCTCCCTCTCTTGGTCCTGTGCTTCTGTGGCTCTGGCACTCTGACTGTTGGCCAGGACACTGGGGACAGTATCCCCTGAGCATGGCTATATCCCCTGTGTGTCTGTATTCCTCACCCTCTGTCCTCTGCTTAGGTGGGACGGTGAAGATATTAATGCTAAGATGCTTTGTATTTCTAATGTGTGTGCTTTCAGAGTTCCAGGAGAGGTGAGGCCTAGCAGCAATGGAATGTGGGCAGAGAAGACAATGAAAGGTGAATGTCTACAGTTTTGTAAGTGTGTCCAGGTTGTTTACTATTTATCTCTTAGGGTAACTTACATATTGTTGGGGAAGCTGGGACATAGGTCTTTAGCTTAACGGATGGACTTCAGTGTGACGACCATTTGTTCCTCTTGGGGTTTCAATTGACTGGATTGCTATACGGACTTGGGATTTGCTATTTATAGTGGGCCCTGTTAAGCTTGGTTAATAGACTCCTTAATAAATCTTAGACTTGGGCCCGGCGCGGTGGCGCAAGTGGTTAAGGTCCTCGCCTAGCACGCCCGGGATCCCATATGGGCGCCGGTTCTAATCCCGGCAGCCCCGCTTCCCTTCCAGCTCCCTGCCTGTGGCCTGGGAAAGCAGTCGAGGACGGCCCAAAGCTTTGGTAACCTGCACCCGCGTGGGAGACCCGGAAGAGGCTCCTGGCTTCGGATCGGCATAGTATCGGCCCGTTGCGCTCACTTGGGGAGTGAATCATCGGACGGAAGATCTTCCTCTCTGTCTCTCCTCTCTGTATATCCGCCTTTCCAATGAAAAAAATAATAAAAATAAATCTTTAAAAAAAAATAATAATAAATAAATCTTAGACTTATCTGGCGTGATCTCGCTTACACCCCACAATAGTACGTGAATTTGGGGGTAGCTATTATGATTAGTACTTATCTCACAAATTCTTTCTCAGCCACAGCATTCGTATACAAATGCTATTGACTGGGCCAGGCATGATAGCTCAACTGATTAATCCCAGCCCTGCAAATGCTGGGATCCCATATGGGCACAGGTTCCTGTCCTAGCTACTCCACTTCCCATCCAGCTCCCTGCTTGTGGCTGAGAAAGCAGCAGAGGATGGCCCAAAGCCTTGGGACGCTGCACCCGTGTAGGTGGCATCTCCAAGTGAAGTCTTAATCACCATGTCAAAGCCTGCCCCTTCATAGTGGTTTTGATTGCCACTCCCCTGGTGCCTACTGATGCAAAGCATCTTTTTATTGTTTATTAATCATGTGTGTATTTTCTTGGTAGAAATGCCTATTTACTTTGCCCACTTTTGAACTACATTGTCTTTTTATCATTGACTCATAAATATGATTCATTTTAAAAAAACTCTTATAAAAACTACTTACATATTTGTTTGAGGGGTGGGGATGGAAGGAGGACTGAAGGCAAGAGTGAGAGTGCTCCCATTTACCTACCTACTCACTGCCCAAACGCCTTCAATAGTTTCACCTGGGCCGAGGGGAAGCCCAGAGCCAAGAACTCGGTCCAGATCCCCCTTGGAAAGGGCGGAAGCTCAATGAACCTCCCAAGGTGTGCAGCCAGCAGACTGCTGGAGGTGGAAGGAGGAGCCAGGAGGCCAGGTACAGTCTTAACTGCCGGATCAAAGTGCACCTTCATTTTACAGTTTAAGAAACCTTGAAGGGACTGGCGCCGTAGCCTACTGGATAAAGTCCTCCCCTTGCATGCACTGGGATGCCCATATGGGCAACAGTTAGTGTCCCACTGCCCCACTTCCTTTTTGGTTTCCTGCTTGTGGTCTGGTAAAGCAGTAGAGAATGGCCCAAAGCCTTGAGACCCTGCACCTGCATGGGAGACCCTGAAGAAGCTCCTGGGTTCCAATCGGCTCAGCTCCGATTGCTGTGGCCACTTAAGGAGTGAACCAGCGGATGGAAGATCTTTCTGTCTCTCCTTCCTTCTGTAAGTCTGACTTTGCAATAAAAATAATTAAACCTTTTTTTTAAAAAAAAAAAAAAAAGGAATCCTTGAAAAGCAGTACATCAAACCCCTGTGTATCTCTCATGCATATTTCCTAAGTGTTAACAATTTACAACTCTTGCTCTAGCCATTCAATTTCGTCCCTAAAACTTATGAGAATAAGCTGCAAAGATGCCCCTTTACTTCTAAATACGTCTCTACTTCTAAAAACACAAGGCCTTGTTTTACTTAAATAGTTTACCGTTAAAACCGGGAGACAACACCAGCAGCCAACGGAGAGACCTGGTTCAAGTTCCATGGATCACTCTACTACCGTCCTTTACCCAATCTAGGCTTTTCAGGCCGCCTTGACCTATTTCTTACCTTCTCAGGATACGGCAGGGACTCCCAGACTTGCATGGGAAGACCACCTGGGCAGCTGTTACAGCTTCCTAAAGCCAGGGTTATGGACGATGTTCTTGGGAGCCCCCAGTGGCAATTGCCAAAGGAATTCCACCTGCCGCGCTTTCCCTCTGGAATGTTCCCTGCAAGACCAGCGGGCAGGGGAAAGCGGGGTGGCAGGAACAGGGTCTGCCAGGCTCCCTCCCTCCGTAAGCGAACCAGCAGGCTCGCCCTGCTCCAGGACCCTCTGCCCGGGAGGCCGTCGGGTCCAGAGGAAGCGAGTTCTCCCCTCACGGATCCCTTTTATCCTTCCAGGCCCGAGACACGTTAGGAACGGACTTTGAGCCACTCGTGCTCTGTAGCCACCTGTAGGCACTGAGGCACGAAGCGCCCCGCCGTCTGAGGCACACAGCACGCCGACGCCAGGGCCTGGGCGTGCGGGGCCGCCTGCCCTCCTCGGGCCTCCCGCCCGCCCCTCAGGGCGCCCCTAGCCGGGGAGCAACTCGGGGCACGTGTTCCGGCGGGGCCTGCGCGTGCGCGAGGAGCCAGTCCGCCGCCCCGGCCGGCCTTCCCGCGGCGGCCCGGCCTCCCGCGCTGACCCGCGGCGCCGCCCCCTGACCCCCGCCGCTCCTCCCACCGCGGCCGCCCGCTCCGGCAGCTCGTGGGGCGCCCGGTCGGCGGCATGGAGGACGGGCGGCCGAGCGGCCTGGGGCGCGCCGTGTGCGTGCTGACCGGGGCCTCCCGCGGCTTCGGCCGCGCGCTGGCCCCGCTCTTGGCCCCGCTCCTGGCGCCGGGCTCCCTGCTGGTCTTAAACGCCCGCAGCGACGAGGCGCTGCGGCAGCTGGAGGCTGAACTGGGCGCCGGGCAGCCCGGGCTGCGCGTGGTGCGAGTGCCCGCCGACCTGGGCGCCGAGGCCGGCCTGCAGCAGCTGCTCGCCGCCGTCCGCGAGCTCCCCAGGCCCGAGGGGCTGCGGCGGCTGCTGCTTATCAACAACGCGGGTAAAACACGCGGGGACGTGTTGGGGCGGTCTCGGGGCCGCGGGGGGCGGCGCCCAGGGAGTCCGGGCAGACGCCGTCCTAGAGCTGCGGAAGGAAGGCCCGTGCCGTCGGGGCGACCCCTGCCCCGGACGGTTTAATCAGCGGTTTTTTCAAGTCACCCGTAGAATCTTCCGGCCTGTCTGCACACGCCCTCTGGCGGAGGCCTGCGTCGGCGTGTGCGGTTCTCCAAGCGGGGTGAATCCACACGGCCTCCCCAAAGCGCGTGGGGAACCTCCACAGCCTACAGCTTGGGATGGGATGGGTGGGTTCTCCTGGTTTAGGACAGGGGCATCGAGAAAAGTGCCTTCAGAAGCTCTGGGCATATTTTTCCTGTAGGAGAGTATCTGGAGAAATTTAAAGCATCAGAAGTCACCACCTGCCCTGGGTTATTCCCAAATTGTGCTTTTTCAGGCACTCTTGGGGATGTGTCCAAAAGCTTCGTGAACCTGAATGATCCAGCTGAAGTGAACAGCTACTGGGCCCTGAACTTGACCTCCACGCTGTGCCTGACCACCTGCATCCTGAAGGCGTTTCCTGCCAGTCCCAACCTCAGCAGGACAGTAGTGAACGTCTCATCTCTGTGTGCCCTGCAGCCCTTCAAGGGCTGGGCCCTGTACTGTGCCGGGAAGGCTGCCCGGGACATGATGTTCCAGGTGCTGGCTGCCGAGGAGCCCAGTGTCCGGGTGCTGAGCTACGCCCCAGGTAGGTGGCAAGTTCCACCATTCCTGACCCTCACAGCTGCCCCAGGAGCTCAGTCTGCCCTGAATATGTTGTCACCTTAGAAGACAGACTCACTCGATGGACGCTGGTAAAGAAGCCAGGCCTTGCTGAATGCAGATCTCCCTGACTGAACTGTGTTGGAACCCTAGGGGGATGCTGGGCCCTGCCCCACTGACAGTCAAAGGACAGGGGTGGGAGTGGGGGTGCAATGGCCTAGTGACTGAATCCTCACCTTGAATGCACTGGGATCCCATACGGGCCCCAGTTTGTGTCCCAGCTGCTCCACTTCGTTCAACTCCATGCTTGTGGCCTGGGAAAGCAGAGGAGGATGGTCCAAAGCCTTGGGATCCTGCACCTGCATGGGAGACCCAGACGAGGTTCCTGGCTTCTAACTTTGGATCGGTATAGCTCCAGTCATTGCAGCCACTCGGGGAGTGTAGCAGTGGATGGAGGCTCTTTCTCTATATCTGTTCTCCCTGTATATCTGCCTTTCCAATAAAAAATCAATCTTTTAAAAGGGGGCAGGCAAGGAGGTCCTGTGACACCTTCTCTGATTGCCTGACTGCTGACCACCATACTGTGACCCCGCGGGGCCCCTCCCCTAGCAGTGAGGCTTCTGTTGTAGGCTCAAGGCTGCTGCAGTGAGAAGTGCCCTAGGGTGCCTGAGTGGCTTGGAGCTCCAGTGCTCTGTACCTCTCGGAGATGGGGGCACAATCCCAGAGACATCCAGGTGCAGTGGCCAGCCTGAAGTCCAGATGCAACAGACCCCACATCCCACCAGGTTTCCAAGCTCTTGTTCAGCCCTGGGTCCACTGCCTCATGTTCTCTAGGCCTCGGTGCCTCACAATACGCACACACACACAGCATGCACTTGTCCCCCACCCCCCACCCCCCCGCCCTCGTGAGCTCAGCCAGGACTCAGAGAACAGTGACTAAATGTCAGCCACAGCCAGGGAGCAGAACAGATTCTGGAATGCCCCAGAGGCTAGGTGACAGCTTGGGAGGCTGTCTTGGAGCAGGATGGAGGAGATGAGATTGTGGTTGCGGAGCCCTAGTGCTCAAAGGCGCCAAAATGTCTGGTCTTGGCCTGGAGAGGAATGCTTTAACAGGTGTCTCAGCACAGGATGGGCTGTTGGAAAGGAGGCAAGAGCCCTGTTTTCAGGCTGCGCAGGGGTTGAAGGTGGTTCTCCTTCCATGAGGTTCTATGATTTTCTGCCCCCAGGGACCACTCACTCCAAATTCTGGGAGGATGTCATTCGTAGACAAAGATTCCACAGTGCATGTCTGAGCTTGGGAAGGAGGGATTCCCCTTGGGTGGGAGTATCCCTTGAGGGCTACTTGGAGGCTAGCAGGTGGAAGGCACTCCCCATAAATGCAGGTCATGGTAGGTAAGCTGTTCAGGGAGTGTCAAGCCTTTCCATTTGCCTAGAGGCTAGGAGCTAAGGGGAACCCCGAGTAGGTGGCCAGGCTGCTGAAGGAGGTGCAACAGTTGGTCAAAGGGTCTGGTCTTCCAAGCCGGAGGGTCCTCCCTGGTGTCTGGTTAGCAGTGGGGGTGGGTAGGGGCATGGCACAGGTTTTGAGAACTTCATCGCTGGAAACAGGGCAGGAGATAGGGAGCTCGGTTCTCATTTCTGTGATCTGGAGGGACATGCTCACTGGAATTTGGAATTTGAACCTGGAAGTCGGCAGCAACAGAATGGAGACCTTTGTGACCGTGACCACACATACCACTTAGGCCCCCAGCCTCGCCCCGGACAAGCGTACACACCCACTCTGGGAACCATGCATCAGCTATGCCCCCACCTCCATCTGTGTTTCCTCCCCATAGGTCCCCTGGACACAGACATGCAGCAGTTGGCCCGGGAAACTTCCGTGGACCCAGACTTACGCAAGAGGCTGCAGGAGCTGAAGGCCAGAGGGGAGCTCGTGGACTGCAAGGAGTCAGCCCAGAGGCTGCTGAGCCTGCTGCAGAAGGACACGTTCAAGTCTGGAGCCCACGTGGATTTCTACGACAAATGAATCCATGTCCTGAGCCTCCCTGGGGAGTGGGCACACCCACAGGCCTCATGGCTCCCCCCATCCTGCCACACTGCCCTGCACCCCTGCCTTCCCAGAGAAGCTCTCGTGCCTCCTGTCCTGCACCCAGAGACAGCAGTCTAATGGAGCCCTGACGTGGCTGGCGTCACCAGCTGTCAGGAGTCTGCACAGGAAGTCCCTGCAGGAGCCTTCAGAGAGTAGTCACACATGTTGGTGTCCCCTGTCCCCAGGAACAGACTTTTAGGGAAAGAAGCTGAGATACTACACCAAGGAGGTTGGGGCAACTGCCCGTGGTCAGTTCCTGGGGAGTGATCTGAAGTCACATGGAGGTCCAAGTCAGAGCACAGATGGCGCAGGTGCCAGCTCTTGTGGGTGCCCCCTGCTCAGGGCAGTAGGACCAGGACCTCCTGTTGAACATCACGTGCTTGTTCTGGTGCCTCCTCCCTCCGGAATAGACCAGCCCTTGCCCAGGTTGAGCGCCTGTATCCCCAACAAAGGCAGATGGAAATAAAATACAGATCACCCTCCCTGCCGCCTGCTTACTCCTCTGACATAGGACCGGAACTGGCCCCCGTGGCTCAGGGCCTCCGTGTACCCTTAGGCAGTGAACTCCAACCCTTCCTTCCCAGGCAGTTCTCCCCAGGCTGTCTGCCTCTCTCACACGCTCAGCACAAGGCTAGGCAGCAACACCGGAGACGGGCTGACCCAGATGCCCGTTCCCTCACCCTTATGTACCCACTGTGCTCCCACTAGTTGCTGCCCTTTCTTCGCCTTGACCTATTTGAAGGGTGCTCATCCTTCTCACCTTTGGAGCCTGGGACCTTTCCATAGCTCTCCTTGCATTGCCAGTTCTACACTTAGGCAGCAGTGCCTGGGAAGATTCCAGCTCCTGTTGAGGGCGCTTGGGGGATGTGGGCAAGGTGCAGAAAGAAGGCCCTGAGAGATGGAGTGCAGCCACTACTGATGCTTGGGTCAGTCTGTCTGCCTGGAATGCTGGAGCTGCATCATGTGCAACCAGCCCTGGCCCTTGTGCCGCAGGAGGGAGCAGGTCTCCTGCCTGTTACCCTCAGTGAGCAGCAGAGGGCGCACTGAGGCCGTGCCTCTGAGAACCCGGAGGTTGCCCAGGCTGCAGAGCGAGCAGGGACTCGCCCTGCCCAGAGCCAGAGGCGCTGACCAGCTGCTGCTCTGAGCCTGCTTCCTTCTCTAAAACCGAGAATGATAAAGCCCTTCTCTCGAAGGGTCACCGTTAGCTTTGAGCGACCTGAGTTTTGCTCATGCCCAGCCCCATGCGGGTGTGGGATGTGCCCCCCACCCTCGCCCCAGGCGCTAACAGCATTTACTGGCTCTCAGTGGCCAGCCTCCAAGCTTCCTGGGACCCCGTCTGCCAGCCTGCTCTTCTCCTGGCAGCCCAGATACTGGCCATTTGCTGGACTGGAGCAGGAATTTCCCTCTGCATTGTGGGTGTTTCAGGCCATCTGGGTGGCACTTGGGTTTACATTCAGCAGTGTCAAGCTTTGGAGTTAGGAACCCTGGGTCGCACTTGGGTATCTGTGACAGAGGGTCTTGGGCAGAGCTCCCCTATGCACGCAGGCGCACACACACACACACAACGCTTCTGTTTGCTCAGCGCAAATGAACTTAAGCTTTTTTTCCTGAAAACCTTCCTCTAAGCTGTTCTAGATGTGATCAAGGTTCGTGGACTAGCCAGGGCTCCTGGCTCCCGGTGCTAGCCCGTCGCCTCGCAGACAATCCCACCAGTGGCTCTCTCCTCCAAACCAGTGGTGGTCAGGCTTTAGAGAGGAGTACCACCTGTGGCCACAAGGGGGCGAGGCCCTCCCACGCGTGACACCTGTCTTCTGCACCAGGATTAAAGAACCTTGGAAGTGCCCTGTTAGGCTTGTCTCCCCTGCAGTCCAAGATTCTGGACTCAGGCACTCTTGGGGGACTGGGTGGGGGTCCAAAATGGCAACCCTTCCCACCAGACTCCACAAGGATTTCCCAGGCCCTGCGCCAGTCCTTGACTCAGCCTGCCAAAGTCACTCTGATATCAGCCGGGCAGGGGTACCCCCAGGTGGGGCACACTGGGAACATGGAGGGTGATGCCCATGGCCTTGGCCACCACACATGTGAACACACTTGGGCATGCATGAATACACACACATGCCCAGAGTCCAGCTGCCAGACAAACAGAGCCACAAATAAGCCAAAAGGCAAACAGGGCTTCCCTTTGTCTTGGGTGTGAAACAGCACGGCATTTTCTGGGTCTGTGTTTGACAGCTCTAAGAGCTGGGGGCCAGCAGCTGGCCTGTAAAGAGCAAGGGAGTGAGGGGGCACTTTGAGGCCCACCCCCAGGGGAGCTACACCAGCCCTGTCTGTCCATGAGCATGAGCAGCTGGGACTGGGCTGCCCAGGAGCTCCTCCAGTCCCAGTCCTTCCCTTGGCTGTCCCACAGACACTCACACATCCTCCAGCTGAGTCCATTGTTGACCAAACCTGGAGGTGACAGCAGCCTCCTCCCAGGCCCCAGGCCACGCTCCTCTCCAGCACCTACTGGAGAGTCACAGAGGGAGGTCCTTCCCACAGAGCATGGTCTCATAGGCCCGACCTGACACGCACACACACAGAGCAAGTATGCCTGGCCTGCATGCATGTGTCCTGTCACCCCCAGGGCTGCCACATGGTAACTGGGTGAGCTACAAGCTCCTCTACTTGCCCCAGGGCTGAAGCCTCATCAGTCCTCCAGAGCCGAGAAAAGTGCTCTAGAAACCCCTGCCAGAATGTTAGCTGAGGTCACTGCAGGCCCACTGGGGGCAGGATGGAGAGAGCCGTCCTGGTGCCAGCTGCCCAGTCCCAGGGGAACCACTGCTGCTTGCCAGCAAGGCTGCCTCTTGCTCCTGGGTCTCAGCTCAGCGCTCCTGAGACCAGCAATGGTGGCTAACTACCCTTCCCAAGCCACAGCTTGATTCCAAGGATCTAGGGCTGTGTGTATTTCACAGCCTGCCAGCAGGCCCAGCTGCAAAGGGTTGGATGAACCAGTGAATGGGATGGCTCTGGGGGAATATTTGAAAAGTTCCAGGAGACAGGCCTCTGTACCTGGCCCTGCCCAGCCCTGTCATCACCTGGAGAGTTTAAAGACATCACTTCCATTGCTCCTTCTTCACTTCCAATGCAGTGGATCTAGGAGTGTCCGCACGTGGAACAGGGCATCGGGAAGTGAATTGTGAGCCTAGAGTTCCTGGCCATGACTGGCGGAAACCAAAGGAAGCAGCCCCTCCAGGAAGAGCAAGTTCATGAACAGGGATTGGGATCACGCTGGAGTCGGAATAAAGGATTGCTATGTGGCCAGGGCCAAGGTCACTGTAAGCCTGCATCTGGGGTCAGCCCAGGGCCACAATATTCCACACACAGAAAACCTGGGGAGGCAGAAGAGGCTTCCTGTTTTGAAAATGCCAATTTACCCACAAATGAATGCTCCACTAAGCCAGCCCACTGGGGGGAGAAGGTGACCAAGGCTCCACCTGTTTTCTCTTTTTCCTTTTTCTTTAGAGGTTTATTTATTTATTTACTTTTTATTCAGAAAGCAGAGTTACAGAGAGAGCAGGAAAGACAGAGAGAGAGCTTTCATTTGCTGGTTCATTCCCCACATGGCTGAAACGTCCTGGCAGCCAAAGCCCAGGAACCAGGAGCTTCTTCCAGGTCCCCCACATGGGTGCAGTGGTCCAACTACCTGGGCCATCTTGTGATGCTTTTCCCAGGCCATCAGCAAGCAGCCGGATCAGAAATGGAGCATCTAAGTCACAAACTGATGTCCAAATGGGATGCCGATGTGGCAGACTGGCTTTATATGCTACGCCACTGCACCAGCCCCATGCATCATTTTCATCCAGAAAGGGGGCCTTCTCTGACAGTTCTCAGTCTTTGGGGAGTGGAAGGCAAACAGGAAAGACCCCAAGAGCAAAGCAGAGGATCTGAAGGAGGCAAGTGCCACTGCTCTCCTGAGTATCCAGTAAACTTAAACAAACATGGCAGGGGTCAAAGACAGGTGGGGCAGGGTCATGAGAGAAGAAGATGGAGACAAGGAGAGACGGGGGAAGGAAGGAAGGTAAACAGAAAGAGCCAGAAATCTAGTAAGATGGATTTAGAGGGAAGGAGAGAGGGTGAGAGAAGCCACACAGCCTCACACGCTCACACACATACCCCTTTCTCTCTCCCTCTCTCTCACGCACACACACACACACACACACACACACACACACACACACACACACACACACACACACACACACACACACACACACGGCGTGTGCTCACGCAGCCGCCCAGAGCCTTGTTGGAAATCATCCCATTCGCGATGCCGGCCTCAGCTGCACAGGCAATGCCGAGCTGTTACCTTGCACATCTGTCAGCTCCAAATGTGGAAGCTGCCACAGGGTGGTGCGTGTGTGGGAGTTGGGGAGCCTGCATGTGAGCCTCTTCCTCCAGCAAGTTCTGAGGCTGTGGTCAGCACAGAGAGATCCCCAAGGACTCCAAGGCTCTCTTCGAAGTCGAGGCCAGCATCTGTGCAGACCAGGGTCACCCAGGTTCCTGAGCTGGCCCACTAGCCTTGACTGCCATGACCTGACTTGGTTACTTCGATCCAGGGGGTCCTACGCAGTTGTATCTCTCTGGAGTAGCTGGTTCTCCTGTCTGGTCAGGGGGGAGGGCAGATATCTGTGCCACCAGCATCCAAGATGCAGGGTGGCAAATGCCAATCCTTCACGACTTTGCATGTCATCCTTGCGCATGGGCCATGCTAATCTTCTCTGTATCGTTCCAACTTTAGTATGTGTGCTGCCGAAGCGAGCATGGCAAACGCCAATCCTAATGTGGGTTCGTTACTCCTGTGATGCTGGGATTCTTTTCTTCCTACTTAGTGTTGCTGGAATGTCCTCCCTGTGTCTAACTGCAACTTCCAGGGATACAACAGATTCCAGAGCCCTCTGGGGGCCTGGGGACATTGGCCTCCTCCGACTTGCTCATTCTGCAAGATGCTTCCCTTGACAGGCCTGAGCATGAGCACTGGGCCCCGAGTCAGGTCCACACAAGGCCAGGAGCTGCAGGGGTTAAGGGGGCTGGCACAAAGCCTGGGACAAATGACAGTGCTTCACTCTTCTTAGAAGGGTCCTCAGATGAAACAGACCAGGGAGGGTGGCTCTCTGCTGACCCTCTCTGGTTTCATCCCACTGCTGACTTCCCAAATGTCAGCCTGGTCCTTCTCTTTTGGGATTTGCTTTTCCTCCTGCTGTGACCCACACTGGGCACCGAGGGGCTTTATAGCAGTGAGGAGGAGACCCTGGAGACACCAGGTAGCTGTTCACCCCAAGGAAGGCAGGAGAAAGGCCCTGGCCAAAGGGATGGAGCCCCCGTGTCATGCATCTCCCATACCTGTCCAGCGTGAGCGTCCCCAACCCCCAGGTCCTGTCAAGATATGGGCACAGGTGCCTTCATCCACAACACAGGCCAGCATCCTCAGTCCCTACCTGGCCTTGGCAGAGCCCCCCTGCACCCCAGGTGCTCCCATTTCCCAACCCTTTAGCCCCAAAGTGGAGACAAGCTGGCTTTGGAGGCTCCTGGTGCCACAGACCAGACACCATCCATGTTGTGTGTGTACACATAGATGTGTGTGAACCACAGGAACCAGGTTCGGCCCCAGCTGTGTGTGTGTGTGTGTGTGTAACTTTGTCACCTTAATATTATCATATGGGGAGGTGGGGAATTGTGCCATGCTATAGTAGGCTAAGCCTCTGCCTGCAGCACCAACATCCCACATGAGTGATGGTTCTTGTCCCGGCTGTTCCACTTCCTTTCCAGTTCCCTGCTTATGTTCTGAGAAAGCAGTGGAAGATGGCTTAAGTCCTTGGTCCCCTGCATCCTCATGTAAGACCCAGAAAAAGCTCCTGGCTCCTAGCTTTGGATTGGCTCAACTCCAGCAGTTGCAGCCATTTGGGAAGTGAACCAGTAGATTGAAGATCTTTCTCTCTCTGGCTTTCAAATAAAAATAAAATAATCTTCATAAAAATATTACCACGTGGGGGCTTCAACACTTAGCTTTGCTTGTGCCTGGAGGAGTGTAATTGTGTGTGTACCTGTGTGTACATGATCTGACATAAAACTTGCCAGACAGCAGCATATGTATGTGTGTGCAAGTGCGAGTGTGCAACTGCTAAGCCCATACCCACCAGTCTGCTGTGTGAATGTGCAAGTAACTTTGAAAATGACTGTGAAGACATGTCAGCATTTGTGTTTCAGTAACACTGGGTTCGTGTATTCAAATTCCCAGTCCATACAACAGTGTACAGGTATGTGTGAGTGTGTATAATCCCAGGCCATGTTTGGGGGTCATACTGGGATTATAGCGCATCGCGCATGTGTGCACATGGGACAGGACACTGCCTTGCAAAAGAGGGCTTGAGATTTAACCTGTATGTGTGTCCACATGTGTACACGTGTGTCAGTGTGCTTCTGACACAGGGCAGCATTCCTGGAAAAGTGGGTATGTTCAGGCCTACAACTGTGAGTTGCCGAACTCCAATCACCTTTAAGACATGTCCAGTGAGTGGGAAATGTGTGAGGTGTGTCTGTTAAACACGGAACAGAACAGCAACAAAATGCCAGGCCCTGCAGTGGCAGCAGCAGATCACACACGTCCCTCTCTCTCTCCCTCCTTCCTCCCTCTCTCTCTCCTCGCTCCCTTTGCAGCAGCGTCTCAGCCCCTCTCTGGCGTCGTTCCCTCACACCTAAGCCCAATGGTGTTTTGCAGGCTTTCAGCTGTTACCTCAGTCCCTCCTCGCCTCATTCCCGATTCACTCCGTTGCTATAGGTATGTTTGAAACCCCAGCGTGGTAGATTTTAATTAGTCTTCCTACAGATGGCCAATTAACATTCATTACTTTTGCCTTGAGCGATTAATTATGAGTTTGGATAGAAAAGGAGAGAAGAGGAGAGGAAGATGGGCAGGTGAATGAAAGGAGAAAAGAGAAGAGGGTTTGATTGGAAGTTTGGAATTTTTTAGAGTGGGCTGTGGGGGGAGAGGGTGGGAAAGAGGCAGTTGAATCCCCTGGTTGCCAGCGGCCCCCCTCGGCCTGCAGCTGCTGGGGCCCCTAATCGGCTTGGCTGGCCCAGCCTTGTAGGAAAACAGAGCTCACACCCTCGTGTGGGAGTGGGCAGGCCCTCGGTGTTCCCTGACCCTGGTCCTTTCATGATGCCGGCTTCTTATTTCTTGTGCCAGGGGTGGGGGGTGGGGAACTGCGCCAGGACCCGCCCCCGATGCCACAAATAACCCAGAGACAGAGCTGCTGGCTGGAACGGGGGTAACTTGTTGACCAGGTGAGGAAACTGAGGCCCAGGCCGAGGAAAAGAGGCCCCTGCCCCTTTTCTTCCCCAGTCAAGGCGGAGGCAACACCGTTTGCAACCTTTCTTCAGTGTGCCCCTAACGCCCTCATGCTCACATAATTCTCTTGTACCATGCTCTGAGGAGTTGCAGCCCAGGTTGCTAACCCTAAGATCCTCCCGGACATGGAGGATGGAGGCCAAAATGCAAACTGCTCTTGTTGTTGTTGTTGTTGTTAGATTTGAAAGGCAGAGAAAGAGAAGCACAGAGATTTTCCAGGCACTGATTCACTCCCCTCTGTGTCCACAACAACCAGGGCTGGGCCAGGTTGAAGTCAAAAACCGAGAATTCAACCTGGGTCTCCCACACAGGCAGCAGCGACCCCAAGAACTTGAGCCACCACCTGCTGCTTTGCAAGGTGCACATTAACAGGAAGCTGGAATTGGGAACAGAGCCAGGGACTTACACCCAGGCATCATCTCAAGAGACAGCGTAACCCCTTGGTGCTCATGGTAACATCACAAAGGAAGTTCATCTTGCCCTCTATAATCATTTGTATATTCTACTTTCTCTAGCATGAATGTATTACGTTGCCAACATATAGCATAAACATATGACTACATATTACTTTACATCTTGCCAAAATACATTTTGAAAAAATGACACCTTATGATGCCCATCCCATCGGGTCAAGAGTTTACACTACTGGAGATCAGTGTCTTCAGAACTTAAAAAGAAAACCCTCAATGAATGTTAGCTATTATTAATAGAAGTACCATTTTTAAATAATGGTATCTGGGTGGTGGGATTTTTCAGAGGGTTATATTTAACCTTTTTTTCTTTCTGTATCTTTTGCATAGTGATTGTGCATTACTTTGGTAATAAATTAGTGGAATGTGAGAGAGAGAGAGAAGAAGGGAAAGAGGGAGGAAAGGCAGCTGTTACAACTGTGCGATCTGTGTCCTGGCTGTGCAGCACGGAGGTCCTTCTGCAGACCACTCTTCTCCAGGAACTTCCCCACGCGCTCTCTTGGTTGCCTTCATCTTTCTCAGGCCTCACACCCTCAGCTCCTTCCTGGGCCCATCATGCTTCTCATTCAGCTTATGGAATTTCTTGTGTTCTGCTCAAGTAGTTTTCTGTCTGGATGCATGGGGAGTAGGGACTGGAGACCAAGCCCACTACCAGGGCAGGCCAGAGAAGCTCACAGTCATGTCTCCACTAGCCAGCTTCCTTGCCCCCTCTTCTGCTCCCCAGGCACATTCACTTGCTTGCACTTCAGCTTGGTTCCTGAACTTTCCATGAGCATACAGAAGGCCTAGGCCCACATTCGGCTGCACCTTCCTTGCATATCTCAGTTCACATTTGCTCAGAGTGAGACTCTGACAAGCCAAGGCCTCTCTCTCTGAATCCCCTTAACTGCTCCTTACCATGGATGGGCCCCGGTGGATCATGTGTCCATTCTTGGTTGGTCTGATAAACGTTGGAGGGAAGGGTGGGAGACAACTGTTTCAAGTGAGTCAGACTTGCCTCTGAGGAGGGTCTGGGTGGGTGGAGAAGTGACAAGTAACTCTGATATTGTGCACCTGCCACGGACCCTGAAAACAACCCCTGTCACCCACTTAACACCATTCATTCTGTCCTTCCCATGTCCACTTGCTGTTGCATTTCAGCCAACATTTGAGAAGCTAAACTCTGTGAGAAAGACCACCCTCTCTTACCTCAGCACGAGGTCTAACGCTCAGCGCATACTAGGTTCTTGGTATGTGTCGAATGAATGCTGGAGGAGCATGTCCCATCATCACTCTGTGCAGTGTATTTAGGAAGGACTTTTGGAGATGCAAAAAGTAAACACTTTTTATGGAATCACTTATGAACTCTAGGCTTCCCTGGTGACAATTGGAGAGGATCCAAGTGAGTTAGAACTGTCAGAGAAGATTTCCCAAAGGAAGAGTCCGTGGAGCTCAAGGAGAGCTGAGGCTCTAACTGCAGCAAAACAAAGCTGGGCTTAGCAGCTCCTGGCAACCCCAAGCCAGGATGGAGGATGCTGTGTCCAGGGCCTGCATGTGATATAGCAGAGGGAGCTTCAAGTGGCAGCAGGGTGGGGAGGGCAGGGCTGAGGCAGCGGTACAGAGGTGGGGGACAAGATCTGCTATCAAACCCTAGAGAGTTCGAGACAGAGAGAGAGAGAGAGAAAGAGAGAGAGAGTTCTCCAGATGAGCTACCAGCTAGCTTGTTAAGAGGCGGCTGCCCAGTCTCCGGAACTCCTGGGCTCACCAAACCTGAACATGGATGCACTCATTAAAGGATGCTGGGTACCAAGTTGCTGGGGTTGAGGGCCTGGACTGATGCTGCAGGCAGGGGCAGACACAGGGTTGTCCCTAGGACTGGACAGGGCTGAGAGAATGGGCACAGAAGAGGCACTGGAAACCCAGACACAATGTGGGAAAAAAGACCCCCTTCTGTGGAGTGAGGAAGAGAGGAGGTAAGATGGGCCAGAACTGTAGGCATGGGAACAAAGGACAGTGGCTGTCCTGTTCTTTGTGCATCCCGGTCTTGAGGAGTCCTTTCCTGAGAGACACAGATGCAGCTGTGCTTGGTGGCCTGAAGACTCCAGCAAGGGTGCTGCCTGGAAGCAGAGACTTGTAAAGGTCTTGAAAATTGAGCTGGGTTGGCATTGGCAAGGAGAAGGCAGATCAGCTGGTGAGCAGGAGCACTGAGTAGGCAATGGCTATGGTGTGGGCGCTGGGAGGCCAGCCAGCTGAGTGGTTCCTGGTCTGTTAGGGACCAGATGCTAGAGATGCCTGAAGCACAGGGGCCTGGGGAAACTCCACGGAGGCTCCTGCTCAGAGCTACTCTCCAGGGGTGTTGAGACTGCACACTCAGCACCAGGTTCCTTCTCGCATTCTCCTGCGGCCACTGGTGGTTGCCATGCTGGTGGCAGACTCAGCCCGTGCGCTCCGTAACTCCTCCTCCAGCAGCCTCTTCCAACCTCAGCTCAGGCCCACAGGCCACATTGCCTCATTTTCCTCTTATCCCAATCTACTTGCTGGCATGTGGGGAGAACATCAACCTTGTGGTAGAACAAGGCAGAAGACCTGCGCTTAGAGTCCTAGGAGCTGCCAGACAGACGGTGAGAAGAGCAGCTCCCTGGTCCTGGTGCACAGGACTTTGGTGATGGATGACTGAGAACTGAAGTCAGGATGGCCTCTCTGCAGGGCCTCCTGTCCCCAGGCTCACAGTGAGATCCAGCTCTCAGGGGCTCTGGGCATTGTCCCACCTCCCTGGTTGGTCACATTTGCTCTCTGGTCCTCTACCCATTAGCAAACGTCTCTTTCCTCTGGGTCACTTGGTTCAAATGCCTGAAAAAGAACCTCATGGGTTGAGCCGAGCCCCAAATCAGGTTCACCAGTGAACTGCAGTGGACCACTCCAATGCCATCAGCTATGGTTAGAAGGAAGGTCATGTATTCAACAGGATCATTAGGGGATGTGAAGAGGTACCAGCTGAGCAGACGAACTCAAAGGTTTTGCATGCATCTAGTTCTTTCTTCATTTAGCACACTGTCCCAAGAAAAAACGCTTCTGAAATTCTTTTCATTGTGTTGATCCTGGTTTTTGGGAAAACCAAGCTCAGAAGCTCCACTATGCACTAGAAATAAACATGTATTCTAAATTGTTTTCCTAATAAAGTAGAGGCAAATGTACCACCTAAGTAACTGTACATGATGTTTTTCTTCAGAAAAGAAATTTTTTTCACTTTGAAGCCGTTGGAGATTAGTTATTGGCATAATTTCTCTCTTATGTCCCAAATGGCTTTATACATCTATATATACACACACATATATGTGTATGTGTGTATATATATATATTATATATATATATTGCTTCTCTCAGATGGCATACTAGGAAATAGTATTCAATCTTTGATGGCAAAAAGAAAAATGTCTATCATTTCAAAGGAGAAGCTGTTTAGGAAACAAACAAAAAAATGTCTGCAATGCTTAGCTCATTGTTGAAAGTGCGTGAAAATGTATAAAACACAAGGTGAATATAATTTCAGACACCCGGTCACCTCCTGCACCAGCCACCTGTGCACTTGGAGGATCAGTGGATACAGCTTCCCCTGTCGGAGTGTACCGCAGAGCCCCTCAGTGACAACCACTAATCCAACATGTTTCCAACAACCCCAGAGCGTCCTGTGCGTTACGCCTTCACTCTGCTTACAAACGTTTTGAAAATTTGCCAGCTTTTCAGAGATGCATGAATAGTGTCATACAAAGAATTGACAGTACTGAGAGCACTCCAGAGTTCTTTCATATACCGACAAACCCCAACACCATTCAATCCCTGAAATGTGCATGACAATGTGTGTATAAAGCTCCTGGCTCATCCTCCATAAACTTTATAGCAGCACCGTGAAATCTTCCCGTGGTGTCAGCAGCTCCAGTGTAGATGGAACCATGCATTTGATTAAATCAGCTTCCAGGGGACATCAGGTGTGAGACCCACCCCCCATCCTGTCCTTATCCCCACACCCTTAAGCCCCTGCTTAGTGAAGCCAGGCTTAGACAGTCTCAGACCTTGCAGGGATTGACAGCCAGGCTATATGGCTTCGTGTTACACACCTTTGTGTATCTCAGGAGCAACCCAAAGCAATAATGCTCATCTTTATGATATCAATAAAAATGTTAAATGTTTGCCATGTGCCAAGCACTGTCCTAAGTGCATTGCATGGTAGGTTCTAATTTATTTAGTTTTCATTCAGATTTATTTATTTATTTCAGGTAAGTAACTTGACTGAAAGAGGAGCCAGTTGCCTGAGTTTCGCAGCACGTTTGCAAGATGCATAGAGACCAACTGAAAGCACCTGTGAGTTCTCCACATTTCCCTTTGATTTCCAACCCAAAGCGCTGGCCTTTGTTCACTTGTCTAGATTCCCAAACCCGTGATCAACACAGCTTCCCTAGAAATAAAATATTGTCCCCTGCAGATACATTCTGCTTTCATCAGTTGTTTAGATAATTAGAAAATGCATACACACTCCAAAACTACACCAATTACAAGTGCATTTCATAGCTTCTCTAGAGTTCTGAAATTTTCCAGGAATTTTTCCAAATCATGCTTGCAGTTTCATTTCCCAATTACTTTAGGAGAACAACTAGAATGAAAAGCAGGATCACATATTGGTTATAATAGTCCTCTCCCATCCATGAAGAATGTAATTACTAAGATTTAAATTTTTTTCTCACTGGCCTTGAACTTTTGCACTTTGAAGATAATTTGGGACCAATAAAGCCCACTGCTTCCTTTCAAATATAATACCATGTGCAGAATCTTGTTTTGAAATGTGTTACTCTCTGTACACACCCTCATGTCAAGCCTAATTTACTCCTGATGATGAAACGCTTGATGACTCCTCACTGCTACTCTTGGCATCATCATTTGATGATAAACTCTTGGAAATTTTTGTGAAAAATATAAACTCAAACTTTTGTTTTGACATCACTTTTTAGATTCTATGATTTAAGTATTTACTTAGAATCGCTCAGTGATTATGTTCCATCTCCAAGAAGAGAATGCCAATGACAGATTTTCTAACACTTCTTGTTAAGATGCTTTCCATGTTTTCTCAGTTATTTTCTAACCAGATTAATGTCCCAAAGCAGGGCTCTCAGCCTAGTGTCACATTCCTGCTATCACTCAGAAGCCACGCATTTGCGCTTTTCCCACTGCCTATAGTTTTTATTAAGAAACAATTGTTGGGGCCAGCGCATTGGTTCAACTGCCTAATATTCTACATCCAAGCACCAGGATTCCATGTGAGCACTGGTTTGTGTCCCGGCTAGTCCATTTCCATCCAGCTCCCTGCTTGTGGCTGGGGAAGCACCAGGGGATGTATGGTCTAAATGCTTGTGCCCCTCTGCACCTGGAAGAAGCTCCTGACTCCTGGCTTCAGATCAGCTTAGCTCTGGCCATTGTTGCCGTTTGGGGAGTGAAGCTGCAGATGGAAGATCTTTCTGTCTCTCCTCTCTGTAAACTTGCCTTTCTTGGGAAAAAAGAAACAGTTGTTATTTCCTTTCACCTTAGTTTTGCCAATTCTGTTTTTTTCGTTTTAATAATTTGCAAGGAATACCCCATTATTGTTCTTTTGATGGCTTCCTTGTCCATTTTATGGGTACATTTCACTGAAGGGGTAAAACATAGTTAATCAGCATCTTTATTTACTTTCCTCCAGAAAAAAAAAAAATGTGTGTGCTTTAACTTTGATTGTCACTCACTTCAACCTATATGCAACCGTTATTCAATATTCAGTTCTAGGTTTTTCATTCTACACCTTATACAAGACCAATATGTTCTTCTACTAATGCTCCTAAACTTTCATCTCAGAGGTCTACAGTGATTTTCCTTCTGCCAGAAACCCTTTTAGCGAGAGTTTGTTGGTAGCAACTTTATTTTTTATTTCTGTGAAAACGTCTTCATCTCACTCTCACCTGAGCCGCAATTCTTACTAGAAATACAATGCCAGAGGTTGTGAATCCTTTACTCTCTGCTTCAAAGATGTATCCCACTCTGTCCCAGCATCCACTGAGAAAATCGATTGTCAGCTCATGTGTCATCACCTCCCAATTACCCATTCTTCCGACTCCTATCAGGATGTCTTTTCCTTAAGCGTTCTGTCATCACACTGTTTATGTGTAGATTTATTTACATTGGAATTCACTGGGCTTTCCTTGAGCTTGAGACGCTCACATTATACAGTGGTGTGCCTGGGTTTGAGTCCCAGCTCTGCTTCTGATTCCTTCAGGGAAACAGGTGATGAGTTGAATGCTTTGGACCTTGCTACCCACAAAGGAGACCCTAAATGACTTCTGGGCTCCTGGCTTCAGCCTGGGCCAGCCCAGCTCAGTGTTGGAAGCATTGAGAGAGTAAATCAGTGGGTAGAAGATCTCACTCACTCACTCACTCATTCACTCTATCCCGTCTTTCAGGTAAAATAAAAATGAATAAGTAGAAATAATTTTAAAATTATTTAAAATACAAATTGATTAGGGCTGGCAGTGTGTGCTGAGTAATGCAAAGGTTTTTTGATCAAGGTCTACACAAAAATCTGGTGTGAATGGGCAGCTGGAGAGCAGAGCAGAACACCCAGGCAGACAGGAACAGTGTCTTGACACTGACTTGTACCAAAGAGCACTTTTGTGTTATGTGACCCAGATGTATGCCGGGTGATAGTTCCATCCATGTAATAGCAAGAGCCCACTAATTTTCTTTCACAGGTGCAAGCCCCTCCAGTTTTGGGGAGGGGAGACTAACTCCTGGCTCCAGCCCAAACCTTACATGCTCTTGAAGTCCTCCCTTCCAGACCTTTCTCTCACCTCACAAGGTGCAAGAGAGTTAGCATTCGCTGGAGCCCTCCAGGGCCAATCCACCTACGTGAACATCTGACTTCCGGAAGTCTGGGAATTTCTGCAAGACTGAAACTCTAAAATGCAAGCACACTCCCACAAAGCAGTCCTGATTTCCAGGGACACAGCAGCCTAGACCCACATATGCTGAACACAGGCACTTCCCTAAATTAAGTTAATCTGCAAAGATAACATCCTGTCATATTGTTAAACGCAGAACACTTCAGCCCAGGATCTCCAATTGCTCCATTTAAGAAAAAAAAAGTCTTTTGTGCATCTTTGCAAAAATAGGGCATCCCTTAAAGTGGTTTATCTTCAGATTTACAAGGCTTTTACTAAATGCTCTTTGCTCCAAGGTGGCACACATTATAATATAGAGGCTCACTGGAAGGGGAATACATACCCCTTCCTACCATTTTAGCCTGTTCCTGGGTAGGCTCCAATTTGTTTAAAGGTCTGAGTTTTCTTTCCCAACAGTCAGAAACTGCAGGAAGGAATCTTCCTCCAAAATGAGTCCTCAAATGGCAAGTCCAGCGTTAGGCAAGAATTCCCTCTTCCTCCACGGCAAGCTGCACAGGGCAAGAATGTCTCTTCTTTATACTTTTCAGTGGTGAGAACTGGCATCTTCACACTCTCAAAAGAAGCATAACCTTGACTTATGTTTCTCAAATTAACATGTTCAGTCAGGAAAAAAAATCTTTAATAAGCTTATATTATATGCCAGTCAACTGTGTTTAGTGTTAGAAATATAGCAGTAAACAAAAGATGGGGTTCTCATGAAATTGGCATTCTAGATGGTGCAATTCTAAATTGCACGTTTGACAATTTTCCTCCTCTCAGAAGTTAGACTGACACATGTTCTGGTGTAATGTTTCTGAACAAGGCTTGGAAGGGAAATGCTTAAGACATATAGAGCAAGCAAGGAGTCCCTGGATAAATGCCCTGCTGGTAGTGGTCTTGCTGCAACACAGGTTACTCGCAAGGGAGCAGAGGATGGAAGGCTAGAAAGGGAGGGACTCGGGCAGGCTGTCAAATGCCAAAGCTAAGGCACTGGAACTCAACTAGAAACAATGACACTGGTCGGTGCTGTTTGTTGAGTATTTACTAGGTGCTAAGAGCTATACTGGACTCATCTCAATCTAATTCTCTCAACAACTAATAAGTAGATTACCACCATTTGCAGATGGAAAACTGAGTTACAAAGAAGGCAAAGAAACCACATCAAGTCTCATAGTTGTGTGACAAAACCAAAGTAGAATTGTGGTGTGGGAAAATCTGATGGTCATGTGTCAGGCGGATTATAGACAAGAGCAATCACAACTTGTTATCACAGGGGATTCACTGGATACAAGGGAACCGGAGCCTGAGGTAGGCCAAGATCAGAGGGCATGCCAGGTCAGAAATGGATGCAAACACTGGAAGAGCAAGGGCTGTACGTGAGAAAGGAGCTATCCAGCACCAGCATTTGCAGAAGAGGGAGACCGGGAGACACGGCCTTGAGGGATGTGCAGCTCAGATTCGGAGTATAATGTCGACAGAGGCTGCAAAACCCCAGGAAGGCACCTCTTTATGTTTAAAAGGTTCTGGGGGGAAACAGCACTGACTTTATAAATCTACCAAGATTCTGCTACAAGAATTGGTGAAAGAACTCTGGGAGATTATGAGAGAGAAGGAAATGAGAAGGCCCAGTACAAGGAAGCCTTTAGCAGAAACCCTCAGGCAAATACTTTGTTTAGAAAATGAAGAGTTTCCTTCAAAGACCTCATCGTGCTTGGAGTGGCAAGATTGGCAGCGATTCATAACTGGTGAACCATCAAAATCACTTGAGCAAGAACCTTGGAGCATGCCCTACATCCGGGACATGGGGTGGGTGGGAAACTGGGTGGGCCTTCTCCCTTGATATTCCCCTTTAAACATGAAGGAAACAATATGGAAATAATAGTCTTACCCACTTTCCTATAGTCCTTGAATCTTTTTACCCTAATTAACTATGTAAAAAATTGTCAAAAATATAATAAAAAATGAAAAAAAAAAAAAAAAGAAAATGAAGTTTCCTAAAAGAAAGGGACTTGAAGGTTCTCAAACACTGAAGAACCCACGGGTATTGGTGCCCCAAAAAGATGCAGATGTGGAAATAAAGAATCCTGAGGATGCAGGGAAACTCTGTGACTTGGGGTGGAGTGGTTGGAAGGAGGAGTTAATAACAGACACCATTCCAGAGGTCAAACTAATGCTGTGAGTACTAAAAAAAACTAAAATATCACGTATCCTGAAATTTCACTTTAAAAGTTACAGTACTAGAAATATACATGGAAAGGAAATACTCACAGTAAGGTACAGCTATGAGACTGTCAAAATGTTCAACCATATGAACATATGAAACATATAAACAACATATGAACCACATATATACTCTAGAGAATATTTAATGAGAGGCAAAAATATTTATGATTTGATTGTAAATGAGCTGATTGCAAAACTATGTACAGGATAATCCTTTTTTTTTTTTTAAAGAAAAGAGATGTACATAAAAAAAGATCTGGAAGGATACACTTTGAGAATTTTGTGATGGTTCTTTCTGAGTAGTCGGATGTGATAATCACAGTGTCCCTGCCTTTCACTCCGCCCCCTTTGCAGTCTTTATTAACTCTAATAACTCTATTAGAAATACAATGAGAGACACATATGTAAGCTTGAATGTTCTACTAGCTACAGGGAAAAAAATGAAAAATAAGACAAACATTTAACCTAGCAGTCAAGACACCAGTTAAAATGCCCTTGTCCCACACAGGAGTACCATACCCGGCTCCTGATCTAGCTTCCTGAAAATGAGACACTGGAAGGCAGTATGGCAGTTCAAGTGGCTGGGTCCCTGTCACCCATGCCATGGAGGACATCTAGATTAAGTTCCTAGCTCCCAGTTTTGAACAGGGCTGTTGTGGGCATTTGGGCAGTGAATCAATGAGTGGAAGCCTATCTTCTCTCTGCCTTTCAAATAAAAATATTTTTTAAGAGAAAAAGAGGGCCTCGTGTGGTAACCTAGTGGCTAAAGTCCTTGTCTTACCAGGATCTTATATGGGCTTTGGTTTACATCCTGGCTGTTTCATTTCTCATCCAGTTCTCTGCTTGTAGCCTTGGAAAAACAGTAGAAGACAACCAAAACCTTGGGACCCTGCACACGGATAGAAGCTCCTGGCTTCTGACTTGGATCAGCTCAGCTCTGGCCGTTGCAACCACTTGGGGAATGAACCAGTGGATGGAAGATCTTTCTGTCTCTCTCTGTAAATCTGACTTTGCAATAAAAATAAATAAATCTTTTGTAAAAAGAGAGAAAAAGAAATAGGTTCAAATGAATCTTAATTACATTAATCGCAATAGGCAGTCAACATAGAAAATACTATATTTTACTAACTTTAATCAAAACAATAGTCTGGGGCTGGTAATGTGGCATAGCATGTAAAGCTGCCGACTACAATGTCAGCTTTCCTTATGGGCACCTATTCAAGTCCCAGTTGCTCCACTTTTGGTCCAGCTCTCTGCTAATGGCCTGGGAAGGCAGAGGAGAATAGCCCACGAACTTGGGTCCCTGCAACCCGAGTGGGAAACCCAAATGAAGCTCCTGGCTCCTGGTTTGACCTGGTCTAGCCCCAACTGTTACAACCATCTGAGGAGTGAACCAGTAGATGAAGAACGAACACACACTCTCTCTCTTTCCTCTTTACATAATTCAGATTTTCAAATAAATAAATACTTTAAAAAACCATCAAGCCCACTTTACACTAAGTGTGGTGTGTATTTACATCCACAGAATATCTCCATGTGTGCCGCCTACCTTTAAGTGTCCCAGGTGGCTAGTGGCTTCTATACTGGGCCATGTAGCTTTACAAGATAATGATCACAATTAACATTCGTCAACGGCTTCTGATGTGCTGCACACTGCTTGAAGCTCATCATGTGGGAATTAGCACTTGTTCAATCTCCCTATAACTCAAGCAGACTGCTGTGCTTATGTGAGCATCATAGCCCAGGCAACTCCTACTGTACACCATAAGCAAAGTTTTGGAACCTTTGTAAACCCTTTTCCTAACGTGACAGGCTACAAGTCTGCTTCTAAGGTTTATTTTGTTGAGGGAAGCGAGTTAGAGAGAGATCACAAGTTACTCAAGAAATTTGATGGCAGGAAAAACATTAACAAATGGAGGGAAACATAAGGATGAAAAATTTCTTGTGGGGCAGGGAGTTATGAGAGTGAAAGTAGGGCAAAGAGGAAAGGAAGATGAAATTGTAGAACTCCAAAGATGGGGTGTATTCAATATACAGTATCTTGTTTATTCCTCACAGACAGATGTGCAAGCTAAAACAAGATCCTCTCACCAGCCCCAGGTCTCACCAGCAGTAAATGGATGAGTCAGGATTTGAGCCCAGGTCATTCCAGGGAAGAAAGGAGAGGAAGAAGAGTGGATGTGGACGGGTGATGCAGGCTGTGAGCATCCTGCACCTGCACAGAAATTGAAGCAAGCATCGGACTGCGCAGGTGGGGCAGGGGGTAGAGCGGTGCTGGACAGGTGTGGCATCCGGGTCAGCAGGCTGCAGACAGGTGGGTACTCCAGAGGGGAAAAGACCTGATTTAACCTCCAGTCCTTGGCAGAGCTCAGAGGCGTTCAGTGATGGGAGGAGTGGGGTGCAGGGGAAGAAGGTGGGGGAAGGGGCAGCAGGGTTTTGGCCAGCTTGGACAGCTGAGCCAGTTGAAGACAGGAGGGTTTTGGTTAAGATCAGCAGTGGGGAGGAGGATAAGGGAGGTGTGCTAGAGGGAAAGGTGCGACAGCCTGGGAGAAATAGAGAAGAAAGAGAAGGAAACAGGTGGAGCCCAGAACACCAGCAGAATTTCACGACCTCCTTGGGGGGCAACTCTCAACCTTGTGCAGGGAGCAGGCACTGGAGACCCTCTGGGGAGCAGGGACAGAGGAGATCAGACAAGGGTTAGTTATCAGAGAAAGAAGGAAATGAGGTAATCACGAGAAAGGAGCTGTGGAACAGCCCGCCTTGCGTGGAGGCAGGGAAGGCTGCTGTCTGTGATGCCAGCATCCCAAATCAGAGAGCCAGTAGGGGTCCTGGTGCAGCCCCCTGCTCCTGGCCCTAGCCAATGACACATAAATATTTCAACATATTTAAAAATGGTCTGGGGAGAGGTCGTAAACCTACCTCCTGGCACTCAGAGAACCCCAGGATCCCATGAGCTGTGTTGAGAGGGTGGAACGGGAGTGGATGGGTGCGTGAACGCAGGACCCCTGAGTTATCCCTGCTCACTTCAGACGTGACCTGAGAATCTGACGGATCCTCTGTTTCCGCATCTGTAAAATGGGGCAAATGAGACATATGGGTGTGCACGTGTTTGGAAAGCACACAGAGAGGGTGTTGTCACAAAACTCAATCGATTTGGATACGGTCACACGCACGTAGAGCCATATGTAGGAAACTGGACGTAGCCAGGGCAGACCAAAATCTAAGAATGGCCGGTGGATGCCTAGCTCATCTGCTTGTCCAGTTCAGTTGGTTAGCGGCCCAGCGCAGCTACCTCGGTACTGGGAGGAGGCAAGGACTGCTACCGGCCAAATGGGATTGTCTCTGGGCTAGGGCACCAGGACCTGGGACCAGTTCAATTGCTGAGGGCCTCTGCATCCTGGTCGCAGTCCCCAGAGCAGGGCTGGAGCACAGGCCCGTTCCCTGCTTATCCACCTGGAACTTCAGTGTCATCGGGGATCTTGTACACAAAATCGCTTCACCTCCCAGGCTCTCCGTTTTGCGACTGGCTCGTATAGTGGTGCGGAGTGGGAGGGGGATTGTCTGAGAGGTGGGCAAAGAGGAGGGGGAATAAATAAGGGAATGAAGGGGGGAGCAGGGAGGCAAAGTGGGGCAGGATGAGGGGACATAGAGAGCCTAAGACAAAATCAAGAGGAGGGAGAGACGAAAGCAGCCGGAATGATCTGGAAAGGCGCGGTCACTCCCCACAAAATGGGTAAAAATTCCTTTCGAAGGCATTGCAGGCGGCGCCTCGGTGATGCCCAGCCTGGGATTGTCCCGAACGCGAAGGGCTGTAAGGTGTGGACCGCAGGTCGTTCCTTCCACTAGCCACCCCCTTCCAGCTCGCCCAAGGGGGCTGGAACAGCGGCGTCGGCGCGGGGAGGCTTTTCGGAGCAGTCGAGTGGAAAATAGACTTTAACCCGCTTTGTGGCTGCGAGGGCGCCCGGAGCGCTCGCCCGGACCAAGTCTCTTGGCGAACGGGCTGGCCGCTGCCAAGACCTGGCCTGGAGTCCCCGCAGAGTTGCGCGGCGCTCGGACCTCCTGGCACTGGAGCATCGGGAGGCCCAGCCCGGACCTCGTGCCCGGGCAGTGGGGCAGTGCTTAGGCCCCTCCTGTTGACCTCGGCAGCAACAGCGGAACTCACTAAGTCCCCCTCTCCAAACTGCCCTGGCCAAAGTCCGAGGCCCAACTTGCCCACCACCGGCCAGCACTAGGCCTAGTGGCCAAGTGTTTTCCTGTAGCGTGGAAGGTCCAGGTGGAAAAGTTTGCAGCGTTGCTGTTCTTGCCGTCTGCCTCCCGTTTCCTCCTCCGGGAATCAGTGCACCGCACGGAGACCGGTCGTGGCGCACTTGGCCAAGGGTGGAGACGGCAAAGGTCGGAGAGGCCAGACGGCTGTCGCGGTTTCGGGACCCCTGGAGCACCGGCTCAGGCTGCTTTGCCAGCTTCAAATTAAAGCACAAGGTCCCCAGGCCGGTCCGACCAAACGATCGCTGGAGTGCCTCGGCCAGAGGAGGCGAGGAGGCAGAAAGCTCAAGCGCTGAGGCCAGCATCCAGGACCAAGCGCGCCGCCACGTCGTGGAAGGAGGGCTGCGGGCGACCGCCAGGACGCTGCTCCCCGCCTGCGCGCTCGGAGGAGGCGAGCGCCCTCCCTTCTGGAGCTGTCACCAAGACATGCAGGAGAGCAAGAAACCTCGGGAGCAGGGTCACAGCTTCGTGGCGTGTGGGACTCGGGACAGCGCGGCTCGTGAGCGGGAGGGGCCGGAGCTCAGGGCGCAGGGAGCGGAGTCTCGGGAGGAGCTTTTTGTTGGACCTCACACACCCACCGGACGCTCACAGCCAAATTCTCGTCTGACCGGGATGAGGCTCAAGTCAGTTACACCCCGGGCGTGGGGGGAGGTTGGAGTGTCACCCGCAAACCCGGGCCCTTTCGCCACTGAGGGGTCTCCAGAAACCTAGCGAGGGGTTTGGAGGGTGTGTGTGTGTGTGTGTGTGTGGTGTGTGTGTGTGTGTGTGTGTGTGTGTGTGTGTGTGTGTGTGTGTGGTGTGTGTGTGTGCGCGCGTGAGGGTGCGTGTGTGTGTGTGTCGGGGGAAGCGGCGGCGGCTGGATTGCCCCGCCGAGGCTCCAGTCCGGCTTTTGCCTCCGACTGCCGGCTCCATCCCCACCCGTGGTCCCTCGCCCCGCCCAGCCCCGCCCCCCACCTTGGGGCAGGTGAGCGGCGGCCAATGGGCGAGTGTGGGGCAGGTGCCGGCTAACTCGCGCATCGCGGCGCGGCGGCCGAGGCCGGGCTGGGCAGTACCGGAAGGACCGAGGGCGGGGGTCGGTCCTGGCGCGTTTTGGAAGGCAGAGAGCAGCGCCGAACCCTCCGGTCTTAGACGCGGCTCGAGGCTTCGGAGCGAGCCCGTTCCGGGATCGCCGCCGGGAGCTGCCCGCACGGCCTCAGGGGCCGACGCTCCGGGCTGTGCGCGGTGGCCCCACTCGGCGCTCGCTCTCTCGCTCGCTCGCCAGCACACCCCTGGCCGCTCCGCGCCCGATTCGCAGGCGGGGGCCGAGCGCGGGCGGACGGGCGGGCGGGGGAGGTGACTGGTGCGGGTGTGTGTGCATGTGCCTGGCTGGGTGCACACCCCGCACGGCGGCAGCGCCAGGACGCGGAGCGCTCCCTGGAGCCCGGCCGCCTCGCACGGCTCCGGAGCCCGCGACCATGTTCCAGCCCGCGGCCAAACGAGGCTTTACTATAGAGTCCTTGGTGGCCAAGGACGGCGGCACCGGCGGCGGGGGCACGGGTTCCCATCCCCTGGCGGCTGCCTCCTCGGAGGAACCGCTTCGGCCCACGGCGCTCAACTACCCTCACCCCGGTGCGGCCGAGGCGGCCTTCGTGAGCGGCTTCCCTGCCGCAGCTGCCGCGGGTGCCGGCCGCTCGCTCTACGGAGGACCGGAGCTCGTGTTTCCCGAGGCCATGAACCACCCCGCGCTGACCGTGCACCCTGCTCACCAGCTGGGTGCCTCCCCGCTGCAGCCCCCACACTCCTTCTTCGGCGCCCAGCACCGGGACCCTCTCCACTTCTATCCCTGGGTCCTGCGGAACCGCTTCTTCGGCCACCGCTTCCAGGGTGAGTGCGCACGCTGTGCCCGCCGTGGTGGCTGGCCGGCTCCCTTGCCGCGGGGACGAGGGAGGGAGGTTCGGGGGCACGCGAGGCTGTTCTCAAGTTGTTGCGGAGAAGGTAGCGGCTCCGCCAAAATCGATTCCCAAAACCGAGAGAAACGCCCCAGCCGATCAGCCTGCGCGCGCTTCTGCCTCGTTGGCCTGGGGCGGAGCGCCAGGTGGGGACGCCTAGGTTTCCCCCACGAAAGAAGCCAGTGTGGACGCCAAGTCTAGGCGCGTCCTCGGAGTCCCTCCGGCCCCCTTCCCCCGCGGCCTGCTTTCCCTTCCCCTCTCCGGAGTGAGACTGTCCCGGCCCCGAGAGCGCAGCGCCCGCTGCTTTGCCTCCGTTCTGGCTTGAACCGGGACCATGCTTCGCTCGCACGTCCGCCACCAACTCGCAGGCATCGGACCTCGCTTAGCGCGTCAGAGCAGGGGAAAGTCCACCCGCGTGCTCCGGCTCGGTGAGGCTGCAGGGACAGCGGGGAGGGCAAGCTGGAGAGTTAATGTTCCGTGTGGCGTGCTCTGCCCAGGATGTTGGCCCGACTCCTCCGGATCCCACGTGCCTCCGAAACCCAGGGTGCGGAAGGTTTGCAGCGAGCGGGGCGGCTTTCTGCGCAGCCTTCGGGAGCCCACTGGGCTGCGGGGGGCAGCGGGGAGGAGGGGTTCCGACCAGAGTCCTCTCGGGCAGGGGGCAGGGGGCAGGGGGCGGGGGCCGAGGGCTTTTAAGGTCCTAGCCAGTCTTGGTGCCCTCAGTCTGTACCGGCCATCGGCTTACTAATTAAGATCCCCCACTGGCCTAACCCACACAACACCCCAATTATCTGAGTTTCCCAAAGAAAAGACAGTCGGATTTGTTGGAGTTCGTTTTCTTTCCTGATTTTGTTGAAGTTTGTTTTTCTTTCTTTCTTTCTGAAGACTGGCCTTGATCTTGCAGTAATTGCTTTAGTTCCCAGTTTTATTTTGTCAGTGTGGACTGGAGCCTGAGAGTGTTCATGGCTCAGAACGGGCTAATCCTGCTTTTAGTGAAACAAATGAGAAAAAGGGGAGATTGAGCTTCAGCTCCTACAGCTGATCTGAGCAAGCCAGGTCGGCACAGCCTAAGTAAATTAGATGCAGGGTGCAATTATTTGGGTAGTAAAAAGAAAAATTGCCTCTGGAGTTCTGGCTATACAGTTGCCTGTCTCACAGAAATCCAGTGTCTCCTGATTTGTCAGATTTTTCCCAGTCCCACCTGGCTAGGAGCTGAGCCTATGAAACCAAAGGTGACAAGAATTTTTCTCCTTTAGAAAATTCGAAGATTTGCCCAAACCCAAACTGAAAACAAGCACAAACCCTAACATGTGTCAACCGCTTTGAGCAAGAGTTCCTGTCTCTCACAATCGCTGTTTGCTGATAAAATTAGAGTTGGTTCAAAATTGTGCTGATGACCCTGTCCAGTCAGGAGCCCCTGTCTCAGCCTGGGGTCTGACAAATTGGAGCTCAGTGGTGCATTTCCCACTTTGCAGTCTGCGAGGGCCTGCGGGTAGGCGATGAGTGGGGCACCAGAGGCCCAGAGAGCCAAGCAGGGCAGATTCTGGGCCCCGAGGCTTCCATCCAGCAGCGCACTAGCCTCCCGGGAGGCGCCTTCGGCCTTGGAATCGAACAGAACCCTTCCTGCCTGGATGCCTCCAGCCTCGCCTGCTAAGGCTCAAGGGCACAAGGGCTGGGGGCGCCTGGTGAGGGGTCCCGCTTGGGCTCAGAGCATCCCGAGCTAGACGAGGCTGCGTCAACTCTCCACTAGAACCCTCCCACAAACTGCTGCTGCTCCCAGAGCCATTAGTTCCCGCGAGTACGTATTTTGAGCTGCACAAATGGTTGGATTTCTTCTCGAGAACCAAGAGCTGCGTCTGGACTCTGAGCCACGTGTGGCGGCATTTTCGCACCCAGAAAACCGTTGGAAACTACAGGACGTTTTCGGCACTCAGATGCCGCAGACACTCTGGCGCCCGGGCAGCGGCTGCACGACTTTAGTCCCGGTTCTCAGCCTCACTGCTGGTAGCAGAGCGGTCCCGGACCCTCCGGCGCCGCGTTTTCTAGAGAACCGGGTCTCTGCGATGCTCATTTTAGCCCGGTTTTAATGCAAGAAACGAAACCCTACAGGAACGAAACGGAACAAGTCAGCTCAGTGCGCGGCGCGCAATCCAGCGCGCTCGGGGAAGCGGCTTCTTTGCGGCGCCAGGCTCTAGAGGAGGAAAAATGGAGCGCGGAATGGCCAGGACCCCAGGTTGCTTGGGAGACCTGCATTTTGGTGCTATTTCCTGGAGATCGGAAACCTTCGGGGCAGGGGAGCAGCCTCAGTGGGGTCCGTGGGAAACCAGCTCTCTGAGATACTTGTGAGAAAAACCATCGGGTACTTCAAAGAGGGCTTTTGTTCCAGGGAATGGTTATCTCTACTGCCTAGCCAGACTTTCCCTGTCCTAGCCCCAGGGCCCTACAGCTCTGAGCTCCTGGCCTTGGGGAAGCCTCCGCAGCTCAAGCCCTAAGCACTTTCGAACCCAGACTCCCACCTCCAGCCGGCTGGTTCCTGGAAGCTTCCATCCATTCATCGCTGATTACCAGCTGTTGTGTCGAAGTTACCCCAAAGAGATCCAGCAAGAAAACTGGAGTGAGGGGTCAGTCCCCAGTTTCAGGGAAGGCTATGTCAGTTCCTTTTTGCTTGTTCATCTGAGCTAGTCCATGGCCCACAGCTCCTTCTCACAGCCTACCAATAGTGCATTCAAACAGGCTGTACCCCAGGCCCCTGAGGCACAATCCTTGTCCTCACCGAGCACTGATTCAGGCTGGTCGGTTTGGAAGGAAACGGCCCCGTTTTCCTACAGAGGAAAGTGCTGCCTCTTTTTGGAATCAAATATTCTGTCACTGTCGCAGCATCTTGAATAGTTTTTCATCCTTCTGCTACTTCTTTGAGCTTGGACTAGGAGGGACCCTGTAGCATGTGTGGGACACATGCTACCTGCTCTAACAGGACATTAGTTAGAGTAACCTGGGGCCAGCCTCAGTGGGGGTAGGTCCCAAGCAGCCTGACTTTCTCCTCAACTTGCCAGCCTGGATTTTTAAACACAGAGCACCCAGCTCTACCACACTGGTTACTGACAGAGCCCCCCAGAGTCACTTGGTGGCCACCCGAGAGACAAGAGACACGCAGTGCCCTGCATGCCTCTGCACGTTACTCATCACATCTGGGGGCCTTCTGCCCCCATAGCCTGGATTCAGACCACAGGAGCAGTGGAGGCTGAGCCCAGGGAATGCTGGGACTGGGCGTTCTCTCACCCTCTGATTTGTACAGAGACCACTGATGGGACTTGACCTGGGTGCAGAGGAAGGCACCTTATGAAGCAGTTCACTGCAACACCCACCAGGAGCATGGCTTCCGACTCTCCTCCTGCACCTCTCCCTAGGCTGTTAGCATAGCATTCCCCACGCCAGGGACATTCCTCCCCCTCCTCCTCTTCCTTTGGCATTTCCTACCTCTTAACCTCTCTCCCAGAACACCTTCTCTCGCCCCCTGTCCTCTCCACCACCCTAAGGTTAACTTCTCTTTCCTGGCTCAGGTCTGGGCCTGCTTCTACCTTGCAAGGCCCAGTGCTGTCCCCCCTCCACCTCTCTGTGAGTTGGTCCCATCCCCCTTGCAGCAGCACAGGCCCAGCCACTTGGAATGGATGAGGTGGCTACAGTGGGGTAGCTCTCACCTCTTCAGCATGGACAGACATGTTCCGCAGAGATTCCCAGTAAAGCAGTTGGCCTGCTTGGGCATCTCAGGTCTGGGGAGCTTGGAGAAGGCCAAGGTTAGGCAACTCCCTCCAGGAGAGGGACAGCAACAGTTAACCTGGAGAGTTTTCACAGCGGCATCTCAGTCTTCAATCTGGTACCTCTGCTTTACTTACCTCAAAGTCTGCAGCAATAGGAAAACACGTCTAAATTACCCAGATACTTGTCTTCAGAGCCAACCAACAAGTCAGACTGAATCAAATCAGTGGCCATCACGGAATGACTGAATTGGATCAGTATCACCAGTAGAAACACCCTACTAGGGCTCTGTGTTATGGGCTAGACCATTAGGTGCCACCTCATGAGACAGAATGGGTGATGCTCTCTGGGCCTGTTTGACTCTGAGCCCAAGCCACCAAGCTGGAGAATGACCAGGTTGTGGGGACTGTCTTTCCTGACCCCTAACCCCAACCCCAAACACTCTGGTGTTAGTCCCTCCACCTCGGCCTGGGAGTTGGGTTCTCATGATAGGCAACATTGGTCAAGGGACAGTGACACTAAAATCGCAGCACATGTGCCCTGCAGAAACCAGTGCCTCTGACTCATCAGGGAGAATGATGGCATCTAGATGTTCATGCACTCGCATTCAGGGAGGTAGCAAGCCTCACCAGGCAGCAGCAAGTCATCGGGAACTGCTGGTTATCCCTGAGTGGGTCTCCAGATCGCCTAAAGCCTAGGGTGGTGGGTGATGGAGAGAAGTGAGGGCTCCCAGAGCTGCCTGTTCAGTTGACCTCAGGTTCACCGTAGGGAGCCTGGGTGGTGAGCAGGGATTGCCAAGGGGCCAGGAGCTTGAGCATTTAGGCAGGTTACGTTGAAGTGGGTGTGCCAGGAGACCTCCTGGAGACCATCCGAGCTCCGGGGTCTGTGTTTGGGCTGAGCTCGCTTTACAGCCTCCTCATCACCCCTTCCTCTATCACCTTCGTGCCACTCAGCCCTTTCTCAACCCCGGGTTCAGAGGGGAGATGCTTGGGGCTGAAACCAAATGGTTGAGGCTGGGGGTGGAGGCAGCGCTGCTGGGAATGGGTCCACAAGAAAACCAAAAGCCACCTGCCAGCGCGTATTGGCCTCTTCTGATCCTCTGCGTCGGAAAGAGTGCCTGCCCTGCAGAGTCCGCAATTCCCGTGGCCTGCCGTGGGGAGTGCCAGAAGGCCCCAGCGAAAGGGGACCAGTCAGGGTGGGGAGGGCTTGTCAGGGGTTGAAGCAGGTGGCGGAGCGCTCACTTGCGGGGGCCGAAGGCGGGCCGGCCGGGCCAGCGCCCCAGCGGCTCACGCGTCGCTTCTCTCTGTCTGTACGCGGCCGCAGCAAGCGACGTGCCCCAGGACGGGCTGCTGCTACACGGCCCCTTCGCGCGCAAACCCAAGCGGATCCGCACGGCCTTCTCGCCCTCGCAGCTGCTGCGGCTGGAGCGTGCCTTCGAGAAGAATCACTACGTGGTAGGCGCCGAGCGGAAGCAGCTAGCCGGCAGCCTCAGCCTCTCCGAAACGCAGGTAAACTCTTACTTCTTAGCCCTGCCCGGCAGGGGCACCCAGCCTAAGCCGCTCCTTCCCGTTGCTGGCCAAAGCTTATACTTAGAGCCCCTTCACTGCAATGGGGAGGTCTCTAACGGAGGCAGAGTAAACACACAGCACACCTGGGTCGGGCTCCCAACCCCCCCAAGCCACTATCATCACCCCCGGCCCAGAAGCTGTAAATTACCAGGGGTAGCAGTCAGTCTCAACCTGGGATGCTTGCCGCCCTTCCCCCACCCTTGGAGCATTCACACGGCCTTCCCCAAGCTGCCGTCCCAGTCCGCCCGACTGCTACAGCGTGCCGTTGGTGGGCAGAAAGCCCGGGTGTCCCAAGCTGTCCGCATCCGAAGCAGAGGTACTGGGCTAGGGAGGTTCACCCCTGCTGGTCCAGGGTGCCCTGACCCTTGCGTGCAGGCGGGCTGCTAGGGTGCTGAGAATCCTAGTGCAAGGGCACCAGGGTTTGGCAGGGCAGTGTGTGTGTTGGGGAGGGGGAGCTCTGGATCTCCGGGCACTGCTCCCAGTCGCCATGAAAATCGGGAAGGATGTCGGAGTGATTTGAACCGGGGGGAATGACAGTCACTGTGCAGAATTTTTGTCATTGATCACTGAAGGGAAAATATTTCAAAATATTTTGAAATAATTAGATGAAAGCAAGGCAGTTTTTGGTTTGCCTGTTGGTCCGGACTGTGGTTCACAGATCAGAGCGCTGACTGCCAGCACCACCTGGACTCTTGGTCCAGCCGGAGCTGCAGTGGCAGGTCCAGCCACTGCGCCCGAGGCGGAGGCAGCTTGGGCAGTCAGGGTGGGCTTTGCCGGCCTTGGCCAGCTCCCACCCCGCTGGCATCTCACCTTGTGTAGTCCTTTCCTCTTTTTGCCTGACCCCTGCCACCACCTTCCCAACAGCAACTAGGCCCCCTTCTTAGCTGCTAGGACAGAGAGAGTCTTCACGGGAGAGCCCAGACCCCAGTCCCTGGAGGTCAGAGATTCCCACCTCAGATCTGGGGTGACCTTTGGGCATTCTCTGTCAGTGGGTGTTTGATGCCCCAAGTAGCAACCAGCTCATGGCTCCCAGCTGGGCGGCAGGACGCCTGTCATTTGGGATTGTTTTCATGGCCAGCCTGGGGACCGGCATGCAGAACACAAGAGTTAATTTTAAAAACGTTGAAAGAAAAGCGTGTTAAAATTAAGTTAATAAGATAACACCCTCATCTCCTTCCCAGCCAACAGTGTTTTTAAAAAATCATTGTTTAAAGCAAGGTGTCAACTTAGAGTGGTGTTTATAATTAACTTCGTTTAAGAAGTAATATTTATTAAATTTTAATTACAGGAGTGAAAGAAAACAAAGCAATTTGTAATCCCACCACCCACAGATGAGATCTTGTTGAAACAATGTCATTGTTTTTAAACTTTTATTTTTTTTATCTCAGGGAGAGCATTTTTAATTAACTTTCTTCCAAACTGAATTGAACTGCTTGTCAATATTAGCCCCTCACAATGCCAGTTAGGAAATGAGATGATCGGGTTTTTTTTTTGTTGTTGTTGTTCCTTTTTGGATAAGGTGTTTCAAACATAAATTTAAATACTATCCTGAGTCCAGCTTTCCCAGCTGTCAAAACCTGGGACTAATCTTGCCTGTCTGGAAATGAGCTGCATTTCCCCAAACATTAGAGGGATGAGTCTGAGGGTGCCCCTTGTGGTGGCAAGCCGGGGTACTTTCCCCGGGATTGCTCCCCTGCCCCGCTGCCTGTGCCACCCTGGGTGACTGAGTTACTCAGCCTCTCCCAGTCTGGTTGCCTCCTCATCCAGGAATTCGGTCGTTGAAGGATTAAAGGCACCTTACATCAACTTAAATATCCATTCCTGTCCCCAGGCCCTCTTCCCTTTATCTCAGGGAATAGGTAAAATTAGCATGTAAGAAGCTTCTTTGTCTTGGTGCAGTGCTCCTTCTGCCACATCCAGTCCCCGCTGTCAGCTGTTCCTGTAGCCCTCTTAACTTGTTATTTGGACCTACATGATAGAATTAACTAATGACCTCTAGCTTCCTCTTGGCGTTTACCATATGGGCTGATTGTCAAGTGTCCGTTCCCTGTACCAGGTACCTACTATGCATCTCTCCCATCTGGATCTATTTGCTGCTCAGAGCTCTCTAATCTGTCCTTCACAGGTAGCTGTTTTAGATCTAGCGCTCTACTCCTGTCTGCTTTTATTAAACCACTCCCCCACACTAGTTAATTTATATTTCCTATTTGCTACATGCTGTTCTTCCTAGCAGTAACTCCCATCTACCCATCTGTTGATCATCCCTTTATCCGCTATTGTTTTTTAATTGTTTGCATGTCCACCATGTATCTGGAACTTGCAGCTCTGTAAGGCTGTTTTGCACCTGCTGTGGAATGTTCTCGTATCCTCTGCTTGTGGTCCTCTGTCCTCTCACTAGCTCCAGGTCTTGTTATTGTATCTGTGAAACTGAACAAAATGAATTGCAGGGTTTTTTTTTTTCCAACCCTGACTTTCTGTGGCTCATCTATATTCTACTCCCCTGTGTTTCTGTATAATCCCTCCTCCATGTTCTCAGAGCTCGCGATGTGCGCCCCACCCATCCTCAATATGCAGTGAACTCGACTGGCATCGTGCAAATCGGCTGCAAGGTCTAAACGCCAGTCGTGTTCATCTAGCAAGATGATCTTAAAATACGGATTCACAGGCATCCATGAGAGATTCTCATGGGATAGGTAGGAAGGGGCCCAGGAAAAAGTTTCTGAAACAGTTCTCTGAGTGGTTCTGCTGGACAGACACTGAACACCATAGCTGAAGAAGCAGAGGCCAAGCTGGTATGTTCTTGCAGGCACTGCTCAGTGCTCAGCAGGAGTAGATGCTCAATAAATCTGTGGTGAATGAATTACCATGTGCCTCTTGGCTCAACACACATGTTGAACGCTGACTTCCTCTGCCATTTCCCTTGCTTTCTCTCATCACATTCCCCCCCACCACCCTGTCCTCATTCTATTTTTTCTTGTACTCCCACAGCTGGCTCTTGATTAAAATCCTGCAGGCACCAGTCTGTAGATAAAACTGGGAAGGTTAAGAAGCTCTGTGTGTGGCTGAGTTGTTAATCTACAAGGATGCTGGGTGGTGGGCCACCTTGGCACTTTTAATAGTGTCTGGCTTACATTTAGTGGGCAGTGGATCATCCAGGAGGAGGAGGGTTGAACTTTGGGCATCCTATCCTCACTTCTGGTTCTGATTGGTTGTTACTCACCAGGTAATGGGGCTGTGGTACAGCCCTGGAGTCTGATGAGGAAAACACCCACTAAAGGCTGGTTGGGGAGACTCAGGCCTGGGTCAGAGCCTCCAATGCAGTAAGTGTATGTGTTTTTACCTGTGTAACACCTGTGCCCATCCTGTGGGGCACATACAGGTTTTGTGTGATTGATTGATGGCCAAGGGTCAGGAGGTATCATAGATTCCCACAGGCAGTCCCATGCCCTGGAGTGCCCTTGGTTTGTATGCATGTATGTGTGTGATGCAGGCACATTAATTTCAGGGTGAGTGAGAGAAAGCATTTAATTGGTCAGTGTTTCCAGCTGCCTCTCCTGCTCTTGAGGGACAGCAGGTCTTTCTTGACTTTGTGAGTTCAACTGAGCCGTGAGGGAAAATGGTGCAAAAATGTGGCCATCAACCTTGAAGCTTCCTCTGTGGTGGAGGCTAAATGCCGACCCTGCACACTTGTGGGACACATGTGAAAGGAGCGATGGAGAGCCCTTGAGGGACAGGGCAGACCTGCAGGAATAGGCCTTGAAGGCTTGTGGCCATGCAGAGGATTCTAGGTTGGAGGTCAGAATGGCGAGGATTCATCAAGGGAAAACTAAAACAGAGCTGTCTGGAGCCTGGCCTCAGGGAGGGAGGTCTTGGGAGGCAGTAGGCAGGGGCTGGTCACTAGTGACAATGGAAAGGAAGCTTCTGAGGTTCCGTCCTTGCTCTGTACTGCTCTACCCTTTGGGGGTGACCAGGAGCAACCTGAGGGACTCAAATCTTAGGGAAAAGTCAAGAGACCTTTGCTGTTGGCTCACTGTATTCTCAAGTTTTGGTTCTTCTCCAAAACCTTTGTATCTCCCATGTCCTGGGAGTCTCTTGTGGTGGGGAGAAGAGGAGATAGGGGAGAAAGGAGTGCTGAATTCTGTGATGTCTCCTTCAGAATAAGGGTGATGCTTAGAACTGGCAGAGAGGAGAGCAGACAGGCAAGCTTAGGTTAGGGCTGTGATTGTGTCAGGGAGGCAGAGGTGACCTCTGGTTAGGTGGGGTGATGGCTGAGCTCAGCATGACATTGGGCTTGACCTTGACAGTGGGGAATAACATGTCAGATGATGGAGAAGAATGGGCTGGAGGGTGACTGGATGCATCTCTCCAAGCTGCTATCTATTCTGAGGACTTTCTCTGTGTCTTTGAAGCAAGAGCTAACAGGAAGATGTGAGGAGAAACTTCTCTGTCAGAGTAAGCAGACCTTGATAGGGATAAGTGAATTCCCCGAGAATGGGTCAGACTCCTCTGGAAGGATGCTGGGGCTGAGCTAAGGTGGCGGGAGTAGGGGGCTAGGGGGATCTGGATCTCCTTTCTGAAACACCAGATTATTTAAAAAATAAAATCTGATTAGCTCTGAAACATTGACTGGGGCTTTAGTTTGCTTGTTAGTTCATTTGTCTGTGCATTCCTGTAGTAACACACGCACACATACTTCCATTCTTTAGTTGCACACATTGATCTGCACTCTAGTAAGTTGATACACTCATTCATTCACGAAAATTGCAGCTTTTTAAAACAAGTTTTATTTATTTTTTTTAACTTATTTGAAAAGCAAAGATAGATTTTTCCCCCTCCTGGGCCACTCCTCAAATGCTGGCCATATACAGGGTTGATCCAGGCCAAAGCTAAGAACCAGGAATTCAATCCACATCTCCTGCGTGGGTGGCAGGGACCCAACTGCTTGAGCTATCACCTGCTGCCTCCCAGGGTGAGCATTCGCAATAGCTGAAATTAGAAGTGGAGTGGTACTCCAACCAGGTACTCTGATCTGGGACACAGGCTGCCCAAGCTGCAGATTCAGCGCTGTACCACACATCTGTCCCATGAAACCTTCATCCTGAATCAAGCCCATCCTTGCTTAACCCCAACAGCAGGGCTCTCTGCCCACTCCCCAGACAAGTGGTTAAGCCAGTCTACCACATGCAGAATGAAGAACTGACCCTCTTTGAAAAAAATGCCCAATAAACTAAGTCAAAACAAAGACCCCATCTTTCTAGCACTTCACACTTTCCAGTCCCTTTTCTGTTGGGCCCCTGTTCTGTTGGTTTTCTCCTATTTTCTAGATCTAGTGGAGGCATCTGTTGCCCAGGGCTAGATCGCTTCACCTCTGCCCAGCAGAATAATCCTGCAGAGAACAGGTCCTCTGGGCTGGCATCGGGAATCCAAAGCCAGCGAGCACAGGCCGCTTTGGTTCTCCAGATTCTTGTAGTCTGTTGAGGAGACACAGATATGAGCCAATAAATGAGGGTACACTTGGGGCCATTGTACCTGAGATAAAGTATTCAGGAAGCCCAGATGGCCACAAGGCAGGTCCCCCAGGGGACAGCCAAGCAGGATCTGGAGACTGTGGGAGTGTTCCGTGAAGACAGGGTAAACACAGGCCCAAGGGGAGAGTCTTGGAAGGATATAGGTGATCTCTGAAACACAGATGCTCAGAGAGGTGGGGTCTTGGGAGACCACAAGGATCCTTTCCCTAAACCCAGAGGAGTTGGAGTTGGGAAAAGGGATTCTCCAGCCAAGATTCCCAGTGTACTTTGGGGGCTGAGAGAGATGAGTGGGCTGTTGGAGACTGCCAGTCAGGAGCACAGCCTCCTCAGGCTGCCGCTGTGCCACTGCAGGCCACACCGTGTGAGCTGCTTCTAAGACCTCTAACTTCCAGAAGGTGGCTCTGGGATGACCCCAGACTTACCCAGCTGAGCTAGGGAGGTCATGGTTGTCACTCTCATCTCCTATGACATGCAAACACTAGTTACTTTATCCAAAATGTAAAGTCATTATTATCAGCATTCAGGAAAATTTAGATAAGTAGAAATAAGTCATCTCTACTTTAGGTATATTTCCTTCTAGTCTTTTTTCCCCATGCATAGGTTTTGTTCTGCAGTTGTGATCACACTGTGCCACCACTGTGTGTGCTGACTTCTCCACTAATATTATTAAGTCATAAGCATCCCCCCATCCCCCGCCTTGTTATTACAGTCCTTGTAAACAGCATCTGGACACTTCGCCCATGGCTATTCCCCAGAAGATAGCCAGGCTGCCTTGCAAGGGGGTTCTAGGTTCCTTTCAATTTTTTTCTTTAGTATTTATTTGAAAGGCAGAGTGACAAAGAAACAAAGACAGTTGCTTTCTATCAGCTGATTCACTCCCCAAATGGCTGCCACATAATGGCCAGGTCAAAGCCAGGAGTCCAGAGCTCTATCTGAGTCTCCCACACGTGTGGCAGGGTCCCAAATACTTGGACCATCTTCCACTACTTTCCCAGGTGCATTAGCAGGAAGCTGGATTGGAAGTGGAACAGCCAGGACTCAAACCAGTACTCCAATAAGGGATATCAGTGCCTTAATCTAATGCATTGCAGTGCTGGCCCTGACTCAAGTATTGCTCAAGAAGAAAACATTGAAAATCACCTTTCACTTGGGGCTGCCAAAAAGCTGCACTGATCTGAAGATCCAGCATGGATGTCTTCCTTCCCTGGCCCTTTGTGCCAGTGTAGCATCCCAAGGGGCTATAGTCTCCTTCCTGAAGGGAGACCTGAAAGGCTGTATGGGAGGGAGAAAGGGGTGCAAAGGGGCTCTCTCTGACCCTGGCGCTGTCCACTCACTACCTGGTGAGTACCCTCTGCCTGCCCACTTTGGCATCTTAGGATGTCAGTCCCACAAGTGAGCCCTAAGCCACGCACAGGAGGCAGGGTGAGCTCACCCACCCACTGACTGGCATAGTCAAGCAGACTTGGTATTGCGGGGCAGGGACCAGTCTGGCTACCAAGTGGTTGTGCTGAAAACCACCATCCTGTGTCCAAGCATAGGTGTGTGTAGAGTCCAGGAGCCTTGTATCAATAGATCTGCCACTCTCAGGTGAGACATACAGGCTAGAGGTTTGAATCCAGTCCTCTACGAGGGGGAAAGGTCTTCACCCCATCCATCCAGGCTGAGCACCCGCTTCCTGGGTCAAACTTCCTGTCCCCTGCAGGCTGATGTCTGAGCACTCAGCACTGGCTACCCCATCCTCTCCATGGTGTTCTCAAGTCAAGGGTAGGCCAGATGGCCCACTGGGAACCCTGGCCAGGCAGTTGTGAGGGAGAGAGCCTGGCATGTGTGTGGGTTCCATGGAACAGAGACAGGAAGGAGGTGGCACATCCTAGGCATGAGTCCCAGGGCCTGGATGCCGCACCTGCTAAGGCTGCCATGGCAGTTTTAAAACCTCCGCTGGACTTGTCCTACAGTTTCAGGGAGTAGGGATTGGCCTGAAGGGTCTTTCTGAGAACTGCCCTCAGTCCTAGCCAGGGTTCGCAGATCTCCCCTCAGCCATCACTGCTGCAGCCAATCCAAGGTGCTTGCCTGCCCCACTGCACACACAGACCCTGCCGCCCACAGGACACGGCTGCAGCTGGTGGCAGCTTTGAACAGAGTGAGCAGGCATTTCCAGAAACTGCACATCCTCTCCCCCTGCCCCTGCCACATCCCTCAGAGCAAGTATCCTCAGATTGTTGTTCCTAACGATAAGAGTCTTAATGCCCAGAATGGGTGAGACTTGGCTACAGTTGGTGCCCAGGCTTCTTCCTGCCTTGCCCTGCTCTGCAAGGGTCATAAAGAAGCCTGAGGCCATGTGGGGAACTGGGGTGACCCTCCAAGCTCATGCTCAAGAGGGTGGTGAAGGTTGTGCCCTGAAAGAGGAAGGGCAAGGGTGGGATGAGGCGGGATGGGAATGAGGGAGGCTTCCTGCAGGAGCTAGGTTTAGCATCCTAAAGCTTTTTCCCTCTCCTCCCCTCCGTGCACCCCACATCATAGAGGAGGCTTGCTCTGTCTCTTAGCCCAACCTCTCCCCTTGCCAGGGCTCTCACTACCTGAGGCAGGAGGGTGGGTATCCATTGTGTTCTGTGTCCTGGCATTCCTCGTAGCTGCTTTTTGTGGGACCTGCTCCCAGACCTGGTTGGGCTGCAGGGGTAGGTGGCAGTTATCCCTCCTTCCAGGCCTGTGTGTTGGAGGAGGGCGAGGCCCAGTTTACTGGTGGGTTCCAGATGGAGCTGGTGCCCAAAGGATCAAGATTTCCTCTGCCCAGTTCCTCATCATATGGGGAACTACACACATGCGGGTGCCAAGTGAGGGTCCCTGATAAAGGGCGGACAGAGAGCACATTTGCCCCCTACAGGTGCTGCTCCTTGTGTGGGTATCACACCCCTGGCCACGAGGCCAAGTCCTCTCTGCCTTGTGGGTCCTCTTGTGCTGCCTGAGCCCATGCAACAGCTTCTCATATCTTGTCGCACTACCCATTCTTGCCTTCAGCTGTGAGCAAGCCATCATTCCATCTCCCCTAGAAACAAGTGGAAGCCAAAGCTGCTGGATTCTGAGCCTGTGCTCCTTGCCTCCTGCCTTGCTTGGCCGCTCCAAGACCCCTTCTCTCCACTAAATGCGACCCAGCAGCCACCTTCCTCTCTGTCTCTGTAAACCCCACTGATTCTGCCTCTGGTAGGCTAGTCATGAGAGGCCTGGCCCTGTGTAGCCTGTTTCCCATTACTGACTCCTGGCTGCAGTGCTGAGAGCCCTGGTGGGAGGCCCCCTGATGTTCTCACCTGTGCCCCTCCCTCCCCGGCCCAGGTGAAGGTGTGGTTCCAGAACCGGAGGACAAAGTACAAACGGCAGAAGCTGGAGGAGGAAGGGCCCGAGTCGGAGCAGAAGAAGAAGGGCTCCCATCACATCAACCGGTGGCGCATCGCCACGAAGCAGGCCAACGGGGAGGACATCGATGTCACCTCTAATGACTAGGGGGCCACCATGAACCCATGAAGGCAGGGTGCTGCTTGCTGCTGGCCAAGCCCCTGGGGCCCAAGCTGGCCACTCCCTGGCCAGGCTGCAGGGAGGCCTCGCGTCTCGGCCCCACAAGGCTTGGAACCTGGGGCCACCACTGACAGTGGGACAAGAAGCGGGCTGGCTGAAGCCTGGGAGCCTTTGGCCCTCTGGGTGTGGAGAGCCTGCCCGCCGTCTCCCTGGGCGGGCCGCCCTCACCACAGCCTCCCAGCGGCTCTCCATTCCACTCACCTCGTTTTTGTTTCTATGCGCTTCTGTTTAATTTATTTTCCAGGCCCATTGTAGTTCCTAGTGGTTCTCCTGTACCTCCCTTCCCTATGGGAATAATAAAATCTCTCTCTTGTTGCCACAGGCATTCACTCCAACCCTCGAGCCTGTGACTCCACAGTGATGGTTTCCCATTCTGGACCTCCCACCCTGGGCTGGGGGGGGCGGGTCTGCTGGTGGAGCAAGCAGGTTCAGGGCTTAGAGCCTGGGGGAGGTGCTGGGTGGGACTGGAATTCAAGATTAACTTGTTGTGTCCTCTCTACATTGTGGATAGACCCTGGTTTCTAGCTCCAGCTCCCCAGACAGAAAGCAGACAGCAGACCTAGAGAAAGCCAGACAGCAGACCTAGAGAAAGCCACCAGATCAGGTCTTTGCAGACTGCCTGAGGGGTGGGAATCAGGCCAGTGGTTCAGAGAGAAAGGGAGAGAGCTTCAGGAAACATACAGAACCACACTTAGAGATTCTGTGGCCTCTGCAATTGAGAAGAATTCAGAGGAAGAGAGTTTTGGGGTTGCCGCCCAGGATGCTCACTTGTGTTCAGAGAAACCCTAGACAGGTTACAGCTTCAGAGATGGGATTCCCCCAGCCCAGGAAAGAGTGGCACGCCAGGACTCACCCAGCCATCTGCTCACCTCCCTTGGGTTTGTCCATTTGTTTTGCCTGCTCGTCATATCAAGGATTCCTTCCTACTGGAAAAGCCAAACCTGTGTTCCCTTGTGGCGTCCTGATCAGTCTGCACCTCCCTTCCATGTGCCCCCCTACTCAAGCCCTCTGCTCCAATCTTTGCTGATGCCACAGTTAATCATGCAGTCACCAGCCTCTGGTCACTTCTGTGTGACCAAACTGCCTCCCATCCGGGTTCCCTGCTCCCTGGCCTGATGGCCAAGCCCTCTTGGATGCCCTCCTCTGTCCCTCATGTCAGTACCTCTGACGTCTCCTCCAGCCTCTCTCAGCTCCCTCGAGTTCTTCCATGCCTCACCCTTGTCCAACGTGTGCTCGTTCCTTGCCCCATATGTCCCTGCTCTGGGGGGGGGGGGGTCACATCCACATCCAGCGCTTCTCCTCCCTAATCTATGTCTCTGCTCGACCTCTGCTGAACTGCAGACCTGCTGAGTTTTCACCGGAGGCCCTCTAAAACACCTGCAGCTGCACTCTCCACCATTCTGCCCCAGGTTTATTCACCTGGGCCAACAGCATCAGCCATGCACGCTGTCTTCCAAGATTTCTCTCCTCTCCAAGCCCATCCATTCCTGTCTAGACAAGTTTCCCAGCCACACCAGTGCAGCAACTTTAGCTCTCCCAGCCCTGGCCCAGCCTGGAGCCCCCTTTGGAGGGATTGGCAGCAAAATGAGGCTTCTGGGAAGGTCAAGGGTGAAAATCGCTTAAAAGGGTACTCTAGGCTACAGCTCTTCTCACACCGGAGTGGGACTGGGGCATCTCCTCCTCATCTGGTCTACCCATTTCTTTCTTCCCCACACTCATGGTCTCTCCTTTTATCCCTTCCCTGTTCCTGAGTGTCTCCAGGCTTTCCCTGCATGGAGCCTTTGCTTGTGCTGTCCTTCCCAGCTAGAATCTCGGGTGGGCACACGGTAGGTGCTACATCGATGCTGCACTCATTGGAAAGGTGTCAGAGGCCCAGTGTGCTATCAGGGATCCAAGCACATGCAGGATCCTCCTGCTAAGTACACAGTCCCAGGTCCCATGGGAAACATCAGCATCTCTCCCCACTCTGTACCTGCCCCACGCTTGTCCAGTCAGTGCTACAAACCAAAGGGCTGTGTTTCTCTCCCCGCTCCCATCCCACCAGCCTTCACCTAGGAATTCAACCAGCACATCTTAAAGTCCTAACCAGGATGAATCTAGGTTAAAACCTCCTGGGGACTTGCACTCTGGGGAGCAAGCACGCACAAGTGGCTCGGCTGAGAAGAGACATTCTTTGATAGGAAGCATGAGCGGGCCCTCTCAAGGTGCTGCCTCTTTGGTGAGAGAGGGGGCCAACTCTGCCATCCGGAGGAAATTGCTGTAAGGGACCCAAGGGAACCTGCCAATCTTCCTGGCCCAGGCCTGCTAGGGGTAGGCTGGGGAGTCCCTGCGTCAGTCCCATCCATCCCCCATGTTGTGCCTCTCCCCGCAGACGGTAAATATTGGTGTTGTGACTTCATTAATAAAGGCTTCTGTGAGCCTGAAAAACATGGAATCAGGATGAACTATTTTCTGAGCGGCGGGCTTGCCAGGTTTGCTAATTTGGGAGTTTTTGGGTCCTCTCCAGGGAACAAACCAAAGTCTCTCTCGAAGAGACGCAGATGTAGCCGAGAAGGGGAGAAGACGACAAGGACTGCAGCTCCCTTCCTTCCCCCGCGGCTCCTCCCACCTGCAGAGCAGTGTCCTGCTCAGGGCCAGCAGGGTGGACACTGCCTACTTGTGAGATGGCCTCAGCGGGAGTGGCGTCCAGGCCCCAGACTGTCCAGCCCCAGCTGCCATGAGCCATGCTCAGCTGATGTGCCCCATAGCTGGGCTGTGGCCTGCCCTGCAGACTCACAGGGACTGTGCCATTGTGAGTACCTGCAAGATTCACCAATTCCTGGCAGCTGTAGTGCAGGCAGCACAGGGAGCCCTGATTTCCCACAGCCATATCACCAGCCTTCCCTTCAGGGCCCCATCTTCACATACCCTCTCATCCATAGAACTTTCTGGGCTTTTGGTTCTCATGGCAGTGGCAGTGGCATGGCAGGTACTATTACCATATCTGCTTCTTGGTGCCACCTTCTCCTCACAGGTGCTGTGATTGCATCCCAGAAGGTATGAATGGCAGGTGAACTGGGCTCTGCCCAGGCAGGAGTCCACAGGGCCCCACAGGTCTCTTCTGGAGGAACCTCTGCCCTGGGGCAGCCATGCAGGGGGAGGAGAGGGGCGGGGAGGCCAGCAGGCTGCACGGTACAGGCCCGCCAGCTTTCCTGTCAGCCGAAGCTGCCAAGGCAGAGCCAGACATGGGGAACAGGTCTAACCAATTACCCGAGCTCCCCATCTGCCGTCTGGGGCGTGTGTGAGGGTGTGGGGAGTGCCTGGGAGGGCTGTGGGTGGGTGCGTGACCGCAGGGGGTGGCTGTGAGGGTGCCCAAGTGTGGTGAACACATGCAGTGTGTGGCTGGAGGCTCACGCGGGCCCTTCAGTTGTCAAGACTATTTCTACAAGCTGTGTTCTTCCTGTACCTCCAAGATCTTGAGGTCTGTGTGGGTAGCCCACCCCATGCTCCATCCTCTCATCCTCACACTGCCCGCCCTCAGGGCTTGCCAGGGCAGAAGTGGCCCTTTCCTCCACAGCAGATTCTCATGTTCTTTCTTACTGGGCTGCAAATGTTCTCTCCCAGCACCGCTCCCCCGCCCATGCCCCACTCCAGCTCATTCCATCAGCATGAGGTCCTCTGCACCTGCTGGCAGCAACACAAGCCTGCTTCAACCTGCTACCTTCTCCTCTAGGAGTTGAGTCCATGCATGCATCAGGCAGACATGTGGGTTGGTGCCCTTCATGTCCAGCCTCACGCCCCATAGGAGAGATCTCAGAAAAACACCCTCCCCACATCCAAACCTCTTCCCACCGCCATTTTTCAGCTAAATCCTTGACTCACACTTGTCCACGCCTCCAGCTTCCTGCTGGCGCACCCAGTGGTAGAAGCCAGACAGCAGCCTCTGGGCCAAGAGCAAGCACATGGTGCAGGGGACACAGGGAGCAACTGTGCCCAACCCATCCTCCCCACTTGCCTTTCTCTCCTGGCCCAGCAGGATCCCCAGGACTAGAGTTTCACCTGTCCCAGAGCTCACAGGTTCACACCCTTCCCCTCACCCCCCCCCGTAACTCCATCCAGGTTTTCCACAGAAGCCCAAGAGCATTAGCAGGGATCTGGATTGGAAGTGGAGCACCCAGGACTGATTCAGTGCTATGATATGAGATGCTGGCGTAGTGAGTTCACCCATTGCACTGCAACGCCATCCTATAATCAGCTATTTAAAGGACCTGGCTCCAAATGCAGTCACACTCACACCCTGGGGGTTGCAACTTCAGCTTTGGGAAAACACAGCCCAGCCCATGGCAACCTCTGCTGGGGCCAGCTGAGCTTCCTTAGCTGCCTCGTGTCTGCCCAGACTTCAGAGGTGGGGTCCAGCATGCGCCTGCTCCAGGTCTGGTTACCCACTGTCCCCAACTGCAAATGGATGGCACGCAGGTGGACATAATCCAGTGTCTGCTTGCCTGCAAGCAAGCCCACCCTAACAACTGCCCATACCTTGCCACTACCTTACTTGTAAAGCGAATGAATCACCTTCCAGCAGATCCGTGCTCCAGCTGGGGTCCTGGGGTCATCGCGGAGGCTGCTCTGTCACACTCTCCACACTGGATCACAGAGAGCTGCATAGTCCTGAACTTCCTCCCCTTTCCCTTTTCCCCCTCTCCCCATCTTTTCCACCATGACTGTGGTCTACAACTCTCTCACCTGGGTCCACTCTGTAGTCAGATGAATTCTACTTCCAGCCACAGGGGGCGCCAGCTGTCCGCAGCCTGAATCAGTTGGCCCACTCACTCGCCAGGGTTCTGCTGGCCGCTGTCACTGACCTGCTCTCCGCTTACCCAGGGTCTCACTGCTTCATCCCCTGCCTTACCTACACAGGAGGAGAAGCAGCAAGGCCAAGTGGCCCCTCACTTCCTCCCAGGACTTTCCTGGTGTCATTCTGCCCACCTCTTCCTTTCCCCTTCCATACTCTTCTTTCCCACTTATCACCCTCCTTAAGGCCCTTGAAACTGCAGTGAAACCTCAGTCTTCAAACATTTTCTTTAATTAATTAATTAATTAGAAAAGGGGAGAGATATCTCCCATCTGTTGGTTCACTCCTCAAATGTCTGCAACAGCTAGGGTTGGACCAGGTCAAAACCAGGAGCATGGAACTCATCCCAAGGCTCCCCACGGGTGATAGGGCCTTTAAGTACTTGGGCCATCATGAGCCACTTCCATGGGAGGCTAATAGTAGGAGGCTGGTTCAGAATGGTGTAATTAGGACTCAAACTAAGTACTCTGACATGGGATATGGGTGCCCTGAAGCAGCAAGTTAACTGCTAGACCATGTGCCCACTCCAAGTCCCTAGTTTTTACTGTGGTTGGGTATCCTTGTCAGTGAGTAGAGTTGGGGGGAGGCAGGCTTTGGCTTTAGACAAGGCTGCCAGCAGGTGCCTTGTTGAGCGGGATGGAGCACGAACACCTTTTAGTCTCTGCCTGGAGAGATAACTGGTCCTTCAGGAAAGAGTAGGCCTGGAGGGAAATGGCTGTGATGTTCCTGTCTGCTGGTGGGGGTGCTCATTAGTAGCTGAGGGTGGGTGAGATGGCTGGAACTGCAGCAGCTCCCAAGCAATGGATGGGGCCAGACCCTGGGGCCTGGGGAAGAGTCACTCAGTGCTGCTGTCCCCCAAGAGCTTCCTGGCACTGTCCCTGATGAAGAGAAGGGAGGCCGCAAGGGACAGGTGGTGGGGCTAGGGGGCAGGGGAGGCCACATTCCTAAAGCGTTAATGATCTCTGGGCTGGGTAGGAGCTGAGCCCCCAAACCGGCTAAAAACAACAAACAGCTCCCAGGAGGGATTTGTGTCTGTCCTGAGAATCAAGGATTTCCGCCCGGATGGGGGCTGTGGGTTGTGGGGCTCTCAAGCAAAGACATTCCCCAGAGACCAGAAGCCCTAAGATGAGAGCAGACCCCTCCCCCACCCCACCCCCTGCTCCCACCCTCCCAGGGCAGTCCTCCACACACCTCCCCCCCTCCACACATGCACACCTGGGAGGAGAGAGAAAGGACCTGGGTACCGTCCCCATCCCTGCAGCAGGCCAGTGAGGACGCTGTGGTTGACATTCTGCAGGGAAGGACACTGGGGCTCAGCTAGCAAAGTACCTGGCATGGGGCAGTCGCTCAGCAAACATCAGTGAACAGGTGTACAAAGGGCCTGGCTGAGCCCAACCCAACCATGGTGGCTATTCTCTGCTAGATGGGCTTCCACAGGGATGGGAGATGCTCAGAGGGGCCAGAGAAAAAGACCACACCTACCTCCTTCCCTCCAGAACTCCAGGGCCTAGTGAAAAGAGAAGCAGCCAGGACAATCAAGAGTTGGTTAGGTCCAGGGACTGTAGGGGCCATGAAAAAAGATCTGGGATGCAGCAGCATTCCCAGGGCTGATACCACCCATGCTGCAGACAACACCTTTTTACCTCATGCAAATTCTCCCTGCACACCAAAGCCTGGGCAGGCAGTCAGCAATAGTCCCTCCTACTGTTTAGGCCCAGAGGAAATAAACCACAATGGAACCTGCCACAATTCCTGATTCACAAAAGGTTTCCTATGAGCACTCATGGCTACTCAGGATAGTGGACCTCCCTCTGTCCAGCTTCCTGCCCCTCACTAGGTCTCATCTGCCTTGCTCCCCCTTCCTCTGGCCAGACCCAACCTATACCTGCTTTTCCCACCAAGCCCTCAGACAGCCCTCTGTAGCCTCCCACTCCCAAGAGACAAAGCCACACTTGGTGCTTTCAATCCATCATTTATTGTCCACAGTTCATTAGTAGTACATAGATCACATTGATGGAGAGATTTTCTGAGAAGGTTAAAAAGTCGCAAGTCCCCGTCTGTGGCTGAGGCCTGTGCACTGGGGCCTCACTTCTACCCATCAGATCCAGGTTGCAGGACCACTGTGGCTCTGTCCATTGGCCCTTCTCCGGGTCCTCTCCCTGCTCCCAGGCCAGAAGAGCTCAGGAAGCTGTCTCCCAATCAGCAACTCGGGAAGTGGAAAGAGGCTGGTGACCACCTGGACACCATGGTTTTCTGGTCCTGCACCTCTGATGGCCTTATAGGAGTTGGGGAAAGGCATCTGGAGGCTAAGGGAATGTTTCCAGTGTCCCAGAGGATGCTCAGGCAGGGACTCCAAAGCTGGAGGGAGAACAAGCTGTAGGAATGTGCTGGACTCCGGCCCAGCCAGACCAGTATCCCCAGATTGTGGGTCCAGGCCCTGCTCTCTTCCCATGAGCCAACCTGCCCCTAGACCTCTCTCCTCTAGCCTGCAAAGAGCTGGCATGGAGGTTGGCAAAAAATTCCCCTTCATGAGATCTTCCAAAGCCAACAGTCCCTGTGTCACCACCACCTCAGAGCTATCATGACTGCTTGCCATTGCATCCCCTGACTGTCCCATAGAGCTGCCCCCTTAGCTCAACTGGAATTGCATTTGGGAACCTGAGGAAAAGTGACTAGAACCAAAGCAAATGGATTATGAGATGCTGTGACCACATGGGCGAGGCAGGGGTGGGCCTGGGGCCGGAGCAGCCAGCAAAGAAGGAGAGCTAGACAGGCCCCATCTCTGCCAGGCCTCTCGGTGAGGCAGGGTAGTATAGGGTGGAAAGTTTTGGTCCCAAGATAAAGTGCACAAGAACAAGATCCTATGACAGGTGAGGGCAGGGTGAGCCTGAAGCAAGCTTTGCCATGGGGGACTCAGACCCATCTGGAGGGCTACATAGTCCTGCAGTCATGGGCACACCATGGTACGGCAAGACTGGCTCAAAATGAGCTGGCCCACCTATGCTATAGCCCCCAACCCTGCTGCTTTGTCCTCCATGCCAGTCAATGCTCTCTCCCCTTTTCACTGAGAAGGGGCCTTGTACGCTAACACACTGCAGGGCCCACTAGCGGGCACAGGGGCTGGCTGAGAGACAAAGGTTCCAGGGCTCCAGCAGGTACACAAAGCCAATACCACCGCCAACCCATTTTACAACTCCCTCCGGCCTTGAGGTGCTGACAGGTGCCATGGCCATGCCCTCCCACCCAGCACAGGCTCACCTCCAGCTCATGTCCTCCTCACAGAGAAATCATAGGGTGGAGAGGCCCAGGGCCTGTACTCCGAAGGCTACATGATCCAGCTGAAGTCAGGCAGGGAGTACACTGAAGCCGATGCCTCCCCTTCATTGTGCCTTTTAGATGAGGCTCGCCCTGCTTACCACCCCCCACCCTAACCCTGCGGCCCCTGCTTCCCTCCTTCCTGGCCTGTAGCAGAGGCCTCCGGACCTGCAGGGGTCACAGGCAGCATGCAGGTGTGGCCCAGCCACCTTTGCTTCCAGACGATAGTGTTTAGTGAAAGTCAAGTTCTCATGGGATGTGGGGGTCATACAAGGTTTAGGGGCCTTTCCTTTTCCCAGTCCAATGTCCATCCTGAAGGCATGCTGGGATGGCTAGCATTCGGGCGGGACAGGGCAAGGCGAGGTCCAGCTGCAGGAGCTGTAAGGAACCCCCTGATCCAGGTCACTGGTTCCAGACAGGGTGGAAGATCCAAGGAGGAGCAGACTCGTCCGAGGCCATACAGTCTGCTAGATGGGGTGGGTGATGTCTCTTGGGTTCCCAGGGGTCCAGCTTTGCACTGTCTAGCCTGAGACCCTCTTTCTCAGGCAGGGGTGGAATGTGGCAGGTAGTCTCAGCCCCAAGGCCCAGACTCCATCAGCCAGGTGCCTAGAAGGATTTTCCTACAGAAGCTAGTGCAGGTCCTCAGGTCATCCCAAACACCATTCCTTCCTGGGAGCACCCTGCCCAGAGCTGGGGCCCTCTCAGGGGTATTTCAGAGCTCTCTAAGGAGGGTGAACCCAGCCAGTCCCACTGTCATCAGACTTCACCCAAAGGAACTTGTTGTGCAGTAGTGGCAGGTGTGGGGGCTGGCCATGTGCAGTGTCAACTGCCCATGGAATCTTCCAGAAGCCTCCAATGCTCCTTGGTTCCCTGGAACACTTCCTGAGGACCTTAGCTATGGTTAGTCCCTCCTGTGTGGGGTGCAGACCACCTCATTTCTCTGCCCGCTCCCCCACAGAGAGCTACCTGGCCCAGTCATTGTCATATCCTCATCCACCAGACCACTCCAGCAGACCAATCCAGCTACTAGGTCCCACCACCTGCCACTTCCGGTCAGCTGCAACTGAGGCTCAGACTTGAGTCTGATACAAAAGAAAAATAAAAAGAGAAACCAAGGTGTAAAAGGATCCTAATCCTACCCTATGGCATACAATCATTTCTCAACTTCACAGATAATTGTGTTGAGTGGAGTTTTCACAACCCCACATAAGGCCCAGAAATGCGCTTGATTCTCTATACAGAATTCCCTTCCCCTAAGTTAGTATGTGAATGGATTAGTCTTCTTACCGCTGCACATGGGTTGCACCCCCAGGAGCCCAGGGCCCTCCCTGTAGTTGTGGTGCCCACCTCCCCAGCCTAGACAGCACTGGGTTCCCAGGCCAGCAGGCAGCCCTCACAGCCCCTTGTTGTACACCACCGTCTGGCTGCTCGTGGCACGGGCAATCTCGGGCTCTAGTTGGGATGTCTCAATCTGAGGAGAGAGAACAGACAGAAGTGGTGGGAAGTGGCAAGAGGTCAAGTGGAGGCAGGGAACAGCAGCTGGGACTGCTCTAGGGCCCACAACTCCACCTTGCCCCCTGCCCCCTTAGACTTCCCATCTTAGGGCTCATGCACACCTTCTTGTTCAGGACAGTGTGTTCCTGTGACTGACCATCCCACATGCTGGCCTCCAGAAACCCCACTTTTCCTAGCACCTTATCCCCTGCCCTGTAGACACCCTCACCCTGGGTCACTCCCTGGGCTTGCACACCGTCCAGACTCCTTGCATCCACGTCACCTTGGATTCTGCAGTACCCTACGCTTCCAGCATCCCATCCACTCTTGCTCCTGTTTGCCTCAGGACCTCTCAGATTGGAGGCCCCAGATTTCAGACCTCCCCCTCCAACCCAGCCTCCTGTAACTGTCACTTCAGCCACACCCAGCCCAAGGGTTCTTCCACGATGGACAGTGAGAGCATCTCCACACCTGAATCTGACCCTCCTTGGACACCAAATTATCTACCCCTCACTTCGGCCCCTCCCCGCAGCCAGCTCCCTCATGCTGTTTAAGTCACCTGACAAATTTCCAGGTTTCCCTCAGTTCCCCACTCATCCTCAGCCAGGATGAAGGCATCAGAGGAGTTCCCCCTTCAACCCTGGCTTCCACTCCTCCAACCTACAACAGACCTGCATCTGCGCAGCACCAGTTACCCTCCCCTCTAGAGGCAGATACCCACCTGGCCCTGGTCCCCTGTGCCCCCTGCAGGAGCCCATGTGGGCATGGCTTCTCTCCTTCACAGCACAGCCCTACACGTGTGAGAAAGCCTCAATGTTCCTCTACGCCTGTCACGCTCTTTCCTCCCCAGGCCCATGTTCCTTTACAGAACCATCGGCCTCCTCACCTCCCACTGCAGCAAATCTGGCTTCTGCTCTCACCATACACGCCACCAAGGAACTGTCTACGGTCTTGGCCACCCCCACCCCACAGCATCCCCTGGATGCCTCTGAGATTCCCTGGGGCCCAGTGTGACCAGATCCCCATGGGTGATTCCTTAACCTGAAGCAAGTCCAACCACCTTTCTCCCTTAAGCCTCCGATCACTGCTGATGACCTGCTAGGATTAACTGTAACTGCTTATCCAATCCTTGTACTCAACCATCTGAAAATGGAACCAAATCCCTCATCTCCCCAGGCCTTCCAGGAATGACCCTAAAGGTACTTCTCTGGCCTGAGACCCTGGGGCCTCCCTGCCTCCTGCTGCCCACCCTCCCCCACCCCATAGGTTCTCATCCCGATAGTCAATCTGTCCCCTACCATAGCCAGTGCTGGGCCCCTCACCCATGAGCCTGTCCACACCCCTCCATTACCCGGTTCAGGGCTTCCCACTGCCAACAGAGACCAAGTCCAGCTTGGAACCCCTAGTCCCTGACTATCACTTGTCACTCTTTCCTTCTGCTGCAAGCAGGGGACACCCCTGACTAGTGTCCTTGGGTTCACTTGGCTGCTCCTTTGGACCCTCTGAAGTCTTCCTGAGATGTCTCCTTTGCTAGAGTCACCCTCCATTTGCACCCTATGCGGCTGTCTTCGGCTCAGCTTTCATGTCTGCTTGGAGGCTAGGCGTTGCCCCAGCTGGCCACTGCAGGTTTAGGCCACAGTTCCTTTGTCCTTCATCTCTCTATATTGGAATATTAGATCACAGCCTTTGGAGGCAGCAAATACACAGAGCATGCTCCCTGCATCCCCAGAACCTGGTACAGTGCTGGTCCACAGCAGGCACTCCCTAAGTGCTGAATAATTGGATGGGAAGAAAAAAGGTGTCAGGCATAAGGCCAGGGTCCCTAGCCTGAGCCCTGGAGATGTCCCAGTGGCTCGAGTGATGGCTTTCGGATGTGGGGAGTAAGCCCTCAGGGATGCCTGAGCACCCACCCAAAGGGGCCAGTTGGAGGGATCCATCAGAGAGAAGGCCTGACATACAGAGTCCTTGAAACCTTTGTTATTTAGCTCAGTTGAACTTGGTCTTGGGCACCTGCCATATGCCAAGACATAGCCACTCTTGGGAAGCGGGCAGAAGGTGGCACAGACAGGCCTGGCCTTTGCAGAGCTCAGTCAAGATGGGGCTGTGAGTGTCGGAGTTTAGACAGCATGCTGCTTGCTGGGGACTGGAGCTGGTGGGCTTGGTGGGGTTCTTGGAAAAAGGGAACTCTCCCCACATAGTGTCTGGTTCTGGTGTCTTGAGATAGCTAAACAGACAGGAGTAGGCCTGGGGCCCGGGTCTCTTCCCCACCCCTTCCCCTCAAACCACCTCCTCACTCTCTAGCCCTCCCAGCCCCCAAGTCCCCTGCACCCAGAGTCCCCTGTATCCCGCCAGCTCCCCGAGTCCCCATGCTCCCCCTGACACAATGCACAGCGCCCACGCTTAAAAATCTAAATGCTTTTGAAAATGTTTAACCTAGTTAGACAAATTAGCAAAAATTTGTGCAAAACAATTTAGGTATTTAAAATATTCAATGTTTTTAAAAAACTGGAAAACTGTTCTTAGCTTTCAGCTGCAAAAACCAACAAAATATAACATCCCAGCAATCTTACCATGAGGTGTAACATAACCCTTCGGGAAAGCTGTTAAACAGCTACTGAGGCATCCTGGGAAATAGCACTTCATTTATTCAAATGCACATATGTCAGGCTTTTGCACCATATGTCATTCCAAGCTATTTACAGTAATAATTAAATCTTAATCAACGTTTAACCTCTGTAAAATGTTTGAAGAATCCTAATCACCCTTCAGACTGCACTAATGAAGGAGAAATATATAAACATAAAAGGAAAATGATGCATAGATATCACACTGGAAAGAACAGTAATTGCAAAATTGTATTTCTTTTAAATATAATCAGTAAATGATGTAAAGTAAGCCAAGGAGTATTTTAAGTTAAGACATCTTGGATGTCAGAGGTGTGAGCAGCTAATTTTGTTCTGCTACCCATAACAGATGTAGCATATTTTATTTTAGTGCCATTATTAGCAACTTCCCATGCCGGCTTTCACTGAAGCACTAAGACCCGCATGGAAATCGGAGCTGCTGCTCTGCACGGTGGTGGAGGACACGGCCCAGGGCCACGGCCCGCTGGGCCTGCTCCCCAGGGAGCACTGGCCCCTCCAGGCCCCCTGGGCTTCCCACCACCAAGTGAGGGCAGCAGGTAGGAGAGGCAGCCTGGGGGGAGGGGGAGAAGCTGGCAGCAGGAAGGCGCCTGGGGGAGGCAGTGGAGGTGCTCAGGAGCAGGGGCTTGGGGACAGTGGTGCCATACTCGGCTAGATCTCTCTCACTTCATCCCATCTGCCCTCTCGCCTACAGATGTGTCTGGCTGCCAACTCTGTAGACCCGGGCCAGCACACAGAGGTGGTCAAAGACCAGCCTGTGCCCTTGAAACACACTCAACAGCTAGGGGAGGAGTTACACAGTTATAGGCAGACAGATTCCAGCAAGGTGCCATGGAAACTGGGGAGGCGCTGGGGGCTACGGTTTATCAGCAAAGGAACAAGGAAGGAGGACTGCTCAGAGGAGGTGCTCCAGGAAAACAATGGAGCATCCTGCTCAAAGAGGACAGGCCGGGCTTGCAGGGTGAAAGGGAAGGCAACGGATGCAAGGTTGGGGCAGGCAGGGTATTGTGGGCCAAGGAGAGGAGTCAGTAGTTTCTCCAGGGTCCTTGGGAGCCATTGAAGGGCCAATGAGCTGGGGTGTGCCATCACCCTAGGCTGTTTCGGAAAGGTCTTGGTGGCAACGGTGGGTGTGGAGGATGGACTAGGGGGTGGTAAGAGAAGGGATAGAGAAGGCTGGCGGGGCACAGCTGTCACAGTCAGAGATGCTGCCAGTGGGGACAGGTGGGAGGGTACACCATTGATTCTTTCTGCGGGTGAGATCCATAGGAGAGGATGACCAATCCCTGGCAGGGGGTGAGAGGGAGGTGTGGACGATGACTGTGCGTTGGGTGACTCCTAATTCTAGCTCAGCAGCAGGAGGCTGCTGCTGCCATTCTCAGGGGTGGGGGTGGGCATGGGGCAGCCCACAAGTTGAACCTGGGTGCCCATGGGGTCTTCTGGTGGAGAGGCAGATGGGCCCAGGGTTCTGGAGCTCTGGGTGAGAGAAAGAGCCCGAGATGTGTGCACACAGCCCCAGCTCCAGAGTGGGGGAGCTTGCCCAGGAGAGCAGATGGAGGGGAGGGTGCCAAGGCCTGGGGAACAGGCACATTTGAGGGGTGGGTGAAGGGAACAAGCCCACAACAGCAGCCTCGGGAGACCAGTCCAAGAAGCACAGTCAGCGTCACCTCTGACACGAAGCCCTCATGGATACCAGGGAGTGCTGCCACTTGAGGGCTCAGGGGCTTAGGTCCTGGCAACTGGATTTCAGCCTGGATTCCTCACTGCCACCAATGCTGACATGGGCTCACTCCCCCCATTTTGGCCCAAGTCAACTGGCCACTGATAAAGACATTCTTGAGCCTGCCGCCATGGTGGGGTGTTGAGCCAATGACCTCCCCACCATGTTGGCATGGAACCGGGGGCTCCTCACCAGTGTTCTCAGCAGTAGAAGACAGGAGCAGGGACCCCTGGGCTGTGTGCCTGACCATTCCTGCCATTTCCTGTCCACCACCCCAATGAGCAAGCATCTTCACTGAACATCACCTCTTGGGGGTGAGGTGGGGAGGTGTTAGGAGTTGAATCTTAGGCAGTAGCTTTGGCAAGTTCCTCTCCAGCCCGAGAGCCGCTCAGGCAGGAGTCGGAGTTGGAGGGTGGCTGTGTGGGGATCATGAAGGAACAACAAATCCCAGAACTGGAGGGTGCTGGGAACACACCTGCCCTGAGACACACAACCAGCAGAGAATCCTGGCACACCCCGGCTCCTGGAGCTCCAGTGGAAGGCACCCCTCACCCCACACTTCCAGCTGGGACCCTGCTGTCCTTCCCAGGAGATGTCCCCTGCATCCCTTGAGCACCCCAGACCCCCAGCTCAGCCCAACACCTTTCTTTCATGGTGGAGGGGGAAGGGTTAACCTTGAGCTATTTCTCTCTGTCTCCCAGCTCCTGACAGGTGGGGGGCAAGAGTCAGGAATGCATTGGGGGGCCAAGGGGGCTACCTTGGGCCTCTACAGCCCTGTGAGCACGCACACACCTGCAGTGGCGGCCAGCGGATAGTTTACATATTTGAACCTGGAGCTAAGGTGCAGAGACATAAACAGGAAACTGGATCCCCTGGCCTGTGCCCCTCTCACGGGGGCTTTTACCCACTACAAAGAACTTCCTCCTCCCAGCCTTTCTTCCTTGGCTTTTCTACCTTCTTTACAAAGGTGTGGGGCTGGGGGTGGGGGTGTTTGGTGTGACCCTGTGACACAGCTCAAAGCCATCTTCTTGCTGGGGCAGGGAGCGGGCGGGGGGAGTGCGACTTGGAAAGGCCTGCAGGCAGTGGCAACATGGACACCAGGTCCAAAGCACCTGGCTGACCCTGGGTGCCTGAGGACTCTGCCAGCCTTGGAACCTGCATGCCCCTCTGATGCCTCGCCAGGGCTGGACAGGCTCAGACACACTCCACGCCTCCACTTTGGGGAAGGGCTTCCTGCGTGTCCCTGGAGGCCAGGAGTGTTCTGAGGACCAGTGGAAGCCTGAGCCTGTGTCGGCCCTCTAGGGCTGGCCATGGGCCTCCCTGCCTTCTTGGTGAAGGTCAGACTCCTGACCTATACACTGAAAGCCTTGCTGAACTTTCTTTGGGCATTCTCACATACCAGCTGGTCTCTGTCTCATAAACATTGTATGCATGGGCTTTGAGGTCCCAATCCAGGCCACTCCTCTAAGGCTGCCCCTTCCAGGAGGCCTTCTGTGATTGCAAACCAATGCACTGCTGCTACTCCTGGCTCCCCTTATCACACCTCCAGCCATGGGCTTCATGGGGGCCCCCTCCCTATTCTGTCATGGTGGTTTGGTACCCCTGAACTTTGTACACAGTTGTTCCTCAATACCAGCAGGACAAAATGAACCCAAAGGATGTCAAGTACAGGAGCCTATCTCACACTGTGCCCCTCCCCTGTGCTGGGGGTACCCAGCAAATGCTGAGACACCCCCCCACACTTCCTGGAGCTCTGCACTGTGCCTGAGTGCCCTCTGGTGGACCAACCTCAGAACTGTTCTCTGTCCTCTGAGCTCTCGGTTTCCAGGGCTCAGTTTCCCCATAGGGGCAGTGGGAAGATTTTTCTCCCTTTGGGACTGGGATGGGGATAGAATCAGGAAGTGGACAGGAAAATCCCGTGGGGGCCTAGAAAGCCCCCGTGGTGCTGTGTAAGGCTGGCTGACCCCAGGGGCCTCTCTGAGTCCAGGCCTGCCCTGCTCGCCTATGTCCTGTTCATTCAGCTTACTTAGCTGAATCATGCAAGTTCTCCATATTTAGCACTCATTGATGCTTTCAACACTCCCCACAGACACCTGCACAAGCAAGCCCCTCTCCCTGTCCCAATCTCAGTGAGGTGTTCTGGAAGGTCCCAGGAGGGGGACCTGGGGAAGGGACAGGCTGGAGGTGGCCCTGCTGAGGCCTGTATGCTTGTGCGTGTGTGGGCTCATGTGCACGCGCGGACTTGGGGTGGGGGTGTGGGGAACAGGCAACATGACAGGTGGCGTTGGCGTTCCTGGGCTCTGAGTGGCTTTGCCATTCCTATCTGTCCCTCCTGGGGGGTCCTATGGGCGAACTCCAAGAAAGCAGCGGGCGGGGAGGCGGCAGATTTCTGATGGCAAAAATAGCCCGCTTTGGAGTTCAGTAGGGACTGATGAAACCGGTAAATGAGAAAAACCCCAAACAAACATCTCTGAACAAAGTGGGAGATGGATCTGAGATGGGAGGGGAGGAAGGCTCTGCTCTGGCGACAGTGACTGCTGCTATGGACTCAGAAGGGACACAAGGTCGCCCTGGACATTGTCTCTGACCTCACAGCAGCCCTGGCAAAATGAGAAAAGCGGGAACCTACACAGTTCAGGTAATGAGCCATGCCCTGGTAGCTAAAGGATGTTGTGTGTAGAGTCCAGCAGAATGGCTCAACTGGCTAATCCTCTACCTACAACTGCCAGGATCCCACATGGGCACTGGTTCATGACCCAGCTGTTCCACTTCCCATCCAGCTCCCTGCTTATGGCCTGGGAAAGCAGAGGAGGATAGTCCGAAGCCTTGGGACCTTGTGCTCATGTGGGAGGCCTAGAAAAAGCTCCTAACTCCTGGCTTCAGATTGGCTCAGCTCTCTGGCTGTTGCAGCTAAATATTTAGGGAGTGGATCAGCAGACTGAAAATCTTTCTGTCTCTCCTCTTTGTAAATCTGCCTGTATAATAATAATAATAATAATAACAATAATAAGTCATGGATGGAATGATGGAGAAAGGATTATTGTCCAGTCAAGGCAGGGAGGAGACTGCCTGGAGAAGGAGTCATTTCTAGAACAACTTGGATATGGCCTGAGTCTGAGCTTACTCGCATTCTTCCACACTTTCAGCTAGGAGTTTCAACAATCTCTAATAGAACGGGAGATGGCTGGGGTGGGGGACACATTTGCTGTCTAGCCAAGCACCTCTTTCCTTAGGGTAAAAGGATACAGCATAGGTTCTGGGAGCTTCTGGAGATTCCCTCCCCCCACCACCATTTCTTTGTCATCCAGGGAGAATGTGCCTCTTGATTAACTCTGAGCACCACAAAGGAGGGTAAGGAGGGAGCAGGCGGCGGCTGCACTTGACTCTCAACCAGCTCTTCCATGGCTGAGAGGGCCTCTAGGAGCCCCACTCCAGAGCCAGTGCTGGATGAAGCTGATGCATGCCTGGAACATGGGGCCTGATACCAGGAGCTCTCCAGAGCTGAGGGAGGGGCTGGTTGGAGCAAGATGTGCCCCCCTCCTGGGGGGGTGACTTGGAGGATGAGGGCAAGGTCAAAGACGAGGGGCAAATAGGCCGATCAGGAAACAAGCCCAGGGACAGGAAGGGGAACCTGGCTTGGCAGCTGCGACAAGGGAGCCTCCAACCTCACCCAGGACACATGGCCAGAGCTGGCTGCCGGGAGGTCGGGAGGGTCCCCAGGGGCAGGCGAAGACACCATTCCCTAGCCAAGCCTGGCCCAAGCCCAAGGGTTGCCTCTGCCTTGATTGCAGGACCAGGGCACCAGCGTGTGTCTGCACTTCCAGAATCCTACTGGGCAGAGCCAGGTGGAGACCTGATTCCAATTCCGGGCCAGGAGGAAGACGAGGGCTTTGAGGTGAAGCCCCGAGGTCCTATAGAGAGCGGAAGCTGAGCAAGGCCAGCCAGAGGGGCCGACAGCAGGCCTAGGGGACACAGGACAGTCCCCCAGCCCTGACACCACCCAGGGGCAGGGCCAAGTCCCTGCTGCCCCCACGCCCCACGCCTCCCTCCCACGTCCCCAGCCAAGCCCCACCTTCTTCTGTGGACACATTTCAGCCTCACCAAATCAGCTAATTATTGACAGTTGGTGAAGAGGAGATTTCACTTTTTCCTCCTGTTAAACTGCTCCTAATTAGTTCCCTGTCACCACGCTGGCTCGCCCGCCCGCCGCCGCCGCCCGTTCACAGTGCCTCATTAACCTTTTGCTCCTCTCCTGCCGCCTGCCAAAGAGACGAAGACAAAAACAGATTGCTGAACAATGGCTCCGGCTTGTGTGTGCAGCCCCGGCCCCCAGCCCTGGGGCTCCTGCGGGGGAATGGTAAGGGAGAGACAGGGAACTGGTTAGGGGGGCAGCCCATGAGGAATCCAGGGAAAGAGAGGCACAAAGAAAGACAGGAACAGGGGCCCAATGCAGTAGCCTAATGGCTAAAGTCCTCTCCTTGCATGCCCCAAGATCCCATATGGGCGCTGGTTCGTGTCCCGGCGGCCCCACTTCCCATCCAACTCCCTGTTTGTGGTCTGGGAAAGCAGTCAAGGATGGCCCAAAGCCTTGGAACCCTGCACCTGTGCGGGAGACCCAGAAGAAAGACAAGGACAGGGACGAGGTAGGGCAGGGAGAGGCGCGCTGTTTCTTGCTCCATTGGTGGGGTTGGGGTATATTTAACCCGGTCTGGCCTCCTGTGGCAGCCATGCCTGTTGGCTTTGACAGGGGACTCTGGATCTTGCCCTGGGGCACGCAAGGTACCAACATGTACATGTCTGTGCATTTATGACAGAGGTGACCACATTCGCGTGGAAGCCAGAGGCTCCCAGAAACGAGGCCCCCTGTAAGCACAGGGAGGCCTTCACAGCCTACGGGACCTAACGTGGCCCCCGGCCGGCGCTTGCACAGCCTTCTCCTTGACTTGCATCCCACCGCCCACTTTTATGTGACACCTGTTAGGGAGTTTCCATCTGCCCCACCCAGAGCTGTCACCCAGTCATCCCAGATCCCAGAAGGGGACAGCACACCAGCCTCTGGGTGCTAATGGCCTTTCCGTGCCTGGGGACAGCCAGGCTGAGCAGGCTTTGACCATGGGGTCCTCCCACCGATTTAACTTCTGGATCGGGGTAGATCCCAACACTCTGCATGAACAATGGTAGTGGGGTCCAGAACAGAGGCCAGACCCTGTCCCAAGTTCAGTCTCCAGCCTCACTTGTTGACCCCATCAGATCCCTCCACTCTGGGTCAGAAAACAGACACTTTCTGCAGAGGTCCCTGTGACGGTGGGTACTGGAATCCTCTGATTGAGGGGCCTGGGGGCACAGACTGAGGGTGATGAAAGGGTGGGATGGGGAGTTCTACGGCATCCTTCTGTCTGGGTACAAAGCTCACTCTATCAGGATAATGCTGGACCTTGGGCTAGGTGCCTGACCTTGATGTTCCCCAGCATCCTCATTTATCAGCAAGGAACCCTGCCTTGTAGGATCGTCATATTGGCCCTATTTCCCTGCCACAGTCACCTGGTCCCTCCCTGCTCAGGAGGCCATGCCTCCCCAGCTCCTGGGCTAGGGGCCTTCGTTCATGACCACTGCCCTCTCCAGGATACCAGTGAGTGACCTCCTAGCCTTCCATGCCTTGGAGGCAGCCACCAAGTCTCACCTCCCCCAGGTCCCTCTGCAGTCATTCCCTGTGCAGGGAGCCCCTTCCTCCTCAAAATGTCCTGGTCCTTGGCTTGCATGAAGCCAGACACTGTCTAAGCCCGCTCCCCACCCCTGGATGGCAACTCTTCCTCCCAACGGGGGTAAAACCTCTGCCTGTGCTTCAGGTCCCTCCCCTCACCAAAGCATCAGTAATCAGAATCTCCCTAGAGCCATGGAGGCACACATCTGTACTAAACTCCCCTCGGCACCCAGTGACACCAAAGGGCATCAGAAGGACTTACCTCAGCAAAGCAGGCAGAATTCCCAGCCCATCACTGGGATCCTTGGCAATGTGGCCCTTGCCACCATCTTAACAGGCAGAATACTGTCTTGCAAACTCTCATGGGGTTTGTAGGGAGCCCTGAAGCTCTTCCCTCAACCTCTGGGGTTGGTGAGTTGGAAGCCCCACACCAAACACTCCAGCTCAACTGTTCTCAAACCAGTTCCTAAACTCCATCTCCACTAATTAATTAATTAGCGTTCCAGCGATTACTTGTGTTGACAGCCTTGGTGGCTTTTGGCAAGGCTGGGTCAGCCCAAGCAAGCCCAGACTTATTGTAGCAAATCCCACCGGCAGTGGGGACAGAAGATAGCTCCCTGTACGGCATAAGCATCACCTCGTTAGGGAGAACTAATTGGGAGGATTCATGGGGGGAATGATGTTTCCCCTTCCCCGAGCCAATTGGTGGATAGCCTCAGTACCCTGGGTTGTGGATGGGCTTCAGAATACCCCGTAACACCCAGGTCAGCCCTCATCCTGCAGGGGTAGACACAGCTGAGGAAGCAGTTCTCAAAACTACACCCCCTCCTCCTTTCCCAGAGGGCAAAGATTTATGCAGTGATCACACGTCTCCCAATCTAAACAGGTTTGAGTTGCAAGAAGAGGGACTTTGGCTGGGGATGCAGAATTAACCTGTGTGTCTGTTTGAGGTAGACGTGGAGAGGCAGAGGCCTGGAAGTTGCTGCGGAGCCTCTGTGAGGTCAGGGCAGCTCACTCTGGGTCACCTCCCTGCACCAGAGCTGGAGGCTGATGTGGATGGGTGGCAGCCACCTCTCCATCACTGCCCTCCCCGCCCCCCACCACCTGCCACACAGTGCACCTGGCGCCTCCCCCACTGCAGTGTGGCTCCGGGTCTCTCCTTTCTCTGCTACACCCCTTAGCCCCTGCCAGAACAGTTGCTGTGTTCTCAGAGAGTCACATGCTGGAGGTTTGGTCCCCAGTGTGGACAGGGTTGAGATGGAGGAGCCTTTGAGAGGTGTGGCCTGGTGCAAGGCAGTTGTTCTGGGAACTCTGCCCTTAGATGGGACCAATGCTGTTGGCAGGGAAAAGTGGAACCGGACAGAGCTGGCTGTGCTAGAGAGGCCTCACACACAAACCTCATTCTTCCACTGTGGTCAGTCTGAATTTCTGCTTTTTGGCCATGCCAGAATGGAGCCAGGAATCCCCATCCAGGATGCCAGCATCATCTGATTGGACCATGAGTCAAATGCACCTCTTTTCTTGATACAGTGTCCAGCCTTGGGCATTTTGTTACAGCAACAGAATAGGACCAGGACTTAGGTAAGTGCTTGGGAGTGGACAGGAATCCAGCCCCAGATAACCATTGGAGGCGGCATTCCCTTACAGCTCTGCAAGAGGAGTGTGGACCTCCGGGCCTTCCTCTCACATCAGTCCCATGTGGGGCTGGTCCCATGGCTGTCCTGGGCCTCTACTTCCACAGGGTGGTAAACTGGGTGGCCCTAGGAGTCTGGCCTGGGCTGGTCTCTGACTCTGCTTTCGGTTTTCTCTGTTGTGGGCAGCCCTGTGCTGGCAGGTGAAGCTGTGAGAACAGGAGGCTCAGGGCACAAGGTACCTACAGCACACAGGTGACTAGGACCCTTTTCTAGAGCCTGAATCCAGGCTGACATCACAGAGACAGATGGCAGCTTCAAGGAGTACTGGCTCAGCCCCTTGAGGATGGAGATCCAGGGTCTGCTGGGGAATGCTATCCTTTACATCTGCAGAATTGCTAGACTGGCCTGGGGCTCTCAGCCCAGGCTGAGGCTGCGACAGCATCCCTGTCCTAGCCCTGAGTTGGGCCGATGAAGTAGACACTGACACAGATAACACCCCAGGAATCCTCCTGCATGGTGTCCGTAAGACAGCACCCCAGCCCCTCCACCATCTCCTCCTCAGGCTCTGGGACCTGGGGAGGGAAGCGAATCCAGTGTTCATCCTCCAAGGACCTTGAACCCTGAAAGCTGTGTCCCCACCTCCTCCTCCAAGTCTGCGGCTCTCCAGTCCTCAGAGTCCTGGCCCAGCACCACCTTCACTGATTTCTTTCTCCAGGGGCCCCACCTGCAGCAGGGCTGCTCCTGACATTGCAATTGCATCAGTGCCCTCTCGGGCTCACTCTGGGCAGCAGTTTGCTTACTCCACACACCACCCACTGTTTGCCCCTGTATGAGTCTTGCCCATCTTCACTCCCAGCCCCAATTAGAGGCCAGGTCCAGCACTTCCTTACCAGATGCCCTGCCCACCTTGTCTGGAAAAATGGGGTTAGGAAGGGTGAGGATAGTGGGTGCCCTACAGTTCATCCCCCGCCCCACCGCCATCCTAGCCCCATCCCACCCTAACACCTCTCCTGGCACCACCCACCAGGCTTCTCTGCTGCCTCCTATTCCCCCAACACTCATCAACTGTTTTCCACATGGTCCCCTCTGAATGCCTCAAATCTCTTCATTCTCTGTCATAGTACACAGAAACACCCAGAACAATGCCCTCAACTTGCCCAGCCTGACTGTACCTGCCCCCAACTCTCCTACAGCACACTGGAGTCGGAGGGGCTTGGCCCCAACCGAGGTCATGCATCAGGACCTGTGCTGTCCCGACCCTATCCCTCCAGCACTCCTTCCCATCTGCCCAGCCGCCACCTTCACAGTCACACAGCTGCAGTCCTTCCCAGGTAACACATAGAAACAACCCCGTGAGGCATCTCATGGTTCCACACGTGGGCTGGCTTCTTTTATTTCCCTACTGAGCCTCACCTGGGCCCTGGCACCCAAGGACACAGGATCAGCCTTCATGGACAGTGACCACCTCTTGGGGTGCTGACCTGTGGGCAGCC